>NW_027332224.1:3577500-4947500 GCF_041222505.1 Epargyreus clarus
GGCGGCAAATTGTTTCGAGGATCCCTCGATCTTTGACCCCGTGGGAGAGCTTCTAAATTTGTTCCGCGCAATTGATTCCCAAGTTTTATACATTTTTGGACCAACGTATTTGATTCCAATGAAACTGATTCAAAATTTATGTACCTATTGGTACCTACAACAAAATACATTATAGAACACAAAAACAATATGTCTACTCCCTTGTGCAATAAAACAAACTGCAGTGTCGCAGGACGCCGGACGCAGGACCTTCATTATATGATTATTTAGCAGTAAGTTAGCGTACAATTACTCATTCGACTCCGGCGGCACCACCACCACACCTATTTCTGTTATAACAGCAGTGTTAAGCGCTGCTATGTTCTGGTTTGAAGGGTGTGGTAAGTGAGACATACTTTTCTCAGAAATTTCAGCTCGGAACTTAGGGGTAGCGGCGCATCTGTGGCCGACCTTAGGTAGGAATCTAATCTTATCTGGCGTTGATTACAGATGTCCATGGACGGCAGTAGTTTACAATCAGATGGACTGCATGGTCGTCTGCCACTCCTATATTATAAAAAAATACTATATTCAAAATATCCTGTATTATAAAAAAATGCTATATTAAAATACTATATTACGCGCACAAAGTTGCTTATAGTCCGCGACAAACTTCCAGTCCGCTTTGAAGTTGTTGCGAGCAGGTGAAGTCATACAAATTGCTATGGCGACGCGAGTCATTTCTATATTCAGAGCGGACTAGCAGTTTTACGCGGACTATACAAAAGCTAATAAGATCATAAGTCAAGAAATCAGTCATAAACTTCAAGAAATAAACTACCCATCAATATTTACGACCATAATTGATATCTTGTGAACTTTAAAATAATTAATAACATAATTTACAGATATGTGATAATGACAAAAGGTGTTTAAGTAAGTATCAATTAACCAATCAAGAAATGATTAAGTTAATCTTAACGATTTCTCACTTCGTAAATCTTGTGGAATAGTTAGTAAGATTATTTTATAATATAGGAGTAGAAGACGGGTGTACAGTCCACCTAATCGTAAGTGGCTACTCTAATCGTCATCGTCATCGATCATCGATCATAAGTCATCATCATCCACCCATTACTGTCCCACTGCTGGGCACGAGTCTCCTCTCAGAATGAGAAGGATTAGGCCATAGTCCACCGCGCTGGCCAAGTGCGTATTGGTAGACATCACATACCTTTGAGATTTTTTTTATAAATATCTCAGATATGCAGGTTTCCTCGATGATGTTTTCCTTCACCGTTTAAACAAGTGATAATTAATTTCTAATACGCACATAATTTTTGAAAATCAGAGGTGCCTGGGATTTGAACCTCGGACCCATCGATCGAGAGGCCGAGTTTCTTAACCACTAGGCTATCACTGCTGTTCAGTATTACGAGTATAGTAGTAGTAGTAATAGTAAATTTGTTAGTATATTAATCTCTTTTGACTTTGGCTTTACCCGACCCAGATCACAGTAAAACTGCTGTTATAAACAGAAATAAATGTAAAAGTGGTCTGTCAGTACCATAAATGGTCCATTCTCTAAAGGACCTACAAAGGGATACGGGAAAAAAGTTGTGGTTTAACAACCCCTTTGGCGTGGTGCTCATTAATTTTATTGATCTTATTTCATTAGAAAAAAATTGCCAAGTGCTAGTCGAACTTGCACATGGAGGGTTCCCTACCACCAAATTTTCATTTGCTTTTTTTATTTTCAGTATTTCTTACTGTAGCAACTATGAATTCATTGTGAAAATACTAATAAAATAATAATGTGAATAATAATAATGTGTGTAATACCACTCGACTGAGCTACTCGTCGAATTGGGACACACTGAAAATCAGTGGCCGTGGTCCGCCGCGGTGAGGCTGAGTGTGGACACTTTTGTTAAATTTTACTGCAGCAATGTTCTGATTTGAGAATCATGTTTACTATTATTTATGCCATATAATGTTGCAGTATTTCTTACAAATAAATATATCTTTCTTTCTTTCTTTCTAATACATAATAATGTGAGTAATTGTGATTGGGTATACATTGTGAAAATGTGAACTGTCTACCTATTACGGTTCAATCTTCGATCACTAATAAGAGCGGTTCAATAGATAAAGCGAAAATCGTTGAAAATTTGCTTTTGTTTGTTGTATAACGGTCCCCATTTATTTTCAAGTTTTTAGTTCTTTATGTTTACTATTTGTTATTATAGCTACTATTATAATATGTTAAAATTCCAAGTCTATCTCTTACGGTTCACGAAATAAACCCATGTGACAGACATACAGACGGACAGACAGCGGAGGCTTAGTAATAGGGTTCCGTTTTTACCCTTTGGCCACGGTACCCTAAAAACTAATTGGTATCGCCTACAAACGACTCGATTCTCACAACTGACCCGAGAATCTTTAAACAAATGACCTAAAGAATTGGAAAGGCCTTTTCGGCAAGCTCTTTGTGATAATTACCGGCCTTCCTACCCTTTCTGTTACGTTCAAATTAGTATGTTTGTCCCTTTCTCTCATTAAGTTGCGTTCACGCCGGCGCCACAGAGGTCGGGTCAAAACATTTTATGTTTTTTTGCTTGTTTGTTCGTTCGTGTTGATTGCGCTTGCTCGTAATAATAATGTTTAGGGCCAGCTAATTGGTGTAAATTTTTATTGAAAATTATTACGGTATGCCGACAAGGCACGTTTGTTTAAGTGACAACTTAGGTGTGGTCAATGAGAGTTATGTTAACTTGATGTTAAGTGGTCATTGCCACCTATTCACCCGTTTGTATTTATAAAAAAGACACTAATATGGGCATTCTAACTTAGGTCTTAAAGGTAGCATCTGTTGACCATCTAGGACTCCAATCCTATCTTCATTACAATATTTTACTTTGTGTTTAAAATATTTTTGAAGGTGGTGGAACTTTTTGTGATTCGACACCGGCGACACCACCGCCACACCTACCGAGTACGGTAACTAACATTGTGACACGAGAATTTTATATATAAGATTTAAGTAAATTTCAAGGTCATTTGCTACCAGAATCCCATTAAAATAAGAAACATGTTACTAATCAAATATTTCTTTGTTCCAGGCTACACCAGCGGCAAAATATCAAATCAGCTTCAAAAAGCCCTCAAAATTACCCGAATTCAATCCCCTAGCAGCAAACCTAACACACTGAGTTTTTCAGATCCCTTCGGGCCTCCCCAGTCCTCGGACGGGGGGGGCCCGTCGACCCCCCAGCCCGCCATGACCACCGAGGCGTTGGACCACCACCACCACCTGGGGGGCTCACAAACCCCCCACGACATATCAAATTCAGCGAATTCAACCCCTACTAACGTATCCTCAAAATCCGCCTTCATTGAATTACAGCAGCACGGTTACGGGCCCTTTAAGGGTGGGTACCAACATCCCCATCACTTTGGGAGTCCCGGTGGTCAGCAGAACCCTCACGAAGCCTCAGGGTTCCCAAGCCCTAGGTCCTTAGGCTATCCCTTCCCCCCTATGCACCAAAATACCTACGGATATCATTTAGGTTCCTATGCTCCTCAGTGCGCCAGTCCGCCAAAAGATGGTAAGTTGCTATAATTTTTATTTCACTACTAATTTCTGTCAGCGGCTTCAATATTAATTCAATATGATATACTAACATACATAAAACTGAAAATTCGTACCTTAATTGGAATGACAGTGGCGCCATCTGGCGAAAATTGGTCGTACCAACTCTGAAACCTTCGTGAGCTCATGGACAACAACTTTGCTAAAGATCATCACTTGATCAAATGCATAGTATAAGATTCATTAATATCGATACTAATATCGACTAAAATAATCGACTTTTTGGTCTAAGATCAATTCTCCGATTAATCGATCTTAGATCGCCATCCCTAGTTCCCATGGAATTTCCGGGATAAAAACTATTCTATGTCCTTTCTCGGGTTTTAGACTATCTTTGTACAAAATTTCATTAAAATCGGTTCTGTGATTTAGACGTGAAGAAGAGACAAACAGAAAGACAGACAGAGTAACTTTCGGATTTATAATATTAGTAAGGATTAGTTCGTACTAAGGGTAAAATCTTGTAACTGAATTTTAAACCGACCGAGTTGAAGTGTTGCGTGGAAGCCAATTTTGCAATCACTATGACTATCATCATCATCATCATCCCATTACTGTCCCACTGCTGAGCACGGGTCTACTCTCATAATGATAAGGATTAGGCCATAGTCCACCGCGCTGGCCAAGTACGAATTGGTAGACTTCACATACAATTAAGTTCTTTTTTTTATAATATCTCATGTATGCATGTTTCACGATGTTTTCCTTCACCGTTTAGCAAGTGATAATTAATTTCCAATGCGCACATAACTTTGAAAAATCAGAGGGAATTTGAACCTCAGACCCCTCGATCGAGAGACGGAGTTCCTTAACCACTAGGCTATCATAGCTAGACTATACAATATACATTTTGTGACGTCATTCTAAATCTATCCTAAATCTAATATTCGGTACGTCTCAAAATGGCGGCAAATTTTCTGAGAAAAATACGAAAAATAAAATGATGTTACTAAAAAGGTTGTTTATGAAAACTTTTTAATATATTTTTTTTTATTTTTGAATGCTTCGTGTTATGCTCTAATAATCACCAATCCAGAACACAGCACCCACCAATGCTATAAGTAAAAAAATCCCAATTTCCATCAAAAAATCAACAACAGAAATAAACGTACATAATTTCACGTTATTTCATTCCTTTTACACACACTTTACCAGGAAATTCCCGAACGTCTTTTACAAATAATTTCCCTTTAAATTCCCATTCGACTAATATTAAAGAAAGTAAAGTCATACCATGTCATTAGAGGTGTCAACTACGGAATAACACTAAGTAACTACTTGAGTAACGAATTGGGAATTTTTCTGTAAATATTTTACGAAGAGGGTCTTTATACCGTACGACTACGATACGATTTTATTGCTAACTTTCATACTATGTACGAATAGGAATGAGTATCGAAATTCTTTCTTTGGACTTAATTTGTGAAAGTTTTTGTAAATGTCACATTACTTATATAAAGGTTTAAGCTGAGTGTCTGTCAGTTAGTATACTGTTTTATGTAGAAAATATTCTTATGAAAAAAAAACTATATCACAGATGCAGGCTTTTAATTCATTTCATTTAAAATAATAAATAAGGTTACTTCTGCTCGCAAATATTTTCTTTGCAAATATTCTGATTGGCTTCAAAGTGTGAAGAATTTGTACAAGAAATTTTGCAAAATATATGTAATATACTTTTAAAAGTAGAAATGGTAAGTAAAGCTCAAAATTTGCTTTAAATAAAAAGTTCAAGTCACCTTTAATAATAATCACAATATTTTTAACCTTCCGATTTATAAAAATCATGTCTTAAATCGTGTCGTACAGAGTTAAAACTTCTCGTATAAACTTTCTACTGGCTGTCAAAATACAGTCATACTTAGACAGCTAGGCTCGTTTTACCCAATATTTTATACCACGATTGACTGTAATTCTTTTATCGCTGCCGTTTTTTAAAAAGAAATTTGTTGTTTTACGCCTATATTATTGGTTTTTGGAAATCGAAAAAATACTTTGGTCATGATTTTTATCGTTGCCTTTTTATAGAAAGAAATTGGTTGTTTTACGGCTATATTATTGGCATAGAAAAAATATTTAGGTTATAATATTGGGCTCTCTTTTTTATGGATTTTGATAATTTTGGATTTAGATTAAATCTATTGTTGCGTGGAATACCAATTATAAAAACATATTCAGCCATTGGCAGTAACGTAGCGAAAAAATGTAATTCTTTAGACAATCCAAAAAAGTGCTAAAATTACACGTCTCCTTTAATATTTTAAAAATTGTTTCAATTCAGTTATTGTAGAATCCTAATTAAGGAAATATGCACATTTTTTTGATTCTTAAAAAATAACTGTCTATTTTCCACGATTATATTATATCATGTTAATACTTCTGTCGTACTTGTAAAATAAAATTATGTAAAACATTATTTATATTAAAAAAATACACGGATGTAGGGAGAAAGACTTTTCCGAGGTGTTCCAGCTTAGTCCTCAGGGGTAGCAGCGCATCTGTGGCCGACCTCAGGTAGGAATATCTAATCCTATCTGGGGTTGATTACAGATGTCCATGGGCGGCAGTAGCCACTTACCATCAGGTGGACTGCATGCTCGTCTGCTACTCCTATATTATAAAAGATCAAGCGAATATCAAGCGAAATTATCTAACATTTAAAATACTCAAAGTAAACAAAACATAAATAATTAACTAAAATAAAATCCTACTACGAATCTAGGAACAAAATGGCCACCAGCATCGACAAAAAAACAACACGCGAGCAACAGATAAAAAATGTACTCACTTCTTGCCGCCAAAAAGTTACGTGCAAAGGAAATTCGTCTATAAATTATTCCTTTCCGACACACGTTTTACTTTTAACCGGTTGGAGCTTCAAGGTTGAGTTTCAAATGCCTCAGTTTCCCAAACATATCTAGATTTCTACACGCTTTCCCGCGGACGAAGGTCGGTTACTCATTCTTAAACAAGATTTCAGTTTTTACCTCCATACGTGAGTTTAGTGTTAAGGCATAATCCGAAAGAATTCGCCGTGTTGTTATGCCTTAAGAATAATAATTAAAATAATGGGTACATAATCATGACTATCAAACGTTTTATTTTAAAAAAAATTTAAGGTTAATAGGCTAACAATTAAAATTGTCAAATTCAAAATCATAAAAGCACAATAATCTGTGACTTGCCACGCAATGATACTAAAAAATGTAATAAATAATAATTAGACAAAATTTCTTCGTAATTGTATGATACAAAACACTAAAACCATTTTGTGACAGACTTAAAATTATCATATTGTCGATGATACATCTGTTTGCACAAACTATAATCATCAAATTAAAACAAATCTAGCGCTGTAGCCAATTCTAACCTCTAATTAACTATCCAATTTATTTAGACCCTCTTATTCGAGCAAACCATTCGTAGTCTCAGCTCAATTAATAATGGTTATGAAATTGGTTTGTAAACATTATCACGAGGTGCTAAGAGCTATTTTAGGTCGTTATTTTCGAAGTAATAAATCTTAGTGGTAGGAAGATATTAAGCAATTTGGTTATGTAAATAAATATTACGTTAATTATATAACAGTTATGATCTATATCTATTTAAATTAAATGCAGGAAGTATTTAGTTACGATTAAAAATAAGTTTTTTAACTTATTTATATTTTTAGTTTTTTGTAAAATGTTTTTTTATTTAAATTGATGTTGGTAACGAGCATGCAGTCCAGATGAAAACTTGCGTATAATCATAACATTAATCTTAAATGGGATTTTAGTTCTAACTGAAGTCGTACTTCGGTTTTGAAGGTCGCAGAACCCTTTGTGGTTCGACTCCGGTGGCACGACATACAGGACTAGCAGACGAGCATGCAGTCCACCTGATGGTAAGTGGCTACTGCCGCCCATGGACATCTGTAATCAACCCCAGATAGGATTAGATATTCCTACCTGAGGTCGGCCATAGATGCGCCGCTACCTCTGAGGACTAAGCTAGAACGCCTCGGAAAAGTCTGTCTCCCTTACCACACCCTTCAAAACGGAACACAGCAGCGCCTAACACTGCTATTATTAGGCAGAAATAGGTGTGGCGGTGCCGCCGGAGTCGAACCATAAAGGGTTCTACCACCTTCAAATATAACTTAATATTATTCTAACACTGACTTATATAATATACGGCTCTGCTCCACAACACATAAGAACATAGGTGCCATGTTTTAGATACCTACCCTAGTTACCCAAGTGTTACGGAAATAGTCACAATAGGGCAACACCATGTCATTACATACCCGGTGACGTCAAACAACTGTTGTCCGCTGGCGTTACACTAATAACACGTTACGTCATAACGCATAGAATTTTAATTATACGTTGGCGTTAAATTTTTATCGTTTTTAACGAAAACCTCTTGCTTTGGGCGTACTGTCGTGGTGAAAAGTGTTTCAAATTAAGGTAATTTTATTTACGAATGCTTATTTGACAGTTATAAGACAATTTATAATTGTTGTACTACATTACTTCTTATATATAAAATTCTCGTGTCACAATGTTAGTTGCCGTACTCCTCCGAAACGGCTTTGCCGATTTTCGCCAAATTTTATATGCATATTCAGTAGGTCTGAGAATCGGCTACTATCTATTTTTCATACTCCTAAGTGATAAGGGTTTTTCACGCATATTTTTTTTTATTTATATGGTAACACAACGTTTGCCGGGTCAGCTAGTATCTATATAAAAAGAAAAAGATAACTGACTGATTAATCATGAGATACACGCATAGAAATCACTCAACCCAGAGTCCTAATTTTGTATACATAGATCCTATATACCGTAAGCGAGCGCTAAGAAAGATATTTTGGAACTTCCACCCCAAACAATTAATAAAGGGGTTGAAAGATGAATTTCCGTTGATTTCAATCTACAAATTAGACACGTGAGATTTGATTTTGTGTTTTTAAAATTCCTTTATTAGATTTGCTCATATCTTATTATTAAGGTAAAATATAATAAGAAATAGGCCAATCGTAAACTTACTTAATTTCGTTCAATATATTGTCACATATGTCATAGGACTGTGTGGGGTAAGAGTTAGTGTAATATAATTTACCTTACACTTTACACTTTTGTGTGTAACAGTACGATAAAAGAGTAAAGATACGGCAGATCTCCGTGGGCCACACCTTTCTACGATCTCCCTTGAAGGGCCGCTTGTGTGATAAGAGATATTCAAATTTAGTAAACTTTATAAATTTGTAGTCATAGTTTAGTTGTTAGTTGTTTGAAGTTTTCGCTGGAAGTTTTAGGTTTGAGTCCCCGGTGTCGCATCTCACATGTGTCCGACTATTGGAAAAATATTAAAAATATTGATACTTTTTTTAAGAAAATATCATGAGGAACCCTTTTTTTTCTTAACGAGGGGGAAACCTTCAAAAGGTACCCGACGACGTGTGAGCGACGCCGGGTTATGTGGGATTTTTACCACACTAAAACCCCCCCGGTGGCCTTCCTCAACGCTTGTTTGAGAACTCCGGGATCTCCGACGGAACACAACCGGAGTCTTCCAAGCGCGATGGCCCGATCGATCATGAGGAAACCTGCCTGCTTGAAAGGTGTATTACAAAGTTCATAAACGCGTATAAAGTCTAATAATTGGCCATTTGGACTAAGTTTACAGCAAAGTACAATTTGATGAAGATATTTACATTATGCGTCCCAACTTAGTCCTCAAGGAGAGCGTATCTGTAAAGCAAATATGAATAGTTGCAAACATTTACATGAAGCATTCCAAATTAGTCTAACAGCAACGCATCTGTAACACTGATTCGTATAATCTGCGAAGTGCAAACAGTTGAAGCGTTCCAAATTAGTCTAACAGTAACGCATCTGTGTCAATGATTCGTAGTGTAGGCACATGAGTAATTCCAACTTAGTCTTCAGAGGTATCCATGAACTTATTCAAATTCAAATCTCATTCATTCAAAATTGATTCATATAGAATACTTTTTGGAAGTCAAACTACCACCGCTTCGGAAGGTGTTTCGCTATGCAGAAGAAGCGGCGCAAAAAACTCCATTCTTATATTCCATCTTCCGTTATTTGATAACCTATTTTTCTAATAATCTTTTAAAATACCGTTTATAACCATTTTTAAATAACAAGTTAATTAACTATTACCATCTTAAACTAATCTGAGTATTTAGCGCATTACCAAGTACCTCTTAAACTTAGTAGATTAATAATATAATAAATAACGGTACAAGTAATTAAAAATTATAATTTGATTCCCATACGACTATCCTTAGGTTGTTGAGTTTTATAATCCCTTTACATGTTTTGTTTTTTATTTCTTTAAGGGCATATGAATTTATAGGGCTTGCGCAAACGGGCGACTTGGGTTTAAATAATCTAGTGAAATTATAAACGTATTTTTTTTGCAAAAAGGGTCGTCAATAACTCCAAACAGTTTGACAAAATGTTTTATCCCCATTAAAATGTTTTTGTCAGGTGATCGTTACTATACTAATATCATAGTGCTTATTATTATTATAGAATAGATAGGTGAAGGTGGTAGAATCCTATGTAATCCTACTCTGAATTCACCACTGATTCACCTATTTCTGCCTTATAACAGCAGTGTTAAGCGCTGCTGTATTTCGGTTTGAAAAGCGTGGTAGGGGAGACATACATCTCCGAGGCGTTTTATCTTAGTCCTCAAGGTTAACAATGCATCTAGGGCGACCTCAGATAGGACTCTATATGTTAGGGTTGTTTACAGATGTCCATGAACGGCAGTAGCCCCTTACCGTCAGGTGTTGCTATTTCTATACCAATTTATATATATAGTGCAGTTATAGCCTAGTGGTTATGAAACTCGGCCTCTCAATCGAGGGGTCCAAGGTTCAAATCCCAGGCACGCACGTCTGATTTTTATGTTATGTGCGAATTAGAAATTAATTATCACTTGCTAAAACGGTGAAGGCAAACATCGTGATGAAACCTGCATACCTGAGAGATTTATAAAAAAATCTCAAAGGCATGTGAAGTCTACCAATACGCACTTGGCCAGCGCGGTGGACTATGGCCTAATCCTTCTCGTTATGAAAGGAGACCCGTGCCCAGCAGTGGGACAGTAATGGGTTGTTGATGTGACACCTATTCAAAAAAAAGATAATATTAAAAAATACTTATTACTGTCTCAGATTTAAGGCCACGAAACTCACGGGCATAAGCAAATTATAAATTCAAATACAAAAAAATATAGGTACCCATATTTTACGATTTATTACTCTTTAAGAATATCACCTATAATATATTTAAATAATAAAAATGTCTCGGTAACCATTAAATATTTTATAAAAATAAAAATGAATTCCCCATTAATAATCTTATGATAATGGAAGAATATATAAAAGTTTATAACCTTTTTTATTGTTAAAGATTTATGATTAATTACTATTTTTTTGTGTGACTGTCATTGAATAAAAAAGTTGCATACCAAGACTAAACGATATAAAATATATTTTTTGTTTTAAATAATGAAGTACCACACGAGCATGTAGTCCAGCTGATGGTAAATTCTCTGGCACATGGACATCTATAATCAACTACAGATAGAATTAGAGTACTATAGTCCGCGTAAAACCGCTAGTACGCTCTGAATATAGAAATGAATTGCGTCGCCATAGCAAATTGTATGACTACACCTGCTTGCGATAACTTCAGAGCGGACTAGCAGGTTGGCATGGAATATACCTGAAATTGGCTACAGATGCGTTACTACCTTCAAGACTAAATTTCAATGCCTCTAAACTTAAAAGACATTTTCATGTAAAATGCACGTTTATACTCCAAAAAATACTTTATATTGAACGTTCTTCATTTTGTAGTGATGAATTGGGTTGTAAATTCAACACAATTATATTTCCCAAGTCCGATTCGAAATAATCCACTGAAATGGACAATGGATTAAACTTTTCACATTCTTAAAGAAGAACCATTTTTATCAATTAGAACTTGCTACAAATGCAGAAGATTAGCAATGCGATTTTTCTGTAAAACAGTCGCATAATCGCAAGTCTGTGTTACTCAAGCGTAGTAAAGTGTTTTTATGCGGGGCTAAATGTTTTTGAAAGGGATTTTTATTGTTTTTACTGCGCTCGTTTTATCGTTAGGTTAGCCTTTCGGATTTTCGGTAGGCGGGCGGTGGGCGGGGCAGACTGACGCGACTCTGCGTCTGCGCTCTACGTAGAGTCGTTTAATCGTAAAGGAATGGTAGAGCTTGGTTAACTTGTAAGGAATTTTGAAATTTGAGCATTTATTTTGATAAAAATGCTTTCTACACGTAAAGCCCTACATGAGGACCTTTTTTACCGTGGACGCTATGGCCACACAAACGAGATGAAGTCCATGTTATAAGTAGTCACTGTTGCAGATGGAACTGTAACTGAATTCATACAGTAGACAGGTTCTGAGTGCAATCACAGTTGCCCGCCACTACTGAGGAGCAAGATCGTCTCACATATAAGTCTGTACATCCATTTCCCTACCATCGAAATGCAACAAATACTTAACCGTAAATATATGTAGATGTAAAGGGCTTCCCTAGCCGACCCGTCCCGAACCGAAATCTTTCAAACTACACCAAAAGTACATTGGATACCCTGGACAGTGTTACACCATCGGTTTAACTACCATTTCTATAATTGTATTAATAATATGAGATATACAATAGACGTATATTAAATAAAGATTTTGTTAATTTAATTTTAGAAGTATTGAAATCTGTAATTAGTGATTAATATTCATTTATTCATGTAATTAAGTAGCTTGAGATTCATTTATTTTTTTTTAAACTAAAAGTATCAAACGTGCACCTAGTCCACCTGATGGTAAGTGACTATTTCCACCTATGGACGTCTGTAATCTGTTGTCAAACGTAAATAAGTTTCAAGTTTGTCCCCTGCTGGTTCTGTACCCTTGGTGACTAAGATCGAACGCCTCGCATAAGTGACTCTACCTTACCACTCTTCAAACCAGGACACAGCAGCGCTGTTGTTATAAGGAAGAAATAGGTGTGCCATTAGTACCTCCGGAGTCGAACCCTGAAGGGCTCTACCACCTTGTAAGTGAGTGATTAGTTAAGTTTTTAATCTACAATAACAATCTCAGTGATTGATAAAAAATATATATTTCGTAATACTACTTTTTACTATACTTCAACTCATGTAATCTACTTCATAAATCAAGTACAACACAGCTTAAACCTTTGGGTCTAGAGATTTGAAATGTTGCACTTAAGTTCCTTATATAACGTATAAGAACACTAAGAGAGATTTTTTGAAAATGTTACCCCTTAAGGAGATCAATAGGGGTTGAAGCATATTACCCAATGCTGTATTTCAAAATAGGATACATCAGCCTAAATTGGTTGTCTTTCATAAGAAAACCTTCAGGTATAAGTTGTTTTATATGGCGTTGGTTATAAATGTCCATACGGCAGTACTTAACCATTCATAGTCCGCGCTAAACTTCTAGTCCGCTCTGACGTTGTTGCGCTCAGGTTTAGCTAGCATATACTCCGTAACGTAAGGGCACACTAATGCAGCTATGTACCCGTGGGCGAGAGCGGACAGTGGAGGGTGCCGGGGGGGGGGACTTGTCTTCGTCCCGCTAATATCTACAATTTGCTATTGCGAAGCGACTCGTTTCTATATTCGGAGCGGACTAGCAATTTGGCGCGAACTCTACCATCAGGATTGCATGATCATTTGCTACTATTTTTATAAAAATCTAAATATAACCAAGCGGTTAAAGAAATTAGTTTAAACAAAACTTATACAAACAGACGGTTATATTATAATTTTATTATATATAAATGATAAATGCCCATGATCGCGGCCCCACTTTTTGTAGAGTTTACAGCAATAAATCATAATTATAATTATGAAGTTATAAAATTTCTAATGAATTATACATTTTATGTTTTTATAAATTATTCAGTATTTTCATGCAACTATTCAGTATAATAGTTTCAATGCGTTCTTAAAGAAATATGTCGACTGTTGTATGTTTTTTCAAATATATATTAAAATATGCCTAAGTGTAATATTATGTTGATAGTATTTCTTTCAACACTGATATAAATTTCAATTAGATACACAACAGTCATTTACCGTAAGAAACAAGGTATGACACTAACACGAGGCGTTAAAACTTAGTCTTGTTTACTTAGCTATTATTCGTAAGGCTCTTGTCATGTAGGCGTTAAAATTTAGTCTTTGCTTTACTTATTTAAAGATTAACATCA
Organism: Epargyreus clarus; assembly: GCF_041222505.1. Classification (NCBI taxonomy): domain Eukaryota; kingdom Metazoa; phylum Arthropoda; class Insecta; order Lepidoptera; family Hesperiidae; genus Epargyreus; species Epargyreus clarus. The sequence goes on from NW_027332224.1 coordinate 3,591,440, forward strand.
CTAAAACGAAGCATTTAGATGTAGTGTTTACTCATAAGGTTCTATTTCATGTAGGCGTTAAAACTTAGTCTTTGTTTTCTTATTTATTATAAGCAGTACCCGCGGCTTTGCCCGCTTTTTGGTCAATCATAATTAAATATAAAATCATAATCACTCTTGAATAGCGTAGCATTCTGATTGTGATAGAATTTTCCTGATTGGTTCAGTATTTCCGAAGATTTGCCCTTACAAACAAACAAGCAATTAAAGTTGCAAACTTTACCTTTTTATAATATTAGTATAGATTAATGAGCCTTTTTCCCGTCACGCGTGTATACGCCTGCGCACGCGTGTCTCATATACATGCATGATAACTCGCTGCAGTGTCTTCGTGAGCCATATGCGTATGTGTACGACACGATAGGATGCAAGCGTGCATGCGGGCGATAACACGCGCGACAGGAAAAGATAAAAAATTAGTTAATACTGAAATTTCAATAGGACTTTACCATTTAAAGTTAAATAGATCAACTTGACCACGGCCACTTATTATTTGGATTGCTAGCTTGTTTGTTATTTCAATAACTCTTAGAAGACTCTAGTTAACACCTGTTTTTATTTTTTTTTCTTTTACGATTATCATACTAGTCTGACAAAAGATATCTCAGATTAAATCCCTTAGGAAACAGAACATTGAAAAATTATGTAATTTACATTTTGATAAATACTTTCAAAATACATTGGATTTGAATCCAACCATCTAAATTAATCCTTACTAATACTAACATAGCTCACCCCCTATCCTATCTAATCACACTAAACTAAACTAAAAAAAGAAAAATCGTATCAATGTCACATCACTATACAACATCGTTTGTACAGTCCCATCACTAGCAGGGGTGTGTCCGGACCTCGGGCCGGCATTGTTTTGTCCGTCTGTCTGTAACGCCGACGTGAAGTTATACATGTGTATGTATGTATGTATGTTCATGGGAAGGTTCTTTGAAAGTTTTAAACGACAGTTGTTTTAGTTATAACTGAACTGTATTACTAAAATACATAACTAAGTTATATAACAGACAGTTATTGTCAAATGACAACTTAGTAGTGTTTATTTTATAATCTAGTAGCAGACGATCATGCAGTCCACCTGATGGTAAGTGGCTACTGCCGCCCATGGACATCTGTAATCAACCCCAGATAGGATTAGACATTCTTACCTGAGGTCGGCCACAGATCACAGCAGCGCCTAACTGCTGTTATTAGGTAGAAATAGGTGTGGCGGTGGTGCCGCCGGAGTCGAACCACAAAGGGTTCTACCACCTTTACCTATGTTTAGTACTTTAGTAGGAATAGTCTAGAGGTTTGATATTCTATATCTCACGCTGCGTGTCCGGGGTTCGAATCCCAAGCCATCAGATTTTTCGAAGATAAGTGCGTATTACAAAGTAATTGTTTCGATCTAGTTAGAAATTAACTATTGCGATGTAAGCCCCATTTTATAGGTACAGGCATTGAACAGTTTAGACAAGGGGCGTCGCAGACAAAATCATAGTTTTCTCTACAATATTTTGATTCTTACTGTACATCAAACCAGAACACGCTACGCTGCTGTTATAAGGCAGAAGGTAGTCCCTTAAACGTCCCAAACGACACTTTTACTAAAAAACAATTTTATTTGATTACTTAAATTATGGTTGTAAGTGTTAAAGATTTATAAATAAGCCCTCACATATAGAAGTAGTTATAAAGATTATACTTTGTGTTTGATTAACCAGGAATTAAACTGTTACACTTTGTATGAAATTACGATATTATAGAAACTAACTAACGAATAACTATACTATAATAACTATTTATTATAATAAATAAAATAATACAAATAATAAAAAATATGTTATAATAGATAACACTACATTATGAATGTTACAATTGCCAAAAGAAAATAAATTTATTTTAAAAATTAAATTTACGAGTCAAATTCCAATTTAATAGTAACTTTTTTCGACAGCATTAAAAATATCTACTTTTATTCTAATAAAACTTTCTTTCACGAAATATCCAACATTAGAACAACGAAACGCACAGCCAAAAAAGGCAACACTAAAAATGAAGCGCGCAAAAAAATTAAACCCAACAATATCGACGAGACAGTTACCAAAACGCTGGGTGTCGGGTCTCGAGGCGATCAGATGCCAGATACGTTCGAATAATTACAACTTACCACTGACTATTATCAAGTAGCAGGCCTTTCATATTTTACAAAATGGAGCCTTCACAACGCTCGTGTAACTTGAATATTTATACTGTGGATTTATTGCGCTGATTTATGTTGGGGTGTGCTGCCCGAAATGGCGGGATTTCGTTTCTGTTTAAGTGTGTGTTTTGTTTTCTAGAATGATGCGTGATTTTGAAGTTGCGCATAGATTAAACTTTATAATCGTTTGTTTTTTTTTTCATTTAGTTGTCATGGGCTTGGATTCTAATTTTGTCCATAGATGTTTTTCTTAGACACCGAAAGTGTACATTAAAACTGAATTAAACTGTAAATAAATAATCATAAAAGAATATTTTCTGACATTTTAGTAAATTATTTAATGCCTGATATACTACTTTATGATTAAAATTAGCATAATTTCTATACTTTTAAAGCAAAATAAACTAATAAAATCCATCCACCTAAACACTTCATATTACGTCTTTCCTCACGTTGCTTTTCTCTTACATCTTATGGGTTTCATAAACACACACACACACACACACACACACACACTCACACACACATAAAATACAAATACTCACACCCAGACCAAACATGTAAAATCACAATGCATGCATACCATCATCATCATCAACCCATTACTGTCCCACTGCTGGGCACGGGTCTCCTCTCAGAATGAGAAGGACTAGGCCATAGTCCACCGCGCTGGCTAAGTGCGTATTGGTAGACTTCACATACCTTTGAGATTTTTTTTTAATATAAGTCTCTCAGGTATGCAGGTTTCCTCACGATGTTTTCCTTCACCGTTTAGCAAGTGATATTTAATTTCTAATACGCACATACTTTTGAAAAATTAGAGGAGCGTGCCTAGGATTTAAACCCCGGACCCCTCGATCGAGAGGCCGAGTTTCTTAACCACTAGGCTATCACTGCATGCCTACCAAAGAACCATAATTATGAAGAATTATGATCATCAATAAAGTCTACAGAAAGTCTAAACATCCTTCAATTTCCAGAAAAATGCGGTCTCTCCGACGACCCTGGTCTCCGGGTGAACGGCAAGGGCAAGAAGATGCGGAAGCCGCGGACGATATACTCGAGCCTGCAGCTGCAGCAGCTGAACAGGCGGTTCCAGCGCACGCAGTACCTGGCGCTGCCGGAGCGCGCGGAGCTCGCCGCCAGCCTCGGCCTCACGCAAACACAGGTAAGTGTACACTTAAGGCATTATATCGGTATCCAATTGGTATCGATACGTATCTTAAAATATCTGACTGTTTGAGTTTATGTTATTAGTAAATGACGGTGTCGATTGCTGAGTATCTACGTTTATTTTATCAGTTGTGAATTAACGGTATCGGTTGCCGTAGTATCGACGCGTATCTCAAAATATTGAAGTATCTCCCGTATCTTATTACTTCGGTATCGAAACGTATCCTAAGATATCGGACCGTTTAAGTTTATTTTATCAATAATTGACGGTATCGATCATCTTAGTATCGATACGTCACTCGATCAATATCGGAGTATCTACGTTTCTTTAGTTAGTAATGAATTGACGTTATAGATTACTTTAGTATCGTTGCGTATTTCAAAATATTAAAGTATCTCTAGTATCTACGTTTTTTACTTAAGTAACTATCGCCTGGGTATCCATAAGTCCCTGAAAACATCTAATTATCTGTGATAATTCAGTAAAGAATGAACGGTATCGATTTAGCTCAAAGTATCACATTTTGTCGACACTTATTACATTTTTAACGAATGGAGTATACCAATTGCCGTGGTATATGAAGTAAGTACATTTACACTTAAGGCAATAGTATACAGCTAATGATATCGATTGCGTCTGTATCGACTGTATCGATATGTATCTTAAGATATCAAACTGTTTAAGTTTATTTTATTAGTAAATGACAGAGTCGATCGCATTTGTATTAATACGTTTCTCAAAATATTGTAGTGTTTGTTTATTTTATCAGTAACGAATTGATGGTATCGATTGCTTTGGTATCGATGCATATATCAAAATATCAGTGTCTTTGTTTATTTTATTAATAACGACAGCATAAATCGCCTAAGTATCGATGGGTTGCTCAAAGTATCACTGAGCTTGCAGCTAGCTAGTCTTATACAAACACAGGTGGGTTTAAATCTAGTAACGGTAGGTATCGATAATTCTTGATATCGATATGTATCTTAAAATATCAAAGTCAACGCTTATTTTATCAGTACTGGACGGTATCGATTGCCTCATTCAATACGTATCAGGATGTAAGCGATACATATCTATATTGATGATGTATTAAGCTAATACTTTAATTCCGAATAATAGGTTGAAAAGTACTCGTATTCTAATGAAAATAAGCCGTCAAAACTGAAATAAAAGTATTCCTTACGTTATAATCATTATTATGAAAAAGTAATAAAGATGACGCACTGTTGACCTCAGGAATCTTCTAAAAATGATAAAAAAAAAGAATTATTGCTGCAAAAACAGTAGATACTCACCTTAGATAACACGAACGTAATTTAAAATTATTATTTTTTAGAATATATTCTTTATATTTTAAAATATAATGTGTGACAATTACTTAGTACGTAACTTGGCTAGTGACATCATAAGAATCTTTGGAAATAACCGAACAAGTAGTTTGAAACTCATTTTTTCCAAAATTTTGAATAAGAAGCGACGCGAACCAGAACTTTGATTGCAAATGTGATATTTCAGTAACAACTTAAAATATTCAACAAGAAAGCCGGTAACACCGTGCCGTACCGCGGTTCGGATATCAGATGTACGGATACGGAACGCGTCGGGAAATAACTGCAGTGAATACTTTAAATATTACCATCTTTACACAAAAAACGCAGTGCGTATCTTTCCTTATACCTCTGATTTTTTTAAAGATTTTTTTTGTAAAAATACCATTTTTTAATTCATGAAAATATGTAAAATAAATTGTAATAAATAATATATAAAATTATATTTTAGTAAATTATGAATTGATTACTGATATTTTAAAAATTATTTCCATTTTCGCAAAAATTTTTTACTGTTCATCTATTTAATCCGGTTTTAATATTTCTAATTCATTTTTCAGTTTTCATTTCGTTAATATCAAACATTATTCTGAGCCTGAACTTATCTATTATTTATTAAAAGCATTTTAATTTAAATCAGCCAACAAAATTCAATCGTCACTAAAATTTTATAGCTACCATTTTATTTTCCATTCGAATGTGTATAAAAAATGGCGCACACCTAATCCCCGCTCGGTAATTATGTCGTACACCTTATAATTAGACAAAATGGACGCTCACTTCTTTTTCTTAACAAACTTAAAATCAACTCTAAGGTGTTAGAACAAGATAAAAAGTCCTGTCAATATTATTTATCTGTTACAAGACTATAATTACAAGTTTTTTAGTGTCGCGATAGCCCCGACGATAGTAATTTTGTACGTTCTTTTCTTATCGTTAAATATTTTAAAAATAGCTGCTTTATTTTTGTTCTACGATATCTTTTTCAATATTTAAATGTCGAACATATCCGTAACGTTTATTTGATTTTTTTTCTTGATGTTTCGAGAACTTTTATGACGTCAATTTAATGTCTTTGTCTTCAATTTCATTTTAAGTTATAATATCCTCTAATTCCCTATACATATTATGTAAATTATCTAATGAAATAGGAGATTATTCGCTTGAATATCATGATTTTATTAATTTTAATGAATAATTCATTTATTTAGAGTCAGGTTGAAGGCAGTCAAAATGAATTATTTTTTTATAAAATCTTCTTTCTTATTTAGAAGCGCCTACTAATTAAAAAAATATTTGAGTATTGTACACATATTCCGATTCATTTTTCAAATTAATTAGAGTATACCTGATACTCTTCCTAGCATTAATTTAAACATTTTTTCAACCCCCACAATACAAAAAATACTTTCTTCCATTTCTCATTTACTATTTAATTTACTTTTTCCTTTATCTATGGTACGTTCGCGCCAAGCACAGATAACGCAACAGTGAGTGAGTCGTGGCAGATTGATTCGTCATGTGTCACCGTGCAGAATGAATAATCGTTCTTGTAGCTGGCCGATAGTGTGGTGCGAGCTTTAGAATGAATAGACTAGGCGGGATGGAAAATAAAATAATATAATTTTGTATGATTAAAACATAGATTAGTAAAGATTACTCGCTCCTAACAAGAAAATGTAACCTTTTGACAATTGTCACTGTCATCTATTATCGTGTTTGAAAAATATTTAAAAAATGTAGTTTTTAGATCATTTACGAATTAAACGATATTTCTTCGTACTATTTCTTCGATTTCGTGTTTTAACTGCGCATGTCGCATTGTTCCGCGTAAATTACACCATGACAGCCATTAAAAGGCTGACAGAATTGTCAGCCGTTTAAGTCATTCAATGGCTTCCTTCAATTACAAGGCGATGAGATGACTAAAGTTATATATGGGTTAAAAAAAATCTAAAGAAATATGTATATTCACTTTATGTGATATCATGATTGTTAAAGTTAGAAGGTGGTTCAGTAAGCTATATTAATATGAAAAATAAATAATAATAAACTCATTTGATGATTTTAATTTGAATATACTAAAAAATATTATATGTCTTTCAATTAGATTCAGAAATAATTTAATAGGAAAGCGTATTAAAAAGTTCTGAAATATTATTTTATTACATCGTTCTAAAAAGTATTTAATAAATTATATTTATGTAATAGTCATTATTATGGCTTATAAGTGTTTTTAATTAGCCTGTAATTGGATAGATAAGATAATAATAAAGGGATTCGTTAATAACCCTATTTAAAATATATTTAATTTTGCCATAATTATAAAAATACACTATGTATATAGACTTTTATAAATATCCATTATAATAAAAATAATATTGCTTTAAAATATGACTACTTAAGTACAATAAAAAACAAATAGATAAAAAACGGTTAAATCTTTTTTTTCTATTTTCTTTTATTTTTTGTAATTATAACTTTTACGATGCCTCGGAAAATTAATAACCATAAATAATATGGTAAAGAATAAAAATAAGAATAAAAGATTTAAGGCTTATGCAAATTAATGCGTGATTTAAATATATTCGTAAACAGTAAACCTTTGTGATTGTGAAATTCCATTATTATCTGTATTATGTAAACAGGTAAAAAATAATAAATATGAATTTGATTCACAAATAGGTATACAATAAAATATATTAAATAATCGTTTGATTTTATAATGATGATGATACTTTTATAATGATTCATGTATTTACTGTTTAGTTCATTGGTTGTACGACCAAAATTGTCTATGGGTCGATGGGTATAATATAATCCGACCAAAGTAATCTTGATCGTATGACCAACACTCAGGTCTTAAGCCACTTTCGAGAAATTGATGACTTATTTTATTTGCTACAAATGCTATAAAAGCAAAGAAAGGGTAATTGTTTTTACGCAATAAACAAAGAATTAAGTATATAAAAGTAATTTCAACGCAAGAAATTACTTAAGAACAGGTGGATGCACGACCATTTACTTATATCGTAAAATACTGGAACAAAAATTAACCTTCAATATATTTTTATAGATTTTTGCTACCCTTATAATGAAATATTGCAAAAAAGCATCCATGAATTATTTATATAATATAAATAAAAGTAAAAAAAATAAAAAATATGTGAAGTCTCCAATTCGCACTTGGCCAGCGAAGTCTACGGCCTAATCCTTCTCATTCTGGGAGGAGACCCGTGCCCAGCAGTGGGACAATAATGGTTTAATGATATGATGATATTGAAATAAAAGTTCTACTAACAAAAAAACACAAACAATATAGTAAAAGACGTTTTTTAATTTTATTAAAATAACGCTCACCTATTACAAATAAAAATAAATAAATAACATTACTAATACGTCATAACTTCCCACAATATATCAAACTGTCTATTCGTTTGTGTGTCTATACGTAACGGGATAAAAAGTAATATAAAGTTAATTTTATTATAATTTAATATTTCTCAGTTATTGTCTGAGCGCCTCGCTTTGATGAGCCCGCGAGTGATTGAAGAGTAAAGCAGCTAGTCTATCGGGTGTTTTATCGATAATCGATAAGAAAATATCGAATCGATATTCATCGAAGAATTATCTATACTAATATTATAAAGAGAAAAACTTCGTTTGTTTGTTTGATTGTAATGAATAGGCTCAAAAACTACTGGACTGATTTTAAAAATACTTTCACTGTTCGAAAGCTACATTATCCACGAGTAACTAATTATAGAAATATATTTGATAAATAGATTTTGAGGTGGTACAAAGTTTGCAAATAAGTTACAAATAAATGTAGGTAAAAGAAAGTAAAACAGAGATTTTAAATCAGAAAGCTAGCAGAATATAATTAATAAAAAATATACCAAATTTTAAAGAATATTCAAAAATTTAATTTCGCTGTTATTCGTTATATTTTTTAAAGCTGTTTGTATTTTTAAATTATTCAATTTTCCAAGACAAATGATCTCATTTTATTTTTGTATCTTAAAGGTTTTGAACATTATTACTTTAATAAATGTACCAAATCAACATACATATTTAAAAATTTAAATATCAATATACTCACGAATAAAATATTTTAATTCATAATTAAAATTCAATTGATACTTATCGATACACAGCACATCACTACTCTACCTCTATTTCCTATCACTTGATTCGATTCCACATTAAGAAAAAAAACGGAATAGAAGTGCGATAGAACTATCTGTCCGTCTCGCTCTAACGAACGAACTTAATACACTGTTGTTATACAATTTTACGTGAACTTATTCAAAGAAAAACAGTTATTATTCCTATAGTAAATAGAGTCTTTTAAAACGTACTTTTAAAATGGCATACAAGAAGCATTCTTATCAGATAAGGTGCATCAAAATAAAAAGCGCGCTATTTTTTGTCATAGATAATAAATCTTGGCATTTGTCTCTAGGTGCTGTTTACGATCTATTGTCTCTAACTTCATTCTAATTTCAAAATTACGTTTGTTTCCCTTTTTCTTCACGGGATTAAAGTGATAAGGTCATATTTTTTTATCTGTGGCGGCTTTTAAAAGAATCGCATGATTGATTGAGTTTGTTTTATCTGTGCTATGCGGTAATATGGAATAATGAGGTATGATTAAACTGAAAAATGTATGCATATAAAGACGTACTTCAAAGAGATCGGTAAAAAAATGCAAGTGGAATATTCATGTTGTGTTGCCATATAAATAAAAAATGTTAAGGGTGAACAACCCTTATCACTTAGGGGTATGAAAAATAAATAGTAGCCGATTCTCAGACCTACTGAATATGCATATAAAATTTGGTGAAAATAAGTAAAGCCGTTTCAGAGGAGTACGGTAACTAACATTGTGACACGAGACACCGTTCCTTAGTAATAATTAATTTTGAAAAATCTGTATTTAGATAGCGTTAGAAACAATGTCTACCCCTTACAAATAAGAATAATAAAAATGTAGAGATCCTAATGTACGTTGGTAGAATCTTCAGTGGTTCGACTCCGGCGGCACCACCGTCACAGCTATTTCTGTTATAACAGCAGTGTTAAGCGCTGCTGTGTTCCGATTTGAAGGGTGTGGTAAGGGAGACATACTTATCCGAAGCGTTCCAGCTTAGGTCTTTGAGGTAGCGGCGTATTTGTGGCCAACCTAGGGTCAATCTAATCCTATCTGGGGTTGATTGTCTATGAGCGGCAGTAGCCACTTACCATCAGGTGGACTGCTTGTGTGCTACTCCTATATTATAAAAAAAACTCTTAGGTAGGAACCGACACACAGCATTCAAACTTAGTTCTAAGTAGCAATGCACCTGTAACCGACCTCAGGGTGAACTGCAGTTCTATCTGGGGTTGATTATTGATGTCCATACGCATGATGATCCAAACTCGTTTACTTAAATTTTCATAAAATAAGTCAATTTTGGGTAATATTAATATTCTTCATTACTTTACTTAAAATAAATGTCACACAGTGAAAGTTTGATCTGGTATTGAAAATATTAAAATTTTAAATTTTAATAAACACTTTTTGTCAACTTGACCTTTTTACTGTTGACAGTTCATTCCACAAGATAAATATTAATGAATTGTCGTGAAAAAAAGTGTTTTACAATAAAAAAAAGTACATTTTTGTGTAAGAACCAAGTTCGTTCCTTGGACAAGCATTATAAATACTTAATGCTTAAGATCTAGATAAATTTTGTATGTAAATAATGTTTTATAATAGGATAGCAGACGAGCATGCAGTCCACCTGATGGTAAGTGGCTACTGCCTCCCTTACCACACCCTTCAAACCGGAACACAGCAGCGCCTAACACTGCTGTTATTAGGTAGAAATAGGTGTGGCGGTGGTACCGCCGGAGTCGAACCACAAAGGGTTCGACCACCTTCAATATTATATTAATTATTGTGCCTTATTTAAAGCCTATGAACTATAGATTAGGACCAAACGTTCAAGATTTCCCGGATATATTCTAGTGTAAAGTGCAATGGGACCGTTGGAAAGAAGTTTATAAACTGTCCATATAAGAGTACTTTTTGGGTATTGGATAGAAATAACTGTTTACCTTTTTGATTTTTTAAAATATTTAATACGTATTGAAAAGATCCTTTATACATTTCGCTTTAGGTATACCTATTGGCATAGCAGTCAAGAAATATAAAATTCATTGTACAAATTGAAAAGCATTTTCCCAAAGACCAAAGTCTAACTTTCAAATAAAAAAATAAATGATAATTCGCGTAAAACAATAAAAAATAGACTTGGCACACGGAAGTCCACTAAAAAAAAAAAAAACAAAAAAGATTTCCCGCGTACTTTCAACCCATAGCCACAGAACCCACAGATAAACAGAAAACACATCTTAGACCATTCGTACTGGCCACTTGGTCATTCGTCACAGCCTTATAATACGAATTAAAGCGGCAGGACCATCCATCATCATTTCGTATGACGTGCTGAACACAAATGAGTTTTTTCGTCACACTACATGCTGTGCGGTAGCCTTTATGTTTTTTGCAATTGCGCTTTGGGAACACCCTTTGTTTTTGAAAATTCTACACTTTTTTTAAAGGAGTTATCACCACACTGCTAGGTAGATCTAGTGTTAAGTTGGGGTTTTTAAGGTAGTATCGGTATGATTTGAGGTACCATCCTCACACTGTTTTTTATCTCCATGATATGTGTATCAAATGAAAAGGTTTTATAAGAAGAATACGTAGATTTTTGATACGTGTTACTATACTGTGTTACGTTTGATACATTTTAATAAAATTTCTAACGTCAATAATTATTTATTTATAAGATTGAAGTAGCAGACGAGCGTGTTGTCCACCTGACGGTAAGCTACTGTCACTGGACATCGGCAATTAATCCCAGATAAGATTAGATTTCTACCTGAGGTCAGCCACAGATGCGCCGCTGCCCCTAAACACTATGCCTCAGAAAAGTATGTCTCCCTTACCACACCCTTCAAACCAGAACACAGCAGCGCTTAACACGGCAGAAATAGGTGTGGTGGTGGTGCCAGAGTCCAATCATAGAGAGCTCTACCACCTTAAAATAACAAGTGTTCTTACATACGAACTAATAAAGGAAGTTAAGTAAAAGCTTAAGTTGAAAATCATTGGAGGCCAACACCCGAGGAGGGGTTCTAGAGAAATAATTTTATAAAAAACAAGTATAAATGCATGTCAACTTAAATTTAATTATAACGAAATTTATAAAAGTCTGTTCATTTAATTAGCAACAATGATTTCCTAAAATCTGGAAACAACACTGTAATCTTTTTTTCCAGAAATATAAGGCTTTTTATTTTATATTTTATTTTATTTTATTTATAAGTAAAAACTTATAAAACATGTTATCTACATCTGTCTATAAAGATCTATAGAGATCTATAGACATCTATAGATCTATAGATAGATATAGATAACAGTAACAGTGTGTTTGTACGATCACCACAAAACTGGAAACTCAATTGGAAAATTGTAATCAATTGTTAACTATTGACCTTAATTGAACGATACGGTTGAACAATTCTTTTAGATGTCCCCTACCAATTAAAATTAAATTGTAATACTAACAATGCTGTCTGTTTTGTAGTAAACACAAAAACAAACAAATACTAAGATTAAAAACAGAAAAATAGATGCTAGTAAGTATTTTATTATTTGAAGGTGGTAGAGTCCTTGATGGTTCAACTCCCGTGGAACCTCCGTTACACTTATTTCTGCCTCATAACAGCAGTGTTAAGCGCTGCTGTGTTCTGCTTTGAAGGGTGTGGTAAGCTACATACTTTTGCGATGCGTTCCAGCTTAGTCCTCAACGGTAGCGGTGCATATGTGGCTGACCTCAGGTAGGAATATCTAATCCTATATGGGTTTGATTAGATGTCCGTGGGCGGCGGTAGCCACTTACCATCAGGTGGACTGTAGCTCGTCTGCTTCTCCTATATTATATAAAAAATATACTATATTACTCTCACAATTTAGACGAATCCAACGACAACTCATATGGTAAACTTCGTCAAGCCGTTTGTTTGTGTAAAATTTGACTTACATACGCTCGTTTCTCGTCAATGAAGGTGGTAGAACCCTCTGTGGTTCGACTCCGGCGGCACCACCGTCACAACATTCTGCCTTATAACAACAGTGTAGCGCTAGTGTGTTCTGGTTTGAAATGTGGTAAGGTACACTTATAAATAGCTCCAGCATGGACAGCAACGCATCTCTTGCTGACCCTCCTTCCTATCTGGGGTTGATTACAGATATAGGGCAGAGACTTACCATCAGATGCATGCATACTTATTACTTCAACATTATATAAACACGTGGTATTCGCACGTGTGTGTGACTAAGTTAATAATTATGATGCCCTTTTAAGGGATCTAATTGATTTAATTAGTACTTATTACCTGAGTATTATTAGCCACCTGATGCCTCTATGAATAGAACGAAACTGACTTCAAGAAATGATAGCTTAGTAGTTAAACACGGGGAGTCTGAGTTTCAAATCCCAGACATACTCCGCTTGTTTTTCAAAGTTATGTTCGTATTAGAAATTAATTATCACTTGCTTAAACGGTGAAGGGAAACATCGCGAGGAAACCTGAATACCTGAGGGAATTAAAAAGTGTTCTGAAAGGTATGTGAAGTCTACCAATACTCTTGGCCAGCGCGGTGGACTATGGCCTAATCCTTCTCATTCTGAGAGGAGACCCGTGCCCAGCAATGGGACAGTAATGGGTTTATACGAGAACTCTCAGGTCTTTAAGTTTCCTCGCGATATTTAACTTTACTTAAAACGTGTAATAATTAATTAGTAATACACATAATGTGGAAAAATTAAAAGTGCCTGGGAACTGAATCTCCGACCCCCAGATTAAGAAGCCAAGTTTCCTACCACTTAGCTATACTGATAGTGCTTTACATACCATGTTATTTTCTACTCAACAGCGTCACGAAGCTATCAGCCCTTCCCAGTACTTAAAAGCCCTGATACCCTAATAAAATATATGACAAAGGGAAAGAATTATGTTAATTAAAACGTAGGAGTAACCAACTACCGTATAAATCGCAATGTTAAAATTTACATATTACATTGTTTCTGTGATGTGCAAAGCTTGGGAAAAAGACTTGTGTTACTGTTGAATATCCATAGAATATTAAAATATAGGTATATGCGTCAATAGCTGATAGCCTAGTGGTTAAACTCAGCCTTGATCGAGGCGTACGTGAGGAAACCTGAGAAATCTTAAAAAACGTTTTCGAAGGTATGTGAAGTGTACCAATACGCACTTGGACAGCGCGGTGGACTATGGCCTAATCCTTCTCATTCTGAGAGGAGACCAGCACTGAGATAGTAATTGGTTGATGATGATGATGATATGCGTCAAAGGAATTGAATTTGACTCCGACGGAACCACCGCCACACCTATTTCTGCCTAATAACAGCAATGTTAAGCGCTGTTGTGCTCTGGTCTGAAGGACGTGGCAAGACACATACTTTTCATCGGAAAACCGTTTCAGCTTAGTCCTCAGAGGTAGCGGCGGATGTGTGGCCGACCTCAGGTAGGAATATCTTTATCTGGATTCTATCTGGTGGATTACAGACGTCCACGGGCAGTAGCCACTTACCATCAGATAGACTGCATGCTCTACTCCTATTATGTAAAAATTATAAGTGTAACTTAATTCGTAAAACTTACTAATAAAGAATTTCTTTAACGTAATCTTACTTGAAACAGGTTCATTCGATCGACCGATATTTTCAATCCAGTTAGTTGACGGCAGGTGGCGCGACTGTCCTTACGCTACAGATTAACGGGACATACATATATAGGCATTATAGGTTTTTTAGTTTTAAGAAAGAACTCTATTATACGCTTTATTAGCTTGTCATGTATGTATGTTTCTGGGTATATAACGGAATCTTTAAACTCGATTTTACTCTACTGAATATTTTTATGATATTCTATCTTTATCCTAAGGGCATAGGGGTCCAGTGCCCTGGGCCTAGAGTCCCTGAATTTAGGGTCCCCGCACAAGCAAAGCACAATATATTCGCTTTAGGAAGGTATCTCCTAAGAATTATGGTCAAAAAATTCTAAATTAAAAAGTTGATCAGTAAATAAAAATACAAATTTTATGCAATTATGGAATCGTATCAATTTACATATAAGATTAAAGAAACATTTTTAAACTCATTGTCTCAAGTCCTCCTCTATCATGGGTGCTATTGACACACACACAACACCCAGGACATCCAGACACATCTCAAATTCATCATTAAAGATCAGCAAAAATATTTCAATTCACATACAGACCTTCATTAATTTACCTATAGATAGAACAAAAAATATCCGAAATCACTTTGTAAAACCCGCATTGAAAAGAACAAAGGCACATCTTGCGATATTCATTACAAAAAGAAGTAATGCCACTTTAACAGAAGCTATAACGAAGTGCCTAGTCATTCAATTTGACGAGCCCTGATTGGTCCACCTCGACCGTTTGACAGCCAATCACAGCGGTGATTTTAAAATTCGAAAGTCATCTTTTCTAACTCTGATGACGGTGCATTCTTGGTATATTATGTATGAAGCTACAGGCATATGTACTGAAAGGTGACTTGTTTTTTAATAGGAGTAGCAGACGAGCAGTATACCTGATGGTAAGTGACTGCCGCCCATGGACATCTGTAATCAACAGATAAGATTAGATTCCTACTTCTCATCGGCCACTGATGCGCCGCTATCTCTGAGGACTAAGCTGGAACGCCTCGGAAAAGTATGTCTCTCTTACCACACCCTTCAAAACGGAACACAGCAGCGCCTAACACTGCTATTATTAGGCAGAAACAGGTGTGACGGTGGTGCCGCCGGAGTCGAACCACAAAGGGTTCTACCACCTTCCCTTACCTCACCTACCAAACTACTAAGATACAGCAAGTGATTAATTTCTAATACGTAACTTTAAAAAACAGTTGTATAGAGTTTGAACCTAAGACCCTCGATTGAGAGAAACTTCAACCACTGGGCAGTCACTGCGTGCAGGAGGCAGTTAATTACAAAAATCATGAATCTAAAGTGTTGAAATAATCTAGTTAATAACGAGATAGTTTATTAAAACCAGGATATTACTAATCTATCACTCCTTGATCTACGGTTATGTTCCAATTGACACTATTCTTTATTACGCCGTTATTTATAACCAATCTTAATCATTTTAACACAAGGCAAAGCTTGAGAATTGACAATTATTGCCTGGAAAAATGTTCAGATATCCATGGGCGGCAGTAGCGTTATCAGTTGGACTATATGCTCGTTTGCATCAATATACATCTATAATCAACTTCAGATAGGCTTTGTCCTATCTGAGACTAGCTTCAGATGCGTCGCTACTCCGAGGACTCAGTAAAGGCCTCGGATAAGTATGTATCCCTTACCATACCCTTCGAAGTTGAGCACAGCAGCACTTAACACTATTATGCAGAAATAAGTGTGCCGGTGGTGCTTCTGGGGTGGAATCAAATAATTGGCCAAGTGCGAATCGAACACACTAAAGGTTCCTTACCACATTTTTTTATTATTTGTTGTCAACTTTTTTTTATATTTAGTATTTGTATAGCAGCCATCATTATACATATTCTGTGAAAATTTCAAGTGTCTGTCTACTACGGTTCCAGGGATAGAGTACTGTGACAGAGACAGACGGCAGAGATTGGAAGCAATGGGGTTCCGTTTTTACCCTTTGGCTGTGAATCTTAAATTCGATAATCTTTTTCGAGCGTAGGCCTGTATGTTTTTTTACTAGTTCTAAAGTGGCTTGACGGATTTTACCATATGAGGTGTCGTTGGATTCGTCTGTATTGTCGTAGTGACAGTGCTAAACAATAATTCTAAGCAGTTAGGTGTTTTTATTTTAAAATAATTGAATCTATCTCCAAATCATTTTTATTTATTTATTTAAAATGTTATTATACCGTAGAAATTGGTACAAAAGGCGGTCTTAAAGCTAGAAGCATTCTTGTTATGGGAAACTACATTGAATAGATCGTATAAACTTTGTAAAGACAAACAGTTGAAATTAAATCTCAATCCAGTCCAAGAGCACGTTAACGCAGATGTAATCTGACGTGGTGTGGCGTTATCGCAATCACAGGACCCAAGCGGAACGCAACGCCACATCCTGTTACGCTTGTAAGTGTGCTTTGATGGATATTTTCAATATTTGCTCTCATTAAAAGATTTTATGAGCGTCAAAATCTTTCCTTCGTAGAATCTTTACTAGTTTAACTCTATTTTTTTACTCATTTGCGGAGAGTAATGTTTTTCAAGCATATACATGTTACATTCTTTACCACGCTCTACGGCCCAAATGGATTGACGGATTTTAACATATGAGGTGTCGTTAGATTCGTCTGAATTATGGTACTGACAGTGGTAGACCATAATTCTTAGCAGTCTGGTGTTTTTATGACAGTAATTGAATCCGTATCTCAATAACATTATTTATTTATTACCCGACTGCCAAGGAAGGGTTGTGTTTTTTAAACTTCATTATACGAAGAGATTTGTACAAAAGCGGACTTAGAGCTAGAAGCATTAATGTTATTGCTATGGAAGCTACATTGAATAAATATACTCAATCTCAATCCAGTCCAAGTGCACGTTAACGCAGATGTAATCTGACGTGGTGTGGCGTTATCGCAATCACAGGACCCAAGCGGAACGCAACGCCACATCCTGTTACGCTGTTAGTGCACTGTTTGATGAATATATTCGCTATTTTTTTATACTAAGAACGGCAAGATCTTTCCTTCATAGAATCTTTACTAGTCTTACTCTAAGTTTTTACACAATTGTGGAGGATCATGGTTTGTTCTGTTTGTTTTGTTGTTTTTCAATAATTGAATGTTAACGCAGATGCAATCTGACGTCATGTTACGTTATCGCAATCACAGGACCCAAGCGGAACGCAACGCCACATCCTGTTACGCTTGTAATGTATTTTGATGGATATTTTCGCTCATTTTGAGTTTTACATACACAAATGCATATTTTTAACACAGTAGCGAAAGAGTTTTCAATCCACTTGATAGTAAGTGGCTACTGTCGCACATGGACATGTGTAAACAACCCTAGATCGGATTAGATATTCCCATCTAAGGTCGGCCACAGATGCGCCGCTACCCTTGAAGACTAAGTTGGAACGCCTCGGAAAAGTCACCCTTACCACACCCTTCAAACCAGAACACAGCAGTGCTCAACGCTGCAGTTATGAGACAGAAATACGTGAGGCGGTGGTGCCGCCGGAGTCGAACCACGAAGGGTTCTACCACCTTCAATTCTAGGATCCATTACAGTTGTTCATGAACGGAGAAGCATGCTAGCTTGCTACTTTAGTATTAAAAACAATGGACGACAGTTGCCACTGATAAACTGCGTGTTCATTTGCAACTTAAAACACTAGACAATATTACAGTGGCATCAAATCGCATGTCCAATTGCCACTCGTTCCCATAAAAACGCGATTAAAATGCGTCGATAACAAATCTACCACTTAACAGTCAAACGTAATTATAATTACTAATTTCAGTATTTCTTTGTTAATTACAAATACTCATAAAAATGAGTTAGTAAGTTATTAATAAAATACTAGTGGTGCCCGCGGCTTCGCCCGCATTTTAAAGAAATAATACGACACACATAAAACGGAAAATTTGTACCTG
Organism: Epargyreus clarus; assembly: GCF_041222505.1. Taxonomy (NCBI): domain Eukaryota; kingdom Metazoa; phylum Arthropoda; class Insecta; order Lepidoptera; family Hesperiidae; genus Epargyreus; species Epargyreus clarus. The sequence continues at coordinate 3,609,950 of NW_027332224.1, forward strand.
CATTGGAATGACAGTGGTGCCGTCTGTCGAAAACTGGTCTTACCAACTCCCAAGCCCTCGTGGGCTTTTGGACAACAACTTTGCTAAAGATCATCACTAGATCAAATGCATAGTTTCCGATTCTAACTACTTACGAATTAAAAATTAATTAAAAAAGCCTTTTCCCACGGACTAAATTGTGAATCTAAACCATTCTCAAGTCCCCTTGAACACACACAACAAATTTCATCAAAATCAGTCCAGTCGTTTAGGAGGAGTTCAGTGACATACACACGCACATAAGAAATATATATATAAAGATATTGTAACGGTACATTTTGTGCATTTGTGTGTTTGTATACAATATAACTTATGTATTTACATTTGTGTGAGGTGACACTTGATACAGTTATCAAATGCCGTCCACCTGATGGTAAGTGGCTGCTTTCGTCCATGGAGATCTGTAATTAACCCTAGATAACATTACATTCCTACCCGAGGTTAGCAACACATAGTTTGAAGGTGGTAGAACCCTTTGTGGTTCGACTCGGGCGGCACCACCGCCACACCCATTTCTACCTAATAACAGCAGTGTTAGGCGCTGCTGTGTTCCGTTTTGAAGGGTGTGGTAACGGAGACATACTTTTCCGAGGCGTTCCAGCTTAGTCCTCAGGGGTAGCGGCGCATCTGTGGCCGACCTCAGGTAGGAATATCTAATCCTATCTGGGGTTGATTACAGATGTCCATGGGCAGTAGCCACTTATCATCAGGTGGACTGCATGCTCGTCTGCTACTCCTATATTATAAAAAAATCCTAAAATGAGACTGTGTGGGTGTATAGCGTTATATTTTAGTACATCCTAGTAAGAGTATATGGGTTTAAAGCGTTATTTTTTAGTACGTTATTCTCACTAATCTTTAATAAACTAAGTTAGGTGTTTTAACTGTGTAATAAACCGTTGGTTAATTTAACGGTAGAGTAACTTTTACTTTTGTTACTACACTACTAATTTACTTCGTATTACTTTTACTTTTCATATCGACGTTACTTATCTCGCTACCTTTCTTTTAGCATTATCTTTTTCTTCCTTTTATTATCTTTCTTTGTTTGGTGATGAAAAGACTGAACATATACTTAGTGGATTTCATGTGATGTCATTTACGTGCATAGATATTTTTCAACAAAGAAATTTTTTATAATATAAAATTATCAAACGAGTATGCTGTCCATTTCATAGAAAGTGGCTACTACACTCCATGGTTACCTATAAACCATGGATACATAAAAACCCCAGAAAAGATAAGATTCTTATCTGAGATCAGCCACAGATGAGTTATTACCGTTGATGACTAAGTTGCAACGCCTTGGATATATGTCTCCCGTACCATACCCTTCAAACCCGGACATAGCAGCGCTTAACACTGCTGTTACTAGACAGAAATAATTAACAAATAGGTTTTGCGGTGATGTCTCCGGAGTCGAACCACAAAGTTATACCATAGGCATCACTACTCGACCCAGGTTAAAATCTAATCTTATCTGGGGTTGATTACAGATGAGTATTTGCAGTAGCCACTTACCATCAAGATTGCATGCTTGCTTGCTACTTCAATATTATGAAAAGCCATAGTTATGAAAACTATTACTTTCGAGTAGTCATTCTTACGAGCTTCTAACATTTTAGAAAAGAACTTAATAAAAGAATTTTCCACAGAAATACTAGAATTACGAGGAAAATCAAAAGATTGGTTGCCACGGATAGGAAGGTAGCGATGGTTTGATAGCGCGGAGCCAAGGACGCCACGCCATTGTATGCTAATCTGTGATGGAGGGTGTAGGGGCACCATGGGTCTGATTTGCTGAGGACTTTCTTGAAGTTCTCAGGGTTTGGTGGTGAAAAGATCGTCAACAAGTCTGACAGGTAGTCTGATATCTGATGTATCCAGGATGAGTGAGAGGGTGGTAGGCAGGTTGTAGGTGGTAGAACCCTTTATAGTTCTACTGTAGGATGCAACGCGGCCACACCTAGTTCTATCTAATAACAGCAGTGTTAAGCGCTGATGTGTTTTTGTTTGAAGATAGACGTACTTTTTCGATTAAATTTAGTCTTTAGAAACATCAACGTTGGATTTTAATCTTATTTCGCCTTGATATGCTCATACTCATTCGTTATTCCAATCTTATAAAAATACATAATCCTTAGGAGAAACAATTAGTTTTTGATTAACTTTAATTTCATAAAAATAAATGAAGTATTTAATTTAGTGTTTATACTCTAAGCACTTAGAGCTCTAGCTCAAAACCTTAGAGCAAGACAAGTGTCTGTGATTGTCTTCAATAATGATGTTGTTATAATTACTACTACACATTACACAGCTGTTCATGGGTGACAGTGGCCACCTACCATCAGAACATCATACTCGTTTACAAAATCCATTACATACGAAAAAACAAAAAAAAATATTTCTCGGACATCAAATAAGATCAGGACTGTATGCACTTATCCCACAAACCCAAAACGTGTGGTGACCACTGCATGGCCCGGTGGGTAAGCCCACAAAAACAGTGGGGCCAAGGGACGGCCCAGTAATATCCCAGTAAAGTTAATTAAAACATTATTTTGTACTTAAAACCCTTTTACAAGTTTAAAAAGAGGACAAATTTTACAACATTTGTACGTGTTGTACCTACTTAAGTTAGATTTTTTGGTAAAACATGTAGTCTACCTGGTACGTCACTGCATGGACATCTGTCCAACTCTATATAGAACAGGTTCTACTTGAAGGTGGAACACGTGTTGCTACTGAGGACTAAGTCGGTCGGCTCATATGTAAGACAGCCGGCATCCACACCCTTCCAGCAAAACGCACGTAACCAGTGCTTTTTCGTGGCATTCCAGCTTAGTCCTCAGGGTAGCGGCGCACCTGTGGCCGACCTCAAGTTTTAATCTAATTTTACCTGCCGTTGATTACAGATGTCCACGATAGCCACTTACTATCAGGTGGACTGCATGCTCATATATTATAAAAAAAATAAGACTTTCTGAGAGGTCGATTATCAAATGACTATACTATCACTGTTTAAGTAAACGATTTTGTAAACAATTACCATGGACCAAAGAAAAAAGCATCTTAGTTTAAAAACTAGAATAATTTCCCATACATTACAGTGAATTACAATTCAATGAAATAAATATAAGTTAGTAAGCCAATTAGTCAAATAAAAAACAGCCTAATTAGTGCAAGATAAGGTACAAATTTATTCACACCGCTTATCACAGGCCGAATGGAGTAAAAACCGCATTTTCTCGATTCTAAGAGATAATTTCTAAACACAGGTCTAAGTGATTATGAACTCTAACCTAAAAGCATAAAGCTTAAATTAGTTTACACATTTCATCGTTATCTTCCAGCTAATAGACTTTTAAATGCTTTTGTGAAAATGAATATTGAACTACTTTTTGCGTTTTGACGATAAGGATGGGTATACGTTTCCCATAAGAGCGAAAGAGAACAACCATCTCTTGCAATGAATAACGAAAAATTTGGAAATGTGCCATATTTTTTATGTACTTTTGTGATAAAGTCCTTTTAAAGATTTGAAATATGCTCTGCGCTCTAAAGCATCAAAATTAATTCTTAGAATTGCAAAATAATACTAAAATGACTTAATTTTGTGCGAAAAGTTTACAACAAGACGGAGATACGAGTATTACAACAAAAAGAAATCATTTTTCCAAAGGCATTATATTATATAGATAAGAGCGACATGTTACCCGAGGCGTTGAAAGTTAGTCTTCATAATTAGTAACGTTGTATCCGACCAATTTAGTAAAAGGAACATCTAATACATAGTATAGTCCGCGTCAAACTGCTAGTCCGCTCTGAAGTTGTTGTGAGCAAGTGTCATACAATTTGCTATGACGACGCGATTCATTTCTATATTCAGAGCGGACTAGCAGTTTTGCGCGGACTATATCTGTTTTATTACAGATATATGAACAGCAGCAACTTACCAACAAAACTGCACGTATGCTGCTTTATAAAAAACGTTGCTAAGCAAAAGGGTTCTAGATACGACTAACGGTACCAAATGTTTTGACATGAGCGTAGCGGAACGAACTTTTTGTACCTGACATATCCGGTCGTAATTCTGTGATTCGAATTTATAATCGTTAAAGTATTTTTTAACCCGCGCTGTTTTATGTTAGCCTGGTAGTATTGGGATTTATGTTAGTCTGGTAGTTGAAACTTGGCCTCTGGAGTAGTCCCAGGTTCGATTTACAAGCGCCAATGATTTTGCAAGGTTATGTGCCTATTAGAAATTAATTCTTACTTCTTTTATAACAAAGGAGTTGCGGAGGACCATGCTGTCAATGATGGTAAGTGTTTACTACCGTTCATGGTCTGCATTTGCGATTAATCTCAGATAAGATTAGAATCCTATTGAATACGGCCGCAGATTTGTTACTCCTCATGAGAACTAAGTTATAACGCCTCAGACGTTTTACTTACCTCACAAAAGTCTATGTAACTCCCACAATTTAAACTAATCCAACAACACTTCATATTATGTTAAAATCCGTCAAACCGTTTGGGCTCCAGGACGAGATAAATCGAAACATTTTTTTTTTTAATTCAAAATAGGTTTCGTACAGAGCACTTATTGAAAGTCAATACAACTACCACCACTTCACAAGGTGTTTCGTTATGGAGAAGAAGCGGCAAAAAAAACTCGCTAACACACATCTTTTAAAAACATTTTTTTTTACAATGTTATACTTAACCTAATGGTACATGTGGAGCTGGAACTACTTCAGACCACACCGTTAATAAATTAATCATACATACGCTCAAAACGATACGACGGTTCAAAACGATAGTCAGTGATAGCCTAGTGGTTAAGAAACTCGGCCTCTCGATCAAAGGGTCCAAGGTTCAAATCCCAGGCACGCACCTCTGATTTTTCGAAATTATATGCGTATTAGAAATTAATTCTCACTTGCTAAAACGGTGAAGGAAAACATCGTGAGGAAACCTGCATATCTGAGAGATTTATAAAAAAAAAGAAAATCTCAAAGGTATGTGAAGTCTACCAACTATGTGGACTATGGCCTAATTCTTCTCATTGTGAGAGGAGACCCGTGCCCAGCAGTGGGACAATAATGGGTCGATGATGATGATGATGATGACGCTCAAAACATTACCCTCCGCAAACGCGTAAAACTCATTAAACTTTAGACATTTAATGTTTACCCATTTTGATAGAATTGCATAACGTATAATCCTATAATAACAGTATTAATAATCCAATTAAAATTCTCCATTTACTAATTAGTATGTAGACACTGCGGATGTCCTAGCTATGACTAATCCAGTATATGAGGCATTCGAGTTATATTTTATGACTTTATCACTAACTTGACGGATCTATCTTGTAGTTTTAACTTAGATCTAGATGCATTTCATTATAAGAAAACAGGATACCGATAGCAAAAATGGTCTTAAATTAAATCTTTGAGTTATTTTTATAACTTTGTAGTTTTTTTTCATAATATAGGAGTAGCAGACGAGCATACATGATACGTGGCTGCTGCCGCCCACGAACATCCCTAATCAACCTCAAATAGGATTAGATATTCCTATCTGGGGTCGGCCACAGATGCGCCGCTACCCCTGAGATTTAAGCTGAAACGCCTCGAATAAGTATGTCTCCCTTACCACACCCAGCAAATCAGAACACAGCAGCGCTTAACGCTGCTGTTGTGACGCAGAAATACGTGTGACGGTGGTGCCGCTGAACTCGAACCACAAAGGGTTCTACCACCTTCAAATGTGTCACTTAGAAGTAACAAACGACCATGCAGTCCATCTGATAGTAAGTGGCCAATAGACATCTATAATCAACCCCAGATAAGAGAGTCCTACCTCAGGTTGGCTACAGAAGCGATACTACCCCTGAAGACTAAGTTGAAACGCTTCGCCTCGTCTTACCACACTGGGTAAAAAATGTTGTATTATTTACCTCTCGGTAAAAAAAGTGTTTATAACTGTTGTCTAAATGGATTTTATTAAAAAGGAAAGTGGGTACAGATAGAATACAAAATTTAAACTTTAAATTCCTTAAACAAAAACTTGTAGAAGGTAGGTGTTTTAATTAAAGTTTTTATGTCTTGGTTAAAATTGTTTAGTCTTTAGGTAGTAAACTTAATATAAATGCGTTTTATTATAAAAATGCAACGGTAGAGATAGCAGAAAAATAGACAATTTTACGTTTTTTGCCGTACAAAACTATGGGTTTTTTTTAAATATTGATACGAGTTAGAAATAAAAGTGACACATTATGAAAAAGGTGTCTCTAATTGCAATAAATGTTAATCATTTTAGACACTTATTAATTCAGAATTATTTATTACAATATAAATACTTATCTACTTAAATATAAACATATTTTGTTTTTTTTTTATCGTTATCATATTTTACTTTTTTACTACTTTAGGAATGATAAAATAAGGTAGTTGATGCCGTATCCTTATAAAAGTGAAGGCAGTTGGCCTGATATAAATTTATCATCTAAATTGTGGGAATGACATACTTTCCTACTTTATTTTTAGTGCATGATTTTTAAGCAGGTTTTAATTAGCGAAAGATTCTATTTTGGCAGGCTTTATCTGCTTTAATTAAGTAGGTTTCCGTTTTTATAACTTTGACATACTATTTTAAATAAATATTTATTAAATTTATTAAAAACAATTTTGCCGACGCTACCATATGACTTATCAAACTGATCTAAACGTGACTGTGTGCGCGTGTACCTACACGTCTGTCAATGTGTGTGTTTCCTGCAATTAAAACAAGTCATTTATAATATACAAGTTTTCTCAGTACAGTCTCATAATGCATGCATCCATGCATATATTATATTTCACCTGCATTGTGCACGGGCGCCATGACTGTCATGTGATGTCATTTCCTGTGGAGTTTGCCATTAAATGATATTTTTCTAAGTTTTATAAAACAACAGTATTTTAGTGCTGCTCTGTTCTGGTTTGATGTGTGGTAAGGAGACTATGACGACTCGCGTGGCAGAGCGGTCACCATACTGGTCTGACGCGCAAAGGGTCCCGGGTTCGATCCCCGGCCAGACAGATATTTAAATGATGAATTTAGATTTCTGTTTCTGGGTCTGGGTGTTTGTGTATTTGTCTATGTGTGTGTCACAGGACACAGGGTAATCCTAGTGCGGGGCTGTGAGTGTATAAAGCCTTTACAAAAAGCGTTTTATGAGGCGTTACAATTTAGTCTTCAGGGGTAGCAACGTATCTGTGATATACTTCGGGTAGGATTCCAATCCGGTTGATTACAGATTTACCATCAGATAGACTGCATGCTAGTTTTCTAGTACTTCTATATTTGAACAAAAAAGGTTTTTAGTCGCTAATTCTGCCTACTGCGAAATGTTTTTTTTAAAGCAGCAATGGAATTTTACATGTTCTAGTTTAAAAGCATTACAATTTAGTTTCGGAAACACCGCCCTAAGATCGATTTTAGGAAGTACTTATTATGGTTTTGTAGATTACCATAGGTATCAGTGGCTACCTATGTTAATTTAAAAAAAAATATCTTTAAATATTTTAATATTAAACCTTGGTAAAGTACCTATCTAAAGTATTTTATCACAGTAATTACGCAGCAAATCTTGTAATAAGAAACATAACAGGAAAACATAATTAAAATATTAAAATATCTCACTAGAGCTACTAGGAGTGCATAGTGCCAAGGGTCAGCTGCATAGAGAATAAAAAACTCCACAATAAGAATAATGGAGTCATATTTTTTGCGCTAAAAGATTTTCTTTAGTGCATATGACATATTATAATACTTAGGGTTTAAATTTCTTAAAGCTTTATTGTGCAAGTTTATTTAGTCTAAAACGTCTGTTTCAAAATTTTTTTTTAGGTTCCGTGTAATTCTTTTAAAAGGTTCCGTTTCTAAAGGGTAAAAACGGATCACTATTGTTAAGCTCCGCTGTCTGTCTGTCTGTCTGTTTTTATTATTGTAGTAAGTGAGCATGCTGTCCACCTGATGGTTAGTGGCTATTGACGCCCATAAACATTTGTAATCAACCTGAGAAAAGATAAGATCCCTAAGTGAGATTGGCTACAAATACGGATAGTATTTGTAGCCAATCTCACTTAGGGATCACTGAGGACTAAGTTAGAACGCCTCGGATAAATGTCTTTCTTACAATAAATCACTTCAAAGCGGAACTCTGCAGATATACTTAAATGTAAATTCTTTGTCAAATTTTATCCTTCAAAATATCTAGGTCCATTTATCTAAGCACGTAATTCGTCAATGTTAGTTTTAGTAATTAGATAATCGGCTATATTTTTTGCTACACCACCTTTCATAAATTTAAATAATATGGTACCATAAAATACAATTAAAATTAACAAAATGATACATTAGCATTTAACCGTCAATCTACAAGCGCGTTCCAGCGTTCTTTATTTAAAATACGCCTCGTTTTGCGTAACAGATGCACGAGCGAGAGCTACATACAACACTCAATTGGTTAGAAAGGGATGGAGCGCGCTCAGTGCAACCTCAAGGCAATCAACGTTTACTCAACCAGTTTTCCAGCAATGACACTGTGTTTTCGTACCTTAGAGCTGTGTTGACTCCGTGTTACACATTCGGGTTGTGTCGCGCCGTGTTCGAACATCGTGTCGCTTGCCGTTTTCTTGATTTCCAAGTATTTGTTGTTATTTCTTTTCTTTCATGTGCGCCTAGTACCTTGCTCGAATAAAGTCCTGCGTAAAAGGAAAATTCTATGTGTCCTTTTGTTTATTTTTTATCTGTTTCGCGTGTAATCTTGTAGCGAAATGGTTAGATTAAGACACTTACTGGCTATTGTCACGGGTTCAAATCCTTCCAATGTTTTCGAAATAATTGCATTTAACCTTCAAATTATACTCATTTTTTAGTTAGAGATACTCACATTTTATATTTGAGGACTAACTGACAACGCTTCTTAGGATAATAAAGTCTTCTTTAATTTCCATGCATCGTTCACAATGTAAATAAAGTTGGTGTTATGCAGAAAATAGTTACTTAGTTGAACTAAAGTTAATTCTACTATTATGGAAATACGAAGTTGGACTAACTGAAGACTAAGTCGAAACGCTTCGGATATGTATATCTTCCTAACCACACACTTCAAACCAGAACCCAGCGCTATTAGAAATAGGTGTAGCAGCGGTCCTTCGAATCACAAACAGTACCTTCAATTGTATTAAACTTAATTAGATTTCACGACTAATGCTTTCATATTAATACCCAAATCAAACATAACAAATTTAAGAACACTATAAATTTCGAAAGGGGCGTTCACACGGTTTATTTATTAATTTTCGCGTCATAAGCGGCTACAGACACATTCACAGTTCACACCCAATGGACGCATTTACACCGATGCGAGCGTCACACGCGATATTAATAAGCTATCCATCCATGTGTCTAAAGATATGTGGCAATATCCCTTTATTAGACATAGCTAAATTTCGATTTTTGGGTGACAAAAAATTGATGGATTGATTATTAAGAACGGGCAATAGTGAAAACTATAGTTTGTTTCGGTTTTACATGGTGAAGGTGTAAGATTCGAATCGAGGTTTTGAAGGGTGTGGTAAGGGAGACATACTTTTCCGAGGCGTTTCAGCTTAGTCCTCAGAGGTAGCGGCGCATCTGTGGCCGACCTCATATAGGAATATCTAATCCTATCTGGGGTTGATTACAGATGTGCATGGGCGGCAGTAGCCACTTACCATCAGGTGGACTGCGTGCTCGTCTGCTACTACTATATTATATAAAAAAGTACCATAATATTATTAACAAAAATATTCTTTTAGCTTTAAAATCAGTACATGAAAGTAAAATTGACATCTCCGTCCGTCCTCGTAACAATTACCTTAAGACACTAATTTTATACTCTGTTGTAAAATATGTGGCCCTCTGCTTGGTGATAGTGGGTTTAACGTTGCTTATCAATGTTAATTTTATTGTAGAAAATAGAATCACGTAATAGTTATTTCCTATTTCTGATAAATTTAATTTATTCGAGGCGTGGTAGAGACAGTTTAATTATAACTAATAATGATTTGTTTTAAACATTTATCTAGGGAAAACTTGAAGTCATATTATGTAAGTGTTTATGTAAACTGCCATATTACATAAAATAACTTAGTATTCTAATTTATAGGCGTTGATAACAGGAGTTATACAATTGTTATAAAAACAGATAGATAAACACTTTTAAAAGTATTTTAGTTCGGCTCCGGAGGCACCACCGCCACACCTATTTCTGCCTAATAACAGCAGTGTTAGGCGCTGCTGTGTTCCGGTTTGAAGGGTGTGGTAAGGGAGACAGACTTTACGAGGCGTTCCAGCTAAGTCCTCAGGGGTAGCGGCGCATCTGTGGTCGACCTCAAGTAGGAATCTAATCTTAACTGGGGTTGATTAGATGTCCATGGACGGCAGTGACTTACCATCAGGTGGACTGCATGCTCGGCTGCTTATAGTGACTTCTGCCACCCATGGGCATCTATAATCAATCCAAGATAAGATTTTTACCTGAGGTCGGCAACAGATACGCTGTTACCCCTGACGACTAAGCTGGAATGCCTCGGAAAAGTATGTCTCCCTCACCACACAATCATACCAGAACACAGCAGCGCTTACCACTGCTGTTATCAGGCAGAAATAGGTGTGGCGGTGCCGCCGGAATCGAACCACAGAGGATTCCTTCGTATAGATTATTTTTGAATAATAAGGATATAATTGACTTTTCCGAGGCGTTCCAGCTTAGTCCTCAGGGGTAGCGGCGCATCTGTGGCCGACCTCAGGTAGGAATCTAATTTTATATGAAATTGATTATATGTCCTTTGGCGGGCCACTCACCATCAAATGGACTGCATGCTCGTCTGCTACTCCTATATTATAACAAAATATATTTTCTTTTTGACACAATTCGTTGCGTTGTAAACGCCGCCTGCTTTGTAGGTGTGGTCGGCGTATTTATTAAAATCTCTTCATTCTATAGGAAAAAATAAACTTTCTTATCTCGCATTCCAAGAAACTTTTTATTTTTGTGTAATTTCTCATTCGTATCAACTATAAAGACAACTTGTAACTGAATATTTTAATGATTATTATTATTTTAGTAAATTGTCCAATTGATCCACTGCTGGGCACGGGTCTCCTTTCAAAATGAGAAGGATGAAGCCATAGTCCACCGCGCTGACCAAGTGCATATTGGTAGACTTCACATACCTTTGCGATTTGTTTCTTTAATATAAATCTCTCAGGTATGCTGGTTTCTTCACGATGTTTTCCTTCGCCGTTTTAAGCAAGGGATAATTAATTTGTAATACACACATAACTTTGAAAAATCAGAGGTGCGTGCCTGGGATTTGAACCTCGGACCCCCCGTTCGAGAGGCCGAGTTTCTTAAGCATTAGGGTATTACTGCTAATTATTATTATTTTTTACGCTTTTAACAAAACTTAAAAATAAACATTAATTAAAATTGCATAAGAAAGATAAGATTAGATAACGTAATAAATTAAAAATGAAGCGTAAGAAATACAAAAGATTATAATATTAGCATAATTTATTCGCGATAATTAGTTTTATTTACATAATTTATGATTTTTTATACTGTAGTAGCAAATGGGTCTGATGGTGGTAAGTCCCATTGGCTTCACTCCAACGGCACCATCGTCACACCTATTTCTGGCTAATAACAGCAGTGTTAAGCACCGCTGTGTTGTGGTTGTAAGGGTGTGGTAAGGGAGACATTATTTTTCGAGGCGGTCCAGCTTAGTCTTGTGGCGCATCTGTGACCGACTTCAGGTAAGAATATCTAATCCTATCTGTGGTTGATTACAGATGTCCATGGCCGGCAGTTGCTACTTACCATCAGATAGCCAGCATTCGTGTGCTACTCCTTTATTATTAAAAAATATATTTTGTTCGCTATTTTGTTGTTGTGTTGCATTAGATATAACTCGGGTGCTGTCTTGTCTAAATCCCGTTTCGGCTTGGAGTCTTACACGCCACATGTGTCCCGACCCTTATAATTTTGTTATACAACCACCGGTCCCGTTGCTTACGCTAACGTAACGCAACTCTCTGCGAAGCGTGGCGACTTTTTACCGTGTAGCCACTATTTGCGATTGTTCGTACGATAAGGATTAATCTGATTAAACAGATTTATATTTACGAAGCGTTTCGAAGCTGTGGAAAGTATATTAAGTTTAAGATTAAGTTTTATTAACTTTAAGGTAAACTTAAGTTTAATATTGGCATTTAATATTGAGTGACAGTTTATAAAATATATTTGCGAAGCGTTCTGAAGATGGACTGTTAAGTATATTAAGTTTTAGATTAAGTTTTATTAACTTTAAGTTAAACTTAAGTTTAATATTGGCATTTAACATTGAGTGACATTTTATAAAAAAATATTGACGACATGGTAATTTTTTAACCGACAGACATACTTTTCCGAGGCGTTCCAACTTAGTCCTCAGTAGCAGCGCATCTGGCCGACCTCAGGAAGGAATATCTAATCCTATCTGGGGTTGATTATAGATGTCCATGGGCGAGTAGCCGCTTACCATCAAGTGGACTGCATACTCGTCTGCTACTTCTATATTATAAAAAAATATATATTAAAAGGGTAGCAAGTAGCAACCAAAGAGTCAATCTTACTTACGTATTAAACAGGTCACTTTCTCCTCTGTTATCTTACCAACTGTTCATTTCCGGATTTATTGAACTGAATTGATAAGAATACAGCCTTCGTGTTACGTTGTGTTGACATTTAAAGACTCTACATTACTGTGAAGGCTCAATATGAATGTAGAGTCCTGGGTTCAAATCCCAGGCCACATTCTACGTTCCCGAGTTATGTGAAAAAGGTTTGTAAAGTTTACGAATTAAATCTATAACAGACTTGCAGTAAAGCCCTTTCTAGAGGACTTTTGTGTCCTTCAAGGGTATTCGAAGATGGTTGAACCCGTTGTGGTTTCACACCAACTACCTATTTCTGTCTTATAGTGTAGCGCTGCTGTGTTCTGTTTTGAAGACTGTGGTAAGGGAGAGTCATATAAATGAGATGTCTCTACATAGTTATCTAGAATAGTACCTATGATAAAGCTTACGGCTTTAATAGTATCTGGGATAGATTACAGATGTCCATGGAAGTAGCCACTAACCTTCAAGTTCTTGATATGTACAACAAAATTAAATTCGTATAAGTATGACATTTATGATGAAACTCCTGAAGACAACATTTGTATTTTTAAGCCATATTTTGACAACCATACAAGTAAAACCAGAATTTCGACTCAGAATTTCTGATATTCGACGATACTCAATTAATTCGGCCGATAACCAGATCGGTGGAATTATTAATTGACATGACCGAATTGTAATTATGTGTAACTTTTATTTTTCGCACGCTTGTTATTTTTAATCAGAAATTTTTTTTGAGATTAAAGATATCCATTTTGGGAGAACGGTTATAGATTTGAGATTCAGCTATTAGGTATAATGCGGGATTGATCCATTTTCAATTTTGGAAAATTTATTTTTTTGCTACTGGACTCGGTAGAGATTGTCGAAAATGCCATGATAAGTCTACCCAAGTCCCAAATATGTGTTCAAATATTATTCTGTAATAAGCAAAATGTCTTCAAACTATTGTCCCACGAGCTTTTGCCCGCGGCTTCGCTCGCGTTACGAAGTAATATTTTCATCCCCTATTTTATCCCCTTGGGTGTAGAATTGATTAAAATCCTATCTTAGCGGATGCCTACGTCATAACATCTACCTGCATGCCAAATTTCAGCCCGATCCGTCCAGTGGTTTGGGCTGTGCGTTGATAGATCACTATGTCAGTCAGTCACCTTTGAGTTATATATATTTAGATTACTGGGCATGGGTCTCAGTGCAAAGGCCATAGTCCACCGCGCTGGCCAAATGCGAATTGATCGTAACTGAGAACTTTTTTTGAAATAACTCTCAGCCGCAAATTTCCTTACGATGTTTTCGTTCGCCGTTTTAGCAAATGATTATGAATTACTCTTACTCAATCTACTACTACTATTACTGCTATTCAATACCCTTATTTAGGGCTGTTCAAATCCATGGGACAATAAATACCATATGGATTGAAGGGTCGTAAAAACAAATACCAACGTTATGAAAGAAAACCAGGAAATAGCAGAGTTTAACAGTATATTCAGTGCTTCGCGACCGTTCTGTGTGAAAGCTACAGCAAGAATACCGATGACATATTTTCTACATTCAAAACAGAGTTTTTCTACAGCATTCTATTTTTTGTTTACAAAAGGTATTAATATCAAACACGTTAATTAGTTTTTAACAGCCCCCTGTGACAATAAACATAAAGTGTTGAAAAAAAGATCGACAAAAATATGTTTGTAGCATCTGAAATCATTTTTAGCCTCCAGCCCACACAACCAAAATCAAAACATCAAATCAAAATCATTTTACCAAGAGAAAACACAGCTTATTTGATAACGATAGAAATCCCATAAATAATTGATCAACTTATTGCTTTCACAAACAGATGCATATCTTAACGCGAAGGAAATTGCGTAAAAGATATAAATGTAAAATTACGTACACGGTAATCTTAATAAATCCATATTGAATATTGTGGAATAGAAAAGTTTTTGTGTGACTGGGTAAGGTAATGTTTTAAGAATAAATGTCTTGTTACCTGAGTGTTAGGGTGTTTTCGAGCATATGTATGTATGTATGTGTGTATGTGTGAAAAAAAGTTTTCTAATAGTGCTACCTCGTCAAAATGGTGGCTTATATTAAAAATGAGATTTTTAAAAGTGGTAACATCAGTACATTCAACCGAAGAGGTACTACTGGTACCAATTTTTAGGATTAAACAGTTCTTATTTCGGCGTGAAGTGGATGCCGGCTGACTTACCTGCGACCTTAGTCCTCAGGAGTGGCCACCCATGTGATCGGCTTCAGGTAGAACCTGTTCTGCATGTTCAACACTTGCCCACAGACGGCAGTGACTTACCATCAGGTGGACTACACGCGTATTTATTACAACAATCTTAAACAAAACAAAAACTTTTTCGAAAAAAGTTTCGTGCCTTGCACTAGTGGGTCAGTTATCAATTGACAATGTTCCAAAAAAACAAATAGACATATACTTTGAAAATCGTTTAGGTATGACATACAAACATACAATTATACCGTCGTATCTACAGATGTACGATTACAAATGAGGTCCATGAATGAGGCGGGAGGGCCTCATGGCCCCAATAGTAGTAAGTACAAGTGACTACGGGTATATATATATAGATACCCAGAAACATAAAAATGCCATAGAATACAAGATATTTATGTGATCCCTATTTAAGCTTAAACACTGATTTTAAATTACGTCGATTCAGTTCAATTTGTTGCATAAAAGTACACGCAGTCCACCTACGTTAACTACTCCTGCCGCATATGGACATCTATAATCAATCCCAGATAAGATTAAAGTCCTACCTAAGGTAAGGCACCACCGCCACACCTATTTCTGCCTAATAACAGCAGTGTAAAACTGCTGTGTTCTGGTTTGAAAGGTGTGGTAAGGGTGAGACCCACGAGAGTCCAAATCTGCCGATTTGTGTGTCTAAAATCAAATCGCAAAGATGCAAAAACACCTCTCCTCCAAAGCCGGCGATACATTGGCGACTCCTCTGGTGTTGCAAAGGTCTATCAGGTAGCACGTCTGCTTAATCATTCGGTTAAAAAGGCGGCAGTAGCTACTTCAAATCAGATGGACTGCATTACTCAGGTGGACTCGTTTATTCTATTGTATAAATAAGCACGAGTTTATTAACAATTAATAATAATGAATTAATTACTTCCTTATTTCCAAAAGCCCAATTCTCTATTGAGTAACAAATTGTTTTATGCTTTATCTGTGGACCTTTCCAAATAACACAGATAATACAATTAATTGATTTATCGGCCCAATAAAATTGCAAAACGATATAATAAATTGCGATTATTTCTGAAAGTTAATTAAAGGAATTTTGGGTTAAGTAAAAGTTTAATTTGAAATATGTGTGTTATTTTGTATATGTAGTAATCGTATAATTAAAACAGTTTTTAGAACGAAGTTTTTGAATAATGTTATTCATTTTCTCGTATTTTTCTCAAAAAAAAAAACTTTCTGCCCATAACATTATTATAGGGGTGCATAAAATGATGTACATCATCTTGGGGGCGTCCGCCATATTGGTATTAGTGTGACGTCACTAAACTAATCATACAATGTGATCCAAAGCAGGTGTATGCAAAATTTCATTCAAAATTCAGCGTCAATATTTGATCCACACATACTGGTACATACAAAAAAAATGTGAGCCGTCACGGGACGCCTGGCAGATGTGAAACATCGACATTATTTTGTAAAAGTAATATGCAGAAAAGAACATATTGTGATAGGAACTAAATATGTCATAATGATAAAATAAAATATTACGATTTTTTTCCAGATAACGATGACTATTTATTGAATAATCGCACAGTCGATTGCGCATGGCGACGCGTTGCCACACCGTACACACTACTGCATATAGACTGTATATATATACCATCGTATAGCGTGGCGACGCCGCGTGGCGTCGCCACGCCAGAAATCGGTTTTACGTGCGGCTATAGATGTTTCACATCAACAAGCAAATTAAATAAAAGCTTGTAACTGCATACACCCATACACACACACACACACACATGCATACATACACATACATTCACACACACACACGTACGCTCGAAAACACCCTATGCGGTTGTAAACAGACATTTTTTCTAAAACACACTTGGATTAAAACCCGGTACTAGAAAAAAAACTACCAGCACAACATAACTTGTAGAACAATGTACAGAATGCGTTCGTTAAGTGAAGAAAAACGTATGAGTAAATACTAGGAAACCCATACGGGTATACACGTGCACATTGCTCACATATGCTTTGAAAACGATATCTTTGTCTTTGCAATTCAAATCACCACAATATAGGTGTAGTAACGAGTTCACCTGATGGTCACTGCGATATTTTGTGGTATAGTCCGCGTAAAACTGCTAGTCCGCTCTGAATATAGAAATGAATTGCGTCGCCATAGCAAATTGTATGACTACACCTGCTCGCAACTTTCAGAGCGGACTAGCTGTTTGGCGCGGACTATAGAACCGTTTGTGACTCGACTCCGGCGGCACCACCGCCACACATTTCTGTTATAACAGCAGTGTTAAGCGCTGCTGTGTTCTGGTTTGAAGGGTGTAGTAAGGGAGAATTTTCCGAGGCGTCCCAGCGTAGTCCATAGGAATAGCGGCGCATCTGGCCGACCTCAGGTAGGAATATCTAATCCTATCTGAGGTCGATTACAGATGTCCATGGGCAGTAGTAGTGGCAGCAGTAGCCACTTACCATCAGGTGGAATCCATGCTGATCTGCTATTCAGCTGGGATGCAGGCACCTTCAAACCCACGTATATCTAGCTTATACCGTGCAAATCAGAGCAGCGCTACTCTGCCATTAAAATACAGCAGCTGGACACAGTTGCTACCCAAGGACTAAAATGGAACGCCTGGAATAAGTATCTCATCTTAGCACACTTTACCAGAGCGCTACACTGCTGTTATAAGGCAGAAATTTTGACGATAGTAACACAATCGAATTGTGAAGGATACATCTTTAAATCATTTCAAAGATACTACCCATCTCCTGAATTTAGTCCCTTAATAGCCAGAGTCGAGGCCACGACACACTTTCAATTTTAATTCCTAACAAAAAGGTTGATATTTATAAAACAAGAATAATTAATTCCAAACCCACTAGAAACTTCTAACTGTCATATTACGTAATGGCTGCATCATTAATTTCATAAAAAATGCATAGGAAAAAATGCAACAACTGTCCACTTAAGAAGAGCTCTGCGTTGCAATTTACTATGCAAAATCGTTCTATTTAAACGCGCTTATACAAATCAGGGGTCAAGTTACGCTGGTTTATACGCAACTAAAGTTTAGACGTTTACAACTTTTAATACACGATAATTTCGCCTTTACTTAGTTTTGTATATGGGTTATAATTGCGTGTACTGTTTTGATACATTGTCATAACTTTGTTTGCGCAAGTATAGTATGATAGATTACTTAGAACGTTGTATGTTTCATAGTTTTTGTATGCTATGCTCGAAGTATGATGGATACAGCTAATTTAGATAATACTGTGTAATGAAAATCAAAAAATATTTACTTTAATAATCTGCATAAAAACAATTGCAAGAAGATTGACGATCGGAGTGGTTACTATACCTCCAACACGTTGGGTTCCGGGTTTGATCCCTACAGGTATCAAAATGATGAAATTTTGATTTCTATTCAATATTGTTATAAGATAGAGATAGGTGTTGCGGTGGTAAGGAATCACTAAGAGTTCTACCACTTTCAAACTTCTCCATTGTATAGCAGATGTCTATATCGTGACCACTTATTTCTGATTTTTTGAAATTATGTGCGTATTATAAATTAATTAGCACTTTCTTTAACGATGAAGGAAAACGTCGTTAGGAAACCTGTATATCTGAGAGTTCGAAAAAAATCAATGGTGTGTATTGTGTAAGACACGGCGGCACCACCGCCACACCTATTTCTGCCTAATAACAGCTGTGTTAGGCGCTGCTGTGTTCCGTTTTGAAGGGTGTGGTAAGGGAGACATACTTTTCCGAGGCGTTCCAGCTTAGTCATCAGGGGTAGCGGCGCATCTGTGGCCGACCGCAGGTAGGAATATCTAATCCTATCTGGTGTTGATTACAGATGTCCACGGGCGGCAGTAGCCACTTACCATCAGGTGGACTGCATGCTCGTCTGCTACTCCTAACTTTATAAAAAAAAACCAGCGCGGTGGACTATAGCCTAATCATTCTCCTACTGAGAGGAGCCCGTGCCCAGCAGTGGGACAGTAATGGGTAGACGACGAAACTTTTATCCCTCTTCTAGCAGATGTCCATACACCAGTGCCCACTTACCATCAGGTGGACGGCTTTATCATTTGCTCCTATTAGAAAAACACTTCAAAGAAATATTTATTAAGAACCTGATACCGTATATTTACCAACGTCCGATTCCGATAAATAAACGCGAAATTAATAAATGCCTTGACCGGAAATCGAACTAGTTACCCTTATGCAACAACTTGATACATAATAGCCCTTGACTCGCAATAAAATTGGAGTACAGTGCAAAAACCCTAAGTGTATGTAAAAACAATTAAAGTTCTGACGCACCCCACTCCATATTCAAGATGGTTGCTATGTCAGTTTATAGAGACGATTTTATTTTACACTAGCTGACCCGGCAAACTTTGTATCGCCTCAAAATCTATTTATCAAATATATTTCATATAAAATATAGCCTATGTTACTCGTGGATAATGTAGCTTTCGAATGGTGAAAGAATTTTTAAAATCGGTCCAGTAGTTTTTGAGCCTATTCATTACAACCAAACAAACAAACAAAGTTTTCCTCTTTATAATATTAGTGTAGATTTAAATGAAATAATAGAGAACTTTTTTTTCACGAATGCGGATGGTAGAAATGTGTGTGTGTTTGTGTTTGTGTTTGTGTATGTATGTGTGTATGTATGTATGTATGTATGTATACATTTATGTATGTATGTATGTATGTATGTCTGTATGTATGTATGTCTCATTCTTTGATATGCCTTGCAGTCTGTAAATCTTGATGGGTTTTAACATATGAGGTGACGTTGGATTCGTCTCAATTGTGGGAATAACATAGACCATAATATAAAAGGGCAGGTTGTTTTTATTATAATTAGTTTTAATATATGTAGTAAAGAAGCATATAGTCCCCATGAGTAAATCAGTATCATAAAAAAAATCAAAAACAAAAAATTTGGTCATAAAATGTTTTATTTTACTCGTATCTATATCTCTATAAAGAGTTTTATCTAGTATTATCAATCGTTATTAACGTTCAATCTATCGATATTTTACTAACCAAAGATTGCTCGATCGATCGTAAATTTGACATTTTCTCGTAGATATGCAGAAGATATCAAACTTCAATATTTAATCGACAAAACATTGCATAGATTGATTATTAATAATAATATTTTTATTTACATTTAAATCATTTTTAATAACTAAACCTTTTAAATAATACTATATAAATTTACTTAATAACTAAACCTTTCAAATAATAACATAGTAAGGAACATATTAATACGGAACCCTGAAAATTTGGATGGATTCATTATTAATAACGTAAAATCTTATTAATGTTTAAATAATCATCATCAAAATAAATATTGATATATTAATATGGAGTTTTTTGCGCCGCTTCTTCTCCATAGCGAAACACCTTCCGAAGCGGTGGTACTTTGTTGGCTTTCAAAATGTATTCTATATGAATCAATTTTGAATAAATGAGATTTGAATTTGACTTTACCAACGAAACCTTTCAAATACTAATATAGTTACTATAAAAAAGCAAACAAATAGTTTATTACTTTCAAATGAAGTCTACAGCAAGTGGCATGGGCCCCTGTACTGGATACCTTATTACATACTTACTACTATTATACCTTATTACATAGTATACTTTATTAATACGGAACCCTAAGGCAAAAGGTCGGACAAGCGCGCAAAAAGCAAGCTGTTATGTCGCAACTGACAGGACCACAATTACAATTTAAGACCCCCTCGTCGATGATTAAAAAGCTGTAATGACATTATCTGTGGTGCAAAAACTGTACGCATTAACCGGGCCTAGATGTTGCGTTACCGCGGGTGCGTTTATAGAGGTGCGGATTTATCGCGCTGATAACCCGCAGTAAAATTTTATTATACTTTATTATATATGATGTGTTTATAAGGTGTAGCAGTGTTATTTGTAGCCGAAATTACGAGCGGGCATAAATATTGCCTTACAGTGGTGGGTGCGTTTATAGACACGCGGGTTTATTACACTGTGATAAACAAAGTTGAACTTATTGAATATTTATATTATAATGCGTTTATGATAAACTGCTGTAATAACATTATTTGTGGTGCAAAAAATGTACACATTACGAGCTGGTTTGGTGTTGCGTTGCTACGGCGGGTGTGTTTATAGACACGCGGATTAATCGAACTTGTGACCTGAGTTCAATTTAATTGTTTATGTTGCGTTTATATCCTGTTTTGTATCCTAAATAATATTATAAATACGAATGTGAGTTTCTTTGTCTCTTTGTTATATATTCACGCCACTACATAATCGATTGTCATGAAATTTTGTACACACATTGTCAGGGGTCCAGAAAGGGACATAGAGTACCTTTTCTTACAAAAAAGTACCGTTTCCATAGTAAAGATTACCTCTAATCGCAAGCGAAGCCACGGGTAAAAGCTACTTTATAATGCTAGTTAATTATTCATTACTTATGTAATTTATTATTCTTAATCATTTAAGTAACCAATTCTTTTGGTTAAATGATCTTTAAACACGGATAGGATAATGATAACCCTATACGAGATGCCAGTTGAGCAACGCAACGACACAGCCGATCTGAATCATTATTTCCGTACAGAATGTGTTCATTTTATACATGGAAAGTTTATCAAAATATTTTGATGTGTTGTAAGTTCTCTTCTAGAGGAGGTCACACCTCATTTTTGGTTCGAATTGAATGTGGAATTGCACACCTATTTCTGCCTCTGAATAGGAATTGCACACTCATTTCTGCCTCTGAATGGGAATTGCCCACCTATTTCTGCTTCTGAATGGGGAATTGCACACATATTTCTGCCTTTGAATGGGGAATTGCACACATATTTCTGCCTCTAAATGTGGAATTGCACCCCTATTTCTACCTGATAACAACAGCGTTGCTGTGTTCTGGTTTGATTGGTAAGGGAGACATTATCCGAATCTACTTAGGGTAGCAAGCTAGCAGTGCATCTGCCAACCTCAGGTAGGAATTTGAACTGGGGTTGATCACAGATATCCATAGCCATTTACCATCAAAGAACAGCTCATCTGCTACTCCTATATTATAAAAACAATCTGTAGATTATTATGCCTCAATATTCTTTTCGAGAGCCTCAAATCGTAGGCTTTTTATTGTTCAGCATCATCATCAACCCATTACTGTTCCGCAGGTTTCATCACGATGTTTTCCTTCACCGTTTTAAGCAAGTGATAATTCATTTCTAATACGCACATAACTTTGGAAAATCAATGTTACGTGTCTGGGATTTGAACCTCGGACGCCTCGATCAAAGGATCGAGTTTCTTAACCACTTGGCTATCACTGCTTTTATGGTTAACAACTCACAACTCATTAGAAAATGAGTCCAACATAGGCTTGCACAATCAACTTTACAATTACGTGTACACAACGCAATTATTTCTCGTAATCTATAAATGTCTTCATTTGTGATTAAAGTTCCCAGTATCTATCTATAGTCATGAGGAAACCATACCTGAGAGATAAAAAAAAAATGTGAAGTCTACCAATATACTTGCTCAGCGATGGACTATGGCCTAATCCTTCTCATTCTGAGAGGAAACCCGTGCCCAGCAGGGACGGTAATGGGTTGGTGATGATGATGATCTATAGTCATAAGCTTGAAAAGATTTTTTTTCTTTGTACGCGATTATCTTTTAAAGAACTAGTCTGATTTGTAAAAGTATTATTGTGTTCCATAGTTCATTTGTTGTAGAAGGTTTAAGGCTATAATTTATAAAAATCGGTCACCTGGAAGCGAAGATCTAGCTTGACCTCTCTGTAGTATGAGCTATCATATAAATGAGAGGTCTACGAAAATGGTTTTTGCTATTATTTATGTGTACTCATAATACTATCTAATATTATAAAGAAGTAAAGTTTGTAACTTTTATTGTTTGTTTGTAAGGGCTAATCTTCGGAAATACTGAACCGATCATAAAAATTCTTTCAAATTCAGAAAGCTACACTATTCAGGAGTGCTATAGGCTATATTTATTTGATTGAAGAAAGCACAGGCGAAGCCGCGGGTACTGCATGGTTGATTATTATTCATATTATAAAAATAATATAGTTGACTCATTTGCCGCAATAACAAGATATGCAGCAAAAAATGCAGTGGAAAAATAAATCATTAAGGAAAATCGTAACAATGTATGCGCGCCATCTTCTTAGCACAGATAAGAAATCAATTGATATAACCACAGACTAAAGCAATGACGTTTTAAAAAATAACAAGGATTTTTCAATCAGTTATTTTTATTTTGTATTTCTTATATAAATAAATAAATAATTTATTTTTTATATGATCGAATTGACATAATTATTATTATAGCTACGTAATTTCAATATAAATATATTTTAATTTTATTATATTTCACGTAATTATGTCATAGATAATAAAGACAGATTTATATTGAGATATGAATTTAAATATTGAAAGTTAAATGTTACAATTATTTCCTACAATTATACCAAGGACAGTTCAGTTCTGTTAATAACTTTATCTATAATAAAATACTCTTAATTAACTTTAAAACTTACTGAAATGTTATGTATTAAAAACAGAAGCAGAGATGTCTGAGTTCATTATTAAGATGTTTGCATGTCCTGGGATTAAACCTGGAACCCCGGCAAAACATCAGTCATCATCAACCATATTGTACCACTGCTGGGCACGGGTCTCCTCTCAGAATGAGAAGGATTAGGCCATAGTCCACCGCGCTGGCCAAGTGCGAATTGATAGAGTTCACATATTGAACTCTTTTTTTTAGATTTCTCAGACATGCAAGTTTCCTCACGATGTTTTCCTTCACCTTTTTAAGCAAGTGATAATTAATTTGTAATACGCACATAACTGAAAATCAGAGCCTCGGATTTGAACCTAGGAACCCTCGATCAAGAGGCCGACTTAACCACTAGGCTAACTGCTTTTGCCATAACTTGCCACGTAAAATCTCGATATTTTTAATAAAACTGTCGCAACGTGAATATTTTGGAAAGGTTGCCTGTTTTTGTTTGTTTCGTTTTTTAGCTGTCACTCAAGCTACAGACAGTTTTTAATTACTTCGGAAATATGAGTTTTAATGTCACGAGGAGTCTCTCGTCGCAAGGAGAAAGAGTAACGATTAGCGATTTTGTGGCTTGGTTTGACAGCTTTCGATTTTTTTTTCGCAACATTTATTTTGCATTTATTATAAAGTTTATTTTGCTATTTATCGTAGTCTTTACGAGTGATACCGTATATACGATTGTCTTCAGGCTTTATATGATTGCTTAATGGAGTTTATCACAGATGTCCTTGGGCAGCAGTGGCCTCTTGCCGTGGTTTGCATGCTTGCTGAATTTGCTATTTCAGTCATAAAATCAATATAAAAATTACAGGAAATATTTTTTAGAGTTACGTACTCAATAGCAAAAACGGACCTCCTATTAATAAGCCTTCGCTGTCTGTCCGTCTGTCTGTCTGTCACAGGGCTCTATCTCTTAAATCCATAGATAGACACTTAAAATTTTTGCACAGTGTATATAAGTATTGCCGCTATTTTCATGTTAAATAGTAGCTATTTTTATACACATCTATTTTTTTAACATTGGTAGTTAGCTACGATATTTTTACATCGCTTAGCGTATGATCAGACGCTCACCCATCCACCCGTAGGATACGCGAGTTGCATAATATCATCCGTCATATTTTTTTACTAAAACATGGAATTAATTACAGTTTAATTGAGTTTCTTTATTCAATTATGAAGATATCGGAGGTGTAAGTAATTTGTTCGTCTGCTAATGACGATAATAACGTCCAAGTAGCTATTATGGATGTTAAGGTAAATATTTAGTATAAATTAATTGTCATTTTTTCATAATTTCGTAGAAAAAATGTTTGAATGATAAATGAGGTTGAAAAAATGTAATTGTTAGGCATAATAAAATAAGTAGTAAAGAAATTTAGTCCTTAATTTTATATTTATTACTAAATATGTCCTTAACTAATTATATTGTATAGTGTCACGCGTGCTTAGTACACGGTAATTTAGAAAGTGTCTGGTCTGGGGTCTAACCCGCTACATGTCAAATGTCTCTTAACAAAGGCTATCAAGAAAATAGCGACGAATAAAATCATTTTTCATTTTATTGTGATAATCGTAAACTAAAATCATTTCTTATTTTTTTGTGACGATAAAGTTGCGACGATAAAAATAATTTCTCATTTTATTGTAATAATCGTAAAATATAATCATTTCTTATTTTTTTGTGACGATAACATTGAATAAAATAATTTCTCATTTTATGACGACAATGCAAATTGAATTACATTTTATTTTATGACAATCGCGCAAAACAAAATCATTTATTGATTTATTTATTAATCATTCTTGTGGCATTACAAATTTAATTAAATTTTATTTTTTATGGCAATTACGCAAAATAAAATTAATTCTCATTTTCTTGCGACAATAAACATAAAAATGTATTTTATTTTTCTGTGACGATTACACAAAAGAAATACCTACATTCCTTATTTTTCGTGACGATCGTACAAAATAACTTCAATGGTCACACAGAGGTCCAGTTCGAAAATCAAACGGACGAATTTAAAATGGAACAAATCTGTGCGCTGGGACGTAAGTAGGAAGTCCCGATTAAACTGTAATACGCTCAAGTGCCGCGCTCGTTGTCACTCCACCAGTTTAACCCGACCCCCACCCCCCCCTCTCTTACCTTTGTGGCCGGTCGACAACAGCGTAACGTCATACTGTATCTAGGATCTAGTTAAACTGGTGGATATACCTACCAAATGGCAAGGCAGCTAGTTTAACAAGAGCTCTGCCCCCCGTTGAGTGTTAGGGAAATGGACGAGCGCGGGGGAGGTGGTTCATAGAGGAAGGGTCAGGGTATAGTGGTTGGTATATTAGCTCGATTGGCCTACCGGATGCTTACTCAAGACGCAGTTTGTAGGTTACCGTTTTTGTCGTTCTGTTGCAAGAGTCGCCTTGGATGTTATTTGTTTCCCGGTTTAGTGTATCCGAAATGAAAATAGCGAAACTGCGAATTGCTTTCGATACGAGTTGTATTTGCGAATAAACGGCATTATTTTTATCATCGACGTTTAATGTCTTTGCTGTATACTTAAGTCTTTACTTATGGAAGGATTAGGACAGAATAACTAGTTATATGAAGATTGGTAAACTTTACATATTTTTGAGGACTTTTTTAAGACCTCTTAGGCATGTAGATCTGCCCTGGAATTTGAATCCTGGATCCCTGGTATGACTTTTAATACTCAGTAGGTACAGTGGGCATGTAATATTTTTGTGAGACCTCAGGCAATACTAAAAAAAATTGGCAGCCAGTAATAAAACATAGCCTAAGTCCTACATGATTAAAACTTTCAGACATCACTATCACTGTTCCTAACTTCCTGAAATCAGTCATAACAGCTAATCTAGGCTATATATCTACATGATGTAAACTCAAACCCGAGACATTGCTCGTTCACTTCATCGCCACTGAGTTATAGGCTCTTCCAATTTCATCATCATCATCAGCAACCCACTGTGCCACTGCTGGGCACGGGTCTCTTCTCAGAATGAGAAGGATTATGCCATAGTCCACCGCGCTGGCCAAGCTGGTAAGCTGGCTGGTAGACTTCACATACCTTTGAGATTTTTTTTACTCACGATGTTTTCCTTCGTCGTTTAAGCAAGTAATAATTAATTTCCAATATTTCTAAACACTCATAATTTTCAAAAATAATCATAGTTGGGGCCTGGGATGAACCTGGGACCTCTCAATCGAGAGGCCGAGCTTCTTAACCACTAGGCTATCACTGCTTCCAATTGATGGCACTGTAATAATATTGAGCTAATTAACACTGCGTTTTGTTCAGCTATTAATCATATACGATCAGGTGTTACACATGATGTGTGAAACGAATCTAGCATGGATATGGTATATTAACTCGTGTGAGCACACTTTAATGAGGTATCAATGAATATTAAAAAGAAACAAAGAAACATACAAAAAAAATGATATTTTTATGATCTTTTTAATAGGAATTTTCAATGAATTTAAAAAATAAACGAAAATCATTTTAAAAAGATCATAAAAAAACCATTTTGTATATTCATCGTCATCGTTCCCACTGCTGAACACGGATCTCCTGTCAGAGAGGTCATAGTACACCGCAGTGGCCAAGTGCGGATTGATAGACTTTACACATTTTTGAGAACATTTTTTGAACTCCAAGGTTTCCTCGAGATGTACATAACTTTAAAAAAACAGTGGTCTGGGAATCGAATCCGGCCCCCTGATGGCCAAAATAAATTTTAACTACTAGTCTATCATTATAAGTAATGCTATTTTCAAAACGACAAACGACATTTTAACTCAAATATAAACGATTTAATCAATTTTAAAATATTTTAGCTTCACTCCAATACTTCAAAAAATGTTACAAATGTAATTTATAATATACTCAACATGACAACAACACAAAAAGAAGACAAAAAATCACGCGTTTGTCATAACATAATTATACGCACCCTAAGACTACCCTTATTATGTAAAGACATCCCTTATAAAGCCCGCTCAACCGTCACCTACCTCCGTAACGACGAAGCTACAAATGTTCGACTTTACAACTAATTACCCACTAATGACGATACCACAAAAAAGACATCACAATATCTATCAATCATTCTCTATTAGAAAAAATAATGACAAAGAATGAATCCACTGACCATTCCGAATTTGAATATCCTTTTGTTGCTGCTCGCCTGGTAATTGGGAATTATGTTTGTTCGATTAAGTTTTAGTTTGTACGCGTTTCCGCTAGCGTGCACGCGCGCGTTTTGAATCTACATAATAATATAGATTACGATTAGGTAATTGTCTTGTTAGAGATTAATTATGTATTATGTATTAACGGTGAAGGAAAATATACGAAATATTTTTTTATGATATAGGAGTAGCAGACGAGCATGCCGTCAACCTGATGATAGGATACTGCCGTCTATGGACATCCGTAATCAACCTCAGATATGATTAGATATTCCCACCTGAGGTCGGCCACAGCCTCGCCTCGGTCCCTTTGTGGTTCGACTCCGGCGGCACCACCGCCACACCTATTTCTGCCTCATAACAGCAGCTTTAAGCACTGCTATGTTCTGGTTTGAAGAGTGTGGTAAGGGAGACATTCTTTTCCGAGGCGTTCCAGCTTAGTCCTTAGGGGTAGCGGCGCATCAGTAGCAGCCGGGTAGAAATATCAAATCCTATCTGGGGTTGATTACAGATGTCCATGGGCAGCAGTAGTAATGTAGGACTAGCATACTCGTCTGCTACTCCTACATTATAAAAAACGGTGATCAAAAATTTTAGTCAGAAATTTCTATTCTAATCCGTACAATATCTATGGACGATACAAAAGGTCAGAAATTGCATGACTATAGCTACCTACTTCAATTATAAAAAATAACAATAACATGCTTAGTAATACAACAAACACGTAGACACAAGGATATTACATAATAATAAAAATACAGCATCAATACAGCAAGAAATAACATTAAGAATAACATAGAAACTAATAACACCACAGATTAAACAAACTTCCTTCCACAGATAAAAAAATAACCTCGATTCGTTTCCTTTGTTCGAAATACGAATGTTTTTCAAAACCATTCGCGGGTCCATCCGTTCTGAGTTTTTAGTAACCGGAAGTGTCAAATGAATAACTTGAGTTCCAATATCATGACCATTTGTTATTAAGAAAATATTTTTATAAATTAATTTGTGTTTTATAAGGATTTTATGCAACCGATTTTAAGAGAGTGGCGTTTGGATTTTTTTTTAAATATAAGAGTAGCAGACGAGCATGCAATCCACCTGATAGTAAGTGGGTTCTGCCGCCCATAGACATCTGTAATCAACCCCAGATAAGATTAGATTCCTACCTGACGTCTGGCTCAGATGCGCCGCTACCCCTCAGAACTAAGCTGGAATGCCTCGGGAAAGTATGTCTCCCTTACCACACCCTTCAAACCAGAACACAGCAGCGCTACACTGCCGTTATTAGGTAGAAATAGGTGTGACGGTGATGCCGCTGGAGTCGAACCACAGAGAGTTCTACCACCTTCAAAAGCTTTAGCGATTGATCCATTGATAAAAACCGGGACAGATTGACAGGTCCTCCAAAGCACTTTACCGTGCTTCATCTTGCATATTTATTTTGCATAAATCACTAACGGTCACTCATTCAAGTCCTAACCGCGTAACATTGCCCCACTTTGTAACTATACAATTTACATAAACCACGTAACTATACTTAATATTTCTACTAATTAGTTCTGTACGCTCATTAATATGTTCCGTACTTTTCAAGATTAGTTAAAAGTAATTATGTGTTTTGTAATTATTTTTTACCTCAAATTACGAGAACTTGAACCCGGTTTAATATGTAAACAACATTTTCCTTATACAGCTACTTTTACCTTTCATATGCATACATATTTGTTAAGGGCGTGTCATATCGGTGGCGAATAACGACTACTCGTTCTAGTTAAGAAAATATAAATATATTCAAATAGCCATTTGAGTATGCAGTCAACTTGATGATACGTAAGAGGCATCTGCCACCCTTGGATCTGTAATAACCCCCAGATAAATACCTATTTGAGGTCGGCTACAGGTGCGTTACCCCTTAGGAGTAAGATGGAATACCTCGAGTATGTCTTCCTTACCACACCCTTCAAAACACATACAGTAGCTATGAACAATTAACAGTGTTATTAGACAAAAATACTCAGAACGTACAATGTATAATTGTCGTGACAAAATAATTTGATTTTTTTTTTATAACATACAGTGAATTGATTGTAGCAGAACACTTCGAGGAGGCACCGCCACAGGAGGCAGTAATGGGAATTACTGTCTATTAATAAGTGTTAAGCGCTTAATTTGCTGTTTGAAAGGTGATATAGGTATACTAATTTGATATACTTGTAGATTTGCCACGTGTCATGGGGCAAACTGAAAATCAGAGCTGTGGGTAGGTGTTTTAACCATTCATGGCATAATGCTGAGTTTGTTCCCTTTCGCGATTGTATTTTTAGATACACAAAATAGTTCTATGTGCTGCAATTGTCTTGAATAAATGATATTATTATTATTATTATAGATATACTCATACTCAATGCGTTCAGTATTGACGTTCTACATCCGACCGCGCACGATGCTCATCGAATCTCGATACTCGCACACACTTATATAATAGAACTACAAAGGCAGCAGTGTCGACTTAACATGAAAAGAACATGCCCATTTTTTTTATTTGAAAAACAAATGATTAGGCACTTCAAGGGAATACGATCCCTTAAGACTTAAGACTTAAGACTACCATGAAATAGACATCAATGGGTGCATTTATTATTTAAAACCAAAAACGAATTAGTTCATCGCATACCGCCGTTAGTGAAACACGTCGGTAATCCGGAAATCATTGGCCCAATTTCCATATAAAACTTGACATTTTTTACTCTTTAATTCACCGCTACACTTTAAACAATCCGGTCCTGCACCTTGATATTACAAAAATCCTGTTTTTATTGACATCTGACCTTTAACTTACTTGACCACAATCAATAAGTATTTTGCCTCACGGAAGCACCTCTGCAGTCCACCTGATACATTTTTCTATGCAGTTCATGTGACAGTACCTATAGAGTATTTTTATAATATAGGAGAAGCAGACGAGCATGCAGTCCAGCTAATGGTTAGCCAACTGCCGCCCATGGACATCTGTAATCAATCCCCAGATAGAATTAGATATTCCTACCTGAGGTCGGCCACACATGCGCCGCTACTCCTGAGGACTAAGCTGGAACGAATCAGAAAAGTATGTCTTCCCTTACCACACCCTTCAAACCAGAACACAGCAGCATTTAACACTGCTGTTATGAGACAGAAATAGGTGTGGCGGTGGTGCTGGAGTGAGGCAGTTCTGCGCCTCGGTGGAAGAGTGTGGATCCCGGCTTATGACGGGGCCTTAGTCCTGAGGAGTGGCAACGTATGATTGGCTTCAGGTAGAACCTGTTCTATATGGAGTTTAGAGTTGTCCAATGACGGAAGTGACTGCTTACCATCAGGTGGATTTCATGCTTTTTTGCTAACTCAATCTTTTTAAAAATAGCTAACGTTTTTTTTTTAAATAAAGCTCTGTCAGTCAACTTATACATAATTTGTCTATGCCCTTGTTTATGGTTCTCTTACTCTAACCATAGATAATTTTATCTATTCCCTTGATTATAGTTCCAAACGTCTCACTTCCTTAACCGTGGTGGTCGGAGCGTAAATAAATTTGTACAGTTAATTTTTAATGTGGTTATTATGGTGCGTAATACAGTTAAGCTGTCATCGTTATGGGGAATATTCTTTATTGAAACAAAGGGCATTTTTTTATATTCAATGCGATTTAGTTCACATTTGTTTTCCTTTTTTCACACTAAATTTGATCTTGCATTTTTTTCGATTTGCTATGTACCTTAGGTACAACATATCTAAGGAAGTACAACACTCTTAGGTACAGTTTTTAATTATTATATCTGCCTAGGTACAATATATCTAGGAAGGTACAATACTTCTAGCTTATACAAATCAATGTACCCATACCTACATACAACACTTGGTATGGGCCTAAGTACAACATATTAAGATAGGTACAATAAATCTAGGCTTACATAGAAATTATTGTACCTACCTAATAAAATGTGCTGTATATCCAGGTACAACACATCTAGAAAGGTACAATACTACTAGATTCGGATATAATTTAATGTACCTATCTATATATAATCTAGGTACCTTAAGGTCTGTGTAAAGTAAGTGCATTATAACTGAACCAAGTCTGCAAGTAAAGCAAAAACTAAAAGTAATTTGCTACAAGTAATTAAACTATTAAAATTAATGACAATTAACGACAACAATAGGCTTGTTTTTGCAAAAAAGCATTTATAAACACTTCTTACTCTACAATGTATGAATCATTCATACATTTTATTAAAGGTTTTGTACCTAATTTATATTTTGAGCTACTTACAATGAGGAATTTTATGAATAAGACGTAACTTGCATATTTGCTGTAAGTACATATATTATGCAAACTAAGTGCATAGTTATGTAATATATTCATTTTAAATAGGTAAGAACTAGCCGTACTTTGTAAAAAATATACTATTAGGGTTCCGTAGTCAAGTGCAAAAACGGCGCCGTAGGACGGATCCTTCGTTGTCTGTCCGTCGGTCATAGGGTTCTGTCTCTCGAACCGTAATAGATAGACACTTGAAATGTTTACAGAGTATATATAACAGTGACTAGTATAACACCAAATACTAACAATAAAATTGCTTGAAAATAAATGGGAATCGTCGTACAAAAAAACCGCTATTTTTCGGCATCTTTCGTTTTATCTTATTAACTTTAATGAAAATTCAGTTCAAATTTACACAATGCATTTACTTTTATGATAACAAATAGTAAAAATAAAAGTAAAATACAAATTGGATAGTACGGAACCCTCTACATGCGAGTTCGACTAGACTTGGCCAATTATTTACTACTCCATATAAATGTAACAATAAAAATAGAGATGAACATCAGAATTGCTACACTATATACCGTAAAAGTTGTTTTACGCGAAAAAACTCGAAAACAGTATATCGATAATCGCACGATAAAAGTTATAACGTTTGTGCATCAGGCGTGGTTACCGAACGATGACGTCACGCTCCCATGCCTTGCGTGACAAATATAAAATGATCCCCCATTCCCTTTGTTGTAACCTTTATTCCCTACAACATAAAGCCCACTTTCGCCTAACACAAGTGCCGCGTTACGCTGGCCTAGTTCGGCGATTTAGAAGTTCTCTTTTCAAATTTGAATGTTTTTTAAATTGCTTTTTTATTGGACTAGAATTTATGATGGCCGGCGTCTGTTTTGCCGCCAAATGTCAGTTCAGTAACTTAATTACATTTTTTTTATTTGTTTAACTTTGATTGCTTGAGTAATGTACAGTAATTTATTACTTCTTTGTTACAGGTATGCGCGGTAAACGCTAGAGATAAGACTGGTACGTATTTATAATATGAGAATTTTATAGCAATATAGTAGAGTGAGGTAGCGTTTATTATAAACTGCTATTTGCGTTTAAACAACGCTGTAGGTAATAAAACTGCTATTTAAGAAACATATTTTACTGTTCTACTTTTTATTTCGCTTTCGACGTAGTTGGTAGATGCTCTAAGAATGGTGACTGTAATAGAAGTATATAAGATTTGTGATTTTTGACCAGATTTTCTTTAACTCATGTAATAAAATGAATGAAATTAATGAAAATAATTTCTTATTGCATTATTATAAACAATAGGTATCATTTATTTACTTTACCAAATTTGCCAAAAATATAGCAAGTGAATAAAAAGCTTGTCACCATAGACAACTTATTTTTTTTATTAATAAAAGCTGTACGTAACATGCATTCTGCCAACAATGACTCAAAACGTGGCAAGTGAATAAAAAGCGTGAAACCATAGATTTTTTTTTTACAACACAAACCATAGGTGCCATGTATTCTGCCAACAATGACTCAAAATGTGGCAAGTGAATAAAGCTTATAACCATAGACAACATATTTTTTTAATAACACAAACCGTAGGTAACATCATTCTGCCAACAATGACTAAAAAGATTACATAACAGAAAAAAAGCGGATTTACGAATGCGAAACCAATTTGGCTGCGTTTTCCCACTATTACGGTGCTTGTAATAACAAAATGGCGTCACGGATGACACACACGTTAATGGCCTTTATCTCAAGTGTGGCATCGGCCTTACGCGCATCCGTTGTGTGAACTTGGCCTTACGACTTAGAAGTAATCGTCTATTATTATTGTTGGGTTTAAGTAGGTTATTTTTTATTTAAATAAATGTATAAAAACAATTACTTCGTAAGTATGTCAGCGTGAAATCTACTTTTCTGAAAGTTGATAATAATGTTCTCAAAGTTGTGAAGTTTACCAGTCAGTGGCCTAAATTCCTTTTCTTAAGAACTGTCGCCTGTATGTGTGCGTGTGTGTATGTGCGTGTGTGTATGCGCGTGTGTGTGTGACTGTGTGTATGTGTGTGCGCAATGGGACTGAAATTATAATTAAATTTTAGCGTATTAAAAAAATGTTGAATTTAATAATGTGATTTTGACTAAGTTGGAATGTCTTGCGTGCTCATATTAGCATAACTAATATGTACAGTATTATAAAATGTGTTGCCTGTATTTTTATGGGAAAACTTTTGAAGACTAAACTTAGTACAACTACAAAATAGTTAATAATTATGCTATAGAATTTAATTGGAATGTCTTGCATCCCAATGTTACCATAGCTAAGTATTTAAACTATGTCAAATAGTATAGCAATATTTTCTTGTAAAAAGAATAAACGGCAACAGAATACCTGAGCTTTAAAAAATATAACGACTAAATTGGAATGTCTCACGTTCCAGTGTCAACATAGCCACTGTACTATCAGAAAGTGTAGTTTTTCGTTTTTTTCCATTTTCATTGTTTTCGTAACAATTACTCATTCGAAGCTCTCACGGTCCGAAGCGTCACGGGTTCGATTCTCGAGTGGGTTTTAATTCGACGTAATACATACATAGGTAGTTGTTATTAATGGATTCGAGTTACGGTACAGTGGTAAAAAGGGCTAAGTATGGATTTTGAAAAAACCTTTGAAACAAAAGAGAATAGTGAAATTTTAAAAATTATTAAATTTGTAACAATGAAGCTAGTAATCATTATTTAAATATGTTTTTAAATAATAAAAAATAAAATGACAAAATTAAAAATAAATGTATTAATCATGATTTATAGTTATATTTAAAAAAGGCTAGTAATCATTACTTAAATATGTTTTTAAAAAATAAAATTACACAATTTAAAATAAATTTAGTAATCATAATTTATAGGTATATTTAAAAAAAAAGTCTAAATTAAAAATTATGTGTTATTTATGTAGATTTAGTAAATAAATTACAATTAAAACAAATTTCAGTGCATGTTTTGTAAAAAATATAAATAAATATTACGTCTTAAACATAATTAATGGTTAAACAAAGTTAATTAATTATACTTCACTTTTCAGTGCGTAAATAATTAAATATTAATGTATGTTTTGTAAGAAATAATTATAATACCTATATGATAATATTTACTTTAATTATATTTTTAGGAAGTATATAAATATTTTATTTTATTAACATTTCCTCGAAATAAGATCTAAATCTTTTTCATGGTCTAATTTTTATTATTGTTTTTATTATTGTTTATAACAAAAAAATATTACGCACATAACATTTTTTATTTTACACAAAAAAATCATTAATAATTAATGAAATATAAAAGTATTTTTATAATATTATGCCTTAAATGAATATATATTTTATATGTATACTTATAATATAATAATATTATAAAGAGGAAAACTTTGCTTGTTTGTTTCATTGTAATGAATAGGTTAAAAACTACTGGACTGATTTTAAAAATTCTTTCACCATTCGAAAGCTACATTATCCACGAGTAACATAGGCTATATTTTATATAAAATATATTTGATAAATAGATTTTGAGGCGGTACAAAGTTTGCCGGGTCAGCTAGTAGTAGATATGTCTACTTTAGCAGGAGTGTAGCATTACATCCTGGTCGACTTGACAACTTATATGATAGAAAGCGTTCAAACTTAGTAACAAAATTGACTGACTAAGCAAGAATCCTGCCCACTTAGGTTATAACAAAAAATAAGTGTATACGGTATGCATCAGGTGGTGCTTTCCAACTAAGTAGTTTAGTACTTAATACTTTAGTAACTTAGTACTTTAAGAGTAGTTACTCTTTCGTGTAATTACACTAGACAAATATTTAGCAAAACTTATCCCCAGTTTAGTTTTTATTCCTAAATGTTTATACAATACAACAATCATTACAGTAGATAGATGATAGATTGCACACCAATTGGTTTATTGCATATGCAATGACTACCCAGGAATCGAGCCCCCTACCTCCCGCAGGGACCACCGAACGAATCATAACTAACAAAATAAAGAAAATGAATCAAAAACACGAAGCATCGATTGATCTGTCATCGAATTGACCCAATGTTTTTTCAAATTAACGTTGTACCTCTGAAAAACGTTATCCTAACTGCTGTTTCACACCTTGCGGACTAATAACCACTCCAATTAACACCAAAATGGGCTTAGGAATGTATTAGACACGCCATATTTAAAAGTTGATCCAAGATGAACACATAGGACTTAGGGATGGCGATTCTTTCCGAAAAGTAAATTCTTGTTTCGATTCGAATTACCGTGATAAATTGATTCTCAAAAAATACTTAAAGAATCGATTCACAAAAAATCTATTTTGGATGTATTTTGGGGTGAAGCTAGCGAAAAAAGTTCGTCAGGACAAACCAATCACTAAAATACGTATCCGTCAGCAAAAAAAAATTATAACACGTTTGTTAATATTCAATCAATTAAAAAAACTAATTTTAATTTTCTAGGATAAGATATAGATTCATTAAATCGGTCCATTGCTGGAGATCGATTAAAATAATCGATTTTTTGATCCAAAAGATCGACTCTTCGATTAATCGATCTGATTGCCATCCCTAAACTTATTCAAGACACGTATGCTTATAGAAAAGATGGTACATATTTTTTAGTAACACTAGATTTTTATGGTAATGACTAATAAGTATGCAGTTATAAGTGGGTACTGGTACCCATATCTAAACAATATTGAGTAGGGATGTGAGATTGACAAAAATACATTTATTAATATTTCTTTAAATAAATCCATTATTGTAAAATTAGTCGATTAAAAATGTTTCTTTTTTTCATCAAACTAAATTCTTAATTAGTATTGTCGACTGCTCACTCAAAATAATCGATTAAAATCGATTTGTAAAAAATAATCGATTATTACGAAATAGATTATTGCTATTTTAAAAATCGCTGATAACACATCTCAATAGATTTTTATAAATAATAGATACTTATAAAAATCCTTTTTAAAATTTTTCACATCCCTAATATTGGGGTTGTTAAACATGTCCCTAGGTTGTAGTGGTTGCCTGGATTGCATACCAATTATATGATGTAAAAACTAGTTATAAATAATATATACACGAAGAATACATCTAGAGTAACATCTACATAAGTCAGGTATAAAGCTTGTGTAAATCTTGTCTTAAAGGTGTAGAACCCTTTGTGGTTCGATGCTGACGACACCACCGCCACACCTATTTCTGCCTAATAACAGCAGTGTTAGGCGCTGCTGTGTGGTTTGACGTGTGTGGTAATGGAGACATACTTTTCCGAGGCGTTCCAGCTTAATCCTCAGGGGTAGCGCATCTGTGACCGACCTCAGGGAATATAATCTTATCTGGGGTTGATTACGGTTGTCCATGGGTGGCAGTCGCCTTACCATCAGGTGTACTGCATGCTCGTCTGTTACTCCTACATTATAAAATACAAAGAATTGAGCTTACATCATAGTAACTATGATGATGTTTTATTCTTAAAAATATTTTTGTCTTTTGCAATGATTGCGAGACATGTTACTAGTATTGCCAGCCTCTCACGGATAAGAATTACAACTATTACCAAATACAAATTAAATACCGTTCCCAAGGGCTCAGTTATCACGTTTTACCGTATCTAAACCAAATTAACTCGTCAATTATAGTTAAACCAGTCGACCGGTAAACACACTAGCCCGTCACGCATCATCTGGTCCTACACTGTAAGTAGGTAAAACTAGGAAAAAATTGACGCTAGGAAAGCATTGCGAAAGTAATAAAAAATGTATAAAAAATAACACAGGTTCTCTTTTTGATGTGGTTGTAGGAAATATATAATGTAAGCACTATGAAGAGCGGGTAAATGATAATGTGTAAGCCTAAATAAAACAGAAGTCCTAAGATCGACAATAATTTTATTTACCTATATTTGAGGTCTCTAGACTATGCCTTACCACATCCTTTAAAGACATTTTAGCGATTAACACTGCTGTTATAAGGCCTAAAGTTATAGTATAACGGAATTATAATATGTTTTTAAATTATACTAACTAAGCAGACAATATTTCAAGGGCATTTATAAAAATATTTCGTAATTTTTTACAATCAAATTTAAATAACTTTTAAAAATGTATTATTTATAGTGGCTGTGTTAAAAAATGTAATTTCTTCAAATAATAAAATTGTTAAAAAAATGTAATAAAATGACCAATTTTTTACAATATATTCTGACAAAAATGTAAACGTCATAATATTTTTGCCATGTCATAGAAAATTGTGTCAAAAACCTGCCGTGTCTATCCCTTCATAGGACTTGCGTGTCACGTTTATTTTTACAAGGGCAGAATGTCGAACAGATGTCTATCGGTCGAAGGGACTCTCGACTTTATTTATGCGATTTTAATGACCAGCAGTAGCGGCAGGCAAACCTTCAAAGTACAAAAAACTGCTTTTTTTAACAAAAACATTAATCAAATTTAATAATTTTTTGACGTTTTTGTGAGAACAGTGGTTCGTTTCGTTATTTTGTCTCTGGTTTTAAAATTAAAGTAACAGGTCTATAAGTAATATGTATATAAAATAATAAATAATAATGTCTGTTTGCAATTTTAAAATTACTTTTTTATATGAAAATTCATTTTTTTTTTTATTAATACAGTACATTTTTAATTTGAATTTCATGAAAAGGAGACTTTGTATATACATTAGTTTGTTATAAGTTTGTTTGCATAAAATATTTAGGGTACCTGCTAGTAATCAAAAAGCCTTAAAATGCTGTAAGCAAATTATTGTCAGCTTACTAAGTTAACTAAAAACTAAGTTACAAACACGGTCTAGCATGCTATTAATTAAAAAATCATAAAAAATAGCATTTACGTTATTTTACAAATTTAAACATCGCGTGAAGATTACAAATTGACAAAAAAATCGCGTGACACTCAATAAGATTAAAACCAAGACTTGACATAAATATTGTCAGTTTTTCTTACACGTAATTAGAACGATCTACACTAAAA
Source organism: Epargyreus clarus (assembly GCF_041222505.1). Taxonomy (NCBI): domain Eukaryota; kingdom Metazoa; phylum Arthropoda; class Insecta; order Lepidoptera; family Hesperiidae; genus Epargyreus; species Epargyreus clarus. The sequence goes on from NW_027332224.1 coordinate 3,649,213, forward strand.
ATTTGTAGTGTAAAATTGTAATTTATGTTTGTATATTGTATAATTTTAATGCTTACAGTTGTATGACGCGTTTGTCGTATAGCTATAAAAATGTACTTAACTGTTTCATTTCTACCTATTTGTGTAGAGATTATCTAAAAAACAATTTATTGATGGTATTAAAGATCATCTACCGATCCTTAGGTAGTATAATAATATTATATAACAATTTAATTAAACTGTAATAATCAAACCTATATAAAGTCTACACTAATATGCAGGCTGCTTAGCCAGCGCAGTAGACTATGTCCTAAATCTCTCTCACTTTGAAAGAAGAGCCGTGCTTTGTGCCACAATAATGGATTATCACAGGTCTATAAAAATCGTCATCACCATTATCAACCCTTTACTGTATGTCTCCTGAATGAGAAGGATTAGGCCGTAGTCCACCGCGCTGGCCAAGTGCGAATTGGTAGACTTCACATACCTTTGAAAACTTTTTTTTTAAGAATTCTCAGGTACGCAGGTTTCCTCACGATGTTTTCCTTCACCGTTTAAGCAAGTGATAATTAACTTCTAATAGGCACATCACTTTGAAAAATCAGAGGTACGTGCCTGGGATTTGAACCTCGGATCTCTCGATGAAGAGGCCGTGTTTCTTAACCACTAGGCTATCACTGCTATAAAAATAAATACATTTAATTCCAGAAGCGTACAAACCCACACGACAAAGTCTAGTCGACATAAATAGATTTCTAGCTTACGTCAAAGAAAACTATGTCGCAAAATACATTTTTTCTATTTTTTGCCCGATTCGTCTCGCTCTGTTGATCAATTAGCATCAACCAATCGACTTTAAGTATCACCCTGTATAAAGGTTAAAGAGTTGTAAAAATACAATGTTTATATTATACATTACAGTTGGTGAATTCGAAGTGAATAAAGTCGAAGAATTTCACATCTGCTAATTTATTGTGTGTTAGTTGAAATTTGAGACACGTGGTGACATTTGTTTTTAGGGTTCCGTACACAAAGTAAAAACGGAACCCTATTACTAAGCCTCTGTTGTTGGTCCGTCCATCATAGGGCTCTATCTCCTGAACCGTAATATATAGACACTTGAAATATTTACAGAGCATGTATAATGGTGGCCGCTATACCAACAAATACTGAAAATAAAAAAAAAGTTGAAAATAAATGCGGGTCCCTGTACAAAAAACCGTTTTTGTCTACTGAAACGTAATAGGTAGGCAGTTCAAATTTTCGCAATGCATGCACTTCAATGGTTGCTACAAATACTGAAAATAAAAAAATAAAAATTTTGGTGGTATGGAACCCTCGGGTGCTAGTTCGACTTGCACTTGGCCTATTATTGTAATTCTAGCAAAGCCGATGGGTTATCTGGGCTACCGGTGCTTGACATTTGTAAGGAGTTGCCATGTCTTTGAGGGCTTCTCTTAGGTATACTTGTCATGGTATAGTTCAACAGAGTAGATACCGCCTTCGATACTAAATACTAACGCGAAGCGAATGCGAATGACTTTATAAGGCGATAGTCGTCGCAATCACCAAGGAATCAGTGATTTTCTCTAGGTAGAATCCCTGTTCACCTACCAACAAAAGAAAAATATGGTCGTTTGCTAATCATGATAATTCTCTTTGAGCAGCGATCACCGTAGGTATACTAACTAAGCTTCAGGAATCCTCGGCGAAGCAAACATCTATATTTTTATTTATTTTTTTGTTTTGTATTTTACCTAAAATACGTACAACATTGATAGAGTAGGATTGTCTGCAACGAAAGGATTTCTGTCATCGGTTACCTTACTTCGTTAACGTTATTAATATTTAATCTATCCAATGTATCTACAGAAGATCGACTTTTGACAATTTTCCATTCATTTCAATCTTTAGTACACAATTCGATAGATCGATTATAAATAACGGGCGCATATCAAGTAGAAACAAGCCACAACGTTACATAACCAAGGAAAATATGCCGCGAATTATTAAACATGATCAATCAATCCACTATCCTATGAATAATTACATAAATAATTAGTTTTTTAACCGTCCGCACATCAGACCTTGGTAAGCGGAAAACAATTTTTCCCTCCATATTCAAGCAAAGATAATGACGTGATGGTACAAAAGAAAAAATGCCATTGACAATAACTCAATGTGAATACTAGGTACATTGTGCGCACATCAGTTATTATTTTTAAAATAACAGTTTTGTCGGTACAAAATATATTCACGCGCCGCTGCTCTTGTACGAGTATATAGGATGTTCATAACCGTTGATGATTGATTAATTACGATTTTCGTGTGTACTTTCTAAATTTTTGTTGGTCTGCGATTATATAGGATGTTGTTTAGATGAACCGTTTGATTTTGAGATTATTTGTGTCTGATAAATATCTTAATTGAAAATAATTCATTGTATTCTTTTTGTTTAATGGCTGTATACTAATAATTTTAAACGTTCCTGGAGATTTTACTTTTTTACACAATTACAAATACCCACAATTGATTACGCGATTACATCATATATTAAAACTCGTCAACCCATTTGGGGTGCAATTACATGGCGTGCCAAAAAATGAAACGTACATCAATACGCTCCAAAAATATTACCCTCGGCAGTCTAATAATAATCAGTACAACTACCTACATAAACACGAGCGTCTATTGAGCACTATCTAATTAAATGCCGTACGTGTATGTGAGCACTGCTGTAATACAACAGAAATAGTATTGACGCTTTACAATACGCAATAAGAGCTTTTTTACGTGATAATAAAAGTAGTAAACAAACAAGTGGACTCCCATCTGAAGTGGTCACTAAAGAGGCAAAACTTTTAACCATCTCCAAATAGACTAAATGTATTTCTGGAATCTCTACAGGACTAAGTTGTAACGCCTCAAACATGTAAGCCCTTACCACACCCTTCACACCAGAATAAAGCAACGCTGATGTTATCAGCATCTGTAGCGTTGCTACCGCAAAACACTAATAATTCCACGTAAAACAAGAAGTTGAACTGCAATAAAAAATTAAAAATAATCACCCTGTATAAGCCGTGTTTATGCACATCAATTACGAAGGCGGCGCGCGGAACCGTCGAGGGCGCACTGACATCGGGAGGTCAGGAAAAAACTTAAAAATATTATTTGACCCACATTATGTTGCTTCAATATTAAATAACGTTAGAAGCTCGACTGATGGCATTTTAATATTTTTAATTTAAGAACGAATTTAACGATTTACGTTTAAAATGTTTTGAATTAAATTCCGTGCTTATATTTAAAATATTTTAAATTAATTTCGCTGCGTATTTTTTCTTTTATAATATTTTATTGTTTCTTTTGTTGATTTTTGTTTTGCTAATCTTAAATTATAATTTAAGCATCTATTTTTAAAACGGAAATTCTTATGAACATCCAAAAATCACCGCCCGTTGTTTTTGTATTAGATATGCATTTTACATTATTCGGTTTGTTGCTTTTGCCTTAATTGTGAAAGAAAAAAATAAAACGAAAATACTTAATTTATTTCTTTAATAGACTTTTTCTTTCTTGTCTTTAATATTTAAATTAACTTAATCTTTTATTGTCGACCCATTACCGTCTCAATTCTGGGCACAGATCTTCATTCATGAGAATGGTTCTATAAGCCACCATATATACGTAGAATAAACAATGAAAATATTATAATATATAAGTTTAAAAAAGACAATCTTTTCAACATTCAAAATATTCAACGTTTTTATAATGAGTACAAAAGAAATAAAAAATAATATCTCAATAATAATTATTCAAATAACTTTTTTAACTTAAAATGAATTAACAAAATATCAAATGGATATTCTTTGAAGTTATAAAACGTGATTTAATTAATAAAATAATTAATTATTAACGTTTAATGCGTTCCGGTAATTCCTAGATATATATCAAATAGTTTTAGTGCCCATTAAAGTAATGCAAGCTGAGGTCGTTTGGACCCACATATAGTAATTTATAATGACATTTATTACTTTAAGCTCGAATCCTTATTAGATATAATAAAGGTTACTTATAAAAATACTTATTAGTTTAGGTTTTTGTGTTGGTCTACGCGTGTAGTCTTCCTATGTGTTTGTTTTTGTCATCAGCCTAATTTGATGAATCTGGAGGTACCACCGCCACTGTTTCTGCCTTATAACAGCAGTGAAGCGCTGCTGTGTTCTGGTTTGAAGGGTGTGGTAAGACAGACATACTTATACGAAGCGTTCTAACTTAGTCCTCAGATAGCAACGCATCTGTGAGACCATGTAGGACTAATTCTGGCGTGAAATACTTCTTGCGTTTTTGGGTGTGGATTTACTTTTTTATAATATAGGAGTATCAGACGAGCATGCAGTCCTGATGGTAAGTGGCTACTGTCGCCCATGGACATCTGTAATCAACCCCAGATATGATTATATTCCTACATGAGGACTAAGCTAGAACGCCTCGGAAGCTATAGTACGCGCCAAACTGCTAGGCCGCTCTGAAGTTGTTGCGAGCAGGTGTAGTCATACAATTTGCTATGGCGACGCGATTCATTTCTATATTCAGAGCGGACTAGCAGTTTTAGTTTTATACTCGACGCTGAATTGCGTATGCAAACAATATACATTAAAATTATTATCAAAAGCACAGTTTATAACAATGGTTATTTTAAACAAACAAAATCTGCCATTTTTCGGTCGGTTACCTATGCAAAATTAACTTTAAACGTATAACAATTAAATGAGCTAACTATAGTGATACAATCTATGATTGTTGGAATAAATTTAAAAGTAAAACTTTATTATCTGTTCCCATTTTTTATATTTATGTAAAATTTATCTGTTATAAATAACTTTCTACATTATGACTCACTAGGATTTGTTTTTTTTTATGGTTATTACAAATATCTCAGCAATTGTTGAAAATAAAAACAAAACATTAAAAATGATATTTTGGGAAACTTACATTCAAAAAATCCTATTCGTTGTAGTGTATTTTAAAGTGACATTTTTTAATGTTACTATGGAAAAAATTAAAACACAATTGGGTGGTAAAGGTAGGTAGTGGTCAGAAGGTGGTAGAACCCTCTGTGGTTCGACTCCGGCGGCACCACCGCCACACCTATTTCTACCTAATAACAGCAGTGTTAGGCGCTGCTGTGTTCCGGTTTGAAATTGTGGCAAGGGAGACAGACTTTTCCGAGGCGTTCCAGCTTAGTCCTCAGGGGTAGCGGTGCATCTGTGGCCGACCTCAGGTAGGAATATCTTATCCTATCTGGGGTTGATTACAGATGTCCATGGGCGGCAGTAGCCACTTACCATCAGGTGGACTGTATACTCGTCTGCTATTCCTATATTATAAAAAAACACCTATTTCTGCCTAATAACAGTAGTGTTAAGTGGTGCTGTTTTGTAGTTTGAAAGGTGTAAGGGAGACATACATACCCAAGGCATACCAGCTTAGTCCTCAGGGGTAGCAACCCTTCAATGGCTAACCTCGGATAAGAATCTAATCTTATCTGGTGTTGATTGCAGATGTCCATGAGCGCCAGTAGCTTACTTAGTAGTAGGTGAAGTAAGTAGATATGCCCAAGGCGTTCTAACTTAGTCTTCAGAGCAATACATTAGTTGCCAACCTCGGATAGGACTCTAAACCAATCTGTAACGATGTCTATGTCAATTGCATTTTTGTTTGTTAGTATAATAAATAAAAAGAGTCCAATTTCTGGATTTAATCCCTACATTGCTTACACAAGAAGATAATCCTATCGGCCATGACTTAATTATAAATAAGTGACTTATTAAGTCGATTGACTTATACAGTTGACTTAAAACAAATAATTAATATATGTTTACTGTACGAACAGGTGTTAAGGATGTTTGTGGCATTTTATTTTATTTTCTTTTTTGAATACACGATGATTCTTCACACCTGTTTTATGTTATTGAGAGATGATCTGGCTTATCTTTGTATAGGTATAATCCGCGCCAAATTGCTAGTCCGCTCTGAAGTTGTTGCGTGCAGGTGCAGTCATACAATTTGCTTATACTCGTATAATATAGGAGTAGCACACGAGCAGTCCACCTGATGGTAAGTGGCTACTGCCGCTCATGGACATCTGTAATCAACCTCAGATAGGCTTAGATATTCCTACCTGAGGTTGGCCACAGGTGCGACTCTACTCCTGAGGACTAAGCTAGAACGCCTCGGAAAAGCATGTCTCCGTCGCCACATCTCAAACCAAAAAACAGCAGCGCTTAACACTGCTGTTATTATGCAGAAATAGGTGTGCCAGTGCCGCTGTCGAACCACAAAGGGTTCTTCAATCACAAAACCTTCACAAATCGACAAATATCATTCGTTTTAGTAGTTATATAAACACAGTTTTACCTTCACAAGGTCATTACTAGTGAACGGTCGTCCTCATAAATTGCGTTAAAGAAGGAGTCCAACCACAAAGGGTCCTTCAATCACACAAACCTTCACAAAGATTCAACAAATATCATCATTTTAGTAATTAAATAAACACACATTTTTACCTTCACAAGGTCATAACTAGTGAAGGGTCGTCCTCATAAATTGCGTTAAAGAATCAATCACAAAGTTGCGTTAATTAAACAAACATTGCTATGTGTGGTCGGTACGGCCAGCAAAACTAGTTTGTAAGTCAGTAACAACTGATATACATCGACCTACCAAGTAATTATATGTTTGCTGTAGTGATGGGAAATGTCGGTTGTATTGTCGATATTTAGAATTCCGTAACAAAAATTGCGTTGGTGGTAATTTTTAGGGTTTCTTACCCAAAGTTACGGAACCATATTACAAAGTCTCCGCTGTCCGTCCGTCTGTCTGTATGTCATAGTGCTCTATCTTTTGAACCGTAATAGATAGACACTTGACATCTTTACAGAGTATGTATAACGATGGCCACTATAACAACAAATACTAAAAATTAAAAATGTTGAAAATAAATGACGGTCGCCATACAAGATACCGCTATTTTTCGACGTTTTTCGCTAAATCTATTGAACCCTAATGGGTAGACAGTTCAAAATATCACAATGTATAAACTGCTACTACTACATATAATAACAAATACTAAAATACTAAAATATATAAATAATGAATATTTTGGTGGTACGGAACCCTCGATGTGCGAATTTGATTTGCACTTGGCCAATTTTATTTAGGATTTTTGAAGATTTTTAATGAAACAAACATTGCTGTGTGGTCGCTACGGCCAGTGAAACTAGTTTGTAAGTCAGTAACAACTGATATACATCGACCTACCAAGTAATTATATGCTTGCTGTAGTGATGGGAACTGTCGGTTGTATTGTCGATGTTTAGGGTACCAAATGTTTCGATTTATTGATTTTTAAAATTCCGTACTGAAAGGATAAACACGCAAGAAACCCTATTACGAAGCCTCCGCTGTCTGTCCGTCTGTCACAGGGCTCTACTGTTGTGTTCTGGTTTAAAATGTAAATGTTTCTTTACGGTTTTAGGGTTCATATAAGATAGAACTCTAACTACATATTTAATTAATAATAATAAATTAATTCTTAAGTGACAAATTTGACTAAAATCTCCAAATTGACATTTAATTTTGATACATTTTTAAGTTGTAATTATATAAATTGAATACAATTCACGAATTCACAAGAATTAGAGTTCATGGTGTTGACCACCACCAGGTGAACTACAAGCTGCAAGCGAACTTCAATTTGATAAAAATGTAAGATTCCTTAGCTACGATATTTTCCTTCACCGCTAAAATATGTGATAATTAACTCTGAAATCGTTTCAAATTATCTCATAGCTACCTCATTATGAGATGCCCAACGGTGGGCATAGCTTCAAAATAGACACCTCATTATCGACGTAATTTTATTAACGCCACAGTAATTTTATACTAAAATTATTTTGAAAAATTCTTCAATAATTATCGACTTTCTGAGCCCGTCAGTAATTCTTTTACTCGTCAGTTATTTTAATATCGACATTATTAACCTCATTATCGAATCTTCGGTAATTTTATTCGGCAATTTAGTCGATAACGCGAAAAATGTAATCCTGTCTCAAGTTTGCGGTGACAAATTAAAATTGTTTACATAATTAATTGAGCAATTTTGTGTCAGAGATTTCTCTGGTATCTGATGGAGTGCAAATTAGTCGATGATTTAATAGGAATTTGTCGATATTAAGTTTAGTTATTGTGAAACATAATACCTATTTTATTTTGTATACAGAAATATAAATATTTTGAGGTAAAAAGTAACTCCGTCAATTTAGATTCGGTCCATATTACTACAGACAGACGTATGAAAATAAATATGTACTATTAAATACGGTTTTATTTGTTTGGGTGTCATTAATGGTATGTATAAGTTTAGAAAATGTTTTTTTGAAATCACAAAAAGATGTTGCAATTTTATTTTTATTTATTCCGTCCAAGTATTTTTTTGTATTTATATTGTTTTTTTATAGATTTTTTGTACGTTACCTTTAAAATATATTACAAAACACGAATTTCAAAACAAATTACATTTTTATATATCGAAAAAATATCGATCAAGTTCACGAGTTATTTTTATCCACACTAACTTCATATCGAATATATTTCAATCGAAAAAATATCGACCATTTTGTTAATTTATTTTTATCGACATTTTTATCGACAAAGCCCCATCTCTAGAGCCCGCACGTACACAGTACACACGTTATCACGGTAATGACAGATCTCAAGACGTGATTTGAGTACCGCAAGGATGCAGAATCAAAATGCAATGGAAATTCAAAATTCATTTTTATTTTTTATACCACAAAAGGTATAAAAAATAAGAATTAATTTTACCACAAAAGGTATAAAAAATAACAATTAATTATGATTTTCGATTAATTTTCTCTTTTGGCTGTGACTTTTGGCTTTTCGTGTGGCTGTTTGACTTTGAGAGGTCTAGGTTCGAATCGGGCAGATTATTCTTTGTGGTCATATGCATTTGATGATCCGCGTGGTTGAGAGGTCATACCCATCTGATATGTAATGGGTTTCAAGTTCGATCCCTGGCTAGACAACTGATATGATGAATTTAGTTTTTTTTCTGGGTCTGGGTGTTTCATCCGCACCACCACGCCCTTGTCTGCCTAATAACAGCAGTGTTAAGGGATACATACTTTTCCGAGGCATTCCAGCTTAGTCCTCAGGTGTAGCGGCACACCTGTGGCCGACTCCAGGTAGGATTATCTAATCTTATCTGGGGTTGATTACAGATGTCCATAGGCGGCAGTAGCCACTTACCATCAGGTGAACTGCGTAACTTGCAACTTATATTTTATAAAAAATGATCTATTTTTCGAATCTCATTCTATACCCAGCTAGTCCATTTGCATAATAACCAGTCCACTACATTATAATAACTAACTTAGAACAACTTGTCTGTCCGTCGATTTGTAGGAAAATTGAATATAACGTCCTGTTATATGGTCGGTTTGGTTTGAAAACTTGAATGGTTAATGTAACGAACACATTTCAAGGATTTGTACTTATCTATGCAAATAATAATATATAAGCAGCGATAGCAGTTGTTAAGAAACTCGGCCTCTTGATCGAGGGGTCCGAGGTTCAAATCCCAGGTACGCAGCTCTGATTTTTCAATGTGCGTATTAGAAATTAATAAACGGTGAAGGAAAACATCGTGATTAAATCTGCATAGCTGAGAAATGTTTAAAAAATAAGTTTTGCAAGGTATGTGAAGTCTACCAATTCGCACTTGGCCAGCGCGGTGGACTATAGCCTAAACCTACTCATGTGAATAAGGAAGACATACTTTTCTGAAGCGTTCCAGCTTAGTCCTTAGAGGTAGCGCATCAGTGGCCGACGTTAAGTAGGAATCTAATCTTATCTGGGGTTACTGATGTCCATGGGTGGCAGTAGCCTACCATCAGGTGGACTGTACCTGCTACCTTATATTATTAATAATAATAATAATAGACAAACAGACGCTCATTATCAATTATTATTAGAGATAATGTTACGCAATCAAGATTGAAGTACCAGGCGGGCATAAACTTGAGGCGGCCTCTGATTCATTCATCATCAATTCATCGTCGTTGCTTCGAACATCCGGTCGTATGTACTAGGAGAGCAGATCTGTTTATTTTATGATTACATACTAGTAGAGCCCGCGACGTCGCCCGCGTAAAAAAATAACATGTGACAACAACAACAACAAAAAGAAAATGTGTATAGTTCGCGCCAAACTGCTAGTCCGCTCTGAAGTTGTTGCGAGCTGGTGTAGTCATACAATTCGCTATGGCGACGCGATTCATTTCTATATTCAGAGCGGACTAGCAGTTTTACGCGGACTATACCTTCATTGCAATGACAGTGGCGCCATCTGTCGAAAATTGGTCGTAAACTCAGAAAGTCGTGGGCTCATGCACAACAACTTGCTAAAGATCCTCTCATGACTAAATGCATAGTTTACGATTCTATAAAGGATGTACAGGCAAACATTTTTGATGTATATAGATTAGCTGCTAACGCGGTTTTACTTGCAACAAACCGATACAATATGCCAATATGCAACACATATGCTAGGAATTTCAGTAAAAAATAGAATTATTTCGTTGTAGTTTTGCCGGATAGTATGAGAATTATTTGCTTTATAATATAGTGGCAGCAAAGGAACATGCAGTCCACCTGATGGTAAGCTACCACCGTCCATGTACATCTGTAACCAACCCCAGATAAATTTAGGGTCCTATCTGAGGTCGGCGACAGATGCACTGCTACCCCTGAGGACTAAGCTAGAATGTCTCGGATAAGTACATCTCCCTCAACATATTTCAAATCAGAACACAGCAGCGCTTAACACTGAACCCTCTGTTCGTTCACCGCTACACCTATTTCTACCTAATAACAGCAGCGTTAAGCGCTGTTGTGTTCTGATTGAGGGTGTGGTAAGGAAGACATACTTCGCGGCAATCCACCTTAGTTTTCAGGGATAGCGGCACATTTATGACCGACCTCAGCAATCTATTCCTATCTGGGGTTGATTACAGGTATCCATGGGCTGTAATTTACCATCAGATGGACTGCATGCTCGTCTGCTACTGCTATATTATAAAAAATACTTATCGTCAAGTCATAGTAATATATAACATAGTAAAACAAGTACAAAACAATGCAATGTACAGTACATTGCAGACATTTGTCTGACATAATCCGACTCTTCAAGGATTTTAAGCCACTTCTTAGGTTCTTGGTCGGCCACGGAATTTTCTCACGTAGGTACGAGTAGGCATGAAGTATAAACCGACTCAGTAAATATGAGAATCTAAAGTGGCATGTACATGAGACTGTAATCTGTATAGCTAATGCAATAAAAAATAAATTATTATCTTACATATTTACCTAAATCATTTTTTAATTAAGAAAATAATAAAAACTTAATCAAAAAATATTAATCAAAAAATTACAATTACTTAGAAATATATGGATCGTACAAAAATATTTAAATATTACTTTTATCTTTGAAACAAATAATTTTGAATGAAAATTAAAAAAACCAATGTTGACGATTGGACTTTAAACTTAAACTGGTTTATTATACATTTTTATCCTTAAGTTAATTAGAATGTTAATGATTAAACTAAGCCTGACCGAAGCATAGCCAGACATATATACAGACATACATACATTGCATACACACTTAGATAACATAACATCAGGAAGGTATATAAATATTTCAATTTGATTTCTTGATGTAGAGATATACCTAAGCGTATAAGTAAATAAATTGTCGTTTTATTTTTAAGAATGAAGTAGAAAACGAGCTTGCAGTCCACCTGATGGTAAGTGGCCACTGCCCATGGACATCTGCAATCAACCCCAGATAGGATTAGATATTCCTACCCATGCGAATTAAGCTGGAACGCCTCAGAAAAGTACGTCTCCCTTACCAAGCACTTGTGCAATTCAATTTCAGACCATTTTCCTTAACTTTTACACCTTTTAAGCGAGATAGAGCGTATAACCGTCATTTTAGAATCTAATCCTTAATAATACATATCATACGCATAAATATTTTAATACTATGGATCTAGGATCAATATTTCTCAGGCTGTGATGCAACCGTATCATGTTTTGTATAAATATTGTTATTATTATGCAATATGAAACCACAAATAGGAATATACTTATTTTCTTACTCGTGAAAGGTATCCGTACCTAGTTATTTTTATTTATTTTATCTTGCACTAGCTCAATATGGTAACTTTGTTACGTAAAGTCTAGTATAAAGTCTATTTATTAGGGAACTAGGTTTTCCCCGGGGCTTCGCCCGCTTAAAAGAAAATAATATGACATACTAACATACATAAACCTGAAAATTCGTACCTTCATTGGAATGACAGTGGCGTCATCTGGCGAAAATTGATCGTACCAACTCTGAAACATTCGTGGGCTCATGGACAACAACTTTGCTAAAGATCATCACTTGATCAAATGCATAGTTTACGATTCAATCCTTACTAATATCGATTAAAATAATTGACTTTTTGGTTCAAAAGATCAATTCTACGATTAATGGATCTTCCCTAGTTCCCGTGGGATTTCCGGGATAAAAACTATCCTATGTCCTTTCTCGGGTCTCAGACTATCTTTGTACAAAATGTCATTAAAATCGGTCAGTGGTTTAGGCGTAAAGAAGAGACAAACAGACAGACGGACAGAAAGACAGAGTTACTTTCGGATTTATAATATTAGTAAGGATTAAAAACAGTTTTAAGGTGGTAGAGACCCTCTGTGATTGGATTCCGGCGGCACTAACGCCACGACTATTTCTGCGTAATAACAGCAGTGTTAAACTCTGCTGTTTTCGGATTTGAAGGATGTAATAGTTTAATAGGAGACATAGTTTTCCGAGCTTAGTCCTCAAAGATAGCGGCGCATCTGTAGCCTATCTTAGGTGGGTAGGTGTCTAATCTTATCATATTTTTCCGAGCTTAGTCCTCTGGAGTAGCGGTGCTTTCGTGGCCTACTTCAGGTAGGTCTTATCTCGGGTTGATTACAGATGTCTATGGGCGGCAGTAGCCACTTACCAGGTGGACTGCATGCTCGTCTGCTACTCCTATATTATAAAACTAGCTGACCCGGCAAACATTGTACCGCCTCAAAATCTATTTATCAAATATATTTCATTTAAATACAGCCTATGTTACTAGTGGATAATGTATCTTTCGAATGGTGAAAGAATTTCTTAAATCGTTCCAGTAGTTTTTGAGCCTATTCATTACAATCAAGCAAACAAAGTTTTCCTCTTTATAATATTAGTATAGAAAAACACAAAGTTTTTTTTTAATATTTCTGTTCATATTTAAGGTAGTGTAAAATTTGAAAAGCCGAGTAAAACCACATTCAGCCACTAGTTCAAACTAAAACTATGTCACCATTCAAGAGTTACAGCCTCCCAAAGGTCCCGGTCATGAACCCAAGACAATGACGACAACTCATCAATTCCCACCATTGTATAAATTGCTATACACAGTAGGAAAATAAGTGTACATACAATTTTCGGAAATAACAAAAAATATTGTCATTCATTTTTCGGTACGGTGGCTTTTCTCACGGATGGTAGGGTTGTCAAAATTTTTGAAAACTAATTTAGTTTATTTTTATAGTTACTTTGAAGATAGCCCTTGTGATTCGACTCCGGTACCACTGCCATACTATTTTATGCCTTATACTCGTAACAGTGTTAAGCGCTGCTGTGTTCTGGTTTGAAGGGTGTGGTAAAGGAGACATACTTGTCCGAGGCGTTCCAGCTTAGTCCTCACGGGTAGCAATCTATGGCCAATCTTAGATAGGATTCGTTCCTTATCTGGGATTGCGCACAAATGTCTAAGGGTGGCAGTATCCATCAAGTGGACTTCATGCTACAAGTATAATTTAAAAAATAAAAACTAAATAATATTTTTTCTTTTTTTCCAAATATTGGCAACCCTAACCACAGAAACGAAAATCTAAGAATTGTGACTAATCCGAAAATAATTATGAAAACCACTTCCGTCAAAAAAAACAGAACCACAATTACAGTCTCGCGTGCAACAGACAATGCAAGCGAGACAAAACATCTCGCGTCTCGCTCTACCAAAACCTTTAGAACGATAAAATAGAGTTAGAATTATAAAATAGAAAGGTAACACAAAAAAGATGTAATACGTACAATTCAAAGTAAATGGGACTCTATTTCGAGTGATGTAGAGTTTGAATTTTAAGAGTATGTAAAACATACAATTTAAACTAAATAGGACTCTATTTTGGCTTATGTAGAGTCTTATTATTTTCGCAAAATGAATGTAAGATTAGCACGCGATCCTAAATATTTGTTCCTTGCAATGCCACTGTTTTAGAGTCTAAATGTACAGTCAGCTCCAAAAGTAGATGAACAGGTTAAGATTTCAAAAATACCTATTGGTATATTATCATTCCAATACTTTTTAAATTATTTTATGTTAATAACAGTATATTCAGCTAGTGAGTAGCAGTATAGCGGAAAACTATATAAAAAGAAAGAAAAATATTACTTATATTGTTTCGAGAATAAGATGTCATAGAATGGATTGTCAGAGAAAATAAGGAATGGAGCTGTTACTGAATCTTTTATTTTATAAAATAACCTTTCAATAATAATTAGCTTACACGATACATGCAAGTGTTCATAAGTAGCTGAAAACTACATTCTCGAAAGTAGCTGAATAGTGTCATGTATTAGTGACGTTATTTTACACATACAGTGTTTAGTTATTTACGAGCTTTTGCCCCCGGCTTCGTTCGCGTTACAAAGTAATATTTTCATCTCCTATTTTATCTCCTTGGGGGTAGAATTGATCAAAATCCCTTCTTAGCGGATGCCTACGTCATAACATCTACCTGCATGCCAAATTTCAGCCCGATCCGTCCAGTGGTTTGGGCTGTGCGTTGATAGATCACTATGTCAGTCAGTCACCTTTGAGTTATATATATTTAGATGAACGCTTGGGTATACTTGAAACCTTAATCTGGTCATCTACTTTTGAAGTTGACTGTACAATGTTACATACCTTATATAGTATGTGTACGTTACATAGTAATATGTTAATTTCTGGCTTCCACGCAATCTAGGTTGCAATACCTTTGATTTTTCGAAGTTATGAGCGTTTTTCAGAAAAATATTTAACGCCTATACTAATACAAATGGTAGATACTTAGAAATTGTTTATAAGATTGCAAAAGAGCGTGTAGTCCACTTGATGGTAAGTAGCTACTGCCGCCCATGGACATCTGTAATCAACCCCAGATAGGACTAGATATTTCTATCTGAGGTGGACCATCGATGCGCTGCTACCCCTGAAGATTACGCTGGAACGCCTCGGGAAAGTATGTCTCCCTTACCATTCTTCAAACCAGAACACAGCAGCACAACACTGCTGTTATTAGACAGAAATAGATGTGACGGTGGTGCCGCCGTCGACACTGTCTGACACACATTCGATGTTTGTAGATATAAACCTTTAACCATTATTCGCAAACTTACAACCCCTTAGCAATAACTTACCCCAAGGGTCGTATTGCAAAATAATGATCCCCCGATAGACGACGCTACTGCAAATTGAAACTATTATTACGATAATTTACCGTATGGGGTAATTTTAATATGTTTGTATTTGTGAAATCTGTTATAATCCGCGTAAAGCTAGTCCGCTCTGAATATAGAAATGAATCGCGTCGCCATAGTAAATTGTATGACTACACCTACTCGCAACTTCAGAGGGGACTAGCAGTTTGGCGTTGACTATACCAATATTTTAAGTAAATTAATAAAGGGTTATTGTAAAGGAAAATATATGCCTGAGTTTTAACATCTATATTTTTATAATATGAGTAGCAGACGAGCATGCAGTCCACCTGATGGTAAGTGGCTACTGCCGCCCATGGACATCTGTAATCAACCCCAGATAGGATTAGATATTCCTACCTGAGGTCGGCCACAGATGCGCCGCTACCTCTGAGCAGCGCTTAACACTGCTGTTATTAGGTAGAAATAGGTGTGGCGGTGGTGCCGCCGGAGTCGAACCACAAAGGGTTCTACCACCTTTTTTGTTTGACTACTGATTTCTATGGGCAGTAGTGATCAGATACTATCAGGTGGACTGCAAGGTCGTATACTAGTTCCCTTAAATAAAACAAACAACTAATTAAACCATATATGAATAGATACATACTCGTATATGAGAAAATAATTAAATATGTTACCTATTTCCAAAATTCCCTTTGCAGTGTTTACCCCTTATTAAAGGGTCAAATTCTACAGGTGTTTATATAATTAGACCCCTAAATACCAAATTTTCAAAATCAGGGCCATATGGTGAATTTGCTCCCATCGTTGTCATACCAACGCCCTAGCTTAGGTTCTTGTTTGAGGAACACATGTGAGAGATAAACTATAAAAGCGATGTTTTATAGGATTGAATCTTGCAGTAATGGTAGTTTTTTTTTTTAATAGGAGTAGTAGATGAGAATACAGTTCATCTGATGGTAAGTGGCTACTGCTGGCCATGGACATCTGTAACCCCAAATAAGATTAGAGTTCTATCTGAAGTCAGCAAACCCCAAATAAGATTGTATTTCTATCCAACGTTGGCCACAAGTACGCTGCTACCCTGAACTAAGCTGGAATGCCTCGAATAAGTATGTCTCCCTTACCACACCCTTCAAACCAGAACACAGCAGCGCTTAACACTGCTTTTATTAGACAGAAATAGGTGGTTCTACCAAGTCAACATAAAAAGGGGTAGTGCATTATTGACATTTAGCAATACTTCTGTAAAAAAATAGGTTCAATAAAATATTTATTTATTTTATTTATTTATTTATTGCTTCATTAACAAAATTACATGCAACAAAACTTATAGATAACACAGGCCAAAAAAGAATAACATGGAATTTCAATTAGAAATGAAGACAGCTAACACATTAAGAGTACATAAACACACATAGATATACAAAACTAATAACATAACAAAAAATACATTACAAATTGGAAAAGGTTGCCTAAAGTTTGAAAAGATAAAAAAAGAACAGGAATTACACAGCTTGTAGATTTGGATGGCTGGGAAATTTTTAAGCAGCATTAAATTTCGGGCTTTAAATCGATTAGCATTATTAAAAAAACCTACTTATACCTTTTTCATAACAGAGCATTTCATATAGTAATCAGTTGTTTATTTTTGAAAATATCGCGGTGAATCGACAATGAAACAAGTGGTTAAGGGCTGCGAAATTTACAACCAAATCGGCAATTACAATTAGCGGGCGTATTATGTTTCTGACAACCCTAGTTATGAGGGGGTTGGGTTCAAATCCGTGTTGTTTATTTTGAAAATAAATCTCATTTTAGACATTTTAGATTTATTAGATCCAAATACAGTTGTAGTCCTACTTTACTATCGTTAGCGTAGTTATGTAAATACTAAATTGGAATGCCTTACTAGCCTTCAAAAAAGAACAAAACAAAAAAACGAATTGTTTCAGAATATAGCTTAAGTAACACTCACAATTTAGACGAATCCAACGACACCTCATAATCCGTTAAGTCTGTAGCTACATTACCTTCCACAGTCAAAAACATTCCCCTCGGCACAGATAAAACGCAAAAAAACGCGAGCGTAACCGCGGGCGGAACGCTAAGAATACAACAAGGTGAATAATTCAAAAAGTTGCGTACCAAAGATCGCATAAATCATTCCAAATTAAGATTAAAAAATTCCAAAAGTGCAAGTGATGCGGCTCGCTGGAATTATTTATTTAAAGTTAAACGATTAAAAATGCAAGTGAGCTTACAAATGCTCGAGTTTGCGCCGCGGTTTTGTCCGACTTTGTTATTTATTGCAACTATATGGAGCTTTGAGCATATTCCGAAATAGTTAAGATTTTGTTTCGTCTTTGTAGTGATGTTATTTAAAAGGCTACTACCGCCACACCCATTTCTAACGTAAGGCTATTCTGCGCTTGGAAGGGTATATTTTTTTATAAAACAGGAGCAGCAGATGAGTTTGTAGTCTACCTGATGGTACGTGGCTACTGCCGCCCATGGAAATTTGTATTCAACTCCAGATAACATTAGATTCTACCTGAGATCGGCCACAGATGCGCCGCTACCGCTGGACTGAGCTGGAACGCTTTGGCAAAGTAAGCTCCCTTACCACACCCTTCAAACTAGAACAAACAGCGCTTAACGTTGTTGTTATTAGGCGGAAGCGGACGTTGTCAATATATAAGCTGACGCCATCTCGGATTGATTGACGTTTGACACATATTACTGTAAACTTGTTACCAATTGGTACTAACTCGTGGACGCTTTTCTCCTCCATGTCCGGTCTATTGCTAATCATTATAGTTGAATATCTTTGATGTTCGTTTGCTACTTTGATTTCATACAAAAAAGTATTTCATTTTCTTTTTGAAAGTGGAACTCAGTTGCCAATAAAAATTCTTTACATCATTATTGTCCAAATTTGGTGCTCTCACCTTGACTTGTTTTCGTGTCAATGAATCACTCGGGTACGGATTATTGGAAAAAATATATAGTGTGTGGACGGGAGGTCCGAGATTCGAATCCCAGGCACTCACCACATTTTACAAAGTATTTAAAAATTTATTATCACTTGCTTTACCGAAGGACATCGTGAGGAAACCTGCATAACTGAGAGATCTTAAAAAAATCTCAAAGGAAAGTCCACCAATACGCACTTGGCCGACGCGGTGTACTATGGCCTAATCCTTCTCATTCTGCGACCCGTGCCCAGCAGTATGACAGTAAATTGACAACGCCATAGTCATTTTACCGGTCTGTCATTTAGAAATTTCTAAAATAAATCCAATTTTTATTAATGAAGAAAAGAATACTGCGTAGGATTTTGAGTAGGATTTTTTTCATTATAGTAACTATATATCCTCACTCTAAGGTTGCCTGGAAGAAATCGCTGTGTTAGCGATAAGGCCGCCTTTTGTATCGTCCTAAATTGTATGTTCTTATTTTTGTGTACTATATTGGGTACAATAAAATACATTATTATTATTATTATATTTTGAAGTGAAAACTTCTTTAGCGGCATGTGCCCTTTTTGTGATGGGTAAAAAATGTTAAAATCGCGTCAGGACACGTAGCCTGATCGAAAATTCGTAAGACGGCAAAGCAAACTGCAAAAGTCAATATGTCATCCGGTGTCAGCATAGAAAAAAGATCAATGGGTGTCAGTTTCCTTTTTTATTTATTACTAGCTAACCCGGCAAACTTTGTAGCGCCTCAAAATCTATTTATCAAATAACCTATATAAAATATAGCCTATGTTACTCGTGGATAATGTAGCTTTCGAATGGTGAAAGAATTTTTAAAATCGGTCCAGTAGTTTTTGAGCCTATTCATTACAACCAAACAAAC
Organism: Epargyreus clarus; assembly: GCF_041222505.1. Lineage (NCBI taxonomy): Eukaryota > Metazoa > Arthropoda > Insecta > Lepidoptera > Hesperiidae > Epargyreus > Epargyreus clarus. The sequence goes on from NW_027332224.1 coordinate 3,668,714, forward strand.
AAAGTTTTCCTCTTTATAATATTAGTGTAGATATTTCATTACTCTTATTAGTGTAGGTTAGGTTCCAAAAGTTTTCAGTTCTGCCGGCACTCCCGTCAAAACACCAAAAGTACAATTGACAGACAGACAAATCGATAATAAAACATAATGTAAGCCAAATGAATATTAATGATGTTAAATCGAATTTCACAGTCCGCATATCAACACGGGTGTACCAGAGGTTGTTTTTACCACAATACGCTGTTGACACGACTGTATCCCAAAAACAAGATGAATAATGCACGAGATGTCGAGTTTCTTGCTACCCTCGCTTGGTTATCCCGTTTTGTGGAGATATGTGGGATAGATGTGTTAATTAAGGTTTTTCGAAAATTATGCGGAACCCTTCTGAGCTGCAACTATCTTTTAATAGATGTAATGCTGCTGTATTTTCGTTTTTTGTTGTTTTTTTTCATTTTGAAGTAGCAAAGCGTGCAGTCCGGTTGATGATAATAGTCCATTTACTGTCGCCCATGGACATCTACAATCAATCCCAGATAAGATTAGAGTCCTACCGGTCACAAATGCGTTGCTACTCCTGACTTAGAACGCCTCGGATTAGTATCTATATCTCTTTAATCTGTAACACAGCAGCGCTTAACACTACTGCTAACTGTTTGACAGAAATAGGTGTGACCGTGATGCCTCCGGAATCAAACCATAAAGGATTCTACCACCTGCAAATAACATGTGTTGGAATTCTTATTGCTCAGACTCTAAATCCTAAACAATTTTTGCCTACCAAATTTCGAAATTTGAAAATTATTTTCTAGAAATTTTTACAAACTCTTGCCTAGAAAATTAACTAACTAATGTTTTAAAGTAAATTTGCTGGAAACTGATTTTTATTAATGGGGATTAAAAAATTCTATTAAACGTACTTCCAAAACATCCCCAAAAATTAGTGCAGTCCAATCAAACTCTTTGAATATCGATAAAAAATACACAAATGCGATCCATCGCAAAAAGTTCGCATACTCGCATTCGCTATAAAAATCTTTCGGCAGGATAAAGACATTTTGCGCGAATCGCGAGCTTTCCTTACACGTAAAAAGTTGAGCTTTTTGCGATTCGACCGACTTAGGACTTTGATTGCACGGCGTTTGTTACCGATTAAATACAAGGTTGTTTATATTTTTATATATATATATTGTACGGCCTCAAAATCTTTTTATCAAATATATTTTATATAAAATATAGCCTATGTTACTCGTGGATAATGTAGCTTTGTGGTGAAAGAATTTTTAAAATCGGTCCAGTAGTTTTTGAGCCTATTCATTACAACCAAACAAACAAACAAAGTTTTCCTCTTTATAATATTAGTAAAGAGGAGTAGGAGACGAGCATGCAGTCCACCTGATGGTAAGGCTACTGCACATGGACATCTGTTACCCCAGATAGGATTAGATATTCCTACCTGAGTTCAGCCACAGATGCGCCGCTACCCCTGAGGACTAACGGAACGCCTCGGAAAAGTATGTCTCTCTTACCACACCCTTCAAACCAGAACACAGCAGCGATTAACACTGCTGTTAGGAGGCAGAAATAGGTGTGGCGGTGGTAGTAAAGTTATTAGTATCACTGCGGTTTTGTCTACTTTTAAAATTGTATCTATTCAGGTGAATGAAGCCACAAACGGCTTATTTTAATAAGTTCTTTTTTTTAATTCTTGACAAATAAAAACATTTTTAGAGAAAATTTACGAACAAATAACTAATACTGCGTAATTTATAAATATAAATAAATAATTATTTCAAATATTTTAGGGACATTTTAGCATGGAGACGTGGCAAAACTTTTTTACGCAACTATTTCAATTCTCAAAACTGGGTACATTTTCTTGTTAGGAGTGAGTAATCTTTACTAATCTATGGGTAAAATAGAAGAAAAGTAGAGTGTCTTTAAGGAGGTAAAGAAGTGTCTTTGTAAAGTAGAGGAGGCCATACCCATTTCTTACGTGAAGCTTTATTTAGAAGGTGGTAGAACCCTTTTTGCTTAGACTCTGATGGCACCGCCGTCACGCCTCTTTCTGTCTAAAAACAACAGTGTTAAGCGCTGCTGAGATACCAGAACTGAGGAGTGTGGCAAGGAATATCAGTCTCCAAGGAGTTCCAACTTCCTCCTCAGGGGTAGCAACTATGGTCGACCTCAGGTAGGAATCTAATCTTATCTGGGATTGATTACAGATGTTCATAATCAGCAATATCTACTATCCATCACCATCAGGTGGACTGCGTGTGTTTACTTCTTCAAATTAGTAAAAACAAAAACAAGAAGGTCGACTGATACCCAGAATTATTATAAAGCTACAAAATTTTTAATTTCTTACTCAAAAAAAGATAAGTCACTCATATTACCAAAAAATTACGCGAATTTTTAAGACCCTGAAATTTTAAGTTCTTTTTAAGTAGCCCCGGTGTTTTTAAAAATACTTTAATCAGGAAAATAAATTTCACACAAGTGACACTTTGGTCAACTTATGAAGGGATTTAAATGTCAATGTTTTTCGAAAGTGACCCACAATGACCTCTTTAGTAAATTGAATAACTTCGACGGTAATAAGCTTCATTAAATCGTAAATTATCATAATTCAAAATGGGGTAATATTGATAAGGAAGTAATTATGATTCCTTGGTTCATATGTGATAATATTGTTAAAATATCATTAAAGATTTTTTTATAATGTAGCTGTAGCAGACGAACATGCAGTCCACCTGATGGTAAGTGGCTACTGCTGCCCATAGACATCTGTAATCAACCCCAGATAGGATTAGATTTTTTGAGGTCGGCCACAGATGCTCCGCTACCCTTGAGGACTAAGCTGGAACGCGTCGAAAAGTATGCCTCCCTTACCACTTCAAACCAGAACACAGCAGCGCTTAACACTGCTGTTATTAGGCAGAAATGGGTATAGTGGTGCTACACAAGGTGACCATTTTAATCCTTAAGAGTGGCAACCCATCTTGTCATTAGCTTTAGGGTCAGTTCTATATGGAGTTACAGATGTCCATGGGTAGCAGTTACCTACATGCACTACATCTATACTAATATTATAAAGAGGAAAACTATGTTTGTTTGATTGTAATGAATAGGCTCAAAAACTATTGGACCGATTTTAAAAATTCTTTCACCATTCGAAAGCTAGATTATTCACGAGTAACATAGGCTATATTTAAATGAAATATATTTGATAAATAGATTTTGAGGCGGTACAAAGTTTGCCGGGTCAGCTAGTAACTCATAAAACCCGTAATATGTTTTTGCCACAATTTCTCGCACCCTTCTACCCTCAATACTGATCGAATTAAAATAAAATTCCGACCGAATCAAATGATCATTCCATCCCTAAAAGGGCAAAGTATCGTCCGCTTGCACATTAGTGATGGTCGTTAATCGATAAAAACGTATCGACATCGATACGCCATAAAACGTGAGCTGTTCTTGTAAATGGTCGAAGTTGTTTGTTATTTCGCCGCGCGGTTTCGTCCGTGAAAACTTCTGTGTATCCGACTAGAGGGTATTTTTTTTTGTATGTATGTATGTTTTTTTCTGAGGGTAAAATACAATTACGTATCATAGGGTCTAGATGTTTTGGACTCCGTATAATAATAAACGCTTTCTACACTCACAGCCCTCACTAGGATTCCCTGTGTCGTGGGTGCCATGGACACATACATAGACAAATACACAAACACCCAAACCCAGAAACAGAAATCTAAATTCATCATTTAGATATATGTCTGGCCGGGGATCGAACACGGAACCCTTTGCGCGTCAGACCCGTATGGTGGCCACTCCGCCATGCGGGTCGTCAATCGTATGTCGGACTTGGCCTGGTAGCGATCTGTACCGACTAAAAAACTCTCTCGTCTGCCACCGTTGGTCCTCGTGGGATCACTATTAAGTATTTCTTCACGGGAGAAGGTCTTAGCTGTATATCAGCTGTTTCCGCCAATTGCTTGGCTACCAGTCGTTCGAGATCTTTCTCTTTCTTGGATACGCAGTTCCTTGAGGACTTCTGTCGCATGTATGTATGTACGTATAATTGTATGACTAGCCCTACAGCCCAAATATCTTGACAGATTTAAACATATGAGGTGTCGTTGGATTCGTCTAAATTGTGAGAATGTCAGGCTAACATTTTAATTTGATTTATATTTCTTTTATTTATTCATTTATTTCAGACAAAAAGGTCCATATCACATATACTTTACAGATTAACATACATACTAATATATACTTATAACTATATAAACATACTTTTTTACATACGCTCTGTAAATATCTCAAATATGGTGCAAGAGATAGAGCCCTGTGACAAACAGACGGACAGCGAAGTCTTAGTAACGAACGGTTTTACTCTTGACTACGGAACCCTAAGAAACACATGATCAGAGTTAAATTATTTTAAACATACAGACGGACACTACAATTTTACTTATTTATATAGATAAGGATAACAAAATTTGGGATTTATTGAGTGTTTAACTGTTAACCTTTTTCTTGTGATCTCGTCCCGTTTACAAATTTAATTTATTCGAAACGATCAAACTGAGCTTGTAGTGTTCTGACTTTTTTTATTATGTAGAAGAAAAGGTCTGACTCCGGCATCATCACCGGCACATCTATTTCTGCCTATTAATAGTAGTGTTAAGCGCTGTGTTATGGTTTGAAGTGTGGTAAGGGAGACATACTTTTCCGAGGCGTTCCAGCTTAGTCCTCAGGGGTAGCGGCGCACCTGTGGTCGACCTCAGGTAAGAATCTAATCCTATCGGGGGTTGATTATTTGTTCATGGGCAGCAGTAACTTTACCATCAGGTGGACTGCATGCTCGTCTGCTACTCCTATATTATACAAAACGACCTACTGTATCAGAACTCATTGGAAATGTATGGGAAACACGTAAACAAATAAAAAAACAGTCGTTTTTGTAAAAACATAAAAACTCATACTAAGAGTACAGTTCACATAGACGCAGTGAGCTAATACGCACTGTCGTACGTGTGTTACCACCCTTACTTCAACATTACGTAACTTCCGTAAAAACATATCCGTTACTCAAAACAATAACAAAACTAAAACATTAATCAATAAATAAAAATAAACCGAAAAACACCTGCTTCAAAATTCGAACGTAAAACGACCAATTTAAATATACACGCTTTCAACATAAAACGTACGCGAGAGCTCTCAATAAAATTTGTCGTATCACCTTAAGATAGGGCTCGAACTTTACGAAATTTGCTGGACGATAAAAATAAAAGTTTTCACCGCGAATCGTGATGTGACCGCGGTGACGTATTTGTGCCAAAAGGATATATACGTCTGTGGAGACGACTTGTGTTATTTTTTTATGGTTCCGTACACAATGGGTAAAAACTGAACCCTATTACTAAGTGTAGTGTAATGTGTAATATGTATAATGGTTGCCGCTAATAATAAAAAACAAGAAAATTCGCTTCGACTGTCACTTGGCCAATTATTTATAATAAAGATTAGCAGATTGTGCAGTTCATGTGATGGTAAGTGGCTACTGCCCATAGACTTCTGTTATCAACTCTGTAAGATTGGATTCTTACCTAAGGTCAGCCACAAATGCGCTAGCCCCGAGGACGATCTTGAATGTCTCGGAAAAGTATATCTCCCTTACCCTACATACCAGGCATAAATAAAGAGAGTGTGAAAAGTCCATATTTTTTGGGGTTCCGTACAAAAAGAGAAAAATGGAACTTGTATGACTAATATCTGCTCAGATGTCGAAGGCTTAGGCGTTTGATGTCTGTCCTGATCACTAACTAAGAATGCCTTAAATAAATTACTAAAATGAACAAAACAATGAAAGCGGCGAAAGCATAACCCATTTAATAAAAAATAGCAGAATTTATTTAAAATTATATCGTTATTTATTTCAAACGGTTTTGAATATCTTAGCATTACTTATTCAAAACTATATCGTTATTGCAACCGTTAACCAACAGATAGACCATTAATTATGCACAAGATGACATAGATCTTACGTTATATCTCATATTTCTCAAAGTTCACGCAGACCTTAATACCTAGCAAGGACATATCGGTTAATCTGGACCAACCTGACAACCAGTTTATCGATATAATATGCATAAATATCAGATTGCATACTAACTCATAGTTACTCTATTTTAAAATTAACCTCCTTTTACATGAGGTGGTTGAACTGTTTTACCTACTTCTTTATAATACGGGAGTAGCAGACGAGTATACAGTCCATCTGGTTAATTGGTTACTGGACTTCTGCAATCAACCCCAGATAGGATTCCTCCCTGATGTCGGCCACAGGTGCGCCGCTATCTCTGAGGACTAAGCTGGAACGCCTCGGAAAATTATGTCTCCTTTACTATACCCTTCAAACCAGAATAAGTGTGGCGGTATTGCCGCAGGAGCCGAAACGTAAAGGGATCTACCACTTACCTTTGAAAACTTTTTTTAAGATTCTCAAGTGTGAGGAAACCGCCATGGTTTCCTGACGATGTTTTCCTTCGCCATTTAAGCAAGTGATAATTTAAGTTAAACAATAATGAACGACAATCAAAGAAAACTCAATTCAATTGATTCATTTATTTTGTTATAAATTCATTCAATTATATTTCTTTTGGTTCAATATATATTTCTTATTTTCGTTTTTTACGCGTTAGATAGATACTTACTTAATAATATAACGTTTAAATTATTTTAACGTTATAACGTTTTTTTTAAATACGTTGTTTTTTAAAGATTTATTTAGTAGCGTAACTAATATATGCATGTGATACTCGTATATTATAAAATACAAATAGCTACGTCGTAGATAACAGACCATGATATTATTGTGTCTCATCTAATAATTCTTTGCTTGAGAAAAATAAGGAAAAACATGTTATTATTACCAACATACTGATTCAATTAATGCATACCTTATATATTCTTTATGATATTTATTACTGTGAAATATTATGCAACCGGTTGCACTCATGAGCAGTTATTTTTGCATATTTTTAAGTTAAAATTGATCTATGTGATTGATTATGAAGATTATATTCGTCTGATAAAATACTCAATTTTTACGCTGTTTTGTAATACACTGTTTTTAAATTTTATAGTATAACAGTCAGTCTTAAAAGACAGATATAAATACAGGTTGTTTTGTGGTTAAGAATAATATTTATGGCGATAAATTATTATGAATAATTAAAAAAACACAGTTGGCAAGGAAAATCTTTATTTAAATCTTCTTATGCCTTCTTAAAAAGTTATTTGTAGATTTTATATAGATACCTACCTAATTATAAAAATAATAAGGTTCCGCTTTATTTGATACTACTAATAATTTAACTACTTGTTATAATTACTTACGTGACAAATTATAGGTACTCTTATTTTAATATTTTACGCATTTATTTTAAGCTTCAGAATAGATATATATAATATAGAATACTACAGAATAAATAGTAAAAAAACATTTTAATATTCCACTTATAGGTTATTACTTATTTGTTATTTGTTACTTGTTACCACTTATTTGTTAATCATAGGTTCGTGACGTATGATTAACAAATTTTGCAAAGCGGTGGTAAGTTCTTAATATTCAAAAATAATTCTATCAATCATCATAAACATTAAACATAAAATGTCAAGTAATATATTTTTTTATTATTAACTACTTTGTTTTCTGTAAAGAGATCAAAATAAAAAAAAATATAAAAACACATAAGAATTAATTTTCTCTAAACCAATTTTTTTTTTCTGCACTTTAATAACTTTTTTTTCTTTCTTATAAAAATAACGTAATATCTATCTCAAATAACGAATATATTTCCGAAAATAACTTAACTTTATTTTGTTATAAAAATAACATTTTAACTATCTAAAATAACGAATATATTCGAAAATAGCATCTCAACGTCACTCACTGTTCAACCTTGGCACGCAGTACGGGCTACTGTTAAAAAAACCAAGAATCGCTTCATGCACTAACGGACAACGCATACATATTAATAACTTATAATTAATTATTTATTATGTTCTGTGACTTTAAATTGAGTCGTTCGTTGTGATTGATGGTGTTTATGACGAATTGACATACTTGTAACCATAAGAGAAATTATGTTTAGTGTTGATTATCAATGTCTTGTGTTTAGAAGGTAGAGTCCTTTGTGGTTCGATTCCGACGGCAACGCCACAACAATTTCTGCCTAATAACTGTTTTAACGCTGTTGTGTTTTGGTTTGCAGGGTGTGGTAAGGGAGACTTATCCGAAGCGTTCTAACGTAGTCTTCACAGGTAGCAACACATCAGTAGCGAACCTTGATCTTTAAAGAATTTTAATCTTACCTGGGGTCATTTACAAATGTCCATGAGCGGTAGTAACACTTTACCATTCTTCTCTCTCAACGTAAACGTAAAGGTTTTTCTTAAGTTTCACTTTCACACAAGCAAGTAATAATTTATTTATAATCACGTCAATCAACCTTACTATTAAATTATAAATGCATGAATAGAATGCTTTGATTTGTAATGTTTGTTTCTTTTATTTATACTTTCGAGATCTTATAGATACTTTGTGTAATCTCAAGAGAAAGGGAAGGACTAACGTGGAACGCTTTTTGAACAACACTTTGTTTTAAGATATGTTGTGTATTTACAATGAATGTAGCATAGTTCTGCAAGTAATTGTATCTGGAAGAGGCTAAAAGAACCTCGAATATGTACGAATTAACCCATCTCATAATCTTTAGCAGCAGAAAAAAGCAGTGATAGCCTAGTGGTTAAGAAAGTCGGCCTCTCGATGGAGGGGTCCGAGGTTCAAATCCCAGGCACGCACCTCTGATTTTTAAAGTTATGTGCGTATTAGAAATTAATTATCACTTGCTAAACGGTGAAGGAAAACATCGTGAGGAAACCTGCATATCTGAGAGATTTATAAAAAAAATCTCAAAGGTATGTGAAGTATACTAATACACACTTGGCCAGCGCGGTGGACGATGGCCTAATCCTTCTCATTAAGAGAGGAGACCCGTGCCCAGCTGTGGGACAGTAATGGGTTGTTGATGATGATGATGATAATCTTTACCTTTACTAATAATACCTAAATAAATCTCTCGCACAAAGGTTTACATATTTTTATGACGTGAACATAGTCCTCAGTGCAATTAACATATAGCCGACTTCAGGTAGAACAACTGTGCTACAAGGAGTTGAATACAGATGTCCATGGACGCAGTGACTTCTTCAAGTGGACTGCATGCTTGTTAACTACTTCGACCTTATAAAAAGACTGTCGTATCAAGTCATTTGTTGTCCTCCTGAGGTATTCCAGGAACACTATGGCATGGGTCTCTTCAAAAAAGGTGCAAAAAGAGTTCTCCTCAAAAGCCGGCGATGCATCGGCGACTCCTCTGGTGTTGCAAATGTCCATAGGCGACGTTGACTACTTTCCATCAAGTTGCACGTCTACTTTATCGTTAGATTCCACTATAAAAAGTCATTTTTGTTTCGATGGTACCCACAACCTTAGTGAGGTTGTTAGTTATTATGAAAATTTAGTTTATATTTTTCGTATAATTTCTGATGCCACATTGAAAATAGCGACAATCTCTAACAATTGATTCGTTTTTTAAATAATAGGTTCTTCTTAATAAAAACATCCAACACAAAGATCGCGTTAATTGCATTAATTAAAAATCGCATAGGTCCTTGACTAACAATTAAAAAGAAACGTCATTTATTTTTAAACTTAGAACGATCAAGCGAGCATTTGTCACAAATTTGTTCAGCAAAGCGTCCTATTGAAACGTCGGTCACAAATAGTGCACTCCTGTTTCAACCGGTCCAAACGTGAGGGAATAGTTGTTCGCGAGGGCACCAAGTTCTCGGTGCTATGCGGCTTATGTCCGATATCCCTTTGTACTCGCCGCTCGTATTGCATACCGCCGTCCACCGTCTGTAGGTATGTGGGCATGCCAGCGTCGTACGCCTGACGAAATTCAGCTCGGACGTGGTGGGAAAAGCGGTGAATGGGAGCCAAAAGGCGAGAATTCGCGGCCGATTTCAATTTTTGTTTTTTTTTTCTTTTTGCGTGGCAAAGTGCGTTTGGCAGCTGTCAGTTATGACTTGTTTGTATTGTTTTTTTTAGTGCAAGATTATTCTGTTTGTCAACTGTCAATCTTACGACATACATTTTTTTTGTCAAATGTTCAAGATTTTTCCGTTTGTCAGCCATTATTGACTGATAATATATTTACAACAATTTTTAATCTATGACAGTTACACATAAATTTTTTAGGCGCAAATATTACATGACGTCGCCATGTTGTAAACCGCAGAGGGGAGAAAATAAAAAATATCGACATGAAATGCAAGCGGGAAGTGTAGAACAATTCGGTAACTGTCATTGCGGTTACCGCCATATGTCGAGCCGCCATTTTGTTTTCAGTTTTCTTTTTTATTTATGCTTTGTTAGACACAGATAAATTAGTAATGATGTTTTATAGATACAATAAAATGTGTATTTTCGATTAATTGTTAAATAATTTTGAAAAATACTTTCTTGCAATACAACAATACATTTTGTGCGAAATTTAAAGTAACAACGAAACTTATGATCCTCAAATTCCGCTTTTATGTTTGTATCCGAAAAAGTAAAAATGGCGTCGACAGTATTACTATTTTTTTTTTACACAAAGTTGCATTTTTATATACGAGTGTTTTTATATACTTTTTATTCCATAGTTTTTACTTAATTGGGAAATACCCTAATAATCTTAGTTTAATTAATATATGTATAAAAATCGGTAAAAAACGGCGACGTTAAAACAGTTATTAGCTCAAAGGTTATACGAATGTTAATGTTAATATTTGATTGTACTTCGGTCTGTTGATTTCAATAATAGTTTTGATTTTAACAATAACATAATATGTTATGTTATATAACATATGTATGTATGCTAACGAAATAGTTGACAATGGAATGTTTTTTTTAATTGTAATATAGGAGTAGCAGACGAGCATGCAGTCCATCTGATGATAAGTGGCTACTGCCGCCCATAGACATCTGTAATCAACCCCAGATAGGATTAGATATTCCTAGCTGGTCGGGCCCAGATGTGCCGCTACCCCCGAGGACTAAGCTGGAACGCCTCGGAAAAGTCTGTCTCCCTTACCACACCCTTCAAAACGGAACACAGAAGCGCCTAACACTGCTGTTATTTGGTAGAAATAGGTGTGGCGGTGATGCCGAAGTCGAAACACAAAGGCTTCTACCACCTTCAAAGGTTTTCATCCTACTGCGAAAGGCAATATTTTTTGAGTATATTTATGTAGAATAAGTATGTATCCCTTAGCACACTCTTTAAACCAGAACACAGCAGCGCTTAACACTGCTTTACCAGAAATAGGTGTGACGGTGGTGCCGCCGGAGTCGAACCACATAAATTTTCCACCTACCTTCTTCAGATAGACTGCACCATTAACTACTAGATCTCTTTCACAAAAAAGATATGTAGGTACCTATTCTTCGAAAAACATTTTTTTTACTTTCACAAACAAAAAACTCTCTTACCAACTAAAAATCACAAATAAAACCTCAAACAATAAAAAAGTAACCCACAATACTCAATCACAACTTTAGGTAATCCCTTCGAATGCCCCTGGGTTAGGGCAAGCCCTCTGACCTGGGTAATCGGTGGGTTAAGGGGAATAGGGATGTACCGGACTCGTTATATTAATATTTATATCGAAAAATCGGTACGATATAGTAACAGTTTTCAGTAAAAAGCAATTGCGATTTTTTTATCGACATCGATAATTGTAAAGATTTCGGATAAAGAAAGGATTTTACTTTTTATGGCAATTTATTTTTTTAAATGTTCTGTCATTATGTAACATAATTTTATTACGTTTTTGATGTGAAACATCTATAGCCGCACGTAAAACCGATTTCTGGCGTGGCGACGCCTGCCGTGGCCACGCTATACGATGGTATATATATACAGTCTATATGCAGTAGTGTGTACGGTGTGGCGACGCGTCGCCATGCGCAATCGAATTCAATAAATAGTCATCGTTATCTGGAAAAGAATCGTAATATTTTATTTTATCATTATGACATATTTAGTTCCTATCACAATATGTTCTTTTCTGCATATTACTTTTACAAAATAATGTCGATGTTTCACATCTGCCAGGCGTCCCGTGACGGCTCACATTTTTTTAATACATACAATGACTTACATATAAGGCTATCTTAGTCCTCAGGAGTTGTTTAGTAGAAAGAAATTGATTCGGATTTGTGTATTGGCTTTTTTTTATAAAATTGAAGTAGAAAACAACCATCAATCCACCTCATAGTACGTGACCACTGCCTTCCATAGACATCTGCTACCAACTCCATATCGATCTGGTTCTACCTGAAGCGGATCACAGCATTGCCACTCCTGAGGACTAAGATACCTTCATATGTAAGTCAGGAGTCATTATAATATTATGTTAACGATATGTAGGATTATAATATAACATATTGCAAATAATATTGAATTATTAATTTATAATCCGTAATATATGAAACGGGTTAAATGTGCATACAGTTAATTTGCATAATTAAATATTTATTGGAACACTTGTTCTTGTTTCGACATAATATTATTTAATATAATATAGGAAATGGATTGTGTAATATCGTTTACTCCACTTTCATAATCACATTATGATCTTTATGTATTTTAAGAATAAATTGGATCATAGATAAAGTTAAAATGTTTTACTAGTCGTTTAAAAACACTTTTTATTCTATTATTTTTTACACGCAGAGGGTAATGTATTTCGTGCGTATTTTTGTTTTATTCCTTGACATGGCCTGCAGCCCTTAAACGGCTTGACTGATTTTAACATATGAGATGTATAAGCTATTTGGCGTTGTGTAGATACCATTGAAGGTGGTAGAACCCTTTGTGGTTCGACTCCGGCGGCACCACCGCCACACCTATTTCTACCTAATAACAGCAGTGTTAGGCGCTGCTGTGTTCTGGTTTGAAGGGTCCAGCTTAGTCCTCAGGGGTAGCGGCGCATCTGTGGCCGACCTCAGGTAGGAATATCTAATCCTATCTGGGATTGATTACAGATGTTCATTGGCGGCAGTAGCCACTTACCATTAGGTGGACTACATGCTCGTCTGCTACTCTTATATTATAAAAAAAACCATAAACACAAAAACATAAATACATACCTAACCAGACCTATAACAGACATCTCAATTCATTTTCAATATCTCCCTGGCCGGGAATCGAAGCCGTTACCCACTGCATGTAAGACCGGAGAATGATCCACCACGCGGATCGTCAAAAAAAATATATTTTTAAGAAATATAACTTTCTGTAAATACATATATCTATAAAAATTAAATATATCAATCAATTTATATGTTAATTACATAAAACATATGTAGGTCTATTTATCTGTCAGAATAAGCTTGAAGATATAAATGGGATCTTAATTTTTTACCCAAAATATTTATTAAACGTGTGAAATAATTATGACCAATTAGGCCTATTTATGTATCTGTCAACATATCGTTAACAAGGTAATTGCTACAATTATTGTTAATATGATCATTATATACTATTTTTAACCTATTATGAACACTTCAACTAGGTAATTTAAAATAATATTTACCGTAGCAGAACAGAATGAATGATTTATGTGATTTATTGACATTCTCTGATGATAATTAGAGTTAATTATCGTATTTATTACTGGAATGTATTTTTTTTTATAGGCCTACGGAGGTTTACAAATTGTACTTTTTTTTGCTACCAATAAAATCAAATAGGTACCAATAAAAATTGCATAAGAAAAGTCAATATTGCTTAAAAATATAAAATTTTAATTAAAACTAATATTATAATATATATCGATAAAAATATCGATATCACTCACATCCCTATAACGGTAACGCACCCCATGCCCCGCCTACGATCACGCTACCCTTATATCTTATACATGCCTATATGTCTATATATCCAGTAGGCTTCTACACATTCAACAATTCATAAATCTTTGACTTAGCAGTGGCAGCCTCGTATTGAAATTCAGTATTTCATACTAGAAGTCCGGGATTCAAATTCCACTCTGAATTTTTAAAAATGATGCATCATCGTCATCGTCATCAACCCATTACTGTCCCACCGCTGGGCACGGGTCTCCTCTCAGAATGAGAAGGATTAGGCCATAGTCCACCGCGCTGGCCAAGTCCGTGTTAGTAGACTTCACATGCCTTTGAGATTTTTTTTTATAAATCTCTCAGGTATGCAGGTTTCATCACGATTTCCTTCACCGTTTTAGCAAGCGATAATTAATTTCTAATACGCACATAATTTCGAAAAATCAGAGGTGCGTGCCTGGATTTTAACCTCGGACCCCTCGATCGAGAGGCCGAGTTTCTTAACCACTAGGCTATCACTGACAAAATTTATATACGCGTATTAGAAATAAATGCGTTGATCCCCTACTTATTATATACTAGTAGTTTTAGTTTCAGCATTTGTGCTCGGGGTCCGGGGTTCAAATCCCAGGCATGCAACAGATTTTTAGACTGATATTCCAGTTACATGACAAAGTACTGAAATAATGCTCTATCCATCACCAAATCTACAATCGATATATTATTTTAATAAATCTTTAATGATGTCGTAATCACAAGTTTCCAATCCATCCCTACATAACATCCCTACTTCAAACCTTTCCCAGTTGTAGAAACCCGTGCCCAGCAGTGGGACAAAGCCCACAAACGTTAAAAGAAACAAAACCTATTACATAAACATAAATCTTGTTAATAACTTCACACAATCGCAAATACATCAATACATTATATTTAATTGGTTGAAACAACTTAATCACTATATAAACTTGTCATTAAACTTGACTGTTTTCCTCTATACATTTGTAAACGTCAAATTGATATGTCAACCATTTTGATTTGAATCCAATGGTATATCAATTGTTATTTATATCTGTGTTATAAGGTAATTGTACCAATATTTCCCACTTCATATTATTATGATTTACACATTATTATGAGAGGAACGACTTAGTCCTCAGGAGTGCCTGAGGACTAAGCAAGGAATCTGTGATCGGCTTCAAGTAGAACCTGTATATGGAGTTAGTTATAGATATTTAGGTTGATAGTGACTACTTGATATGGACTACAGGCTCGTCTGTTACTTCAATGTACAGAAAATAGATGCAAATACAAATTGATAAACCGCTGACTACCCGCGTGGCAGAGCGGTCACCATACCGGTCTGACGCGCATATGGTCCCGGGTTCGAACCCCGGACAGACAGATTTTTAAAGAAGAATTTGTGTATTTGTCCCTGGGTGTGTCCATGGCACCCACGATACAGGGAATCCTACTGTGAGGCTGTGAGTGTAGAAAGCGTATGTATGCGTATGTATAAAGGGATGTAGAAATGTGTAAGGATTTACAATTATGGTACCGACGCCCTAACGTAGCTCAGCACGGAAGCCAAGTCACTAGCGGTCACCAATAACTGCAGACCATCCAGCGTTGCCTCACTCTTTAGATCTTTTTCAACTTACAAGCGACGGAAACCGCGCCCGCCGATTTTTAACTAAAATCAATCAAAACTGACGCCAAATTTTATGCATCAACTATCACAAATGACTGTTGAATTTTATGTCAAAACGAGCTTTTACCCGCGGCTTTGCTTGCATTACGAAGTAATATTATTTCATCCCCTATTTTATCCCCTTGAAGGTAGAATTGATCAAAATCCTTTCTTAGCGGATGCCTACGTCATAACATGCCAAATTTCAGCCCGATCCATCCAGTGGTTTGGGCTGTGCGTTGATAGATCACTATGTCAGTCACTTTTGAGTTATATATATTTAGATTCACTGTATTTAATGATAATAATTATAAGCAAAATTATTTTTAAAATACAAACACATAATATAAAACTAAGGTAACAACACTAATTCCTACACAAATTCTAACTTTACAAAATTGTTACAGGTTAAAATCTGGTTCCAAAACCGTCGCAGTAAATACAAGAAGATGATGAAGGCGGCTCAAGTGGGCGCGCCGCCGCCCAGCCTCGGCCTGCCGCCCGGCAGCCCGCCCAACAACAACCAACTATTGCACGGTAAGAATGCTACTTTATTTACTCAAAAAACACGTTTTTATAACGCAAAGGTATAGAAGAAATATAGAAATGTATTACTTTGGTTATTTGGAACTTAGATTAATATAAGTTGATATTTTTCATTGATATAGGCCTACAGCGTTCTTCTTATAAGTATCAATTACTTATATTATGAGTGTATATTATAATATTTTTCGTTATCTTGTAACATGTGTTGTACGACTTTAACTACGAAGATCTGAGAATACACACTGCCTTTTTGTGTTTTAAAGTTTCATAAAGTGTACTTTCTAAATCAGACTTGAATCTGTGAAGTGTCTTAGAGTTGCTTACTATCTTAACAATTCCGTATTCTAGCCCCTAGCAATAAAAACATGACATGCTTTTACTTTTATTCATTATAGTATTTTAGCATGGGCTTCATGAACACACACACATTTAGACAATTAATTTGACCATTTAAATATCTACTTAATTGAGTAACAAACCTAATTTAATCTAGTAATCTAGTCAGAAACCGAACGCAAATCTTCGTATCCGACAGATAACGGAACCCAACGGTCATTTGTCAAATATCTACTTTATAGCATTTAAGACATGTAATTTTCTCCCACCAGGCGGCGGCGGCAGCTCCAGCGGTTCCCAGCACTCGCCATCAGCGTACCAATCGGGTCCCACGCAAGCCCACTCGCCCACGCCCAGCTCCACGCCCGTCTCGGAGCTCTCCCCCGGGTTGTCTCCAACTGGAACGCCCTGGGACGTCAAGCAACCCCCACAACCGTCTTGGGATGTAAAGGTTGGATATGTAAGCGAAATGAAAAGATTTTATTAAATTTAAGTTAATAAAGCGATTATTTGGTTTAAGGCTAAGAAAACTTCATAGGTATTTTGCCTAAAAACTGTGCTCTACTCAGGAAAGTAGTAGTGATAGCCTAGTGGCTAAGAAACTCGGCTTCTTAATTGCGGGGTCCGAGAATCAAATCCCAGGCACGCACGATTTTTCAAGTTATGTGCGTCTTAGAAATGAATTATCACTTGCTTAAACGGTGAAGGGATATCTGAGGAATTAAAAACAATCAAATGTATGTGAAGTCTACCAATTCGCACTTAGTCAGCGTGGTTGACTATGGCCTAATCCTCTCATTCTGAGAGGAGACCTGTGACCGGCAGAGGGACACTAATACGATGTTGATGAACTCAGGAAAGTCGCTAGAAGAAGACATAAGGCCAAATCGATCTCCAAAATAAATGAGATAAGACTTTTGGTACGACGATAGAGGATAACGAATAGGGATTCATTTAGCTCTCAAAGATAACGATGTATATTACTAACCTATGACAATGTAACTCCGATCTAATTACAGATCAAATGTCCGTGTTTATTATCCACTGTTCTATTATTCTAACATACAATTGTAGAACAACAGAGTAGATAGGTGAAAAAGGGAGATCCTTGGAAGTTTTCCTTTACTCTTATGAGTAAACCTTTACTTACGGTAGAGTTTAGGCAGAACTTTAATTAATAAATTTAAGCGTGGTAGAGTTTATACCGGTCTCGCAGAGGGTTTTGGGTTCGATTCCTGGCCAAATAGATATCTAAATGATAAATTTAGATGTCTATTCATGGTTCAGGCGTTTATGTGTGTCCATGGCACTCACGGCACAGGAAATCCTACTGTACTTATCCTAGTAGTTAGAGTACAAAATACACATTTAAAAAACTTATACTTTGGCAAAAAACAGTTTTAAGTGGCCTTAGATTACATTGACATAACATACGTCAGTTAGAACAGTTTTCCTACCTGTTTTACCGCCTAAATATATTCCCACATAATTTCTATTTCAATTCTCTAACCAGCGCGTCTTGTTGCAGCCTACCGCGGGCCGCTCGCCCGACGGCACTTCGTGCGACGTGAAGCCTCCCCACCAGCAGTCGTGGGACCCGAGGGTCGGATATGTAAGTAAAATTAACTTAAAACTGTCGAAAATTGGTGTATTTACCCTGCAACTTTGAAAGATATTTTAAACTTATACTATTGGAACGCATGGTCGGTCAAGTCAATTGTTTTAGGCGGAAATAGGTGACTTTACCCAAGTTTTAAAGGGGATTTTTATAGAGATTTTTCCAATTCTGTTGTTTTAGGAAGTCGGAAATAGGTGAATTTACCCTGAAAGTGTGTGATATTTTTATAGTTTTTTTTAACTCATGGTTCGTCGAAATATGAGCAATATCCTACAAATTTTGAAGCAACCCTTCCACTCCTATTTATGCCTAAAAAGGCAGTGTTAAGTTCTGTTGTGTCCTGTGTTGAAGTGTGTCGTAAGGGAGATACACTAATACACATTTTTTTATAATATAAGAGTAGCAGACGAGCATGCGGTCCACCTGATGGTAAGTGGCTACTGCCGCCCATAGACATCTGCAATCAACCCCAGATAGGATTTGATATTCCTACCTGAGGTCGGCCACAGATGCGCCGCTACCCTGAGGACTAAGCTGGAATGCCTCGGAAAAGTCTGTCCCTCTTGCCACACCTTTCAAACCGGAACACAGCAGCGCCTAACACTGCTGTTATTAGGTAGAAATAGGTGTGGCGGTGGTGCCGCCGGAGTCGAACCACAAAGTGTTCTACCACCTTCAAAATTCAAAATTCAAATAACTATATAATTTCTTACATAAACACGCACATTGAAGGTACTCGTACATAGACGCTATATGCCTAACACTGCTGTTATTAGGTAGAAATAGGTGTGGCGGTGGTGCCGCCGGAGTCGAACCACAAAGTGTTCTACCACCTTCAAAATTCAAAATTCAAATAACTATATAATTTCTTACATAAACACGCACATTGAAGGTACTCGTACATAGACGCTATATACTACATTATTCAAAAGATCTAATTCAATCTGCAAATGGACAGCTATCTAACAAAAACCATCGCGTGACAAACACACCTTCATAATTCTTTTATATAGCTAGTGAGGTGCGACACCACCCTGTGTTTAGGAAAATTACTTTATGACTTGATTGTATTAACTTTTAATTTAATAAAGAATTAAATTAATCTAGTTAATAAAACACACTAGAAGTGTTAGAAATTTCTGTTGTTCGAATCCGGCGGCATCACCGCCACACCTATGTCAGCCTAATAACAGCAGTGTCAAACGCTGTTCTGGTTTGAAGGGTGTGGTAAGGGAGACATACTTTTCCGAGGCCTTCCAGCTTAGTCCTCAGGGCTAGCGGCACGTCTATTACCGGTAGGAATATAATCTTATCTAAGGTTGATTACAAATGTCCATGAGCGGCAGTAGCCACTTTTCTACAGTGGATACTACCGCCTGTGGTTATTTAAAAATCAACCCCAACTAGATAGGATTAGATTCCTACCTGAGCTTACTTACCACACTCTTCAAACCAGAATACATCAGTCTTTAATAATGGTGTTATTAGTTAAAAATAGGTGTGACCGTGGTGCCGCCGGAGTCGAACCACAACGGGTTCTACCAGAAATCTATAATTTCCTTACAATTATTCAAAATAGAACACAACTTAACACTATAGTATAGTCTCCGCGAAACTACTACTACGCTCTGAAGTTGTTGCGAGTCATACAAATTGCTATGGCGACGCGATTCATTTCTCTATTCAGAGCGGACTAGCAGTTTTACGCGGACTATACTTAGACAGAAACACCGTGCCGTCAAACAAATCAGCGGAAATTTACAACCTTTATATTTATTTAATTTATGTTATTCTCCACTAGGGCGCGCCACCCGGCCCTTGGGACATGAAGGGCGCGCACACGCACCCCCTCCACCACCAGGGAGCGCCGCAGCCGCATCCCCCCTACGTACCCCAGTACTCCTGGTATCAAGCTGACACCAACCCTGGACTATTGACGTGAGTATTACACTACTATGATACAGACTACCGCCGGATGTTAATATTCAATCTATCTATATTTTGCCTACCAAAAATCTAAGTTTTACAGTGTCTAAAAAGCAAAAACTGTCCGATGTATATCTTCGATAGTTAATTTGATATGACAAATTTAGGATAATGTTTAAACAAATGCATAAATGAAATAAATATCAATAAATAAATACTAATAATTATTAAGAAGTACCTACTTCTATTATTTATTATGCTATTTCAATCGTAAGTTACAAATATTTAAATTTATTTACAGTGAAAATGGACTAGCTTTATTTCATCGGATGGGATTGAGAAGTCAATTTTTGGGGTCAAACGAACAACACTACGATAGCTGAGGATACTTAAAATAATTTATAGAAATGTTTAACAATGTTGAATAAATCTCAACATAAATATAATTGACACAAATGAAA
The DNA here is from genome assembly GCF_041222505.1 of Epargyreus clarus. Taxonomy (NCBI): domain Eukaryota; kingdom Metazoa; phylum Arthropoda; class Insecta; order Lepidoptera; family Hesperiidae; genus Epargyreus; species Epargyreus clarus. Next base: position 3,689,278 of record NW_027332224.1, read on the forward strand.
AATATTTATGTAAATGTTCAACAATTATTTTCTTTTGTTTTGGTCTTGCAAATGCATCATCTGTTTGTTTTTGCAATAATAATAAACGCTAATAAAATTGAAACTACTTGCAAATAATAAATAGTTGCTTCAATTTTATATATTTGTTTAATTTCGCTATTTTTTTTTATTACACAAAAGATTTCAAAATAATAAATACAATTATGCTTAATTTATTTATGTTAAAATAGCATAAATTAGCTAAATTATGAATTAATACCTTTTATGCATTAGTATGTGATACAATAGTTCCTCATACGCATTGTGTCGAGAATATTTTTTGTAAATTAATAGTTACACTTGTAATAATATAATAAATATTAACTAAGTAACATATTTATTTACAGCTTTATTTTTTATTTTTGCACCAATTTTAGACGAATTACACATTTTATTCAGAATTATTTCTTTTATTTCATTCTGACAACATATTTGCTGAAATAAAAGAGCTAAAAATATCGCATTAAAGTACAATTTACGCGAATATTTTAATTTTTGAAAATCGAATTCCTGCATCATGCATAATTTGTGTATATATTACACAAATTTTCAGAATTTGTTATTCTTTTATAAGTATTTTGTTTTTGTAATTTTCTTTTCCGTGGCAATTTTGTATGATATTCAGATGGAAGGGGAAATTACTTGCTCAATTTTTACACAATTACAATTAATAAAAGTGTAACTATTTTTTTACAGATGACAATGACAAATTGTAAAAATATTTATATTTAGGTTTAATGTCCGTCTATCCGTTTGTTTGTCCGACAGCGAAATTTATACGTTTTTTTTCAAAATTATTAAAAAAATGTCTGATATATTTTAATTTGATGATTGGTTTTAAATAACAATATTAATTTAAAATTGTTTGTCAACAGGGTATGGCCTGCAGTGTAACAAGCTCCGGACAAACATACAGAAAGACAAACTATTAATGCAAGTATGACACTTAAAATGGCGGATTTGCGAGCAAGATGGCGTAGGAATGAGCGATATTTATAACAATATTTCGATAATATAGTCAAAATTATTTATATTTTGTAATATTCATAGTATGCCAACATAGTAAAACCTATAATTTTATTAATTTAATAGGCAAAGAAGTATTCATTCCGTATTTAATATAAATACGGCAATTTTATTGTTCCAAGTAATATTTTTTAATTACTTGTAAGAAAAGCATTATAAATAAAATAATAAAGGTATAGCGATGTTCTATTAAATATACCGATATTTTGATATTGTCGATATCGATAAATATCGCTCATTCCCAAGATGGCGTCGCATGTAACATTTGTATTTTATCGGCACAACCAACTTTATCGTTAAGAGAATTATTTAATAGAATTAATAAATCATTGTACATTTTAAAGTTACTATAAATAATAAAATAAGGTGTAATTGTTAAAAATGGTTACTGTAAATGTTAATTTTGGTTTGAAAGTAATTAACAATCTGTTCGAAATAGGTGACTGTCATATTTTAACGGACATTTTTATTTTGCGTGAATGCTGACAAATGTGCTCATGAATAAAAATTAAGACTGATTCTCATTTTGGGTATGCGATTTATCAAAACATTAATTTGTAATCAATCTTAGAACAACTAAGCCATTTTGAATTTTTCAAAGCTATCGCGATAAAAAAACAAATATTCCATTTTTTCCACGGTCACCTAAATCGAACAGATCTACGGCAGACGGAGGGTTGCCTACGTCACGCAAGGTTCCGACCAATCAGCGAGCTCGAAGATAAAACCCGGCCCTCTGATTGGCTGTCACATCGCGTGACGTTTAACCCTCGAGGTACAGAAAATGTAACAGCCTGTTGACCTAATATTATTACGAATTTTTACTGGTTCTACAATTCCCGTGCGTAAAATAAAAAAATATATTAACTAATATTCCTTCATTTTGTATATATTTGCAAATATTCGAATATTTTTTGTTTATTTTATCAAAATTCAGTGTTATTTGATATTTAATTAGTGAATGTAAATCTTTGCAATTGGGATTAACCCTTCTACTATGTAAAAATGTATTCATGTATTAAGCTTTAAAACATTCATATTTTCTTTTATTTATTTAGTTAATCAATAAATAAATAAAATAAACAAAAGGGAAACACAAACCAGTCTGTTGTGATAAATAATTTTAAGTTTTTTAGATATTTTACTTTAAATGTATTTATTACATTATGATTTTGTGTGCAAAAATTGTGTTCTGAATGCAAATCTATTTATCATGTATTTTATGTTTTCTTTCATGCAATCTGTTTTAAATTTTAATAATATTGTTGACTATTCAATTCATGAACTTTATATAACTATTATTATTATTAAGAATCTCGAATAAGTAGTTAAATCCGCTCGGAATATCTACGTCTTCCTTTTAGTAAACGGACTACCTTGTTAAAAATCTTGCTAGGAAAATATACGAGCAATTTTGTTGCAATGTAATCGGAAATGTAGCAATATAGGGCGCTTAAAAAGGATTCCGACGGCTATAATATAATTTCATATAGCAATTACCACAAACCTAGCCTTTTTAAGAGAGTCGTTACATCTCCTGAAGTTTGATTAAGTGTATTTTTAAATCAACTAAGTGATAACTAATAGTATTTCAATATCGGTGAAATAATTCTACAACAAATGTAATGTTAGTATCGATATTAAATATTTAATTAAATCACAATTACAATTGTGTAATATATTTCCATATTTTGACATACATTGACAGAGAAACATAATTATCGAAGTTCCAAAAATTATTTGGAATTAATAATAAAATTTGAATAAAATCAATTTTCCGTTAGTCAATTGTTTCAAATTAATTTATTGTTAATATTAAATGAAAACAAATAATAGTATTATTAAAGTTCATGTATTATGAATAGTTAATAATATTTTACTTTAGAGGGTCCTTACGGGAAAATATTGTAAATATTTTTTGTAAAATATAGAGAAATTAACTATAAATATAAATATAGCTAGATAGAATAATACTTTATAACTACAGTGTATTATATAAGGAAAGTGGAAATAAGAAAAAAAGTGAATTAATTTCTTTTGTCAAATAAAAAAAAGTTTAAAAGATATTTTGTGTTTTATTAGTTCATTTGAGCAATATCATATTACACCCCTTTTCCCCACTGTTGGGCACTAGTTTTGCCCACTTCTGGGCAAGATCTATAGCGTGGTACACGCTGCTGTAATCCGAATAGTTTATTTTTTCAAATTACATTAGTATTTTTACATGCCATTTTACAAAAGTGACAATGGCAATATAACAATATAATATGAAGTTTATACGAAGCGTTATAGTACAGCACAGCAACGCAACGCATCTGGCCGACCTTAAGTAGGACTCTGATCTTATCTGAGGTTGATTATAGATGTCTATGGGTGGCAGTGACCCGACATACATAGATAAGTACACTAACACATACATATTTGATACATATGTATGTACGTAGCAAGTAAATAAAAACCTTGCAAAAATATGCGTTAATTTTAAGTTTAAAATTAAATTAATAAGCTATTTATTAAATCAGTTTACCTTTACACGAGTTTGTTTATTAAGTCAAAAATGTGACTTATAGTGAAAAATAAAAGACTTAACACCTCTCAAACACTCATTTTTTTCTTTTTTATCCGCTACCTACTCGTACTCATTTTTTCTTTTTTATCCGTTATGGAATGTTACAGTATATTTTTAAGTTTAAAATACAACAACAACAATGACAACAACACAGAACGACACTTGACAACACCTTAGAATGTAAAAAGTTCAGACAGAACATAATTGTAAAGAATCGATAAAAGATACGCTTACAAAAAGAAAATCATAAAGTTCTCGTATTTTATAAAATTGATTTAATTTCCTATCTTAGATAGACCACGGATACGTTTTACGTCTAAGATAGAACACCTTGGAAAAGTTTGTCTCTCTTACCACTTCAAACCAGAACACAGCAGCGCTTAGCACTGTTGTAATGGGTACACAACGGGTTCTACCACTATCAACTTCGTAACACATTTTTTTCTGTAATTTCTTGCTAACGTATATAAATACAAATAGATATATTTAGTAACAGAGATGAAACATACTGACGTATATAAATGTCAGCCAAAAGGTGTGCCGAGATGGTTCTAACCAATACGGATTCTATTTAGTTTTTCTTCTTAGTTTTTTCTGACACAGACATCACATTTAAGGAGAGTTCAGTTTTTACAGTAATATTAAAGTTATTTTTGATCCAATGGTAATTATATCATTATACATAGATACTTTTATGGCTTTGTTTTTGTTTATATAATTACAATAACACCTGATGGTAAATGGGCACTGCCCATGGACATCTGTAATCATAATCAACCCCAGATAGGATAAGATACCTACCTGAGGTCGGCCACAGAGCGCCGCTACCCCTGAGGACTAAGCTGGAACGATTCGTAAAAGTCTGTCTCCCTTACCACACCCTTCAAACCGGAACACAGCAGCGCCTAACACTGCTGTTATTAGGTAGAAATAGGTGTGGCGGTGGTGCCGCCGGAGTCAAACCACAAAGGGCCCTACCACCTTTAATAAATAAATATATATTTTCTTAACTTTGAAATAAATAAATAAGTATATCATAGAGAACTAATTTTTACATCAATATGTCAGAGTTTTTATTACAAACACGCAAATTACAGTTGACTATAGTTAAACTGGTTAGTTAATAATTAACTTTAATTTGTTTAAGTGACAACCATAGCTATGAAATAGGGATGTACCCATACCGATATATCAGAGATAACATTATTTGTCTATCATATCGGTTTGATATATCTATGGTTATGTTGGTTTTCTGATATATCGCTATTGTGATATTATTTTGCTGAAATACTAATATACTTTGACTTTTATACAACCATCATATAACAAACTCCACACTTATGTCAACATAAGGAACCCATTATTGTCCCACTGCTGGGCACGGGTTTCCTCTCAGAATGTGAAAGATTAGGTCATTGTCCACCGCGCTGCCCATGTGCGTACCTATTGAAAGAAAGAAAGAAAGAAACATTTATTCTGATAATTGCAAGACATATGAAATACTATAATAGAGAGAGACAAAAAAATAAAAATAACATAAAACAAAAAGAAAAAAAAACAACAACGAAAGGATAATAAAATGTACATTCAATTATTACATTAATATGTGTTGCAACGACCACGAAAATATTGGTAGACTTCACATGACTTTGAGATTTTTTTGCCTTACATATCATTACATTACATACATTTTTTTTGTTGACGAGGGGGAAACCTTCAAAAGGTACCGACGCCATGGAAGTGACGCCAGGTTATGTGGGACTTTTACCGCACTGACATCCCCCGGTGGCCGTCCTCGGCGTTTGGTGGAGAACTCCGGGATCTCCAACGAAACACAACCGGAGTCCTCCTAACGCGATACCCTTCTATCGGGTTCTACCCTGGGGGGAGCAATTTACGCTCCTCTTCCATCCCCTGATGATTACAGCGATATGCGACCACACAAACCGCTGTACTTCCCGGGGTCGCTTGCTGGCCGGTTCGAACTCTTGCCGCCCGCAACCCCGGAAGCCCCTTTTAGTCGCCTTTTACGACAGGCAGGGGATACCGTAGCCCTTTTCTGGTCCCGGTACTACAGGGACAATTTCTCAGGTACCCATGCAGAAATCCTTACGATGTTTTCTAATGCGCACCTACATAAGTGGAAAGTCAAAAGTGCGTGCCTAGGATTGCAACCTTGGACCTCTCGATCGAGGCGTTTCATGAAAGAAAAACAATATTTTTATTTTTTTAATTAGCAACTTAAATTTTACTTTTTATACCTTTTGAAACCTGCAGTGTTAGGTACAATTCGATATCGATATATTCATTGACGATATCGATATCGTCGATATATTTTTATAAATATCGATACCGTGTCTTCAGGACTTAATGCATATGTTACTATAAATGTAACATATTTTTTACTCACATAACACCTGATGTTATGTGGTGAGTTAAAAAATGGTCCTTTCTAAGCTTGTACAATGGTCGCCGTACCGGTCTTGGGTTCGATTCTTGTCTGGAACGCGATTTACTAGGTACAAAAATAAAATCTTAAACACCCACAGGTATCTAATATGTGTGTTTAAGATTTTATTTTTGTGTTTCAAAAAATAAATAAGACTAAGTATTACACGATTATGAAATTGTTCTGATTTTTCAAAATGTTACGTGAAATACAATCATTGTCACCTTTTATAACAATGAAGGAAAACATCGTCAGGAAACCCACACGCCTAAGGTTTAAAAAAAAAGTTCTTATAGTTGTGCGAAGTTTGCCCACTCGCACTTAGCCAGCGCGATGGACTATGGCCTAAATCCCACTTAGTAGGACAGTAATAGGTTGAAAACTGTATGAAATAAGTGAACATTATAACAAGTACATACAATCTATCGATGTATCTATCTGTCTATGGGTATGCACGAGTATAAGGACCTAGTCATCTAATTCATCATCACAGAGTCTAAAATACTGGAGATAGAAACGTGATGAAGGATTTTTTGATATTCCACCACTAAGACTGTTAAACAGGTGTTAAAAGCTTGTGAAAAAATCCGTCAATTGTGAGTTATTTCGAGTAAGTACGAATATATTTTGAGTAAGCTCTATAAAACTTCAGACCATTATTAATAAAATCAATCCATCCAGCAAATCCAGTCTTGCTTACAAAAGATCGAAATTTGTCGATTTCTAGCTATTTACAACAATTTAAAAAAAACGATCGATCGATCGACTGGTAAGTAAACATTCTATAAATTAATAATTAATAATGGGCATTAGTAGATCTTTAATTCGAAATTATTAAATACATATTCTAACAAAGTCAACCCTAAGATAAAATAGGAATTTAAAATTTGTATTATATATGTTATAACATACGCGTACGTCGTCTTCACAAAACCTACTATTACTTCTAAGTACATACATTAATTAAATAACGTAACAATACGCACCGCGCCCATAAGGGCGAGTGGACAAAAACAAAAATCCCTTTGCGCGGACGCCGCTACTAAAAACGCCGTGACTCCCATCTGCAACATTTCAATAAAACCACGTATAATTGGCTACGAATCGCCATTTTAATTACACGTGCTGCGTTTTTCGATGAGCCGAAGCGGAGAAGAAAATAAATTGATATAATCAATTAAAAACATTTATCTTCGCGCTGCATCTCAAGTTTCCGATCAAGTTTCTTTAAGAAAATTTGCGAATGAAAATTTGGACGAAATCGATCGACTTATTTGAACAATTGTTTCTTCAGAGTGTTTCAAAGTTTAATGTATTTAATTTTGTTGGTATTAAATTAAAATTCTCTATATAATTCCATTTTTAAAACCTCTGCTAGTTTGGTGTGTCATGGGTGCTATCGACTCACAAAGACAATTACATTAACACCCAGACCTAGAACATAAATCTAAATTGTTCATTTAGATATGTCTGGTCGGGGATCGAACCCGAAACCCACTGCTGGTACGGTGACCACTTTACCAACCGGATATATTATATATGTAAAATATGACTAAACGTATTAGAACTTAAAACATAATATCTTTAAAAGCACGCATAATTGCCTTCGAATCGCCATTTTAATTACACGTGCTGCGTTTTTCGATGAGCCGAAGCGACTTATTTGAACAATTGTTTCTTCAGAGTGTTTCAAAGTTTAATGTATTTAATTTTGTTGGTATTAAATTAAAATTCTCTATATAATTCCATTTTTAAAACCTCTGCTAGTTTGGTGTGTCATGGGTGCTATCGACTCACAAAGACAATTACATTAACACCCAGACCTAGAACATAAATCTAAATTGTTCATTTAGATATGTCTGGTCGGGGATCGAACCCGAAACCCACTGCTGGTACGGTGACCACTTTACCAACCGGATATATTATATATGTAAAATATGACTAAACGTATTAGAACTTAAAACATAATATCTTTAAAAGCACGCATAATTGCCTTCGAATCGCCATTTTAATTACACGTGCTGCGTTTTTCGATGAGCCGAAGCGGGGAAGAAAATAAATTGGAAATCGATCGAAAGACTTATCTGAAGGTTTCCTCAGCGCATCTTAAAGTTAAATGTATTTGTTGGTTAATTTATGGGTTTCTCAAACTTGAATTTAAATCAAAATCTATAAAAGTGGTTTAAGTGTTAAATAAAAATCACAAACACCCAAAACATCTTAAACTTTCTTATAATATTTATGAATCTCGTAGGATCAGTTTTCTTGATAAATAATTTAAAGAATAACAGTAATTTTATAATTTGTCTTCATTAGATGAAATACGTATCTGAATAATTATATGTTCAGAGTGTCTCAAACTTTAATTTCATAATTTCGTAATAATTTTCGTACAGTGTAAATTTACTTGTTATAATATACAATATTTTTATAATATAAGAATAGTACACGGGCACTGTGGCAAGCTACTGTCGCCCATGGACATCTGTAATCAACCCCAGATAAGATCAGAGTTAGGAATCACTCAGATAGGCCTAAGGTCGCCCACAAATGTGCTGCTACCCTTGAGGACTAAGCTGGAACGCCTCGGTAAAGTATGTCTCCCTAACCGTTCAAACCAGCACACAGCAGCATTTAACACTGCTGCGGAGTGACTGTATGTGTTTGCTAATTCTGTTATATAAAATTATGATTAATATGTATCTGTGTACATTTTTGGCCATCTTAAATAAATGAAGCTGTGAATTTAGTAAGTAAATAAAAAAACTAACTATAGAATAACACAAAAACCTAGTCACATAATAACTAAATAACACTTACAATTAGTTAAAACACTCAACTTAAGTTAAATAAAAACTTTTAAGTAACACACAATTACAAAAGTCTGAAAAACAATCATTATCCCGTACCGTAAAAAGTAATTTATTTTACTAACATAGCAATTGTCACATTTATTTATTATATTTTAATAAATATTATGTAAAAAGTAATTAACACAGTTGATATCTATACTTCTATACCAATATTATAAAGAAGAAAACTTTGTTTGTTTGATTGTAATGAATAGGCTCAAAAACTACTGGACCGATTTTAAAAATTCTTTCACCATTCGAAAGCTACATTATCCACGAGTAACTTAGGCTATATTTTATATGAAATATATTTGCCGGGTCAGCTAGTGTATAATAATAGTGTTGTTTTTTATAAGTAGCAGACGAGCATGCAGTTCACCTGATGGTAAGTAGCTACTGCCGCCCATGGACATCTGTACCTAATCAACATAATAAGATTAAGATTTGAAGGTGGTAGAACCCTTTGTGGTTCCACTTTGGCGGCACCACCGACATACCATATTTGAGCCTAATAACATCAGTATTATGCGCTGCTGTGTTCTGGTTTGAAGGGTGCGGTAAGGGAAACATATTTTTCCCAGACATTCCAGCTTAGTCTTCAGGGGTAGCAGCGCACCTGTGGCCGACCTCTGGTAAAACTAATCTCATCTGGGGTTGATTACAGATGTCCATGGACAGCAGAAGACTTATTAGTTGGACTGCAAGCTCATTTGTATCGATCTTACAAAACAAAGTTTGAGAATCAGTTCCATAAGCGGAACCCTCTTAGGAATCTTGCCCACCAGCCGTCGTACATGCAAATTCGGAATGGGTGGTAATGGGAACCAATTACAAACGTAAGTAATTTCTTTACAAGTTCCATGAAGTGGTTACACTCACATGTATTACGATTTGCTAATCGATGTGAGAAATGATCATAAGTTATGCTTCTTGTAAAGTCAAAATAATGTTATTTTTATTTTATGTATTTTTTTCTATAATTAATACGTTTTTTTACCACGCTTTTATTAGCTTCGCTTGTATATTTGTAGAGCCCGCGTGAAACTACTAGTCCGCTCTGAATATAGAAATGAATAACGCCATAGCAAATTGTAGGACACCCTGTTCGCAACTTCAGAGCGGACTAGCAGTTTGGCGCGGCCTATATCTGGGTAAGTAACGAAATCTTTGAATTATTTTTTAGTTATTTTATCAAATTAAAGTACCGCCAGGCTGACGCTTGCTACTCCTATGGACTAAATTAGAAATCCTTATGTCCGTTTGGGCTCTGCCATCGTACAGACCATTAACAGCAATGCATGGAGCATTGCTGTTAATGGTCTGTACGATGGCAGATGAAAATTCAAAATTTTCGAAAATTCCTCCAAAATCTTATATAGCAAACTAGCACGCAGTCCTGATGATAAGTGGCTATACCGCCCAATGATAACCCCAGTTAATAATTAACCCCAGATAAGATAACCCTACCTGGATGTATAACTAAATTGGAATACCTTGGATAAGTGTGTCTCTCTTACCTTCAAACCAGAACACAGCAGCGCTTAATACTGTTATTACTGTTTTGAAGGTGGTAGAACACTTTGTGGTTCGAGTCCGGCAGCACCACCGCCACACCTATTTCTGTCTAATAACAGCAGTGTTAAGCGCTGCTGTGTTCCGTTATGAAGGGTGTGGTAAGGGCGACATACTTTTCCGAGGCGTTCCAGCTTAGTCCTCAGGGTAGCGGCGTATCTTTGGCCGAACTCAGGTAGAAATATCTAATCCTATCTGGGGTTGATTACATATTTCCATGGGCAGCAGTAGCCACTTACCATCAGTTGGACTGCATGCTCGTCTGCTACTCCTATATTATAAAACAAAACAAAACAAATAAATACTCTAATCTATCTTCTAATCTAGAAATCTAGACAAAAATTAAAAACTTATAATAATACAAGTCCGTTCGTTTTGAATTTCATACAACACAATAGACTAGCGACCATAAAAAATTACCATATGCGAATATCACACATCGAATGTCACATCGAAAAAAACTAAAAAATAAAAGCGAACCAGAAACTATTATGAAAGCGGAAGTCCACGCCCACGGAACCCTTTTAAAAAATAATAAAAGTCCCTTAAAAGGGACCTTTTAGCTTGTAACAAAGAATTAAAAAGAATTCCCTTTTTGTGACTAACATCTGTTGGGAGTAAGATGTTGCGTGCGGTTCTTCGGTTCTTAATTGTTTTAATAGCTCATTTATTGTTACGAAAATGTTGTTTTGTTATCCCACTGTTGGGCAAAATATGTATACAATTATGGACGTTATATGTCATTATAATTAAGACATATTCATTGTTATTTTAGGCAAATAAGTGTCTGGAACATAAAAGCTTCTAAGTATGTATAAAAGAAATAATGTAAATTACATTTCATTAATTTGTTATTTAGTTAAGAGAGTTCAATTTAACGTTAAATATAATAATAATTACATTAATTCAGTAGAAATATCTTGATTAATTTTAAATACAAATTACAATTTAAAAGCTTTTTAATAAGAAATAATGTAAATTACATTTTGTAAATGTATAAGTAAGTTAAGTGACACTGATGTAATGTTAAAGGTATTATAATAATTAAAATTATTGAATAAGTATAACACTTTATCTTAAGGTATTTTTATTGAAATTTACAATTTATTTAACGTTACGTACTCTTCGGTGAAAATGTAAATATTGCAGTTTGAGTCATATCATTTTGTAAATTGTAAATAATATAATATATTTATTGAATAAATTACTGTAAATTTACTGTAAATGTAAACAGTATAATATTAATTCATGTACTCGTATCAAAAATTAATTCGATAAATAAACATTGTTTTTATTTTATTTTCTTATTATATCCTTGTTTTTACATTATGAAAATTACATTTGGGGTTGAAATAGTTCGGTTGGACGCAATTTTATTACTTTTTTTAAAGGACTCCGACGTGTATGTTTCCTTATAATGTTTTCCATCACCGTTTAAGCAAGTGATAAATAATTTCTATATACACATAACTTCCAAAATCAATTGCACACCTGGGATTTGAACCACGGACCCCAGATTGACAGGTCATTACGCTATCACTGCTTTTTTATTACATAAATGACATAAATAACACACCATTTTGTCAACAAGCAAATAATTTGACTAAATTAGTCACTGAGACTAATAAAATATAATTTAAAAATCACGCACTCACTAGGGGTTGTTTACACGCTGGGACGCTTATTGGAAAATTAGTTACCCCTATTACCCCCTGGGTTCCACTAACTAGTTAATTAAGGGTGGCTTTTAAAGAAACACGCGCCAAAATTGATCGAATTTGACTTATTTAAATTGTGATTCAAAAACAGTTAATAAAGTAATTTTGTAAAATAAAAAAAAATACAAAAATAACTGGCTTACTAAAAAGAATGCGGTAGAAAAGAGGTGAAAGAAGGTGGTAGAAGTATTTGTGGGTCGACTCCGACGGCACCATCATCATACCTATTTCTTCTTAAACAGCAGTGTTAAGCGCTGCTGTGTTTCGGATTGAATTGCGCGGTAAGGAAGACTTATCTGGGATGTTCTAACTTAGTCCTTAGGGGAACGCTACCGTGGCCGTCCTCAGGGACTTTAATCTTATCTGGGTTTGATTACAGATGTCGATTCATCATCAGCCCACGTTAGTCCACTGCTGGACATAGGCCTCTCCCAAGGTACGCCACTGAGCCCGGTATTCGGCTCTCCACATCCAGCTAGTTCCCGCCGCCCGGCGCAGATCGTCGCGCCACCTTGCAGGAGGGCGTCCCACACTACGTTTGCCTAGACGCGGTCTCCACTCCAAGAAAGGTTGCCACTTTTTTTTAAGAAAAATTGTACTTTTGGGAAATTTAGGAAAAAAATAGTACACATCTATTTTCAAGAATTATTTATTTTTCCATGAGCATTTGTTATTACTTTTCGCTTTGGCCATCAAGGTTCTTTTATTTTTAAAATAATTATATGCATCTGTGCAATTTAGGTCTATATTAAAGTAAATTAACAACTCATTTTTGATTAAATTAATAGATGCTCTATTCCTTTCTTCTCTCCATTTTACATTCATGGCGGAAAAAATATTTATGGAAATGATTTTAAATATATTTGTTAAATTTTCATCAATGTTTAATTAAAAAAAACGCGGCAATTAAATTAGCAATAAAAATATAATATTTTTCGTCCTATATTGTTTTTCTATAATATATAGTACAATTGACTAAAATATAGTACGATACTATATAATATAGTACAGGTGGCAACCCTAACTCCAAGAGCCGTCTACTCCAGCGATGTCGATTGGCGGTATAATTCTACCAGAAGCCATACAGATGCGTTGCTGAGGACTCAGATGATCGACTCATATATAAGTTCGTATTTCAACATGCTCCCTTCACATACACAAGAACTGTTTCTCGCTTGAAATAGGTATGAATCTACTAATTAACTACCTGTAAAAAATAAACATATAATAAAAACTTTATTACTAATATTCATACGAAATTCCATTAATATAACATGTACCTCAAGAGAAATTAATCATCACTTGCTAAACGGTGAAGGGAAACATCGTGAGGAAACCTGTATACCTGAGAGATTTATAAAAAAAAATCACAAAGGTATGTGAAGTCTACCAATACGCACTTGGCCAGCGCGGTGGGCTATGGCCTAATCCTTCTCATTCTGAGAGGAGCGTGCCCAGAAGTAATGGGTTGCTGATGAAAATGTACAATGATATAACGGCGACTATTTTACAAAGCTAAACGTTAAATAAAACTCTAAAAGAACAAAATAATACACAACACATGCCAATTTTCGTATCGTATTGTGTCGCGTGCTACGAATATTGTATTGTGTTCCTGCGATCTTAATTTTATAGTATTGAATTACTCGTAATGACCGCTTAGGGCACGTTCGAATAACGGTAGAATTGTGTGTGAATTGCCCTTAAGTTTTGGCACGGGCTAGCGTTGTTTAAAAAGAATAGGTGTAAGTAATAAATAATACTAAAATGTTGTAAATAGAAAGATGTGTTTACGTAAAAACGTAAAAAAGTACTTTTTTTAATATATTGGCGTAGCACACGAGCATGCATTCTTACGGTTAGAGACTAATGACGCTCATGGGTATCTTTGATTAACCCTAGATAGGTTCTTGAGGTCGACCACAGATGCGTTGTTACGGTTGAGGACTAAGATAGAACGTCCCGGATTAGTATCTCTCCTTTACCACAACCTTAAAATAAGGCAGAAATAGGTCAGAATGGTAGTGCCTCCCACGTCATACCATTAAGAGTTCTACCAATTTTTAAGACGTTGTAGCCGTGGTCCAAATGGTTGTTTATGAAATTACATTTTTTTGGATTTTTTTCAATAACATCTTTAAACCTTCGGCGCCGGGCATTAGAAACGAAAACTTACAACATTAGGCTAAAACAGCTTATTAACTAACTTAAAACGCCTTAAAATTACCTCAAGACCTTATATTTCAGTCCTCAGCCACCCAACACCGAAAATTCCCATAAAACTATCCAAAAACCGAAAAAAACGTTGCAAATATCTTTTAAACACCGTTCTGTACTGAATAAAATAACATAATATGTAATAATATACCCACTTCCTTTGGGGGTGTGTCAGGGGACAATGGTTGCTCCGCTCCTTTTCATACCTCAATGGGTATACGCTCGTGGGTCCTGTTTGGGTGTTTAGGATACTTGTCAATGAGGTTTAGAATGTGTGGATGTTTTTATAGATGTACAAGATATGCACGCGGCGTTGCATGCTTTTGATATTGTTGTAATGATCATCAAAAATGATTGTGATTGCTAGACACGAGTCTCTTCTAAGCGCGTGCCTAAATATACTAAGTCCATGATTAAGTGGTTATTTTTGTCACATTTTTTTGAGATTCCTTACAGAACTCTCAGAAATTTAAACTTCACTTATTTTTTGTTAATTCTCAGGCATGTCTTCGTTTTTAACCCATTATCGTCCCACTGCTGGGCACATGTCTTTTCTCAGAGTGAAAGTAAGTAAGGATTGATATACTTTATACACCTTCGAGAACTGTCAAACTCAGGTATGTAAGTTTCACGATGTTTTCCCTCACCGTTAAAATGACTGATATTTAATTTCTAATGCGCGCTTTGAAAAACCCAAGTGTCTAGAATACCAATATGCCTCCATTGAGAAGTCGATTTTCCGAATTAAAACTGTGTATCAACTTAAGAGGATACTTTAGGCTATAGTAATTTTAACAGAAAATAAGCATTAAGACTAAGCATAATCTGCAGGACATGAACCTTGCCTACAATACCTGATCATTTCGACTAAGACGAAACGCTACTGTTTTGTATATAGTTAGTCTTTATGTGTACAAACGAGTCTTTAATTTCAAATAGAAACCCAATTTGTATTTGATAATAAATCTCTATACAGTGCCATCAGTCGAACAAGCTCGTTTGCTATTTCATAAAAAGTTCATTCAATACAAATGACAGTAGCATTGTCTGTAATAATGTATAATGAATATAATATATATAAACACCTTCGGGAAATAATAAAACATTAGTGCCACTGCATTATGAAGTTGCTTGAACAAAAAGATCAACTGACAGCTTAAAACATAAGCGAAAGCGGATTTTAAAGCGATGTTTAATCCTCGGTAATTTGAATTATATGTATTTATTGTTTAACCTAACGATTAAGCAGACGTGCTACCTGATGGAAAGTAGACATCGCCTATGTACATTTGCAACACCAGAGGAGTCGCTCATGCATCGTTGGCTTTGGATGAGACCTGTTTTTGCACCTTTTTTGAAGATAGATATTACCTTAATAGTTAATACAATTGATCTGGGAGAGGGTAGAAAATGTAAAAATAAGCAAAAAAGCCAAATTTCGATTCATATAATTTTAATGTTATTATATTAGTTGGTGTGTCTGTCAACGATTGTGTTACTTCTGAACTATATGGTTATATGACCACAATGAGATTCAAGATGAAACAACCCTTTTTAATTCGACTTCAGAGATATTATAGCCGCACTTCTTTACACCTATCTTAACATTTACATCAGCGCTGCGGTGACCCGTTTTAAAGATAGTGTTAATGGAGACACGCTGTGACCAACTTTAGTGCAGCTTTATGATATGATGCAGAGTGATATCTTATACAACATGGATTAATTCTGAAAGATATGTAATATGAGATAGCGAGATGATTTTTAATATCAACGTTACTTTATGGACCATTCCATTAACACTGAAATTTGAAGAATACGAATTTAATATTTCAATTCGGATTAACCTTCCGAGATTACAAGACAATCTTACATAACTTCTGTATTAAAACTCTTGTTATAAGTTCATTTAGACGCAAAATCACGCCTTTTTTAACCAACTATGTTCCCGAGTTTTTCACCCGCTGTCTTCCCCAACTTGTACCAAACGTAAGTCCCTGTTCACACGACACCCGCGGCGCGCATTAGCCGATAAGCCGGCGCCCCGCTGTCTGTAACCCCGGCCTAATCGGGAGATGGTAAGACCATATTGCGATTATCATACTGGGTTCTGTATAATAAATGTATGGGTTTTTGAAGGTGGTATAACCCCTTGTGGTTCCACTCCAGCGGCACCAACGCCACACCTATTTCTACCTCGTAATAGCGGCATTAAGCGCTGATGTCTTCTGGTTTGAAAGGTGTGTAAGGGAGACATATTTTTCCGAGGCGTTCTACCTTAGTACTCAGGGGTAACGGCGCATCTGTGGCCGACCACAGGTAGGAATATTTATTCCTATTTGGGGTTGATTACACATTGACAACTTTTTTGAGAACTCTTTGTTCATCAAAAAGAAACCTACCCAAGTTTCTTCTTGATGTTTACCTTCACAGTTAAAGCAAGTGATCATTTATTTCTAATACACATTATTTCGAAAAATTTGAATTCAAATGTTAGACCAAGGAGTAGCAGACGAGCATGCAGTCCACCTGATGGTAAGTGGCTACTGCCGCCTATGGACATCTGTAATCAACCCCAGATAGGATTAGAATTCTCCTTGAGGTCGGCCACAAATTCCTTGCTACCTAAGGACTAAGTTGGAACGCATCAGAGAAGTACGTCTCCCTTACCACACCCTTCACACCAGAACACAGCAGCGCTTAACATTGTTATTAGGCAGAAATAGGTGTGGTGGTGGTGCCAGAGTTGAACCACAAAGGATCCTATCACCTTCAAAACCTTTAATAAGATATGGATGACGAGGGTTCTTCCAGAGCCGTACCACAAAGGTTCCTAAGACCTTCAAAACCTTTAGTAACCTTTACTAACCACAAAGTGTTGTACCACCTTCAAAAACTTTAGTAAACTATCTGAAGGGTTCCTCCATAGCTGAACCACTAAGATACCTACCACCTTCAAAACTTTTAGTAAGTTATGGATGACAGTGGTACTGCCGGAGTTGAACCACAAAGTGTTCTACCACCTTCAAAACCTTAAGTAAGCCATGGATGACGAGGTTTCTTCTAAAGCCGAACCACAAAGGATCGTACCACCTTTAAAACCTTTAGTAAGTTATGGATGACGGTGGTGCTACCAGTTGAACTAAAAGGCTTTATTCATATGTCTTACCTCATACATACATACCCATACATATAGAACAGACATTGACACACGTAATATAATTTAATTAATACCCACAAAAACAGAGCCCAAAGGCCCCGCAGGACCCTAAAGCCCTAACAAAAAGCCCACAACCTTTCCGCTCCCGTACGTACATTAATTCTCTTTTGATGGACGCCTTGTATATAGAAATGTCTTTTTTGTTGACCGTGCTGACGAAATGAATCGCTCACCAAATGTACGAGTGATTGTGGTGTGTTCCACTTAGTTATTGGTGGCTCCGCAAAATAATATAAAATTAGTAAGCAAAAAAAAAATAAGCATGGTATTATAATTTGTAATAGAAACTGATATACCTACTGTCCATGCCTAATAAATATAATATGTTTTTAGTAATATCTGAACTAAGTATATTTGATTTTTTTTCATTATCATGATCCATTTGCGTTGACTCGACCTCTCAAAATCAGGGGGTCCAAAGATTTTTATATAATGTGCGTATAGAAAATTTACTATATATGTTTTATTATATAGGAATACAGAACAGCATGCAGTCCACCGATGGTACGTGGCTGCTGCCGCCCATGGACATCGATGATCAATATTAGATGCCTCGTACAGTATGCCCCCCATTACCACATACCTCAAACCGAAACACAGCAGCACTTATGGACAAAAATCGGTGTGTCTGTGGTGCCGCCGGCGTCACATAGGGTTCTACCACCTTCAAAGTGCACTACCTATAATCGTGCAGGAAAAGATGAGGAAACTAACATGCGAGAAAGTTCTTTTAAAAAGGGTCTCCAAGATCTACTAATCCGCACTTGGTCAGAGCGGTGAATTAAACCGTAAACCCTTTGGATACTAAGAGGACACCCGTACCCAACAGTGGGACAGTAGTGGGCTAACAACTACCCGTAAGACACATTTAGACTTTTACCACTAGTGTCGGTAAATGTATTAAATATTACAAAATAATTATTTATTTATTATATTAATACTAGTTTTTGCCCGCTGCTTCGCTCGCGTTTAAAAGAAAATAATATAACATACTAACATACATAAAACTGAAAATTCGTACCTTCAACTTTGCTAAAGATCATCACTTCATCAAATGCGATCTAAGATCGATTCTCCGATTAATCGATCTTAGGTCGCCATCCCTAGTTCGCATGGGATTTCCGGGATAAAAACTATCCTATGTCCTTTCTCGGGTCTCAGACTATCTTTGTACAAAATTTCTTTAAATTGGTTCAGTGGTTTAGGCGTGAAGAAGAGACAACCAGACAGACAGAGTTACTTTCGGATTTATAATATTAGTAAGGATTCTATTTAAAATCAACTAACGTTAGGCACCAAGTGGAACACACCAAATCAAGGTCATTTTTTATCTAAATTCAATATTAACAAATTGTTTGTCTGTCACAAGAAACAGTGTGATCTGAGATTTGTAATGGAGTCTGTGTTAACTGTGATTCCGGTTAGTAATTACTTTGTGGCGTAACCGGGATGGGTGACCGCTAGTGGGCACCTTACGTGCTTGGCGTGACGTTAGACTTCGGTAAAACCTAGAGGCTTTTATAGCTTAAAGAACATGTAGATTTGGGTCCGTTATTAATATTAGATCTATCCAATGTTTTACTAAAGATTTCTTTACACGCTCATTATCAATAACAAATCTATGCAATATTTTACCAAAGATAGAAATTTGACAAAGTTAATATGAATAGTAAATATAATTTGAGAAAGTTAATAGCATTTTCAACTGTGATAGGCAAAACGATGGATAGATCGATTATTAATAACGGGACATGTTATCTAAATTCAATATTAACAAATTGTTTGTCTGTCACAAGAAACAGTCTAATCTGAGATTTGTAATGGAGTCTGTGATTCCTGTAATTACTTTGTGGCGTAACCGGGATGGGTGACCGCTAGTGGCCACCTTCCGTGCTTCGTAATACGTTAGGCTGACTAGAATTATAGTGGCTACTATCGCTTGATCAAGTAGTAGATCTAAGCCCGTTTTTAATAATCGATCTATTAAATGTTTTGCAAAAATAGAAGTTATAAGATAGGCAAGACGATCGATATGCAAACGAGGTTCACTTTGTACCTTTGCGTAATAGGGATGGGTAACCGCTAGTGGCCACCTTCCGTTTGTAGCCTACTAGACTTAACTCAGAAGCTTCCAGAAGCTCGGTTGAGCAACTAGTATATTTAGGCTCATTATTAATAATCGATCTGTCCAATGTTTTACCAATCATCGAAATTTAGCAATGTCAAGTATGTATTGTTTCATCTGGCACGGCCTGTGACTGATACGCTCAGTGTCTGTAGTGTCCAATGTTTTACCAAAAATCGAAATTTAGCAATGTCAAGTATGTATTGTTTCATCTGGCACGGCCTGTGACTGATACGCTCAGTGTCTGTAGTGTCCAATGTTTTACCAAAAATCGAAATTTAGCAATGTCAAGTATGTATTGTTTCATCTGGCACGGCCTGTGACTGATACGCTCAGTGTCTGTAGATAAAATACTTTAAGCAATGTCTTATATGACAAAATCTATTAAATAGCTTCAATAAACTAAATATCAACCATTTCGTCCTTTATCAAAACATCACTGAAGTGTACCATATTGTACCTTTGTCCCTTATAGCCCTATTTCTTACATGAATGAATCACAAAGGGCTTAACCCGTTCCAACAATGGGTAATGTCGAATTTATTTATGTTCTATCAAAACCCGTCATAATCTGCTAATAATATGGATTACACGCGTGCACCCGTGTGGTTTTTCTATATATACGATGGAACTCTAAATATTTGAAAATTTTAAAGTAGCATACATTGTTGCCTATAAAATTCTTTATGTTTAGGTGAAAGTTGTATCCAAATTGGTTTACTATTTTCGAAAATAATTTAATAAGAAATAGAATAAGAAATGACATATTGTAGGTGCTTTGTGATTAAAGGTAGAATCCTTTGTGGTTCACCTCCGGCGGCACCACCGCCACACCTATTTCTGTTATAACAGCAGTGTTAGGCGCTGCTGTGTTCCGTTTTGAAGGGTGTGGTAAGGGAGACAGACTTTACCAAGGCGTTCTAACTAAATCCTCAGGGATAGCGACGTATCTGTGGCCGATCTCAGGTGGGAATCTAACCTTATCTGAAGTTGATTACAGATGTCCATGAGCGGCAGTAGCCACTTACCATCAAACGGAACTACATGCTCGTTTTTCGACTTCCAAATGAGGCGTTCTAACTTAGTCTTCAGGAATAACGCGTTTTTGGGCGTCCTAAAGCCTATGTAAATTGAGCGCTACCTTTAATCTTATCTGGGATTGATTATAGATGTCCATGGACTGCAGTGACCAACAAGTGAACATGTTCTTTTGCTACTTCAATTTAATAAAAATCAAAAACATAAAAGTACATTCACCATTTGACTGAGCAGGGATCGAACCCGGAACCCTTTGTGAGCTAAACTAAATATTGATTCAACAAATCCGTCAAATCTACTCACAAGCGATGGCCCTTTTAGCATTGTTTGCTAAATATTTACCTCACAATGTGAAGCTGTGCTTAATGAGGGCCACACGGAGTGGTTTTGAACAACTTTTTGACATTTTTTTTCTCTTTTAACTTTTTCTCCAAAATGGAATGGATTGATCGTTATGAAACAGTAAAATATATTTTTTTAACAAAAAATGTTCTAATGTACCAATGTTTGCGAAAAAATATAATTTGTGTATCGATTTTAGGACGCCTATGTTTATGGCCCTTCCCGATGTCATAAGAAAATGATTAAGTTTAAAAATGTGGAAATAAATTAAATAATTGTATGTACCTAATTAGTAGTAATAACCTATGTAGTAGTAATAACTCTTGTTAAAGAATTACATTTTTAGTAAGTATATTTTTGCGTCCTGTTATAAATACTAAAAACACACACGGTTGAATTGAGAATCCTCCTCCCTTTTTGAAGTCGGTTAAAAACGACAACTAATATGTTACAAAAGTAATAAGCAACAAATAGTTTAAAAAAGTAATTTCCACATTCAAATTCTAACATAACAAATAAACCCTATTTTTAAATACCCTGCATAAAACCACCTAGTGTGTGACACAGGTAGTATGCCCTCAACAAAAGTGCCCACTGAAGCCGTGATTCTATTGTTGGTACAATGCCATATGAACGGTTTGCAATATGGCGAAATATTAAACAGAAAAAAAATGCTACATAAACTACTGTTACTATTCCACTACTGGGCATAGAATTTTCAGAAAACGGGTACTTAATAATGTAGAAGCAAATGAGAAAGTAATAGCGTAGTGGTGGAAAGTCGGTCTTGCAATCAGGAGGTCCAAGGTTCGAATCCAAGACAAATCTGGTTCAAAGTTACATGCTTATTAGAAATTATTTATCACTTGCTTGCGTGAGGAAACTTTTACGCCGGAGTTTTTTAAAATAAGGGTTTGTGATAAGTTTCTCAAAGGTGTGTGAAGTCTACCAATTCGCACTTCTCTCTCTCACACTATGACAAAACTCCTACCCAGCAGTGGGACAGTAATGACTTGACGACGTAATATTTATGCCGTCTACCTGATGACAAATAGATTGAAAGTTAAAGTTGACAACAAGTGCATACCCCTGAGGACTAGTTGGAGCGCCTCGGATAAATATGCCTCTTACCACACCCTTCAAACTGGAACACAGCAGAGCTTAACACTGCTGTTATTTGGTAGAAATAGGTGTGGTGGTGGTGCCGCCGGAGTCGAAACACAAAGGGTTCTTTCAACTTCAGATAACATTAGAGTCCTTATCATAAGTCAGAATACCGGTGTTGTCAGTCCAACTACAAAGGATTCTACCACGACAGTGCAGCAGTCACCATACCGGTCTGACGCGCAAAGGATCCCGGGTTCGATCCCCGGCCAGACTATCTGAATATTTAATTCGAACTTGTTCTGGTTCTCGGTATTTGTGTATTCTTCTTTGTGTGTGTCCATGACACCCATGTCACAGAGAATCCTAGTGTCGGGCTGTATGGGTAGAAAGCGTAGTTGTAAAGTCACACTTATTCATGTACCCTTAGTATGAGTTTTTACGTATGTAAAAAAATGACTGTTTTTGTATTTCTTTACGTATTTCCCATACATTTCCAATCAGTTCTGATACAGTCCGCTAGGGGCGCTGATTGGAATGTATGGGCATATACGTAAACAAATACAAAACAGTATTTTTTTTAAATACGTAAGTACTCATACTAAGGGCACGGACCACATAATTGCTGGTGCTTGATAATTTACGTCCCTTTTAAATACTTTACTATTTTATATTTACTATTTTTGGAAATATCATCTGATTTTCGCAATTTGTAATGGAAGTGTGATAAATTAGTAAACATCATATTATTATAAATGTTGATGATTATGGAAGAATAAATTGCATTTTTGGAATCTGAAAGCGTTTTAACATTACAATAAATACTATACTGACCAGTTCGCTGCCTATGGTACTTCAATGAAAAAAAGAGTCCATTGTGTCTTCAATGGGTGTTTTTCGATCTCAAGTAGCTATTCAATAAGTAACAGGTAGCTACTCGTAAGTAGTCTTTGCATTGTCTATTTTTTTTCAAAATTTGTCCAAAAGTACGTAGGCATAATTTTTTTATTGGGTATCAGACGAGCATGCAGTTTTGTGGTCATTACTGTAACCAACTCCAAATTTAAATTCAAATCTCTTTTATTCAAAATTGATTCATATGGAATACTTTTTGAAAGTCAACAAACTACCACCGCTTCGGAAGGTCTTTCGCTATGGAGAAGAAGCGGCGCAAGAAACTCCATACGTTTGTTTGGTTTTAGTATACCTTCTTATAGCGACATTAGCTACACACACTGGGAATATTTCAGAGAAGAGTTCAAGTGTCTATCTATTACGGTTCAAGAGATAAGACCTGACAGACAGACGCACAGATAACAAACTTAGTAATAGGGTTCCATTTTACCCTTTGGGTTCAGAACCCTAAAAAATAGTAGTAACAAACCCTTAGGTGTTCTTAACAATTATACTTTCTCAATAAATCTTCACTGAGAGCTCTATCACACATTATACTATTTACAATTATAAGTATCATTCAAAATTACGAGACTTCAAAAAGATATATTTTTATTATTCACTCAAAAACAACGCAATTCAAACCTTATCTTGAACACGATAAGCCTATTAAAAACGCAACTAAACTTTAGTCAAATTTTTCAAAAACAATTTTATGTAACAACGATGTGAAGGAATCTAAACTTTATGTCAAAACCCTAAGGGATGTTAATATGTGTTAAGCCTTAAGGGCTCTTAGGTTAAGTGGGTTGAAACCAATGCTGTTGACATCTGTTACGAATACGACTCTGTTGGACTTATTCGATTTGTATTGTGATACTTTTTGGTTTTTTGATTTCTTTGTCGTTTTGAGTTGAAACGCATCTGTGATTTGATTTGAGTAGAACTGTTTTTTATATTTATCTTATATATATGTCTCGTGCCACAGTGATAGTTACCGTACTCCACCGCAACGGCTTTACCGAGATTCACCAAATTTTATATGCATATTCAGTATGTCTGAGAATCGGCTACTATCTATTTTTCATACCCCTAAGTAATAAGGGTTGTTCACCCTTAACATTTTTTTTATTTATATGGCAACACATCGTTTGCCGGTCAGCTAGTATTTATAAACGATAACTTGGTATTCGGCCTCTGGAAGTGCGAAGTTCGAATCTCAGGCACGCACTGACTTATCAAAATTATGAAAGTTAAGAAATTAATTATCACTTGCTTTAACGGCGAAGGAAAACATAAAAAAAAAACTTAAATACCTGAATTTTTTTAAAAATAAAGTTCCCAAGAAGTCTAATCTACACTTAGCCTTCTCGGTGGCTATGGCCAAAACACTTCCATTCTGAGAATAAGCCCAGCAGTGGGATAATAATGGGCTGATAACTACGCCATTTAGTTCTTACTAAACTTGTAATATTCTGAAAATTGTTAGTTCCTAAATTATTCGAAACTAAGTAGGTTAGCAACTCTATTACAAATATGCACCAATTACTTATTATTTCATTGCTATCAGAAAATATGGCTCAATGTAATATGACATTTCCAATAAGAGAAAATATTATATGATCCAATAAGAATAAAACCAAATTGGATTGGATTTCCAATTAGAATCGTCGTCAACCCATAATTGTCCCACTGCTGGGCACAGATTTCCTCAGAATGAGAAGGATTAAGCCATAGTCCACCGCGCTGGTTAAGTGCGTATTGGTAAACTTCACATACCTTTGAGAAAAAATTTTTACAGATCTTTTTTTATATAGGAGTATCAGAGTACCTTAAGATAAGTAGCTGACGCGCTACATGTGTAATCAACCTCAGAAAGGATTAGATTTCCTACCTAAGGACAGCCACAAATGCACCGCTATCCCTAATGACTATGCTGGAACGCCTCGGAAAAGTATGTCTCCCTTACCACACCCTTCAAACCAGAACACAGCAGCGCTTAAAACTGCTGTTAGGCAGAAATAGGTGTGGCGGTGGCGCCGCCGGAGTCGAACCACAAAGAGTTAACACCTTCAAGGTAAAGATCTCTTAGGTATACAGGTTTCCTCATGTTTTCTACTGTTTATACCGTACAGCAAGTCGTGTTAAGAAACTCAAAAATCTACATAAATTGATAAATACGTGAGCTCTCAGCGTACAGTTAGTGTCCTTCAAAGGTACATAGCTACCAAAAATCCCACTAACGTCTAATTCTGTAGAATTGGCTATAATTGGACCTTCCTTTCAATTTGACTGTACTTGAGTCTAGATCAAACTAAAATAAACCAAAATACCTCCACATAACCCATAAAATCCTTTGAAACTTTTAGTATTACATATTACCTTTCGTTTTTGGTGATACTCCAGTTAAATGTAGAGTCAATTGGATTTGAACCCAGTGAGTTTTGAATAGGGTTGCATTTTAAATGGGGGTTGAATTGTACTATTTGACCCCGGTACAGGAAAAGGGGTGCAAGTCCTGACAAATCAATTCAGTTTGATTGATTTAAGATGTTTGGTACAGATTAGAAGACATTATGAAAAAACAATTTTTCTAACTTAAACATGATCTACAATTTTAAATTAAAAAAAAATAATAACAAAATTAAACTTATAAAATAAAAACGTCGTCCAAAACCCTTTCTTGTGGCATAGTGCCCAGAACACTGGCAGCGTTACCTCGCTGAATTTTAATTAATCTTTTCTATTGTAAATAAATGTTACACTTTGTTTAAATAAAGATAATGTTCACTATTATCTAACTATTTGAAGGTAGAACTCTGTGTTTCGACACTTCCGACATTTATTTCTGCCTCATAACAGCAGTGTAGCGCTGCTGTGTTATGGTTTGAAGATGGTAACGGAGACATCCTTTCCACGCATTCCAGCTTAGTCCTCAGGGGTAGCAGCGCATCTGTGGCCGACCTCAGGGGGGTTACTACCATCTCTTAACACAATATTATTTTAATCATACATACTTTACTTTTTTGTAGGAAATTTAACTTTTTAAGCAAAATATGACAATTTCAATTGTATTATACAATGGATAAGCGAAAAAATAATAAGGGTTTAAGTTTGTTCAACTGTGTATGACGGAATATTTTACTGTTTTAAAGAGGAAATAAAACTTTCATGAACTATGATGGTTTTTAAAAGATGGTGGTAGGCCCCCAGGTAGGAATCTAACCTTGTGTGGAGTTGAACAGATGTCCATGCATAGATTCCAACTGATCGTACATGACTACTGACGCCCATTAGATAGTTTCCTACATGAGGTCGGCTACAGATGCGCCGCTACCCCTGAGGACTAATCTGGAACGCCTCGGAAAAGAACTATTAACTAATGAACGAAAAAGACAAACCACTGAGTTTCTTACCGGATCTTCTCAGTAGAGTTGCGTTCCGATCCGGTAGTAGTTTAAGAAAAATATTGTAACTGACAATTTGTAAGTGTCGCCGTTGGCCTATACAAATAATATATTTCATTCATTATATCTTCCTTACGACACCATGCAAAGCAAAACACAGCGCTTAACACTGCTGTTATGAGGCAGACATAGTTGCGGCATTATTGCCGTCGGAGTCGAAGCACAGAATGTTCTACCACCTTCAAAAATGTAAATTATGAATAAATAGAAATGATGTGCTTTGTACATGAATCAGTGTGTATGTTAGTAACACTATATATTTGTCCTACCACCTTTCAAGCCGCTAAATTCTACCACATTTTTATATTTTTTTGTGATAGAGTATCGTTCGTAGCGGCTACCATTACGACCACTTAACAACTACTAACGCCATCTAGGTTTAAGTAGCAAGAACTTTTTCATATAAAATTGTTTTATCGTTTTTAATTGTACTGTTTTCTATGTTGCAGAAAATAATTAAAAAGACTGTACATAAGTAGGTTTCTAATTGAATTAGGCTTAGATGTTTTCACTTAAGAAGATTATATTTTACTGTCGAAATAATTTTTTAAATGATACTCATAAAACAAACGCTCTAACTTTGTATTTAATTAAAGGAAAATGTTTAAAAAATGTAACAGATAAAAATAAAATGTTAATATTAAATTCACTTCGAAATTTCTTTGAGAAACTATAAGCTTTTACAGCTAATTAATAGTATTATCATCTTTGGTACAAAAGGCACCACTGTCACACCTTTTTCTACGTATAACAGTACTGTAGCGCTGCGGTGTTCTGGTTTGATATGTGGTAAGAGAAATAAGCAAAGTTACTCGAGGAATTCAAATCCTTTAAGCAACAACGTGGTAGCCATTTTCAAATACTCCAAATTTATCTGGGATTACACATAAATAAATAAAGTGGCTTAAAAACACTTCAAAGTGTAAAAAGGAAGTCCATGTTGCAATGACTTACTATCAGGCTTACACTTCTTTTTTTCACAAATAAGTGAACTAAGTGACTTAAAACACTTCAAAGTGTAAAAATGAATTACAGATGTCCATATGGCAATGACTTACTATCAGATGGCTTACACTTCTTTTCACAAATAAGTAAAAAAAATACTTAGAGACACTTAAAAGTGTATAGAAAAGTGAATAAAGGAGTTACAAATGTCCATACGGCAGTGACTTAATATCAGATGAATGAATAACACTTACTTCATTAATAAATAAAGTCACTTAAAACACTTCTAAGTGTAAAAAAAGGAGTTACAGATGTTCATTTGGCAATGGCTTATTATCAGTACCCTTAGTATGAGTTTTTACGTTTTTACAAAAAGGACGGTTTTGGTATTTGTTTACGTATTTGGCAATACATTTCCAATAGCGCCCCTAGCGGATTGTATCAGAACTGATTGGAAATGTATGGGAAATACGTAAACAAATACAAAACAGTCATTTTTGTCAAAACGTAAAAACTCATACCAAGTGTACAGGTGGCTTACACTTCTTTTTTCACAAATAAGTGAACAAAGTGACTTAAAAACACTTCAAGAGTATAGTAAAGTGACCAAACTGAAGTAGAGCATGCACTTAGTTTTTGTAGAGCTAAAAAGAGCAACCGAGATGGCATGGCCGGCCTTTCGCTGCGAATGGCGTGTGTCAAATGGTCAACTCCCACGGTATTTCGACAGGGCCGGACTCTACTTTTCGTTATTTAACAAAAAATAGTGTTTTTTGATCAAATACATATTAAAAAGATATATGTTCTGGGTCTGGGTGTTTGTGTCTTTGTGTGTGTCCATGGTACCCATACAGGGAATCCTAGTGTGGCGTTGTGAAGCATTTATCTTAATTTATTTATTTTTAATTTAAATTAAAAAAAAAAACATCTTCAACCCATTATTATCCCACTGCTGGGCACGGGTCTCCTCTCAGAATGAGAGGGATTAGGCCATAGTGCACCGAGTGCGTATTGGCCAAGTGCGTATTGGTAGAGTTCAACATACCTTTAAAATCTATTTTTTTTTTTAGTTTCTCAGGTATGCAAGTTTTCTCACAATGTTTTCCTTCACTGTTTAAGCAAGTGATAATTATTTACTAATACGCTCTGCGCCCATAACTTTTGAAAAATCAGAGGTGCATGCCTGGGATTTAACCTCGGTCCCATCGATCAAGAGACCGAATTTCTTGACCAGACTATCACTGTTCTTTTCTGTAATATTCTCTAAATATGTTAGTAATCTGTAAATAAATAAATGCCCTAAGCCTGAAAGTTCTATATAGCATTCTTCATTCGCGGCGTTACCGCTTACCACCAAGTGAACTGTATGCTCGTTTGCTACAATTTTAAATAAATACATAAAATTATTTATATTTAAAAACGTTTTTTAAATCCATCTCTGGCACAACGACATTCGTGTCGCGACATTCCCGGAGCTGCGTTTCGTTTGACGCACTGCGCTCCGCCGCTGCCGAGTTTCAATACACTTTTTATGTTCACTAGACCTACTTGCAACGTTGCCCACTGCTGGGCAAGATACCCCACTACTACGATGGCTGTAAACACTAGTACGTTGCTTCAATACGGGTTACAGAAATCTACGAGTAAGTAGTCAGTTTTCTATAATATATGTAGCAGACAAGTATGCAGTCCACCATGTGTAATCAATCTCAGATAGGATTAAATTCCTACCTTAGATCGACCACAGATTTACCGTTGCCCTTGAGGACTACTAACTTGTTAAATTACTAAATTGTTTTGACACCCAACAGCCATTATATTATGTTACCTTATTCACAAATAAACTGATTTGATTTGATTTGAAACATTTGTCTCATAATTTGAAATAAAATAATGCTTATTTTTTCAATATTGGAATATTATATTCATAAAATAATGTTTCTTTTTTTATAAAATAAATAAATAATTTCGAATCCATCTCTGTCACAACGACATTCGTGTCGCGACATTCCCGGAGCTGCGTTTCGTTTGACGCACTGCGCTCCGCCGCTGCCGAGTTTTTATACGCTTTTTATGTTCACTAGACCTACTTGCAACGTTGCCCACTGCTGGGCAAGATACCCCACTACTGTGAAGGCTGTAAACATACTCCACTACTGTAAATCAACGCGTCGAGAAAGGTACCTACGAATGAGTGACCAATTTTCTATGTCTATAAGGCTTTGAAGGTTTATTGACTGTTATACAATGAAAACTGGGAATGACGGGCACCCATCCGACTGCTGCCCGCCCGTATTTGCTTAACTTTATATATCGGTTATAGTTTAACAAAATCTATCTAGTTTTTAAAATACAACAGGGTAACATTCTACTTGTGTGATTATGGAGGCATTTTGAAAATTGTGCGATTTGAAAAATTATGAAATGTGTATGCCTACTAGGGTTATAACTGAAGAAATTATTTATTTCTTTGAATGCGCTTATGGACAAAATAAAATAAAAAGTTTTGGAATGACTTTATTATTCTATTATTTATAGAAATCTTGAAGGCAGCATAACATTCCCGACGAGATATTGTTTTTAAACTCAAGTTAAACAGCGCAGCACATAATATTATATTCTAAGTCGCCTAACAAAAGTAGGTAATAATATGATTTATACATAACACACATAAATAACAATATTTTTTTCGAAAATGATCTTATTATCCGAAATCTGATTTATTTATTCGAAGGTGGTAGAAACCTTTGTGGTTCGACTCCGGCGGCACCACCGCCACACCTATTTCTACCTAATAACAACAGTGTTAGGCGCTGCTGTGTTCCGTTTTGAAGGGTGGTAAGGGAGACATACTTTTCCGAGGCATTCCTGCTTAGTCCTCAGGGGTATTGACGTATCTGTGACCGACCTCAGGTAGGAATATCTAATCTTATCTGGGTTTTATTACAGATGTCCAGCAGTAGCCACTTACCATCAGGTGGACTGCATGCTCGTCTGCTACTCCTATATTATAATTAAAAAAAAATCTGTCGTTAGAAAGTAACTTAGGCCGTGATAAATCATTTTAGTTCTAATATGTTAAAGGTGCCGCCGGTAATACTTTTTAACAGAATTAATAAATATAAAACTTATTACAAATCTAAATACGAGTAGTAATAACTACTCGTATTTAGACATCTTAGAGGTATCAATACATCTGTCTACCTTGAGTGTAACTACAACCGTATTTGGGTTTTTTATAGAAATGGACGGCCGAAATTTGCCGAAATGATTTGATTCTTCCATTTCGACTTACATAAATGCGTCATCAACAACCCATTACTGTCCCACTGCTGGGAACGGGTCTCCTCTCAGAATGAGAAGTATTAGGCCATAGTCCACCGCGCTGGCCAAGTGCGTATTGGTAGACTTTAGATACCTTTGACATTTTTTTTATAAATCTCTCAGATATGCAGGTTTCCTCACGATGTTTTCCTTCACCGTTTAGCAAGTGATAATTAATTTCTAATACGCACATAAGTTTCAAAAATCAGAGGTGCCTGGAAATTGAACCTTGGACCCCTCGATCGAGAGGCCGAGTTTCTTAACCACTAGGCTATCACTGCTTACGAGGCATATCTTATCTAAATTTAGAAATAAATAAACCCGCGGTTGTAGCTATCGATTGAAATATAGAAGTTGGTAGAACCCTATGTGGTTCGCCGAAACCACCGTCATACCCATTTCTGCCTAATTACCGCAGTGTTAACGCTATTCTGTACTGTACTGGCTAAAGGGTATGATAAGGGAGACACACTTATTAGATTTCCATGGGCAACAACAGCCACTTACCATCAGGTGGAGCATGCTCTTTTGCGATTTAATCATTCATCTTCTAGATATATATATCTCAAAGGTGACTGACTGACATAGTGATCTATCAACGCACAGCCCAAACCACTGGACGGATCGGGTTGAAATTTGGCATGCAGGTAGATGTTATGACGTAGGCATCCGCTAAGAAAGGATTTTGATCAATTCTACCCCCAAGGGGATAAAATAAGGGATGAAAATATTACTTCGTAACGCGAGCGAAGCCGCGGGCAAAAGCTCGTCATACATATGAAACATTATTCTTTGTTATCTATCTATAATAAATAGGTGTATATTTTATAATTTACATTTCATATCCGGTTAGGTATATGAAGAGATTGCATGAAGACATAGTCCTGTGGTAATATTCAGTTAGGATTAATAGTTAAAGAAATATACTGTATATAAAGTATTAAGTGGTATCGTAATAAGACGTGTTATGAGTTATCCGTAGGTATAGTCCGCGCCAAACTGCTAGTCCGCTCTGAAGTTGCGAGCAGGTGTATTCATACAATTTGCTAAAGCGACGCGATTCATTTCTATATTCTGAGCGGACTATCTTTACGCGGACGTTTTTTTTTAATTTTGATGTATTCGACCAGCTTGCTGTCTACTTGATGGTACATGTACATGGTACATGTGTCACTACCGCTCGTGGACATCTGTGACCAATTTTACTGAAACCGAAGCCAATCACAGACGAAATACCACTCCTGAGGGCTAAGATTGCCTTATATATAAGTCAGCCGGCTTCCTCACCCTTCCAATAAAATGCCATAACAGCTACACATTAGAAATAGGTGTGTTGCTCTCTCCATCCGAACCATACTGGCTCTAGCATTGTTACCAACCTACTCTTTTATCAAATTACTGTTTAACAATAAAAAAATTGTGCGGTAATGGCTACTCCATTAGGCACACCTACACTCTGCCTTTTCAAATCAAATCAAATCATTTTTTTTAATTCAAAATAGGTTCTTTACAGAGCACTTTTTGAATGTTAATACAACTACCACCGCTTCACAAGGTGTTTTGTTATGGAGAAGCGGCGAAAGAAACTCCATAACACACATCTTTAAAAAAAACATGTTTTTTACAATGTCATATTTTAATGTTAAATGATCACTGACCATACTAAAAAGGAACTTATCTGAAATCACAGGTTGCTATCCAAGACTAACTTGGAATAACATAAGGTTTTTTCCTTACCACACCCTTCGAATCAGAACACAGCAACGCTACACTGCTTCTACCAAGCGCCACTTAAAAACCAAATTAATCCCATGAAAATATCTCCCATATTTCTTAAATAACACACATTTCTATGACCACAAGAGCTATGTAAGCTTAAATACCGTTGCACTAAATAATAATCCCTCTAAAAATATCATCGGATCCTTAATAAACAATTAAACTTGATTTATGGTCGCGATTACCGTAAATACAAGCCATGTTAATGACATTTAGGCACCAATAAATCTTTTAAGCAAATGTTTCAACAATTATCATGTCGGGAGTTGTTGCGCGCAACCGCTAGTGCGTGACGGCGCTAGTATCGCTTTGTTATGCTACTCGACGCTAGATGGCGCTGTTACACCAATAAATCGATATTTGTTTTTAGATTATTGATCCCTGATTTATTATTGGAATTGAGAAATTATCCAACGAAATTTAAAACGAGTAAAGGAATAATATAGTTTATTAGTTAAAAGGCCTGTGTACAAATATAAAATTCACATTTAATCTATATTTATAAAAGACTGACTGATTTATCATCGCAGAGCCCAAACTACTGAAGATAAAAACGTGAAATTTGGACTTTAGGTTAGACGTAGGTATCCGCTAAGGAAGAATCTGAATTCTATCGTTAAATGGGGTTATATAGGGTTTGTAAATTGATTAAATATGCGCAAACTTTTGCTTAGCAATAATGAAACATCTAATTCACATATTTTTTCAAGTTGGAATTAGGTATAGATATCATGAATTACACGTAAGAAATATCGCTACCACAAGCTAGTATGAGAAGTATTAGGCCAGAGTCCACCGCGCTGGACAAGTACGTATTGGTAGACTTCACACAACATTGAATTTTTTTAAGATTTCTCAGGTATGCAGGTTTCACGATGTTTTCCTTCACCGTTTAAGCAAGTGATAATTAATTTCTAATACGGACATTGCTTTTAAGAATCAGAGGTGCGTGCCTGGGATTTGAACCTCGAACCTCTCGATCACGAGACGAGTTTCTTAACCACTAGGCTATCATTGTTTTCTATTAAGCTTTATTTGTTTATAAATAAAACATTTACATTATATTTTTCATAAAGAAAATAAAATACACGTGTTATAACTATAAACTATAATGTAGGTGTTAGAACCCATTGTGGTTCGACTCCGGCGGCACCACCGTCACACCTATTTCTACCTAATAACAGCAGTGTTAGGCGCTGCTGTGTTCCGGTTTGAAGGGTGTGGTAAGGGAGATAGACTTTTCCGAGGCGTTCCAGCTTAGTGCTCAGAGGTAGCGGCGCATCTGTGGCCGACCTCACACAGGAATATCTAATCCTATCTGGATTTGATTACAGATGTCTACGGGCGGCAGTAACCACTTACCATCAGACTGCATGCTTGTCTGCTACTCCTATATTATACATATATAAAAAAAATATGTACATTCATACAAAAATACAGTTATTTTTCTACGAGACCAAGTTAAAAATACCTTTACAAACAAACATACAATCATAACGGTCGTGATATAACAGTATTTGCCGTAACCATGTAATAACAGTACTTATGCCATAAGTAAGCTGTTATTGAACCATAATACCACCATGTATTGCTATAAACCTACTGTTGAGTTGTGGCATAGTGGATCAGCATGACGGTAAGGTTCAGGATTCAAATCCCAGATATTTTAACCTTTCGATGTTATTTTAATGATGACATTGTGGCCAGAGCAGTAGGAGGTGATGGGTGTATCACTCTCCACTTGGACAGCGTGGTGGACTGACTCGTTACACATTTTGATGTGAAACATCTATAGCCGCACGTAAAACCGATTTCTGGCGTGGCGACGCATGCCGTGGCGACGCTATACGATGGTATATATATACAGTCTATATGCAGTAGTGTGTACGGTGTGGCGACGCGTCGCCATGCGCAATCGACTGTGCGATTCTCTCCCACACGATCTGGCGTTAAGCCATCAATAAATTCGTAAATTTTTGTATTTAATGAAAATAAATGTTTATTCAATAAATAGTCATCGTTATCTGGAAAAAAGTCGTAATATTTTATTTTATCATTATGACATATTTAGTTCCTATCACAATATGTTCTTTTCTGCATATTACTTTTACAAAATAATGTCGATGTTTCACATCTGCCAGGCGTCCCGTGACGGCTCACATTTTTTCTTTTTAGAACTGACCCGTGCCCCAGTAGTGAGACAGTACAGAGGTTGATAATGACCCACTGGTTTAAGATATAATTTAGTAGGTCATAACTGGCCAAATGACCTTTTGTAGGTATATATATTTTTAAAATATAGGAGTAGCAGACGAGAATGTAGTCCACCAGATAGTAAGTGCAACTGCCGCCCAAGGACATCTATCAACCCCAGATAACATTAGATTCCTACCTGAGGTCGGCTCTGATGCGCCGCTACCCTTGAGGACTAAGCTGGAATGCCTCGGAAAAAATGTCTCCTTACCACACCCTTTAAACCAGAACACAGCAGCGCTTAATACTTAGGGGTATGAAAAATAGATACTCGTAGTAGCCTATTCTCAGACCTACTGAACATTTACTTACTTTACATTTTGTAAATATTTTTTATTAGTATATAGTTTAATTTATTGTAGCTTAATTAATGATTATTTTCATTTTGATGTGAAACATCTATAGCCGCACGTAAAACCGATTTCTGGCCTGGCGACGCATGTCGTGGCCTCGCTATACGATGGTATATATATACAGTCTATATGCAGTAGTGTGTACGGTGTGGCGACGCGTCGCCATGTGCAAAAATCGTAATATTTTATTTTATCATTATGACATATTTAGTTCCTATCACAATATGTTCTTTTCTGCATATTACTTTTACAAAATACTGTCGATGTTTCACATTTGCCAGGCGTCCCGTGACGGCTCACATTGTTTTTTTTTTTATTTATACGTAACTAAATGACCAAATAAATTAAAAATCATTTTAGTACTGTAAACTAAATATAGTTTAGAAAACTTAATCAAAAAATATCGGGCTAACTCAAAAATCTACCAAAGTCGTCAATAAGTCACCTATAATGAATTTTAACCCAAAAAGATCCCAAAACCATGTTCGGTTACAATGGGGTCTAATTTTGGGTTTAATTCTGAGTCTAAATTCGGGGACAGATGGGTATCACCATTATCTTGTAATACGTAAGATTAAACAAGTCTAGCTTACAACATCAAATTATCATAATTCCGTACTTAATACTCACAGAGTAGTTTGATGTAGAGATTAATGTTTTTTATAGCGCATGGCTGATTATTATACTGTCCAGAGGTGCATGGGGCTTGAATCTCGGTACCCCGATTGAAAGGCCGAGTGTCAGACTCCTTAGAAAATAAATTATAGTTATGATCATCATCAACCCATTACTGTCCACTGCTGGGCACAGGTCTCCTCTCAGAATGAGAAGGATTGTATGGACTGTTCCTAAGTCCACCGCACGGGCCTTCGTAGACTTCAAATACCTTTGAAATCATTTTCTTAAAAGATTTCTCAGGTTTCCTCACGATGTTTTCCTTCACCATTTAAGCAAGTGATAATTAATTTCATATTATAATAATTAACTATTTTAACTTATAATTTTTGTATTTCTATAAGGTTAATATTGTAAATAATTTACTATGTAACTGACAATAAATAAATGTATTACAAAAAAATCTTAAATGCGCATAACATTGGAAAATCAGAGGTACCTCGGATTCGAACTCCTGCCTCCAGGTCGACAGGCCCAGTTTCTGACAATTACTCTATCAGTGCTTATAAATAAATTATATCATATAATATAACGATAATATACATTTTATATTATTTAACAAAAGTCGCTTTCTATACTCACAGCCGCACACTTGCATTCCCTGTATCGTGGATGCTATGGACACACACATATATAATACACAAACACTCAGACCTAGGACAGACATCCCAATTCATCATTCAGATGTTTGTCTGGCCTGGGATCGAACCCGGAAACCTTTGCGCGTCAGAATTGTATGGTGACCGCTCCGCCACGCGGGTCGTCGTATGATATGTGAAACAACATCATTATTGTCAATTATTATCAATATTTGACAATTTTTGCCTACTAGAAATTGTCAATACGCAATCTTTGGTAGTCAAAAAGATAGATTGTTTATTGTAACAACCGTATATTCCCGTTCAAAAAATCTTTTTTTATGTTATACTTAACGATAAGGTAGACGGGCTACCTGGTGGAAAGCCCCGTCTATGGACATTTTCAACACCAGAGGAGTCGCCAATGCATCGCCGGCTTTGGAGGAGAGCTCTTTTTACACCCCTCTCGAAGAGCCTCATGTCATAGCGCTCCGGGAATACCTCAAGAGGAAGTTCATTCCACATTTTTCCCGTACGTATTCTGAAATTTTTGAATAAAATATTTAATTTTGGTTTTTAACATTACACTATATTATTTTTGAAGTTTACATGTATCATATAAATTATAACCATCGGAACTGATATTACTCGGGTTTTCATAATGAATATGCTTGCCAATATTTCCAAAATTAGGTATGTGTTCTATACTAACGTGGTTAGAAGATTTCACCATTATTAATATACTAGTTTTTGCCCGCGGCTTCGCCCGCGTTTAAAAGAAAATAATATGACATACTAACATACATAAAACTGAAGATTTGTACCTTCATTGTAATGACATTGGCATGGACATTTATTGTAATGGACATTGATTTTCGGGATAAAAACTATCCTATGTCCTTTCTTGAGTTTTAGACTATCTTTGTACAAAATTTCATTAAAATCGGTTCAGTGGTTTAGGCGTGAAGAAAAGACAACCAGACAGACAGACAGACAGACAGACAGACAGAGTTACTTTCGGATTTATAATATTAGTAAGGATAAGGATTTTATAAGTGGTAGAACCCTCTTTGGTTGGATTCTGGCAGCACCGCCACACCTATTTCTGCCTAATAATAGCAGTGTAGCGCTGCTGTGTTCTGGTTTGAAGGGTGTGGTAAGTGTAAGACATACTTTTCCGTAATTCCAGCTTAGTCGTCAGGGGTAGCGGCGCTTTTCTGGGCGACTTAAGATAGGAATCTAATCCTATCTGGGGTTGATTACAGATGTCCATGGGCGGTAGTAGCCACTTACCATCAGGTGGACTGCTCGTCTGTTACTCCTATATTATAAAAAAAAAAAAAATGTGAGCCGTCACGGGACGCCTGGCAGATGTGAAACATCGACATTATTTTGTAAAAGTAATATGCAGAAAAGAACATGTGATAGGAACTAAATATGTCATAATGATAAAATAAAATATTACGATTTTTTTCCAGATAACGATGACTATTTATTGAATTCGATTGCGCATGGCGACGCGTCGCCACACCGTACACACTACTGCATATAGACTGTATATATATACCATCGTATAGCGTGGCGACGTCGGCATGCGTCGCCACGCCAGAAATCGGTTTTACGTGCGGCTATAGATGTTTCACATCAAAAATACGGAGAGGGGTTTGAAAGATCTTACGTACCCCTGCATGGGGGTAGGGGGATCAAAAATTGCCAAACTCTTACATACTTTCATAATGAATGGCGTAAGACCTCCAGTTTTATTATTATTATTATTTATAATATCTTAGCGTTAATATAGCCTACAGGCTGCCGTCGTTAGTACGACACATACCTTAACATTTCGGTAACGAACTCCAAAAATTGTTGGCTAAACAGATTTTGGTGTGGGAACATGTTTCACCAAATTATAGTGGTCAGTGAAGCTCATTATCTACCCAATACTGGTCCACTGCTGGGCATGGGCATTCTATATCTTATATAGGGAAAAGATCATTTAAAATGCTGACTAACGTGGTTGGTATTGACGCGAAGTATAATAATTGGCCAAGTAAGCCGAACTCGCACATGGGTTCCATACTACAAACATTTTTTTATTTTTTTTTATTTTTAGTTGTCATCATCATCATCAACCCATTACTGTCCCACTGCAGGGCACGTGTCTCCTCTCAGAATGAGAAGGATTAGGCCATAGTCCACCGCGCTGGCCAAGTGCGTATTGGTAGACTTCACATACCTTTGCGTTTTTTTTTAAGCTATTGCATAGCTTTTATCGCGGGCTTTGAGCGCGGCGACCGAATCGAGAAATTCCGTAACGAA
Source organism: Epargyreus clarus (assembly GCF_041222505.1). Classification (NCBI taxonomy): domain Eukaryota; kingdom Metazoa; phylum Arthropoda; class Insecta; order Lepidoptera; family Hesperiidae; genus Epargyreus; species Epargyreus clarus. The sequence continues at coordinate 3,728,136 of NW_027332224.1, forward strand.
AATAAGTAACACCTTTCAACAACTCGGTTGCCTGGAGACTTGATATCCAACTATCAAGGTATCAAGTCTCCAGGCAACCGAGTTGTTGACTGTCAATAGAAAAATATGGATATAATTGAATAAAGTATTATTTTACATTCCTTATTATTTTATTTGATATTGGCGACGAGATGTCGAATGAACTAAAAAACAATAAGGAAATACGAGCCACATTACGTGGGTTAATGAAACGAACCGAAAATTACATTTCGGGAATAGAAAAAATTGACATTGAAGAAATAAATATACGACTGAATTCTTTACAAGAAAATTTGAACAAATTCTACGCGATTCAAGAAAAAATTGAATGGCTTACAGAAGAAGAAAATTTAGAAGAGGAAATAAAATACAGGTACGAATTTGAAGAAATATATACAAAGCTAAAATTTAAATTTTTAAATGTACAAAAAGAAAATAATCGGCTAATACCTGAATGTTCTTTTATATCAGCAAGAGCGGAAGTTTATTTGATAAACTGTTAACTGTCAAAGCACGCTTGAGACGTACACCTAATACAAAAGAGTTATCACCTTATCAGTTAATGTTCGGCAGAGAGGTAAGAACACTAAGAACCTATATGCATGCCTTATTTAAGAAATCCGCCCCACTATCCAGATTACATTACAATGCACCGCCAACGCAGGAGTTCGGACAAGGTGATAAGGTACAAGTCCGCAGTTACACCAACCCAAGAGTTAAATGGGAGTTCGGAGTCGTCATCCGAAGATTAGGTAGACTCCATTATGAAGTCAGAACTGAAAATGGCATACTGGTGCGCCGTCACCTTGACCAAATGCTGCCGGCGCCCCTGGTGGTGTAAGTGAAAATAGCGGTGGAGGACTGTTGGATATCAAGTCTCCAGGCAACCGAGTTGTTGACTGTCAATAGAAAAATATGGATATAATTGAATAAAGTATTATTTTACATTCCTTATTATTTTATTTGATAACCTTAATTCGTCAACTTGAACACAGATGGCAGTAATACACATTTTTTTATAATCCGTGCATAAATCTTAAAATTGCGTGAAGTATATTTTATATTCCCATTATAAAATTCAAAATTATATTACCATATTATCCAAATAATATGTTTTATCAACATAAGCTATGTTGAATTCTGGATTGATAAAATAACGTAAAAGAGTGTTTGTTATTTTTAAACGTACAATTACAACTGACAGACTTGACAGCACAAAATCAAAACGCCATTATGATTTATGGTACAAATAATTTGTGTACAAAGTGTTTTAAATATGAATAAACAAAGTGCATTTATTAATGAAAAATGCGATGTACCTGTAACATTCGGCCAAATGTCACAGGCACATCGCATTGATCCATTTATATTGCTGGTTGTTAATACTTTATGTCACTTATTAAATACTTTTCTATTTTATATTTTAGAATGTTCAGTCTTGCTTGGAGTTATGAAATGTCAGCTGATATTTGCAATGTCTTATATAATGGAGATATGATAAAATAGTGGATAAAGATGTATTAATGTAAATGTTGATGATTATGGAAGAATATATTGTATTTCTGGAATTCCTTCTGAGCGTTTTCATAGCATAAAAAATGCTATGCAATAGCTTTACCGCGGCAGTCTCCGAGTGCCACACGTATTTTTTTATAAATGTCTCAAGTATGCAGGCCTCACGATGTTTTCCTTCACCGTTTTAGCAAGTGATAATTAATTTCTAATACGCACATAAATTTGAAAATCAGAGGTGCGTGCCTGGGATTTGAATCTCGGTCCCCTCAATCGAGAGGCTGCGTTTCTTAACCACTAGGCTATCACTGCTTACATTATTTTTAGTATTCGTTATTGTAGCAGCCACTGAAGTGAAAACATTGTGAAAATTTGAACTGTCTACCTATTACGATTCAATAGATAAAACGAAAAACGTCGAGAAATAGCGGTTCCTTGTATTGGGACCCCCATTTATTTACAACTTTTAAGCTATTGCATAGCTTTTATCGCGGGCTTTGAGCGCGGGGACCGAATCGAGAAATTCCGTAACGAAAATTAATAACACGTCTCGGTTGCCTGGAGACGATATCAAGTCTCCAGGCAACCAAGTTGTTGACTGTCAATAGAAAAATATGGACATAATTGAATAAAGTATTATTTTACATTCCTTATTATTTTATTTGATATTGGCGACGAGATGTCGAATGAACTAAAAAACAATAAGAAAATACGAGCCACATTACGTGGGTTAATGAAACGAACCGAAAATTACAATTCGGGAATAGAAAAAATTGACAATGAAGAAATAAATATACGACTGAATTCTTTACAAGAAAATTTGAACAAATTCCACGCGATTCAAGAAAAAATTGAATGGCTTACAGAAGAAGAAAATTTAGAAGAGGAAATAAAATACAGGTACGAATTTGAAGAAATATATACAAAGCTAAAATTTAAATTTTTGAATGTACAAAAAGAAAATAATCGGCTAATACCTGAATGTTCTTTTATATCGGCAAGAGCGGAAGTTTATTTGATAAACTGTTAACTATCAAGGCACGCTTGAGACGTACACCTAATACAAAAGGGTTATCACCTTATCAGTTAATGTTCGGCAGAGAGGTAAGAACCTATATGCATGCCTTATTTAAGAAATCCGCCCCACTATCCAGATTACATTACAATGCACCGCCAACGCAGGAGTTCGGACAAGGTGATAAGGTACAAGTCCGCAGTTACACCAACCCAAGAGTTAAATGGGAGTTCGGAGTCGTCATCCGAAGATTAGGTAGACTCCATTATGAAGTCAGAACTGAAAATGGCATACTGGTGCGCCGTCACCTTGACCAAATGCTGCCGGCGCCCCTGGTGGTGTAAGTGAAAATAGCGGTGGAGGACTGTTGGATATCAAGTCTCCAGGCAACCGAGTTGTTGACTGTCAATAGAAAAATATGGATATAATTGAATAAAGTATTATTTTACATTCCGTATTATTTTATTTGATAACCTTAATTCATCAACTTGAACACAGATGGCAGTAATACACATTTTTTTATAATCCGTGCGGAAATCTTAAAATTGCGTGAAGTATATTTTATATTCCCATTATAAAATTCAAAATTATATTACCATATTATCCAAATAATGTTTTATCAACATAAGCTATGTTGAATTCTGGATTGATAAAATAACGTAAAAGAGTGTTTGTAATTTTTAAACGTACAATTACAACTGACAGACTTGACAGTACAAAATCAAAACGCCATTATGATTTATGGTACAAATAATTTGTGTACAAAGTGTTTTAAATATGAATAAACAAAGTGCATTTATTAATCAAAAACGCGATGTACCTGTAACATTCGGCCAAATGTTACAGGCATATCGCATTGATCCATTTATATTGCTGGTTGTTAATACTTTACGTCACTTATTAAATACTTTTCTATTTTATATTTTAGAATGTTCAGTCTTGCTTGGAGTTATGAAATGTCAGCTGATATTTGCAATGTCTTATATAATGGAGATATGATAAAATAGTGGATAAAGATGTATTAATATAAATGTTAATGATTATGGAAGAATATATTGTATTTCTAGAATTCCTTCTGAGCGTTTTCATAGCATAAAAAATGCTATGCAATAGCTTTACCGCGGCAGTCTCCGAGTGCCACACGTATTTTTTTATTTTTAGTATTGCTGTTATAGCAGCCACATTATGCATCATGCAAAAAATCAAGTCTATCTACTACGGTTCCAGAGATAGAGCCCTGTGACAGACGGACAAACAGCGAAGTCTTAGTAATAGGGTTCCGTTTTTACCCTTTAAGTACGGAACCCTAAAAATGATTCTTCGATAAGAATAACGTGGCGTGGCGGAGCGGTCACCATATCGGTCTGACGCGCAGAGGGTCCCGAGTTCGATCCCCGGCCAGACATATATCTAAATGATGAGTTTATGTTCCTGTTTCTGTGTCTAGTGTTTGTCTATGTGTCACTGTGTGTCCATAGCACCCACGTTACTAGGAATCCTAGTGTAGAGCTGTGAGTGTAGAAAGCATTTTAGTTTTACTTTTTTTAGAAAGGTAGACTCAGTGTGGTTCAACCTAATAGGTACCACCGTCACACCTATTTTTAGCATGAAGCAGTGATTGCCTTTTGGTAAAAGGCAGAAATAATTTAAAGGAAAAATACATAGGTGTAGGTTGTACACCTCACCTCAATGGTTCGACTCCGGCGGCACCACCGCCACACCTATATCTACCTAATAACAGCAGTGTTAGGCGCTGCTGTGTTCCGGTTTGAAGGGTGTGGTAAGGGAGACATACTTTTCCGAGGCGTTCCAGCTTAGTCCTCAGGGGTAGCGACGCATCTGTGGCCGACCTCAGGTAGGTATATCTAATCCTATCTGGGGTTGATTACACATGTCCATGGGCGGCAGTAGCCACTTACCATCAGGTGGACTGCATGCTCGTCTGCTACTCTTATATTATATAAATAAACATACACACAATCAATTCTTAAACCCAACCACGAAAAACCAATACCTAAAATTAAGTTAAAATTACGCGAAAACCATGTAACTATAATCGTTATTCAAATTGCTTATAGGTAACCACATGTCGCCTATAGAATCATTATGTGGCTACCTTCGACGCCGTGCAGTGTTGCAATGTGAACAAATTTGAAAATGCGTATAAAAACATTTTGAAATGTGTACAAGTTACGCGTAAAACTGCTAGTCCGCTCTGAATATAGAAATGAATCGCGTCGCCATAACAAATTGTATGACTACAATACCCTTACCAGGAGTTTTTACGTTTCGACAGATATGACTGTTTTAGTATTTGTTTACATATTGGCCCATACGATTTCCTAGTTCTGACACAATCCGCTAGGGGCGCTGATTAGAATTTATATGTGCAAATACGTAAACAAATACCAAAACAGTCATATTTGTCGAAACGTAAAAACTCCTGGTAAGGGTACTGCTCGCAACTCGCAGAGGACTAGCAGTTTGGCGCGGACTATACATCTTGAAATGTGTACTTGTGAAAAAACTTGGTTATTACAGTCGTTACGACGAATGTTTGTGCAAAAAATGTGTTTAAGTGTGTATATTGTGAATTAAAATGTATACGTGAACTGTGAATTTATATTTTATCTTATATATGAATAAAGCGGTGAGTTTTTATGGTAATTTTTCGAAAATGTGTACTTTTGTGAAATAACGTGATAATGTGATGTCGCCTGAACGAATATCCTTTGAAGTGTATGTTACCTACATAATATATTGTCAATTTATATATCTTAGAGATGATAGAAAGTGTATTTGTACGCGTGGAAAAGGTTTTGAACATGTGTACTTACGTTTCACCTAACTAAATAATGAAGTGTCGCCCGGGTGAGTTATTTGAAGTACTAGTATTTTAAAATTACCCTCAAATAGAGTTCTAATCTTACTTAGGTAGGCAATATACGCATCGCTATAATTAAGGACTGAGTAGAACGCCTTGTTGTTTAACCACACTTCAAATCAGAACACAGCAACACTACACTGCTATAAGGCAGGAATAGAAGTAGCGGTGGCGCCTCTACAATCGGACTACAAAGATCTCTTCCATCTTTAAATTATAACTCTAACTAACAGTTTAATAGTGACATTTAACTTCATCATCAACCCCTTACAGTCCCACTGCTGAGCACGGGTCTCCTCTCATAATGAGAAGGATTAGGCCATAGTCCACCGCGCTGGCCAAGTGCGTATTGGGAGACTTCACATTTGAAGGTGGTAGAACCCTTTGTGGTTCGACTCCGGCGGCACCACCGCCACACCTATTTCTACCTAATAACAACAGTGTCAGGCGCTGCTGTGTTCCGGTTTGAAGGGTGTAGTAAAGGAGACAGACTTTTCCGAGGCGTTCCAGCTTAGTCCTCAGGGGTAGCGGCGCATCTGTGGCCGACCTCAGGTAGGAATATCTAATCCTATATGGGGTTGATTACAGATGTCCATGGGCGGCAGTAGCCACTTACCATCAGGTGGACTGCATGCTTGTCTGCTACTCTTATATTATAAAAAAATGTGAGCCGTCACGGGACGCCTGGCAGATGTGAAACATCGACATTATTTTGTAAAAGTAATATGCAGAAAAGAACATATTGTGATAGGAACTAAATATGTCATAATGATAAAATAAAATATTACGATTGCGCATGGCGACGCGTCGCCACACCGTACACACTACTGCATATAGACTGTATATATATACCATCGTATAGCGTGGCGACAAGAAGTTTAACAAGTGATAATTACCTCGGACCCCTCGTTCGAGAGGCCGAGTTTCTTAACCACTAGGCCATCACTGCCTTTTGACTGACTGACATTTAACTGAAATAATGCAAAAAAAAACATCATTAACCCGTTACTGTCCCACTACTGGGCACGGATCTCCTCTAAAAGTGAGAACAGTTTAGGCTATAGACTATAACTTAACTAACTAAACTAAACTAACTAAAGCTAAGTGCCAATCTGTAGACTTCACATAACATTATTTTTTCACAGATCTTTTTAAGAACTCTTAAATGTACGTTTCGTCACACTGCTTTCCTTTACAGTAAAAGTACCAATATGTCAATTTTAATATGATTTGCATATCAAAAATCATATCATAATTACAGCATCCGCCATCGAAATTCAGAGCTTTGTGTTCTGGATTCGAACCTCGGGCAAACTGATTGTGATGCTACCTGTTAAACCACCAGGCGACCCTGCTACATCTTGCAAAGTTCTACAACCCTTAAATTACTTGTATAACATCTATAAAAATACCCTAATTAATAAAAACTCAAACTATTCTGTCAAAACTAAAGTAAAACGCCTCATATTACATTAAACCTGAACCAACGTACTAATTGTTTTTTTTTTAAATAAACGCTTTCTACACTCACAGCCGCACACTAAGATTCCTTGTGTCGTGGGTGCCATGGACACACACATAGACAAATACACAAACACCCAGAAATCTAAATTCATCATTTAAATATTTGTCTGGCCGGGGTTCAAACCCGGGACACTTTGCGCGTTAGACCAGTATGGTGACCGCTCCGCGGGTCGTCGGATTGTGCTTAACCTATGTAGATATTCTTCCAAAACTAAAAGGGGCGTTTCTTTTAGCCTTATATTACAATCCATCGTACTCACTAACGTGAATTTCGAAAATAAATACAAAATATACAACCTTTGTTATTCAGACAGATTTGGAAATTACAGCCATAAAGCTGGAGCCAGACCCGATTTACATAATTAATGCCGGCGCCACATTATAGAAAAATCGAGCATTACAAATTAGTTCTTATGCAATATTCATTGGGACTTCCTGTCGTTAAACTTTGGACTTTTTTTGTTTTTTCTACGTATATTTTTTAAATAAAAGCAATCTAAATATATATAACTCAAAGGTGACTGACTGACATAGTGATCTCAACGCACAGCCCAAACCACTGGACGGATCGGGCTGAAATTTGGCATGTAGGTAGATGTTATGACGTAGGCATCCGCTAAGAAAGGATTTTGATCAATTCTACCCCCAAGGGGATAAAATCGGGGATGATAGTTTGTATAAATCGTCTTAGTTAATAATATTACTTCGTAACGCGAGCGAAGCCGCGGACAAAAGCCCGGTTTTTAATATTTATAATGTTGAAGCTGGTAGAAAATAAATACAATAATAATCTACTATTGTCCACTGATGCTTCTTTAACATTTTCTATTGAGATACCACTGACATTATTCATTTTTATCTTTATGTGACATTTTATTGTTATTGACATTTTATCTTATTAACGTTTTAATAATATTGGAAATTATCTTATCTATAATATAATAATATTGGAAATTATATTATCTACAATTTAATAATTTGAACTTATAAAATGCGACTTAAAATTATATTTGTACGCCATTTATGGCAGAATGAGAGAAAACTCTTGACTATAACACCAATATATACACCTTATTCTACAAATAAAGATTTTTGTCTTTGTATTTGTAATCACTTGTGGTTCAACTCCGGCGACACGTATTTCTGCCTAACAACAGCAGTGTTAAGCGCAACTGTCTTGTTTGAAGGGTGTAGTAAGGGAGATATATTTTTTCCGAGGCGTTCCAGCTTAGTCCTCAGGGCAGCGGCGCCTCTTTGGCCGATCTCAGGTAGGAATATCTAATCCTATCTGGGGTTGATTACAGATGTCCATGGGCGGTAGTAGCCACTTACTGGTGGACTGCATGCTCGTCTGCTACTGCTATATAATCAAAATATATAAACATATTCAGAAATATATAAAGTTAATTTCAATACATTTAAGATATAAATATTGAATTATTATTAAATTCATCATTTAAAAATACACTATTCCATTTATTTATCTTTATAATACGAGTAACAGTAGTATTGAGCGTTAAAATCTAAAAACTAAGTTACACACCATTCAAACCGGAACACAGCGGTGCTGAAAGATACACGCCTGAAAATTCTGTAAAAAAATCCTTAAAGGTTTACCAACCCACACTTAGCTATGAATAACCTAACCCTTTTCACTTTTAGAACCCTTGCTCAGCAGTGGGACAATAATGGGTTGAATGTGTTTTTTTTTTGCGAGCATGTAGTCCACCTGATGGTAAGTGGCTACTGCCGCCCATGGACATTTGTAATTGACCCCAGATAGGATTAGATATTCCTACCTGAGGTCAGCCACAGATGCGTCACTACCCTTGAGGACTAAGCTGGAACGCCAGAAAAGTATGTCTCCCCTACCACGCCCTTCAAAACGGAACACAGCAGCGCCTAACACTGCTGTTATTAGGTAGAAATAGGTGTGGCGGTGGTGCCGCCGGAGTCGAACCACAAAGATTTTACCACCTTCAAAATGTTGAAAAAACAAAAAAAAACAGTAAATAAAAATTTCTTCCCACAAGGAATTTTCGTACAATATATTATTATGTAATTCAAACTACATTATGATAAACAAAATCTCTAAACGATTTAAAATTATCAAAAACAAAAACTTTGAACCTACTCTATGATCTATTTTTAATGATGCCCGATTATTCCAATTTCGAATTCAAATTTTGAAAATAGGATGCGCAGGCGCCATGTCTGTCGCGGTTTGAAAAAATATAGTCATTTGCGTTTCCGGGGTTGTGGTAATTGCTACCCCGGGGTTGCTTCGCCTGTCAATGTTTGAAGTTGTCAGTCAAATTCAGTACCCCTTAGTATGAGTTATTACGTTTTTACAAAAATGACTGTTTTTGTATTTGTTTACGTATTTGACCATACATTTCCAATCAGCGCCCCTAGCGGACTGTATCAGAACTGATTGGCTATGTATGGAAAATACGTAAACAAATACAAAAACAGTCACTTTTGTAAAAACATAAAAACTTATACTAAGGATACAGATAGATTTTCAAGTTTGCACAGCTGTTTGAAGGATTACAAATAAATAATTATGTATGATTTTATGATTTTAGTTTTCGGTTGTGGCTTTTCGGTGGTTATGTGGTTATTTTTTGTTTTGTTTGTAAGTGGATATAGAAAACAAATTGCAATTTTGTGAGATAATTACTTTTTAAAGCGTATGGCGTTGTCCTATATTTATTTAATTACTAGCTGACCCGGCAAACGTTGTGTTGCCATATAAAATTAATAAAATTAATAAAAAAAAGTTAAGGGTGAACAACCCTTATCACTTAGGGGTATGAATAGACAGTAGCCGATTCTCAGTTCTACTGAATATGCATACAAAATTTGGTGAAAATCGGTAAAGCCGTTTCGGAGGAGTAGGTACGGTAACTAACATTGTGACACGACAATTTTATATATAAGATTAACTTACCTGGGAAGTAAATAATCACAATATATTAACCCTTTACCATATACAACGCCTTATGAAGTGTACATAATTTTTACATCATATATGGCTTCGTTGACAATTTCCATAATATTTTCTTTTTTTACTTATTTCTGACTTCGACTTGTAACTTAATGATAATATAAATTTATTTTCAGTTAAAAAAATATATTTTACCCCTTCTTAATTCTTGTAATAAGGGGTTAAATAACGTTTAATAAATATACAAAAATACATATAATTTAAGTATATGTACAATTATTGATTTTATATTGGATATTATGACCCCTTCCGTCCTCCTTCTCAGTTTTAGAGCCTTACACAGCAGTGGGATAAAAACTGTTTGAATATTGACATAATTATTACTTGCTTAAACGGTGAAAGAAATCCTTCTCGTTCTGACAGGAGACACGTGCCTAGCAGTGGGACAGTAATGGGTTGATGATGATGATGATGATTGTATGGATTCATAAAAAAAAATCGGCAATTTTGGGGCGTCGCCATGTTGGATTTAGAATGACGTCACTAAGCTAATCATGCATTGTATCCACATTTTCGTTCAATCTGTTGGAGTTAGTAAGTTTTGAAGGTGGTAGAACCCTTTGTGGTTCGACTCCGGCGGCACCACCGCCACACCTATTTCTACCTAATAACAGCAGTATTAGACGCTGCTGTGTTTCGTTTTGAAGGGTGTGGTAAGGGAGACAGGTTTTTCCGAGGTGTTCCAGCTTAGACCTCAAGGGTAGCGGCGCCTCTGTGGCCGACCTCAGGAATGTCTAATCCTATTTGGGGTTGCTTACGAATGTACATGGGCGGCAGTAGCCACTTACCATCAGGTGGACTGCATGCTCGTCTGCTCCTCCTATATTATAAAAAAAAGTTAACTACGAGTGGTTTAAAATTCAATTGGATTATTTGATTCTCGCGTACATACGAAGAAACAAGGCGATTTAATTGAAACGTAGCCTCTTTATTGATTCCCGGGCTAGTGCCTTAATAAGAAATTAATTATCACTTGCTTCAACGCTGAAGGAATACGTAATGAGGAAACTTACGAGTCATAAGAAACATTACCAATGTGTGAATCTACCAACTTGCACTTGACTAGCGCGGTGGATCGTGGCCTAATCTTTCTCATTCTGAGAGGAGACACGTGCCTAACAGTGTAACAGTAATGGTTGATAAAAGCAGAAACTATGGCTTGTTTGTACTAATTTAAAAAAAATACTCACTTTTTGGTTTTAGTAAATTAGTAATTGAAGTCACTATGTCACTTTATATCTCTTACACATAAAGACAATGTTTTAAAACGCTAACATAACCACTGAATTAATTTATGACTCCCATATACACAAACTTAAGCTTTTGAGATTCTCAAATTTAAGTTTAAGATAAATAAAGATACAAAAAAGCCATAACAATTTCCACTAGTTTGACTTGTGAAATTGTCTTACATTCTGAAAGGACCAATTTGCTTATTATAGTGAAATTGTTCGGAGAAGAGGGTAGTTGAAAGCGGAATCAAGCGCCATTGTATTCGGTCAGTCGGGCGTGAACAGCCGAGGGGGGCGGACGCTTGCGGATTTTCCTCCACGAATTTATTTGTTGTATAAAATAAAATTGTATGTGCTAGATGCAACTTTAATATCAATGAGTTATGTATTTCTTTCAAGTTCTATCTTAAATCGCTTCTGAAACTGGATCTTCTATTGCAAACCTGCATGCAGTTTATATGATGGTAGTTAAGTCAAGGGATGTCGATTGACTTACATATAGGACTAACTTAGTCCTCAAGAGTGCTAGCGTATTTGTGATCGACTTTAAGTTGAAGGTAGTAGAACCCTTTGTGGTTCGACTACACAAGAATGTGTGGATGACGAACATGACTCACATAATATGTGTATACGACCGCCACACCTATTTCTGCCTAATAAAATCAGTGTTAAGCGCTGCTGTGTTGTGGTTTGAAGGGAGACATACTTATCCTATGCATTCCAGCTTAGTCCTCAAGGGTAAAAATGCATCGGCGGCCCACCTTAGATAGGGCTCTAATCTTATCTAGAAATGACAACAAATGTTCATAGGTGGTAGCAACACTTACCATCAGGTGGACTGCATGCTAATGAAAAATAAAAAGGGAAAAAAAAAGAAAACACAATACTTAGTAGGTACTTCACACAGTTTCTAAAAGGAAGAAATAAATGGTTAATTTCTTAAAAAAATAGAGCTACCTACCCATAAATATTTGCCACATAAGTAGATGTGGCAACTAGGTTACAATTTATGGTCAATTACCATATTAGTATGCTTGCCTGCATGTGTTAAGAATGTATGTCGCACGTCGCATGTCGCATGCATTTCAAAATAAATTATAACATATTTTTTCATTGTATATTCAGTTTCTTACATAACTACTTAAAAATCTGAAAATTCGTTTTTATAGGTAGGTACATATTTTTTATCGAATGCGTATGGAATTATCGAAATCATAACTAAGTAGTCGTTAAAATGTGTGTGTTGAATTAACCAAATTCTATTATTCAAATATTTTTAAGGTGGTAGCACTTTGTGGTTCGACTCCGGCGGCACCACCGCCGCACCTATTTCTGCCTCATAACAGCAGTGTTAAGTGCTACTGTGTTCTGGTTTGAAGGGTGTGGTAAAGGAGACATACTTTTCTGAGGCATTTCAGGTTAGTCCTCAGGGGTAGCGGCACATCTGTGGCCGACGTCAGTAATATGTAATCCTACTTGGGGTTGATTACAGATGTCCATGGGCGGTAGTAGCTCACCATCAGATGGACTGCATGCTCGTCTGCTACTCCTATGTAATTAAAAAAAAATACATTTGAAGTTGAATGATAGACAGACATAAACCTTACTAATCTAGTCTAGCTTTGAATTTAATATTTCATGCTCGAGGTCCGGAGTTCAAATCCCAGACCACTAATTTTCAAAAGTTATATGCGTAGTACAAATTAATTGTCACTTGCTTAAACGGTGAAAGAAAGCATAAGAAAACTGCACGCCTAAGAATTATTACAAAAACCCAAGTGTTTGTGAAGTCTACCAATACACACTTGGCCAGCGCTGTGGACTATGACATAAACCCCTATCTAAGAAAGGACTCGTGCCCAGCAGTGGGATAATAAGACTCTGGGCACAGACGACGACATGTAGTCTACCTGATGGTAAGTGGCTACTGCCACCCATAGACATCTGTAATCAACCTCAGACAGGATTAGATAGATATTCTTACTTGAAGTCGGCCACAGACGCGCCGGTACCCCTGAGGACTAAGCTGGAACGCCTCGGAAAAGTATGTCTTCTTTACAACACCCTTCAAATCAGAACACAGCAGCACTTAACACTGCTGTTATTAGGCAGAAGTATATGTGGCGGTGGTGCCGCCGGAGTTGAACCACAAACGGTTCTACCATCTTCAAAATATCTATATGTCCATATACAGGTCTGATGTTCAATCAGATGGACTGCATGGTCATTTGCTACAACAATATCATAAAAGTCGCTAATTGTACAAAAAACTAAATTTATTTCAATTCCCACTACCGATGAAAGCCGGTTAAAAATAGAACCTTTTTTCACCATTTAAAGTCAACTACAACCATAAGTTACATCGTAATCAATTGAACACAATCGAGTATTGACGCTTATGAACTAAAAACAGTATTTAACTGTAAAAACAGTTGAAACAACCACAATAAATAGTTTCCTATCGATTCTTCCACCGAAACCTACAATGCTAATAAATCAGGACATAAACGCCATTAAAACAACATTTACAGGTTGTGTGTCTACGCCATTTGTCATTCGAGGAGACATGAAAAATATTCCCGACAACCAGTTTAAGTTGACCTTCCTCGCCCCTCTTGAACAAAACAAAAAACATCACAAACGGGGAGTTTGATGTATAGGTAAGGGGTCAACTTAAATTGGAGAACCGTTCCGTACATCACAACCAAAATATAGTCGTCTTACTTACTCCCACGAGAATTGGAATAATAGAACGGGATGCAAGATTAAGAGGGTCGTATTGCATATCATTAAGTTATGTAAGTAGACATCGGTCATGTAATGACGTCTCTTTTTAGATTTAGTGTTACTGGTATCCAAGAGTGGGATGGGTAGATTCTGTTAGTGTGAAATATAAGTGCTATTATGTGCGTTTTTGTTTGGGAAAATATTAAACACGTTAGGGTTATATCTACGGTCGTCAAGTGTGACCGGTTTTGAAAATAGCGTAAAAAGTATCTATAGGTACATAGACACTGTAATAAAAAAGTTTCGAATTTTGAAAATAGAAAAATGGAAACATATTTGAAAGGTAGAGTCAGTATAGTTTGACTGGGGAGGTATAACCACACCTATTTCTAGATTTTTTATAATATAGGAGTAGCAGACGAGCGTGCAGTTCACCTGATGGTAAGTGGCTACTGCCGCCCATGGACATCTGTAATCAACCTCAAATAGGATTAGGTGTGGTGGCGGTGCCGCCGGAGTCGAACCACAAAGGGCTCTACTATCTATCTTCAACCTTTAAGCTTTTGTAGGTAGTAATTAATCTTGTCCCTGTAGTTCCGGGACCAGAATAGGGCTACGGTATCCCCTGCCTGTCGTAAGAGGCGACTAAAAGGGGCTTCCGGGGTTGCGAGCTGTGTAAGTTGTGTGTTGTGTGGCGAGCGGCATGCTCACCTGGACGGAGCCCGACGGGGCAACGCGCTAAGAGGACTCCGGTTGCGTTCCTCTGGAGATCCCGGAGTCCTTTACGCAGCGCTGAGGACGGCCACCGGAGGGGTTTTAGTGCGGTAAGAATCCCACATAACTCTGTGTCGCTCCCACGACACCGGGTTTACCTTTCGAAGGTTTCCCCCTCGAAAAACAAAAAAAAAAAAAAGTTAGTAATTAATCTACATAGTATCTATTGGATGGGTGACCGTTAGTGCCTAATATTCTTACCTGTGTCTGAGGTCACTTGAGATAGACCCGTGCCCAGCAGTGGGTCATAAAATTGGTTGCAACTAGACAACGCCAACATAGACAGCTTTGTACCTTATGTACCTTTAGAAGGTGGTAGAACCCTTTGTAGTTCGACTCCGGCGGCACCACCGCCGCACCTATTTCTACCTGATGACAACAGTGTTACGCGCTGCTGTGTTCTGGTTTAAAGGTTATGATAAGAGAAACATACGTTTCCGAGGCGTTCCGGTTTAGTCCTAAGGGGTAGCGGCGTATCTGTGGCCGACCTCAGGCAGGAATCTAATTCTACCTCGATTTGATTACAGATGTCCATGGGCAGCAGTAGCCATTTACCGTCAGGTGGACTGCATGCTCGTTTGCTACTTGTATTTTTTAAAAATATCCGAAAACAGCAATTTAAAAGCTTTTTATATTTCTCTAGCTGACCCGGTAAACGTTGTGTTGCCATATAATAAAAAAAAAGTTAAGGGTGAACAACCCTTATCACTTAGGGCTATGAATAATAGATAGTAGCCGATTCTCAGACCTACTGAATATGCATATAAAATTTGGTGAAAATCGGTAAAGCCGTTTCGGAGGAGTACGGTAACTAACATTGTGACACGAGACTTTTATAAGATTTTAAATGTAGTTACAATATGATATCGATACCTTAATTCGTAAGTCAGCCAACTCCACTTTTTGTCAAAATGTGTTTTTTATTTATTTTGATTTTGTTCAACGCCATTTACTATCAAAATAATTTAAAAAAAAACATTTTGACAAAAAGTGGAGTTGGCTGATTTGCGAATTAAGGTATCGATATTCTTTTTTTTTTATAATATAAGAGTAGCAGACGAGCATGCAGTCCACCTGATGGTAGATGGCTACTGCCGCCCATGGACATCTGTAATCAACCCTAGATAGGATTAGATATACCTATCTGAGGTCGGCCACAGATACGCCGCTACCCCTGAGAACTAAGCTGGAACGCCTCGGAAAAGTCTGTCTCCCTTACCACACCCTTCAAACCGGAACACAGCAGCGCCTAACACTGCTGTTATTATATAGAAATAGGTGTAGCGGTGGTGCCGCCGGAGTCGAACCACAAAGGGTTCTACCACCTTCAAATTTCTTATTTTTTATTTAATTATTGTTATTTAAATTTAAGTCGGTTTTCCTTAATATAACTTTACTAAACTATTTCATAACGTAGTTCAAGCTAACTGAACCCTATTTCATTTGACTCCCACAATTTTCTGCTCACCTTTGACATTTGTAAATAAAGAATTGCAATTGTCTACTTATCGAAGAAGCTATCGATAATACGTGGTTGGTTTGACATTTATGATTATTCAATTGCGTAAAAAGACTATTATATGGGTAGGGTAAAATGTCTCTCTTTATTTTAATATAGGAGTAGCAGACGAGCATGCAGTCCACCTGATGGTTAGCTACTGCCGCTCATTGACATGTGTAATCAACCCCAGATAAGATGATATTCCTCCCAGAGGTCGACCACAGATGTGCCACTACCCCTGAGGCGAGCTGGAACGCTTCTGAAAAGTATGTCTCCCTTACCACACCCTTCAAACCAGAACACAGCAGCGCTTAACACTGCTGTTTTTACGTATAAATAGTTGTGGCGGTAGTGCCGCCGGAGTTGGACCATAAAGGGTTCTACCTTCGAAATATCTAGTCTTCTATGTCAAAAAACGATCTCTGCGGCTTAAACTTATACTATTATATTTATCAATAATTTGACAATCTCTACCTACTCCCTTTATTTATATAACTAATATTATAAAGAGGAAAATTTTGTTTGTTTGTTTGGTTGTAATGAATAGGCTCAAAAACTACTGGACCGATTTTAAAAATTCTTTCACTATTCGAAAGCTACATTATCTACGAGTAACATAGGCTATATTTTATATGAAATATATTTAATAAATAGATTTTGCGACATTACTTTCGACTTTTGACAAAAGTCGAAAGTAGTTTGAATTTCAACCTCTTTACACTCGGGGTCAGAAGTTTGAATCCCAGACATGCTTTTCTGAATTTTGGAAGTTATGTGTCTATTAGAAATTGTTTTAAGATTCTGAAGCTTAATATATCAAATATAATGAATACTTATTATGAAATTGAACTAAAAATGAACACGCCGTCTACCCGATGGTAAGTGGCCACTGCTGCTCATGAACATGTGTAATCAACTCCGGATAGGATCTGAGTCCGTTTAGCTGATCATAGAGCGTTGCTACCCCTTTTTTATTTTTTACGAGGGGGAAACCTTCAAAAGGTACCCTATGCCGTGTGAACGACACGAGGTTATGTAGGATTCTTACCGCACTAAAACCTCCCTGGTGGCCGTCCTCGGCGCTGCGTAGAGGACTCCGGACTCCAAAGGAACGCAACTGGAGTTCTCTTAGCGCGTTGCTCCGTCGGGCTCCGCCTGGTGTGTACGACGCCATGCGACCACACATACAGCCGTCCTTCCCGGGGTCGCTGACGGGCGGTTCGAGCTCCCACTCTTGCCACCCGCAACCCCAGAAGCCCCCTGTTAGTCGCCTCTTACGACACGCAGGAGATACCTTAGTCCTATTCTACTCCCGGAACTACAGGGACAACGCGTTGCTACCTAATGATGAAATCGAATGCCGCACATACGTATCAAACGGCCATTTTTAAAACCGCCCACTAGAAATTTTCAAATTTAAATATTTGGCAACCAAATATTGAATTGATTATTAAAGGACGTAAGTATGACCATGACCTGACCACACCCTTCAAGCCAAAACACAGCAGCTACACTGCTATTTTAGATAAAATAAGTATAGGAGTTAGAAACCACGAAAGTTTCTACCGTCAAAAACCTTCAATCACATTTTAATTTCAACCTCGCAAAAAGCCTAAAATATTATATTTCTAGGAACAATTCGTACAGATTTCTACGAATAAGTAAACGTATATTTAAAGGCATATATAAAAACGGAAGGCTTCAGGCTGAAAATCTACTTTTTATTTCAGTCGCGAACGCAACCATTTTAATACTCTGAAATATAACTCGGGGAAACGCTCCACTTGTAGACGGTGGGAAATGGAAATTTGTGGAGGGATTTTCTTTATTTTTGCATTTGCAATCTTATTTTTTTCTCTGTAAAAATATTATATTTATCTTTTATTTAATATTATATTTGTGAGCCAAAACCTGGAGCTTTCCTCAGCCAATAACTTAGTTTGTCAATTCAACGAGGTAATGCTCCTAGTATCTTGGGTATACTTCCTCGGGGCAGCGATTTGGCTCTTTTATTTTATTTATACAATTTTAGTGTTAATTTTAGTAGTTGTAGTTTAAATATTGTTTATTTGTTTTTAAGAATAGATTTTATTATTTATATTTAATGGTTAGTAGTTAGAAACCTTTGAGGTTTGACTATGGGGGCACCACCGTCACACGACTTCTGCCTAATAGCGGCAGTGTAACGCTGCTGTGTTCCGCTTTGAGCTTTACTTATTCTAGGTGTCTCACTTTGTCCTCGGAGGTAGTAACGCATCGGCCGATCTCAGATAGAACTCTAATCTTATCTGGGGTTGAATAGAGATGTCCATGTACACTTACCTTCAGATAGACTGCACGTTTTCGTTTGTTACTTCTGTAAAATAAAAAAAATATATAATGGAAGTAATGAATAATTGAAGCTCGAAGGGAGGTAAAGAAAAAAAATAAAAACGCTTTCTACACTCACAGCCCCACACTAGGATTCCCTGTATCGTGGGTGCCATGGACACACACAGAGACAAATACACAAACACCCAGACCCAGAAACAGAAATCTAAATTCATCATTTAGAAATCTATCTGGCCGGGGTCGAACCCGGGACCCTCTGCGCGTCAGACCGGCATGGTGACCGCTCCGCCACGCGGGTCGTCATTGTAACGACGTCATCATCATCAACCTATTACTGTCCCACTGCTGGGCACGGGTCTTCTCTCAAAATGAGAAAGTCTTCGTCCACCGCGCTAGCCAAATACAAATTAGTAAACTTCACACACCAATTTATTTTGATTATAACTTTCAGGGAGGTATGTACATTTGTTAACGATGTTTTCATTCAGTATAACAAGAGGTAGAACCCTTTGTGGTTCAACTCCGGCGGCACCACCGCCACACCTATTTCTGCCTAATAACAGCTGTGTTAGGCGCTGCTGTGTTGCGGTTTGAAGGGTGTGGTAAGGGAGACATACTTTTCCGAGGCGTTCCAGCATGGTCCTCAGGGGTAGCGGCGCATCTGTGGCCGACCTCAGGTAGGAATAATATCTAATCCCATCTGGGGTTGATTACAGATGTCCATGGACGGCAGTATCCACTTACCATCAGGTGGACTGCATGCTCGTCTGTTACTCCTATATTATAAAAAAAATCCTTTAAACCAGATCACAACAGCTTAATAGGTTTTAATATAGGTCCGTAGAAGGTTGTCCCTATAATTCCGGCACCAGAATAGGACTACCGTATCGGCGACAAGTGCAAATCGAACTCGCACATAGGGTTCCATAGCACCAAATTTTTGTTTATTTTTCTATTTCTAGTATTTATATCATAGCAGCCATAGAAGTAAATGCTTTGTGAAAATTTGAACTGTCGACCTACGGTTCAATAGATAAGGCGAAAAACGTGGAAAAGGAGCTCTGAAGTTGATGCGAGCAGGTGTAGTCATACAATTTGCTATGGCGACGCGACTCATTACTATATTCAGAGCGGACTAGCAGTTTTGCGCAGACTATACACGTCTACACAAAAACTTAGTATGATAATAGTCAAAAATATTCCATAATAAATACCAAAAATAGGTAAAAGCCTACAAATTTTCAGCTACACCCTTTCCCCCACTTCGTTTGCGCCGCCCTCGTCGGTTGCCATGACAACCCACCCCTACTAGGGGGCTGTGTTTTGAATAATCACCCCTATGTACCTACGAGTATCTGTTGATTAACTCCACGAATGTAAGGAAATTTAATTATTGTGTATTTAAATTAATAAAATAAAACTATTTCTTAATCCAATTTAAATTATATTATTCCCGCGCAAAGTACAACTCAAACTTCAAGAGCGTTATTTTTCTTTTTTATGCTAACTCATACAATCCTACCAGCCAGTGACTATGTAAATTAGCACTTACTCGTATTATTATAAAAATAACCCATCATGAAAATAACACAAATAATTAATCTAAATAATACTCTAATTAAATACATAATTTGAATATATCTCTTACAAAGTATTTCTTAAAATATACTAACTACTACCGCCCATGGACATCTGTAATCAAGCCAAGATAGTATTAGATTCCTACTTGAGGTCGGGCACAGATGCGCCGTTACGCTGAGGTCTAAGCTAGAACGCCTCGGAAAGGTCTCCCTCACAGCCTTCAAACCAAAACACAGCATCGTTTAACAATGCTGTTATTAATAAATAGTTGTGTCGGTGGTACCACCGGAGTCGAATCACAAAGGATACCTTCAAAAATTATTGCCGTGTGTGTATATATATATAAATGTTTAATATAGTCCGATAAACATTTTCGTGTGTGTGACAGAAGTGCCACTGGCCATTATAATGTTGCTAAGTTGCCAAGACTACCGAAGATATTGAAATTTTAACGATTATATGTATTGCGTCATCAACCTATTACTGTCCCGCTGTTGGGCACGGGTTTCTGAGAATGAGAAGATTAGGCCATGATCCACTGTCCCTGTAGTTCCGGGACCAGAATAGGGCTACGGTATCCCCTGCCTGTCGTAAGAGGCGACTAAAAGGGGGCTTCCGGGGTTGCGGGCGGTAAGAGTGGGAGCTCGAACCGCCCGGCCAGCGGCCCCGGGAAAGGCGGCGGTTTGTGTGCTCGCATACCGTCGTACACACCAGATGGTGTGGCAAGCGTCAAGCTCACCTGGGCGGAGCCCGACGGGGCAACGCGCTAAGAGGACTCCGGTTGCGTTCCTTTGGAGATCCCGGAGTCCTCTACGCAGCGCAGAGGACGGCCACCGGGGGGGTTTTAGTGCGCTAAAAATCCCACATAACCCTGCTCGCTCCCATGGCGCCGGGTACCTTTTGAAGGTTTCCCCCTCGTGAACAAAAAAAAAGGCCATAATCCATCGCGTTGGCGAAGTGCATATTGGTGGACTTCACATACCTTTGAAAATAAAATTAAATTTTTTCAGGTCACAATCACGATATTTTCCTTTACCGTTTAAGCAAGTGATAATGAATTTAAATATAAATCTGTTAAGAATCTGACCTCGATCCAAGATTCTTAACCACTAGGCTATCAATGCCCTTTGCACTTTGGGTACGGAACCCTAGTTAGATATTGATATATCGGAGTTCGGATCTCTGACTTTTTAAAAACATATCATAGGTGTGGACTCTCACACCTTGCCCAGTAGTGGGACAGTAATGGGTTGACGACCTACAGCAAAGCTAAAAGATTCAACTCTGGCGGCACCACTGTCACACTATTTCTGCCTATTAACAGCAGTGTTAAGCACTGCTGTGTTCTGGTTTGAAGGGTGTGGTAAGCGAGACATACTTTTCCGAGGCGTTCCATCTTAGTTCGGGGTAGCGGCTCATCTGTGGCCGACCTTAGGTAGGAATATCTAAACCTATCTGGGGTTCATTACAGATGTCCATGGGCGGCAGTATCCACTTACCATCAGGTGGATTGCTAGTCCGCTATATCTTTCTATTCTTAATACCATCATCATCAACCCATTACTGTCCCACTGCAGGGCACGGGTCTCCTCCCAGAATGAGGAGGATTAGGCCATAGTCCACCGCGCTGGCCAAGTGCGTATTGGTAGACTTCACATACATACATTTTTTTTAATAAATCTCTCATTCTTAATATAGGAGATATTAAGAAAAAAAAGATATTGTTAAACCATTGAAAATCAAAAACAACCCCAGAGCCACACTCACATCGATGCAACATTAAGGGTTCTTGAAACGAGAACCCTTACCAACCCTCTATTCGTTACTACCCTTTGTTTCAGCTATCCACAGTTATATGTTATTAACGCCATCTGTCGCTCAAAAGTAATTACACTCTTAATTTCATGCAATTGGTGGTTGGTTAACAATGGTTGCATTGTTTTTCGAAATTATGACGTGTTTTTGTTCTTTGTCCCAACGCTGGGCAACTGTCCCAAATGGCGTAACATACGGCTTAGGTTAGGGTCTAATTTGTTTTCATTTATATATATATATAATATATAAATAGCAAACAAGTCCACCTGATGGCAAGTGGCTGCCGCCCATGGATATCTGCAATCAAACCCAGATAAGGTTAGATTCCTACCTGAGGTCGACCGTAGATGCGCCGCTACCCTTGAGAACTAAGCTAAAATGCCTAGGAATTATGTCTCCCTTACCACACCCCTCAAACCAGAACACAGCAGCGCTTAACACTGCTGTTATGAGGCAGGAATAGGTGTGGCGGTAGTGCCGCCGAAGTCGAATCATAGAGGATTCTACAACCTTTGATGTATCGTAACATACCCTTCTAATTAGAACACAGCAGCGCTTAACTCTGCTGTTATTAGGCAGAAATAGGTGTAGTGACTTCCGAGGCTTCACCGCTAATATTAATTCGGTTAACTTTAAAGTAACCTTTTGTACCACATCTTAAGGTACTCGTAGATACAAGGGTATTGAAATAAATATACGTTTCGATAAATTTAAAAAGGAGAAATTACTGTCCCACTGTTGGGCAGGGATTTCCTCACAGGATGAGAAAGGTTTTGGCCATAGTCTACCGCGCTGACCAAGTGCGCTTTGGTAGACTTCACAAACCTTTGAAAATGTATTTTATTAAGATTTTTCAAGTATGCAGGTTTTCTCACGATATTTTCCGTCACCGTTTAAGCAAGTGATAATTAATTTCTAAAACGCACATAACTGGAAAAATCAGAGGCTTGGGATTTGAACCTCGAACCCCTCGATCAAGACGCCAAGTTTCTTAACCACTTATCACAAAGCGTCTCAAGTCTATGAATGAATAACAAAAAATGTCTCACAAGCAATTATAAGTAAACAAAATATAAAAAATCCTCGCCTCATTGCGTGCTCACAAAAAATGGAAGTCAAAAAAACCGGAAAGATTCACAAACACTGACCGACAACACGACATAATTGTATAATGTCGGGACACCATGCTTCAGGCCTTTTGAGAGACTGGCCTGTTAGGTATGTTAAACACCGACCGACTCTTAAAATATTACTCGAAATTATGATTTTCCGCCTCGTTTTCGTCTTTTTCATGTGTACCGTGTCATTATTTTGTTTTTGTTATTTTTTTTTTCTCTATTTCTGCAGCTTTAACACTAATACTAAATGTATCCTATCCTTTATAACCTATTCCATCTCTAACTTCACGCACACTATCCTTCTTTCTTCGCTTGTCTCTCTTTTCTTTTTCATGCATAGGTTGTCTGGAAGAGATCGCTACTTAGCGATAAGACCGCCTATTGCATACTGCTTGACCTGTTATGTACATTGCTTATTGTTAAATTTCAACTGTAAGTGTGCAATAAAGAGTTTATTTATCTTATCTTATCTTATCTTATGTCATTGCTTGAACCTTAACATAAGTAGTAAAAATAGAGATGTAAATGTGTCTGTTCTAAAATAAAAATGACCCAAAATACATGACAATGAAATTTTACAAGTTTTACAATTTTACAAGATAAAAAGTCGTGAAAATTGATTTTTATATTGTGATATACTAAGTACGAATCTACATAATTGTTTTCACCTCATCTTAAGCCACTAGAATTTCTATTATTTATTTATTGCACGACTCATGCGAAGCATCAGAGAGTGCTTTACGATCGAAAAAAATTTTTCGCTTCATTTTGGCGGCTATTTTTATTATTATAGCCTTGATAGTTCACGGATTCAAGATATTTTGCATACTATTGTCGAGATAATTTAATGGAGATTAATTCCATACTTTTTAAAAATTGATTTACTGCAATAGAATTGGAAAAAAACACCAAAATAGGTCAAAAAATTTTCCTGTCCGTCATGTGTGAAACCTGAAAACACTGTAACTTGTGAAAAAATCAATCATTTGAGTTAATTTTTTTTTAAAAAAATTCTAATCGACGATTGTAGGTCACTGAATGCGAATGATTAATTAATTCAGTGTCGTTTAATTGCAATTAATAAAAAACGAAAACTACAAGACTGTATATCTATAGATATTATGTACATTTATTCCACCAGGGGCGCTTGTGCAGTACCTTCTTCCTACTACAGCTGTTTTTTCGGCAATTAATTTTGAACGACTTAAGTTTTTTTTTTCTTTTTTATATTTCATAATTAAATGAGCATTATGAGTCGTGCACTTTTGGATTTTCCAAACTTTTTATTTAAATAATGTTGGTAACATAAAATAATAAATGAAATAATGATAGTAAGATAAAAAGAAGACTTTAAATAAAAAATCACCTATCTGCATTCCATCATGCGTTTTATTTATTTCACTTTATTGACCAATAAAAAAGTGGTACAATATGCGGACTTAATGTACCATTTTCTGCTAGTCAATCTTAAGGATGTGCAGAAATTATTAAGGCGGCGCAAAATACATGTCAATGTTAAAAATAATTAAAAAAAATAAAAAAGAATAGAAGGATAGAAAGATAAACATGAATATATATAGAAAAGAGATATATAGGAAGTAAATAGATAACTAAGATAAACAAAGAGCAAATATAAAATGTAATTATTTAATATTAGTTTCTTAAAAGAAATGAGCAATAACTTTCTTTTTAAACGTGTATCTGGAGCACACTTTTCTTACTCCCTCAGGAAGAGCGTTCCAAAGCCGTGTTGATTGAATCGTGAAGGAGTTGGAGAGAAACCCAGAGCGATGGGGTGGATTCTTGTTATAAATTAATCTGTAAAGTATTTTAAAAATAATGCAAAAAAAAAATACGTTTTCTTTTTGCGCGTTTATTCAAAATTTTGTAAATATTAATGGTACTGTACCATTCATCCCACATCAAGCACCAAATCCTTGGCTCCCCCACTTAGTTCCACAAACAAAAAGTGTGTCCTGAGGAATTATAGCGCCAAATTATAGATGGCGTTGCTGAGAACGTGTAATTTTGAATTTCGAACCGCATGCCGTGTCATTTTTGACCAAATTTCGAAAAAGGTCAAAAAAATGCAACAGCGATTAGGACGCTCTTCCGAAAATTATTTTTTTATTTTTTAGTGACTTAGACGTAGAAAGACAATTTTTGAAAATATTAGGATTGCTCGAAAATGTCCAAAATTTAGTCCGTAATTAAAAGATGGTACGAGTAGGTTTCTTTGTGGTTGAATTTCGGTACCACCGTCACACCTATTTCTGCCTTATAACAGCAGTGAAGCTACTGTGGTCTGGTTTTAAGTATAGTAAGGGAGACATACTTATACGAAGCGTTTCAACTTAGTCCTCAGTGGTAGTGGCGCATCTATGGCCGACCTCAGGTAGGATCTAATCTTATCTGGAGTTGATTATAAATGTCCATGGGCGCCAAAACGTGGTCCTTTACTGTAGGCCTAGTTCGAAAGCTCAGAGTCGCTCAGCGTGCTATGGAGAGAGCTATGCTTGGTATTTCGCTACGAGACATGATTCGCAATGATGAAATCCGTAGACGAACTAAGCTTACCGACATAGCTCTCAAAATTAGCAGGCTGAAGTGGCAATGTGCCGGCCACATCGCTCGGAGGACCGATAACCGGTGGGGAAGGAAGGTCCTCGAGTGGCGACCACGCGGAGGCAAAAGGAGTACAGGCCGCCCCCCGACCAGGTGGACCGACGACCTGAAGAAGACCGCGGGAAACCGCTGGCTTCAAAGGGCACGGGACCGGTTGGAGTGGCGCCAATTAGGGGAGGCCTATGTCCAGCAGTGGACCTCAAAAGGCTGATGGATGGATGGATGGGATGGTCCATGGGCGGCAGTATCACATAACGTCAGGTAGACTGTATGCTCATCTGGTAGGAACCTCAGTTTAATATAGAAGCAACATAATTACTATATAACATAGCACAGATCAACCCTAAATAATTACAACAAAAATAATTAACAAACAAATTAAAATGGACTAATTAGTGATATTAAACTAACAACTAAACTAATTAATATAAATGACTAAATAACTACTTACATGGTAATAAATTTAACAACCATACCACCAGAAAAATAGACCTTCCTCCACAAGTACTTACTACCAATCTATAGGTCCTTTAAAACTGGTCAGCTAAGCAACCAAAATTACCTACCTATACAAAATAACCTACCAATGCGAGTAGTTACCAAAGAAACAGAGCTCATCTAAAATGGTCCTTACATATTTAAGTAACCAGAATTCCAGACCTACCAATGCCAGTAGTTAGTATAGGAACAAAGCTCATCTAAACTGGTCGTTAATACAAAATTATCGGATATTGTAAAGGGGACCGCCACGTGACACCAATCAGTACAAGCGAAGAGAATTCTAAATTTGAATGAGCCAATCGCCTTAGTAATTGGAAGCCCCTTTATAATGTCGGATAATTAGCGATATTTAACTAAATCATTTGTGTGGAATAATTCATTACACAATAATAATAGGCATTCATTGTTAAAATTGTTATCTTAAAAATTAACATTGTAACAAAAAATATAGAATAAAATTAACTGAAACATTTTTTTTTTAATAAACAAATATTACATATAAGTTGTTAGACTCGATTTTTATCTGATTTAAAAGGTAATCTAGATATTAAGTTCGTCCTTTGTGGATTAGTAGATTTTATAATCCATCATCAACCCATTACTGTCCCACTGCTGGGCACGGGTCTCCTCTTATGAGAAGGATTAGGCCATAGTCCACCGCGCTGGCCAAGTGCGTATTGGTAGACTTCACATACCTTTAAGATTTTTTTTTATAAATCTCTCAGGTATGCAGGTTTCCTCACGATGTTTTCCTTCACCGTTTAAGCAAGTGATAATTAATTTTTAATACGCACATAAATTTGAAAATCAGAGGTGCGTGCCTGGGATTTGAACCTCGGACCCCTCGATCGAGAGGCCGCGTTTCTTAACCACTAGGCTATCACTGCTTTTTTTGTTTCTTAACCACTAGGCTATCACTGATTTTATAATAAAGTAGGTATAAATAAATACTTAAATAAATAAAATATGCCAAACATTACAACGGATTTTGAGACGATTTTCCCATACATTCCTTAAATGTTGAACGACTTAAAAATACAGCAGAATACAGAGACAATTAAAATTTACAAAAGTTTAAAATATATTAGTTAAAAATATTACATATAACAGTTTGGTAGACACCAAATTTTACTTTCTTTTGTAAAACTGTCTGTTCGTTAAAGCAAATTTTAATTAATATATAATTATTAAACACCTAAAAATCAGAGATCTAGGATTTGAACCTTAGACTCCGCGTATTAGAAGCCAAATAAACCCCTAGGTTCTAAAACGACGGGCGGCGAGAGTGTTAGATCGAACCGTCTAGCAAGCACCCCCGGTAAGGACGGCGGTATGTGTGGTCGCATACCATCGTGATCACCAGACGGTGTGGTGAGCCCTGAACTTACCTAAGCGGATCCCGAAGGAGCAACGCGTTCAGAGGACTCCGGTTGCGTTCCGTTGGAGATCCTGTCCTCTTAGCGCCGAGGATGGGGTTTTAGTGCGGTAAGAATCCCACATAACGCTCCCACGGCACCGGGTACCTTTGAGGGTTTCCCCCTCGATAACAAAAAAAAAGTTCTAAAACGAAACTATCAAAAATGATAGATCTGGGATTCGAAACCAAGACACTCAGCATGTCTTTCAAACACTAAGTTATTATAAAATTTTCAAAATACGTCACTCTGTTTCAAATGAAAGTTGATCAATCACACCTTATTGTCACACCCCTGTAAATACAAATTAGGGATGATTTGCAATCCCACGAGATCCACTGATATGCGAATAAACCTATTACAGGATAATGAGGAGCGGATGCTTAAAATATAAATGGATGTGGCATTATTCGTTTTACATTTTTATAAAATACTAGGTGACTCGGCAAACTTTGTATCGACTCAAAATTTATTTTTATTAAATTTATTTCATATAAAATATAGCCTATGTTACTCGTGGATAATGTAGCTTTCGAATGGTGAAAGATTTTTTAAAATCGGTCCAGTAGTTTTGATCGTATTCATTACAACCAAACAAACTAACAAAGTTTTCCTCTTTATAATATTAGTATAGACTAGTTGAACCGGCGAATATTATGTTTTTTATTTATTTATTTTTTATTTGTTACTTTATTATACCTTAAGTAACACTGGTATAGTGGTGGACTTAATGCTAGAAGCATTCTCTGCCAGTACCTTTAGATTGTAAATTTGTACCTTTTAAAATTCTCGTGTCACAATGTTAGTTACCGTACTCCTCCGAAATGGCTTTACCGATTTTCACCAAATTTTATATGCATATTCAGTAGGTCTGAGAATCGGCTACTATCTATTTTTCCTAAGTGAAAAGGGGTTGTTCACCTTTAACATTTTTTTATTTATATGGTAATACGTTTGCTGGGTCAGCTAGTAATTTTATAGTAAACACACAAGTGAGCACATCGAAACTCAAGTCCTTATCCACATCCAAAATCTTCTCACATCCGAGTTACCACGTTAACAATACAACGCTAACAATATTTTGACTGACCCCTAGGGGTTCTTTATCCTAAATAGGGGTAACATTTCGCTTTGTTGTGCATTTTTTATTTTGACAACCATTAGTCATGTTTAACTAAACCTATTTAACTTGACATGATTCTTGTTAAATATATCTGGTCGTAAGAAATATATTTTTATATTTTTTATAACATCTAACATTACAGGCCAACCTAATGCATTAGTGTAGTGAAATTAATTAAAATATTTATAATTATATTCAATATTAATTGTTAATAAATAAAATTACATCCAAAATTCAAATTAGTCAAAAGATCCTTCCAATTAAATGTCAAATTATAATATCAATGCAAAATAAATCAAATGAATGTCAATAATTAATTGTTAAAATTATAATACCATAATAAATAATAACATAAATTAATACACATAATACACATATATTAATACACATGTCAAGGAAAATAATAAAAAAATAAATTAATAAGAACATGAATTTCATTCAATTACATTAATTATAATTCCTAAAACGAGAACAATTAATAAAATAATAAAGTATAAAAAATATCAGGTTGTAAGAAAGACACGTGACCAACATTTCGAAGGTGGTAGAACCTTTTGTGGTTCGATTCCGGCGGCACCACCGCCACACCTATTTCTGTTATAACAGCAGTGTTAGGCGCTGCTGTGTTTTACTTTGATGGGTGTGGTAAAGGACACATACTTTTCCGAGGCGTTCCAGCTTAGTCCTCAGGGGTAACGCGCATCTGTAGCCGACCTCAGGTAGGAATATCTTATCTTATCTAGGGTTGATTACAGATACCAATGGGCGGTAGACTTACCATCAGGTGGACTGCATGTTCCTACATTATAAAAAATGCTCGTTTGCAAAATAAATTTGTCTATTTTATTGTCAAAATACACCCCTATTCTCACACTATCCCCAAGTGTAACGATTCAGAATATGTTTCCCATTCACCCATCTGAAATAATCTGGACACGTGGCGGCAAATTGCATAATGGAATCATTATCCCAATAGTGGGCTTTATGTAATGTCGTAATTCCTTTTTAACAGACGTATTCGTATAGTCTAATGGTTTGAAAGGTCTCTCGATCTGGGGTCCAAGGTACATATTGGGTACCTTGCCCGTGATCATTTTTATGGTAGTCATTATGTTTTTTTATATTTTTGTATTTATTATTTGTAAATTCGTTTCTAATCTACACTAATATTATAAAGAGGAAAATTTTGTTTCTTTGTTTGGTTGTAATGAATAGTCTCAAAAAGTACTGGACCGATTTTAAAAAATATTTCACCATTCGAAAGCTACATTATCCACGAGTAACATAGGCTATATTTTATTAGAAATATATTTGATAAATAGATTTTGAGGCGGTACAAAGTTTGCCGGGTCAGCTAATACTGTATAATATGCTTTTTTTCTAGTTTAATTATGTTTACATATTGTTTTTAATACTTTAATCTATATAATTATGAATAAATGAATAATGTAATCCTCAAAGATATATGAAGCCTGCCAATACGCACTTGGTCAGCGCGGTGGACTCCATAGTCCATAGTCCAACGCGCTGGCTAAGTGCGTATAGAATTAGACCATCCCTAATCTTTCTCATTCTGAGAGGAGACCCGTGCCCAGCAGTGGGACAGTGATGTGACGACATTCAAGTTCATTGCACTTTCTCACCTTCACACAAGAAGCCTAACGACATCTATATTACGTTATAAACTTGGTTAATTAAATTGAAATCTTTGATTTCTAGGTTCAACTAGGTCGATGTTTTTGCACGGCACATCAAAGGACCGGTGGCGGCGACGCGCTTTGATCTCAAAGATGGTTGCATTTGTGAGGGTTGAGTATTGTGCCTAATTATTGAGTGTCTCTCAGAGGCTTTCGATATAAGAAATGTTAATCATTAATGATGCATGACAGAAGAATCGCCGACGACGCGCAAAGGGTTCCGGGTTCGATCCCCGGTCAAAGATACCGAAAGTTAATTTAGATATTTGTTCTGGGGTCTGGGTGTTTGTGTAACTGTCTTTGTGTGTCCATATCACTTACTACACAGGGAAACCTAATGTGGGGTTGTGAGTGAAACGTCTTGTAAAATATACGATTATGAGGCATTAAGTTAAGATTAAAACTACTTCGCAACAATCCGCTACAAATATGTATGATGGTATATATTTTAAACCATGCAGTATGTACCACCCTCCCTCCCACAAAGGGTGCGTGCAGATGCCAAAAAATAAAAATATACACCACCATACATACCACCACCAACACGTGTTTCGCTCCAAAACGGAGCATCATCAGGATAAGTTGACTCTACGACGGTTAATCGTTAAGTCAAGTTAAAGTGACACTTAAAAGGTGGTAGATTTCTTTGCGGACACCACCGCTATACCCATTTTTACCTATTAATAGCAGTGTTAAGCGCTACTGTGTTCTGTTTAGAGTAGTATGGTTAGGAAGATGCTTTTCATGCTTTTCCTTCAAAAGGCTTTCCGACTTAGCCCTTAGGGGTAACATCGTATTACCAACCTTTTTTTACAATATAGGAGCAGCAGACGAGCATGCAGTCCACCTGATGGTGGCTACTGCCGCCCATGGACATCTGTAATCCACCCCAGATAGGATTAGATATCCCTACCTGAGGTCGGTCACAGATGCGCCGCCACCCGTGAGAACTAAGCTGGAACGTTACGGAAAAGTTTGTCTCCCTTACCACACCCTTCAAAACAGAACACAGCAGCGTTTAACACTGCTCTTATGAAGCAGAAATAGGTGTGGCGGTGGTGCCGCCGGAGTCGAGCCACAAAGGGATCTACCACCTTCAAACTTCAACCTGTGGTAAAAATCTCATCTTATCTGGGGTTGATTACAAATGTATATGGGCAGCACTAGCCACTTACCATTCGTGAAATGTATGCTCGTTCGCTACTATTTACTACTCTTACTTAGAATTAAGTAGTAAAAGTACTCTAGAGAGTACTTTTGAAGTACTACAAGTACTACAAGTACTTTTAGTACTACAAGTAGTTACTACAAGTACTACAAGTACTTTTAGTACAGCTAAAACTGCCGAATTCGCTTCACTTTAGATATATAAGTCCACAAAAGACTAATATAGAGTAAAAATTTCAAAGACCTGCCCCCTCTGTACCAGCAACTCTAGCCACCTTCAGATATGCAGCTCGCTATGCGCAGGTTTTGCTCTCCCGTCCCTCTCCCACAGCCTCCCGCTCACACAAAGCAAACCGCTGTTTTTGTGCGCGCCGCACTTTGCAATGTCCTAACCACAGTTCATCGCCTTCATATAAAAAGGCTGTAGCTTGTTTGGAGTTTTGAAGCCTGGTTTTGCTGGTCCACTGCTGGGCACGTGTCTCTATGAGCTTTGGCCGTAATCCACTAAGGAAATGAGGTTTGGTAAACTTCAATTTTTAAACAACTTTAATTTTTCTCAGGTTTCTTTGACGGATTTTTTTACTTAGAGCAATAGCATAGTCTATTGAATGTCATATCATAGATTATACGAAGATAATTTAATCATAAATTATAGAATATATAGATAATAGAATCGTAGATTATATGAAGGTGGTAGAAAGAATCCTTTGTGGTTCGACTCCATCGGCACCAACACCACACATATTTCTGCCTCACAACAGCAGTGTTAAGCGTTGCTGTGTTTTGTTTTGAAGGGTGTGGTAAAGAAGACATACTTTTCCGAGGTATTCCAGCTTAGTCCCCACGATGTTTTTCACCTCCAACACGAAAGAGTTAATTTCTAAGACGCACATAACTTCCAAAAAGTGGATTGCGTGTCGAGAAGTCTTAACTCGAACCTCTAGATTGAGAAGCCAAATTTAAAACTAGGGTTTTTTTTTTTTAATAATATGAGAGTAGCAGACGAGTATGCAGTCCACCTGATGGTAAGTGACTACTGCCGCCCATGGACATCTGAAATCAACCCCAGATAGGATTAGATATTCCTACCTGAGGTCGGCCACAGATGCGCCGCTACCCCTGAGGACTAAGCTGGAACGCCTCGGAAAAGTCTATCTCCCTTACCACACCCTTCAAACCGGAACACAGCTGCGCCTAACACTGCTGTTATTAGGTAGAAATAGGTGTGGCGGTGGTGCCGCCGGAGTCGAACCACAAAGGGTTCTACCACCTTCAACAAGGTTTGGCTGCTTGAAAAATCAAATTTAAAGTAGCCGTAATTTATTATGATTTTATTTTGTATGATGGCAGTGATAGCCTAGTGGTTAAGCCTCTAGATCGAGGGGTGCGGGGTTCAAATCCCAGGCACGCACCTCCGATTTTTCGAAATTATGTGCGTATTAGAAATTAATTATCACTTGCTAAAACGGTGAAGGAAATCATCGCGAGGAAACCTGCATACCTGAGAGATT
The DNA here is from genome assembly GCF_041222505.1 of Epargyreus clarus. Taxonomy (NCBI): domain Eukaryota; kingdom Metazoa; phylum Arthropoda; class Insecta; order Lepidoptera; family Hesperiidae; genus Epargyreus; species Epargyreus clarus. The sequence goes on from NW_027332224.1 coordinate 3,761,217, forward strand.
TATAAAAAAAAACTCAAAGGTATGTGAAGGCTACCAATACGCACTTGGCCAGTGCGGTGGACTATGGCCTAATCCTTCTCATTCTGAGAGGAGACCCGAGCCCAGCAGTGGGACTATAATGGGTTGATGATAAATTTATTATGGGTACCATTGGCTATTACCTTAAAGCAACGATGTATATGTAGCACTGTGTTTTGATTTAAAATCTATAAGGGAATATACTCTATGTCATAGGAATCGACGTTGGGCAGAAGGTATCTTCCTGTTTGAAGGGTGTGGTAAGGAAGAAATACTATCTAAGGCATTCCAACTTAGTCCACTGCGATAGCATCAGGTAGAACTGTTATCTTATCTGGGGTGGATACTTATATTATAAGCTAATCTATATAGTTGTTCACCATATCTACTTTATAAAATAATGTTTTTTTTAATTACAAATCATAGACGTAGAATTTTTGAGGAAAAATGTTTTATACCAAGAAGTCGTCGTAATAATTTATATTTCATAATACTTGTTTCATAATATTAATAAATAAAAATGTATAAAAATTATATTTTATTAATTTGTGTAATAATTTGGAAATATGGGATTTTATTAATTTGTGTAATAATTTGGAAATATGGGATTTTATTAATTTGTGTAATAATTTGGATACAAAAGCTACGTTGCCACGCCAAGCTCATCAAATTTATACAAGATGTCAATCGATAAAAAGTATGGAGGTACAACACTATCACGCACACATTCACATATAAATGTTGGTAATGCGTTTAAACTTTGATGCGTTTGAAGGTGGTAGAACCTTTTGTGGTTCAACTCCGGCGGCACCACCGCCACACCTATTTCTGCCTAATAACAGCAGTGTTAGGCGCTGCTGTGTTCCGGTTTGAAGGGTGTGGTAAGGGAGACAGACTTTTCCGAGGCGCTCCAGCTTAGTCCTCAGGGGTAGCGGCGCATCTGTGGCCGACCTCAGGTAGGAATATCTATCTTATCTGGGGTTGATTACAGATGTCCATGGGCGGCAGTAGCCACTTACCATCAGGTGGACTGCATGCTCGTCTGCTACTCCTATATTATAAAAAAAAAAACGGACATTGTGTATCTTTGACATCCTATATCCATACATAGATACAACTTCCAAAATTTAAAAAAAATCAGACACAAAACGAATACAATCAAAACATACCCTGACGACATAACTACGTCACAATTGAAATGAACTTTTCGAAATGACACAATACGTAATCAAATCATTCAAAGAGGTCGTTGGAGCGTATGACGTCACGTGCGGTGACGTCACAGGGGTGCCCAATTAGGCATCATTGTGAAATTTTTGTATTGTGGTTATCGTTTTGTAACAGGTTGAAGATATCTTTATTATTAGAGGTAAACTTTAGGTTTTAAGAGAAATTTATTTGGCAGATGATATTTTTTGAAGGTGGAATTCTTTTTTTTATTGTGTAAATCATTTAGTACAATAGGTCAATAACGATACATAAAGTCCAATTAAATGCTACCTTTACAGGTGAAAGGCGGTAGAACCCTTTGTGATTGGACTCCGGCGGCACCACCGCCACACCTATTTCTACAAAATTCAAAATAGGTTCTTTACAGAGCACTTTTTGAATGTCAAACTACCAAACTAATATAAAAGAAACAAACAAGCACGCAGTCCACCTGATGGTAAATGGCTTCTACCGTCCATGGACATCTGTAATCAACCCCAGATAGATGGGTTCTACCACTTTCTTCTTCTAACTCAATCACAGATGCATTATGTATGTATGTACCCGCCGGTATCCACACACTCTTTAAGATAGAAATAGGTGTAAATATAAATAGGCTCTTATAGCTATACAATATTGAATATTTATTTATTCAAGAATAATAAAAAAGAAATGTAAAATTAAAATTGAATTACTTCGCTGTACAGCGAGGCTAATTTTATGAAAACGCTGCCAGTCTTCTCGTAATCCGAGGATAAGTTCTATATTTCATTCAAAAATGAAATTTTGAAAAACTAAATTTTGAAATAAAAAACGGTACATATGTTATAAGAAAATGCTTAAAAACTTTACTACTTTTGTAAACAATTCAGAGAATGTTTCTCTGAATTCACAATCGAGATTGAATGTCGTTATACAGAAACGGCCAATTTCTTATAGTAATAACTCAATACCGAGGAATTTAATTTCCAACGCATAAATACACATGACTTATGACGCAAAAAACAACATTAATTGCGAAACATTCACATTAGTTAATTCGCATGCAATTAAAATAATTAAAACGGACGAAGCAACATTGCAACGTAATGGATGGGATGAAATATTGCAGACGCGTAACGCCATCTGTTGGCGAGTAGCGGGAACTAATGATGCTTGTTATTTCGTAAATAATTCATAATCTTTATTTAGTAAATTTTGGGTTAAAATATATAGGATGTTAAACATAGTAAAAAAAACACCAAAAATTGAATATGCCGATAAAGTCGTAATAAATAAATATAAACTTAATTTGAAAATTTTACAGCATAAATAGATCAAAATGTTTTAAAAATGTATGCTTTTGAACTTAAAAAATATGTTTAGAGTAAAAATTTTGAAAAATATATGTTTATAACTTATTAACTTATGTTATAACGATTTTGTTATGGGATTACACTTAACACACGCAAAGTACACAAACACCCAGAACAGAAATCTAAGTTTAGATGCCAGCCTGACCCCAAATTGAACCTGGACCGCTCTACACCAAAGACTCAGTTTGATGAACATGAGCCACGCGGATCATAAACTATTAGTCATAAGTTTACATTTCTACTTTAACTTTAAGTTAAGTAAATTGCAAAAAATCTTTTCTCAAATAGCTCAAAAAATTTGCAAAATTTAATACTTCTTAACCCGACGTCATAGACGTCCGTCAGAGCTAGTTTTATAATCATCAACCTATTACTGTTCCAGAGCTGGGCACGGGTCTCCTCTCAGAATGAGAAGGATTAAGCCATAGTCCACCGCGCTGGCCAAGTGCGAATTGGTAGACTTCATCTTTGACAACTTTGTATAGATCTTTATTCTTATATATTTCCTTGATACCCAGGTTTCCTCACGATGTTTTCCTTTACCGTTCAAGCAAGTTATTATTAATTTAAAACGAGCACCTAATTTCAAAAATAAAACATGCCTATGATTTAAACCTTGGACACCTCGTTTAAAAGGCTGTTTCAACTATTAGTCTATCACTGCTCATGAGATTTATTAAATATTTATTTATTGTATTTTGGACACAGACAGTCATGTTTTACATTACGACATCTTAATCTGACTTAATATATCTAGACTTTGAGTGCCAACAATTTGTGTATTAAAATACATTAGACAAGTTTTTAAGTATTCATTTCTATTTCAAGATACATTTTAGTGTGTTTTAGTAGTTACATATTACAAGTAGGTAAGTTAATAAAATAAAATAATAATGCTTACTTTCGAAAAATGAATTAACTCAACATACAAACCGTTGTACCAACATCAATATTTATTCCCCCGTTACCAGGAGATCAGGAATTTTGGACAAGATCCCAAAAAACGAGCATCCGCCTCTAAGCAGGCCGGCCGAAACATTTTATTTTTTATTCAAAATAAAAAATCACGTTCGGAAAATGGCCTCGGGCTCTCCGCTTCGTGGTAGCGATACCAAAACAATGAGTATTTTAAATTATTTTATTAATACAAATAATATATTTAGTATTATTTCATTTTAATAGTAGGGATACGATTTTAAGTAGCGTTAGTTTCTAAGTGCTCAACCTAAAATAAAAAAACTTTGCAAAAGTCCACGACCAATACAATATTTTGAAAACTTTGCACCGCCATTCCTCCTTGTGATTTCCTCCATGCTGCTATAAATATAATTTATTAAATACTTTGAAGGTGGTAGAACCCTTTGTGGTTCGACTCCGGCGGCACCACCGCCACATCTATTTCTACCTAATAACAGCAGTGTTAGGCGCTGCTGTGTTCCGGTTTGAAAGGTGTGGTAAGGGAGACAGACTTTTCCGAGGCGTTCCAGCTTACTCCTCAGGGGTAGCGGCGCATCTGTGGCCGACCTCAGGTGGGAATATCTAATCCTATCTGGGGTTGATTACAGATGTCCATGAGCGGCAGTAGCCACTTACCATCAGGTGGACTGTATGCTTGTCTGCTACTCCTATATTATAAAAAATAAACTTAAAATACTTTTTAGTAACGTCATTTTCGTTTAGAAAACCTTTTTATTAATCACAAAAAATCTACTGCTGCTGTGTTCCGGTTTGAAGTGTGGTAATGGAAAAATACTTATATGTGACGTTCCCACTTAGTCCTCAGGGCTAGCAACGTATCTGTACAATTATTTATTTTATCTGAGATTGATTGTAGACATCCATAAGCGGCAGTAGCCACTTACCATCAGGCTCGTTTGCAACTTCAAAATAATAACAATAAAACTTTTTTTTATAATATAGGAGTAGCAGACGAGCATGCAGTCCACCTGGTAGTAAGAAGTTACTGTCGCCCATGAACATCTGTAATCAATCCTAGATAGGATTAGACTCCTACCTCAGGTCGACCACAGATGCGCCGCTATCTCTGAGAACTAAGCAGGAACGTCTCGGAAAAAAGTCTTCCTTACCACACTTTAATATTATTCAAAGTTTTTTTTGCAAACGGTACATGTCAGTACTTACTCTGCGTACGAAATTTTTGTTAAGGCACGATTATAATAATTTTCAAAATTTGTAATTACAGTATCTTAGGCTACCGTTTTCTCATAAATAAAATCATTTAGCGCATTTTAAAAATTCAAATTGATATTTATTTGTACTTTAATAAATAATGGAAGTACATTACAACTTAAAAACAGAACGTAGATCCTCAATTATATATTTTTCGTAAAAAGAAAATTTCTTTTCTTTCGTCAAAAGAAAGACGTAATCTAGTTGAATTTTTTTAGAACATTTTTTAAAAAATTTCGCAAAATTGAAATTGTAAAATTTTACAAAAATCAATAAATTGCGTTAAAACGTTGGTATAAAACCTTATTATACGCGGAACAATGCCAACATGCGCAGTTAAGAGGTGCAAAAACACGAAATCGACGAAAAAGTGAGGATAAATATTGTTTCATTAGTAAATGATCTAAAAATTACATTTTTTAATATTTTTCAAACACGAAAATAGATGACAGTGACAATTTCATTTCTCAAAACTGGTTACATTTTCTTGTTAGGAGTGAGTAATCTTTACTAATCTATGTATGTGATCAGTAGAGAACGGCATTATTTTCGTACCATTAAAATCTCCGACAGCTACAGTTACTATCATCATACATGCTTACTTTATGTACTTAGTCCCTCTTTGATATATATTGCTATTGCAATAATAATATTTGGAAATCACAACAAAAACATCAAACAAACGCCTGTAAATCATACATACAAATAATTTACAATATAACAACTACTATATCCACTAAATTTCGATTTTAGAACGTCCAAAGCCGTCAAGTTTCTAATCAATCGCACGTAAAAAATGGCCCAAAAGAACGTAAAAAATGCCCCAAAAAGACGTAAAAATCAGAAAGATAATTCCTTGCCGATAAATTCATAATTGCGGGGTGTAACGTACATTTATCAAATTAATCTATCGGTTATAGGAAGGGAAGGTATTAAATATCTCGATTGGCTTCCGAGGGCTCTTAATATACTAGTTTGATGGCTGACTTTGTCTGATTTTACAACTGACTTCTATTATGTTTTTACCTGACTGTGACAGTAGGAAAATTCTGTTTCCCGAGTATACCTAAGTGTCTTAAATATATTTGAAATATTGAATATTAAACCCTTTTGGGTTCGACATCTCCACACCTATTTCTACCTAATAACAGCAGTGTTAGGCGCTGCTGTGTTCCGGTGTGAAGGGTGTGGTAAGGGAGACAGACTTTTCCGAGGCGTTCCAGCTTAGTCTTCAGGGGTAGCGGCGCATCTGTGGCCGACCTCAGGTAGGAATATCTAATTCTATCTGGGGTTGATTACAGTTGTCCATGGGCGGCAGTAGCCACTTACCGTTAGGTTGACTGGTGTTATAAAATGATGTTGTCTGTTTGAATGTCCAATGTATTTAAAAGGTGGTAGAGTCACTATGATTCGATCAGTTACCACCACCACATCTATTTCTATCGTAGTTCTTACGTTATGAAGGATATGGAATATAAACTTTATTAGCTTATTTTAACAACATTTTATTTAAATTATTATGTTTATAGTGATGTTGAAGTCAGTTTCTTTCTGTTCTAAGATTTTCTTTTTTATCTATTTCTTTTAAGTGCATTGCGGCATTGGCTCAGAATACATTTATATTTGTTTCCTTTTTTTCTATCGTTCTTTGTTTCTTTCTTTGACATAAGTTTTCAATTTTTCAACTTTATCACATAGATTAGTAAAGATTACTCACTCCTAACAAGAAAATGTACCCAGTTTTGAGAATTGAAATAGTTGCGTAAATAAGTTTTGCCACGTCTCCGTTCTAAAATGTCCCTAAAATATTTGAAATAATTATTTATTTATTATGTAAATTACGCAGTATTCGTTATTTATTCGTAAATTTTCTCTAAAAATGTTTTATTTGTCAAGAATTCAAAAAAAGAACCTACTAATAAGCCGTTTGTGGCTTCATTCAATTTCAAGGCGGCGAAGTATCTTTACTAATCTATGCTTTATCAGTAATACATAATTTATTTCGTTTTTATTAGGGTATAAAGGCAAATGTTAGTAAGTACATACACGTAAAAATATATACCTTCCATCCTACCACATTGAAACATTAATATTCATAGATTGTATTAAATATTCAAAATGATTTCATTGATGTCGTGAAGATATTACGACAATGAAACCCCAAGGTTTTTATAAAATACCGTATTTTGAACGCTTTAAAGATAAATTTCGAAAAATTAATATTTTATCCTTAAGTCATTTTACAAATTGGTGACCAACGGCCAAAGACACACATAAATTATTCCTTCGTAAAAATAAGTCAATATTTTCGTGGAAATACAAACGAAATTGACCCTTATGTAATGGTAATAGTGGATAAAGTCGTATGCTTTCGTTTTCAGTTATATTTCATTGGGTTTTCTTATCATTTCTATCGAAGTTTCTTTTTACTACTAAAATGCCATAACTCATAAAGTATTTTTGATTTTAGACCTTATTTTTGTGTATTTTGAGATATTATGGCTTGTGGCTGGATTTTTGAATTTTCAGTAGCATGCCATGTCGTAGGTTCGATTCCGCCTAAGGCTCTATGTTCTACGTTAAGTACGAAGGCTTAGTGGCATGTTTTTTTTTATTTTTGTAAGCCTCTAGTTATTATTAGATAAGGAAAGATAATTTTTGGGGAGCGCACATGTTCTTTTTTATTTCTTGTTTTTCGTTTCTGTTGTACCTACTGGTCGTTAACTTATTACTGTCCCACTGCTGGGCACTGCTGGGTCTCCTGTTTTTTTTATATAATATAGGAGTAGCAGAAGAACATGCAGTCCGCCTGATGGTAAGTGGCTACTGCCGCCCATGGGCATCTGTAATCAACCGCTGATAAGATTAGATATTCCTACCTGAGGTCAGCCACAGATGCGCCGCTACGCCCGAGGACTAAGCTGGAACGCCTCGGAAAAGTATGTCTCAATTACAACACCCTTCAAACCAGAACACAGCAGCGCTTAACGATGCTGTTATGAGGCAGAAATAAATGTGGCGGTGGTGCCGCCGGAGTCGACGGTGAAATACTTTTCTGGGGCATTCCAGCTTAGTCCTCAGGGGTCGTGGCGCATCTCTAGCCGACTTCAGGTAGGAATATCTAATTCTATCTGGGATTCTACAGATGTCCAGTACCATCAGGTGAACTGCATACTCATCTGCTACTCCCATATTCTAAAAAAAGAACTGCTATATCTATTTCATAAAAGTCCATTCAGGACTTATTTATTAGTGATAAAAACCATTTGACACACGACGCTACAGTTTTACAAAAAAAACAATGTGAGCCGTCACGGGACGCCTGGCAGATGTGAAACATCGACATTATTTTGTAAAAGTAATATGCAGAAAAGAACATATTGTGATAGGAACTAAATATGTCATAATGATTAAATAAAATATTACGATTTTTGCGCATGGCGACGCGTCGCCACACCGTACACACTACTGCATATAGACTGTATATATACCATCGTATAGCGTGGCCACGGCATGCGTCGCCACGCCAGAAATCGGTTTTACGTGCGGCTATAGATGTTTCACATCAAAAAAATCCAAAAACATTATATAGCGTGATCTCGACGACCTTAAGGGTTTTTTTAGGTCCCAAGCTATCTGTGTACCATCTAATCACGGTAGCCACGGTGCCCTTCTTCGAAGGGTCCGTAATTATAGACCTCAAGAGCCTACGGCTGAACCCCAAATGCGTTTTTAAGTTAGTATGTCATTTGTCGACAAGCTGTTAGGCATATTTTTGGAAACCATTTTATTTTTGTTTTTATATAAAGACTTCTAACTGTGTAACTATACAGAGTGATAGCCTAGTGGTTAAAACTAACAAAATCGAGGGGTCCGAGGTTTGAATCCCAGACTCTGATTTTTCGAAATATGTGTGTATTAGAAGCTAATCATTTTTCAGAATGAGAAGGATTAAGCCATAGTCCACCGCGTTCGCCAAGTGCGAATTGGTAGACTTCATACACCTTTCAGAAAATTTTGTTTCTTTTTAAGTTTTCACAGGTATTCAGGTTTCGTCACGATGTTTTCCTTCACCACCGTTTGGGCTGCTAGGCGTGCGAAAGAGTCTATGAAATAAGAACTATCTGGTTCTATAAATAAAGCAAAAAAAACGGTTTCTTTTACGGGAACCCCCATTTATATCAAAACTCTTTATATTTCTGTATTTGTAAATTTTCAAGTCTCTATCTTTTAAGATTCAAAATAAAGCCCTGTGACAGACAGACAGCGGAAGCTTAGTAATAGGGTTCCGTTTTTACCCTTTATTACCCTTTTAAAAATACAACCCAGGATTCGAACCCAAGACCACAAATCGAAGCAACATCAACTTTATCACTTGTTACATACAATTTACCGCTATTTCTAAATAAAGTCTTGGATTCAGTCACATGCAATTCACCTATCAAGACAAACAAGAAATCTTTACAATAATGTTTATTTATTTATATTTATTTAATAAGTTTTTGTATACAAAAAAATAACAATACAGAAGAGATAGAAATAAAGTACAAAGGATTGCTTATTCCAAAATGGAATAATTATAGTTTAAAAACTAAACACCACGCTAAAATCGCACAAGGAAAATCGTTAATCCTGATTCCAGACGATCCTGATGAGGAGGAGGATAAAATAATTTAAATCGTATATTGTCATCGGCTCTTGATAATTGTTCAAAAGTTTAAATTAATCGGACCGTTGAAAATCAAGTTCGAAGATTCCGTTACATACATACAAATCAAGTTAACAAAAGCATGATAAAAAAAGTATTCGAAATAATTGTAGTTGGTAGAACCTTTTGTGGTTCGACTCCAGCAGCACCACCGCCACACCTATTTCTACCTAATAACAGCAGTGTTAGGCGCTGCTGTGTTTCGGTTTAAAGGGTGTGGTAAGGGAGACATACTTTTCCGAGACGTTCCAGCTTAGTCCTCAGGGGTAGCGGCGCATCTGTGGCCGACCTCAGGTAGGAATATCTAATCCTATCTGGGGTTGATTACAGATGTCCATGGGCGGCATTAGCCACTTACCATCAGGTGGACTGCATGCTCGTCTGCTACTACTATATTATAAAAAAAAATTAAATGTTTTGGATTCGAACCCAAAACCACAAGCCGAAGTAACATCAAGTTTATGACTTGTTACATACAATTTGCCGTTTCTAAATAAAGGCTTGGCTTCAGTCACATGCAATTCACCTATCAACAACAAGTAATCATTACAAAAAGTACACAATAAACAATTTTCATGAACAACCAAGGTACTGATTATTTTGTTCAAATATTTGTACAAACAAATTTTCCACGGTTGTAAGCCATAGATTAGTGTTTAAATAAAAATAGAGTTGCATTTTGTTATAAGCCTTTTTATTTACTTTGTTACTATATGTGGATCGAATATTGAAACTCATTTTAACCGATTTCCCAAAGAAAAAAGGTTATTTGTTTGACGCATTTTTTTCTTATTTTTTTTAGAATATAAGAGTAGCAGACGAGTATGCAGTCCACATGATGATAAGTGGCTACTGCCGACCTGGACATCTGTAATGAACCCCAGGTAGGATTAGATATTCCTACCTGAGGTCGGCAACAGATGCACCGCTATCCCTGAGGACTAAGCTGGAACGCCTCGGAAGGGTATGTCTCCCTTACCACACCCTTTAGACCAGAACACAGCAGCGTTTAACACTGCTCTTATGAGGCAGAAATAGGTGCAACACACCTACATGCAATACACATATCAAGACTAACAAGTAATCATTACAAAAAGTACACAAACAATTTTCATGAGCGACCAAGGTACTGATTATTTTGTTCAAATATTTGTACAAACAAAATTTCCACGGTTGAAAACCATAGATTAGTGTTAAAATAAAAATAGAATTGCATTTTGTGGTAAGCTTTTTATTTACTTAGTTACTATATATGGATTAAATTTTGAAACTCATGCTGAACGTGTTAGATCCTGTGGTTCGACTCCGGCGGCACCACCGCCACACCTATTTTCCTTAATAACAGCAGTGTTCAGCGCTGCTGTGTTCTGGATTGAAGGGTGTGGTAAAGGAGATATACTTGTCGGGGCATTCCAACTTAATCCGCAGGGGTAGCGGCGCATCCATGACCGACCTCAGGCAGGAATATCTTATCTTATCTGGGGTTGATTACAGATGTCCATGGGCGTCAGACGGCCCTTACTATCAGATGGAGTACATGCTCACGTCCGGCTTTAGGATAAAAAATCAACAAAAACCAATAAACATGGACTGCACTATCTGTTATTTATTTAATCTGTGGCAACCACAAGATGGCGGCAACACACCTCGGTTTCCGGTGTACGGGTGTGGCGTGACAGTTCTGTAGGGGTTGGTTAGGGGTAGGTAGGTTAACTTTAAATAGGTTAAATATTGTTGTGGTTAAATACTGACTGCGCGGTTGGGCTTGGTTTTGTAAATAATCTTATATATAAAATTCTCGAGTCACAATGTTAGTTACCGTACTCCTCCATAACGGATTTACCGATTTTCACCAAATTTTATATGCATATTCAGTAAGTCTGAGAATCGGCTACTATCAATTTTTAATACACCTAAGTGATAAGGGTTGTTCACCCTTAACATTTTTTTATTTATATAGCAACACAACGTTTGCCGTATCAGCTTGTATAATATGCATTATACATACCTAAGTATGTAGTGTGTAGTTTAATAAGTAAGTACAAAATATTAGTTTCATTTTTGTTTTGTAGTTATTGAAGAGTTAAAGATGCCGTTTCTTCACCAAGTTTTCTATTAACCAAAGAAGAAAAGTTTCTTGTAGCAATTAACACGCAAATAAATAAATAAGCGCTTTCTACAGTCACAGCCCCACACTAGGATTCCCTGTATCGTGGACGCTGTGGACACACACAGAGACAAATACACAAACACCCAGAGAGAAATTGAAGGTGGTAGAACCCTCTGTGTTTCGACTCCGGCGGCACCACCGCCACACCTATTTCTACCAAATAACAGGAGTGTTAGGCGCTGCTGTGTTCCATTTTAAGGGGTGTGGTAAAGCAGACATACTTTTCCGAGGCGTTACAGCTTCGACCTCAGGGGTAGCGGCGCATCTGTGGCCGACCTCAGGTAGGTATTATTCTTATCTGGGGTTGATTACAGATGTCTATGGGCGGCAGTAGCCACTTACCATCAGGTGGACTGCATGTTCGTCTGCTACTTCTATATTATAACCCAGACCCAGAAACCTAAATTCGTCATTTAGAAATCTGTCTGGCCGGGGATTGAACCCGGCGCGTCAGACCGTTATGGTGACCGCTCCGTTACGCGGGTCGTCATATAATTTTGTGAAATCAGCGATATGTGCCTGGGATTTGAACATGGGACTACCCGAATGAGAAGCAGAGCTTCTTAACCAGAAAACAAATTAAATACAATAATTTTAGTCGAATTTCAATCACTATGCGAACAGTGGTATATAATAACACGAACTTTTGCCCGCGGCTTCGCTCGCGTTACGAAGTGATATTTTCATCCCCTATTTTATCCCCTGGGGGGTAGAATTGATGAAAATCCTTTCTTAGCGGATGCCTACGTCATAACATCTACCTGCATGCCAAATTTCAGTCCGATCCGTCCAGTGGTTTGGGCTGTGCGTTGATAGATCACTATGTCAGTCAGTTACCTTTTAGTTATATATATTTAGATTGAAAATAATTCTGTTACATTTTTATATCCGTTCATATAAAGGTATCAAATTATAGGGTTGACTAACCATCAAACCTTTTTACATACGAAATATTGATTTACATAATTCTTATATTAAGGACACCTACGCCCTAATCTAAATTTCAAAGGACGTAAAGTCGAATAGTTATCATAAAAACATAGAAAAATAAAACATATAACTATTTATAAATACCCTTTGATAAGAACCCTATGTGGTTCGAGTCCGGCGGCACCACCGCCACACCTATTTCTGCCTCATAACAGCAACGTTAAACGCAGCTGTGTTCTGGTTTGAAGGGTGTGGTAAGGAAGACAAACTTTTCCCGAGGCGTTTCAACTTAGTCGTCAGGGGTAGCGGCACATCTGTGGCATAGCTCAGGTAGGAATATCTTATCCTATCTGGGCTACTACTGATGTCCATGGACCCAGTAGCCATCAGCTGGACTCATACTCGTTTTGCTAAGCCAATGAAAAGAAGGGTAACAACTTTTCAGTGAAAAAAAAACTAAAGTTCATTCAAATACCCAATATTCATACCCTTCAAACCAGAACACAGCGCTTAACACTGCTGTTATGAGGTGGAAATACCATCAATATTTAGTGACCAACACTAAATTGTAAAAGTTTCAATTCAAGCTTATGCATAGGTGTCGCTGCAATCGCCCCTCTTCCTTGAAGACCCATCTGATAGGCCATAAACAAAAGATTTTGAAAACTAATCCGTTATCAGAGATCGTGTTAGACGCTTACGGCGGTATATCAAGTAAGGATGGATACCAGAATTTATTCGGAACATTTTCGAAACATTAATATGTCCAAAAACAAGAATCGAGTAAACGATGCATCAATTAAAATATTCATAAGAAAAGATATGGAGACGTCGTTAGTAGTTTTGTAGGTGGTAGAACCCTTTGTGGTTCGACTCCGGCGGTACCACCGCCACACCTGTCTGCCTCATAACAGCAGTGTTAAGCGCTGCTTTGATCTCGTTAGAAGGACGGTGTAAGAGAAACATATTTTTTCGAGGCGTTCCAGCTTAGTCCTTAGGGATAGCGGCGCATCTGTGTCCGACCTCAGGTAGGAATATTTAATCCTACCTGGGGTTGATTACAGATGTCCATGGGCGGCAGTAGCCATTTACCATCAGGTGGACTGCATGCTCGTCTGCTACTCTTATATTATATAAAGTTTTTTTTATAATATAAGTAGCAAAAAAACACGCAGTCCTTCTGATGGTAAACATGGCGACTCGCTTGGAGGAGCGCTCTCTAAACCGTTCTGACGGAACAGGTTCCAGGTTTGATCTTAGGCCAGACAGACATCTGAATCATGAATTTGGGTATCAGGTATCTGTTCTGTTAATACTGACGGTCCTGACCAAAATAACGATAATAAATAGGATAAAATTAATAGATCGTGTATTGTCAGTTCTTGACAATTGTTCAAATTGTTTAATAACTGTAACCGTTCAGTTTTAATTATGTTATAATCCGCACTATGTTCAAATTCCGTTAATTTATTATTTAAATAAAAAATAGTAGGAACACGACTCCACAGCTCCCAACCACGCGATTCATCACCGATCAATCAAAGAGCCTCTCGGGGCAATAAATTTTATTTTTTTCTTCAATACACCTTGTAATTATGGGCCGTATTGGTGTATAATTAAGAACCATACGTATTGATCTAGAAACTGATAGATTTTCGATTTTCGATCCTTAGATCCTTTATGTTACGCAGCTCCGCCCAGCAAGTGCATTTTAAAGGATTCTTTAATAAGATTGAAATAATAAATGCAAAAAATAATAAATTCTGGCCGCGAACGTGTAAGATGTAGAATGAACTTCTAAGGTATTGCCGGAGCGCTATGACATGGGGCTCTTCAATAAAGGTGCAAAAAGAGCTCTCATACAAAGCCGGCGATGCATTGGTGACTCCCCTGGTGTTGCATGTCCATAGGCGGCGTTGACTACTTTCTATCAGGTAGCACGTCTGCCTAATCGTTAGGTTAAACAATAAAAAAATGCAGTACGCTTAGTGGTAAGTCACAGGCGTATGGACATCTGGAACCAACTCCATATAGAATTGGGTTTTACCTGAAACCAATCATAGATAAGTTACTACTCTTGAGGACTAAGATGATCGTGTGATATGTTATGCAGCTTCTCCCAAGAACTGTATATTATTGAGGGAAAGAGGGTTTAATTGATACCGTCGTCAATCAATTATTTTCCCATTTCAAGGATCTTCTTTCAAATTGCGAAGGGTTGAGTAGTCCAAAACATTCGCCAATTGTGGGTTTGTAGACTGCACATACCTTTGAGTTGATGAGATCTCCTAAACGTTTCCTCGCGATATTTTCCTTCACCATCACATGTGATCTATGTCAGAACTTATACCTGATAATCAACTTCAAGTTATTGATACGAAATAATTTAAGTGAAACAACACTTGAAAAAAAAAAATACATATTACTTATAGTTTTTGAAGTGGTAGAACCCTTTGTGGTTTGACTCCGGCGGCACCACCGCCACACCGATTTCTACCTAATAACAGCAGTGTTAGGCGCTGCTGTGTTCCGTTTTGAAGGGTGTGGTAAGGGAGACAGACTTTTCCGAGGCGTTCCAGCTTAGTCCTCAGGGGTAGCGGCGCATCTGTGGGCGATCTCATGTAGGAATATGTAATCCTATCTGGGGTTGATTACACATGTCCATGGGCGGCAGTAGCCACTTACCATCAGGTGGACTGCATGCTCGTCTGCTACTCCTATATTATAAAAATAATAATAATATTTTTTTAAACTTAGTTAAGAAATCAGTACACATGTACATAAAAACTAAATTCACAAATCTGAATGTTTAAATATAAAACTATAACAAAGGCATTTAAAGAAATGTACAAACAAATAAACTGGAGGTTCTTCAACATAATTGGAGTCACTCACGCGAGGGGCAAGCGGTCTTCTGAGAAACTTGAGTATATAATGTGTGATATATAAACGCTGATATTTTAGACTGCGCACTTCGGAAGGCCTGGGTTCAAATCCTGCTTCATTTTTTTTTTATTTTTCATATATTTTAGGCTGTTCGCTTACTTCTTAAGCGAACAGCCTAAAATATATGATAGGTTCATTTTTTTATAATATAAAAGTTGCAGACGAGCATGCTGTCCACCTGATGGTAAGGCTACTGCTACCCATTTACATGAGTAATCAATCCCAGATAGTATTAGATATACCTAATTTAATCATTTAGTTTTTTATAATATAGGTGTAGCAGACGAGCATGCAGTCTCTCTAATCAAACCTAGATGCGAATTGATTCTTAACTGAGGTAAGTATGTCTCCCTTACCACACCCTTTACCACTAGGCTATCACTGCAATTTAAAGTTTACACAAAACAAATCCCACACTTTTGTATATTATTTCTAAACTCTGGGAAAACCTCATTCGTGAAGGCGACGGTTACAGCGAGATAAAGAAAAGTTGAAACAAATAAAATTATATAATTTGATGCAGTCACGCGAATGTGCTGTTGTTGAAAGATGTAGGTATATGTACAACATACCTGTGATTTAGTGGCCTTGGTTGCAAATTATATATTTATTTCACGCGAATATTTAACCCATTTTTGTCCATACTGAGTATGGGTCCCTGAGTTAGTATCCTCTTAGAGTGAGACTTTAGACTAAAACTGACCAAGTGGGGATTAGTAGACTCAATTTACAAATCAAACTATTAACAAATCATAATATTAACGTATTGATAACACATATAACTTCAAGAAATCAGAGGGTACCTGGGAATAGAATTTTAGACATAATGTAAGAGGCCGAATTCAAAATTATTCGTTATAATTACTTATTTTATACGCAACATTATTCCATTTTTACTGAGACACATGATGAAGGCTTATTGTTAATTTAACTTTTAATTTCACTGTTTTAAGTCAAAAATAGCGGCCGTATAGCTTGCCATCTCATAGACAAAAAGTTGTATCACCTTCTGAATGTAGAGTCCCAAGTTTTACAATAGTTCTAAAAAATGAAATATAAATAAATACCAGAATCTCTCGGTAGCATTATTAACACTGAATAGTAATATTCAATCTCAATACTTATAGTAAAAGTAAAGACGTCAATTTAAATACGTACAGTTAATGTTTGTTTAAAAATGTACTATATTAGGAATCATAATTACGAGAGTTTAGGTGTAGCAATCAACGCCATCTAGTATCGAATAGCCATTAACTAACTATCACAATATTTATAAAATAGATAAGTTTTGTAACATTCTTTTTTTACTTGTTTTTTCCGCCAACGTGAAAGAAATATTATTATTAAATGTATTTAGGTATTTAAATAAAGTATATATTGTTTTTAAACTAAGCATCTACAACCCTTCAAAAATAACCCAAGAAATATTCACCCAAAAACGGTACAAAAAGAGAAAAATCGGAGCAATTTTCAAATGTAGAAAGGTTTCCAAATAAAAAACGTGAATTTGAGGGTTTTGTCGAAATGTGCAGTTAATTGGAGCTAATTCAGGGCTCGGGGGAGCGATTACGTGTGGAATCGAACCCGAGACCTTCATAACTTACAAGCGGACTTGATTTATCGTAGTAGATAATGTTATTATTGCATGATGTATTGTAAGTGCGTTAGTTTGTGTACTTTATGTGTTAGTGGTGTAATGATAGGGTCTCGGGTTCAATCCTGGGTTCATATCTGGTATCCCGCTGGGTCTCCTTTCAGAATGAAACCTTTGTAGCATCCGAAGGCCATCTTATATTTATTTCTGCATAGTAACAGCAGTGTTAAGTTTCTGTGTTCAGCTTTCAAGTGTATCAGGGAGATATACTTTTGATGTGAAACATCTATAGCCGCACGTAAAACCGATTTCTGTCGTGGCGACGCATGCCATGGCGACGCGTCGCCACGCTATATGATGGTATATATATACAGTCTATATGCAGTAGTGTGTACGGTGTGGCGACGCGTCGCCATGTGCAATCGACTGTGCGATTCTCTCCCACTCGATCTGGCGTTAAGCCATCTTTCTCGCTACACTGAGCTCGAATACCTATAGTGTATACTCCGTAGTGTACACAGTGTTGTTTACTACAGTAAACATAACCTGTGTTTTACTTGAAAATTTATCATTATGACATATGTATTTAGTTCCTATCACAATATGTTATTTTCTGCATATTACTTTTACAAAATAATGTCGATGTTTCACATCTGCCAGGCGTCCCGTGACGGCTCATATTTTTTTTTTGAAGATGGTAGAACCCTTTGTGGTCCGACTCCGGCGGCACCACCGCCACACCTATTTCTGTCTATTAACAGTAGTGTTAAGTGCTGTTGTGTTCCGGTTTGAAGGGAAACATACTTATCCAAGTAGTTCTAACTTAGTCCTCAAGGATAGCAACGTATCCGTGGCCGACCTCAGGTAGGAATCTAATCTTAAGTGAAGTTCATCAGATGGATTGCAAGCTCTTGTGATACTCTAATATTAAAAAAAAAAACAATGTGAGCCGTCACGGGACGCCTGGCAGATGTGAAACATCGACATTATTTTGTAAAAGTAATATGCAGAAAAGAACATATTGTGATAGGAACTAAATATGTCATAATGATAAAATAAAATATTACGATTTTTGCGCATGGCGGCACGTCGCCACACCGTACACACTACTGCATATAGACTGTATATATATACCATCGTATAGCGTGGCGACGCCACGGCATGCGTCGCCACGCCAGAAATCGGTTTTACGTGCGGCTATAGATGTTTCACATCAAAACTTGTGTTTGAAATCAAATTCATTAGAAAGGTTGAAATTAATACAAATGGAATGTGAAGCGTTCCAACTTAGTCTCTCAACCACGCTCAGATTCTTGTACTTGAATATTGCGGAGTTTCAACAGCTCTTTTTGTTTCAAAAATAAATAAATCCGAACCTAGGAACAGCTAAAAAAAGGAAAAGTCGACTGACCTCTCGGCGCAGTAAATTGCTGATTGTGCGGTAGGTACTACAATTTATTTCTTGTTTTACAATTCTTTAGAGACTTGGTAGAGTCTTCTGTTTTCGCTAGCTTTGATTTTATTGACCTTAGACTTGAGTTCGTTTTAAAAAAAATATTAAGTTTAGACGTAGAAAATAATTAATATTATTTATTACTAGCTGCCGGGTGGCAAACGTTGTGTTGCCATATAAATAAAAAAATGTTAAGGATGAACAACCCTTATCACTTAGGGGTATGAAAAATAGATAGTAGCCGATTCTCAGAGCTACTGAGTACCTATGCATTTAAAATTTGGTGAAAATCGGTAAAGCTGTTTCGGAAGATTACGGTAACTAACATTGTGTCACGAAAATTTTATATAAGATTATGTAAATGATCATATTTATGTAATACCTTTTAAGTAGTTAACATTTTTCTATTGTAGGTAGTAAAAAGATTAAAGTTTCAGAAATGTTTAAATTTGAGTTTTTTTTTTTCAAAAAATCCAACCATGAAACATGAAATAAAAAAAATGAATGTTAACCCACACATATTCAGCGCGGTGATCTATGGCTTAAAATTAATAAAATTAAACAGAGATTATACATATATTATACTATACATTGTTCTTTAGTTTATTTATTTTAATGTTACAAATAGATCAGAATTTTTTTTTTTTTTTTAAAATATAGATTGAATCAATAATAAATAGGCGATAATACACGTAAAGAGATGAGTTAATTAGGTAGGAAATACACATAAATAAATTAAGAAATTTATTAATTAAAGCATTATACAATTAAACAGAGCCACGGACGTGCAAGATGTGGAATGATTTTCCTCCTGAGGTATTCCCGGAGCGCTAAGACATGGGGCTCTTCAAAAAAGGTGTAAAAACAGCTCTCCTCCAAAGCCGGCAATGCATTGGCGACTCCTCTGGTGTTGCAAATGTCCCTACGACGGTGACTGCTTTCCATCAGGTAGCCCGTCTGCCTCATCGTTTAGGTATAATTATAAAAAAAAAACAGTTCCTGATAATTTATAAATTAATCAAATAATTATTGCAAATGTAGACACTATTTCAAATTAAAATTTATTAAAAAGAACAATAATACGTCGAATCTATTTAATAGGCACAATTAAGGCCTCCAGCGCCTTACTTTCAAATCAAATGCTACAAAGAACTTTGAACGTGTATTATTGATGGCAACTGAACATTTTTCCAACTTCAAAATCACTAAATGGTCAGTTGACGGGTAGTAATTTGATAGAATTCTTGACTAGGAAATAATAGGTTGTGGTTATTCCACTTAATGGTTTTATGTCTAAGGAATACAGGAAAATGCGTTGCATTTAACACTTTTGTTTTTAACAAAACAGTTTTGTTGTTTGACAAACCTTAAAAAGGGGATTTTTAAACAATCTAGTACCTACTCTTTGTGGTTCGAGTCCGACGGCACCACCGCCACACATTTCTGCCTCATCACAGCAAAATTAAGCGCTGCTGTGTTCTGGTTTGAAGAGTGTGGTAAGGGAGACATACTTTTCGGAGGCGTGCTAGCATAGTCCTCAGGGGTAGCGGCGCATCTGAGGCTAACCTCATCTAGGAATAACTAATCCTATCTGGGGTTGATTACAGATCTCAATGGGCGGCAGTAGCCACTTACCATCAGGTGGACTGCATGCTCGTCTGCTACTCCTATATTATAAAAAAAGCCTGTTGGGCTTTTATCTTCCTTCAGAGTGTCAGGTTTTGCGCCATTGTGCATGACACTCGCCAACTGCTGGGCTCGAGCCTCTATCAGGTGGGTTTAGGCCACAGTCCGACGCGCTGACCAAGTGCTAATTGGTAAATTTAACTCATGTTTAAGAACTTTTTTGAAGTCTTAGGTATATAGGTATCCAAACGATGTTTTCTTTCATCGTTATAGCAAGTGATAATTAATTTCTATAACGCACATTACCTACTTCCAAAAATTTGCATAGCATGTTTGGGTTCTAAGTTCGCCTTGTTGCAACCTCTGAAGACTAACTTGGAACGTTAGTGCCTAACATAGTATTCACGTAACTATATTACTACAAATAGACACGAATAAACCATAAGTAGACAACACTAATTTTTCAACATTAAAAATCTAGTGGAATATTCTCTAAGGAATCATTCATTTGGTTAAGTGGAGCCTTATTTCTTTTAAACGGAGGGTAAGTTAGAAATACCTAATGGAAATTGATAATGTGAAAAACTAATGTATGGTCGAGGGAAATTAATAGGTGCCTTGTATACTTTATACTAAGTAGGTATTACTAGTTATCGCCCCCGACTATGTCTGTAAATCTATTCTTATATTAAGTAACTGTATGTCCTTTATTAGCTATGACATTATTTAGAAGACATATAGAAAGATTTTTTATATAATATAGGAGTAGCAGACGAGCATGCAGTCCACCTGTGTAAGTGGCTACTGCCGCCCATGGACATCTGTAATCAACCCCAGATAGGATTAGATATTCCTACCTAAGGTCGGCCACAGATGCGCCGCCACCCCTGAGGACTAAGCTGGAACGCTACGGAAAAGCCTGTCTCCCTTACCACACCCTTCAAAACGGAACACAGCAGCGCTGCGCTATGCGTTGAGCTATCACTGCTGATATTAGGTAGAAATAGGTGTGGCGGTGATGCCGCCGGAGTCGAACCACAAAGGCTTCTACCACCTTCAACCTCCTTCCTTCAATGTGGAAGACTAGAGGCTGTTTATGTTTAAATTGTTACGTGTACGTATTTAAAGATGGTAGAGCATAGAACGGTAAATCTTAGAATGATTATTACAAATTTGAAGGTAGAAACCTTTATGGTTCTCTCCAGTGGCACCTATAACTGCCTTATAACAGCAGTGTCAAGCGCTACTGTGTTCTCTTTGAAGGGTATGGTAAAGGAGACATACTTTTCCGAGGCGTTCCAGCTTAGTCCTCGGCAGCGGCGCATCTGTAACCGACCTCAGGTAGCAATCTAATCCTATCTGGGGTGCATGCATGCTCGTCTGCTACTCGTATATTATTAACTAAAATATGTTCTGGGTTTTGACTTAGCTACTACTCAGTACCTATATATATATAAGTACTTGCTTCTCATTCGTATAATTGTCAGTATTGATATATATAGGTGTATGTACGTCCGTCCGTACTAATTGCGGTGCACCGATTGGTTGATTATAGGGGATTCGATTCCTGTAGTTCTCACGCGCGTGTGATGTATGGGGTGAATGTATACTCGTAGGTTGTAGGGTGGGTACTTTAGACGAAAAGGTGGGTTTTATTCGACTTTCAAAAAGATAAACTCAATCAAAAAAATTGCAAATTTCCTTATTACGACCAGTGCAGTGAATAAGTTGATTTTGTTTTTTTAAATAGATATCGAAATTTAAAAAAATGTTTCCCTTATTGCGATCAGTGTAGGATCCCGTATTCTAAATCTTATATATAAAATTCTCGTGTATGTGAGTTACCGTACTCCGAAACGGCTTTACTAATTTTCACCAAATTTTATATGCATATTCAGTAGGTCTGAGAATCGGCTACTATCTATTTTTGATACCCCTAAGTGATAAGGGTAGGTCACCCTTAACATTTTTCAGGTAGTATCTCTTTAAAAAAGTATTTGTATAAAATTGCGTAAAATAGAACTAATAATAAAAACCTACTTCTAAGTAAAATAAAGGGTATCATACAAGAATTTTGATATTTTGGCACTTTTCAGTTTATCTTTTGAACCGCAACAGATAGAGTCTTTAATTGTTTACAATGCATTCACTTCTATAGGTAAAAAAAACGAATTATTAAAATCGGTCGACTAACGGCGGAGTAATTCGTGTACATACATAAAAAAATATATACCAGCCGAATTGAGAACCACCTCCTTTTTGAAGTCGGTTAAAAATTAAGTGCGTATTAAACTTGCTTTCGCAAGTGATCATTTGTTAAAACAGCGCAAAATTTTTTTGAAGAAATCATCTTGACGTTCTTCTTTGACACGTCTGAAAGAGCGGCGCATCTGTGACCAACCTCTGGTAGAAATCTAATCATATCGGAGGTTGATTACAGATGTCCTTGGTAGCTGACACTTACCATCAGATGGACTGCATGCTCGTCTACTATTCTTTTATTATAAACAAATATTACATACAAAAAAAAATCTTGTGTCCTAAAAATAACCAAACTTATGAACACCCTACTAACCGACTCGGAGAAAGCGAGTCAAATGCATGTTATTTTAGGATTGTGAAAAATTTAGACTTCAAAAAATACCTAATAATACCTTCTTATGTATTAAGAAATTATATTGTCAGTATTACATAAATATGAGTAATGTGCAGCATTTTTGACTCTTTTTAACTTATTCGTAAATACTTTACGATTTGAACTAAAGATTAGTAGATGATAGAATCTTTCGTGGCATCACCGTCACACCTATTTCTGCCTTATAATAGCAATGTAGCGCTGCTGTATTCTGGTAAAGAGAATTTTATGTAAGTAGAAGAAGTAGCTTCTTTAAAAATAATGATGACGGAATCATAACTTCATCACAATTAATATTCAGTCCATCTGATGGTCAGTTGTTACTTCCGCCCATGGAGATCTGTAATCAATCCCAAATAAGATTAGAATTCTACTTGAGGTCGGCTACTAAGACTATGTTAGAGCGCCTCGAAAAGTACCACATCCTTTAAAATTTAAATCAAAACACAGCAAAGGTACACCGCTATTATGAGGCCAAAATAGGTGTGACGGTGGTGCCTCCGGAAAACAACCACGAAGGGTTCTTTCACGTTCAAAAAATTTATGATTTAAGAAACCGTTCAGCGTGATAAGATAACTTTACCTGGGATCGAACCCAAAACCCACTGCTTTAATCCTAAGATTCCTAAGTCCTAGTGTAGAACTACTTTAGACAGCATCAAAACTAGTGTCTCATCGGGAATTGAACCCAGAATCCTGGTACTTACTAGGTGGTCTAACTCTCGTAAGCTCGTGAGCTTTTTAAGCTTCGTCTAAGAGACAGTTTAAGTGGCATATCCCACGATTCCACGAGATGACGTGTATGAAGAGCGGCCATTATAATAATATTTATTAACTACTAGAGGCGGTTACGGCTACCATTTCTAATGAATCTTTAGCTTCAGGCTAAGTTTTTATGCTCATGCTACAAGAGAATCATTCTACTAAGAATATTTGAGCAAAGTCATACGGAAAAGAGGAGTTTTGGTTTAGTTTTAGTACTGAACTCAAGAATATCCTCAGCTTAGATTCCGGCATGCCGCACATTTTATGGGGCGGCAAAATTTTATATTCGTCTTAAATACCTTTTCCATTGTCTCATTTCTTGGGCGGCAAAATTTTACTCACACCCGGGGCGGCAATTTTCGTTGTCCTATTTCGAACTGTCCAAAAACATCTATTCCATTCGCAACGGCTGTAGCTTAAAAATTAATTTTAAAATATGGTGTGGTTCGTTTCGTTCGATTTGATTGGTCTTGATAGTACGATTGATAACCGGTGCATTAAATTAAGCAAAAAAAAACAGTATGTCTGCATTGATACACAACTTATTTACTCACTAAATTTTCGATTTTGAAAACCTTTATGTAGAATAAGTCTTCAAAATAAAAAGTCAACTCCCGAAAGCAACCATTGTCTATGTAATGAGCAATTGCGTTAAAATTCATTTTTAATTATAACTTCTTCATAATTAATGTTTGTAATCCAGTAATTAATTGGTTTATTGTTTATAATTATAATCTACTGTTTTAAGATGTGAAAGTTTGTTTTGAGTAATAGCTAGGTACTTTCATATAGTATTCTAAAAAAAACTTTTTGTTTGTAACAAGTACTACTTAAGTGGTAGGTATAAATTCTCGCTACTCGTAGCTATAAACTCGGTGGTCTAAATAATCTGAGTTTTAAACATTTAGTGAAGAACCGGTATATTTGTAATGGAGAGATATAGTCCGCGCCAAACTGCTAGTCCGCTCTGAAGTTTATGCGAGCAGCTGTAGTCATACAATTTGCAATGGGACGCGATTCATTTCTATATTCAGAGCGGACTAGCAGTTTTACGGCGGAATATACCACCACAACACCCATTTCTAGTGTTTTTTTTTTTATTTATGCCTAAACGATGAGGCAGAAGCTACTTGATGGAAAGCAGTCACCGTCGCCTATGGATATTTGCAACACTAGAGTCACCAATGCATCGCCGGCTTTGTTGGAGAGCTTTTTTTCCACCTTTTTTGGAGAGCCCCATGTCATGTATTCCGAGAATAATAGGCAAGGATCGTAGATATCAACTGACTTACATATTAGGCGACCATTTTAGTCCTCAGAAGTGGCACCGTGTCTGTGATCGGCTTCAGCTAGACCCTGTTCTATATGGAGTTGGTTACAGATACTCATCGACCGTAAAACATTAATTTGCAAAATTCAATATCTAAATATATATAACTCAAAGGTGACTGACTAACATAGTGATCTATCAACGCACAGCCCAAACCACTGGACGGATCGGGCTGAAATTTGGCATGCAAGTAGATGTTATGACGTAGGCATCCGCTAAGAAAGGATTTTGATCAATTCTACCCCCAAGGGAATAAAATAGGGGATGAAAATATTACTTCGTAACGCGAGCGAAGTCGCGGGCAAAAGCTCGTCTTATATATAAAATTCTTGTGTCACAATGTTAGTTACCGTATTCCTCCGAAACGCCTTTACCGACTTTCACCAAATTTTATATGCATATTCAGTAGGTCTGAGAATCGGCTATCTATTTTTCATACCCCTAAGTGATAAGGGTTTGCCGGGTCAGCTAGTAACTTTATTTTTCATCACTTGCCTATATTACTTATTAATTATGCATCCCCAATAAATATATATGCTCCGATAAAGTCATGCATTACAAAACTGTATTACGATGCTAATTTTATTGATGTAAAGTCATTTTTCTTCGTCGCAACAGTGCAAAATGTGAGGTTTAAATTAATTACACTATAAATATTAAAATAGAGTATTATACAACCAGTTTTTGCTTCTGAATCTTGTAGAAATAATGTTTCGTGATGCTTATAAATGAGTAAGACACACTTACTTTCTCAGTTTAATTCTCGTGTAAAAATTATTTGATGTTAAAAATCTCTTAGTTTTAAAAATGTGTAGGCACCACCGCTACACATATTTCTGCTTGAAGCTACATTGTGAAGCTGCTGTGTTCTGGTTTGAAGTGTGAAAGGCTTACATAGAAAATCAAGTAAAGTTTCAAATGTAACAGTAGATGGCAAGATATAGATTTTCGAAAAAAAAATAGAAGTAGGAAACGACCATGTAGTCCACCTGATGGTGAACTCCATGTAATATTAAGTTCCTACAGGTACAGATTTTAGACCACAGACGTGTTGCTATCCTTGAGAACTAAGTTGAAACGCCTCGGATAAGTACCTATGTCTGCCGTACCACTTCAAAGCGGAACACAGCAGCGCTGTTACTGCTGTTATTGGTCAAAATAGGTGTGTCGTGGTGCCGCCGGGGTAAAACCACAAAGGGTTGAACCGCAATTGTAAGTTATGCTTCAATAATAACTATATTATTACATACTTGTTAAATTATTTTATACATCAAGATAGCTAAACAGATAAATTTAAGATTAAACAATTTAATTTCCTCACATTTTGCAAAAGAAACTATTTTCCTTCGCCCATTTTTTTCTTCTTTCTTTGAATTCAATCTTCCGTGAAGTATCCCTTCTCAGAAATTCTGCTGAAAATATAAATTTAATAAGCCTCTGGAGAGCCTGTAACTAATCAAGTAGGTAGACTATATAGATAGATAATAATTTAATACAAGCCATTGTATTTTTTTATGTTTTACAAAATAAACAAATTTTTCCTTCTTCCATTTTTCAATGCAATCTTCCACGAAGCATTCCTTCTGAGAACTTACTTAAAAACAGACATTTAAAATCATAGCAGAGATACATAATATACTTCACGCGAAATACCAAATCGCTGAACCGAGGCAACATTTCAAATATGGCACCGGTCGTGACCTGCCCCGGGCTCGCTATTGGTGCACGTGTGTATCTTAGATACATTTTAATATATTGGTCTTATATTACACTAGCAAACCCGGCAAACTTTGTACCGCCTCAAAATTTATTTATCAAATATATTTCATATAAAATATAGCCTATGTTACTCGTAGATAATGAAGCTTTCGAATAGTGAAAGAATTTTTAAAATCGGTCCAGTAGTTTTTGAGCCTATTCATTACAAACAAACAAACAAACAAACAAAGTTTTCCTCTTTATAATATTAGTATAGATAGGTATAGTCCGCGTTAAACTGCTAGTCCGCTCTGAATATAGAAATGAATCGCGTCGCCATAGCAAATTATATGACATCTGCTCGCAACAACTTCAGAGCGGACTTGCAGTTTGGCGCTAACTACACTTGTATATTACCGAGTGAACATGATAGTTCATTTTAGTTTATTACATTACATACTTATACATTTCTACGGAGTGTAGATACGTGGTAGTTAATTTTAGTTTTTGAGATCTTAAAACCAGTTTATTCATAAAGTTATTATGATCTGTGTAGCGCAGCGGTAACTATACCAATTGATTCGCATGGAGGACCAGGTTCGATCACCGGCCAGATAGATACCTAAATGAGTAATTTAGAATAATTTTCTGGATCTCAGTGCTGTTTTTTCGTCTATGTATGTTTCTATGGCACTCACGTCACAGGAAAATGGATCTTTGACATGTGCAAAGTTTGATTTAGGTATCTATTCAGCACTACCTACTGTCCAGTGGTCATAATTCAACCACAATCATACATTTTCTAAATGTCAGACCACTAAAAAACGGAAAAGAAATTTTAAATTAAATGAGCTACCAAATAGGCTATCATATGAACTATAGAACTGAGATATAAACAAAAAAAATGCTGATATAAATTTAACGTACCTTACACATAATAAAAGAATTTCCTAATGCATCGAAAACTATAAGCCATCCTTTAATTACAAAATATAAAAAAGATTTATCGCACAATCCAAAGAATTCAACTATTCAACGAAATCAAAAATCACTTCTATCAATCAATCTGTTAAACCCGAGTTTACGGACCTAAATGCCGCCATTTGTATTTTTCGCGCGGTAAAAGTTTTATACGGATGCGTTCATTTTAACGCACATAATATTGAGGTTGAAAATCGCTTGAATTTAGTTATGGTGGGTTAAAATAAAATGCAGTTGTTTTGAGGTAAATCAATCAAGTGAATACAACGGGTGATTATATACGACGTTACCTCAGGGTGGTTCGATAGTAAAGAGAGAAGCATCAATCATTAGTTCTCTATTTTTCCTTTTGATTCACGAATCGGACTTGTTAAGCGATGGTTTTCTAGATTATAAATCATGTTTAAGTGTTCTGTATTTTTAATGGTTGCGTTCAGAGTAGGTAAATATGTAAGCTGTGTTTACTGGTCTGAAATTCGGCCATTTATACTTAGAGATGGAGGAATGCACCAGACACAGATATTAAGACGTTATGTGCATAGAAAATTATTGAACGCTGAACTTTCATAAAATATATTTCAAAGACCTGTGAAGTTTAAATATGTAGTTGGTAGGTAGATAGATTAAGGTATTTGTGTTTGTAGTTCCGGGACCAGTGGGTCTACCGCCTATCTCAACGCTATAGCTATAGCTTTGATGAAAGCTAAAGCGAAGCACTTGCTATAGCTTTCATTTTGAGCGACCGGCTATGATCGCCGCACTTTTGCAATAGCTATAGCTTTCGCTTTATTGAATGAAAATGAACGAAATAAGTCTGGCAACTGCGTTTGGTTAATGCTAGTTGATTACGATTTACGGTTTTTATTTTATTAATTAAAAATACTTAATTTTATGAAAATAGTTGTAATTTTTTAGTTACTATGTTAAATTATTATATTATATCACACTTCTGAATTTTAAAAAGCAAAATAATTGCCTTTTTTATTAAGCCATTGAAAACTAAACGCGTCCTGTCAGTGTCAACAAATTAGCGGTGGCCGTGGCCTTTGGTTCTTTGATCATTGTGTCACAATTTGAATTTCATACGTTGTGTAATCAATTCGTAATTTCATACGTAAGTACTCTTTTTATTAATTGTCCCTATGTGAAAAGTTATTCTTTGGTGTTCTGTGCACAAGCACCATAGGTTCCTACCTATGGTGCTTGTACGATTTGTGCTTTTTCGAAGTTATTGTGTCGCCGAGCCGTGTTTCCCGCCAAACACTACAAATGAGGGGAATCATTATATTAAGTACACATAATATCCCTTTAAATAAGCTAGAGAGAGCTTCCACTATAATTATTTAGTTTTCTGTAATGTGTTTCAGAGGTCAAAAATGCCCGCAAATAGAAAAATAGCGCAGGGGCAGCTGGCGTGTTTGGTGGGTTGGATGCAGTCCAACCCACTGGTAGCCCGAGGGGCTTTTTTAAATACCCCACAGGGTAAGCAGCGAGCCGGTGCCCTGTGGGACGAATTGGCCTCCCGGCTAAACGCTATGCCGGAGGGATGCACCAAAAGTGCAAAAGAGTGGCGACAAGTGAGTATTTATGAACCTTAATTGATAACATATGATAGGTTAGGTACTTGTTTGTTGTTAAATCATTTTGTTTTTGTGTTGTGTTTGTGCTATTGCATGAGTTATTGAATATGATAAGATACTTACTTTCTTATTAGCATTTTGTTTTATGCTGTTTGTGTTATTGCCTGAGTGATTAATTAAATTACTTATTAACATTGGAGGAGGGTTATGGATTAACTTACCTATTAAGTGCTCAAACTAACTTTTGTGTTGCGTTGCTTTGCACTTTAGTACTGGGGTGACCTCAAGTGTAAGGTCAAGAAGAAAGGGGCAGCAATTCGCCAGCATGGTGGTGGTACTGGGGGGGGCCCGCCATGTGGCATTTTGACACCAATAGAGGAGCGGATCCTATGCATAATCGAGGTGCAAAATGTCACAGGCATTGAGAATGTGAGTATCCCCTTTGATGTATGTTTTATATTTTGTTATTTCCTCTTTATTATTTCTTATGATTTTTATCCTTGCAAATTAAGTGATTATATTAGTATATTTTTGGATATTATAAGTGTGTATGTCTGTCTGTTTTTGTTGCACCTAGCTCCTAAGTAGTTAAACCATTTTAATTTACATTGTTTTGTTTGATAAGGGACTTTATCAAATGTGTTCTTAGCTAAGATTTGGGGGTGGAATGTTTTATTTAATATTAAGTAGATAATAGATATCTACTTTTTAACTACTATTTAGCTTTCTAGGTAGGTATTATGATATTATTATACAATCATAATTATAATTTTATTAAATTATCAGTACCATTTACTGCTACTTAATAATATGTAAAATCAAAACATACTCTATGACTGTACTAACCCAATAAGCCAAAACAGTAGGTTACCCTACCTACTATAATGATTGCTGTGCAATGAAATTAAACTCTTACACATAGATGGAAAACTAATAACATTTTGTTTTATCAGATGGGTGATGATGTGCTACTGCCATCACCACCACCACCACCATCATCAACACCACCACCACCACCACCACCACAATCACGGGTGATAGTGCTGCCCCTGGAATCAGGGAGCCCCATTGTTGGCAGCCACTCTATTCCATTTGGTATGTAGGTGACATAATTTACATTATTAAGAATAATTTATAGGTAATAAGAGTAAAATGCTTATACATATTCTAAT
The DNA here is from genome assembly GCF_041222505.1 of Epargyreus clarus. Classification (NCBI taxonomy): domain Eukaryota; kingdom Metazoa; phylum Arthropoda; class Insecta; order Lepidoptera; family Hesperiidae; genus Epargyreus; species Epargyreus clarus. Next base: position 3,791,577 of record NW_027332224.1, read on the forward strand.
AACAAACAACTTTTTCAAAGAAACATGAGTTTAATTTTTTTGACTGTTATTGGTTGGGCAATTTAGCTAATAATAATTTGTAGATACCTTGTTGATGATGGAGGTTGAGCATTGTGGGTATAGCAAGGAAACAATTTAGACTGGCACTTTTTGTATTCTTGTAAGGTTTTTTTTATTAAAGAACATAAAATAGAATAATTCAAAATAAACATTAATTAAAAAAAAGCTATGAAAAGAATGCCGACCGCCAACATACCTAAATATGTACAGTAGTTACTCATACATTATAATTTCATCTTTTATCATGCTACTAAAATAGACATTAATATATAAATCTTTAATGTTTTTAGAAAGTGAAATTCAAATGGAGACAGAGCCGGAGCTTGAGCCATCTCCAATCCCAAGCGCCCGCAAACGACCTAGTAAGTTATTTTTAAAAGAGCAGCTACATTTCCTATAATTAGCGCACTAAACCATTAAACTAGTTCCGTTTAAAGTGCCCACAATTTTCGACACTAGCGCCAAAATTCCTTGGTTTAGCACTATGAAGTGTAGCCACTGCATAAGCAAACTTCATGTCATCTGAGTACATGTTATTATATACCTTGACCTCATTCTCATATTCCTTAAAATCCTTCCATGTTCTCATTCTTCCGTGATCTCTTTGTTACATATATGATCAACTATTGAAATGTCATTATGCCATAGAGAGGAATTTTTAAAACAATATAATTACTTGAACAAAGAATAAAGTATTCATCAATATTTTTGTTTCAGAAAAAAGGAAACATGTCTTCAGCGACGAAGATGACGGTCATGCTGAGCCGTCAAGGACACAAGGTAAAACTAACGTTTGTCAGCACGCTTAGCGCAGCGATTATTCTTCTTTGTTGGGCAACGCGGGTTCAATTCCCGCACGGAACAAATATTTTTATGGGGCGCTTATCGTTCAGTAAAAAACGATCCGCAAAAACTTTTGCAAACAATTCTTTTCAAAATCATCATGCATGTTGATGTTGCATGATTTGTAAATCATTCATTCGGAAAATCTTTGCAGCAATGTGAGCACTTAATTTTATTTGTTAAAGTGCCTCCACCGCGTTGGGTCCTTGACCTCGAAAACCGTCGGGGCGCCGATGACCGAGAGCGGCTCGAGTTGGAGAAGCGGCGGGTCGCGTTGGAGGAGCGGCGGCTGGCTCTAGAGGAGCGCCGCTTCGAACAAAATCAGAAGTTCGAGGAGCGGCGGCTGGCTCTAGAGGAGCGCCGTTTCGAAGACGAACAGAGGTGGCGACACGACATTCTCGACACGCTCAAGGGCATTGCCGAACTACTTTAATTTTATGTACATACCGATTTTGTTAAATATACTGTTATGTGACGCCTTATGCATTAACCTACATTGTCCTCACATCTCTAATTACATCCTACTGTAAAATCAAACATAAAAAAAGGAGAAAAGGAAAAATATATCCATGGAGTTTCTTCCATGTTCTCCATAGGATTTTGTTTTGGAACATGCACCTAGCTTATGACATTTTAAATGTGCCAGTTAATTTGGCCTATTTGAAATAAAAATATTTGACTTTGACTTATACATTTATATGTATTATAATCAACAAAATCGGTGTGTACATAAAATTTTTAACTTTCCTCCTTACTTATAAACAAGTTTTAAGCGTTGCTTAGTTAAAATATATTTTGTCTTTTTTACTATTTGAAAACAATCGAAAATTACAGATTTTTTGCACTAGATGTTTCATTGTTAGTTAGGTATATTATATATATCTTCATCTAGTATAAAAAATGTAAAAATCTGACGTGTAAAAGCGTCTATAAAAGACCTATTTACAATAAATGAATATGTAGATTATAAAGACCGGTACATTATGAATGTACATAATTATGTAACATACACACGTATGTAAAATAAATATAATATGTAAAATAAAATACGTATGTAAAATAAAAATAAATATAATATTTTGATTTAATTAAATTTTTTATTTATTTGCGTCAAATTCTTTACAATTAAAACTCGTGCTCAATACAAAAATGAATGCTCAATACAAAAATGAATGATGTACAATAACAATATAAACTTAAACCAAAAAGTATAATTTAAATACAGTCAGAACAAACTTATGTACTAAATTATTATTATTACCGAATGATACAAAAATGAATGATGTACAATAACAATATAAACTTAAACCAAAAAGTATAATTTAAATACAGTCAGAACAAACTTATGTACTAAATTATTATTATTACCGAATGATACAAAAATGAATGATGTACAATAACAAAATACCTAAACTTATAGTACCTAATCTTGTCGTCCAGTTGCAGGCTCGCTGTAATCCCTGGGAGTATTCTTCGGCTGAAAAAAAATCATAAATTTTAAGTCTTTCCAATTAAATGAATTATGACCTAGTAAAATAATGTAATAAGCCTGGCGACACTGCTGCTAGGTTTGTATCTAGCATCAGCGTCGCTAGATTTCCTCTCCTTAAGGCATTATGTGTGACTGCAGATTGATACCAAAATCACTTTGGTAGAACAAAGGTAACCAAGTGTGTTTTGAAATATTTTCAAACAATCTGAAATTTAAAAACATGGGCATACCATCTACGCATCAAAGATGAATGCAACAAGCAAGTATTCTGTAATGAATTGGTACCTCTTCAACTGTTGCGTACGCGAGAATTGTGCAGTCTGTCCACAACTGCCTGCCTCACTGGACACATACCGCGGCCGGAAGATGTCAGCGGGCGGAATAGCACATGTTGAGGCTGAAGCGCGCGATCCTGGCGCATCACTTCCTCATCGACCTCTATGTTTGCACAATTGATGAGATTGTGCAGCACCACACACGCATTTACAATTTTCCCGGCCTTTTCTGGTGTGTAGTGCATCGTCCGATGGGCCAGCAAACAACGAAATCGTGTTTTTAAAACCCCGAAGCACCTCTCCACTACATTCCTAGTCCGTACATGCACGTTGGTATAATGCTCTTCCGGACTTCCAGGCTGGGCATTCAAAATGGGCGTCATCATCCAAGGACGTTGAGCATACCCAGAATCACCTGTAAATCAAACAAGTTTAAGGACATTCAAAATAAAAAACTTATGATGTAACACATTCTTTTATGTGATCCACTTTTCACTTTTATGTCTATGTGCATAAGGTTAAAAAAGGAATGTGATGGTACATAGGTACTAAGTATAGTGGCCAGTGGATCAAGCTTATAATTGAAAAATTACGTCTACTACAAGAACATAGTGTTTCTTCATTGAGGTAATTCATCCTTTTTAGATGGCATTAACATAATTTATATACAAATAGATTGCTTCAAGTTGCTACTTACCCAAGAACCAAAAGGTTTGACCTATCTCATGCAGTCTTTGCATGCCTATTTTAACACTGCTCACGTTCCACACATGTGAGTCATGACTTGCTCCACCCAATGATGCATCAACATGCAAGATGCGTAAGTCCGCATCACATATCTGAAAACATAAACAAATAGGTAAAAAACCCCTAACAATAACTAACTAATTTATTTATTATATGAACTATCTATGTACAACAGTTTTAAAGTATACTAGCAAGTAGATAATTATTTTTATGACTGTATTTCTCTTATTGACTTTATATAGTAGGTATTAGGTAGGTATAGTAGTTTTATTACCATCATCACATTAAGGGAATGGTACAACTTTCTATTGAAATATGCTTCCTCGTATTCTCTCGGACGAATTATTGACACATGGGTGCCATCGATGCAACCCAGAATGCCGGGAAAACCAAATTGGTCATTGAATCTGCAACATGAACACAGTAGATGAGATTTTTTATTAACAAATAAGGTAGGAAAGCAAATTTAACAAATAATAAATGATGGTAGGTACCTTCTTGCAGTAGCGTTGCGTTCTTCTGCAGTTCTTGGGAAGTGGATATATTTCTTAATGATGTGGGGATCATTAAGGACTTCCGTCACTTCTGCCAGAGAATCAGACACAGATGTCTGTGACAGTCCCAAACTGAAGTCATTACCAACATTCCGTTGGTAGGACCCACTGGCATAGAATTGCAATGCAGCAAGAATCTGCAAGAATAGAAAGGCATAAAAGTAGGGATGTAATTAACTATAAATATTAGGGACCTTCCTAGTAGTTTGGGAATCACTTTTCGAGTATAAGTTAATACCTAGTAGTTTCGGAATTACTCGTTGAGTATAAATTGATTGCTAAATACCTTCAACTCTGGCTTAATTGCAGTACTTCTTTGCGGAGTGCTCAACAAAGGCACTAAGTCCTCGCAAAGAGTGATGAAGTTGTTCTTCGTCAAGCGGAACGTTTCAATGAACGTCCGCTCTGGCAGCAGCATGGGTTGGCTCGCATCCCGCAGTTGTCTCCTACGCAGCTTCAGCATTGTCCTAAGCCGTTCCTCCTCTGCCTCTACCAGCAACAGCATTCGCGCCATTTCTCCACTCCACGAAACCCTGAAAAAATTGCAAAAAAAAACAAAACAAGCAGTATACACAGAACACACGTCTATTATGATATGAAAACGTATAAATGGCAATAATTCTGAATAAAATATTAGTACAAATGACTTAATATTTGTTCAAAGCTGTGAGAGATCTCCAACAGCTTTGGTGACAGTTCGTATTGCGTTGATGGCTTTCATCGAAAGCTAGGGCGGCCATCTTGAAAAATTAGCCGGTACCGAATTATCTGTCAAATCCAAGCATTTCAAACCATTTCATTCGGTCATTTGTTTTCGGTTTTGCTATCGCTTTGATTAGTACTTAGAACTGTCATAGTGTTTCATAGACGGTACGAAATTACAAAATGACGTCATAAACTAAAGCTATAGCGAAAGCAATTACGTTACGCGGTAGACCCACAGAATAGACTACGGTAACCCCTGCCTGTCATAAGAGGCGACTAAAAGGGGCTTTCGGGGTTGCGGGCGGCAAGAGTAGGAGCTCGAACCGCTTGGCTAGCGAGCCCGGGAAGGACAGCGGTGTGTGTGGTCGCATTCCGATGTATACATCAGACGGTGTGGCGATACAAACTCACCTGCGTGCGCTGCACTCAGTGCGCTGAGACGATTTCGTTCCTTTGGAGATCCCGGAGTCCTCTACGCAGCGCCGAGGATGGTCACCGGGGGGGTTTTAGTGCGGTAAAAGTCCCACATAACCCCGTGTCGCTACGGCACCGGGTACCTTTTGAAGGTTTCCCCCTCGAAAAAAAAATAAAAAAGTAAAAATAAAAAAAGGTTAAGGTCTTAACACGATATTTACAAGGTTGAGGATATTTGCTTTTTTATAAGATTGGAGTACCAAACGAGTATGCAGTCCACCTGATGGTAAATGGCTACTGCCCCTCGTAGATATATAATCTAACCTAACCTTTTTTTATAATATAGGAGTAGCAGATGAGCATGCAGTCCATCTGATGGTAAGTGGCTACTGCCGCCCATGGACATCTGTAATCAACCCCAGATAGTATTAGATATTCCTACCTGAGGTAGACCACAGATGCGCCGCTACCCTTGAGGACTAAGCTGGAACGCCTCGGAAAAGTATGTCTCCCTTACCACACCCTTCAAAACGGAACACAGCAGCGCCTAACACTGCTGTTATTAGGCAGAAATACGACCTAACGCCGATCACAGATGTGTCCCAACTCGTAGGGACTAAGATGATGTCATAATCATAAAGAAAAATGGAAAAATAGTCTATTAATATTGTTTTCACGTACAACATAGACATCAAGTCATTTAATCACTAATAAATTTATTATCTACTGCATGTGCCATCGAGAACGAGGTAAGTATCTAAGTATTTCTTTATTTACGATAAGTACTCGATGGAAGCTAGTGGAAAATTACACAATTGTATTAAAGTACGGTAGTCTTAAATATTTAGTGCGTAATAACAGGGTGTACGGACAGGTAAGTAGGTATTTACCTATTCCGTTAGACAATAATGTACGTATTTCTTAAACCTACTATGATATATATTTTAGAGAACAATGAATGTCACTTGCTTACTTCGAAATATATTTTTGTTGCTACATAACACATAACACACTCCTAAGGAAAAACAGGAAATTGTTAAGCCTGCTCCACATTCTCGTGGATTTCCTGTGCATCATATTTAAAAAATATTTAAAATGTTGTAACTTTCATATACCTACTTAAAATAAATAAAATTCAAATATTTTCAAGGTTACTGATTATAGATGGCGTGTGTGTAATTATTAATATCTATGTGTCAGAGTAACAGATAAATCAAATAAAATCAAATCATTTTTTTTTATTATATAATTTTTTGATTTATTAAATAAAATAGGATCTTTACAGAACACTTTTGAATGTCAATACAACTACCACCACTTCACAAGGTGTTTCGTTATGGAGAAGAAGCGGCGAAAGAAACTCCATAACACACATCTTTTAAAAAAAAATGTTTTTTTACAATGTCAAATTAACGTAATGGTACATGTGGAGTTGGAGCTAATTCAGACCACACCGTTTTGTCAGTCAAATAATCACTTAGTTTATAGTACGTTTTTTTACATAGCGTATAACGACATGTTTGATTTTTTTTCTGTGAGATTCAAAATGTGGTCGGGCATTTTATTGTAGTAGCGAATACAGTTGCCCTTGAAAGATCTAGCCACCTTACCCTTACTTACATAAAAAAAATACCTACCAGTTTCTGTGCATTTGTCAACCCTAGTTTAATTTAAATTTTTAAGTTGCTACAATTGTCAACCCTGTTATGTCATTATAAAATCACAACATGGCGGCGTAGCACAATCAATATACTGTCTTTTTAATTATTTAAACCCTAATTTCGCTCTATTATGTGACAAACCCCTATTTTGCGTTGAATACAGACAAGCGTATAATTTTATTATATTTCAATTCATTCTTTGATTATTATGACATGCTTTCTTACATAGGCAAAGTAATTTTAGAGAATTTTAAAATTTATTATTGATAGGAATAGACTTGAAACGGTCCTTATTACTGTCAACGAGGTGGTTAGGATAATGTATGTATTACGAATGTAATAAGGAAATAACTATAGAGTGACTATTTTGAATATAGGTTCGTATGGCATTTATCGATAGAGGATTTTAATATTAAAGTGTTAATGCTATTAGGCTACAATAGGCTGGTAGTTATTGTACATAGATAATGTGATACGACGATTATGGTAACCATAGATATATTATCCTACTGACGATATCTATGGTGGTAACAGTCTGTATTAAGTATTTTTAGGGTCCCGTAAAGGTAAAAACGGAACCCTATTACTAAGACTTCGCTGTCTGTCCGTCTGTCACAGGGCTATATATCCGGAACCGTAATAGATAGACACATGAAATTTTTACAGAGCTATAACAACAAATACTAAAAATAAAATAACGTTGAATATTAATGGGGGTCTCCATACAACAAACCGGTATTTTTGGCATTTTTCGATCTAACTGTTACACCTTACTAGAAAGACGGTCGAAAATTTTTACAATCCGTTTACTACCATGACTGGTATTATAATAGGTTAATACAAATAAGAACCATAAAACATATTTTAATATATTTATTTTATTTTACCATCATCACCCCAACGCCATTTATTGTTGTGTCGTATAACTAAGTATTGTTAAAAATAATAAAATGAATAAAAATTAGTAAAAAAACAATGAACATTTGGTGGTACGGAAGCCTCAATGTGCGAGTTCGACTCGTACTTGGCGAATTATTAGGTACTTTTTAAACTGTTTTGATAGGAACCAGTGTGGTTCGAGCTGGGGAAAAGGTGGTAGAACTCACTGTAGTTCGACTCCAGCGGCACCACCACCACACCTTTTTCTATCTAATAACAGCAGTATTAAACAAACAAACAAACAAAGTTTTCCTCTTTATAATATTAGTGTAGATTTACAAGGGAGTTACCACGACTACCTACAGCTATTTCTTGCATGAAGCAGTTGTACTTATATTTCGTGGAAATCCTCAGGATTGACCACGCATCGTCTTTAGATAGAACCTTTTTTCTATACGAAGTTAGTTACAGATGTCCTTGAACGATAATGATTACTTGCCATCTGATGTGCAGACCGCGAAAAACTGCTAGTCCGCTCTGAATATAGAAATGAATCGCAATAGCAAATTTTATGATTACACCTGCTCGCAACAACTTCAGAGCAGACTAGCAGTTTGGCGCGGACTCTATCTACTGCATGCTTATTTGTTACTTTAATTTATAAGATAAACAATATGAAATCAAAATATTCAACTTATTTTGGACTTATTTTAGCAAAAGACTAAGTGCTAACTTAGTTCGGAGTTAGAGTATATGGATGATGCTTAGGAAACATCGATAGCGTGGTTCAGGAGTGCAAAGCGCCATCTGTTGACGAGTTGCGGAAATTCACCACATAAATATCGCAGATATTCTCCATAACGAAATAGTTTTGCATCACTTCATAATTCTTGTTCATAACAAAACAGTGATGACGGGTCACCATACCGAAGTGGTGATTTATTGACGGAAGTATAGTTCCCGCCAAACTGGTAGTCCGCTCTGAAGTTGTTGCGAGCAGGTGGAATTATACAATTTGCTATGCAGTTTTACGCAGACTATACAAAAATAATACTGTCTTTTACAGAATTATTAAAAAAAATCTAGATTTTTTTACAAAGTAGAGTTTATTTCATAGACGATAGAAATTGGCATAGTGTTTTTGGCAACGGGAGATCTCCCTGTGGGCTAGGTGATCATGCTCAGACAGCGGCCGTGCTCCGACAGTCTCAGTTCGGAGCTTGTATAGGTACAAGATAGTTAAAAAACCTAGATAGCGTAATTAACTTACCTTTAATACTTTTATTGTTAACCGAACATTTTAACTAAGTTGTGACACGAGTAACACCTGTAAAGGTAGCATTTAATTGGACCTTATGTATCGTTATTGACCTATTGTACTAAATGCTTTACACAATAAAATAAATAAATAAATTCAGAAACGTGTAGCGCCATCTCTTGGCGAGTTGCGGGAAGTCGCCACAGTCTGAAAAAATTAGTAGGTATTCTGCAATGTCTTGATCGATACGTGAAGTCTTTACTAATTTTAGGTCTGAGTCTGAACCTACTCAGTCAAAACCCCGTTAGCCTAGACAGAACACGCCTTTGTCAGTCTTTGAGTACCTAGAATTATATCTGTCTCAGATACTGTATGGTGACCATGGTTCTTATAAACCGGGAAAAAATACAGCCATTTACTTCAAGTGGCTTTTTTTTATCTACACTAATATTATAAAGAGGAAAACTTTGTTTGTTTGTTTGTTTGTTTGGTTGTAATGAATAGGCTCAAAAACTACTGTACCGATTTTAAAAATTCTTTAACCATTTGAAAGCTACATTATCCACGAGTAACATAGGCTATATTTTATATGAAATATATTTGATAAATAGATTGTGAGGCGGTACAAAGTTTGCCGGGTCAGCTAGTTTGTAATATAGGAGTAGCAGACGAGCATGCAATCCACCTGATGGTAAGTTACTACTGTCCATGGACATATGCAAGCCCGGATATGATTAAATATTCCTTCCTGATGTCGAACACAGATGCGCCGCTACCCCCTGAGAACATAAGCTGGAACGCCTCGGAAAAGCATGTCTCACCACACTTACCACGTATCTATTGTATCTTGCGAGTCATCTTTTTTAAATAAAACAACTAGAAAACAGGTAGGAAAACGCTCCGTGAGTTCTCAATTTTAGACAGAAAGTATTTCATAGTACTTCATCATCAACCCATTACTGTCCCACTCCTGGGCACGGGTCTCCTCTCAGAATGAGAAGGATTAGGCCATAGTCCACCGCGCTGGCCAAGTGTGTATTGGTAGATTTCACATACCTTTGAGATTATATTTTTTTTTTTCCTTCGCCGTTTAGCAAGTGATAATTAATTTCTAATACGCACATAACTTTGAAAAATCTGAGGTGCGTGCCAGGGATTTGAACCTCGGACCCCTCGATCGAGAGGCCGAGTTTCTTAACCAGTAGGCTATCACTGCATTAGCATAGTAAGTACTATCCTTCACTAAAATAATAAATAGTCACCCTACAATACGAAAGTTGATTCAACCTGTAATATCTTTGAAGTCTAGTTGTCTATGAAATATTATTGCCTTTCAAACCATAGTTATTGAAGTAGACACTGTCCATAAATACCTTATAATATCCCGCCATACCTGTTTCTACCTAATACCTACCTAACAGCATTGTTAAGCGTTGCTGCGTTCTGGTTTGAAGGGTGTAAGAAAGGTACATAAAAGACAAATATAATAAATATAGTTAAAAAAAACACGCTTTTATGATAAAATCAACTAAAAAGTAGAAAATAATTTTCAAACTAAGAAATAATTAAGGAACACTAAATAGTATAGGGAAGGCCTATGTCCAACAGTGGAGTGATGAGGCTGATGGATGGATGGAAATAGTATAATTGTGGAAAAAGTGTGGGGCGCTTTCCGAAAACAGGTAAATAGAGCACCCATAAGGAACACATAAAAGTGATTTTTAGTTTTTTTTTTAACTATATGTATTTTTTATTTTTTAGCTCGATTTATTGTTAAAAAAATACCGAATAAAATTATTTTCACAGTGTCATTTCATTAAAAAAAACTACATGTTAACAATATTTTTTGTATTTATTCCCTTTTGTGTGATTGAAATCAGTTCACGACCCGCGTGGCGAGGCGGTCTAAATACCGGCCTGATGCGTAAAGGGTACCGGGTGCGACCCCCGGCCAGACAGATATTTGAATGGTGGATTATAGATTAGTAAAAATTACTCAATCCTAAAGACAATGTAACCAGTTTTGACAATTGAAATTGACACTATTTTTGTGTTTGAAAAATATTAAAAAAATTTAGTTCTTAGAGCATTTACGAATAAAACGATGTTTCTCCGCACTTTTTCTTCGATTTCGTGTTTTTTGCACCACATAACTGCACATGTCGGCATTGTTCCGCGTAAATTACACCATGACAGCCATTAAATGGCTGACAGTCTGGCTGGCATTTAAGCCATTTAATGGCTTCCTTCAATTACAAGGCGGTGAGATATGTATACTTATCTATGGGTGAATTAATATTTTAGATATCTGTTTTTGGACTGGGTGTTTGTGACACCCAGGTTACAAGGAAACCTAGTGTAAAGCTGTGTGTAGAAAGCGTCTTTTCTAATGTCCTAACAGTATATTCACAGGAAAATAATATGACAAATTCAGTCAAATATTGTATATTTCAATAGATTTGTAAAAATACAGACCATTATATAAAATACAGTCGAACCATTAAAATACATTATGTAAAAATATATTCTTAAATCTAATACTAAACTAATGCTTATACAGTTATGTATAAAGAATAAAATATTTAATTATTTTTATTACAAATATTTTTCTTTTGCGTATAACAAGGTATATTAATTTTTGATAGGTATAAACATGTAGTTATTATTACAAATACAACAGTTAATATACATATAGGAACCAGATAGTCAGATCTAAACTTTGTCCATAAAAAGTTCGTAAAAAAACATCAATGGGTTCAATCGACAATCGGTCGAAAAATCCTAAAGACTTCAAAAACCTTTGCAAAAAAAACTAAAAAAAATAACTACATAACTGGTATTGATACTCGTAATAAGATTATAACTCAAAATATCCTGTCGTAGTGTGCGTTCATGCTTACACAAACAACTAACAAATAAATAAAATTAATTATTAAAAAACCGACTGCTTAAAAATATTGCCTATGTCTCTCCCACAATTTAGACGAATCCAACGACACCTCATATGTTAAATCCGTCAAGCCGTTTGGGCTGCAGGGCGTGACAAAGAAGTAGTCCGCGCCAAATTCAAGTCCGCTCTGAAGTTAATGCGTGCAGTACCCTTACCATGAGTTTTCAAAACATTCCACAATTGTACGTCACGTTTACTCAATCCATTATTCTGTTATGTTTGCTTCAGTAGACTGAGGAAACGTAACAATATGTAAGTGCTCAAGTCTTTTTGTCTGCCTCACATGTTCGCAAAAAAGAGAGACAAAACATAAGGCGCCATTTTGTCAATTTAGACATTCAATGTTACGTTACTGACACTATACTTCTGATACAATCCGCTAGGGGCGCTGATTAGAAATTGTATGGGCAAATACGTAAACAAATACCAAGTCATATTTGTCAAAACGTAGAAACTCATGGTAAGGGTCTAAATACCGGCCTGATGCGTAAAGGGTACCGGGTGCGACCCCCGGCCAGACAGATATTTGAATGGTGGATTATAGATTAGTAAAAATTACTCAATCCTAAAGACAATGTAACCAGTTTTGACAATTGAAATTGACACTATTTTTGTGTTTGAAAAATATTAAAAAAATTTAGTTCTTAGAGCATTTACGAATAAAACGATGTTTCTCCGCACTTTTTCTTCGATTTCGTGTTTTTTGCACCACATAACTGCACATGTCGGCATTGTTCCGCGTAAATTACACCATGACAGCCATTAAATGGCTGACAGTCTGGCTGGCATTTAAGCCATTTAATGGCTTCCTTCAATTACAAGGCGGTGAGATATGTATACTTATCTATGGGTGAATTAATATTTTAGATATCTGTTTTTGGACTGGGTGTTTGTGACACCCAGGTTACAAGGAAACCTAGTGTAAAGCTGTGTGTAGAAAGCGTCTTTTCTAATGTCCTAACAGTATATTCACAGGAAAATAATATGACAAATTCAGTCAAATATTGTATATTTCAATAGATTTGTAAAAATACAGACCATTATATAAAATACAGTCGAACCATTAAAATACATTATGTAAAAATATATTCTTAAATCTAATACTAAACTAATGCTTATACAGTTATGTATAAAGAATAAAATATTTAATTATTTTTATTACAAATATTTTTCTTTTGCGTATAACAAGGTATATTAATTTTTGATAGGTATAAACATGTAGTTATTATTACAAATACAACAGTTAATATACATATAGGAACCAGATAGTCAGATCTAAACTTTGTCCATAAAAAGTTCGTAAAAAAACATCAATGGGTTCAATCGACAATCGGTCGAAAAATCCTAAAAACTTCAAAAACCTTTGCAAAAAAAACTAAAAAAAATAACTACATAACTGGTATTGATACTCGTAATAAGATTATAACTCAAAATATCCTGTCGTAGTGTGCGTTCATGCTTACACAAACAACTAACAAATAAATAAAATTAATTATTAAAAAACCGACTGCTTAAAAATATAGCCTATGTCTCTCCCACAATTTAGACGAATCCAACGACACCTCATATGTTAAATCCGTCAAGCCGTTTGGGCTGCAGGGCGTGACAAAGAAGTAGTCCGCGCCAAATTCAAGTCCGCTCTGAAGTTAATGCGTGCAGTACCCTTACCATGAGTTTTCAAAACATTCCACAATTGTACGTCACGTTTACTCAATCCATTATTCTGTTATGTTTGCTTCAGTAGACTGAGGAAACGTAACAATATGTAAGTGCTCAAGTCTTTTTGTCTGCCTCACATGTTCGCAAAAAAGAGAGACAAAACATAAGGCGCCATTTTGTCAATTTAGACATTCAATGTTACGTTACTGACACTATACTTCTGATACAATCCGCTAGGGGCGCTGATTAGAAATTGTATGGGCAAATACGTAAACAAATACCAAGTCATATTTGTCAAAACGTAGAAACTCATGGTAAGGGTACGGGTGTAGTCAGAGAGCCAATGCGTTCTAATACAACTACAAGCATATATTCCGTAGCAACGTAAGGGCATACTAACGCAGCTATGTACCCGCCGGCGCGAGCGGGCAGCGGAGGGTGCCGGGAGACCGCGCTGTCTTCTTCCCGCTAATATCTACAATTTGCTATTGCGACGACTCATTTCTATATATATTTTTTTATAATATAGGAGTAGCAGACGAGCATGCAGTCCACCTGATGGTAAGTGACTACTGCCGCCCATGGACATCTGTAAACAACCCCAGATAGAATTAGATATTCCTACCTGTGGTCGGCCACAGATGCGCCGCTACCCCAGAGGGCTAAGCTGGAACGCCTCGGAAAAGTATATCTCGCTTCAAAACGGAACACAGCAACGCCTAACACTGCTGTTATAAGGCAGAAATAGGTATGGCGGTGGTGCCGCCGGAGTCGAACCACAAAGGGTTCTACCACCTTGAAATATTCGGAGCGGACTAGCATTTTGATGCGGACTATATACTCCGTGCAAAACTGCTAGACCGCTCTAAATATAGAAATGAATCGCGTCGCTATAGTAAATTGTATGACTACACCTGCTCGCAACAACTTCAGAGCGGACTAGTTTCGCGCGGACTCTACATATACATAAGCTCGAACAACATTACCTTCCGCAGTCGAGTAAAAACTGGTCAAGTCTTACAATTTCGCTCAAAAAGTACCAAAATGAACACAACCAAATAAAATAATCGAGATTAAATTTTAAAATTATCATAAATTAAAATTTTGAATCAAAATAATACTGATTTTCCAATACTTTTGCGTAATAATTTTTATGGCACCATATTCTATTTTCAAAATGCATATTTATTTTATAAATTATGTTTAAAAAACAATTGAAGAGTAACTATGTTTTAATTATAAAACTTGTATAAATGTCATTTTAACCTTTAACGTACATTATCGTATTCAAATGGAAAAATTAAAATTTTAATAATATTACTAAAATATTATTTAAGATATTATTAAAAATGTATATTTTATAGTAATAGTTACCGTCTTATAGTTTATACTTTAAAATAAAAATATATTTAAATGTTATAAAAATGCAAAAACCGTAATAATACTTAAATCTAATAAAAATATAAAATGAGTATTAAAAAAATACAATTCTTTGATATATCTCTGACTACAGAGTGCGTTTATATACTTACTTAAGATTTTTATTGAGATTCTGTTGGTCTTAAATACGTTTAGCACATGAGGAAGCTTTTTATTGCAAGAGAGAAACCAAAAAGGTAAATATAATTTGATAAAAAATCAATTTATTATCAAAATATATAATGTAATGATAATCATCCTGCGGGTTTTTTTTTTTAATATAGGCGTAACAGACGAGCATGCAGTCCACCTGATGGTAAGTAGCTACTGCCGCCCATGGACATCTGTAATCAATCCCAGATAGGATTAGATATTCCTACCTGAGGTCGGCCACAGATGCGCCGCTACCCCTGAGGACTAAGCTGGAACGCCTCGGAAAAGTCTGTCTCCCTTAGCACACCCTTCAAACCAGAACACAGCAGCGCCTAACACTGCTGTTATTAGGTAGAAATAAGTGTGGCGGTGGTGCCACCGGGGTAGTAGTTAATTTGACAAAGGAGGAAAAACTTAATAATTCTAACCCCTTATATTGACTTCATCTAGTATCTGACATCTGTAATCTACACCAGGGGGATTACTACCATCTCTAAAAACAATATTATTTTAATCATACTTTTACTTTTCTTGCAGGAAATTTAACTTTTTATGCAAAATATGACAATTTCAGTTGGTTTTATACAATGGATAAGCGAAATATTTAATTCGTATAAAAAATAAATAAAATAAATAAGGCTTAGGTTTGTTCAACTGTGTATGACGGAATATTTTACTGTTTTAAGGAGGAAATAAAACTTTCCTGAACTATAATGGTTTTTATAAAATGGTGGTAGGCCCCCAGATAATACAGATGTGTCGCTACCCCTGAGAACTAAGTTAGAATGCCTCGAATAATCATATCTCTCTTACTAAACCTTTCAAACCAGAACACAGCAGCACCTAACACTGCTGTTATTACAGAAATAGACGCAGCGGTGGTGCCGCCGGAGTCTAACCACGTGGGTTCCACCATCTGTTTATAAATATATTTTTTTTTCTTTTCATATTTAACCTAACGATAAGGCAGACGGGCTACCTGATGGAAAGCAGTCACCGTCGCCTACGGACATTTGCAACACCAGAGGAGTATGCATTGGCGACTCCTCCGGCTTTGAAGGAGAGTTCTTTTTACACCCCTCTTGAAGAGCCCCATGTCATAGTCCTGAGGGAATACCTCAGGAGGAAGTTCATTCCACATTTTGCACGTACGTAATAGATTCTAACCTAGCATTACAACACTGAGCATTCTTATTTAGTCATAAACAAAAACGGTATATCTATAAACGCACCCTTACAAAATAAAAAAAAATGAAATATTATGGACGAATTAGAACTGGCAGTTATAAATGGAAGTCAAAATTTTCAGTCTATAACTTTTATATAAAAATATTATTATGTAGTCTTATAACAGAATGTATAGTTTCGTTGTAAAATTTACGAAACAAATAGATTATTTATTTATGGCCATAAACAAATTTCCCGCCAGAAAATTACCGCCAATTACTACTGTCAAAATAAATAAAGAAATGCAATTATTTTTTAAGGTTTTAAATACGCTTCTATGTCTCTTATAACCATAGATTAGTACAGATTATTCACTCCTAACAAGAAAATATAACCAGTTTTGACAATTGAAATTGTCACTGTCATCTATTTTCGTGTTTAAAAAAAATATTAATAAAATATAGTTTTTATAGCATTTCCGAATAAAACGATATTTCTCCGCAATGTTTCTTCGATTTCGTGGTTTTGCACCACTTTACTGCACATGTCGGCATTGTTCCGCGTAAATTACACCATGACAGCCCTTAAATGGCTGCCACATGTCAGCCATTTGACACATGTCAGCCATTTAAGCCATTTCATGGCTTCCTTCAATTACAAGACGGTGAGCTATCTTTAAAACGTAATGTTTAAAATTAAATCTTTAAAATTCTAGCGATTGACTTAGTATGAAATAATGAATTATCACCTTTATAAATGTCATATACCATTTATAAGCTACAAATTGCAGCTATTAGTTAGTCGAATTACTATATCTGGGTTAAGTCCTGTCAGTTAATTCTATGAACTAAACTTATCACCAGTAAAATGCCGCCAGAATTATTCTCCACACGTAATATATATACCTCACATTTCCTCCGCACACAATCTATATTTCTTGCATTTTCCCCACACGTAATCTGTTTTCTTGCATTTTCTCCACACGCAATCTATATTTCTTGCATTTTCTCCACACGCAATCTATATTTCTTGCATTTCCTCCACACGCAATCTATATTTCTTGCATTTTCTCCACACGCAATCTATATTTCTTGCATTTTCTCCACACGCAATCTATATTTCTTGCATTTCCTCCACACGCAATCTAAATTTCTTGCATTTCCCCCACTCGTAATCTATATTTCTTGCATTTTCTGCACACGTAATCTATATTTCTTGCATTTCCTCCACGCGTAATCTATATTTCTTACATTTCTCCCACACGTAATCTATATCTCTTATATTTCCTCCACGCGTTATCTATATTTCTTCCATTTCTTCGCGGTAAAGTTAATTTTTTTTGTCATTAAATTACTGGCAATAAATTTAACCCAACACAATTATTAATTTTAAAACATGAACATTACAAATAATAATTATAATTATATAACGGTAAATAATTGGCGGTAAATTTCTTACAATAACACATTATACATTTCTTAAATGTACCACTATTTTCGTCCTACATCTATATAGACAAAAATATAATATTATGGCACCATCAAGCAATGCAGATGAGCTGCTTCCCCTCGTCCATCTGAAACTGGACCTTATCTGAATTGGCCGCCTTATCCGCGGTTTTAGATAAGGCACTGGCCAGGAATATCTGAGCTACCCCAGTTGCTGTTACGAAGAGCGCCCAACCTGTCAAAAATTAACACTTATGTTATACAGGGTGTATCTCCATAATGTGCACATATTGAAAGAGGTAAAATTAAACCGCATTTTGTCGACAAAAAAAAATAAAAAAAAGTAATAAATTTTTTTTTTTGGGTTTTACGACCTTTTGAAGTTTTTTTTTTGGGAATTGTGCACCTAAAGTAAATAAATCGCTATAACTTTTGAACTAAAAGAGTTATCATGTTCAAACAAAAATTACAATGATTGCCAATAATAGGCCGTACTGATCCATGAAAAAAAGAAAACAAAAAAACATCATCTTCCCAGGAAAAAAACGACAAAATGTGGTTTAATTTTACCTGTTTCAATATGTGCACATTATGGAGATTCACCCCGTATATCAATACGTGAAGCAAACACTTTGTACGTGTTTTTACGAAAATTACGCGGACGGACGAGTATGTAATTTGCCACAGTTATAGTTTATATACCGAAGTGTAGAATGCTAATATTATTTTAAATAATGCATATAAAATACATTACAATAAAAAACACATTACACACACCATCACGCATTTGACACAAACACATACAATTCACAAACTATGTAATCAATATTTTCTTGGTCGAATTTCAACCCCCGGGCGACCACTAGTATGATTTAATGGACGGTTTTTGGATAGGGCTTAAAGGAACAAAATAGTATCATGATAATATCAAAACAATAAAATACTTCATTTACCTTAGAATTGCATTGAATTATATTATTATTGCTTTGAACTACGATTATTATTTTTTACGTTATTAAGGCAATATGCAAAAAATAATGCAGGAATGTCGTTGTCAATTTATTACATTGACAACGACATTCCACTCCCACTGCTGGGCACAGGTCTCCTCTCAAAGCAAAAAGGATTTAGGCCGAATTCCACCATTGCTGGCCAAGTACAAAATAGTATATTTCACACACTTCTGAGATTTTTTTTTAAAGAATTTTCAATGGTATTAATTTCCTCATGATGATGTTTTCCTTCAGCATTATTGGATGTCCCAGGCTGACAGTAGTCTGTTACTATCAGGTGGATTGATTGATAGACAATCCAAAAAATGCTAGGTAGATCCCAGAAGATAGAAAATACAATAATTCGCCAAGTACGTACCACCAACCGTAAACACCAAATGTTAATTATATTTTACTTATCTTTATAAAATAACCATATTAAAATATGTTTTACTGTTCTTATTGGTATTTATTATAATAGCAGTTATAATAGTAAAAGGATTGTAAAAAAATCAACTGTCTTCCTCGTACGATTTAACAGTTAGATTAAAAAATGCCAAAAAATACAGGTTTGTTGTATTACTTTATTCAAATTTTTAGTATTTGTTGTTATAGCGGCCACCGTTATGCATCCTCTGTATAA
The DNA here is from genome assembly GCF_041222505.1 of Epargyreus clarus. NCBI lineage: Eukaryota > Metazoa > Arthropoda > Insecta > Lepidoptera > Hesperiidae > Epargyreus > Epargyreus clarus. Next base: position 3,810,896 of record NW_027332224.1, read on the forward strand.
TTACAAGTATATATCTATTACGGTTGCAAACATAGAGCCCTGTGACAGACGGACAGACAGCGAAGTCTTAGTAATAGAGTTCCGTTTCCGTTTCCGAGTTTCGAGTTTTTGCCCTTTGGTTACAGAACCCTAAAAATGGAAAATCTTCGAAAAAATCCTTAACTAAAGACTCACCAATGGAACATTCCCCAGGTATGTAAGGCTCGGAGTATTCCCCGCAGAGTTGCTTCACGCGATGGGCGCCCCAGCCCCACGGGTACAGCAACACACCCAGCACACCAAACAGACCTTGAAATTTTTAAATTAACAGATTAGTAGACACAACTTTTTCTTATAACAATACATAAGTCAACTGAGGTCGTCGAAGACGGAAAGTTGAATGAGGCTTCCGGTCTAAGAAATTGTATATTAAGTTAAGATTAAAACTACTTCACAACAATCCGCTACAAATATGTATGTATGTACACCGCCGTCCTTCCCGGAGTCGCATACTGGATGGTTCGAGCTCCCACTCTTACCGCCCGCAACCCCGGAATCCCCCTTTTAGTTGCCTCTTACGACAGGCAGGGGATACCGTAGTCCTATTCTGGTCCTGGAACTACAGGGACAACTTAAGAACCTACCTACATGGAAGTTATATTTCTTTGCCGTAGCTACTAGAAAAGTGTGTTTATCAATGTTTACATGGGCATGGGCAAGAAGCAAAATTATTACAATAAAGAAAATATTTTAAAATGATTGGCACATATTGTATACCACATAAATAAATAAATTTTATTATAGTAATATGACCTCACTTCCAAAATTGGATTACCAAATTGATCATCAATACTGTTTTGTTACCCTTTAAAAAGAGGAACCTCCAAAGGTTAAGGGATGCAGGGTTTAATTTCTATTACAAAGGTTATTTGTACTTCAAAATACCTCCAAGAGCTTGAGTAGCACCAGCAAGGGAGATCACACTCTTCTTGAACACAGATTGGACACAACACGCCAACACACCTGCTAACACTGTCGCGAATTGGATCGCTGCACCTAGAATGATAAAACAGATGGTTAAACTCTGTTGTGGCTTTTTTTTGTTCTATAAAATTAGCAGAGAAGCATGGAGTCCGCCTGACGGTATGTGGTTACAGCATAGACTTAGAATTTGTTCGTTACGCTAAAGACATATGTCAACCCATATAGACATTCTATTAGAGAGAAGGATATGCCAAGAAAAGTCATGGCATGTCAATTTATCTTCGAATAAGCGGCCTTAAGCTCCCCCAACTATGGTGCGTTTTAAAATGAATACTAGTATTAATATATTGCTGAGGTTTTGTTACAATGGTGTCTTGCTTTACTGTCAAGTGTACTGTTACAAGGAAAAATAATCCATGGAAGTATACATTTCACAAATGAACACGATTTTTCTATCAGAGGGTTTTAAGCAATATTTGGTAAAATTTCATATTAATTGGTTTCATACATAGTTGTTACAATTTTATTTTCATTTATATTGCTATAAATACATATATTTCATAGAGAGATGAAAAATTACCAAAATATATATGAGAATTAAATTATTTATTTAAACTCAAATAATATTTGTATCACCTATATCTTTTCAAGGATACCAAGTTGATCAAGTGAGATATGTGAAAAGTGGATAAGAATAATAAATCGACCAGAATGGACTCTTATTAAATCATTGGTAATATGTAACAAACATTTTGAGGCTATTTTTAGAATACTGTAAATATTGTTGTTTTTTTTATTAAGTTATGTTCTTATAATATTGTTCATAATTAAATATAAATTGTACATTTGAAAAAAAAAATAAAAACTACAATAAAACTAATATAATCATTTAAAAGAAGTAGAGGTATAAGACTCTTACATAAAGATAAGAAGAACATAGCTGCCTTCCAAGGTCCAGGGTACACTGAAGAGTCTGTGGCCAGCCCGTAGAAGGAGAAGGAGGCACAGTTGTTAGGGTCTTGGACCATACGCATGCATCTGGAATTTATACACACAATAATATTAACACATTATCTTGTTAAAAATGTGTGTGATGTGGGTTTCAGAACTTATAATTGTTTTTATCACAGATATTGCTACCTCTGAATACAAAAGTGTAAAGCTAACAGAGACTATCTTATATCCTTTAAACTAGAACACAGTATTGTTTAACATTGTTTGTTTTATATATATATGAACTTAATATAGAAGAAGCAGATGAGCATATAGTCCATTGATGTTAAGCTACTGCCACCCATGGACATATGCAATCAACCCTAGACAAGAGACCTGAACTCAGACACAGATGCACCGCTATCCCTGAGGACTAAGTTGTAATGCCTTGGATAAGTAAGTCTCCCTTACCACACCCTTCACCAGAACACAGTAGCGCTTAACACTGCTGTTTATAGACAGAAACAGGTAAAGCAGTGGTGCTTCCGGAATCGTACCACCAAAAAAATCTACCGCCTTAACTATATACACCAAACAAATCTTAAATATAAATGGAACATTTAAAACACTCACCGATTATAAATCCCAACACTAGGGACAAAGAATCTCGTAATATTATTATCATTTATCACAATAGGCTGCCCCAATAACCACTTGGGCGTCATAATACCGGTTAAAATAAACATAAACGCCACTAGACTTAACAGAAGCCATGCTAAACTTCGTCCTGTTATAATTACGTAGCACATTTTGGATTCAGCGCAGTATATTTCAGTGATAAATAAAAATAATATCGTATTTAAAATTATAAACAGTACGAATAGCGTTCGATTCAACAAATCATTCTTTTTAATAACGTCAGTTTGATTGATGTCACTGTCATGTTATTGACAGTATTTTTTTTTGGAAATTATTACTGAGATAATCACAGTTTACATACAAACTTGTCTAAATGTATATTTAAATCATAATACAAATTAAATTAATTACAAACTTATAGTGATTATTAGGAAATTAATGAAAATATTCAAATACTAATTTTAATATAAAAATAAAATTGTATTGCTTCGAGACTGTTATGTTAAAGGGTTTCCTTCATATATAGGGTACTATACTCTTTGGGGTTTCCCTTTAAATATAATATACCTTTCGTACTTAACTTTACTTTACCCATAGCAAATAATTTCTCAAATAAATGTTCGATTTTAAATATAATAAGATATTCTGTTTACATGTTTTTATATATTTTATGGATTTCAATAAGGATGCTTACATTGTTAACGATGTATTACAAGCCGTGTCTCACTTACCACAAAACTGACTATTAAAATAAAATTATCGGCGATGATTTAAAACATTATACTTAGTCATAATTATTTTTAAAATACAACGATATTATTGTTGAATAAAACATTTTTATTTAGTTTTATAAATGAATAAAAATGAAAATAAATCGTGAACGCATTTATATCTACGTTTGAGCGTCACCTGGCGTCAATAATATGTAATCAATAGTATCTTCTCGCTCATACAAGCAGAGTTCTTGCTCTTTCTTAAATATTTCTTTTCATTTGACGAATTGAGTGCGTGAAATGGATTATCGAAATAGGGCCTACTAAAACTCGTTTTCATAGTAATGAACCTTTATTCTTTGTTAATATTTATTACGGTGTAATAAAAAGTTATTAAATTAGTTATTTCTAATCGTGTTGTGTTCGATCTCAAAGTGAAATGTGGTAGATGACAGTGTAAAACGGGTGCTCGCTACGTAAGTATAATGTAACCGAATTAGATATAGAGTTGTTCGCTTTTGAATAGAATGCTTTTTTGTCGTCTTTATTTTGTTGTATTAGAGCTGTCAAATGACAGGTAAATTTAGTTCAGGTGACTGGTGATCATGATTGCTGTGGTGTTCAATACTACCTACTTTATGAAATTTTAACGTAAAAGTAGTTTTTTTCGTTTGACTCGTTTATATTATTACGTGTTTGTAATATTGAAGTGAGTGTCACGACGTTGGTATAGATTTCGTTGAAGAAAAAAGGAAGGTATGTCACAGATGGTATAGGGAAGTAAAAAAAACATGTTTTCTTGCGCCCTTGTCTGATTGCAAAATCTCGATTCCTTTGTCAGACTATACTTTTACTTTTTTAACAACTTTGTTCATGAAATGATCGTCTCGCGGTAAATTGCGTCTTTCAAGGAGCGTTTTAAAAACGTGGTGTTTTTTAGTTTGTTTGTGTATTAGGAATACAGTTATGCTCCACTTAACTCGGTAAGTTATTGTTTGAAGCCAGTTACATCGGTTATACTTGTTGTTTTGTTAATTTGTATACAGGAAAATCACAAGGTAATTACTTATCTAACATTGTTGCAACACAATAACTGAGTACATTTGTAAAAGAAAATTTATAAATAAATAATATATTGCAATTTTTATTTTCACAATAAACCACGAGATACTACACTGTAATTCTCTGCTATGAGTTTTTTATAGGCATAAAGTGGCAAAGAATCATACAGTTGATGATGCTAAGTGGTCTCTGCCACCCAACATCTCTAACCAGCTCCATATAGAACAGGGCTTCTTCCTAAGACCTATCACAGAAATTGCCCTTCCTGAGTACTAAGGTCACATATTGCTGCTTTGCAAGAATGGCACAAGTAAAAAATAAATATAGTTCAAAAAACTAAAAAACATGCTTTTATGATAAAATCAACTAAAAAGTAGAAAAGTATTCTATTTCATTCTATCATACATGCAGGGTAAGATAAGGATGTATGTTGATCTCTTTCTACTGAAAAACGGAGTTACTCACTGACAAACATACAAATGAAGCTAATATAAAGCGTGTAAAAAAGGTAACTTTCCAGGAGAGCCAGTTTAAAATTAAACAATGTTTTTGTATCGAAATCTTTTATTTAAATGAAAATTAAAATAATGATAAATACTATTATAAGCAGTTATGTATATAACTACAGTACTGTTAGGACACATTAAAATAGGAAATATTCAGGATTAAATTGTATCTTTAACAGAAAAAATAATTTTGAGTTGTGCCATTATTCTAGCTAAGCAGCGATATGTAAGTGAGACCTTCATATGGTTTTCTTTGTGCAATAATCTATGCCATAGAAGCACAAGAAGGCTATATCTAGGTAGCAAATATGGCATTTGTTCCTTGAACATTACCCTCCCACACTACTCTGTGCTATGCATGCACACACACAAAGGCAACTACTACACAGACCCGGTATGATCTGTATTGTTTGTTTGTAATTAATAATTTTATCTTGCCAGGTATTGAACCTGGGTCTCTTTGATTATCATATTGGTGGCTACTATACCACTCTCATCCTTATGTGATCTACTTGCAATCCTTGATAGTAAAGCATGATATTTCATTATAAATTGATTGTCCTAAAAATGATTCCATAACATAAGGTTTATATTGTTAAAAATACTCTACTTCATTACCTAATTCATATTGTTGTTTATAGGTACATATTAGAGGTCTCAAAGTAAGACTTAGAAGTCTTACTGTCATGTCTGTTATTCTTATTTTATCTATCCATTTTATCTACCATAGATCACAATTTGACATTGTCTACTATGAACTAACTGTCACATGTCAATAGTAGGCAAAACAATGGATAGATTTGAAGGTGGTAGGACCCTTTGTGGTTCGACTCCGGCGGCACCACCGCCACACCTATTTCTACCTAATAACAGCAGTGTTAGGCGCTGCTGTGTTCCGGTTTGAAGGGTGTAGTAAGGGAGACAGACTTTTCTGAGGCGTTCCAGCTTAGTCCTCAGGGGTAGCGGCGCATCTGTGGCCGACCTCAGGTAGGAATATCTAATCCTACCTGGGGTTGATTACAGATGTCCATGGGCGGCAGTAGCCACTTACCATCAGTTGGACTGCATGCTCGTCATGCTGTTTGTTGGAATCAATATTATCATTTAGTTTAATGTTAAAGGGAAAATCCATAAGGAAATATATATGCTTAACTGCAATTAGGATGCAGAAACTCAAATATGGTTATAAGATTGTTCAGTCTTTTATATAAGTGGCAAAGAAGCATGTAGTCCACCTGATGGTAAATTAATTGCCACCCATAGGCATTAATTTACCCCACATAGTATTAGACTGTGTTATGGTCTAAAGGGTGTGGTAAGAATTACTTGTCTGGGACATACTAGCTTAGTCCTCAGGGCTAGCGGCACATCTGTGGGCCACCTAAAGTAGGAATCTAATCTTAGTGATTGCAGATGTCCATGGCTGGCAGTAGGCACTTACCATGGGATTGACTGAATGCTCATCTGCAACTCCTTTATTTAAAACAAAGGAGTCCTATCTGAACCCTGATCATTAACTGCATTCATCAATCATTACCGATTTTAAGCAATTTTTGCCTACTAAAGTTCTAAATTTGATAGTCTTTCTAGGCAATAATTATAAAACTATAAATTTTAGGACCAAACATTGGCACAGATTGAATGTCCCTCTCTTAGTTCCTTACACCATTCAAACCATTACACGGCAGCAATACAGATATAGGTGTGACGGTGGTGCCTCCAGAGTTAAACGACTAAAGGCTCTACCTCCTTCGTCATAAATTATTTAAATGGGCAATATCTTCTACCATCTTACTTAACATTTCTGTTATAAGGCAGAAATATGTGTTGGTAGTGTCTCCAGAGTCGAACAACGGAAGGCTCTAAAACCTCAGTTATTAATTAAATAAATATATAGTATCTTCTACCTTTATTATCCTCAGAATGATGACTATACATATACCTAGCTTTCCTACATTCCACAATAAACGAATTTGATTTGAGAACAATACTTCTTTCTGAACTATGACACCAATAGAAAAATAATATGCATAACCCGCTTCCATTTAGCAAGAGCTTATCTTGTTTCTTTGTGTGTAAGAACATAGTGACCTTGTCACCATTTGTTTTTCAATATATTTGACGTATTTTGTCCGTTATATCTATATTTATTTCTTCGTAACATGGTTGTAAATGTCTGTAAACAGTGTCGTGTGAATTAGGTTGTACTTTAGTTGTATAGTAGTTGATTTCCTCTGATGATATTCAATTATACTTGTTATGGTCTTCAAACAATAGGGGAGCTTTAAAAAAATGTATTTTTTTATTTATTACTAGCTGACCTGGCAAACTTTGTACCGTCTCAAAATCTATTTATCAAATTATTTCATATAAAATATCGCGGTGTAAGAGTCAGATGAATGTATGTACAAAAAAACAAAAATTGGTTTCCTTTTTTACAAAACAGTCCACAATGTAGTCTTTTATGAAATGGCGTAACGCTATATTCAATATTTTTATTTCAACTACTGTATATTATCTCTATTAATGATCTGGTAAAGTTTGAAGTGGCGAATTTTCAAACTATTTTTGCTCCCCTGTAAAATTGACAAAATGTAGATACGTTCATCTGACTCTTACACCGCGATATAGCCTATGTTACTCGTGGATAATGTAGCTTTCGAATAGTGAAAGAATTTTTAAAATTGGTCCAGTAGTTTTTTAGCCTAATAATTACAACCTAACAAACAAACAAAGTTTTCCTCTTTATAATATTAGAGTCGATGAAAAATCTCTCTCTCTACTGCGTACACGCAATGTGTACTTTTAAAAATATTTGCCACAATTTTTTACTCTATACGTTAAATAAAGAATATATCTTTATATATTAATATAGATAATTGCGTTATAAAAAATATGGTTTGTAAGAAGTCGGCGTGTTTATTATTTTATGCTTCGCTTTTCCTTAGCACCATTTTTCAATGATATTTTTATTAAAACAAGTTATTCATTGTTTTTGTGTGAAATATTAGTGTTTGTAATGAGAACATGACTTTGAAAATTCTGAGGTTTGCCTTCGTAGTGATTTCGACTTCCGCCACGGGAGGTACTATGTATATCCGGGAGGCCGGAAGTTACTATATCGATGCTTGATTAGACAACAGTTATGTGTTAGAGGTCTTTGGATTATATTTTATTTTTAATTATAATCAGACAAACTTGTTTGTGTGTGGCAGAGGCGCCAGTGATGATCATAATGTTGTTAGGTAGTAACAACCTTGTTCCTGTAGTTCCGGGACTAGAATAGGGCTACGGTATCCCCTGTCTGTCGTAAGAGGCGACTAAAAGAGGGCTTCCGGGGTTGCGGGCGGCAAGAGTGGAGCTCGAACCACTCGGCCAGCGACCCCGGGAAGGACGACGGTATTATGTGTGGTCGCATACCGTCGTAAACACCAGATGGTGTGGGAGGAGCCAAAAGTGCTCCCCCCAGGGCAGAGCCCGATCGGGGCATCGTGCTTGGAGGACTCCGGTTGTGTTCCCTCGGAGATCCCGGAGTTCTCCAACAAACGCTGAGGATGGCCACCGGGGGGGTTTTAGTGCGGTAAAATCCCACATAACCCGGCGTCGCTCCCACGTCGTCGGGTACCTTTTGAAGGTTTTCCCCTCGTAAACAAAAAAAAGAAGGTTGTATCAACCTTGTAGTCCCGGGATTAGAATAGGGCGAAAATGTCTCTATTTGGGAAATTGAAAAATCACTCAATCACTGAATCTGACCACAAATATCCATAGACATTAGAATAGAATCATAATAATAATAGAATATAACTGTTTCCGAAAATACCCACAGAAAAGTTTGTCATATTATAATTGAATTGTCATATCATGTACAAATTGGTATTGGGATTTCAGTTATGAGTCATCCATGAATCATTTACACATTTTTTGATATCACTTAAAGAAGTAGGTTCAAACATTTTATGAATTAATATAACCTAAGAAGATTATATATTATAAACCTAAGAAGCAATAACTTATCTGTGATCGATTTTAATAGGACTTCTTTTATATACGTTCTTCTTCTTCTTCTTCTTCTCTTCTTATCTTCTTTATTATATACCATTAATGAACTGAACTGTATGCTTGTCTGTTACTTCATTTTGATAAAAAAAGTTGTAAAAAAAAACAAGATTTTTTAGAAATTAGTCAGTTTCGTGCAAGCGCGAATGTGTCATAGAATTTGTGACGTCACAATTCTCATTATAGGAGAAAAAGCTTGTAGAATACTATATAGACAACGAGACAAGATGACGTAGAGTGCGAGGGATTGCTACTATGAATGAGTGACGTCATGAATTAAAACGTTCCAATTGTACGTCTGTCTTTTCTATTTTTGGATCTACCAGTTCTGTCTACGTCTATTTTCTAGTCAACTCCGTTATAGAATAATTTCTTCAATTCTAAAATTGGCACAATCATATTTTTTTTGTGCAGATGACTATAAATATTGTTTTTTTCTTTTTCAGGTTGACCAAGCATAGACAAGAATCGCCAGCTAGTGCCGTTCGAAACTAAATAAAAATTTAAAATAAAAAATATATAAAAATTATGTTATTGTAAATAACACTACTGTGATCTCGAGGTAGCTTGTAATATATAGATAATTTGTTACACTCGTATGTATCGTGTTCCAGTTTAGTGCAATTCATTACCGTGTGTATATCATATGTATGAAGAATGAGTTCGCTCGGTTCGACGAATCAGAGACTACAGCAGCTGCCGCTACGGCAGATTGACTTGGATCAGGTGAGATTTTGCATTGTTTTACTAGGTATAGTCCGCGTGTATGTGTGGTCGCATACCGTCGTAATCACTAGCTGTTGTGGGAGGAGCGAACGCTCCCCCAGGGCAGAGCCCGATCCGTGCATCGCGCTTGGAGGACTCCGGTTGTGTTCCGTCGGAGATCCCGGAGTTCTCCAACAAGCGCTGAGGACGGCCACCGGGGGGGTTTTAGTGCGGTAAAAATCTCACATAACCCGGCGTCGTTCCCACGTCGTCGGGTACCTTTTGAAGGTCTCCCCCTCGAAAAGAAAAAATAAAGGTATAGTTCGCGTAAAACTGTTAGTCCGCTCTGAGTATAGAAATGAATCGCGTCGCCATAGCAAATTGTATGACTACACCTGCTCGCAACAACTTCAGAGCGGACTAGTAGTTTGGCGCGGATTATAACAGGCTGTGATTGCCTATTGGTTGAAGCTTTTCAATCTGGGAATAATGGGTTGATATCTTCGTAGATACTCTATAACAATTTTTATTGACCTCCCTGTGCATTATAGCGCTTACTACGGACATGTCAAGTTGGATTTTTTTATAAATTATATTCTAAAACCTTCTGCAGGTCAAAAATTTTTTAAAGTCCAGGCCATTACATCAGGATAAAGCAATGTAATATCTCTTAAGGTTTATCATTTGTATCATTCAAAAATTAAAATCTGAATCGCTTCGGAATAAGTAATTTCTATAAGATGGCAAAAAAATTATATCTTGATTTTTTCTATCGCCTATGCTAGAACGAGCATCCAGACCTCCTCCCCCTCTACAATTTAGTTTTATCGCATATGCTAGAACGAGCGTCCAGATCTCTTCCCCTCTATAATTTAGTTTCCTATTTTTCGGATTTCGTATTTTTTCGCCGATACTTAAGGAAGGGCCTTCCCGAACTCCCAAATACCCCAAAACTCCATCCAATATTATTCCTTGAAAATTTTCAGCGCTTCTTTGTAAAATCTATAAAACTACATAGATCGTCATTAGGTATTTACTTAAAACCTACGTGACTGATTGCAGTACAGTGTTGCGTTCAGATTTCGTCATACGTCATATTTGTTTTTTTACCTTCGGGGGCTTCCAGACCTATTCTTTCTTTCTATATTTTATCGTCTATGCTGAAGGAAAAATACTCCACTCCCCTAATCCCTTATTTTTTTTTAATTTCAGCGCTCTTTCATAAGATCCATGATTATATAGATCATACGTGATATTTGTTTTTTTTCGCCTATGGTAGGAGGGGGTTCCGGCCTCCTATTTTTTCTTCCTATATTTTACCGTAGGTTTTTACTTAATACCTACGTGACTGATTGCAGTACAGTGTTGCGTTCAGATTTAGTCATACGTCTTGTTTTTAGGAGTCCGTACCCAAAGGGTAAAAACGGAACCCTATTACTAAGACTTCGCTGTCTGTACGTCTGTTAATGGGCTCTTTGTCTGGAACCGTAAAAGGTAGACACTTTTAGGCATAATTTTTTTACAGAGGATGCATAATGACGGCCGCTATAACGACAAATACTAAAAATAAAAAAAATATGAAAATGTTGGTGGTACGGAGCAACCCTCCAAGTACGAGTCAAACTCGCACTTGGAGGGTTCCAATTATTTTTTTGTCTATTGTGGGAGGAAAAATAGGTCTACCAGACCTATTTTTTCTTTCTCCCCTAATTCCTTATTTCTATTTAAATTTCAGCGCTCTTTCATGAGATCTATGAAACTATATATCGGCGTTAGGTCTTCACTAAATACCTACGTGTCTGATTGCAGTACAGTGTTGCGTTCAGATTTCGTCAGCCGGCACAGTTAATCGCTATAACTGTTTTCTTTGTCTCACGTAACAGCGGTTTGCACGGCTCTAGGGTTGGCAATGCTTAAGAGAAACTGTGTTTGAGGCGTGTGGCTTGGTGGTTAAATGGTTAAATACCAAGGGGATCCGGGTTCAATTCGTTTCTAAAAAACACGGCTTTAGGGTTGGACAATGGTTTTAGAGAATGTTTTATGATGCGTGTAGCGCAGTGGTTAAATAATCGGTATGCTACGCCAATGGAGCCGGGTTCGATTCGTTTCTAAAAATAATATTATAATTTAAAAAACTAAAAACCACCCGAAAATCACGCAAAGAAAATCGTTAATCCTGACCTGATGGAGAGAATGGGAAAAATTATTAAAATCGTGTATTGTCATCGGTTCTTGATAATGTTCAAGTGGGTAAAAATCGAGTTCAAAGATTCCGTTATATACCCAATTGCGTACATACAGGTCAAGCTAATTAAAGTGTGGTATAGCAGTGATGTCTGTCCATTTATAGTGGGCCCACGTGTGTTACCATCAGGTGGACTGCATACGCCTTCGCTACTTTATTTTTATAAAGAAGAAATAATTGGCCAAGCGCATCTGGAGAACCCTGTCCTATTAAATCAAGTGTCCAGTGTCTATCGGTTCTAGTCCTGTGACAGACTGACAGACGGTCAGACAGCTGCTTAGTAATAGGGTTCCGTTTTTACCCTTTGGGCACGGAACTCTAAAAATGTATGAAATCAAAAATGTTTTTTTAAAAAGCACATCCCTATTTTTGACCGGCTTTCAGCTATTGACGCCGACGGTAAAAGTGTGCGTTGGATTCAATTTGCCGTACACAAAGTTGAGTTAAACACATGTTTAACTTCAGCGTCACGGGGTTCGGAGTTCGATTCCCTGGGGGCCTTTTTTTTGTTTTCGAGGGGGAAACCTTCGAAAGGTACCCGGTGCCGTAGGGAGCGACACAGAGTTATGTGGGATTCTTACCGCACTAAAACCCCCCGGTGGCCCCGGGGAACGTAACCGGAGTCCTCTTAGCGCGTTGCCCCGTCGGGCTCCGTCCAGGTGAGCATGCCGCTCGCCACACCGTATGTTCACCGTGTTGTACACGACGGTATGCGACCACACATACCGCCGTCCTTCCCGGGGTTGCTGGCCAGGCGGTTTGAGCTCCCACTCTTGCCGTCCGCAACCCCGGAAGCCCCCTTTTAGTCGCCTCTTACGACAAGCAGGGAATACCGTAGCCCTATTCTGGTTCCGGAACTACAGGGACGAGCGTACAGTCCTAGTGATAAGTGATGATGACATCTTTAACTGTGACTAGAATCGTACCGAAGGTTCGTTACATATGTGTTGATACTCCTGAAAACTAAGTTAGAACGCATCATGTAAATATCTCATCGAACCACAATTTATGACGATATGTTACCATGATTCAATGAACATCGTCATTTAAAGTCATATTAATATTTTTCTCTCGCTCATCCCCTATAATGTGTGAGCGAGAAACTTATATAAAAGTAGCTGTTTTGAATTTCGCCTTCATTGAGTCAAGTTATAAACTATTCATGAATAGAAATCCACCGCCCACCATAACTTGACGCTTTGACGTCAGAATGACAGATAATCAATAGTTATAAATAAAATCGTTATGTCTATCTTGAGACTAGGGTATGATTCAAAGATACGACAGTAACGCTGTTTGTCCACCGCCACCGTCACCGAGCCTATACCGATAATAATTAATAACGGCGCCGAAGTAGCGTACATACATTTACTATAGCAGCTTGTCCACCGCACGTCCGTCACCCGAGCACCGTCATCCTGGCCGCCGATATTTCGAGTAGATCGGCGTGACCGCTAGATAGACACCGAGATTTTGACGGACCGATGTGCCGGCAATATAAAACACATTGGAACTTGTCCATACACTGCCGTCACAAGCGTGACAGCAGGAACAAAATAAACCGCCCTTATCGGTCGCGGTGGACAAACTATCGCTGTCACGACATATTAAAATCGGCCCCCAAATAATCTCGTTATCGGCATCGGCTAAGTGACGTTGCGGTGGACAAATGACCTAAGCCTTGCTGGGTTTTGATTTGCTTTGGAAGGGCTACTTATACGAGCCGTTCCAACTTATTCAGGGGTAGCAAGTCGCAACGTAAGGTAGCATGAAGGTTCGATTTCGGCGGCACCACAGCCAAACCTATTTCTGCCTATTAACAGTAGTGTCAAGCGCTGCTGTGTTCTAGTTTGAAAGGTGTGGTATGAGAGATATACTTTTCAAGGCGCTCCAGCTTAGTCCTCAAGGGTAGCGGCGCATTTGTGGACGATTTCAGGTAGGACTTTAATCCTATCTGGGGGTTGGTAACAGATGTTTATAGTCAGCGCCAAACTGCTAGTCCGCTCTGAAGTTGTTGCGCACAAGTACAAATATATATTCCGTAGCAACGTAAGGACGCGTATACTAACGCAGCTATGTACGTGGGCGAGAGTGGACAGCGGACGAGTGCCTGGAGGGGTCTCGCGCAGTCTTCGTCCCGCTATTATCTACAATTTGATATTCGACGCGATTCGTTTCTATATTCATTAGTAATATTCTATTAGAAAATAGTGACGTGTATCAATTACGTTAACAGCGTATCCGGTTACGTAATGATTTGCGTTATGACTATAATTGCGTTATAACGCCATTGTTGCATAATCATAATAACCATAGCTCCGTACTGATAGGATAACAATTATAATAATATGCGTAGTTGAATGAGGCAGTGATAGCCTAGTGGTTAAGAAACGCGGCCTCTCGATCGAGGGGTCCGAGGTTTAAATCCCAGGCTCCGATTTCCAAAATTATGATGTGCGTATTAGAAATTAATTATCACTTGCTTAAACGGTAAAGGAAAATATCGTGACGAAACCTAAAGTAATAACAAATGATTCATTGGTTGTTCCAATTATCCTCCTTATCCATAAATACATCACTCCCAAATACGGAATTAGGGCGATGATACACGAGGCACGAAATACATGCAACATCACGTTGCAACGTAATGTTGCATGTGTTTCGTGTGATTAAATATGATAACTTAATTTAAAATGATATTTGATTGACTCAATTGACTGTTTATTATGGGTCGGGAGTGTTGAAGATGGTTGAATCCTTTGTGGTTTGAGACTAAGGCACCACCGCTACCCTTTTAATAATAGCACTTTAGTGCTGTGTTTTGATTTGAGAGGTGGGGTAAGAGAGACATACTTATCCGAGGCGTTTCAATTTAGTCTTCAGAGGTAGCAACGCATCTAAGTCCGACCTCAGATAAGCAAGCGGTCCACCTGATGGTAAGTAGCTACTGCCGCCCATGGACATCTGTAATCAACTCCAGGTAGGATCTGAGATCGGCCACAGATGCGCCGCTACCCCTGAAGAGTAAGCTGGAACGCCTCGGAAAAGTCTGTCTCCCTTACCACACCCTTCAAAACCTAACACAGCAGCGCCTAACACTGCTGTTATTAGGTAGAACTAAGTGTGGCGGTGGTGGCGCCGGAGTCGAACCACAAAGGGTTCTACCACCTCACAGTTGTTATAGCGGTCACCTTTATACATACTCTGTAAAATATTCAAGTGTCTGTCTATTACGATAGAGCCCTCTGACAGACGGACAGACAGCGGAGGCTTAATAATAGAGTCCCTTTTTACCCTTTGCTTCCGGAACCCTAAAAATAGGTACAGGAATAATACTATTTTAGAGTATTTTAACTCAAACAATATTCTAGTTACGAAACTAATGATTATTGTAGGTAGTTGTAATAGGTAGTTGACGTAATATCGCGATCAGTAAGGACGGTAATGTGGGAGTAGCATATGCTAGCATATGCAGTTTTTCTAATTGAGGACGAGCGGAGTCATTATGCGACCTCATTGCATAATTATGTTGCAAGTGCATGCTGGTTTTGTTTGTTTAAAGATAGTGATGAGTCTCGGGTTCAATTCCGGCGGGTGAATTTTTTTGGTTTGTATAGAGTGTATGGCACCCCGTCTTGCGACATGTGTTTGACCTGATTTGTAGAAAGATTGCATTTCATTATTATCATCATCATCATCATAATCAACAACCCATTATCGTCCCACCGGTCTTCTCTCATAATGAAAAGGATTAGGCCATAGTCCACCGCGCTGGCTAAGTGCGTATTGGTAGACTTCACATACCTTTGAGATTTCTTTTTTATAAATCTCTCAGGTATACAGATTTCCTCACGATGTTTTCCTTCGTCGTTTAATCAAGTGATAATTAATTTCTAATACACACATAATTTTGAAAAATCAGTGGTGTGTGCCTGGGATTTGAACCTCGATCGAGAGGCGGAGTTTCTTAACCACTAGGCTATCACTGATTTCACTTATAATCCAATTAATATCCCACTGTTGGGCACGAGTTTCCTTCAGAGTGAAAGGATTCTGGGCCATAGTCCACCGCGCTGGCCAAATGCAGATTTTAAAGTTCACACACCTTTGAGAACATGTTTTTAAACTCTCAGGCATATGTTTCTTCATGTCTTCCTTCATCGTTAGAACACGTGTTATTTTTTAAAAAATCAGAGATGTCTTGGAATCGAACCTTGGAGATTGAGAGGCCAAGTTTCAAACCACTAGCCTGTCACAGCTTTTTTATTATCATTGAACAACAGCCATTGAACTTCGTCGGAGGTACACTCTTGTGGGCGTTTCGAAAACATTGACACGGATTGGTCATTGACCTTCAATACCTACCTTCATCTATATAATTTGATGAAGGAAGGAATTTAATATACCTACCTATTGCTCCTATATTATTAAAAAAAATAAGTACTTTGTAATACTTATGTGACAGCCATACATTTAGAACGCCTTAATTAGAACGGCATATTAAATTTTTGGTGCTTTTTTGACTATGTGTACATCCTATATATTGTAACCCAAAAATTTACTAAATAAAGATTATGAATTATGAAGCAAGGTACTGCTAGTCTCTCCAGGTTATGAGGAGAGCTTTGTCCAGTAGTGGGACAAACAGAGGTATATCTGAGAAACTTAAGGGTATGCGAAGTCTGTCAACGCACTTGGCCACCGCGGTGGAATATGGCCTAATCCTTCTCATTCTGAGAGGAGACCCGTGCCCAGCAGTGGGACAGTAATGGGTTGATGATATTATATTCTATTCGAGCCTGTTTAAAATTATGAAAATTACTATAAAACTATTAGTTAGTGATGTATAACGTTACATTATTGATCGAACAGTTCAATGGTACAGAGAAAAAGTAGTTTCGTCAGTCTAAAAATAATACAGATCTCACGATATGTAACTTTTTATCATAAAGTGTTTGGTTATGTTGGCCAGTTTCCAGCTGGTGTATTAAAAATATAACTTGCAATCCGCGCGCATCGAGATTCACTTTCTTTTAGCGTTTCCTGTACCGCGTGCTTATGTATGGACGCGTCTCTTGTATCCGTTTCTCGAGTGAGAAACTTTCAAAAGGTATAGTCCGCGCCAAACTTCAAGACCGCTCTGAAGTTGCTGCGTGCAGGTTTTTTTTATAATATAGGAGTAGCAGAGCATGCAGTCCACCTGATGGTAAGTGGCTACTGCCGCCCATGGACATTTGAAATCAACCCCAGATAAGATTAGATATTCCTACCTGAGGTCGGTCACACATGCGCCGCTACCCCTGAGGACTAAGCTGGAACGCCTCAGAAAAGTCTGTCTCCCTTACCACACCCTTCAAACCAGAACACAGCGGCGCCTAACACTGCTGGTATTAGGTAGAAGTAGGTGTGGCGGTGGTGCCGCCGAAGTTGAACCACAAAGGGTTCTACCACCTTCAAGGTGTAGTCAGAGAGCCAATGCGGTCGAACACAACTACAAGCATATACTCCGTAGCAACGTAAGGGCACACTAACGCAGCTATGTACCCGCGGGCGAGAGCGGGCAGCGGACGGGTGCCGGGGTGTGTCCCGCGCTGTCTTCGTTCCGCTGATATCTACAATTTGATGTTGCAACGCGACTCATTTCTATATTCAGAAAGGACTAGCAGTTTGGGGCGGACTCTTACCCGGCATCGTAAAATGTTTGGTTATATTCGCCGGTGTCCAGCGAGCATATAAAAAATAACTTGCAATTCGCGCGCATCGAGATTCACGTTATGTATGGACGCGTTACACCCGGTTGAAGGTGGTAGAACCCTTTGTGGTTCGACTCCGGCAGCACCTCCGCCAAACCTATTTCTGCCTCATAACAGCAGTGTTAAGCACCGCTGTGTCTTGTTTGAAGACATACTTTTCCGAGGCGTTCCACCTTAGTCCTCAGGGGTAGCGGCGCATCTGTGGTCGACCTCAAGTAGGAATATCTAATCCTATCTGGGGTTGATTACAGATGTCCATGGGCGGCAGTAGCCACTTACCATCAGGTGGACTGCATGCTCGTCTGCTACTCCTATATTAATAATTTAAAAAAAAACTGGCCTCTTCCGCATCTGTACATCAGTAATCAAAGATGTAATAAAAGATAATTTGTCTCGTACCTTAGGTCGGCAACAAGTTCTTTGCTACCCTTAAGTAGATCCCCTCATGCGCTTCAAATGTATTTATGAAGCAGAAATAGTTAATTGTATCAGGCGTTACTTTGCGGAAATCCATCCATGGTATTAAGATCACTTGACGATTAACCGTCGTAGAGTGAACTTATCCTGATGATGCTCCGTTTTGGAGCGAAACACGTGTTGGTGGTGGTGTGTATGTTTGTGTATATTTTTAATTTTTGCATCTGCACGCATCCTTTATATACTGCGTGGTTTAAAAAATATAAACCATCATACATATTTGTAGCGGATTGTTGCGAAGTAGTTTTAATCTTAACTTAAAAGCAGCAATTGGTTGGGCTGTTTATAGTATAAGTTACGATAAACAAAAACATAAATTTAACAACATTTAATTTTAAAAAATCTTTGTCCTTTTTCAGATATGGGGAGATCTGCGAGAAGGAATCGAACAAGTATACATGAGAGAGTATATGCAGAAAAACAGATACATACATTTATATACGTATCCTTTTATATACACGTTATTTCCACCAAAACCATTTTGTTAGAATTAAGATGTGTAGTTCCTCATCTTTGAACAAATATTTCATTTTGTATACATTTTCAATTTTGAAAACTGCATTTACGAACGTGCGAGATGTGGAATGAACTTCCTTCTGAGGTATTCCCGGAGCGCTTTGATATAGGGCTCATCAGAAAGGGTGCAAAAAGAGCTCTCTTTCAAAACCGGCAATGCATTGGCGACTCCTCTGGTGTTGCAAATGTCCATAGGCGACGGTGACTGCTGTCCATCAGGTAGCTTCTGCTTCATCGTTTAGATTCAAATATAAAAATAATAATAATAACAACTAACCAAAGTTTATGAGACAGCGAGAGTTTAGCTACTTGTTTTTTTTTAATCATTATATTAGTCACTCTTAGCGAATCTTAATCTTGTTTTTTTGGGTTTGTAAACCTTCTACAATCGATTAATCGAGTACGAATTCGGACAAAACCGACCTTCATTCAGACTTGTTCTAACCCTTTCAATGACGTGGTTTATACTGTCTATTTATTTATTTACATGCCAACAGGAACATACACAATACATTATATATTACTTAGTAGTACACTATAGAAGTATTCATAATAATAAGGCTCTTATGAGTGCCAATTATAGGCATGAACCACGTTTATATATTAGTTTATATTTTTAATTTGTATGGAACAAATCGAACCATACGCAACCATTATAATGCTGACTGAGCATGGTAATACTGAAACAACCGCAACTGTTGCCCACGAGTTTCGATCTATGCCATTTAACTATGATATTAGTGCTATAATTTTATTTTTTAAAGAATATAAAGTAAATTTCGAATTCCTTATCTATATTGCATAGTCGGATTTATGTCATTCACCGATTACCTTTTATATTTTTATTTCGATATATTTCCTATATTACACAGTCATGTGTATAATTACTGTACGTCGGTACATCACCAGAGTCCGTCAGGCCGTTCCGGGATCCCCGCGAATGCGAACAGACATACCGTCTTTACCGGGAAAAAACAGGTAAGGAAACTATGTATTTTTAGGTGTTAACCATAGATTAGTAAAGATTACTCACTCCTAACAAGAAAATGTACCCAGTTTTGAGAATTGAAATAGTTGTGTAAAAAAGTTTTGCCACGTCTCCGTGCTAAAATGTCCCTAAAATATTTGAAATTATTATTTATTTATTACGTAAATTACGCAGTATTAGTTATTTATTCGTAAATTTTCTCTATAAATGTTTTTATTTGTCAAGAATTCAAAAAAGAACTTACTAAAATAAGCCGTTTTTGGCTTCATTCTTTTTCAAGGCGGCGAAGTATCTTTACTAATCTATGGAGTTAACAGGCATTTTTATTATGTAGGAGTAACTGAGTATGCAGTCCACCTGTATGTGGCTACTGCCGCCGACATTTGTAATCAATCCCAGCTAAAATAAGATTCCTACCTGAGATCGACCACAAATGCATCGCTTCCCCTGAAGAATAAACTGGAATGTCGTGGATTTTTTTTATAATATAGGAGTAGCAGACGAACATGCAATTCACCTTTTTTTTATAATATAGGAGTAGCAGACGAGCATGCAGTCCACCTGATGGTAAGCGGCTACTGCCGCCCATGGACATTTGTAATCAACCACAGATAGGAATTAGATATTCCTACCTGAGGTCGACCACAGATGCGCCGCTACCCCTGAGGACTAAGTTGGAATGCCTCCGAAAAGTCTGTCTCCCTTACCACACCCTTCAAACCGGAACACAGCAGCGTCTAACACTGCTGTTATTAGGTAGAAATAGGTATGGCGGTGGGGCCGCCGGAGTCGAACCGCAAAGGGTTCTACCACCTGATGGTAAGTGGCTACTGCCGCCCATGGACGTCTGTAATCAACTCCAGATAGGATTAGATTAGGACTACATTAGGTCGGCCACAGATGCGCCGCTACCCCTGACGACTGAAGCTGGAATGCATCGGAAAAATGTGACTTCTTTACCACACCTTACAAACCAGAACATAGCAGCGCTGAGCACTACTGTTATTGGGTATAAATATGTGTGGCGGTGGTGCCATCGGTGTAAATTAATTTGCAAATACAAAAACCCATATGTGTGCACGTCCGACTCGCACCTGGCTAATTTTATTTACAGATTGCAATATTAATATTTTTTCCATTTTTTAAAAGAATGGATTTTTTTAATGAATAAAGGACACAATTATTGACGTCCGATCTCCAGCACGGCTGGATGACAACTGACGTGTCATTCTCACTCTTTGTGCGTTTTGTAGCTCTTTTCTTTTGGACACTTTGTCAATGTAAATGATCTCTGTTTTCAGACCGGACAAGTGACGGGTGGCGCTCAGCTGGTCGGTCTCGAACTGTATAAGAGACTCCGCGAATTCTTAAGAGTGTATCTTATCAATTTACTTAAGGTAATGTATTTAATTTGCACATGAATTTTTAGTCATATGAGAAGTTGATTAAACTGTTACTTTATTTTTAAAATTGACAATTTGTTTTGGCGAAGAGGTACTTTGTCAGATAATCTTCATCTGTGGGATTCTAGAAAGATATCCTGGTATAAATTCATCATACCAAGCAACAGATATTAAAGATGATTTAACACTTCTCTGATGTTTAAAAAAAAGATCTGTAATTAATTGATCAAAATATATATATATTATATCGAAGTCCGTCCGAGCAATTCGTTAAAAAGAAAAGAAAAAAAATGAGATTTTTTTCAATATTGGTCTGATGATTGTTCAAAGGGTTTTGTTTAAATAAAAATCTTGAAACTAGAAATATCATGCTTTAACGTGCACTACGATTTTTATAAAAGTACGCCTAGTTTTCACTGTGACATAATAGCTTAAGTAAAAATTGTCAAAAAATTTAGAGTTTTAATTTAGAGTATACTAACTTTAAAAATATACTCTGATTTTTCAAAGTTATGTGCGTATTATAAATTAATCATCATTTGCTAAACGGTGAAGGAAAATATCGTGAGGAAACCAGCATACCTGAGATTTATATAAAAAAAAGAAATGTCAGAGGTATGTGAAGTCTACCAATATGCACTTGACCAGCGCGGTGGACTATGGCCTGATCCTTCTCACTCTGAGAGGAGACCCGTGCCCAGCAGTGAGACAGTAACGGGTTGATGATGATGATGATTATCCTTAACAGAATGGAGCGGATCTTATGGGCGAGGACGTGCTAGCGTTCTACACGAAGCAGTGGGAGGAGTATCAGTTCTCCTCTCGGGTCCTCAACGGAGTCTGTTCCTACCTGAACAGGCACTGGGTGAAGCGGGAGTGTGAGGAGGGCAGGAAGGTGGTATAGTATAGTTTTTGGTCATATCTTCTAACTCCATACAACGCTTTGATTAACTCTTCATAAGGTTTAGGGCAGGTAATCACTTGGGACGACACGGGAATTGTTATGCAGGGAAGGGAAAATATACAGTTTTAGTAAATAAGGTGAATTTTTCAAATGGGCGTTCTTCAAGGTCAAATATGGAACTATAAGAAATAGCGAAAAATGCTGATAGCAGTTACAAGGTTCATTTTGATAAAAACTAAATCTTAATCATTATTTTTTTTTATTTATTTCCTTAACTGGGAATCGAACGAGTTCATTTTAAAAAAAAGACACCCTGTATTATTTAAGCATCGGATAGTGACAAAAGGAACAAATTCTGGGAATTAACTTTACTCGACAAACGTAAGGAAAAGGCTCATTTTTTAAAAATGCATTTTAATTTCATACATGATCATATTAAGCCTTAACTAATGTATACTTAAAGATTTATTTTATTTTCAATAAAAAATAAAGTATAAAATACTGCAGTCCGCCATATTGTCTGAAACGCTAATCGATGCGAATGACGTCATGCCTCACACGCATCACTAACCTTCCTATGAAATGTTGATGTGTGACGTCAGCGGACGCCATCATGCAAGCGTTTTCGCGCTTAATTCAAAATAGGAACTAAAGTTACTATGATTTGCGATAAAACTTAATTTACTCACGAAATTATACGATTTTTGGAAAAAATAGACATTAAAGAAGAGAATTTCTAAATCTGTAACCGCGCCCATTCTATTAGTCGGCTAAAAATCCCTTGCCATGCCCCCTCGCATTGAGTGGAGGTCCTTTCTCGAAGCACTCAAGACTTGACTGAGCAAGAATCACTTGGGATTTCTTAAGGAACAAGCAAGCTATCGTAATTAATTTCAATACTAATTTCTCATTTGCATAAACTAACCTAACCTAACCTAACTTAAATAAGATTTCTTTGAAAGGCGGACCCGTTTTGGTTTTATCGACGCACCTATTTCTAGCGTGAATCAGTTCTGCGTTTCGGTGGAAGGGTGTGGATGTACTGACGTACATGAGGCGAGTCCTTAGTCCTCTGGAGTTGCAACGGCTTTAAGTAGAAACCTTATACATTGAAGGTGGTAGAACACTTTGTGGTTCGACTCTGGTGGTACCACCGCCACCCGTATTTCTACGTAATAACAGCAGTGTTAAGCGAGGCAGCGAGCATACTTATTCGTGGAGTTTCAAACGGCATCTGTGGCCGACCTCAGGTAGGAATCTAATCTTATCTGGGGTTTATTACACATGTCCATGGGCGACAGTAGCAACTTACCATCAGGTGGAAAGTACGCTTATCTGCTACTTCTATATTATTAAAAAAAAATGAAATCTACCAAACTAATTAACTAACATAATCTAATTACTCTCACAATCACAGGGTATCTACGAGATCTACCAGCTGGCGTTGGTGACATGGCGCGACAATTTGTTCAAATGTTTGAACAAACAAGTGACCAATGCTGTGTTGAAGCTCATCGAGAGGGAACGGAACGGGGAGACCATCAACACGCGGCTCGTGTCTGGGGTGAGTGGACCCACGTGGGCATACTGTTAGAGAAAGAGTTAGGTTATAATAGTTCAGGATTTGATCAAATGTTTGATCAACAAGTGACCAATTTGTGTTGAAGCTCATCAAGAGGGAACGGAGAGACGATCAACACGTAACACGTGTCCGGGGTGAGTGTACCCACGCGTAGGCATACTGTTGGAGAAAAGGGTTTAGGATATATTTAGTTCAGGATTTGATCAAATGTTTGAACAAACAAGTGACCAATACTGTATCGAAGTACTGTGTTGTATACTATGTTTGACGACCCCCGTGGCGGAGCGGTCGCCATATCGGTCTGACACGTAGAGGGTCCCGGGTTCGAACCCCGGCCACATATATCTGAATAATGAATTTAAGTTTCTACTTCTGGGTCTGGGTGTTTGTGTATTTGTCTATGCGTGTCCATGGCACCCACGCTATAGGGAGTCCTAGTGTGGGGCTGTGAGTGTAGGAAACGTTTTTTCATTGAAGTGTTAGCCTACACCGAGGCCTATCAATCGTGGGGTTAGAGGTTCGAAACCCAGACCATTTCCCCAAACCTCTGATTGTTCAAGTCATATTACAAATACAAATAAGTAATACAAGGCATATTACAAATTAATTACCCCTAACTTAAATAATTAATTATAGTTTAAAAACTAAAATCGTTAATTCTGATTCCTGACGACCCTGATGAGGAGAATGGGATAAAATTATTAAAATTGTGTATTGTCATCGGTTTTTTTTAATTGTTCAAAATTTTCAAATCGTTCAAAGTGGGTAAATCGAGTTCAAAGATTCCGTTACATACATACATAGATACAACCCAAGTTAATAAAAGCGTGGTAAAAATCATACGAGTAATATGGTTTTTTCGACTGTACGTTCGACTTAATTATAAATTGTTATTTTACCCAGGTGATCAACTGCTACGTGGCTCTGGGTCTGAACGAGGAGGAGCCTTCAGCCCGCGGCCAGAACCTGGCGGTCTACAAGGACACCTTCGAAGCTGTCTTCCTGGAGGACACCGAGCGCTTCTACACGAGAGAGAGCACCGACTTCCTCAGGAACAACCCCGTCACCGAGTATATGATTAAGGTGTGTAATGTACTATCTGTAGCCTTATTAATAATCAATCTATCCAATGTTTTGTCTACCAAAGATTGACAATTGACAATTTCTTCATACTAGAGAATGTCACACTTCAATCTTTCATAAGTTAAAATTGGCTAGATTGATTATTAATAACGGGCATCAGTCAAATACCGGTCTGCATGTGGTCTTCCTAGAGGACACCGAGCGGTTCTACACGAGAGAAAGCACCGACTTCCTCAGGAACAACCCCGTCACCGAGTATATGATTAAGGTGATTAATGTACTGGCTGTAGTTTATAAGCCCATCTTTGAAGTGACTATAAGTATATGAGTAAGGTTTTATTTAACTTACTCGTACATCGTTAGATGGTATGTACGAGTATGTGATAATAAAATATTGTAATAGAATTTTAACCAGTTAACCCTATTATTTATTAGGATTATTAGGATTATTAAGATTAACCAGTTTTTAGGATGACAATGCATAAGTAGTGTATCAATATAATAAAATCATTTCAAATGTAAAGAAATATTTTGTATTGCTGTTGCCTAAAGATGGTGGATCAATTATTCCTTATACAACCCCAATATATGGGTAATAAATGAATGGGTAAGCGAAGAATACGGAAAACAAACGATGTCAAAAAAAAAGCTTGCTTTTGGAATCTTTTTTTTTATTCGATTTCTTTCCTTTTTTTGTTTACCAATCTTTTTTTCAATTTTCAATCATATAAAATTCAAAGTGTCTACAGTATGGTTGAATTTCGTGAACCAGGTAAGAACTACTATGAACGGTTTACATTTAGTTCTCATTCAATTCAAATACAATTTTTGTCTGTCTGTTTGTTTGTTCTGGCTAATCTCTGAAATGGCTGGACCGATTTTGACGGGACTTTTATTGGAAGGTAGATGATGTAATAAGGAGTAACTTAGGCTACTTATATTTTAGAACTAGCTGTGCCCCTGTTTCTTTATAACGCGGGTGAAACCGCGGGGCACAGCTAGTGTGAAAGATAAGTTACTAGCTGACCCGGCAAACTTTGTACCGCCTCAAAATCTATTTATCAAATATATTTCATATAAAATATAGCCTATGTTACTCGTGGATATTGTAGCTTTCGAATGGTGAAAGAATTTTTAAAATCTGTCCGGTAGTTTTTGAGCCTATTCATTACAATCAAACAAACAAAGTTTTCCTCTTTATAATATTAGAATAGACAAGTGACGTGAGAACATTCGCTTCCAGGCGGAGCAGCGCTTGCAGGAGGAGCAGCGGCGGGTGCAGGTGTACCTCCACGAGACCACGATGGAGCGGCTCGCCAAGACCTGCGACCGGGTGCTCATCGAGAAACACCTCGAGATCTTCCACGCTGAGTTCCAGGTGTGTACACAATGAATTATTCATAGACTTAGATTTTTTGCTACGCTAAAAAATATTTTAACAAAAAATACAACCGACTTCTATGTCACTACAAAGTAAAAAATAATTGAAATAAATGTTGGTTTAGTACATAGTTCTGAAGTCGGCGCTCAATATATTTCGTTGGATAACAGCGTGTTCAAAATGAGCGCCGACTTCAGAAATATGTAATAAAACAATATTTATTTTAATTATTTTTAATACGATTTTATTAGCTTGGGTTGTATCTATGTTTGTAACGGAATATTTGAGCTCAATTTTCACCAATTTCCACAACTCTGATTAATTTGAAACTTTGCACACGTATCAAGGACCGATGACAATGCAATAATTTTATATCAGTTTCCCATTATTCTTATTAGATTAATTAATTCCTCAATTTATGAGGTTGTCACAGACTAGACTTTGAAGGTGGTAGAACACTTTGTGGTTCGACTCCGGCGGCACCACCGCCACACCTATTTCTACCTAATAACAGTAGTGTTAGGCGCTGCTGTGTTCCGGTTTGAAGGGTGTGGTAAGGGAGACATACTTTTCCGAGGCGTTCCAGCTTAGTCTTCAGGAGTAGCAGCGCATCTGTGGCCGACCTCAGATAGGAATATCTAATCCTATCTGGGGTTGATTACAGATGTCCATGGGCGGCAGTAGCCACTTACCATCAGGTGGACTGCATGCTCGTCTGCTACTCCTACATTATAAAAAAAAAAAAAAAAAAAAAAGACTAAAAAAATAAAAATAAATTATAGTTTAAAAAACAGCCTTCTATTGATAATCGAACTAAAAACTAGAAAATAATTTTTAATGGCAAAGAATTTAATATATTAAATTATAAAATTAAAAATTAAATTTGGCGTTAGATAGAGAGGCGTCAGGAGTTTCTTTAAGCGCTCACGCCTAGCGCGACGCTAAAATAGGCGGTATTCTATACTAGCGTCTGTTTTTTGCATTTACCCTATTCTTAAAGTTAAAATTAAAGTTTATTGAAATCTATTTTCGTCTTTTAAGTTTGGTCTTCCATCCCAGCGGCTTAATTTAGTTTCTATTTTTAATTTCGAATGTGATTTGAATATCACCAGAAACTCCTCGACGGTGACAAGAACCAGGACCTGGGTAGGATGTACGGCCTGGTGGCTCGCATCCCCGACGGTCTGTGCGAGCTGAGGCGCTTGCTGGAGCACCACATCCACGCGCAAGGGCTCCAGGCGATCGACAAGTGCGGAGAGTGTGCGCATACAGTACGTACCTGTACGATTGATCGATTACTCCTGGACAAATCGATTCCAATTTTTTATTATTGTCGATTTTTAGTGTTCCATACCCAAAGGGTAAAAACGGAACCCTATTATTTAATAATGAAGTCTCCTGTATTATGACATTGAATTTGACATGTTAATTAGTGTAAGTGATTAATGTATCGTTCTAATTAACAATAAATAAATAAATAAATTACTAAGACTTCGCTGTCTGTCTGTCTGTCACAGGGCTCTATCTCCGGA
Source organism: Epargyreus clarus (assembly GCF_041222505.1). Taxonomy (NCBI): domain Eukaryota; kingdom Metazoa; phylum Arthropoda; class Insecta; order Lepidoptera; family Hesperiidae; genus Epargyreus; species Epargyreus clarus. Next base: position 3,838,337 of record NW_027332224.1, read on the forward strand.
ACCGTAATTGATAGATACATGAAATTTTTACAGAGAATGCATAACGGTGGCAGCTATAACAACAAATACTAAAAATAAAACAAAGTTGAATATTAAAGGGGGTTCCCACTCTTAAACCGTTCTAAGAAGATGGTTGAAATTTTTACATTTTTTTTTTAAATATAGGAGTAGCAGACGAGCATACAGTCCACCTGACGGTAAGTGGCTACTGCCGCCAATGGACATCTGTAATCAACCCCAGATAGGATTAGATATTCCTACCCGAGGTCGGCCACAGATGCGCTGCTACCCCTGAGGACTAAGCTGGAACGCCTCAGAAAAGTCTGTCTCCGTTACCACACCCTTCAAAACGGAACACAGCAGCGCCTAACACTGCTGTTATTAGGTAGAAATAGGTGTGGCGGTGGTGCCGCCGGAGTCGAACCACAAAGGGTTCTACCACCTTCAAAAATATATGAATGTTTACGTATTTGCCCATATAATTTCCAATCAGCGCCCCTAGCGGATTGTATCAGAACTATAGTGTCAGTAACGTAACATTAAATGTCTAAATTGACAAAATGGCGCTTTATGTTTTGTCTCTCTTTTTTTGCGAACATATGAGGCAGACAAAAAGTTTATCGTCACTTGAGCACTCGCTTATTGTTACGTTGACTCAGTCTACTGAAGCAAACGGAACAGAATAATGGATTGAGTAAACGTAACGTAAAATTGTGGGATATTTTGAAAACTCATGGTAAGGGTACAGTACTAGAGATTGAGGTGTGACTAGTGTGATTAGTATCTATAGCGCTGGGCCATCGTGGGCCATGCTGGTCAATTGCCCAGTACTGTAGATTGAGGTATGAAAAGCGTGTTGAGGCGCTCATGGTATGTATAGCGCTGGGTTATCGTGGGCCATGCTGGACCATGTTGAGGTATTTCACCTGAGTTTTAGTAAAAAAAAGTGTTCCATACTACTCTAGTGCCCGGTACTATAGTTCGAGATATGTACCTGAGTTTCTCAATATATTTCAACAACAATTTTGAAAGTCTATACCCATCTCTAGTCATGTTCAACTGACACTCTGATTCTGCCTTCAGAAATGCATTCACTCAGCAGCCAGACCTTAAGTATCTGCTAATTTACTAAAGATTTATATTTCAACAAAAATTACCAACTGGTTTCTTAATACCTCAAATATATACCGCCTTCTTGCTTTAAACCACATCTTTTAAATAAATATTTATACTAGACTACTTATTCGTACAAAATACAGTTGACTTAAAAGAAATGTCAATAATTTTGTCAATTTCTCCCCAGGATCCGAAGGTGTACGTGTCGACTATACTGGAGGTGCACAAGAAGTACAATGCTCTAGTGCTTGTGGCTTTCCACAACGACTCAGGCTTCGTGGCCGCACTGGATAAGGCTTGCGGACGGTTTATCAACAGTAAGTCACATAATAAAAGGCTAGTAGTTCCGGGATCAGAATAGGGCTACGGTATCCCCTGCCTGTCGTAGGAGGCGACTAAAAGGGGCTTCCGGGGTTGCGGGCGGCAAGAGTGGGAGCTCGAACCGTCCAGTATGCTACCCCGGGAAGGACGGTATGTGTGGTCGCATACCATCGTACACACTTGATGACTTTGGCAAGCTTTATGCTCACCAGGATAGAGCTCGATAGGGCAAGATGCTTAGAGGACTCCGGTTGCGTTCCTTTAGGTGGTTTAGTGCGATAAGAATCCCACGTTTTGACATTTTCAAGTTATTTTTATGGTTTCGTACCCAAGGGATAAAAATAGAACCCTATTACTAAGTCTCCGCTGTGTCTATGTCTATCTGTCCGTGTGTCACAGCCTAACCCTTCTCATTTTGAGAGGAGACTCGTGCCCAGCAGTGGGACAGTAATGGGTTGATGATGATGTATTAAAACAACGTAATAAAACCTGAATTATGATAAACTTGTACACTCAGCATTTCTATAACCCGCAGGCAACGCAGTGACAAAAGTGGCCAACTCTTCGTCGAAGAGTCCCGAGCTGCTCGCCAAGTACTGTGACATTCTGCTGAAGAAGTCCAGCAAGAACCCGGAGGAGGCCGAGCTGGAGGACACCCTCAACCAAGTGGTGAGTTGGTACGGTGACGTCATCCGCCGGGCGGTGACGTCACAAGGGTCCCGAGCTGCTCGCCAAGTACTGTGACATCCTGCTGAAGAAGTTGCCGTGACGTCATCCCGCGCGTTGTGACGTCATCGCCGTATTGTGCCGTATAGAGTTGGAGCAACCTACAATGGTTGATATGAATGGTTGATGACGTCATGATAGTATGACGTCATCCGCAGTTTTGTGAGGTCATAAAATATCATGTGATGGTTTGTTTTGCATGGAAGGTCATTTATTTTTCTTTCAGAAAGGTTAATTTAGAATCTTTTCTGAATTGAAGGAATTCTAAAGTAGAATCCGGAGTTTGCGAAAGGATTTTAAAGGTCTTCAAAACGGTTTATATATGAATCAATTTTAAATAAATTAGATTTTAATAAAAAAGAACAATGAATAAAGTGTAAAACTATTTTTTTATTTCCAGATGGTGGTATTCAAGTACATAGAGGACAAGGATGTGTTCCAGAAGTTCTACAGCAAGATGCTCGCCAAGCGGCTCGTACAACACATGTCCGCGAGCGATGACGCTGAAGTAAGATATGCTATATAATATAGGAGTAGCCGACGAGCATGCACCTTAAAACGCATATAAACGCATATAAAATATAAACGCAACTTTAAAGGACATCTGTACCTTAAAACGCAGGAAACCCGGGTTCAAATATCATTCCGATTGTTTCTTTTCACAAGTAATAATTAATTTCTAATACCGACATAATTTGGAAAAATCATAGGTGGTTGGGATTTGAACCTTATACTCCTCGGCCTATTTTAACCACTAGGCTATTACTGCATATCAAATTGAAATACTTTTTTTTTATCTACAGGCTTCAATGATCTCAAAACTGAAACAGGCGTGCGGTTTCGAATATACTAGCAAATTACAGAGGATGTTCCAAGTAAGTGAAATCGAATTGCGTAAAGTTTAGTAGTTGTAGATAAACTAATTCTGAACTATAGTCTGATTCATAATTAGGTGTCCAAAATGTAAACAAAGAAATGTCACTGTCAAAATTGACAAGAAACAAAAACTTTAACAAACTCAACAAAAAAAACGAAAATTTAACAAATATACACAATTTAGCAAACGCGTTATGTAAACGAGAAAACATTCGAGTTCGATCACAATCACGAAAATTAATAATATCAGTTACGAAACTTAAAAATGACAGCACAAGAAATGTCTTGGATTTCGGTTGTGTTACCATTATCACATTTTTATTTTCTACCATAAACTTTGTTTTTTATTATTATTACTGTATGGATCGAAATTGAGGTGATATAAATATTAGAAAATATGAATTAATCTTAATTTATTTAGATTATTATTTTATTGTTGTTGTCAAATTCAATTCAAATTCAAATCTCATTTATTCAAAATTGATTCATATAGAATACTTTTTGAAAGTCAACAAACTACCACCGCTTCGGAAGGTATTTCGCTATGGAGAAGAAGCGGCGCAAGAAACTTGTTCTTGTTGTCTTACTTTAATATCGACAAAAATAAGAAACTACCATTTCTAACTTATTTTCTTGATAGGTCAACACCGTAAACGGAAGTGTGGAATATATAGGCCTAAACATTACCCTCCGCAGTACTATATTTTGTAGCGGTGTAATTTTTTTATACTAATTATGTACTTTTTCCTATTATTGTTTCAATTTATCCTAAGAATCTCTTAATATTGACAGTGACATATGTCATATTTTTAAGAAGTCTATTTTTTTACTTTTCATAATAATTTTGTGTGTGTTTTTTTTAACAAGTAGAGCCTAAAAACCTCTAATGTTTCCAGGACATAGGCGTCTCGAAGGATCTGAACGAGAACTTCCGCAAGCACATGTCGAACAGCTGCGAGCAGCCTCTCCACATCGACTTCAGCATCCAGGTGCTGTCGTCCGGCTCCTGGCCGTTCCAGCAGTCGTCCTCCTTCCAGCTGCCCACAGAGGTACCCATGACCATACGCTTAGGGCCTAGGAACATGTCCAACAGCTGCAGCAGCCTCTCCACATCGACTTCAGCATCCAGGTGCTGTCGTCCGGCTCCTGGCCGTTCCAGCAGTCGTCCTCCTTCCAGCTGCCCACAGAGGTACCCATGACCATACGCTTAGGGCCTAGGAACATGTCCAACAGCTGCAGCAGCCTCTCCACATCGACTTCAGCATCCAGGTGCTGTCGTCCGGCTCCTGGCCGTTCCAGCAGTCGTCCTCCTTCCAGCTGCCCACAGAGGTACCCGTGACCGTACGCTTAGGGCCTAGGAACATGTCCAACAGCTGCGAGCAGCCTCTTCATATGTCTGCCTCTGCACAGTTGTTCCAGCAGTTTTCCTTCCAGCTGCCAGCGTAGGAAAGTATGTTTTCAAGGTGGTAGAAACCTCTGTGGTTCGACTTCGGCTATTACTGACTAATAACAGCAGTATTAAGCGCTACTGTGTTCTGGTTTGAAGGGTGTGATAAGGGATGTTTGTGACAAGTTTGGTGACAATGCATCTATTACCTCAGGTAGGAAACTAATGTTATCAGAGATTGAATACAGATGTCTATGAGCGGCAGTAGCCATTTACCATCAGGTGGACTGCATAATAGTCTACCACTTCCCGCTACTCGTCAAGAGAGGCCGCCACAAGTATTCTGAATCACGCTATCGATGTTTTCACATTATCTCGTATATGTACGAGCTCCGAACTGAGACTGTCCGTAGCACGGCCGCTGCTCGGACATGATCACCTAGCCCTGTATGTAAATTAAGTGATATTTATATGTCAGATCGCCGAGCCTCGCGTCTGACCGATATAGAAATGCCAGATGGCGTTCCTTCATAGTGCACCAACTGCTTTCGGTTCCAACAAAGAAGCACACAAGAAAATAATAAATTCGGAGCCGATGGATTTACAAGTCCACACGCCATCAACGTCAATTGTCAACTCACTCTCAAAAACGAAACAATAATCATAGTTCTTATAACAAAAAGGCGACACTTGCAACCCCATCCGGAGTTACCCGCTCCAAAAATACAGTCTACTAAAATAATTGTTAATGAAGTAATTTGAATGGAAATCATAAAATAAGATTAAATAGCTTCAACTCAAAATTAACTAAAATTAATTGAAAATAATAGCCCGCGCCGTTACGGCCGTCCTGCATCATCACACGTCCTCGTGTGTGCTTCTTCGATGCCTTTTGAAAACAAACAATACCACACTGCGTACCTCGATATACTCGGCCATACTGACCCTTTACTAAATTAACGCAGAGAGCAAATTATAAACAAAGTACATACTGGGTATTAATCTCATATAAACTTACGTGACAAGAGTCTTACCCCTTACTATGAACTGTACAAATTCACAAAACACTAAGTCGTTACGATTACAACTCATACTCACCCGATATATATTCAGAACCACTGTGTCATACATACTCCTTTGCCACATAGGCTACTATGACACACAGGCTACTGTGCCACACAGGCTACTGTGCCACACAGGCTACTGTGCCACACAAGCTACTATACCACACAGGCCACTATACCAAACAGGTCACTATACCACTCATTCTACTTTGCCACATAGACTACTATGCCACACAGGCTACTACGCTACACAAGCTGCTATGCCACACAGGCTACTCTGCCACACAGGCTATTATGCCACACAGGCTACTACGCTACACAAGCTGCTATGCCACACAGGCTACTCTGCCACAAAGGCTACTATGCCACACAGGCTACTATGCCACACAGGCTACTATGCCACACAGGCTTCTACGCCACACAGGCATCTACGCCACACAGGCTTTTATGCCACACAGGCTTCTACGCCACACAGGCTTCCCGCACCACCCCACTTAAGTTACACTTCTCATTAAAGTTTCGTTCGCTAAAAATACCACACAGCAAGAAGTACACAGAATGTAAGTAACATCATACGATTAATTCAGATACGGGTCTTGCCTAAATAGGAGGCAATATTCTATAACATACCATCGCCGTTATCGGTGCATCCTGATTCTCTGTCAGTAGATAATTCCAGGCCAATATCTAATTCTGTTGGAACATGAAAATCTGGCATTTACCTCTAACTTGATTATTATTGATTTTATTTTAAGAATCTTGTTCTGTTTTGCTTGTAACCAATTGCTAGATTGTTGTTTTGTCTGGTGACTGAGAACAACGGCTCCGTACCCATCGGCACTCACATCTGTGTGCAGTTCGATTGATTTATCGACATCAAAAAAATAAAATCGATACGACCGGTTTGTCTGTTAATATTTTAATTTTTTCTCACCATCATCATCATTAACCCATCACTGTCCCACTGCACGAGTCTCCTCTCAGAACGAGAAGGACCAGGTCACAATGCACCGCGCTTATCAAGTTTACACTTGGAAAGATTTCTCAGGTATGCAGGTTTCCTCACAATATTTCCCATCGCTTAAGCAAGTGATAATCAACTTCCAATACGCACATAACTTCGAAAAATCAGAGGTGCGTGCCCGGGATTCAAACCTCGGACCTCTCGATCAAGAGGCCGAGTTTATCAACCACTAGGCTATCACTGCTATTTCTTTCCTATTGTTTTCAACGTTGGGTGTCCAATTACATTTGCCTTTTCCTGTTCACCTGTATAAATGGCCTGTCTTTTGAAAGAAACTGGGTACAATCTCAAATATGAAGCGTATCCTAAAAATTCAACCCTAGATTCATAAACCAGCATTTTTGTTTTGAATTCAATGATAAACTATTTTCTGTTAGAGCTTTTAAAACTTACTGAAGCCTGTCAGAAGCTTCTTCTACAGTACAAGCCGGGACAATAACACAATCAATGTAAATTACAGCGAATGGCTCTATTAAGGAGCCTTACGTAAACCAGAAGGCATGGAGAGATATTCGAACTATCCATCAGGTATAACGAAAGCAATACGCTCAATAGAGTCTTTATGAACGAGAATCTGGTGGTACTCGCTCGCCATATTCAGGGACATGAAATAATGAACACTCACCCTTTTTACTACGCTTTTATCAGCTTTACCTGCATGTATCTAGGTATGAATGCATGTAACGGAATCTCAGAACCCGATACCCACCCATTTCTAACGGTAAGTTCAATTCAAAATTTTGAACAACTATCAAGGTCCTATGATAATACATTATTTTCGTAGCAGTGTTCGAGGTAAGTGGCGCCGCAGCAACGCGGTGCGGACTAAATCACAACGAATTAACCAAGTGATGCTGTAATCGATCCACAAAGTTCACCACCGAATCGCTAGATGGCGTTAATTATTATTGAGATAAAAGTTCGTAACTAGATTGCAAAAATCATTACCTGTTAGTTTAACTATAAGTGTATTTTTTTAGTTTTATTTTTAAATTATAAGTTATTCCTAACTAATAGAATAGGACTCGAGAACCATTCTTCAGATTTCTCGTAAAATACCGGAGTCCAACAGTTCGTTAATTTTATTTAGGGCCATTTGCCGCTCTTCAGGGCTAAGTCGGTATAGTCGTCGTATCTTCAGAATAAGTTGACATAATTCAAAGGAAAACCCCAATGAGAGTAAATCTCTACCTATCATAATATCATGTGAAATACACAGGTTAGGTACAACGTGAAACAACTAGATAAACGCAATGCCCTGTAACACTACTGTCGTTAATAATTGCAAGTTACAGTTAACATTTGAATAAATAAATGAAAAAAATAAAACGCCTTCTACACTCACAACCCCACATCAGCTTACTACCTGTTTCGCGGGTGCCATGGACACACACAGTGACAAACATAGATTCACCCAGACCAGAAACCTAAATTTATCACTTAGACATCCGTCTGGCCGGGGATCGAACCCGGGGCCCTCCGCGCCTCAGACCGGTATGGTGACCGCCCCGCCACGCGGGTCCTTAAATACCACTCCGAATAACTCTGGTATTGTGTCGTTTACCTGAGAATATGTTAGCTACACTTCCTTTAAGTAAGGATCATTCAGCACCGGAATCGACCTTCCTCGGGCAGTGTGTCACCATGTGACCCTTTTCACCGCAGAAATAGCAGATAAGTCTCTTAGTGGCTACTGCTTCCATAGTTTGTTGTGGCGTACGATTACCTAAAAACTCAGAACGGGGATTAGTTATTACGAGTACATCTCTTTTGCTTTTGTTAAAAACGCAGAAATTTCAGCAGAAACGTGGCCCATCTTGCCACAACTATATCATCTTCTAGCGTGATACATTCGTGGTTTCTTCGCATCACTAAGCAAGTTAGTTGTGTCAATTTGGAAGCATGTGCTATAGTAATAGCAATGGCAATTTGTTCCACCGCTAAAGATCGCCACTGACTAATTAGTGTACTAAGAAAACGAGTGGCATACAAGGACATGCATTCTCCTTCCGTAGGGGTCTCAATACACAATCTACACAAAGGCTGCCGGAGTTTTAACAAAACCTGCCAAAAATAGGTCTCCCAACTGAGGCCAAGTTATTTCAGTAAAGCTATTTTGTGCTAACCATGAGATCGTAGATCCTTTGAGGGCTTTACTCATTGTAATAATAACATGAATACCTGATAATGGCTTCTCTTGCAAAGATTAAATCCACTATATAACACCAGACGCGTGCGTCGCTTCCGTGCACCAAATGTGACCTTAGAATTATAAGAGCTTGGTTCTCTAATTACACGAACGAATTCCTTCATTTGCTTTTTCTGCATTTCAAATAAAATTTTCCAACTGTCACTCTCACTACGCTGTGGAGCTCCTGGGCGTCCCGCTTCTGATGTCAGATCGCCGAGCCTCGCGTCTGACCGATATAGAAATTCCAGATGGCGTTCCTTCATAGTGCACCAACTGCTTTCGGTTCCAACAAAGAAGCACACAAGAAAATAATAAATTCGGAGCCGATGGATTTACAAGTCCACACGCCATCAACGTCAATTGTCAACTCACTCTCAAAAACGAAACAATAATCATAGTTCTTATAACAAAAAGGCGACACTTGCAACCCCATCCGGAGTTACCCGCTCCAAAAATACAGTCTACTAAAATAATTGTTAATGAAGTAATTTGAATGGAAATCATAAAATAAGATTAAATAGCTTCAACTCAAAATTAACTAAAATTAATTGAAAATAATAGCCCGCGCCGTTATATATAAGTTATTATAAAAATGTCACTTAATATATAATCATATATTTAATACATAATGTAATTGTTTCCAGTTGGAGCGCTCGGTACACAGATTCACCACGTTCTATTCGTCCCAGCACTCTGGTCGCAAGCTCAACTGGCTCTACAACATGAGCAAGGGCGAGCTGGTCACCAACTGCTTCAAGAACAGGTAATTTATTACTACCACGGGGTGAAGGGTAAGGGGAGTCTCATTCGGGAGTCTGGGGTTCAAATTATAGGTATAATCCGCGCCAAACTGCTAGTCCGCTCTGAAGTGGTTTCGAGCAGGTGTAATCATACAATTTGCTATGGCGACGCGATTCATTTCTATATTCAGAACGGATTAGCAGTTTTACGCGGACTGTACAATGCGGATCAGTGGATGCACTTTTATTTATTTATTAATTAATTTATTATTTTTTATAATTCTTACATCTAACATGACGTTTTAATCTTAATTGCAAATAATTGTAATTCTTAATAAATTCTTAATAATTCTAATGACATGGGAACTAGTTAATTAAATATAAAACTAGCTGACCCGGCAAACGTTGTGTTACCATATAAATAAAAAAATGTTAAGGGTGAACAACCCTTATTACTTAGGGGGATGAAAAATAGATGTTGGCCGATTCTCATAGATACCGGATAAGCACAAAAAATTTCATCAAAATCGGTCAAGCCGTTTCGGAGGAGTATGGCAACGAAAACTGTGACACGAGAATTTTATATATTAGATAATATAACATAATGTAATAAATGGTAATAAATTGTGAATTATAATAGGTACTAACATAGCATATAAGTAATTTGTTACTAACACACATTATATGGGTCTTTAGTTGCCTGAAATAAAGGAATTTTATTTATTTATTTAAAGCCTAATTCGTTAGTGTAGTTTTATAATAATTAATACAATAATAATCAAAGTCAATAATAATAATAATGTCAGAACATCAGACACTTGTGTGACTTTATATACAAAGAATACAACGATCCGTTGAATGAGATCTGTCCGATGCGTTCGATACAGACTTGTGGACGCTTAGCTTGATGGCCGATTATATAAAAATGTTCACCATGTATCAACAGATACACCCTCCAAGCGAGCACATTCCAAATGGCGGTGTTGCTGCAGTACAACGAGAACACGTCGTGGACGGTGCGCCAGCTGGAGCAGCACACCGGCATCAAGGGCGACTTCCTCGTGCAGGTGGGTGGCCACCCATTGTGGCCCACTAGTGGGCGACAACACCATCTCCACCAATGTTTACCAATTTGTACTTGGACATCACTGGTGTGAGGATATCTGTACTTTTCGTTCTGAGAGATCTATGCCCAGCAGTGTTGAGAAAAGAAGACCTACTGTCTTCTGTTGAGAACAAAAACCAGAATACAGCATCGCTTAACATTGTTATTAGGCGGAAATAAGTAGGTTCCTCTGAAGTCGATCTACTAAGGGTACTACAACTTTCATAGTTAGTATATTTGTCCATGTACAGCAGTTGCAAAATTTTTCAACGATAATTGAAGAGGTTGAAGGTGGTAGAATCATGTGTGGTTCGACTCCGGCGGCACCACCGCCACACCTATTTCTATTATAACAGCAGTGTTAAGCGCCGCTGTGTTCTGGTTTGAAGGGTGTGGTAAGGGAAACATACTTTTCCGAGGTGTTTCAGCTTAGTCCTTAGGGGCTTAGCGGCGCTGTGGCCGACTTCAGGTGAGAATCTAATCAAATCTGGGGTTGATTACAAATGTCCATGGGCGGCAGTAGCCTACCATCACGTGGACTGCATGCTCGTCTGCTACTCCTATATTATAAAGAAAGTAAGTGATTGTTGTTGTTGTATATTTATAATATTGTTGTTTGCAGGTGTTGCAAATATTGTTGAAGGCGAAGCTGCTGGTATGTCAAGATGACGAGTCCGAGCTCTCCGAGTCGTCTGTAGTGGATCTCTATGTAGGCTATAAGAAGTGAGTTGAACTTTTTCTTATTGTAAGATAAAATAAGATTAAAAATAGAAAGAGAAAGGTGAGAAATATAATCGATGACTTCGAATTATAAAACTTCAAATAATTAATTAATGATAATAGATTCATGTTGCTTATTGATAATCAATCTATCTAACGTAAGTCTACGAAATATCAAGTTATAAAATGTCTAGTCACATTTTGATTTTATGTATTATATTAGGCAGAAATTATGGTGGTCTTATGATGGTGTTAGGAAAAAATAGATGGATAGATTATTAAGAACGGACGTTGATGGTCTACTCTCAGAAATGTCCTAATAGAAAGTGATAAAAAACCGCTACTGATATACGTATACTGTAAAAAGTCTCTTTTACAGTTCAGGACAGCCCTGTGCCAGACATACAAACAGCGAAGGTTTAGTAGTAACAGGGTTCCGTTTTTACCCTTTGGGTATGGAAATATTATAAAATAAAATCAATATTTGCAATACAAGGGGTCTCACATGAAATAGAAATCAGGTTTCTTTTTGTCTACAATAGATTGTTCCAAGTTTCTATTAAAAAACAGATCTATTATGAGAATGTGTTCCGGGTCTGGGTGTTACAACTAACGTCTATGTGTGTTTACAGCAAAAAGCTACGCGTGAACATAAACATACCGTTGAAGACGGAGCTGAAGGTTGAACAGGAGGCCACACACAAGCACATCGAGGAGGACAGGAAGATGCTTATACAGGTATGGTATACAGGGTGAATTTTTCAAATGGGCTTTCAGGGCCAAATTCGAAACCATTCCCATAAATCCCAGGATTTGTCGAATACAGTCCCGATATTATACCTTCGGGATTCCGAAATCCCAACGTATTTATTTTATAACTAGCTGACCCGGCAAACTTTGTACCGCCTCAAAATCTATTTATCAAATATATTTCATATAAAATATAGCCTAAGTTACTCGTGGATAATGTAGCTTTCGAATGATGAATGAATTTTTAAAATCGGTCCAGTAGTTTTTGAGCCTATTCATTACAATCAAACAAACAAAGTTTTCCTCTTCATAATATTAGTATAGATTATGAATGAGATTATTTATTAATTTGATAAAATAAAAGTACAAAATACGACAATCCGCCGTGTTATGTTGAACGCCAATAAGAGCGAATGACGTCACGTTCGACTAAAAATCAATGACCAGCTCATTTTGTTTCATGTGTTTTTTCGTACAATGTTTACATCGAACTGGTCGAGCGTGACGTCACAAGCGACGTCATGACACTTAAGCGATTTGGCGCAAATAAAAAAAAAAAAAGCAAAATGTAATTACCATTACATTGTATATAATATTTGGTACATAACATTGTACATAACATAAAAAAATGGTTATTCAAAATTTGTCATCATGCCTATTCTAATTGTGACGTTTTCTAGGCTGCTATCGTGAGGATAATGAAGACCAGGAAGACCTTGAAGCATCAGCACTTGGTGGTGGAGGTGCTGAACCAGCTCTCCAGCCGGTTCAAGCCGCGTGTGCCTGTTATTAAGGTAGAGTTGTAGAGGTGGAGTTGTGTAGAGTGGGTGGGAGAATGAGAATTGATGTACGAGTAGAGTAGGAGATAGAGTGAAATTACAAGAGTAGAGTCGAGTATAGGAGATAGAGAATAGTGTTTATCTATGTGTGTGAGAGTAGTAATGTAGAGAGTAGTATAGTAGTGAGTAGACTACTACTCCCCTCTCTCTTACTGTCTCATACTACTAAGTCGTAGTTGTAGTAGTAATAGGAAAGAGAAAGATAGCCAGACAAGAGGGACAGAGAGCGCAAGAGTACTACTACTCTCTCTCTCTCTCATACTACTAAGTAGTAGTAGAAATAGTGAAAGAGAAAGACAGTCAGAGCTTGTTGTGAAATGTGTTTCAATTTATTTTTACCACGCTGTTATTAGCTTGACCTGTATGTATGTAACGGAATCTTTAACTCGATTTTTACCCACCTCGAACGGTCCGATTAATTAATTTTTTTAACACTTATCAAGAACCGATGACAATACATGATTTTAGTAATTTTGTCCCATTCTCCTCATCAGGATCGTCAGGATAACGATTTTAACGTGGTTTTTAGCTTTTAAGCAATATTTTTTAAAGTTTTCATGGACTACTACAATTTTTATATATCAACTTTTTTAATATCATAAAATGTCCTAAAACGACTTGGAATCTACCATTTTGATAACTATCGAAGTGACGTCACATCGACATTAATAAAAGTATTTTAGATATTTGAAGGACTGAATAAAAATAGTAATTAAAAAAGTGTATTGTTTTATTTTTAATAAATATAAATCGTCATTTTTAGTTTGCCTTTTATAAATATGTATGTATCATTACTACATGTTATGTACCTTGATACGTAATAATTCAAATTCAAATTCAAATTCAAATTTTTATTGCTCATGCATACAGTACATAATTATGGTGTTACAAGTAGGGTATTCGAACATGCATGTACCCTGCTAGGGCATTGCAATGAAATACATTCACATTAGCTTATATTTATCTTAACTTAGAATCGTCATTGTTTATATAAAATGGAAAATACATTATTATTACATTTTAATAAGTTCATATCAATAAAAAGTCAATATTTATACAAAGTCAAATTAATCAATTATATAAAATTAATATTAGTGTATATAAATTGTATTTAATTAAGTACAGGAATGTCAACATTATCATTATTTAGGTTAAGGGTGAGATTTTTATTGATGTAGATTGTAGGTATAGTCATTCAAAAAATTCTTGTTGTGAATAGTAGCATTTACTTATTAATAGTTTCCGCAGTTTGTTTTTAAATGTAATCGAGTCTTCATCTTGGATTTCTTTCGGAATTTTATTATATATTTTGACGCACATAGAATAGGGTCCGGAGCCATACATTGCTAGTCTAGATTGTGGTATTGCGAGTTTGTTCGGATTTCGTGAACTATATTTTTTTGTTTCATTGGAGCAGACAAATAGATTATTATGTTTTTTTACAAAGTTGCATATTTCTATAATGTACATGGACGTTAAAGTTAATATATTGAGATCTGTGAAATATTTTCTACAGCTTTATGTAATATGATTTTATTTTGTTTTCAGAAATGTATCGACATTCTAATCGAGAAGGAGTATTTGGAACGCACAGAGGGAGAGAAGGACACGTATAGCTATTTAGCGTGATTACTATGTAACGCCCGACAAATATAACACTATTATCTACCAATATTGTTTTATTTATCTCCCTGTGTTGTGACTTCGTGGTAGAACCCTTTTAATCGACTGCCATCACCGACACACCTATTTCTGTTATAACAGCAGTGTTAAGTTGATGTGTTCTGGTTTGAAGGGTGTGGTAACAGCATCGCGGGCGCGATTGCTGCATTAAATTTTGGGTGGGGTCACAGGGGAAATTTGGTTAAATTAAACGACTTTTTTTCTAACGCGTTTTAAATGTGTTTATTGTAAAGTCTGGCATATCCTCTCCATTACCCCCATAAGTACGAGTCGGACGTTTTTTTGGGTCATGACCCTGTGACCCCTTTTTTTGTTATCGAGGGGGAAACCTTCAAAAGGTACCCGGTGCCGTGGTAGCGACACAAGGTTATGTGGGACTCTTCTCGCACTAAAAAGAATTGGAATTGGAAGTTGTAGCGGTGCTGTGACCGCAAAACTGAATACAATCTTATCTGGGGTTGAGATGTCTATTGGCAAAGGCCATTTCCCATTAGGTTGATTGCATACTAGTCTGCAACTCCTATATTATAAAAAATAATGTCAATTATACAACGCCATCTATCAAGCTCACGGGGCAACGGTAAGCTGAAATTCTCCGCTTTGCACACATAATGCAATGATAGAAAAACTTCTGACTTTAATTATAATTAGTAATAACTGTTGATAGAGTAGATCGATTTGAATGAAATAAATACTAAATGGTAAGGCAAGTACGGATTATGGATATGTTACCAATACCTGGAATACATTTTAGTTGCTTTGGTTTAAAATGCCTTCAAGCACAGGCAAACAAGCAGACATAACTTCTAAAAATTATAGAAAATGCTATTATTACTTACTCTCAGTTGTGGTTACTTTTTTGTAAATATATTCGATGTACAGACACCTAAAACTTACATTTGTGCTTTATGCACAGATTATATATCCGTTACTAGCCGAATTTTATCGTAATAATGTTATTGTTTCGATAATAATGCGTAATAAAGATAAGATTCGATTCGATTAGACTTAGGAATTTAGATATAAGAGTTGATTGGCAAGTAAGATTCTATATAGTAGTTTCTATATGAAAGTTTGTTACGAAAAATATAATAGGTAAAATTCTTATTAGTGATCGAAGTAGGTAAAGGATATTTAAGTCTTACTATTTGGTAGCATATTAGTAACGTAACAAAATCCAATATATATATCCAATTTATAAATTTTAACCAAAACCAAATATTTGATTTTAAAGTATATGTATAAATAGGTTTACATTAAGTATAAGATACTAGCGGGCATGGCAGAGGTCCTATCACAATAAAACACAACACAAATCGGATCCCAAAAGTGCCTATCTTTCAAACTCAAACGCTCAATACAAGCACATTTTGGGATTAGCGTGTATACATATCATAACACTAGCAATTTGACGTAATGAGAAAGCATTATTATCAGTAGTTTTAAATATATGAACCCATAATAGAAGTATTATGATACCTTATCAAATTAGCTAATATGGAATGTGTATTCTGCCAATTAACAGCCGTGTTACCGCTGCTGTGTTCTGTTTCAAGGGTGTGGTAAGGGAGACATACTTGTCGAGGCATTCTATAGTCCTCAGGGGTAGCGGCGCATCTGTGGCCGCCCTCAGATTATAATCTAATCTTATCTAATAGGGTTGATTACATGTCCATGGGCAGCAGTAGCCATCATGGACTGCATGCTCGTCTAGTACTCCTACTTTATATAAAAAAAAGTTAAACAAACGAAAATGAAGCTATCTTATTCGTGAATTCGACACACATATACATAATTTAGCTACCTCACACAAATCTAGATAAAAAACACCCTTAGTGTGGTGAACGACCTAAAAAATAACAATGCATCAATTTATGCCCACCAGTGGGACAATAACAGTTGTATAAAAGTATACAATATGATAAAAAATATAACACGTGGAATCTACGCATTGAAGATTACTTTGTTATTTCATGTTATCTTTCGGCAGGTACGCTAAAACAAATATTATTATTGGATAAGTCTTTTACGTAATATTAATGAAAGATATGCTATAATAAAAACGTTTAATCATTCACCCTAATATATTAGATAAAGAGTTATATCAATTTTATTATATTTGAATGTTTAAATGATAAAACTCCAATGGGTGGTATGGTAAATTTTAGTATAATAGTAGATGGTAAATTTTAGTATTCTTACCCGAGGCATTCCAACTTAAGTCTTCAGGTAGCAACGCATCTTGTCCCTGTAGCTCCGGGACCAGAATAGAGCTACGGTATCCCCTGCCTGTCGTAAAAGGTGACTAAATGAGGGCTCCGGGGTTGCGGGCAGTGAGAGTGGGAGATCAAACCGTCTAGCAAGCGACCCCGGGAAAGACGGCGGTATGTGTGGTCGCATAGCGTTGTGGACACCAGACGGTGTGGTGAGCCCTAAACTCACCTGAGCGGAGCCCGAAGGGGCAACGCGTTCAGAGGACGTTCCGTTGGAGATCCCGGAGTCTTTTTAGCAACGCCGAGGACGACCACCGGGGGAGTTTTAGTGCGGTAAAAATCCTACATAACCCCGTGTCGCTCCCACGGCACCGGGTACCTTTCGAAGGTTTCCCCCTCGATAACAAAAAGAAAAAAAAGTTAGCAACGCATCTGAGGCCAATCTCAGGTAGGATGCTTTTATCTGGGGTTGATTACAGATGTCCATGAGCGGCAGTAGCCACTTACTATAGAATGCATGCTTATTTGTTACCTAAGTAAGGGAATAAAATATCAAAAAGATTAATTTCAAAGTGAAGTTTTAACGTAGAGAAAATTTTACAAAATGGAACACTAAGGCATATAAGATTAAATTGATTGGGGTATCCATTACATTTATTTCTAAAATATTCCATTTTCAAGAGATACAATTTGGGAGATCTTCGTAAACACAACATTGGAGCACATCACTACTCATATCATTATTATGCGTATAGATAACACGATAAAAATATTTTAATTATCAGTAACAATTTACGCTTTGGCGGGACAAGACATCTCGGGTTTTATGTAAGTATTGTTATTATTTGAAAATAACTTAATAATAAACTTTGTGTCTTACTATTTACCTATACTCACAGCCCCACGCTAGGATTCCCTGTGTCGTGGGTACCATGGACACACACATAGACAAATACACAAACACACACAGACCCAGAAATAGAAATATAAATTCATCATTTAGATCTGTCTGGCAGGGGATCGAACCCGCAACCCTTTGCGCGTCAGACCGGTATGGTGACCGCTCCGCCATGCGGGTCATCTTTGGTATTTGTGTTCAATATTGAAAGGTATAATATACGAGGTAGTACGACTGGGTAGGTACCACTGAAGCACCTATTTCTAGTGTAAAGCAGCTCTGCGTTCCGGTGGAAAGGTGTAGATGCTGGCTGACTTACATATGACTTACCTACATTTAAAGGTTGTGTTTCGACTCCGGCGGCACCACCGCCATGTCCATGGGCGACAATAGCCACTTACCATCAGGCCGACATGCCCGTCTGCTACTGCTGTTATAAAAAAAACTCTGATATCACACATCAAAAACATAGGCTGGAATTTAAAATTAATCTTATACGAGTATATAAAATTCTCGTGTCACAATGTTAGTTACCGTACTCCTCCAAAACGGCTTTGCCGATTTCCACCAAATTTTATATGCATATTCAATTGGTCTAAGAATCGGCTTCTATCTAGTTTTCATAACCCTAAGTGATAAGGGTTGTTCACCCTTAACATTTTTTTTATTTATGTGGCAACACAAGGTTTGCCGGGTCAGCTAGTAATAACGTAAAAAATTAAAATAACTTGTTTATACATTACAGGTTTTAGAAAATAGTTAAAATGCTGAAAAATCCAAACTACTTGTACGGCAGTTCTGAAATAACTGTTCCAGCGAAATTACATTTTGGGGAATTTATTTTGTCAAAATTATGGGAAAACAAAGAGAGATTTGCTATGGCAAGTATTAACAAATCTTTATTATATTTAATATTTAAATTATATTATAAATATTTTAAAGGTGGTAGAACCCTCTGTGGTTCGACTCTGGCGGCATAACCGCCTCCCCTATTTCTGTCTCATAACAGCAGTGTTAAGCGCTGCTGTATTCTGTTTTGTAGTAAGCAATAAATCTATATCATATTTAATTATATTGGTAAGTAATTTAAAGGTGCTAGAACGCTTTGTAGCATAACTGCTTCTTGATTACCACAACACCTATTTCTGTCTTACAAGCAGTGAAGCGCTGCTGTGTGGTTTGAAGTGTGATAAAGCAAGTACACGAGGCATTGTAACTTCTTCAGGGATAGCAACCACAGACCTGTATTGTTTAGATACAGTTTCGCAACGCATATTTTACATAATATTAAAGAAACAAACGAGTATATAGTCCACCTAGTTACCGCCTATCTACCTCTATAATCGACCCCGGATAACATCAGATTTGTATCTGAGATTGGCAATCGATGCGTTGGTACCCCTGAGGACTAAGATGGAACGCCTCGGATAAATATGTCTGGGACCATCTTCAGGTAGGATTCCAATAATATTTATAGTTGATTACAGATGTCCATGGGTGGCAGTAGGCACTTATCATCAGGTGGACTCCATGCTTGTGTGATACTTCGATTTAATACAAAAAAGATATACAACCTATTACCATATAAATTAACAAATTCGTGTAATTATTATAATTATATTACTTACAGTAATTATATTAATTGTTATTGATTAAAGATGAATTATTAATTAAGGTATCTTGACTGTATGCAATGCCATCTATTATTTATTTGAGAAACTAACTTACCCAGGAAGAAAATAAATTATGCATCAGCAAATGACGAAAAACAATAAGAAACGTTAATAACAGTTAATAAAACTTTGGCTCTCTAGTATTTTTGCAGAATTTTCGGAGAGCATCTTCATCGCCTATTACTGTCCCACTGCTTAGAAGTGATAATTTCTAATAGGCTCATAACTTCGAAAAGAATTCGAACCTCAATACCACAGATTGAGAGGCTGAATTTCAAATTACTAAGTTGATTACAGATTAGGCATCAGTAGCCACTTACTACCAGATGGACTGTCAGTACTCGTCTGCTACTCCTATATTATAACAAACCGCACTTTTTTCAGATAAATGGCGAAACCCACGAATCCCAAACATACAAGGAAATGGCGGAAGAAGCAATGAATGTTGCCGTCTCGCTCGTTCGTATGGGGGTTAGAAAGGGAGACGTAGTGGCGGTTTGTACGGAAAATCGACGAGAGTTTTGGGGTACTGCGATCGCTATTATATGCTCTGGGGCTGTTTTAACCCCTATTAATATGGGATATAGTAAAGGTAATATTTTTCAAAGTTTGTAAATAACTTACCTTCTCAGTTCGTATACCTTTTTTTTTAAAGAAACTTTCTACAATCACAGCCCCACACTAGGTTTCCCTGTGACGTGGTTCCATGGACACACACAAACACCCAGACCCAGAACTGGTATCCAAATTCAGCATTCAGATATCAGTCTGGACGGGGATTGAACCCGAGACCCTTTGTGCATCAGACCAACATGACCGCTCCAACTCGCTGGTCGTCATTATGTGGTCAAATCTTGTATCTCAACTTTAAAATCGTTTAAGCTGTCTCATTGAGTTGAAAATTTTCAATGACAATGCATGTTAAGCTTATAATTCGTTTTAAATTCAATATGGCTGACGCCCCAAAATGGCAAAACAACAACAAATTTTGAAACTCTTTGAATCCTGATGACCTTTTCCGGTAACTTATTTCAATAGGGTCCAAATTGAATAGCCCACTTGCAGGAAATGTGTTTTTTATAATAGTCGCAGGCGAGCATGCAGTCCACCTGATAGTAAGTGACTACTGCCGCCCATCTGTAATCAACCAGATAAGATTAGATTCCTACCCGAGGTCTGCCAGAGATGCGCCACCACCCCTGAGGACTAAGCTGGAACGCCTCGAAAAACTTTGTCTCCCTAATCACATCCTTAAAACCAGAACACAGCAGCGCTGAACACTGCTGTTTAAACAGAAATAGGTGTGGCGGTGGTGCCGCCGGAGTCGAACCACAAACAGTTCTACCACCTTCTATTTACGCCACTGGCTTTTACTCTACGTATGCAAGCGTCCCAGCAATGGAACAATGGGTTAATGATAATAATAACAAAGCAATTAATAATTTCAGACGAACTTAAGCACGTAATGAACATATCGAAACCACGTTTTATATTCTGCTCACCCCAAGCATATGAAAATCACGGAAAAACATTTTCATCCCTAACACACATAAAGAAAATAATAATTTACGGAGACCATGCACCGAATGACGTCATACTGTATAATTACTTAGCATATGCACAAAGTGGTGGGAAGAAGTATGTGGATTATGATGAATTTGAAACGGTGGACGTGCTTGGTGCAAATGATTTGGTGTTTATTTTATACTCGTCTGGTACCACGGGGTTGCCTAAAGGAGTTATGCTGACACATTTAAATATGTTAACTATGAGTTTACAGTGAGTATTTTATATCTATGCATAACATATGCATTATGCATTGCTTTAAGAAGATTGTAAGGATTTATGAATACGTACCTCAGACTAAATAATGTATATGCATGATCTTAGAAAATTATTTCTAATGTCATGCGAATTAGCATGGATTTAGAAAATAATTTCTGACGTCATGCAAACAAACATGTGCTTAAAATACATGTGCATAAATCATATAGATTTAAAATTTACCTATTAACCAACTTCAAACTTAGGAGGTTTTGTAGTCGACTGCTATTTATGTGTATGTAAGTTTGTCTGTCCGCGATTTTCTCAAAACCAAAAGATCCAATTTGGGTTTATTTATTTATTTACTAAATCCACAGTTTAATTTATTGATGTTATCCATCGATATACTACTAGTATAAAATGTCATTGATGTTATCTAATACTTAATATTAAAGTAATAGTCAAAAATGGATTCATATTTTTTCATTTTTGGTACGTTTCGATTAATAGTAAGTGTATATTTTTATTTCTAAAGACCAGAAGACAACTCTAAGGACGCGAAAGTCTTGGTGGTAACGCCGTGGCATCACGCCTTGGGTTTAGTGGGTTGCTTCTCTTACCTCACTGCTGGCAGGAGTGTCATCTTCATGCCCAGGTTCGAACCTGGCCTGTATTTGAAGACTATTGAGAAATATCAGGTGATTTCCAATTTCTGTATTTTTTATTTATAAAATTGAAATAAAGAAAGAAAGAAAGAAACATTTATTTCAAAGTGACACTACGAAAATTAGCATATGCACATATAATTAATATATGTGTATAACATAAAGTAGTCTTAAACTAATAAATAATCATTTAATCATTTATTTGCCATGAATATTACAGTCATTACAGGTCATACAATATATACATTAGTATCATATTAATTTGATAGCATGCAAAAATTACAATTCAAACAATTTCAATATGATAAAATAAAAATAAATATAATAAAATAAAAAAGCTTATATAATTGTATTGAAATAGGGCGCACTCAGCATATGTCACGGCGAGCCGCAACCACTGGTTTTCAGTGCGACCGGAACTCGTTCAGAAAACTATTTGCCGAAATTATATGATTACTAGTGGTACCCGCGGCTTCGCCCGCATTCTACAGTTTAATTCTATTATTTTATTTTAACAATAATAATAATATTATGTATATTCATAAACATATTCGTCTTAAATAGACAAACATATAATCGAATTATGGTGTTATTTTTTAAAACAAAATAAATATTCTAGATAGAAAAAGGTCTATTCTACAGTCTATTTTTCGTTGTATGTTTCCAGGTCTCCCAGATCACATCAGTACCACCGATACTCATCACTCTGTCGAAGTACCCCTCCAATCATGATCTAAGTTCGGTTAAACTCATATACTGTGGTGCTGCGCCCTTGAAGACTGAAACTATTAATGAAGTGTGCAAAAAGTAAGTGATGTACTAGTACTTCCATAGTTAATAATCTGTCTATCTATTGTTTCTCTAAAGATCGAAATTTGCAATTTTCTATTCTCAAATTTGATAGATTTAAAAAAAAATATATTTAGAAATAGTACCCGAGGCTTAAGAAGATCTCAATCGCTCTGAAAAATAAAGCAATGTCGGGCGCTGTCGGAATTAGGATGGGTTACCTGTAGTGGAGGCTTAAGTAGATCTCAATCGCTCAGGGAAATTAAGCAAAGTCGGGCGCTGTCGGAATTAGGATGGGTTACCTGTAGTGGAGGCTTAAGTACATCTCAATCGCTCAGCGAAATTAAGCAATGTCGGGCGCTGTCGGAATTAGGATGGGTTACCTGTAGTGGAGGCTTAAGTACATCTCAATCGCTCAGCGAAATTAAGCAATGTCGGGCGCTGTTGGAATTAGGATGGGTTACCTGTAGTGTCATAATTTTATGTGTGCTCCTGTGCTTCGACTGTAGTCCCAGGCAAACCTAGATAAGACTAAATTACTATCTAAAGTTCGCCACAGATGCATTGCTACCCCTGAGGACTAAGCTGGAACGCCTTAGATTAGTATGTTTCTTACTACATCCTTCATGCCAGAACACAGCAGCGCTTAAAATCTATTAGGCAGAAATAGGTGTGGCGGTGGTGCCGCCGGAGTCGAACCACAAAGGGTTCTACCACCTTTAGCAGAGAGTCCTTAGGGACCTCATCTATTTGCTGACCACGTAGCTTCTTAATTTTGGCTGGCTTTAGGTGATGATCTAAGTCGGAATGCCTCATGTCCCCAGGTTCCCCAGTGCAGACACGGTGCGCCAAGGGTACGGCATGACGGAAAGTACGTTGGCTATCTGCAAGTCACTCGTAGTCGACAAACCCAAAGTCGGTAGCGTTGGGAAGATTGTTAAGACCACTACTCTTAAGGTTTAGTATGATTTTGTTTCATCATCATCATCATTAACCCATCACTGTCCCGCTGCTGGGCACGGGTCTCCTCTCAGAATGAGAAGGTCATAGTCCACCGCGCTGGCCAAGTGCGAATTGGTAGACTTAAAATACCGTTGAAAACTTTTTTTTAGATTTCTCAGGTATGTAGGGTTCCTCAGGATGTTTTCCTTCACCGTTTAAGCAAGTGATAATTAACTTGTAATACGCACATAACTTTGAATAATCAGAGGCCTGGGATGTGAACCTCGGACCCCTCGATCAAGAGGCCGAGTTTCTTAACCACTAGGCTATCACTGCTTTTGTGTAACTGTTATGTTTCGCTAATTTATAACAGATACCACCACCTATTCATTCGACATTGTACCTCTTTTACTGAAGAAGTTTTCTAAATAATTTACGTAAAAGTGCATATTTTTTTAGGTTTCCTACCCAAAAGGTGATAAAATTATTATTTTCTAAACTAAAAATCACGCTATAACAGTTACGCCTATTGAAACTAAAAAGCAATAATTATTTGCAATCTAAACTTACGATGAACTTTGCTGAAGGTGCTTGAAAAATCTCGCCTCGAAAATCGTTAATCCTGAGGACGTTGATAAGGACAATGGTACAAAATTATTAAAATCGTGTATTGTCATCGGTTTTTGATAATTCTTCAAAATTTTGAATTAAACTGAACGTTCAAAGTGGATAGAAATCGGGCTCAAAGATTCCGTTACTGTTACGTACATACATACATACAAACGTACAACCCAAGCTAATAAAAGCGTTTTAAAAATAGAACCCAACGAGCTGCGAAGAGTGAAGTAACGTCAACTTCACACAAAAAATAATTAATAATCGCAAAACTTAAAAAACTTATTTTTTTATTCCTGAAAATTCTGTAACTTTAACAGGATATATACCAAAATAAAATAGAGACATACGTACTACATCTTTCTTCAAATTTCAGATAGTCGACATAGAAACACGAAAGCCCTTAGGCAAATTACAAGAAGGCGAGCTATGTGCGAAGGGCCCTTTGATCATGAAGGGATATATAGGGAAGGACAGGAAGGAAGATTTTGATGATGAGGGCTTCTTCAGGACTGGAGACATCGGGTATTATGATGAGGAGGGCTATGTGTTCATTGTTGGGCGCTTGAAGGAACTTATCAAGTATAAAGGGATTCAGGTAAGGGCTTAGTGTAATTAACGTAGGATTATTTTAGAAAAAGGGCTTAGACTCCGAATAAATCAAAAGCCAAGGTATTTTGCTAATCTTGGACTAAACTAGAGAACCTTATGTTGTCTACTTTAGCTACTCCTAGTTAGTTACATAAAACGCATTGCTACCGATACAGACTAAATTCGAATACCCATTTTATACACATTTTATTTATTATTTATGTTTATTTACATTTTAGTACGCATGTACTTTATCCCAAACTTCAAATTACCAACCAACTGAGTTACTGCCACTAAATAACCAAAATAAGTGTGACAGTAGTACCCATTTTAAATCGTAGGTATAAGTTGTTCCATTCCACAAATTGTATTGTAATTTTATTATCTTTGCATTCTTCAAACAAGAGCACGATAGACTGCCACGAAATAACTGTGACAAATGTCCGCGTCAAATTTCTGGTCCGCTCTGAATACAGAAATGAGTCGCGTCGCAACAACAACTTGTAGATATCAGTGGCACTACGGCCCCCCGGCACCCCCAGCCGCTCTCGCCCGCGGGTACATCGCGCAGTAGTGTGACCTTACGTTGCTACGAAGTATATGCTTGTAGTTGTGTTCGAACGCATTGGCTCTCTGACTACACCTGCGCGCAACAACTTCAGAGCGGACTAGAAGTTTGGCGCGGACTCTACCACCTCAATTTTTCCGTTTTCCATTCCACATCTGTTAACCCAGGTGGCCCCAGCAGAAATCGAAGCTGTGCTACTCCAACATGAAGGTTTACGGGACGCAGGTGTTATCGGTATACCAGATGATGATGCTGGTGAAGTTCCGCTGGCGTTTGTGGTTCTGCAGCCTGGAGCCAATCTTAATGAGGATGACGTAAAGAGATTTGTGTCTGAGAAGGTACAGTCTGTCTGTCTGTTATATGTTATAAGCTTGAAGTAAAGCGGGTAGCAGTCCATCTTCCTTTTGAAATAGAAGTAGCTAACAGCATGCAGTCTATCTGATGGTAATCAGTGCTGATAAGGGCATCGGTAATGGACCCCTGACAGAACTGGAGTGCTACATGAGATTAATAGATGCGTTACTAATACTACCTATAAAGACTAAAGGGAAAACAGTCCATCTTCGTTTTTGAAAAAGAAATAGTAGACAATATATAGTCCAACAGATGGTAATAAGTGCTACTCAAGGATCTGTAATACGATAAAAGTCAATCACAAAAAAAAGCTATCAATATTTTCTATAAACGTTTTCGTTTTCCGTACCCAAAATGTGAGAACGGAACCCTATCAATAATCCGATGTCCGTCCGTCTGTCACAGGGCTCTATCTCATGAACCGTAATAGCACAGTCCAATATAGCTCCTTATACTGTGGTAATAGATAGACACTTGAAGTTTTTTATTAACTTCTTTGTAACGTTGTGGTATTTTGCTTTTAAACACTGGTGTGTGCTGTCCCTGTTTTGTCAATGTTAATTTTTGGAATATATTCAATAATTAAATGTGTATTTTTTGTATTTTACAGCTATCAAATCCTAAGCGACTTCGCGGTGGTGTGCGGTTCGTTTCGGAAATCCCCAAAAACCCAAGTGGAAAGATTCTACGCAATCGTCTTAAGGATATGTTAAAGGCGAGCAAGAGTAAACTGTGATAAATAAAACTTTACAAACATAGGATTTTTTATTAAAAAAATGACATTCCTCGACTCTAAGTAGAAATAGCTGATAATCTCCAAACGATACCAAAGATTTTTAATTATCTAAATATATATATCTCTAAGGTCACTGACTGACATAGTGATCTATCAAGGCACAGCCTACACCACTGGACGGATTAGACTGAAATTTGGCATGCAAGTAGATGTTATGACGTAGGCATCCGCTAAGAAAGGATTTTGATTAATTCTACCCCCAAGGGGATAAAATAGGGGATGAAAATATTACTTCGTAACGCGAGCGAAGCCGCGGGCAAAAGCTCGTCTTATATATAAAAGTCTCGTGTCACAATGTTACTTACCGTACTCCTCCGAAACGGCTTTACCGATTTTCACCAAATTTTATATGCACATTCGTAGGTCTGAGAATCGGCTACAATCTATTTTTCATACCCCTAAGTGATAAGGGTTGTTCACCCTTAACATTTTTTTATTTATATGACACCACAACGTTTGCCGGGTTAGCTAGTAGCATATATGTTACTTTCCAAAAACACATTGAATAAAAAAAAATTGGCAAGTACGAGTTGCATTCGCTCGTGGATGATTCCGTAGCAGGACCATCAAATTGTTCATATATTATTTATATTTCATAAAAAAATGCATTCTGAAATTTGAACTATTTACCTATTACGATTCAATCATAGATAAGTATAGATATCTCACCGCCTTGTAATTGAAGGACTTAAACAGATGACAATTCCGTCAGCCGTTTAATGGCTGTCATGGTGTAATTACGCGGAATAATGCCGACATGCGCCCTTAAGACACGAAATCGAAGAAAAAGTGCGAAGTAATAACGTTTCATTCGTACACGATCTAAAAACTACATTTTTTTAATATTTTTCAAACACGAAAATAATTGACAATGACAATTGTCAAAAGATTACATTTTCTTGTTAGGAGCGAGTAATCTTTACTAATCTATGGATTCATTAAATAAAGCGAAAAACGAAACGAAACTAAAAATAAATTGTCAAGTACAACAAAAACAAAAATAATTGTTTTATTTTGTGTTTTGTGTGTGGTTGATTTGATATGCCGTTGGGAATTTTTATAAAAATCTCTTACGATATTTTCTTTACTGTTAAAATACCGATGGACGAAACAATGCGATAATTATTTTTTAATGGAATTCGAATCCCGGGCGCAACAAAATATCGTAACATAAGAACACACAAACAACATAAGAACCTATAAATACGCACATAACTTTGAAACCTCTGAAGTTTCAAAGTTATGTGCGTATTAAAAATTAATTATCACTTGCTAAACAGTGAAGGAAAACATCGTGAGAAAAACCTGCATACCTGAGAGATTAAAAAAAAATCTCGAAGGTATGTGACGTCTACCAATACGCACTTGGCCAGCGCGGTGGACTATGGCCTAATCCTTCTCATTCTGAGAGGAGACCCGTGCCCAGCAGTGGGACAGTAATGGGTTGATGATGATTCGTAATACTAGTTATTCAATTCATAGCGCACAGTTATTTACTCACACTTGTTCAATGTTAATGTAAAGTAGTAGTTATTTTTATTAAAATATTTACATTTATTGTATTGATAACATATTTGGAGATAATACTGAAGTATGACATCATCATGTTTATGATTTAAATCGTCAATGGCCATCATTTTAAATGTTAAACTACATACCTATCGATACTTGAAATAACTAATTTAGCACGTCTGGGATTCAAACCTCGGACTCTTCGATTGAGAAGCCAAGTTGCACCCGCACGGCTTTGTGTGATCATGGGCTGCAGTACCTTTAAGTAAATACAAAAATATTTTTTATAATCTGTTATAACAAAGTCAATATATTCCAATATATTCCATATCAATAAAGTATTAAAATTAGTTAATCTTGAATGGCGGCTATATTGTGGATTAATACTGTATTTATTTATTACGTTTTATCTCCTAACTTATCGATATTTTTTATAATAATAAAGTTGAAAAGGTCTTTTAGTGTTTTAATAATATAGGAGTAGCAGACTAGCATTCAATATGGTAAGTGGCTAGTGCTGCCCATGGACATGAGTAATCAACTCCAGATAAGATTAAATTCCTACGTGAGGATGGCCACAGATGCTTTGCTTCTCCTGGGGATTAAGATGGAATGCTTCGGAAAAGTATGTCTCTCTTACCACAACCTTCAAACCAGAACACAGCAGTGCTTAACGTTGCTGTTATTAGGCAGAAATAGGTGTGGCGGTGGTGCCGTCGGAGTTGAATCACTTATGGGTTCTACCACTCAGTCAGGTCAGGTCAGCAGGCTTCTATACATCTAAACATCTCAATATAGTCACACAAATTTTCACAAATTAAACTATTTTTTACTTAATAATAAAACAAATGATTCCAACCAGTCTCTCAAATGCACATAAGTTCAATCTAAACTTGGATTCAAACTCTTAACTTACAATTTATTGAAAAATCTAGCATTTATTAATAGTTTCTAATATGCACATAATTTCAAATTTAACTTGAATGTAATATACATTTAATATGGTAAACTTATTTTACTATGTTTTAGCGTTTCTCATCAAAATCCTACCACGTCTTACCATTAAATATTCCCATAATTACGGGAGAAATACCCATCACTGGCAACACTAATAAGAGCGAGACAACTAAAGGAAAAGGACAACATATTCGCAACTTCGCAAGCAAGAATTAACTTCAACGACCAGTAATTTTAGATGTTTGCGCGGTAAACACGTTCGCATCATGTTGAAAAAACCTAAATATATTTACGGGCCGAATGACAAAATTGTGTCAGCTAAATTAAATGTAGGCGAGTTTCTATTAAATTGTATATGGGAACATAAGGAAAAGGTTGCCTTGGTAAGTAAAGCAAGTTATAATTTTATATTGTACTTTGTGCGGATAAATTACACTGTTATTTTGAAGTTTGTACTGGCTCAAAGTTCATTTAAAACGGATATTGGATTAATAATTTATATGTAGGGTTTGGGTTGTAATTATAATACATTAAAATTCGAACGGGTGTAGTTTTTTTACAATTGTTATAAATATTTAGAGGATAAAAATACTTATAAATAAAATTTATTTAAAAATAAATGATTGTCGACTATAATAATTAATTAATCTAAGTTTAGACTTTCTGACCACTAGAAATTATCTTTCGATCTTTGGTAAGCAATAATTGGATGGATTAGTTATTAATAACGAGTGTAAGATAACTTTGAAAACAATCTTGGAATCATTAAAATCTCAAATCAAAGTCGATATATTTATAATGTTGTCAAATTAATTTTGAAGGTCAATGAACCGCTACAAAGTCCATCACGAATATCACGATAACGAATACTAGAATTTTGACCTCCACGTGAGGGTTCAAGGTTCGAATCCCCTTCGAATTAAAAAATTAATTATCACTTATTTTAACGAAGAAAAACATCGTGAGAATACCTACGAGTATATACTACTTACTTGTCCGTAATAAAATATTTTGATTTTTTTGATGTGAAACATCTATAGCCGCACGTAAAACCGATTTCTGGCGTGGCGACGCATGCCGTGGCGACGCGTCGCCACGCTATACGATGGTATATATATACAGTCTATATGCAGTAGTGTGTACGATGTGGCGACGCGTCGCCATGCGCAAAAATCGTAATATTTTATTTTATCATTATGACATATTTAGTTCCTATCACAATATGTTCTTTTCTGCATATTACTTTTACAAAATAATGTCGATGTTTCACATCTGCCAGGCGTCCCGTGACGGCTCACATTGTTTTTTATTACTGTGGCGTGTATGACCTAAAACTCAATTCTAAGAGAATATTGGAGCCCAGTAGTGGGATAGTAATGGCTAATAATAAACTAACCACAAGTTAAAGTTTTGAAAAATACTTATTAAAAAAAACTCATCAAAATTCTCAAGGTCACAGGAATTTTGTTTTTCCAAAAGCACTCGCATAGTCGCAGTTGGCGAAAAACGGTCAGCTGGTCTCTCAAATTAGTCTGTTGAAAGATACAGGTACCCCCGGTACCCCTGTTTCAAATTTTTTTCGTCCTTCGCCTATGCTGAGGTAATTTGGTTAGGGGGTCCGGATCCTCTCTTATATTTACTACCCCATTATTAAACACAAAGAGAATATTACATCAAATATCTAACGCTATACGAAGGATACATGTTTCTATTTCAATTTCCTTAAGGAAACAAGTTTACCTCGAACCATGTTAGCGTATGTTGTTTATTCAAACGTACATTATACACATTTACACATTTTTTGCTAGATAATATAATAAACTAATACAAAAACACCAATTTATAATATTAAGTCTTAATGTACGTCAATTACGTGAGATGATTTTGGAAATTTTTGACCCCTTTTTAAAATGTGAGATTAAACTTCACTCCCTCTTTCCCCCATTTTCAAGTGAGATAATTCAAAATTACTATTAAGTGTAAGCACTATGTGAGCAGAAACATATGTTATTTAATTTAACTTAATTATTTCGTAATTTAACTGTTTGTTGTGGAAAAACTATGTGACATTTGGAAAAAAAAACGTTATTTTCAGTCCAAATGATGCTACTGCTGCCCATGGAGATCTGTAATTAACCCCAGATAAGATTAGCTTACTATCTGAGATCTCCCACAAATGCCTCTAAGCTGGAATCCCTCGGATAAGTATGTCATTCTTACCACCGTTTAAACCAGAACACAGCAGCGCTTAACACTGCTGTTATTATGCAGAAATAGGTGTATCGGTGGTGCCGCCGGAGTTGAACCACAGGGTTCTACTACCTTCAATACTAATACTAACATACTGTACTAAACTTACCATAAGTTAAAAATATAGTATTTATTACAATAAACTCACATACAGACTTATGTTTTATTTATACATTTTGTTGTTTAGATAAATGGAGCGACGGAGGAAGAGCTCACTTACGCGGATATAGGGCAGGAGGCGATGAATCTAGCCGTCTCGCTCGTTCGTATGGGTGTTAGAAAGGGAGACCCAGTGGCAATATGTTCGGAGAACAGACGAGAGTTTTGGAGTACTGTTATTGGGATTGCATGCGCTGGCGCAGTTGTAACTACTATCAATTTAGGGTATACTAGAGGTAAGACTTTATATAGGTTGGTAAAACCCTTAATCTTAAAAAGGTGGTAGAACCCTTCGTGGTTCGACTCCGGCGGCACCACCGCTACACCTATTTCTGCATAATAACAGCAGTGTTAAGCGCTGTGTTATGGTTTGAAGGGTGTGGTAAGGGCGACCATTTTCCGAGGCGTTCTAACTTAGTCTTCAGGAATAGCAATGCATCCAACCTCAGATAGGCATCTAGCCTTATCTAGGGTTAATTACAGATGTCCTTGGGCGATAGCCACTTACATCAGGTGGACTGCATGCTCGTTTGCTCAATCTATATTAAAAATATGAAACCCATATGCTTACGAACTTTCTAAAAAGAAAGGTGTGCGAGATCTATCGCATCAATTCGCACTTGGCCATTATAGTGGACTATGGCCTAACACCACCCTCAGCAGTGGGACAAATATGACATCAACGATGACTGTTGAAGTAATGTAAAAATTAAATTAATTATGACTTGTTTCATTGAAGGAAAAATACTGAGGAAATGCTGTTGGGCATGACATGACACGTTTATTGTAGTTTAAATGGTGGTAGAACACTTATATGAGGCGTTCTATTAGACTTCAGGTGTAGCAACGCATCTGTAGGACGCTAGTGGGAGAAGCGAAAACTGCTCCCCCAGGGTAGAGCCCGTTGGGCATCGCGCTTGGAGGGCTCCGGTTGTGTTCCGTCGGAGATCCCGGAGTTCTCCAACAAGCGCTGAGGACGACCACCGGGGGGTTTTAGTGCGGTCAAAATCCCACATAACCCGGCGTCGCTCCTACGTCGTCGGGTACCTTTTGAAGGTTTCCCCCACGAGAAGAAAAAAAAATAAAAACATAAAGGACGCTGGTCCTATCTAGAGTTGATTATAGATTTCCAGGAGCGGTACAAGTCTCTTACCATTAGGTATACTGCATGATTATTTGCTACTGTCATGTTACAATAGCTTCATCTCTTTGAAGGTCTACCACCTTCAAAATAAGTGTGTAAATAGTATAATTGTGGAAAGAGTGTGGGGCGCTTTTCGAAAACTGATAAATGGAGCACCCCACGCTTTTTTCACAATTATACTATTTACTGTTTCTTAATTAATTTATTCCTAGATTGAAATTTATTTTCTACTTTTTAGTTGATTTTATTATAAAAAAATAATAACAAAATTAATAAAAAAATAACAATATAAACGTGTTTTTTAGTTTTTTGAACTATATTTATTTGAAGTCAGTTAAAAATACACATTGATCAATCATAACAAGTTTAATTTCAAAAACAAATGACGCCATTTTGTATTACTCCGTTTATTAAAGCAAATACTACAAAGAAAATAATCTCTACCATTGTACTATTCAACGTATTATTGCAAATATTATCTTTGTACAATATATATGTCTGATACGAGGCTGGGAGTATAAAGATATGTTGATTTACTGTCCTAATCAGTTGTTAACCACGAATTGTGTAATGTGATGCGTCGTAAGATAAGTACCTAATACAATTATAAGTTAAGTACGTTTTATTATAAAGAAAACTTCTTTGCAACAGTCAATAGAAGGTGGTAGAACCGTAAGTGGTTCGACTCCGGCGGCACCACCGCCACACCTATTTCTACCTAATAACAGCAGTGTTAAGCGCTGCTGTGTTCCGCTTTGAAAGGTCTGGGAGTGTTATTTTGAGGTGTTCGAACTTAGTTTTCAGGGATTTTTTTTGATTGGGGGAAACCTTCAAAAGGTACCAGGGGTCGTGGGAGCGACGCAGGGTTATGTGAGATTCTAACCGCACTAAAACCCTCCCGGTGGCGGTCGTCGGGGCTGCGTAGAGGGCTCCGGGATCTCTAAAGGAACGAAACCGGAGCCCTCTTAGCGCGTTGCCCCGTCGGGCTCCGCCCAGGTGAGCTTGGCGCTCACCACACCGTCTGATACGTACGACGGTATGAGACCACACATACCGCCGTCCTTCCCGGGGCCGCTGGCTGGGCGGTTCGAGCTCCATATGCTATATATATGCTGCCATTACTTTTTCGTTAATATTTTTAAGCAGTGCTGTATTTCGGTTTTTAGTAATTATTAATATTTATTTACAGACGAACTAAAACACGTGATGAGCATAGCGAAACCGAAATACATCTTCTGCTCACCACTCGCCTTCCAAGCACACTCGAAAACACTTCACTCTTTTGACTACTTGAAGCAAATCATTCTGTACGGCGACGAGAAGCACCGTAATACACTCCTATATAATGATATAGCGATTGCATCAAATCAAATTAAAGATAGGGAAGGGAAAATAACGGAAAACGTGCAGTTTGAGCAGTTTCAACCAGTTGATGTGGCTGGAGATGATACACTGTTGGTTCTATACTCGTCGGGGACGACTGGTCTACCGAAGGGAGTGATGTTGTCTCAGTTGAGCGTTTTGACGGCTTGCACGTAAGTTTTCATTAAATACTTGTGTTCACATTCACATGATTGAATGTGGTAGAACTCTTTGTGGTTCGACTCCGGCTATGACAAAATCTCCGGTCGCCGGAATCAAACTATCACTGAAATACGTAAGTCTTTTTTTTTATAACAGAGGAGTAGCAGACGAGCATGCAGTCCACCTGATGGTAAGTGGCTACTGCCGCCCATGGACATCTATATTCTGTAATCAACCCCAGATAAGATTAGATATTCCTACCTGAGGTCGGCCACAGATGCGCCGCTACCCTTGAGAACTAAGCTGGAAGGGCTCGTAAAAGTATGTCTCTCTTACCATACCCTACAAGCTTCGATCACTAATAAGAACTTCAAGCCAAAAAACTGCGCTTAACACAGCTGTTATTAGGAAGAAATATGTGTGACGGTGGTGGAGTCGGATGAGTGAGATGGTCGGAGTCGAACCATAAAGGGTCGTACCACCTTCAAAGTTTATTATAATGTAGTTGCAGTACCATCACTAACACTACCTTTACTTTCATGTCTGATTAAGTTCCTGATTTTGATTTCTAGGCCAAACATACCAGCAATGATCCTGAAACCCTTGACCATCACCCCCTGGTTCCACACCCTGGGCCTCATCAGCACGCTGGCCAGCTTCGCAAGAGGAGTTACAGCTGTCTTCCTACCGAAATTTGAAGTTGAATTGTATTTGAAGACTATTGAGAAGTATCAGGTATGCCTTTTTTGTAAGCAGAATATAGTCTCTATCTAAAAGTTTAATGTATTGTGGACAGACTTGCCTATTGTGTTTTGGTTTATAACAAAATTCCTGAGGAGGCAATTCGTAACTAATATAATTAATGCGAATTTGAATTTGTTTGTTATACTTTTACGCCTTAACTAGAAAACAGATCGTTATGAAAATTTGTACATATAAAACCCCTGAGGGTTCCGTTTAGGATAAAAGCCCGGGATAAACGAAAATTCTATCTCCTCAGAGTAGAACATAGGGTACCATTTATCCCGAACAAAGTTAACAGTTCCGGATAAGATAGATAAAACATCTCACGACGATAGAAGATAATCTGTAATCAAGCCCAGATAGGATTAGATTCATAACTGAGATTAACCGCAGTACGTTACTATCCCTGAGGAGGGCTACACCTCAGATAAATATGACTCCCGTACCACATCCTTCAAACCAGAACAAGCAGCGCTTAACACTGCTGTTATTAGGCAGAAACAGGTGTGACGGTGGTGTCGTAGGAGTTGAACCACAGGTCACTACCACCTTCAAACTTCTATTACTCACACATTCAACTAGAGATTTAAAAGTTTCAGTACAAAGTTCGTCTAAAATTCTAGTATTTCCTTCTCAGGTAAGCCAACTAGTGGTGGTACCACCTGTTCTCGTGGCTTTATGCAAGTCCCAGCATAATTATGACGTGAGTTCTGTGGAGCTGATATATTCTGGTGCCGCGCCTCTGTATCGAGACACTGTTGAAGCTGTTATGAAACGGTAAGGATACCTTTATGTAGTTATTGAACTAATAGTCGTACAAGTGGATCGAGCAGGAATATCAGAATTTAGCTTTGATTCTAATATGTCTCGCGATATGCCACGAGGCATAAAATTTCTGAATGGACACAACTGGACGCCTCCAAGCGCGATGCCTCTATTGGGTTCTGCTCTTGGAAGCATTTTTTTCCATTTTATATTATTTCGTATTTCTTATTATTATTATTATTATTTTGTATAGTTGTACCGCCTTCAATTTTTCTGCACATCCCTAAGGTTGACTGGGAGAAAATGCTATTTAGCATTAAGTCCGCCTTTTGTACCACACTGTTTTTAACATGGTCAATAAAGCGTAAATAAATAAATAATATACGCTCATACCCCCAAATCTGGTGTTTCACCACTCCACTCTTGCCGCCCGCAACTCCGGAAGCCCCCTTTAGTCGCCTCTTACGACAGGCAGGGGCTCTTACGACTGTAGCCCTATTCTAGTTCCGGAACTACAGGGACATCATGGCGACCCTGCCAGGATTCGAACCTGGAAACTTCTAAAAACTTGTTATTTTCTGATTCCAGGTTCCCAAACGTGCATATAGTGTTGCAAGGATACGGATTGACTGAATGTACGTTAGCAGTCACTTTATGTTTCAATCCAGATAAAATTGGCAGCGTTGGGACTGTCACTTCCAACACCGTTATAAAGGTATTTTTTTAGTCTATCGCCATCAAATCATCTTTTGTTTTGCTTAGTTATTCACCAACCTGGACGAACGTGTGTGGTAGAGAATGTTTCTAGCATTAAGTCCGTTTGTACCAATTTCATGAATTCATTCAAAATCATCACACAATAGGCTTTTAAATAAATAAATAAATTTAACGAAACTGACTGAGACTTTATTGGAAAAATAAAAGGTGGTAGACCAGTGAGGTATCACTGCTACACATATTTCTAGCGTTGAACAAACGGTTCTTGCGTTTCAATGAAAGGGTGTGGATGCCAGCTAATTCACATATGATATATAAGGCGACAATCTTAGCCCTCAAGAAAGGCAAAGCATCTGAGAACGGCTTCAGGTAGAACTTGAGATGTTCTATATGGAGTTGGTGGCTGACACTTACGATTTTACGATTTCTATGTGACACTTACGATCAGGTAGGCTGTTTGCTAATTGCTTGAAAAAAACTTTTCGATTAATTCTTCGTTATATATGTCTAATTCTTTGTTATATATGATAATGTCTTTGATACCAAAAGGCCTTTAACTTATCACATCCTTGAAAATGTAATCCCTTTAATTATTCCAGATAGTCAATCCCGAAACCAGAGAAGTACTAGGACCTAATCAAGAAGGAGAGATTTGCGTAAAGGGAGTCATGATAATGAAGGGCTATATAGGGAAGGACAAGAAGGACGACTTTGATGAGGAAGGGTTCTTCAGAACTGGTGATATTGGATACTATGATGAGGACCAATACTTCTATATTGTTGATAGGCTTAAAGAGCTGATTAAATATAAAGGGAACCAGGTAAGATAATTGTTTTTGGTAGTAAGTATTATTATCTGTCATAAGAATAATAATGTTAATTTATAAGTTAACCATGACTTTAATTTTAACTTTAGTTCTTAACTTCCGTTATTAATATAAGTATCCAAGTTTAATTAAATATCGAAATTTAACAATTTCTCGTAAGCAGAAATTGTCAAATTCGATCTTTAATTTTGGATTTCTACTTTAAAACAATGTTTTCCAGGTAGCACCAGCAGAAATCGAAGCGTTACTCCTAAAACACGAAGGTGTGAGGGATGCTGGGGTGGTGGGGCTGGATCATCTTGAAGCTGGGGAGGTGCCTCTCGCCTTCGTGGTACCACAACCAGGCGTGAAATTGACAGAGAATGAGATCAAGGATTTCGTAGCGGCGAGGGTACGTTGATCTAAATATATATAACTCAAAGGTGACTGACTGACATAGTGATCTATCAACGCACAGCCCAAACCACTGGACGGATCGGGCTGAAATTTGGCGTGCAGGTAGATGTTATGACGTAGGCATCCGCTAAGAAAGGATTTTGATCAATTCTACTCCCAAGGGGATAAAATAGCGAATGAAAATATTACTTCGTAACGGGAGCGAAACCGCGGGTAAAAAGCTCGTTTGATATATATTTGGAAATTGTTCATTTGGTGCAAGGAAAAAAGGAAGAGAGGGTTTCTTATAAGATTGGAGTAGCTAACGAGCATGCAATCCCTCTGATCGTAAACGTCAATGCCGATTATGGACATTTGTTGCCAGTTTTAGTTGAAGCCGATTTTGAGGACTAACTCTCGTTATTCATTATCATTCCATCTTATATATAATTTATTGTAACACTAACAGAAAAATAAGGTACAAAAGGGGAAACGTAATGCCTGAGGAATGCAGAAAAATTGCGGCAGCTGTTAAAATACATAAACATTATAATACTTTGCAAATACATGCACAGCCAATCTAAATTATAATAATAATATATAAATATGTAAATACCTACAATGTGTGAATGTAACCTACAAAATATCGAAATTAAACAATTTTTGCATACTAAAAATAGTCATGTTTCGATCTTCCGACGCAAAAATTGCATAAGTTAATTGAACGTACGAGTATACTCGCCTCATTTTTATGTCAACCAGCATCCATAACCATCCACAGAAATAGAACATCACGTTAGAAAAAGAAGCGGGTAGCTTCCCTGTCAAACCCTACTGGTTCTATCTTACCAATAATATAATGCTTTAT
Organism: Epargyreus clarus; assembly: GCF_041222505.1. Lineage (NCBI taxonomy): Eukaryota > Metazoa > Arthropoda > Insecta > Lepidoptera > Hesperiidae > Epargyreus > Epargyreus clarus. The sequence continues at coordinate 3,876,589 of NW_027332224.1, forward strand.
TTCAGTTGTCAAATCCTAAACACCTTCGTGGGGGAGTGAGGTTTATTGACGAAATACCAAAGAATCCATCAGGAAAAATACTGAGGAAGGATCTTCGAAAACTTGTAAAGGGTGGACGAAGCAAACTTTAAAATATTTAAATTAGTTAAGTTGTTTGTGGGGGTTGTAAACAGGCTATATAAATAGTTTGAAATGGAACTGGAGATTGGCTTAGCAATCTTGTAGAATCTTGCGGAAATATTACTGTGTTATAGTCTAACACTGCAACTTATTTGATTTGATCTAATACTCCTTATTAATAATCAATATATCCAATATTTTGCTTACTTACCAAAGATCGACGATTAATCATTTCTGTCTACCTGATTCTGATCTTTGTTAGAGGCAGAAATTGTATAGACTGATTTTAATAACAAGCGTAAGTATGTATATTAAAGTTGACAGTACTCTTAGTATGAGTTTTTACGTTTTTACAAAAATGACTGTTTTTGGTATTTGTTTACGTTTTTGCCCATACATTTCCAATCAGCGCCCCTAGCGGATTGTATGAGAACTGATTGGAAGAGTATGGGAAATACGTAAACAAAGACAGTCATTTTTGTCAAAACGTAAAAACATACTAAGGGTACAGTATAACTCTGCAAGATGGCTCAATATAACTAAGAATTGCCACGAAAATTGCCCGCTTATAATCTCTCAATAGCAATGTTGCCAGTGTTTTGGATCAAAAATGCTGCTAATAATAAATAAATTATATTTTAAATTTACGTGCAAGTATTGGACTGTGATGGTTTTATATTAAATTGTTTTGAATAAAATTGTGTTTTCAATTGTTTTCTTCTCGTTTTACTTATTTCTTACGAATTAGCTTGAAATGGTGGCAATCCTGTCTTACTTGACTGTGGAAGGTAATGTATTTCAAGCGTATTAATGTAAATCTCATTGAAATGAAATATATTTATTTTGTATAGGCCAACGGCGGCACTTACAAATTGTCAGTTACAATATTTTTCTTAAATTACGACCGAACGCGACCTCTACTGAGAATATGCGGTAAGAAACTCAGTGGGTTTGTCTTTTTTTAATAATAATTACTCTCTTTTGCTCTTTTTTTTAAATGCCATCATTTTTATTTTTATTGGCGACTACAGCCAACACGGCTTAACGGATTTCAAGATATGAGACACGAGGTGATGTTTTCTTTATTATGTGATTTTAACATATGAGAGGTCTCAAAGGAGTGAAATATTAAGCATTTTTTTTTTGGTTTTTATAATAATTTTCTAGTATGTAACATGTGAGGTTTCCTTGAATTCATCTTAATTATGGAAGTGATAGACTATATTTATAAGTAGACTTCAAATATTTTTTGTATTTTTTCTTGGCATTGGGCAATTAATATTAATTAAAGAAATTTATTTATTTATTCGGTGAATTAGTTGTCATCAATCCAATTAATTAGGAAACATATTATTATTAAATCTATTTTTTTTAACACGCCGAGGCCGTAGTCGCCAAGATCAATTTCTGTATCAATTACAAAATGACTATGTTCGAAGCCGTTATGTAAACATTTCTCCAAACTTGTCTTATACAATTTTCGTCACTTGCGCGCCGCCTCTCAGGCTAAGCGGCTTTCCCTTTTGCATACTCAAAATTTGTAAAGACTGTATAGCTGAGTGTTTTAGTGAATTTTCGGTTAGTCTAAAATAAACTTAAGTGAAAACTCAAAACTTCTAAAGACTGCTAAGTGTTTTTAGTGACTTTTCGATTAGTCTAAAATAAACTTAAGTGAAAAACTCAACATTTCTAAAGATTGTTAAATGTTATTTAGTGACTTTTCGGTTAGTCTACACTAAACTTAAGTGAAATTTTGTGTCAAAAAATAATTATTGAGTACAATTAAATTCCGGTTTAAGGAATAAATTCGGTCAAAAATAAATAAATAAAATTCTCCTGACTAAACTTATATTTTCTTAATTTGAAATTAAGTGAAATTAAAACTCTGTTATAAATAAAAATAAAAAGTGATTATAAAGTTTAAGTGAAACTAACTAACTTTTCATAAACTCTAAAATGAACTTACTAAAATCGTAAATTAGCTTTCTCAAGTGATTTAAATTTTAAATCTAAATTTTAAACAGTGTAACTACCAAAAATCTGATCTCAATAATTTTAAGATAAAAGGTCTTAATAGAACTTTAGTGAAGAATAAAACAAAATTTGACTCATATTCTAAAGTGGCTAATTTATAATTACATCGAGGTTTTTATATTTTCAATGCATACTAAGCAATTTAAATAGTATTTACCGAAAATTTTTAAGAAAACTACAAGTGGTTTTTAAATTTATATAAGAAAGCATTTATTCAATGAAAAATTGAATAATGAATACTAGAATAATCTTCTACTTGAAGGTAGTAATTGTAGTATGTTTGCTTCAAGAAATAAAAATAACAAAATGTGATTACTTCGACGACAATGAATCTATAAACGAAAATTTGTATGATTCTAAAAATATAATACATGAAAATGGAAATTCAGGTCTTTTGAGACTAATAAAAGAAAGTAAATTTGACAAAGACATAGTCAAACACATAGGGTTAGAATCAGACGCGGTAAATAATTATGAAGACATAACTATTTTGGATGAAAATGGTGAACTAAAGAACTTAAAGTACAAATCTGCGTACATCCCAGTAAAGTTACAACAAGTGAAAAATGGTTTAACTAAAGTGAGTGACACTAACAGTGGAGTGGGACAGAGTGTGTTAGAAGGAGATGGGTATAAAGTGGAGACTAATACGCAGAAATCGAAATTCTTCGACGAACTGGATGGGTGTAAGTATCTATTTATATGTAACTAATAAGATCAATAGGTTTATGTCCTTGTGTGGTACTCCGAAGTGCGTTAAAGCACCAGCGGTCACCCATCCAACAGCAGACCAGGGTGTTATCTTTGTTGATTGCTATCAAATGCGCTTTTCTTACATCTAAAATACACCTTCAATTTCAACTAAATCACAAACATTGTAGGTGATAGCGTCTTTTCGCCATATAGCCATAGTTATTTCTGCCTTAGAAAACCTAACGAAGAACCTAAGAAAGACATACTTTTCTGACGTAATCCAACATAGCATAACATAGGGGTAGCATTGTAGCAATGCATCTGTGATCTACTTCAAGAACGACACTAACCTTATCTGGGGTTGATTATAAATGTCCATGGTCGCCAGTAGAAAGAAAGAAAGAAAGAAGATGGAATGTATGATCGTTTGCTACTCCTACATCCTAAAACCCTGCCCGACATCAAGCAAGATACTAATCTTATCTGGGGTTGATTATAAATATACATGGGCGGTAATACTCACTAACCGGTGGACTGCATGCTCGTTTGCCACTCCTACATCATAAAAAACCCTGACATTCGAACCCGAGACCTTGCTAACATCAAGCCATCTCAATCAACGATAATTATATTTCATCACGATAATATCTCATAACCTGTAACCATAATCCGTTTTGTAATCCGACGTGGTGAAAGTGGCATCCGGTTACTCTGTTAGGTAATAGTTTGATCTCGGTTAATGAAGGTTCTTTAGAAAGGACATTAATAAGTAATAATTTATGACCTTTATGTAACACGAATTTATGACCGGTCGATATTCCATTATGACCACGATTCTGATCCGGTAGTAATAAGAAAATATTGTAACTGACAATTTGTACCTACGCAGGCCTATACCAAAACTCAAAATTAAAAAGATCAAAAAATATTTATTGCAGTCTACAAAATGGGTTGTAATACATATTTTTTTCTCTTTTTACGACCCGCGTGGCGGAGCGATCTTCATACCAATCTGACGCGGAGAGGGTTCCGGGTTCGATCCCCAGTCAGACAGATATCTATGATGAATTTAGTTGTCTGTTTCTGGGTCTGGATGTTTGTGTATTTGGCTGTGTATGTGTCCATGGCACCCACAACTTAGGAAATCTACAAAAACACAAATAAGTATATTTCATATCCTTTAAAAAATCTTATATTTTCCATAACTTTATCATGGGGCTTCCGCCATATTAGATTTTTTGCCTGCCTCATAACGCGTCTCTCAAAATTTTTAATAATATAGGAGTAGCAAACGAGCATGCATTCCACCTGATCGTAAGTGGCTACTGTCGTATGGACATCTGTAATCAACTCCGGATAAGATTAGATTCCTACCTGAGGTCGGCCATAGATGCGCCGGAAACTCGGAAAAGTATATCTCCCTTACCACACAGTTCAAACCAGAACACAGCAGCGCTTACCACTTTTCTTATTAGGCAGGAATAGGTGTGGCGGTGGTGGAGTCGAACCACAAAGGGTTCTATTAGGTAAATACAGGTTGGTTCTACTTTTCTATTTTAATAATGGTATATGGATAAATAAAATTAAATATATATTTCCGTAATTTCGAAACCATAGCAGTTTCATTATAATTGCTTATTTAAATGATACTATGACATGAAAACTTAAGATTTGCTATATTGAATTACATGCCGTTTTGAAATACTAAAACAGGTTAATGGTTTTATCAAAATTACTTCATTTTGGTGCCTAAATACCAAGTAAAATGTTTGGTTTCGGGTTTACTTGTGGGAAGAAATTTGACAAATTCTTGTATGAAATAATTATCAAATGTCGATCTTTTTGTTACGTAAAACATTGGATAGATTGATTATTAATAACAGGCATGAAACGATCCGTGCACAGAAATGTACGACTTATAAATAAACTCTAGATAGAGCCACGTACGTAACTATTTATTTATGTAGAGTCGACTCTACATTTTAAAAACCACGATAAGATTACCGTTGAAAACTAAAGTAAATCGATTACGAAGAAATATGCAAATTCAGATCAGACTAATCTTAAAACCTAGATCGAGAATCGCGTTCTAAATTTAAAAATTAAAAAGTAAAACTAGAGACAGCTTTCCAGCCGCTCTCGCGCCTCTCTCTGGCGCCGATTGACAGGTTTTCGCAACTGTTTATCTAGAGTTCGAAATTTATTTTATTATTTATTTATTTTTACTAATGATAGAGTCTTTTAGAATCATTAATATTTGGGAAGTGCGAACTGTTTATGTAGATTTAGAATTTGATTTCTTGTCTTTTCTACTAATGATAGAGTCTATTAGAATTATTAATGTTTCGAAAGTGCTTCCTTTTATTGGTCTATAGGTTTCGCAATCAATATAGATTTTTTATCAGTTTTTTTTAATATATTTTTTATTGTAATAGGAACTAAAATATGAGATATAAAAAACAATGTGTTGATCCGACTTCCAAAAATAAGGAGGTTTTCAATCAGCTGATATGACAAAAATACTAAAAATACTATGGTGTAATAATATATATTTTGATATCAGTATAGAACTCTACATGTACAAGTTCGGCTCACACTTGACTTATTACTCTTTATAAATAATATAGTTTAAGCTAAATAAATATAGTTTAAGATGCAAAAAAAGTTTTAAAAACATAACGTATAAAATAATAATAAAAACGCAATACATTGAAAATAATAAAACAGGAAGTAAATATCATTCTAGTCGCTTTCGCTGCACCGCTCTCTGACGTCTATTAGCAGGGGTTCAAAACATTTCAGTTTTAAGTTCGTAATATTTAATTTATTTTATTGCTTCTTAAATTTCGCAATTTACTTCTTTTGAACTCATGGCTCTAAACCGGTAGGTTAGTAGAAGTTTATGTTTGCACAAAGCTGAAGTGTACAATTAAATAAATTTTATTATGGTTTTAAAAACATTTTAGAAAATCCTACCCATCTCATATTTTTTAAGTAATAGTTAAGCGTACTAAATATTATTTTTCATTAGCTTTAAACGACGGTGTTAAGGGACAGTGAAGTAGTCAGAGTCTGTTTAATATTTTTAAAAGTATATGTATTCTACTTCAATCAAGACTGGTCCATTAAATAATCAACCCGAGTATTTCAGATTTCCTTATTTAATTGACTTATTAGGAGAAATATAAGTACAGCAGTTTCTGAAGTAAGTCAAAAGTCAGTTAAAAAGTCCTTTTATTTCTGACATTTTGATCTCTCTAGGGACTCAAATACATGAATAAAGATTTTGAATTAATTTTAATTCTATATTCATTTATCAGTATGGATGATACTTATAAAATATACCTTTAAAATATACTTATATATCACTCCAATCCATTACACAATAGCAAAGTAAAATGCACATATGTATCGTCCGTGCCAAATATATGAAACATTTTCATTGAAAGTAAAATGTTGCGTACCTCTCACTTCTCGGTGATCGTCTTGTCATATGAGACTTAACAGTGCCGTGTTATTCATAAAAACAGACGCACGTTTTGTAGACAAACAATACTATATAAAAACAATAAAAAACAATTTAAAAAAAAATGCCCAAAATGGCAAAGATGAAAATATTTATAACTATTTCAAACGTGTTCAAGTTTTATTAATCGGTTTTTAAGTTGTGTTTTTTAGTAAGTTCGATCGTTTTTTGTTTTTGTTTTTTTTTTGTTTGTTTTTCTTTTGTGGTAAGTGTTGTATTAAAAATTAAATAATATTAAGAAGTGTAAGTTTAAAACAATAGTGTACACAAATATACAATAAAAATAATTGAAACAAATATATCATTAAGATTTTTAATAGAAACATCATGATAAATTGTTAAAATATGCGTAATATTAAAACATCTAAATTATTATAGTATAAAAAAATAATAATAATAGCAATAATGATAAATAAACAAATACTGCAAAAAATAAACACTGCAAATCAAATTTTACATTATACAATAAAAAAAAATATAAATATTAAATCTGTGCAAAAAAAATACCGCGCGACAATATTTTTTCTCTTGTGTTATTATTTTTTTAATTGTTAAAATTCTTGTTTGTGTCTAATAAGTTACAGTTAAGTTAGAGTTACTTTGTTGATTTATTATTTTTTTCCTTTGCATCACTACGACAATTTGAGATTGAAGGTTGTTGTTGGACACACAAAATTTGAGAGGGCAAAATTTACTTAGTACTCATAATTTAGTGTATTAAGCAACTGCTTAGTCGCTTAGAAGACAACGTAGCCTACGTGCTTCATATACCATATGACGTACCATATGACGATTTAGTTTGAAATTGGTGGTTAGCCTAAGTGTTATTCAAATAATTGGCCAAATGCGATTCCAACTCGAGTATGGAGGTTTCCGTAACATCTAATTTTCATATATATTTTTAGTATTTGTTATTACAGTCATAGAAGTAAAGGCATTAAAAAACTTTGAAATGTCTACCTATAACAATCAATATATTCAATAGAAAAGGCGAAAAATGATGAAAAATAGCGGTTTCTTGTATGGCGACCACCATTTATTTTCAATAATTTTTACTTTTAGTATCTGTTGTTGTTATAGCGGCTACCGTTATACATACTCTGGAAAATTGTCAAGTGTCTATCTATTACGGTTCAAGAGATAGAGCCCTGTGACAGACGGACAGACAGAGACTTAATTAAAGGTGGTAGAACCCTGTGGTTCGACTCCGCCACACCTATGTGTTCCGTTTTGAAGTGTGTGGTAATGGAGACAGACTTTTCCGAGGCGTTCCAGCTTAGTCCTCAGGTGCAGCGGCGCATCTGTGACCGACCTCAGGTAGGAATATCTATTCCTATCTGGAGTTGATTACAGATGTCCATGGGCGGCAGTAGCCACTTACCATCAGGTGAACTGCATGCTCGTCTGCTACTACTATATTATAAAAAAAACTTAGTAGTAGGGTTCCGTTTTTACCATTTGGGTACCGATCCCTAAATAAGTAGCTTTATTTCAAGTATTGTTTTTTGATTGGGTTCAAAAATAAGTAGATAATGAGTCACATACTTTGTGTAAAGAATTTGTCTTATCTAAAGTTATCTACCACACGACCACAGTACAAATCTATATTGTACTGTGACACTACTTGTGTTAATGTTTATTGGTCAGTTATTTTTAGTCGACGTTAAAAAAGAAGGAAGTTTTTAATTCTGCCGATTTATTTGCTTATACTTTATGATACATTTTTTTCTTGCCCGTGTTTGTTTACATTATTTTAACTTTGATAAATAATTTAAGATGGTCTTATTATTAGCTGGTAGATACATAGAACAGAACAGAAAAAACAGTATTTTTTAAATTTGTTCGAGTATTATAAAATACTTTGATTGTGGTAGAGCTCTTTGTGTGGCTTAAAAGGTATCATCAACACCTATTTCTGCCCAATAGCAGTGTTAAACGCTGCTGCATTCTAGATTAAAGGGTGTTGTAAGACATACATATCCGAGGTTTTCCAACTTAATTCTCAGGGGTAGCAACGCATCTGTGGTTATCCTCAGATAGTACTTGTAATCTTATCTGGGGTTGACTACTGATCTGCGCGGCAGTAGCTACTTACCATCAGTTGAACTACATACTCGTTTATTACCTCTATATTATAAAAAAAAAAAACAAATAAATTAAACTGTTTTTACGAGTAAGTAGCGGTGCATGTGTATTCAGAAAATAAAACTAAACCAAAAAATTAAGAACATTCGTGGAACAAAAATTAGGGACGCGTATTAAAGTATTCAAACTTTCTTAACCGTGTCCCATATCGTGTCACACGTGTCACGACACGAGAAACAGAACGTGACATTATCATTCATACCGTTCTTTCGTAAGAAATTGCGAAAAATGGCATTCTGCGCACCGGATGTAGGAAACAATGGGATATGGAGATTTGTAACATGTTACGGTGTGCGGTGAAATCTGTATGTAGGCTTACTGGCATATCTTTTAGAATTAGCTAGCTCGGTGGCACATTTATACATTTGCCGCCAATAGGCCCATTAATTTTTTTGCCGCCCCTTTTGCCGCCGCCGAATTCTATAACTTGACACTCTAGTTCAAAGCTTTTAATTTCAGATACGATGACGAGCTTATACAAATAATTAATTGCAAAAAATGTGAAGAAAATAGTCTCTGTTTGTTTGCGAACAGAAAAATAGCCCAAGTTAATTTTGCCCAAGTAAATCTGTCACCATTGGGTCCAGCCTACTCAGCCTATTGATATGATAAATCCGCCACTAGGCTAACTTAAAATGTTAATTAATCTTGAAAGATGGTAATTATTGTATTGGTATGGATGATGATTCGTTCAGGAATCACGACCACTTTTGTTTTTGCTTTATAACAACAGTAACAACAGCGACACTGTTTTTTTGCTTTGGTGGGTGTGGTAAGCGAGAGAAAATTACATGAGGCGATCCAACTTAGTCCACAAGGTAGCATAACATTTGTTGCCGACCTCGGATAGGAGTTCAACCATTTCTAGGGTAGATTTCATATGTCCATGGGCGACAGCGGCCACTTAATGTTAGGTGGACTGCACGTTATTTTTTTATTTCTATATTATAAAAATATATAATTAGAACTTAGTTATGATATAATGAATGTAGTCACAAGTTGAAAGCAAATTCACCTTATGATAAGTATTTTATTTTTATTGTTTTAAAATATAAAACAATTTAATTGAAATTTAATTCACAAGAATTTTCAATACATTCATGTGTTATTTACTTATAATTCTAATTTTAATACTGCAATAAACTAATTATAGACAATGCAATTTTTACTTTTGCGTATTATCATCTAAAATTAAAAATTACGCAATTGTAATAATTTTGTAGCTAACCAAAATTAAACGCAGTTTCGAATATTTTAATTATTTGTGATATAATGACAATGAAAAGTATAACCACAACTTTGGTTAAATTAGGACATTAAATTTGCAGTGACTACAAAATATATAATTACTTATATCGTAATAATATAACTACTTATTAATTAAGTAGTTCTATTCAACTAATGTCATATTTAAATATGACATTAGTTGAATAGAACGTCTTGAATTATTCCTGAAGTTAAGTTAAGAATAATGGACATAACACAAAGAAAAAATATAGCATAAAATGTAAGCAAATAAGCATATTTTAAAACAATATAAAAGAAAATAATTAAAAGTGACGGTTTCATTTGATATTTCTATTGACAGGTGAATATGTTTCGACTGAGTAGGTACCACCGTCACACCTATTCCTAATGTCAAGCAGTTCTTGCATATTTGTCTGCCATTGTAGGCGTTTTTCCACTTTGTAGCACTTTTTTATAATATCGGAGTAGCAGGCGATCATGCAATCCAATTGATGGTTAGTGGATATTGCCGCCCTTGGACATCTGTAATCGGCCCCAGATAGGGTGTTATCATCCAGAAATAGGTGTAGCCGCCGGAGTCGAACCACAAAGGGTTCTACTACTTTCACGTTTTTTGGTTATACAGTGCCGGTTATACATAACCCTAAGCAATCCACGCCTGTAGGCACCTGTAAAAATGTATTAACGCACGGATTTTTAAATACCCTTATCTTTCATGTGCTAACATATATTGCATATAAAGCATATTATATTGCATATAGAGATATTGCATATATTGATAGACTATCCAAGCAATATAGCAGTTGCTTAATATTGCTTGGATAGTCTATCCACCACTGATGTCATGTTGCATGTCAATAACCTATCTGTCCCGGATAGAATATCATCATGGCGGCAGTAACGTAAGCGCTTCTATTTCACGGCTCGCCTCAAGTGGATTGAAAGTGAAGTGTACACGTGACCACTTTCCATCTTAAACACTTATTGTAACGAGCATGCAGTCCACCTGGTAAGGGGACTTACCGCTAACAGACGTCTGTGATCAAATGACGATAGGATTGGAGACCATTTTTTTATAATATAAGAGTAGCAGACGAACATGCAGTCCACCTGATAGTAAGTGGCTACTGCCGCCCATGGACATCTGTAATCAACCCCAGATAGGATTAGATATTCCGACGTGAGGTCGGCCACAGATGCGCCGCTACCCATGAGAACTAAGCTGGAATGCCTCGAAAAAGTCTGTCTCCCTTAGCACACCCTTCAAAACGGAACACAGCAGCGCCTAACACTGCTGTTATTAGGTAGAAATACGTGTGGCGGTGGTGCCGCCGGAGTCGAACCACAAAGGATTCCACCACCTTCCACCATGTGGTCGACCACATGTGTCATATCATGGGTTGCTACCCGTTACGACTAAGTTAAAATGCCCCTTGTTAGTTGATCTCTATTTCACTTAAAAACCAGACCACAGAACACCAGTTTCTGTTGTGATTTTGGGGGAACACAACTTCGTTTTGAGTCCAATAGGCACAATTGCCACACATATTGCTGCTTATTAACAGCAGTGTTAAGCACTGCTATGTTCTGTATATATGTAAGGTTTAATGGGTGTACTAAGGGAGATATACTTTTCCGAGGCGTTCCAGCTTAGTCCTCAGGTATAGCGACGCATCTGTGGCTAACCTCCGGCAGAAATACGAGTATCTAATTCTATCTGGGGTTGATTACAGATGTCCATGGGCTGCAGTAGCCACTTACCATCAGGTGGAATGCATGCTCGTCTGCTACACCTATATTATAAAGAAAAAGTGTCGTAAGGGATAATACTTTTTTGAGGCGTTCCAGCTTATGCCTCAGGGGTAGCGGCGCATCTGTGGCCGACCTCAGGCAGAAATATGTAATTCTATCTGGGGTTGATTACAGATGTCCATGGGCTGCAGTAACCACTTATCATCAGGTGGAGCATGATCGTCTGCTACTCCTATATAAAAAAAAAAATAGAATCGATGCTTTTGTTTCTCACGTGTTACTTTCTTCGTTGATATAGTCACGTTTTATATATCTACAACTATATCAAACACGACTAGAGTGTGACAAGATACTATCAAACATAACTAAGTAGGTACCAGAGTAACGATTTTCCCTATCTTTCAAAGATTTATGTCCACAAATTTGATTTTATCTTGTTTATAGTAAAAGTGAAACGTATGGTAGCTAGTTAATATTTGAACTATGGTCTACTAAGTACAGCTTTTTATGATGTAGAAGTAGTTTAGGAGCAAGCAGTTAGGCCATTGCCGATGATGGACATTAATAATCAACCCCAGATACGATAGGAGAACTATCCGAGATCAGCTACTGATGTATTGAAACCTACCACTAAGAATCTGCTGTCACAGGGCTTTATCCCTTGAACCGTAATAGATAGATGATTGAAATTTTACAGAATATGTATAATGGTGGTCGCTATAACACCAAATACTAATCATTGAAAATAAATTGAGGTTGCCATGCAAGAAATAACCATTGTTCAGCGTTTTTCGCTTTATGTATTGAAGGTAAGAAGATAGGTTCAAATTTAATCCAAGTTTCAATTTTCACAACGCTTTTTGGCGGCTATGAAACATTACAAATACTAAAATTAAAAATAATGAAACCTTGGTAGTACGGAACCCTCCGTGTACGAGCGCGGCTCACACTTGGCCAATTATTATACCAACTAGTACATATAACCAAACTAGTCCATAATTAGCCCTATCAAAATCGTATCAGTGACAAATTACCAGAAAACGTCAAATTAAAACCAATTTCAAAAGAAAGCAGCTACTACCAATAAAATTTAAACCTTATTCGATAACCCTTTAAGTTACATTCGGTTTAAAAGTCATTTCAACCGTGAAGTGTAAATAATTGATTGTAACTTACAATCAAATTTGGTTACTTTTACAATGCCATAGAATTCAGTTTACTTAAAATAAGTCAGTAGTTATGTCGTTTTTCGATTACTCGTTTTGGAAAGCCAGCGAAAGTTCCTACTGCGCTGGCTTAGTCTTAATACTTTATTATAATAATAAGGTATATATTGAACCTGTTAAGGACGGAAATGGGCTAAGAATAAGTGGTTGCGATATACTTTCTTAGGTTTTAACTATCGTATATCCGGTTTTCTTCAAGATCTGTAATTTTAAGCGTTCTTTTTGACGTTGACAGATGTCAATTTGATGGCGGCCATTTTGAAATTTATGACTCTATATGTGGTTCTGAAAGCGAAATGTTTAATGATGAAATTTGTAATATAAATTATATTTATTAACTTTGCCGATTAAATGTTTTATTTTGTTAAAAAAAATTTAGTAGGTTTTTTAAAATTTAATAGGTTATTATGATTATTTTTAAGATAGAAATAGTGAGATGCCTTTTAATTTAATGTTGTCTCATTATATTATAATATTATGAATAATATTATATTATTATGAAAGAATATTAAAAAATCCGGGGGGTATTAACCCCTTGAGAATTTGCCCGGGCAAAGAGGGTACCCTCGAGACCCGAATATCCCTACCATTTGCAATATGGGGGTGATATTGCAAACGCAGACGCGGCATATGAGAGACCGGTGGCTATGACGCCCCATCTTGCTCTTGCTTTTAATTTTTGGCTATCTGTAATACAATTATTGATTGTAAAATGAAATCATGCATAATTATTGAATTGGCGTATTATTGAATGTAAAACGAAAACTTGCGTATTATTAATTTACTATATTATTTAATGTAAGTAATATGGAAATATGGGAACTAATCAGCTTACAATACAAACCTATTCAATATATCATAAATTCAGAATTAAATTGATTTACTGGTACTTTATTCCTGTTAGTTATTGTTTATACATATATCAAGAAGAGAAAACATGTCCTGTCATACATACATAAAATGTATGCAACATAAATATGTATTTTCAAACAAGTTTAACTAGTGTCAAGACTCTTTATCCATATGTATAATTGTACTGTTATTGTATGAGGCTAGTGTCAAATATGATAATTTGATGATAGAGTTGTCAATTGAGAAATTCTTGAGATACATAAAAAGTTATGTGTCTTACTTCCAGTATTCTGTATCCTAGATTATAGATAACTGTACCCTTAATGTGAGTTTTTACGTTTTTACAAAAATTACTGCTTTTGTATTTGTTTACGTATTTCCCCATAGATTAGTAAAGATACTTCGCCGCCTTCAACAATTTATAGGTGATAATTTAGTAAAATTTTATTCGGTAAATTACAATAAGTATATTTTTTGCATGGAAAATAGTAATTAAATGTAATTTCCATAGTTTTCTCTTTTATGTCAGTTATAAAAAGAACCTAACACATAACTAAAGTGAAACAATTATCTGTTCGTAACAAAATTAAATTTCAAATCGAAACGTAACAGAATTATGCGTAAGGTATGATTACAATTTTCTTAACGGACGGAAGTAACAGGATGTAATACAATCATTACCAATGAAATAAGGTTGCCATTATTAGTGATAATGTTTATATTACTGAAAAAACATAGATTAGTAATGATACTTCGCCGCCTTGAAATTGAATGAAGCCACAAATTAGTATTATTATTATTAGTAAGTTCTTTTTTTAAATTCTTGACAAATAAAAACATTTTTAGAGAAAATTTACGTATAAATAACTTATACTGCGTAATTTACATAATAAATAAATAATTATTTAAAATATTTTAGGGACATTTTAGCACGGAGACGTGGCAAAACTTTTTTACGCAACTATTTCAATTCTCATAATTGGGTACATTTTCTAGTTAGGACTGAGTAATCTTTACTAATCTATGGAAAAAAGTAATAATGTCTTTTTTTCAATAAAAAATAATAATATTTAATTCGGATAGAATTTAATGATATTATGACTCTTTTTGCTGTGATAATATGCTCTGTTTAGATGTAGCATTAAGATATTATATAAAAAATATACTTTAATAAAACTTAATAATCGAATTTATATAACGCGCTATATATCTTTACAGCACTTTAATGGAGACAACAAAATTTGACGTTTATCTATTGGCTCTTAGTAGTCGTAAGTAGAGTTCAGAATTTCAGAGAAAGAATGTGAGATCCTTAGGTATATCACAGATAGGCGCAGGTCGCTCCATAAGTTATGAAGAGTATAGTAAAAATATAAAAAGAGACATAAATCAAATATTTTTCGATTTTTGAATGTCGGAAAATATATCCGGGAAATCTCAGGCGAATGGTAACCCTAATCACGTCTATCGCATCCGTAATCAACAAAAAATGTTTAAACTCGATCTATTTTACGTTTTATAATTTAGTACTTGTAACAGTTGCATAAGATGGCGTTACGTAGGAGAAAATGGTTGAAGACTCAACCACGAGCATCTCACTACGGTACCTCTAAGAACTCTCATGTTGAAGGCTTAAGGGCGAAAATTGATTGTATGACGCGTCTTGTAAAGAAATTGTAACCGAAAGTGAAAAGAGAGGGAACGCGCGAGTCATTCTACTTCCGATGTCTTGCTTCCCGCGTTCGGACGTTGTGACCACAGACTGTAAACGCACAGATAATAGAAAATCTAAATTCAGATTAAAAATAATCATTCTAAAAAATATAAAAAACAATTAATCAAATTATAATTGGAACAAAATAATACATAAAAATAATTATTATCTTTTAAAGGAATAATTGCATTTAATACAGTGGAATAGTACATCAAATTACAATAACATTAACAAATATAATATAAAAAAATATATTTGCGTCAAAAATTACAAAATAATATATTTTCAGTGTACTGTTATTTTATTTGTAATTAATTGAAGATGTAATTGAAGACTGACATGGCAATAAAATAAAAAGGCGTCTATAACGAAGAAGAATAATAAATACGAAGAGTATTAACAAAACAGATAAAGTAAAAGAATGACTTAATAAAGTTAACTTACCAGTTAAAAACGAAAAAAAAGTGTCAAAAATTTTAAAACAATGTGCAAGTTAAACTAAGTGAAATGTGCGCACAGACTTACACAAATGGTGGCAAAAAGAACTTTAAAATCCGAAGAAGATTTGGCAGTATGGGAAAGTTGTCTTGGACTTTTTGTTTTTTAATTTTCGCCTCCCAAGGGGTGCTATCTTCAGATAACGAAAATGATGTTTTGACGTTACAAGCGGATTTGGATTTGAAAGAGGAACCTTCGGATCGACGGAGGCCTAGTAATGGACAAGAGAAGGATATACTTATGCTGGATGCTTTGGGCCGTCGGAAAGGGTCCTACCACAGTGGGTACAGTTCGTCGCAAGAGGATGAGTCTATCATGGACTTACTGGGGAAGAGTAAGTATTTTAAATCTTCGACTCTACTTAAATTTGTGATTTAAAAATAACCGTCATTTTCTAATCCGTATCATTCCTATGTCATAAATACGAAAAATTAAACTTTTTTTATTTTATTTTGAACTGTGTATTCGTAAACGTATTTGGATAAAGGGTTAAATCAAATGAAACAGGGTTATTATTGGAATAATATTAATAACTTTTAGTTGAAGTATTAGTTTTACATCTTTAATTATAAAAAGGACTCCTTGGGGGTTAATAAAAAAAGCTGTTCCAGATTGTTCGATCGAAATAATCGGCGATTAGTAATAATATAATTGATCTTAACCAAATGTTGCCTGCAAAGGCTCAAAATTTGATACTTTTAGGCAATAATTGTCATTTTATTTAACTTTAGGCAAAAGTTTGTTAAGTTTGATTATAACTAGTCTACCTTATACACATTCTGCCAAATAAAGTGTCCTTAAAAATCATCAGCGACATTTTTTTAAATTTATATTGAAACATTTTTTAAATTTATTTTAAACATTTTTCAAAATTTATTTATTTTCATTTTAATTTTTATATTTATTTTTATTTTATCCAGATTTTTTATTAATGTTAAGCACTTTTTTAAATTAATTTTAAGAAATGGTTACAATGTCTATTGTATAACTGGTTATACATACCTGTTTTAAATATTCATGGACAATGCAACTCCAGTAACCCAGTAAAGTAATTATGTAAGATATTCGCATAGATTAGTTCATTCATTGTTCAACTGATGATGTGTTGGAACCTACGTGATATCAGGTATATCGTGATACGTCTTGAACTATGTTTTATCTGGGCATTATTAAAATTGTTATTAAAATGTTATTTTTGTAGTTTGACTACGACGCCACTGCTTTTTGACCTGTACATTATAATCTAATTTGAAAGGGTTTGTCATGAATACCTATATTCAACGCTTACAGATTCCACCTATTCTATATTGACACCAACAAAACATCACCTAAATCTTAAAAAATAGATTTCTTTCAAATGAAGCTCTTATTATAAAATAATTAATTAAATTCGGAAAACATCGGTCACTCACTCTTTAAAGTTTTTTATTTGAATTTAATAAAATAATGTTTGAAATTGTTCTCAAAGAGCAGTATTTGTCTGTGATTTCGACCATATTTAGGGCCATTACAAATAGGCGAAGTTATCAGTTGTCATCGTATAGGCTGCATGTTTATTAGTTATTTATTAAGTTGTGTTAAGTCCACTTCGTCAACACAGTGTACTGTTGCCTAAGCCTCTCATCCTAGATAAGAAGAGACTCATGCTCAGCAGTGGGAAAAATGGGTTAATATAAAACTTACGCAACATTGAATTTCAATCGAGACTTTTTTGGCTGCTTTTTATCCCAAGATTCTCACGGGAATATCAAAACTAGTAACAGTAAAAGATTAATCTAGTTTCAAATAAATATAGTTCAAAAAATACTTTCGAATTCAAAAATCTGCTTCTTGAGAATTTCTTTGCGTAAATACGCCAGAAAATGACGCGCAAAAACGTACTTCGAAAGTGGAACGCAAATTTACATAATAATATCACCGTACCGTGAATTAACTATTATATAAGTTTCATAATAAAAAGAAATTTCGTTTTTATTATATTTATTTGTGCTACTTATTTATTTTTGTTATCTAATCGGAAATAAAGTTTTAAATCTGATTCATTCACTGATTTTTGTCTAAAATTTCTACTTATCGCACGGCATATATTTCTGTCTTATAACAATAGTGTTAAGCGCTGCTGCGTTCTGGTTTGAAGGCTATGGTGAGGGAGCCTTATGCGAGGCTTTCTAGCTTAGTCCTCAGGGGTAACAACGTATGAATGACCGACAACATGTAGGGCTCTAGCCCTATCTGGAGTTGAATACAGATTTCCATGGGTGGCAGTAGCTTCTTACCATCGCCAGATGAACTGTACGATCGCTTACAAGTATCTAGCATTTCGCGGTGTAAGAGTCAGATGAGGTTCACAATGTAGTCCTTTATGAAATGGCAAAACGACGTAATGCTATATTCAATATTTCACAAAAAAACGAAATAACATAAGATCCACTTTCAACTGAACCAGAATAACGTATTATGAGTACCATTAAATTAGTTTTAATTATCATGTTAATTGTTAGACCTATGAGAACGTATTTGCAAAAAATACGTTTTGAATCATAGATTATTGTATGTCCACAATATATAATAACTGTATATAATCTCTATTAATCAGCTGGCAAAGTTTAAAATGGCGAATTGTCACACTATTTTTGCTCTCCTGTTTCAGACGATTTATGCTCCTTTGTTACTCCATTTTGATTGAAAAATATTTAAAAAAAACGTTTACAATTTCATTCCTGGACATAGCCCTGGTAAACTTAGTCACTAAGTTTTGCTATAGTCATCACTTGGATGTGTTACGGACGGCAGTAGAATTTCTCAGAAATGCTGTTTATCGCCTTAACACAATCCCTTATACGTCAGAATCACGGGAAGAGAGTTTCCTATACTAACCCATAGGCATATTAATAAAATAGTCAATAAATCTTGAGAAAGTAGCAAGTATTGAAGGTTTCCACACTAATATACATAATTTAGCGATTTGAACGTGCGTTGTTAGCTCTGTTACATGGCATTGGCATTTACAATCTTGAATTAGACGTGTGCCCTATTAAGAGCGATTAAGCGATGTAATATTTAATTAATCTTCAAATGGTATTATTTTGATTTGTTATATAATATTTGAGAAGCAGACGAGTCAGTCCACTTGATGGCATGGCTTCCGCCATGGGCATCTGTAATCGACCCCAGATAAGATTAGATTCTTACCCGAGGTCGGAAACAGATGTGTTGCTATCGTAGAGTTAGAAAATCTGGCATAAATATATCTGCTCTACCACATCTCAATAAGCAGGGATAGTCTACTGGTTAAGAAACTCGGCCTCTTGATAGAAGGGTTCAAGGTTCAAATCCTAGGCACTCCGATTTATAATTTATGTGCGTATTAGAAATAACTATCACTTGCTTAAATAGTGAAGGAAAACATCGTGAGACATGCATAACTTAAAAATGAAAAAAAAGTTAACTTAAAAATGAGAAATCTTAAAAAAAAGTTTTCAAAGGTATGTAAAGTCTACCAATTCGCACTTGGGCAGCGCGGTGGACTATGGCCTAATCCTTATCATTCTGAGATGACCCTCATGATGATTATACCACACCCCAAGCCAGAACACAGCAGTGCTTAACGCTGCTGGTATTAGGTAGAAATAAGTGTGGCGGTGGTGCCTCTGAGGTCGAACCGCAAAGGGCAGCAGCAATAATATATACAAATATAAAATTATCGGTAATTCTCACAATTTGGACATGGATAGCACACCCTTCAAACCAGAACACAGCAGCGCTTAACACTGCTGTTACTAGACAGACTAGACTAGACATTTTGAAGGTGGTAGAACCCTTTGTGGTTCGACTCCGGCACCACCGCCACACCTATTTCTACCTAATAACAGCAGTGTTAGGCGCTGCTGTGTTCCGGTTTGAAGGGTGTGGTAAGGGAGATAGACTTTTCCGAGGCGTTCCAGCTTAGTCCTCAGGGGTAGCGGCGCATCTGTGGCCGACCTCAGGTAGGAATATCTAATCCTATCTGGGGTTGATTACAGATGTCCATGGGCGGCAGTAGCCACTTACCATCAGGTGGACTGCATGCTCGTCTGCTACTCTCATATTATAAAAAAAAAAAAAAAAAAAAAAAAAAAAGACAGAATAGGTATGGTAATGGTGCCCCCGGAGTCGAACCACAAAGGGTTCTACCACCCTTGGGTTGTAATTTGTAATGAAATCTATGAATATAGATTTATCGTCAATTCTGTCGCTAGCAGTAAATAAGACAAATACCTTAGAGTCGTGATATTAGAAAAGGGGAAGGCAATTTCCTATCAGACTTTCCATTAAAGGTATTTAGTACCTCGCTAACTAAGCTAAATGACTTCCTTATTATGTAGACAATCTATTAATAGTTGCAAAAAAGCAGTGATAGTCTAGTGGTTAAGAAACTTGATCGAGGGGACCGAGGTTCAAATCCCAGGCACAAGGTTCAAATCCCAGGCACCTCAGATTAATAGAAGGAAAACATCGTGAGGAAATCTTAAAAAAAGTTTTTGAAGGTATGTGAAGTCTACCAATTCGCACTTAGCCAGCGCGATGGACTATGGCCTTATCCTTCTCATTCTGAAAGGGATTCGTGCCCAGCTGTGGGACTGTAAGGGGTTGATGATAATGGTGATGACTTGTATAGTGTAATATTTTTTTTACCCGACTGCGGAAGGTAATGTTTTTCAAGCCTTTATAACGCCCTGTAGCCGAATCGGCTTGACGGATTTTAAATAATTAAGAGGTGTCGTTAGATTCTAACGACGTCTAAATTGTGAGAGTTCTGTGGACTCATTTTGAAGCAATCGGTTTTTTGTTTTTATAATTGTTCAAAATCAATTTTGTATTAAAACGGTAATACGTTGATAGAGAACAATGTAAGGCTTTTTAATTACATAAGCGAAAGTAAACATACTTTTCCTGCCTTATAAGTTATTGGAGCATTGTTAAGAGTTCTAATTTGAAGGGTGTGGTAAGGGAGACATACTTTTATTTACGGCCTCAGGGGCACCAATGCATATGTAGCCACCTCTGGTAGGACTCTAATCTAATCAGGGGTTGATTAAAAATTCATGATTTAGATATCTGTCTGACCGGAGATCGAGCCCGGGACCCTTTGCGCGTTAGACAGGTATGGTGACCGCTCCACCACGCGGGAATAAAATTGAATATAGATACATACCACCGTTACTTAAGATAATCGCGTGTGCATCCCAACTAGATCACGGAGAGTAAAAGTTTAGTGAAATTGACCGACGCACGGCCATTCACCGCCATTTTGATCTATAGATAGATCATCGATCTATTTATCTATGGATCATAGATCGCGTGTTGCGTTTATTTATTTACGATCGCGGTATGATTTTGCTTTTATTGGTTTGTTTTCTTTTGATAATTATGGAAGAATTTGTGTAATATGACTGCTTGTGTAATCAATTTATGACTGTAATAAAAATCGGCCATAGTGAGTCGCATACAGAGGATTTGCTACCACCAAATTTTCATTTTTTTTTAACATTTGTTCTCCTTGCAGCTGTGGGAGTACATACAATGTGATTATTTTAATTATGTACCTTTTATGGTTCAATCGATGAATAGAAAAAAAACGAAAAATTTACTATTTAATTTAATACCTTTTAAGAAATAGAGCCCTGTGACAAACGGACATACGGGCAGACATCGGAGGCTTAGTAATAGGGTCCCGTTTTAAACCTTGAGCTACGGAACCCTAAAAAGGAAGCGACTTAATCTTAAGCGATTTAAATGAAATTTTGTGCAAATATTTTATTCGTAGCAACTTGAAAGCTAAAGTAATATCGCTTTCTTGAGAATTTTTTCCGTAGTAGAAGATCTGCTTGGATCAACTAAGAAATAAGAATTTGCCTAATAACAGCAGTTTTAAGTTCTGCTTTGTTTTGGTTGCAAGGGATTCCAGCTTAATCCTCAGGGGTAGCGGCTCATTTATGTCCGACAACAGGTAGGAATTTGATCTTATCTGGGTTTGATTACAGCTGTCCATTTGCGGCAGTAGCCACTTACCTCAGGTGGACTGCATAATCGTCTGCTACTCTTATATTATATGAAAATGTAACACATATTTTCTTTGTTCCAGTGATACCCCAAAGCTGTCGCTTTAGAGGCGCACGTTTCTCTTGTGGCCTGAGTATATCCTGCGTGATGAACGGCGGGAAGCCTCTAGACCTGTGCTCAGGAGGCCTGATCTGGGCCTGCTGTGTAGACAAGGACACTACAGAAAGACCCAGCGAGATCGCTCCCGTCGTACACAATGCCAGTGAGTCAGTCTTGACTAATTAATGAGTGACTAACGTATATTTTTGACGGTTTCTGGACATTAGTCAATATGTAATCATTTTTTTAATAGAATCCATAATGTCAAATCTAATTAACGAATCTTAATGCTTAATTATTGTTTACTCTCTAATTTATTACTTATTTTCAGTATCAATATTATTATTTATCAATTATATTCTTAACGATTCTTAATTTGAATTAGTAAGTATTGATCGTAAAAAATATAAGACATATTTCTATTGCATAATAAAATCACGTTAATATGTAAACTTGTGCATACATTCTATATGACTTTTTTGATTTATCGTCCAGAAATCGTCGTCAGTTACGACTAATAACACAACTAAATGAACCGTGACTAACGTATAAATCTGTGACTAATATTTAGACAAATGTTATTAATACTTGTGACTAAGACAGCACTGTTTTAATGTAGATTTTTTAATCAATGACAAGTTAATTTATAATCAATTATTACAAATATATCAACCACCTTTAAAAATGAATTATATTTAGATTTTGTTTGTAAATATTATCGTAGTGGTAAAACTTCTTAGTTAGACACCATGACGACCAGCGTGGTGGAGCGGTCCCCATACCGGTCTGACACAGTGGGTCCCGGGTTCGATCCCCGGCCTGACAGATATCTAAATAATAAACTTAGATTTCTGTTCCATGTCTGCGCGATTGTGTATTTGTCTATGCATGTGTCCATGGCACCCACGATACCTAGTGTGGGGATGTAAGTGTAGAAAGCGATATGTCTTGCATATAACAGCAAGACTCTATTCTGCCTTGTAGAGCATTATACTGTACAGCAATGTGACAAATAGCAATCCTACATTATGCTGCTGTAAGCTAAAATTTGGTTGACAATAGTGACTGCACCTTTAGTTTACTGTATACCTGTTACACCCGTCGTTATGACGTTACTATCCCACTATTGGGCATGCGTCTCCTCTCAGAGTGAGAGGGACTTAGGCCATAGTCCAAGCCATGCTCGCCAAGTGCGGATTAGTAGACTTTATATCATTCAGAACATACATATTTTAACACATTTCATTTAATTTAAGATTTTTTTTATATAACTCTCAGTCCTATAGGTTCCTTTGTGAAGTTTCTCTTTTATGTTATGGCAAGTGATAATTTATAATACCCATATAAGCTTGGGTAAATAGGTTAATGCCAAAGATTTGAACCTCGGACCTTGGAGTGTCAACCACTAATACCACAGCATATATGTCCCATTACATAAAAGCCAGCAAGATTGAGTCACAACTCTCCTTTTCAAGAACCACCAAGATAGGATATGAAAACTGTTTCGTAACGGTCCTATATACACATGCAGAAGGTTACTGCTTTGTATGCAGGCGACATTGACTTACGAAACTTATTCGTACGTAGACTCTCTAATTTGGCGGTTTAAGGGATAAGCTGAGGGCGGCGAAACCACAACGCTCTTTTTTATAAAACTAAAAAGAAAATGAACTTACGGTCTATTTGTTGACGAATCTCTGTCACCTTATGGACATTCATTAACTCTGAGTAAAATTAAATTGTACGTGATATTGGACACAATACCATCCCCTGACGTTGCTACCTCAGACTGTTAACTTGGGAATACCTAGTGTATGTGTCGTTCATAAGAACCTAATATTGGGATTATAACCTAGATTGGGTCTATTAAAAGTCTCTCTAAAATTTTACTCTTTTTATATGCCTATTTTACACAGTAAGACTACAGCAGAATTTCTAAATATGTTGATAAGAATTAAAAATTATGAATATAAATAAAATACATTTTTATGTCAGCTCATTTCTTGACGCTCCTAACTTCTTTCCAATTTTTAAGACAAAGTTTTAATACAGTTTGGTAAAGTTTAGAAGCTGGATTTAAAAGATGCAATTTTAAAAAAACGCAATTTTAAAAAAACATATTTAACTATTTTATTTACCTAAATTTAAATCAAAGCCCATATAAATCAACTCTTTTAAATCGCTATGTTCTTACGCCTTGACCCAAAGTTTCGTGGTGTTTCCAATCTTGTTACAATAATTATTGTTCGATTATTTAACCAAGTTCACTTCTCAACCGAATAAAATATTGGACTATTTATTTTCCATCAAACATTGAATCACAGGCTCTGTAGTATATACTTTTAAATAGCTCTTCTCTTATCGCCCTAAACAGCAACTACTATAAATCGCTCTACTCTTATGCCTTGTCCCAATCCATCAAGTTTCCGGCCTGTTCGCTTACAATAATTGTTATACGGTTATTTCTATCCAAGTTCTCATCCGATTTCGTAATACATTATGTTCACACTTTCTCGAGCAAGTTATAAATTTTGCGTGGTTTTATTCCATTGCGTAATTCACGAATGAAACCTCCAATTCGGCATCATGATTGAGTGCGCGCGAGCCTCCATTTGTTTGGAAGAAGGCTTTTTCTTTTTCTTCCATCATTTCCCAGCAGTGGGACGTAAAAGGGTTGTAGGCTGCAAATAAAATTAGTTTTTTTTTTTTATATAGAACGTGAAAAGGGGCATGCAGACCATCTGATTTTAAGTGACTTTTGTCATTGGACATGTGTAATCAATCCCAGATAAGGTTAGATTCTTAACTGAGGTCGGCTGTAAATGCGTTGCGATTCCTGAAGACTAAGTTTGAAAACCCTGGAAAAGTATCCCTTACATTCCATTCTACAAAATGCCATCAAAAGCATGATACATATAATGATATTGATAAGAACAAAGCAAAGGAAACACAGAACATAGAATTACCGGATATGACTTGGTAAGAACAAATCAAAGAAAACAAAACATAGAATTACCGGATATGGATGCTCAATTATCATCTATTTCACGTATCTTATGTATATCTTTAAGCATTATTACATTGTATTGTGTGAACGGTCGAATGGAGATACAATTACGACTTTCACTTAAATTTCTCTTAAATGTAGCAAGATTGTAGGGTCTTTGGCCAGGCGTGGTCATTCTAACAACTGAAGGGTTCACTTTCGTTTTCGTATTGTGTTTGATTATATAAACACTGGATACACCAATAAACCAACCAAGTAAATGAACACTAACACTTCCCTTAAAAGCAGTGATAGCTAAGTGGTTGAATAGTCAATCGAGGTCCGAGGTTCAAATCCAAGGCTCCTTTGATTTTTCAAAGTTAGACTATAGCCTAATCTTTCCA
The DNA here is from genome assembly GCF_041222505.1 of Epargyreus clarus. Classification (NCBI taxonomy): domain Eukaryota; kingdom Metazoa; phylum Arthropoda; class Insecta; order Lepidoptera; family Hesperiidae; genus Epargyreus; species Epargyreus clarus. The sequence continues at coordinate 3,901,928 of NW_027332224.1, forward strand.
TTCTTAGACCGTTGCCCAGCAGTAGGACAGTAATGGTTGATGATGGTGAACACTTCATTTTTTTTATAATATTGGAGTAGCAGACTAGTATACAGTCCACCTGATGTTAAGTGGCTACTGCCGTCCATGGACATCTGTAATCAACCCCAGATAGGATTAGATATTCCCACCTGAGATCGGCCACAGATGTGTCGCTACCCCTGAGGACTAAGCTGGAACGCCTCGGAAAAGTCTCCCTTACCACACTCTTCAAACCGTAACACAGCAGCGCCTAACACTGCTGTTATTAGGTAGAAATAGGTGTGGCGGTGATGCCGCCGGAGTCGAACCACAAAGAGTTCTACCACCTTCAAAACGTTAACGTTTTTTAAAATATGTTTGCTTTTTTATCTTGACTAGTTACACATGCTCAAAAAGTAACGAAATTAAATTTAAAAGTGGCAAATTTCAAAATTGCATTAATCGAATCATCTTAGATTCTTTGTAACCTTCATCCTATACTCGACGGATAATATTAGATTTTTATACTTTTCTACAGTAATACTTCCATTAACGTACATAATGTAACGTATATACAAGTTCCATTAGCATTGCGTTTCACACCACTTACATATAGCTAAAGAAAAAACTGGCGAATAGTTCTAAATCCACTCTATTTTTACCGACTTCGAAAAAGGAGGCAATTTTACATTCGGCTGTATGTATATACCTACATTTTTAGTCACTCAACTCCTCTGAAGCTTTCCACACTTACAATAATTGACAAATGAACTATAATTGTAAACCTACAGATTACATAAGTAGAAATGAAAGTAAGGCTAGAGTGCTAGACCATTATTCTATATTAAACTTCAATCTAGCGAATGTCCATTAGAGAATAATTCAAATTGAATTACATTACACTCAGTCTAGATATGACTTCCGGTGTATTCATTTTTTTTCCTGTTGCAATTATTTCGCTGAGACTTTTTCGTTTCTTTAAAAATAATTAATGCATTATATAAATTGAGGAATTTAGATATAATATTTTTATGACATACAGTCAAGCTTAAAAATAATATATACAAATAAATAAAATTGGAGTGTCTGTTTTTAATATTGAAATAACCGCTTTTTACTACATGCATATGAATATATATATACGGTACATACATCAAAATAAGATTTATTAAAACTTTTGTCTGTCTGTCTGTTTGTTCTGGCTAATCTCTGAAATGGCTGAACCGATTTTGACGGGACGTTTATTGGCAGGTAGCTGATGTAATAAGGAGTAACTTAGGCTACTTATATTTTAGAACTAGCTGTGCGCCACGGTTTTACCCGCGTTAGAATTACTTTTTAACGCGGGTGAAACCGCGGGGCGCAGCTAGTACAATAAAGGTCAGTAGTAACAATAGGAAGTCTTATCGCTTAGTAGAGATGACTTCCAACTTATACTTGAAAAAAATAAGAAGCATAAGAACGAAAAGAAAAATTTTTGCAAGTTAGATAAGTAATATGAAATATTTAAATAAAATTGTATCTTTAAAAGACCACAATGGGTTTTTTATAAGAACATTTAATCTGAAGGCACGGCGGTGCCTCCGCCAAGTCGAGCCAAATAAAGCGGCACGGCCGTACCATTCTTTTCTCAAAGCAATTCGGTCCATTTTTGACCACCTGTATTATAAAATTTTTAGGCTTGATTGCTAGTAAGATATACGAAGATAATTTATTTAAAATGTCACATATAATTATGATGTCGGAAAAAACAAGTATTTTCGTTTTTAATTAAAACCTTATAAAATTGACGTTAATTGGCTAGCAAGGTACATTTAATTTTCTCAGCAACTGGCAAAAAAACTTAAATTGAAATAAAACACTGACTACAAAAATACTGACAATAAAAACTTACTTATTCATTACCATACAACTGATATTAACAAATCTTGACTAAACAATAACAATTTATAATTAACACATAACAATTTTACAACAGGTGATCTTATCGAACTAATCGGTACATTCCCACACGACAACTACGATTACCAAACAAACACGAATCAATTCGAGGACCCAATAATCATCTACACGGACGTTAGCCATTCGAAACCACATTACAACCGCCCAAAACCGGTTTCCAAGCCTGAACTGGACATGACCGGACAGAACCGGCCCAAACCGGATTGGAACGTGCAAGACTTCAATCAAAACCACTATTTTCATGTGAAACCGTCGTATCATGAGAGTACCACACCAACACAAGATGATCCGTATTACGGAGTACACAAACCTGAAGGTTCTGATGATTATGTACCAGTACACACCAACAGTCATAAGCCAATGAGGCCTAGCTTTCCTGGTGAGATATTGTGAACGATTGAAGAGTAGTTTCTTTTAGTGATTTTGATGATGGAGCTTAAGCAACACTTGTATATATTTTTAAAACTCAATTTCAAGTAAACAATACCTAAGTTAACAACAGAAATAGAGTTATATGAAATATTGGAAGTTATAGTCACAAAAAAACATTACTATGAATTCTATATGCTCTGTTTCTTACTTAAAAATATACGATTTATCATTTTCATCATGAGTAAGAACTATTATCAGAAATGAGATATGATTGTTTATCAAATTGAAATTCGTTTTGTGCTTAAACTTCATCATCAAATCCTTCTATCCCTTTCTCGCTTAAATAATTCAGCACTGCGTTTTCATAATCATCATGCACCTTTTTGTTTTGTACAGCACAAATGTTTATCGTATTATATTTCTCATTACGATCGACTTTATTATCACACTCATCATTATTATAATCAAATTTATATTCAATAACTATAATATCATCGAGATTGATTTTTATCATCAAGATTTTATTAATGAATTATTACTTTTGTACGTTATTTTCATCAACTATCTTTTACTTATCCTTAGTCATAGTAAAGTAGTAAAATATTCGTAAGTAACATTTTTTCCTTTTTTCATTTATGTTAAGCCATAATTGGTAAATTGCATTCCAAATTGATTAAAGATAATGAAAATAATTGGGAGGTATTAAATCTGATAATAAATTCTGTATTGAATAAATTGAAAATATTAAATTACTTTTTAGATTTTAATCTTTTCTTTTATTTTGTTAGGGATGTGATTGTAAAAATAGAATTATTGTATTAACGTTGATTACAACTGCATGTGTAATTTTAACTAAAGTTTCTTATATTTTTTGCTATACATATTGCTTTCTGTGTTTTAATTCTTGTACAAGAATTAATTTAGTTGTAGTTGTATTTGAGTTATATTATTCTAGTTTATTTGTATTATACAACATACAACATGTAGCCTTATTTCTTTAAACACATTTTTAATCACAATACTATGTAAAAAGCTTCAATCTACTCTTATCGAAAATTATCTCCTGAATTTTAAGTGAACAAATAACTATATAATTTGTTTTTCCTAATTGTTCCCTTCGTTTTTATTAAAAATATGTCCTCTTCTTTGTAAACACATGATAACACAACATACATTTTACACATCACCTCTGATTCCAAAGTTATCATCAAACTTATCATCAACAATTCCTATAATGATTTTATCATCATCATCATCACGTTTCAGGTTGCGGTGAACACTACACGCGGTCGAACCGCATCGTCGGTGGCCACTCAACCGGCTTCGGGTCCCATCCGTGGCAGGCTGCGTTGATAAAGTCGGGATTTTTGAGCAAGAAGCTCGCGTGTGGCGGCGCCCTTATCTCTGATAGATGGGTTATCACCGCTGCGCATTGTGTTGCTACGTAAGTAGATCTTTGAACTATTTAAGTACTACAATGTCCGGAATCTTTGATATTTTTTGAATAGAATTAAGTCCTAATAAAGTCTCTAGTGATGGGTCTAAAAATGGATTTCCTAACAAGCTACGTAGACTTGAGTTTATGGTAGCAGATTTTAATTTATCTTGGAGAATCCTTTCTTCAGCATTTTTTTATGCTGGCTTATTTTAAAGAATTATTTAATTAAAGGTAGTAATTTTAAGGACCTCCAATCTATCAAGGTATATATATCCACGATCATATATATCCTGGATGGCCCAGAATTTGAGTAACGAATTGTAGAGGTCAGTAGGAGAGTTTGGTATTTGTTTACGTATTGAACCATACAATTTCCAAGATCTGATACAATCCGCTAGGGGCGCTGATTGGAAATTGTATGGGCAAATACGTAAACAAATACCAAAACAGTCATATTTGTCAAAAAGTAAAAGCTCGTGGTAAGGTGGCAAAAGTATATCTGCCATTGGCTATAGCTGAGAATTCAAATAAAATGACCATGAGTTTTTAACTTAAAGTTGGAAACAAAGACATTATAATAGAACTGTGGAAAGAAATGAAAAACAAAAGACCTCATTAAAAACCTTTGTAGTATTAGACAAAAGTATTTCTATTGAGCAAGAATCATTATCTGCATTTGTTTTATAAATTAGCAAACTTGACGACATACTAACCTGCTTTTATGTTTTGAGGAGTTTAGGTCAAAATATAAATATTTCTTCCTTTATTTAGAATTTACAAAAACATGCGTGGCACATACTGAAACCATTTCTTACAAAGATATTTTTATTTTCAATAACGCTTAATAAATTAAAAATGCCTTACAATTCGTCCCGGTGTGAATATACATTCTTATGTCCAAATTTGGAATACAAAGAAGAATTAGATAAATATACTAGTCCTTGGGCACGGGTTTCCTGAAAAGTATAAAGCGTTAGTTACGGATTGATAGATTCGCAATTTTTTGAGATTTATTTAGAGAAATCCTAGGCGTATAAGTTTGCTCACGATGTTCAACTTCACCGTTTTAAACGATAGATACCTAATTAATTTCTAATTAGCTTATAACTTTGAAAATTGAGAGCTCGGAGAATCGAATCAAATTTAAATAATAAATAAGGATGTACTCGTATATTTTAAAAACATTTGAAGGATATTTTTAAGGACAGTTTAAGAACATTATAAAGGACAGTCGAAGAACATTATTAAGCACAGTTAAAGGACACAGAAGGAAATATTTCTATTACAGCACACCAAACTCCCAGCTTCGGGTGCGGCTTGGAGAGTGGGATGTTCGAGACGCCGGTGAGAGGTTCTCGCACGAAGAGTTTGCTGTCCAAAGAAAAGAGGTTCATCCCTCGTACGAGCCAGCTGACTTCAGGAATGACGTTGCGCTGGTCCAGTTGGATAGAGGTGTTGTGTTCAAACAACATATATTGCCTGTGAGTATTATCTTTTTTCTTATAGAAGTAATTATTTGTATGCAGTCCACTTGTGGTATGTGGCAACCACCGCCCATGAACATCTGTAATCCACTTCAGATAAGATTAGATTCCTACCTGAAGTCAGTCATAGATACCTGCGGACTAAGATGCAGTGTCTCATATGAGCACTTATAAAGTAGAGACCACCTTTTGCACCACATTGTTTTAATATGGTCAATAAAGCGTAAATAAATAAACCACATTTACTTACCAAACCCGAAAAAAGCAGCGCTACACTTCTGTTATAAGAATAAATGTTTATTTATGTTTTTTTTTTCACATTTTCCTTACAGTGTTCATAGGGGCTGTTATGAAAAAATCTTGATATCCTGGTCAATTTGTTTCAGGTGTGTCTACCACAAAAGCAAATGAAGCTAGCTGGAAAAATGGCGACTGTGGCAGGCTGGGGACGAACCCGACACGGGCAGAGCACGGTCCCTTCAGTCCTACAGGTATATAGTTTTTGAAAATATTTATAACCAATTACTACATTATAGATCAGTCAATTAAATTTGATTAACTGAAAGACTTCATGAAATTACTAGTTTTTGCCCGCGGCTTCGCTCGCGTTAATAAATATAAGATACTAACATACATAAAACTGAAAATTCGTACCTTCAACTTTGCTAAAGATCATCACTTGATCAAATGCATAGTTTACGATTCAATTCTTACTAATATCGATTAAAATAATCGATGTTTTGGGTCCAAAAGATCGATTCTCCGATTAATCGATCTTAGATCTCCATCCCTAGTTCCCGTGGGATTTCCGGGATAAAAACTATCCTATGTCCTTTCTCGGGTCTCAGACTATCTTTGTAAAAAAAATTCATTAAAATAGGTTCAGTGGTTTAGGCGTGAAGAAGAGACAACCAGACAGACAGACAGACAGAGTTACTTTCGGATTTATAATATTAGTATGGATTCAATATACATAAAAGAACATCAAAGCAATATGCAATCCACTTGTTGGTCAATTTTGATTGCCTTTTATGGACACATAAATGAACTCCATAGAATTGGAGTTCTAATATATTTCTTCGTCGTTAACTCATTACTGTCCCACTGCTGGGCATGGGTTTTCTCTCACAGTGGGATGGGTTTAGAGCATAGTCCACCGTGTTGACCAAATGAGGATTGGTGGACTTCACACACCTTTGAGATTTTTTAAACAAACGTTAAGCGTGTAGATTTCCTCACAATCTCTCCTTAATTGTTTTAGCAAATGATTAAACAATTTGTAATATACCCTTAAAAATTACAAGTTTCTGATTGTAAACCTGCCCGAGTATTTTAATTTTGTAAGTTGCAATCATAGTTTAGTAAAGATTACTCACTCCTAGCAAGAACATGTAACCAGTTTTGACAATTGAAATTGTCACTGTAATTTATTTTCGTTTTTGAAAAATATTCAAAATGTGTAGATCATTTACGAAAGAAACGATATTTCTTCGCACTTTTTCTTGGATTTCGTGTTTTTGCACCACTTTACTGCGCATGTCGGCATTGTTCCGCATAAATTACACCATGACAGCGATTAAATGGCTGACAGAATTGTCAGCCGTTTAAGCCATTTAATGGCTTCCTTCAATTACAAGGCGGTGAGATATCTATACTTATCTATGGATGCAATATGTTTAATGACTGTCGATATAAATCAAAACTAATACTATTAATACTAAAATGGATGTGACAATGGTGCTGAAGATGACCAAATGAACTACTACGAAGGGTTTTTTCACCATTAATAAATCAATTTGTATCTTCCAGGAAGTGGACGTAGAAGTAATACCGAACGAGCGTTGCCAGAGGTGGTTCAGGGCGGCGGGGAGACGGGAAACCATCCACGATGTCTTCCTGTGTGCTGGATATAAAGAGGTTTGTAATAATCCATTTCTATCCAAAGGAATAATATTCAAATAACTTTTTCCAAAAATATTATTATGATTAATAAATCGGGAAGCGGCCGTGCTCTCTTCAGTCAGTCTCAGTTCGGAACTTATATATGTACAGGGGTTTAGAAAACTTTGATAGCGTGATTCAGTATACTCGTGGCGCCATCTCTTGACGAGTAGCGGAAAGTCTCCACAAAATAAATTATTTTAAAACACTTATAAACCACAAAAATGTAAAACGGTTTATAATTTCACTACAGCCTTTAATAAAAAGGCGGAATCAATTTTGACACTATAATTTGATCTAGTATTTTTTTAGTTTTATTAATATTTTAATATTTATATTATTACATCATGGTTCACTGTTTTATGTTTTACGAAAATTAATATAAATAATTAATTTGATTACTTCATTTCCAGGGTGGTCGGGACTCCTGTCAGGGCGACTCCGGGGGTCCCTTAACAATGAAGCTGGAAGGGCGGAGCACCCTTATAGGGCTGGTGTCCTGGGGGATCGGCTGTGGTCGGGAACACCTTCCAGGTGTATACACAAACATACAGAAATTCGTACCCTGGATTGATAAATTGGTTAACCCCTAAATAACTACATAGATTACATTAAAATCTGTAATATGGAGAAATAAATATCTCATTTTAAGAGTTAAGGGTGATCTCCGAATTGACTGTAATTTTCGTGAAAATGATGATTGTTTTTATCAAGATAAAATTGATTAAAATGTGTTGTGTGATTGTTAAAAAATCGGTCTGATTGCTAACATTCACCTTTGAGAAAACCACCAATTTCTAAAAGAGGAAGTTAAATTATCTTATCATAATAATCATCATCAAGATGAGTAATTAAAGAGCATGACAATGCTTTTTAGGCAAAATTATTAGACTATAAAAATAATTACGTCTTTCACAGTCTACATAGCCCCATGTAATATCGTGGGTGTTATGGAGGCACACATACGAGTAGATGAGTACTCAAATGCCCAAACCCAGAAATGATATCTAAATTCATCATTTAGATGTTTAGATTGGGAATTGAATTCCTGGAATTGAATTCCCGTATATATCAGATGACCACTGCGCCCGTATGTGTGAAGAAAGTACTACATTTAAAACAGTATTTTAAATATTGTTAGTGGAATGGACATAAATAATAATGATTAATGATTTTAACTGTAAAGTCAATTCAAGTGTAAAAATGATATTTACTGTGATAGGAATAAATTAATAAAATTTAAATAGATTAAGTTTTAGATATTAAAATAAGAGAAATAGGTAATACCGTTAACCCATGACATTGTCATCAACTAAATAGCTACACAATTTTAATTAAAATTAAAATTTTGTCATTGAATTCATAAGTATTTCGTAAAAATTTGGTTTTCTTTTTTCGTATTTTTTATTTAAATATAAATAAAAAATAAAATTGTCAACAAATAATTTGGTAAAATTTGTTTACCATTAATAATTTGCTAAAATTGTAAGTTAAAAATGTGCATTATAAAAATAATTAATAAATAATATGAAATAATTTTATAATAATTGATAATAAATTAACAAGAGATGTTTCATCATTTATACAATATTGTTAATAAAAAGATCTCTGAAACATTTATGTAAATAATGTGTAAAGTGTAGTTGTAATCTTTAAATGTGTTTAAGTTTTCTAGTGAAAAGGAATCATCCAAACTGGACCTTACTGTTTCAGTAATAATTTCAGTAAATTTTATATTAATCCAACTGTTTTTAATCCTAGAACAAATTATTTTTTCATCCGACATATTTACATTGTTTAACTTTATCAGCCAAATGTAATGTTACAAATACAGTGTAATGTTTACATTACATTGAAATATTAAGTTTTTGTTGTTTTGTTCATATTTTATTGTTATTGTATTAAAGAGTCCATGTTTTAATTTAGATGTTAATTGTTAAATAAAATAATTTATTTTAGAATAATTGTATTTAAATATTTTTACTTTTATATAGTTTATAGAATAAATATATTGAAATAGTTACTATTGAGTCTTATTAAATTTCCTTTAAATATATTATTACAAATAAAACAGCATTTAAAATAGTATTTAAATTATATTTTTGTAGGTTTGTAGATGTTACAGAAAAAGAAGAGACTCTTATAAGAGACACAAATATATTGCTACATTTTCATTTGAGCGGGCTTTAGACGAGACACTTAAGGGTTTTATCTACCTATCCGATGGGACGAGGATTGGGTCATACCTCTTACAATCATACACTATACAGTTCACACCATACTTATAACTTCGGTCTAGTTTTCGAGCTGGACCGCACATTATTTTCTGGCCTTCGAACTGGATCGTACAAAGTTGAAGGGTGTGATAAAACCCTTCAATCCAGAAAATCGCAGAGATTATTACTGCTGTTATAAGTGCTGCAGAAATATGTGAAGCGCGACGTCCATATATAATATATCGATACATAATATCTATTAAATCATGCAACATTTTACAAATACAATTTCCCAAAACAACGCCACCTATTAATAGATTTCCGACTTACTACATCAACCAGGCAAGCTTAGCTCGGGCAATAACATAGTACTTCACAACCTCGATGTAACAATTGAATGAATATAAGCCTGCCGATAGATGGCGTTGTAACTAATAGGTGGTTCATCGACTCTACATTATTGATAAGGTACAGAAAAATACTTTTAGAAGTTGTCATTTATAATTAAATATTATAGTAAGTTCTTAAAATGATTTTTTAATACTTTTAAACCCTATTAAATGTAAATAGAGAGAAAAAATCTACTTTAATTATTTATTAATTATTATGTATATGGTATTATTATTAATACTTAATACCAGTATCAGTAAAAATATCAGTTCCATAATATTTTATACTCTTGTTCATTATTAAATGTTATTTGTAATACTTATTAGGTAAATTGTCCAAGTAAATTATAATTTTAACAAAACCTATTTATATGTTTTAATATTATAACTATTAATTCAAATCTTCGTAGGTACATCAGGATTTTTTTGTTAAACTCTACATTAATTTGGTTTTTATTAAAGTTTTTGGTCACCTTGATTTTAGTGTGCGTTGATGTCTTTTATATGGAAATATTGTTTTTACGACATTTGTAATTACTTGAGCTAGTATGAAACTTTTGATACATAAATATATTGTCTTTATTTGTTTTTATAGTCTAATATGGTTTTATCCTATAATATATCCAGATAAAAAGTTTTAACACTGATTGATAAACAACGCACAGCTCATGATATGCTTATCTAGATGCATGAATTTTTGAAAAAAAAATATCTTTAGGTACATAAAAGGCGATAAAAAATCATTTTAAAAATAAAATTGTGGCCCTAAGAGGCTTAAAAGGAAATTAAAGTTTTTCTCTGACTATTAAAATAATATATTTCATTAAAAACTAGATGGACTTTGTATAAAATTGTCGTTAACAATAATTAATTTTGTAGGCATAATACACAAGGGTAGCACATCTGTTCCACCTGAGGTAGCACCCCATTTATTTGAGGTTGGTGACAGATGTCCGGAAATGTAGTGAGATGGTCTGCATACTCATGCCTACTTACTCGTATTTACTAAACTACATTCAAATATTCTTAAAATTGTATTCAAGCATCTCTATAGATATACAATTTGATTATTTTAAATTTAAAACATTGAGATAACTGCTATTATACTATATAGCTAACTCATTTTAAAATTAACTTAAAAATAAACTTCTGTTATTATGTATGTATTTTTCTCTGAACGGTCTAATTCTTAAACTTAAATTAAATAACAGATTTCAATGGTACTTTCATAGAAAGATAGAACTTTCTTCATGAAAAGAGTATCTGCCTAGTAACAGCAGTGTTGAGCGCTGCTGTGTACTGGTTTAAAGTGAGTGGTACGGGAGACATACTTATTCGAGACATTCCTACTTAATCGTCAGAGGTTGCAATGCATTTGTGGATGTGGCTCATCTCAGATAGCATTCTAATCGTATCTGGGGTTACAGATGTCCATGGGCGGGAGTAGGCACTTACCATCAGGTAGACTGCATGCTCGTCTGCTACTTCTATATTATAAATAATTAGAGTTAAAAAAGGAAAAACCACGCTAAAATCGCACAAGGCAAATCGTTAATCCTGATTCCTGACGATCCTAATGAGGAGACTGGGATAAAAATATTTAAATCGTGTATTGTCATCGGTTCTTGATAATTGTTCAAAATTTTAAATTAATCGGACCGTTCAAAGTAGGTAAAAATCGAGTTCAAAGATTGCGTTACATACGTACAGGTCAAGCTAATAAAAGCGTGGTAAAAAGCCATGTCTCATCCCGTTAAAGTTTATTCAAATAGGATAATAAAACAAACGTGACTACCATCGACGGTAAAAAACTACAACTTAATGCATTTTATTAAAATGGAAAAAGTTATTTCTGGAGCCGACGCATCCCATACTGCTTTTATTGGTCCTTTTAGTATACTCAACTATAAAAAGCCTTAAGCTGACCAACCTACCCCAAATTTGAACCATATTTCATAAATATAAAGACCAGTTTAATTTGGCAAAATCGGTTGTTATAACAATTTGAAATTAGCGAAAATAAAACTTGATTTACTGAAGGCGAGTTGCAAAAAATAAATTTGCATTGCAAAAAGGCTTCCAAGGAATATTTGCGGCCATTACGCTGTCGGCGTTTAAACTGAATTGAAATGGCTCTTAAAACGAGTTTGGAGGCTGCGTTTTTAAGGTTTTGTTGCAAGTTGATATTGAAAGAACGACCTGTATACCCTTAGTATGAGTTTTTACGTTTTGACAAATATAACTGTTTTGGTATTTGTTTACGTATTTGTCCCTACATTTCCAATTAGCGGCCCTAGCGGATTGTATCAGAAGTGATTGGAAATATATGGTAAATACGCAAACAAAAACAAAAACAGTCATTTTTGTCAAAACGTAGAAACTCATACTATGGGTACTGTATATGTATAGTATGTATACGTATAAGTTAACATGAGAATAAAGGGTGTTTTTTTATGAGAGTAGCAGACGAGCATGCAGTCCACCTGATGGTAAGTGGCTGCCGCTCATGGACATCTGTAGTCAACCCCAGATAAAATTAGATTCCTACCTGACGTCGCCCACAAATACGCCGCTACCCCTGAGGATTAAGCTGTAATACCTCGGAAAAGTATGTCTCCATTACTACAGCCTTCAAACCAGAACACAGCAGCTCTTAACACTGCTGTTATAACAGAAATAGGTGTGGCGGTGGTGCCACCGGAGTCAAACCACAGAGGCTTTACCATCTTCGACAACTGTTTCAATCAACCATCGTCATCTTTTATTCATGGATTTGTTAAAATTATGCACAGACAATACAAAAAAATGTAGAAATATATATAGTTACGTAGGTGCATTAAATATGAATGCACGAGAGAGAAGGTAGTGTGTTTTATGTGTTTGCAGCCATATATGTTTGTGTGCGTGGGAATTAAATACTTGCAAATATATTATATCGTCTTCTTGCATGTGTATCTACTCTATTAATAAAGGCTTTGTTTGTGTGCAAACAACAGTGTTAGCGCTGCTGTGTTCTAGTTTGAAGGGTGTGGTAAGAGAGGCGAACTTGTCCGAGGCGTTCCAGCTTAGTTCTGAAAGGTAGCAACGTATTTGTGGCCGATCTCAAGTAGGACTTTAATCCTATCTGGGGTTGATTACAGATGTCCAAGAGCAGTAGCCACATACCACCACATGGCCATCCTTTCACTATTTATATAATAAAAATTGTAATAATTAAACACATATTAGAACAGGAAAAAATAATTAACTTATAAGAGAAGTATAGCTTAAAATCTGTCAAACCTTTTAGGCCGCAGGGTGTGTCAAAAATGAGATATACATGCGCTGGAATAACATTACCCTCCACTGTCGGGTAAAAATATAATTATGATTTTCAAATGCAGTCGTAAAAATTGGGTATAACTTTTTTGATATATCCAAGGACTTAAAAAGCTTCAAATTAGAATGTTCTAAAACCTCCACCTACAATCGACAAACTCCATATTAATATCATATTATTTCTTATATCGCATAAAATATCCCCGTTATGGTCTACCAAGTTTTAAATATCCTTTTCTGACATCATCGCGGCTTTAAGGTTTATTTTCGATAGAGCTATAGAGCCTTTTGCGGCTAAACTGGTTGTATGCGCCCGCGCAACCAGTCTGACAGTGATCCGTGAGGGAAACGAACGCGCGGTCGCGATGCGAGACAAAACGATATTTATTAACGAAAACGAACCACTTTTACGCCAAAATTAACCCCCTAAAGGGCCATTTATCTATTTATCTTTTTAAAAAGTTGTCGAAAACGCGCGAAGTTTTTTTTAAGCGTAAAGTTCAAAAGCATATGGTCTGTTCCAAGGATGTAATTTTTTACTTTTTTCGAAGTGAGCTCAAAGGAATGTGGTTTTAATGTGCGTACGCCAAAAGACCAGTGTTGTGTGGTGAATGTGTTTTACGAAGGTGTTCTTCGCGGAGTCGCTGTGATTAAAATAAGTTACAAAAGGTGAGGCTTTGTCTTTCATTTTTTTTAGTTTTAAGTGTAATTATGTGTACCAAAAAGTGGATATAAAACTTTATCTTTAAGTTTGTAATTAAATATTTTTGAACATTTCATTAATAATATATTATTTAAAATTTATATATAATTATATAAATAGTCAAAGACAGGATAGTTTTTTATGACTATTATTATTACCACATTTTGTTATTTTTTTTTATTAACTTGGTAAAATTTAGATTAAGTTTCATTTCGACTATGTAACTATTAAAATAAAACTAAACTTAGTAAAATAGTATTTTTTACTAAGTTTAGTTTTATTCCCAACATTACATTTAAAACATAGTTTTTAGATTACAAGTATCTATATAACTTTACATTTATATCTATTTACCTCAATTTTAATATAATTCTATCTTCTACAATATTTAAGTTTCACTTTATAATTTACACATCAAACTAACTTAATTATTATGTACATAATATATAATTTAAATGTACATACATACATATTTATATGTAAGACTCATCCTACCTTACGTAATCACCTTCTTATTAATTTATAATCAACTTTGTTTTGAAAAAAAAAACTGATGTTATTAGGAACGAGCTTTTGCCCGCGGCTTCGCTCGCGTTACGAAGTAATATTTCATCCCCTATTTAATCCCCTTGCGGGTAGAATTGACCAAAACCCTTCTTAGCGGATGCCTACGTCATAACATCTGCATGCATGCCAAATTTCAGCCCGATCCGTCCAGTGGTTTGTGCTGTGCGTTGATAGATCACTATGTCAGTCAGTCACCTTTGAGTTATATATATTTAGATATTAGCTACAAATTAATGGAATACCATAATCCCATAGCCTTATTATAAAATAAATTATTTGTTATATCAATCGTAGTCCTCCAAAGGTGGAAGGTTGTAACCAAAACATCATTCTACCATCTCTCAATCTAATAGGCCTTTCATAACCTCCATTTCGTCACCTTTAAAGCCTCCAGCCTTAAATATATTAAAGGTAACTATAGATATAAGTTCCGTTGGAGATCCCGGAGTCCTCCACGTAGCGCCAAGAACGGCCCCTGGAAGTTTTAGTGGTTAAAATCCCCTATAAGCGAGTATCGCTCCCACGGTAGGTACGAAGGTTCCTCCTGTCAACAAAAAATAGTACTATGTTTTAGTATGCATGTATGTACATATGTAATAGTAATAATATGTATATAAAAATAACATTTAGAGCTACCCAGTAATATTTGAAGTCTTTCAATGTTATAAATTATATATTTACAATTTATATACTTTTAAGAGTATATTTACTGTCTTATTAAATAATTTTCAATCTTTCCAATCATAAAATGTTTCTATTAATGTATATTGGTCTCTTCAGTACTCCTCATTCTATTAAACTATTATATTTAGACTATATATTGAGAAGTCTATTAGACTATAGTCTATTTACACTATACATCGACGAGTCTATTACACTATAGTCTATTAGGATGGTTGAAAAGAAAGTCATCTTTACAGATCAAGCATATTATTACACACATGTTTTTTTACAATAACTTTTTTACTACATAACTACATAAGATAGAGCTACTTTTAAATATAGAGACGTTTTAATACAACATATTTACTTTTTTGTTGTCAAAAGCGATAAAGATCTTTATTAAATAACGCAGACAAAGGCTTGTAACAACGTGTTTTTTAGCCGTAATAGTTCATTGATTGACTCTACCAACTGTTTCACAAAAACTGACTCTACTGACTCGGAAAGGTCGCGTTGATTCAACCGTAATTGAGTGATAGAGTTTTTTGTCAAATACCTTATTTATTTGACTACACTATGTAGAGATGGTAATTTTAATTTTAATTGTTTTTTTATTTAGTTTGATATTTATTTAGACATGCAGTTAGTAACCCTATTAGGAATTGTCATAAGGGTGATATATTTTTCTATTTACATTAGAGCTCGTTAAGACTGTACTTTGAAGTGTGTGATGAGGTATTTTTTTAAAAAGATGTGTGGAGGTTACCCCTGAGGACTAAGTTAGAATGGAAAAGTCTCCTTTATCTCCTTTCAAAGGGCGATGGAAATAGGCGTGGCGATAGTACCGCCCAAGTTAAACTACAAACTACGTACACCCTTTAAACTTAAACACAGCAGCCCTTAACAATGTATTATAAAAATACTAGCTGACCCGGCAAACGTTGTGTTGCGATATAAATAAAAAAAATGTTAAGGGTGAACAACCCTTATCACTTAGGGGTATGAAAAATAGATAGTAGCCGATTCTCAGACCTACTGAATATGCATATAAAATTTGGTGAAAATCGTTAAAGCCGTTTCGGAGAAGTACGGTACAGTGTGACACGAGAATTTTATATATAAGATTATGGTGCCGCCGGAGTCAAAAAGGATTCTACCACCTTCAAAACCTTACAGAGCCCTTTATTACTTATTTGTATATAAATTTACGTAAAATATATAATATTTATAGAAGAATCTCCATTATTTTGTAACGATTACCGATCACGAGAAAAGCAATTGCATGACGAATTGCAAACTGGTATAACATTCATTGTAAGCACGCAACCACCTTGAAACACTGATCTTCTTACATGTTTGTTATTAAACTTTTTGAATGTTTGAAGTTATATGATTATACAATATTACTTTGGTATTTTTTAGGAATTTAAATTTGTATGGCTTATATTAAAGTGTCACACTTATAACACCCTTCAAACTCATAAGGGTACATTTTCAAAATATATTAGGACATGTACGAGTAGGTACAGTCTAAATTAGATGAGCAGATGAGGATTTCAAAAGTACCTATACACCTATAAATATCTGAACACTCTTAGCACCATAAGATGAACATTGTAAAGTGTCAAAAGTAGATGAACACTAACGCGTCAAAAGTAACTGCACACTGATAGTAGCTAACGTCACTTATATAATATGTCACTGTTATCACGTCAATATCGAGGCGATCCAGCTCCGCGATACAACGGACCTAGTGAGAAGACTCAAACGGACTAAACCCTTTGAGCTTGTGCCATGACACAGTGTAGTGTTAGTGAAATAGTGATAAGTGAACATTATAGAACACAAGAACAATGTGTCTACTCCCTTATGTGTTAAAACAAAGAAGTTCAGTGTCAGAGGACGCCGCCTTCATTATATCATTATTTAGCAATTTAAGTTAGCATAGCACTCATTAGTCTTAAATTAGGCTAGATCGTAATTAATATAATGTACCTATTACTCACTTGGTACTTTATACAAACAAAAAACAAACTTGTGTTCAGTTACTTATGAACGCTTGGCTGTATAGGTATTTTTGGAAACTTAACATTGTCATCTACTTTTGGAAATATTCTTCCTTCGAGAGGATCCATTCCCAGCAGGGGGGCAGTAATGGGTTGGACAATATTTATACTGATAAAAATACTGTATATATAATGTATTAAGGTTAGTAGAAGTCTCTGTTTTTCTCTCTTCACATACTTTTCCGAGGCATTCCAACTTAGTTCTCGGGGGTAGCGTTGCATCAGTGGGCGATCTCAGATAGGAATCTAATCCTACTTCGGATTGATTACAGATATCAATGAGCCACTTACCATCGGGTAAACTGCATGCTCATGTGCTACTCCTATATTATAAAAAAATATTTGATCAGGCAGATTTGCAATATTAAATAAAAATGAGTTAACATTGAATCAAATTACCGCACTCAAAGTACCAGGTACTGTACACTTAGTATGAGTTTTTACGTTTTTACAAAAATGACTCTTTTTGTATTTGTTTACGTATTTTCCCATACATTTCCAATCAGCGCCCCTAGCGGACTGTATCACAACTAATTGGAAATGTATTGGAAATACGTAAACAAATACAAAACCAGTCATTTTTATAAAAACGTAAAAAGCCATACTAAGGGTACTATACCTTGTAAAGGGACAGTTTCGCAACTTGTTAGGTACTCACGAGTTCCGGCTGGAATGACGTCAAGTGTGGGCGCTGTGGGCGATAACCTTGACTCGTAGCAGATTCGGTGTCGCTTGGCTTGTGTATAATGTGACTTTGCTTGTATTGTATATAATGTGACTTTATATAATAGAAGGTAGAACCATTTGTGGTGCAACGGTGGCACCATCGCCACATCTATTTCTACCTAATAATAGCACTGCTGTTAACACTGGTTAAGCGCCGCTGTGTTCTGGTTTGAAGGGTGTGGTAAGGGAGACATACTTTTCCAAGGCGTTCCAATACAGTCCTCAGGGGTAGTGGCGCATCTATGGCCGATACAGGTAGGAATATCTAATCCTATCTGGGATTGATGGTTATGGGCGGCAGTAGACATTTACTATCAGGTGGAATACATGCTCTTCTGCAACCCCTATATTATAAAAAAAAAATACCTCAAAAAATAAATTAAAAGTTGCTAATCGTGAGTAGGTACCCGTTATAAATTAAAATGTCTGAATTTCACGCTAATTTTAGTCTAAAATCATACATGACTTTATATAATTGGAGGTAGAACCCTCTGTGGTTCGACGGTGGCAGCACCACATTTTTGCTAATAACAGCAGTGTTAAACACTGTTCTGTTCTGTTTAAGAGTTTGGTATGGAAGACACTATAATTAATCCCCAATAAGATTACATTCCTAACCGAGTTTAGCAACAGATAAGTTGGTACCTCTGAGGTCTAGTTGATCTCGAAAAAGTATGTCTTCTACTAGAATGTAGTAACTTAGTAATAGGGTTCCGTTTTTACCGTTTGAGTACAGAACCCTAAAAAGTGCTAAAAATGTAGACATATATAAATATTAACACATAAATCATTCTTGTCAAAATATGTAGGTAGCAATTTGCATAATTGCAGCCGTGCTTACAAATATGGCAGAGGTACTGCTATTCCATCCTAATAGGTAGCTAGATTAATAATGTTAATTTTTTTACTGAGAAGTTCGTTTCAATACTGTATTTGGTATGTGATAAATTGTTAGAAACGTATGAATTCAAAACTGTATATTCAAAACTGTTATTTTTATATTTATGCTTTTAATCGAGTCAATAAAGGTTGTAATCAAAATCACCATTTTTGTATCGGATTCTCGCTTATACATTATAGAGAAAGAGAGGGAAATAAAAGTTTAAAGTTACTAATCTCTTCAGTTGAACCACGATGAAGTCTTCAGTTTTTTTCGACAGTTCAGGAGACACCACCGCTATATGCTTATTTCTGACTTATAACAACAGTATAGTACTACGTGTAAACACTGTGTACTGTTCCCTTACCATGAGTTCTCAAAACATCCCACAATTTTACGTTACGTTTACTCAATTCAATATTCTGTTCCGTTTGCTTCAGTAGACTGAGTAAACGTAACAATAAGTAAGTGCTCAAGTCTTTCTGTCTGCCTCACATGTTCGCAAAAAAGAGAGACAAAACATAAAGCCATTTTGTCAATTTAGACATTTATTGTTACTTTACTATAGTTTTGATACAATCCGCTAGGGGCGCTGATTGGAAATTGTATTCTATTGTAAAACAGTCATATTGGTCAAAACGTAAAAACTCATGGTAAGTGTACTGGCGCGAAGTATGGTAAAGTGAGACACATATATGAGTCGTTCCAACTTAGTCTTCAGGGGTAGTTACGCATTTATCAATATATCCAATTTTACGCACCAAAAATCAACATTTAACAAATTTCTGACTACTAGAAATTGTCAAAAGTCGTTCTTTAGTAATTTTAAGTAACATATTAATATATAATCTAGCTATCTATTTACAAACTAAAAATCTATATACAATATATACAAAAATATAATTTAAACAAAAAAAGAAAAATTAAAACTTAAGGAAATATAAAATTAAATATAAAACAATGAGTCCAAATCACTGCCTCCCGGTAGAGTCCCAAGAATGCTGTAGACAAAAATTGCATAGCTTCATTACGGGAATAAATCGTCGATTGCTGACCCTAAAAGTAAACGCGTTTAATAGCTGCAAAAAGTCGCCGTGTGTAACTTTGACTTATATGAAGGTGTATGAGAAATTTCATCGTAATTGTTTTATAGCGATGATTACACATCAAAACTATGAGAACGTTGCAACGTATTACGCATTTTAATAAAATGACGTAAATATTTCCATTGCAATCTGTAATCGTAGGTCTAGATATTACTTTTTTTTACAAAACTGAAGTAAAATATGAGTATGTAGTTCTGATAATCATCATCATCATTCATGTCCCACTGCTGGGCACGGGTATCTCAGAATGAGAAGGATTAGGCTTTAGTTCACCGCGCTGGTCAAGTCCGTATTGGTAGTCTTCACATACCTTTGATTTTTTTTTAATATAATAAAAAAACATACCTATAGTCTGATTCATAATTAGGTGTCCAAAACATAAACAACGTCGGGACCTATCAAGAAAATATGTTTCAAATGGTAGTTTCTTATTTTTGACGATATTAAAGTAATTAAATAATAATCTAAATAAATTAAGATCAATTTAGATTTTCCAATATTTATATGCCTCAATTTCTTTCCATATAGTAATAATAATAAAAACAAGGCTTATGGTAGAAGATTTAAATGTGATAATGGTAACACAGTCGGGATCCAAAACATTTTTTGGGCCTCCATTTTTAAGTTTCGTTTAAGTTTTTTGTTGAGTTTGTGAACTTTTTTTTTCTTGTTATTTTGTTAAGGTTTATAATACCTGTAATCGTATTTTGACACTGACATTTCTTTGTTTACATTTTGGACACCTAATTTTGAATCAGACTATACCTAAACCTCAAACTATTCCCTGCGTCGTGGTTACTATACACACATACACAGACTAGTACAAAATAACCAGAACGAAAAACAAAATTCATCATTTGCATTTAAAGGCTCTATTAATATCTCTATTATATTATACTTCTCTATTAGAGTTCGATGGGTGACAGTGGTACCTCCACTACTATCACACCTGTTTCTAGCGTTATTACGTTTCGGTGGAAAGGTGTGTTCCGATATATACATATGAGACGGCCGCCTTAGTCCTCAGTAACGCATCTATAATCGGCTTCATATAAACCTGTTTATGAGAAGTTAGTCACAAACGTCCTTGAGAGACAGTGAACACTTACCATCAGTTGAACTGTTATTTGTTACGCCAACTACTACTACTTTAAAAAATAGAACTACTTTACTACTAGTACTTTGAGAAAATAGAAGCCTGCCGACAGGAATAGAACCTACCACCACCAGACCGGAATGACAACATAAGTTATTTTCAAAAAACTTTTGTATGTCAAAGTAATCTGTCTTAGCGTAGGCAAGAAGGCCGTATTGGCGAATCAGTAACGCCTTCGTCTGCCCTTGTTGCCCATACCGGTTGAGGTTGTTCCTAAAACGTCTTCTTGTAATTACTATTATGAAATCAGACGTGAGAAGTAAAGAATATTTCGTAGTCTAACAGGCTTAGTGGTTGAAGCTCGGTGTTTCGATCGAGAGGTTCGAGGTTCGAATCCCAGGCACGTCTGATTTTTTGTTATGTTCGTATTACAAATTAATTATCACTTGCTTTAACGGTGAAGGAAAAACGGCGAAGGAAGGAAAGAAACCTGGATACTTAAAACCTTTAAAAAACCTCTTCTTCGGGGGCGGCCGAGGCACAAAGGGTTGCGACCCCACCAATCCTTACTAATATTATAAATCCGAAAGTAACTTTTTCTGCCTGTCTATCTGTCTGTCTGTCTGGTTGTCTCTTCTTCACGCCTAAACCGCTGAACCGATATTAATTAAATTTTGTACAAAGATAGTCTGAGACCCGAGAAAGGAAATAGGATAGTTTTTATCCCGGATATCCCACTGGAACTAGGGATGGCGACTTAAGATCGATTAATCGAAGAATCGATCTTTTGGACCCAAAACATCCATTATTTTAATCGATATTAGTAAGGATTGAATCGTAAACTATGCATTTTATCAAACGATCATCTTCAGCAAAGTTGAAGGTACGAATTTTCAGTTTTATGTATGTTAGTATATTATATTATTTTCTTGTAAACGCGGGCGAAGCCGCGGGGTAAAACTAGTTAGGATATAACTTTATACCGACCCCCTGTGACCGACCGACCGCCCTGTGCGGAGAGACCGGACTATGTGTGGGAATAGACCTGTGCAGTTTTTTGAAACTGTGCAGGCGACCGGCGCTAGATCAGAGATCAATTTCGTGTGACACCGTACGGCGCATCATCGTCTTCAATCGAAGCCACCGCAAAAAGTACCCTTAGTATGAGTTTTTAGGTTTTTACAGAAATGACTGTTTTTGTATTTGTTTACATATTTGCCCATACATTTCCAATCAGCGCCCTTAGCGGACTGTATCAGAACTGATTGGAAGTGTATGGGAAATACGTAAACAAAAACAAAAACAGTCATCTTTGTAAAAACTTAAAAACTCATACTAAGGGTACAGGCATACTAGATGCTCATTTGCTAATTCAATTGTAAAGTCTCTATGGAAACATTGTGTACTCTACGTAGAGCGGTGTAGTAATATTTAAGTAAAAAGTGGGTAAGAGCAACGCAATGTTATTAGAACTTGGCTACTAAAAGAAACAGCTGATACAAAACGGAAAGGCGCTTGTGATATTGGGTATAATCGTGAGAGAAATGCTGATTTGAATATTGAATTTTATAATCTTTGAGCCTTGTTAAGCCTCTGCAATGGAGTGACGTATTAACAAATACAAAAAGTTGTTATAAAAAATCGTAAAAACTCATACTTACGGTACAGAACTGACTGAAGTGCCTGCAACCCATTTATGGCCCACTACTGAGCACGGGTCTCTCCTCACAAGTGGAGAAAGCCTGGAGCATACTCCACCACGCTGCTCCAATGCGGATTGGTGGAGACAGGTTAGTGGCCAACCCGTTTGTCGGATGTTTTCAAACCGCCTGAAAGGCCTCCGATAAGGTTTAACGACTGCCATCTATCGACAACAACCGGGACCGACGGCTTAACGTGCCCTCCGAAGCACGGAAACGCGCATGAAATTTTTGCCACTAGCGGTCACCCATCCAACTCCCGACCGCGCCCGACGCTGCTTAACTTTATTGATTGTTTTCAATCAACACAGCTAGCGGGGCTATGCGCGCTTCAACTGACTGAAGTGCGTCCACCAAATTCCAGTCGAACACATACAAAGTGTACACTTAACCTTCCAGTTAGACTTATACTCTTAACTAAATACCACCCACACATACGTCATCACAAAATATCCCAACAGATGATTCACTGTAATTAGCATACAAATATGTCTTAATACCCGAAAATGGCTACCATTTCCAAATTGCTTTACGATTTTGAAATATTTTGAAAGAGTTATGAACTGATGTTTTGTAAAAGGTTATTGAAAGTTTTCGTAAGTGTAATATGAGCATAGAAGAGTGATGTAATATTTTTTTTACGATTAAAGAGCTTAATGACCACCTGATGGTATATGGCACCTGCCACTAATGATATCTGTACCCTTTGTATTATTTTTTACGTTTTTACAAAAAATATTGTTTTTGTATTTGTTTACGTATTTGTTCATACATTTCCAATCAGCACCCCAAGCGGACTGTATCAGAACTGATAGGAAATGTATGGGAAATACGTAAACAAATACAAAAACAGGAATTATTGTAAAAACGGAATAACTCATACTAAGGGTACTGATGGTAAGTGGTAAATGCCGCTAATGACATCTGTAACCAACCCCAGATAAAGCCATGCTCGTCTGCTACTTCTATATTATTCAAAGCTACGTTTATTTTCCGCTTCTATTAAATAAAATACCCATTTCCTGTCCAATTTCGAGATTATTTTCCGAAATTGTTCACAATTCACAGAATATTAAGTAATTATCAAATACCCAACATCACTAAGCATCTATTTTGGCTAAACATACCTAAACTAAAAAAAAAACTAAAATATAACCATTCATAGCAAAATAACCTTTATCACTAATAAATAAAAGATACATTCCTATACCGTTTACGTAATACGACTAACATATAAACAGACATTGCTTTTGAAAAATAAACCTTATTTTTCGTTGCACAAGATCCAAAACAGTGAAACACGATCAAAGTTGGCAATGCGTGTTTTAAAATACATTTGTCAAAGGAAATTATCCTTTATTACAAGGTGATAAAGTGTAAAATATGTGTGTGGGTGGTGTCCTCGGCCCAAGGCCTCATGTAATCACCTGTGGCTTCTCTATAAAGAGTATGACACACTTGACGAATATAGTTAATGAGATTACACCTTAATACATGCATATAATATAGTTAGTTACGTTTGAAAATTACTTCTCAATTCTAAGTGGCTAGTACCGCTCATGGACACCTGTAATTAAACCCAGATAATATTAAATTCCTACCGGAGGGCCGCCACATGCGCCGCTACCCCTGAGGACTAAGCTGGAATGCCTTGGAAAATTTTGCCTCCCTTCTCCCTTGAAACCAGAACACAGCACTTACCTAACACTGCTGTTATTAGGCAGAAATAGGTATGGCGGTGGTACCGCTGGAGTCGAACCGCAGAGGGTACTACCACCTCTAAATCTTATAAACCAATAATATTTCTCAAGTTCTTATTAACTTTAGGGTACGAAACCCTAAAAAGAAGGATAACACCACACACACGGAACATTATATTGATACACAAATTGCATGTGTGTGAGTAAGAGCTATGATAAATTACGTGAATGTTAAAAATCATAACTTTTTATGCGATGTCCATTTATATTTGTAACTTAACGAATATGGTCATTTATTTTTATCTAGCTAATATAAAAATTTACAGTAACGTAATAACTAATTTTAAATCTTTAGTAGACATGCGTTTAGAAGATGACTTTTAATTTTTATTTGACTATCAAATTGCACCAGTATAATTACGTAACTCATTTAAGAGCCCCACACAGACATACTTTTAGCATCGTCTTTTGAAGGTGGTAGAACCCTCTGTGGATCGACTCCGGTGGCACCACCGCCACACGTATTTCTGCCTAATAACAGCAGAGCGCTACTGTGTTCTGGTTTGAAGTGTGTGGTAAGGGAGACATACTTTTTCGAGGCATTCTAGTCCTCAGGGGTAGCGGCGGATCTGTGGCCGACCTCAGGTAGGAAACTAATCTTATCTGGGGTTGATTGCAGATGTCCATGGGTGGCAATGACCACTTAAGGTGGATATATCTATAAAATTATATAAGTTATCTTCATCAACCCATTACTGTTCCACTGCTGGGCACGGGTCTCCTCTCATAAGGAGAACGATTAGGTCATAGTCCACCGCGCTGGCCAAGTGCGTATTGGTAGACTTCACATACCTTTTAGAACTTATTTAAAAAAATCTCTCAAGTAGGTTTCCTCACGATACTTTCCTTCTATAAAATTCTATTTTCCTGTTATTAGAATTCTTATTACCCATGCATGTTTATTCCCCTTGAAACTAGAATTCTTATTAACCTTTAAAAATCTATTTCCCTTGAAATAAGATTAGAATTATTATAAATATCAAATGCAAATCATAACCCTCACTCGATGATATCATCCGCATAATAAAAATGAAGTCAGCTTTTCAATTAAATTATAATAACACTTTATCTAGTGATCGTAGGTATCTCTGTAATTATCAGGAAGCGCAATAAAACTAGATATTCTACTGCTTTTATTATAAAATATCTAACGATATATTTATATCGTACTAGTTTTTGCCCGCGGCTTCGCCCGCGTTTAAAGAAAATAATGACATATTAACATACATAAAACTGAAAATTCGTACCTTCATTGTAATGACAGTGGCGCCATCTGGTGAAAATTGGTCGTACCAGCTCTGGAACCTTCGTGGGATCATGGACAACAACTTTGCTAAAGATCATCACTTGATCAAATGCATGGTATACGATTAAATCCTTACTAATATCGATTAAAATAATCGATTTTTTTGGTCCAAAGGATCGATTCTCCGATTAATCGATCTTAGATCGACATCCGTAGTTCCCGTGGGATTTCCGGGATAAAAACTAACCTGTGTCCTTTCTCGGGTCTCAGACTATCTGTGTACAAAATTTCATTATAATCGGTTCAGTGGATTAGGCGTGAAAAAGAGACAGCCAGACAGACAGACAGAGTTACTTTCGGATTTATAATATTAGTAAGGATAAGGATTTTATTATCTAGATAGATATGATTGTATTGGGGTATACTTCATCATGGTGTTCCAGTTCTGAGTGGGTTGTTTTTTTTTGTATCGCAAGTGCAGTCCACCCGATGTTAAGTAGCTATTGCCGCCTATGAATAACAGTAATCAACGCAGATATGATTAATTCTTACCTGTGCAGAGTTTAAAATTGTTGTTTTTAGACAGAAATGACTTTGGTGGTTGCATTACAAAACCTTCAAAATACATAAGTAAGCTGTGAGTAAAGCAATTTAAAAAAGTATTTTTTTCTCCTGAAAATTAAGTTGGATTAATTCATGTACTTAAGTATTTCTGACATACCACGGTGCACAACTTAAAGCTCAACATAGAAAATAGAAATAGATAAAACGCAAGGCAGCAAATATTTCTATCTTAAAAACGGCAAATCCTTATTTCCTACAACCTAGCTTCTAAGAGCTGTTAGATAGACTTTAAATATTCATAACTACTAACAAACAAGTATAACAAGTCCACGGCACATGTGTACACACCTTAACACATGATGTCACCCAGTATGACGTCAGATACGTAACTACGGATTTGAACAATCGATCTGTAGGTGAGTGGTTTTCCCTCAAACATTTTCTGTATGCCTACATTACAATAATCTTTGTAATAAGTGATGTAATTTTAAGGTTAAAGATTTTTTACCGAATACTTTTCGAACGTACCTATGTATGTATGTTTTTT
This sequence comes from Epargyreus clarus, assembly GCF_041222505.1. Taxonomy (NCBI): domain Eukaryota; kingdom Metazoa; phylum Arthropoda; class Insecta; order Lepidoptera; family Hesperiidae; genus Epargyreus; species Epargyreus clarus. The sequence continues at coordinate 3,928,672 of NW_027332224.1, forward strand.
TTCTGAGGAGAAAATACAATTACGTATCATAGGGTCTTGATGTTTTGGACCCCGTATGTCAGACTTGGCCTGGTAGGGATCTGTACCGACTAAAAAACCGATCTCGTCTACTTTCGTTGCTCCCCGTGGAATCACCGCTAAGTACTATCCAGAAATGTAAAACGAAATGTTAGTAATGTAAGTATGCATGTTTGTGGATATGTATGTATCATATTCTTTGTCACGCTCTACAGCCCAAAGGTCTTGAGGGATTTTAACATATGAGGTGTCATTGGATTCGTCTAAATTATGGGAGTGACATTCGCTATTTTTAATCAGTCGGATCGTTTTTATAATAATGATTATTAGATAGATTTTAAATTGAAACAGCGAAAGAACATGCAGTCTACCAGATACTAAAGGTCACTGTCGCCTATGGACATCTGTAATCAACCCCAGATAGGATTGGAGTCCTCTCTAAAGTTGGCTACAGATGCGCCGCTACCCCTAAGGGCTAAGCTGAAATGCATCTTATGTAAAAGTATGTCTCCGTTACCACACCCTTCAATACAGACCACAGAAGCGCTTAACACTACTATTAGTTAGAAATAGGTGTGATTGTGATGCTTCCGGAGTCAAAGCATGAAAGTTTTTCACCTTTTTATTCAATAATTCATTTATATTTTATTAAATATGGATATTTTTAAAAAATAAAACCAAAGTAATACTTGCACAAATGTCAATATCAAGTAAAATTAGCACAATCTGTCCTATAATTTGACAAAACTGAACTAGCTAATAGAATTATGTCATTCTGCACTAAAAATAAAAAATATGTAATACTTCGAGTACATTCGTTAAACATTACATAAGTTGCCTTTTGGACAATTGACACACGCCAAAGGTCGCACACCAAGGCGAGGCACACGACCAGTATAACTTGATCCATGGTCACTGATTATATTGACAAGAGAATATACACATATGTGTTTTTGTTTTAAGTGAAAACTTCTTTAGCGGCATTGTGCACGATTTGTGATGGGTAAGAAATGTTACACTCACAGGACACATGGCCTGTACCCTTAGTATGAGTTTTTACAAAAAATACTGTTTTTGTTTTTGTTACGTATTTGCCCATACATTTCCAATCAGCGCCCTTAGCGGATTGTATCAGAACTGAATGTACGGGAAATAAGTAAACATACAAAAACAATCATTTTTGTAAAAAAGAAAAACTCATACTAAGGGTACAGTTTCATTTTGCATTAATACATAATAATAATTCTATTAACTTTCAAAACATTTGTAATTCTTGTGATAATAATGTATATAATTGTTATTAAAAAATCCTTATAGATTGTACAATAAATGTAATTTTGAACATGATAGAAGCTTATGTGGTTCGACTTCGGAGGCACCGACGCCATACCTATTTCTATCTTATAACAGCAGTGTTATGCACTACTGTATTTAATCCAGGTTTGTCATCAAGTTTGGTGTAATTGGAGTAATTCAATCAAAAAAAATATTTATTCTATTACATACAACAATTAACAGTATTTATAAGATACCATATGAGTTTTACACTAATTAGAAAAAACAATGTTCGTTTACCATTTAAAATACTATGGACTGACATATGCAATTTTAAGTAAATATTTAAATAAATAAGAAATAAAAATATGAATTGTTTGAAAGAATAAGCATAATTAATGCGTATTTATTTATCAAGATATGCACGTACATTAATATTCATATTTTAAAAATAATTGTTAACAACAATTACTATTTATTACCATCATCTAGCAAATTTGTCAGACAGATATGCTATTATGTTAATTATATAAAGTATTATACGTAGGTACGAGTACATACTATGAAGCAAGGTAAAGTAAATAACAAAATTTAGCTTTTTGTGACCTCAATTACAGCTGATATAATAGACATAATAATTTGGCTGGATTTGCATTTCAATAGCAGAACTGTGTTATTTTAATTAAAATCTTAATTAAATAAAATATTACGCAAAAAAATAACAAAATAGTCCAAACAGAGCTCTCCTCCAAAGCCAGCGATGCATTGGCGACTCCTCTGGTGTTGCAAATGTCCATAGGCGACGGTGACTACTTTCCATCAGGTAGCCCGTCTGCCTCATCGTTTAGATATAATTATAAAAAATGTTAAATGAATTAACTATCAAACAATCCGTTAAATAATAAATGATTTGTTAAATCACTGTACTTAGAAATTGTAAAAAAAATATTTTGTTAAATAATATTTTAAATAACTATAGTTACACACTGTAAAAAAATCTATGATTTTTAACATATTAATAATATGAATTGTTTTTCTTGATCGAACATAACGCCATACCGTGTTTTTTAACTCAATTAACCCTGAAAATCCGAGTATAAATACCAAGTATAGAAGTTTGCTAAGATCAAACATTTACATAATTTCGCAGAGGTCTCACTATACTGGTCTTAAAGACATAATATTTACGGACCTTGTGGCAGTTGTCTTCCTCTTAGTAAATAGTCGATTATTACGTGCTATTGAATAGTTTCTTCGTGCTATTGAGATATGCTGTGAAAATTCACACCGTTTACTTCATGGGTCATGGAAAATGTTTTAAGGATTCCGTATAGAAAGAAACTCTTAGCTAAAGGTGGTAGAATCCATTGTGGTTCGACTCCATCGACACTACCGCCACACCTATTTCTACCTCATAACAGCAGTATAAACGTTGTTGTGTTCTGGTTTGAAGGGGATGGTAAGGGAGACAGACTTTTCCGAGGCGTTCCAGCTTAGTCCTCAGTCCTACATACAAACATAACATTGGTTATTAACAGAGTACCTATATTCAATCGATTTTATTAATACAATAATTATAATAAAATAAATTGCCACCTTCATGACCTTCATAATCATCTGATTATGTAGATATATGAATACTAGTTTTTGCCTGCGGCTTCGCCAGCGTTTAAAAGAAAATAATATGACATACTAACAACAGAAAACTGAAAATTCGTACGGTCATTGGAATGACAGTGGCGCCATCTGGCGAAAAAAGGACGTACCAATTCTGGAACCTTCGTGGGCTCATGGACAACACCTTTGCTAAAGATCATCACTTGATCAAATGCTTAGTTTACGATTCAATCCTTACTAAGTCATATCGATTAAAATAATCGACTTTTTGGTCCAAAAGATCGATTCTCCGATTAATTGATCTTAGATCGCCATCCCTAGTTCCCGTGGGATTTCCGGGATAAAAACTATCCTATGTCCTTTCTCGGGTCTCATACTATCTTTGTACAAAATTTTATTAAAATCAGTTCAGTGGTTAAGGCGTGAAGAACAAACAGACAGACAGACAGAGTTACTTTCGGATTTATAATATTAATAAGGATATATAAGTAAGGAAGTAAGGATTAATAAACAAAATTCAAGTCCTCACCATAATTTCGTTAAATAAACCAAACAGCCATAAATAGATACGCAAAACAATAATACAAGCTGGTAACTTACATTATGCACGTAGATATGAAACTGTTACATTTTAGTTCGCAAGGCCGAGCTCAGATGTGGTACCCTTGCGTAACACGAACGTGACAGTAGAGCCAATGCACTATCTGATTATTATGTACATACTATTTGGACGCGAAGTATGGTTGTAATTTGGCTATTCGAGAAGATTTCTTATCACCAAGCGGACTGTAGGTTTGCTACAAAACAATAAATAAACTACAGAATTATTATAAAGACAAAAAAATACTTTTTAATAATATAGGCTATATTGCCACAATTTAGGCGAATCGAACGACTCCTCATAATATGTAAAAATACATGATAATGTTTGGGCTGTTGCCTAGGGCGTGCCAAAAAATACATGGAAACGCCCGAAAAATTAGTGAACTCTACCAACGGACTTGGACAGTGCGGTGGAGTATGGTCTAATCCTTATCATTCTAAGAGACCTGTGCCCAGAAGTGGGACAGTAATGGGTTGATGACGACGTTTTTAATGCATGTATATCTTTTAGATTATCTGTTGTAATTTGTAGCATCATTTTCTTAATTGTAGAAAAGATAGAATTAAAATAATTATGTGAAAGGTGGAAAGTGTGATAAACATTGGTAATCTAGATACTATTGTCACGTTATAGAGTTTAAGACCTCAAATGAACCTACTTCGCTTATTTTCTATTAAAATTATTCCTAATTATAAAAATGGGCACGGGTCTTCTCTCAGAAAGAGTAGGATTAGGTCATAGTCCACCGCGCTGGCCAAGTGCGTATCGGTAGACTTCACATACCTTTGAAAACTTTTTTTAAATTTCCCAGGTATACAGGTTTCCTCACAATGTTTTCCCTTCACCGTTTAAGCAACTGCTAACTAAATTCTAATCTTCTTAGTCGTTTCACTCTTGTCAGAGCGGTCGTGGTCATCATGTGTTGTGTGTGGGGGCTGATGTGACTCGCCTCACGACATTTCGCCATTTCTCTCTATTGGTGGCCAATCTAGAGCACTCGTGTACAGGGCCACCTACAGCTGATTTTACTTGATCTGTCCATCGCGTGGGTGACCGTCCGCGAGGTCTGGTTCCCTCCACTCTACCCTGCACAACAAGCCGTTCAATGGAGTCATTATTCCGTCTTGTGACATGCCCAAAGAACTTGAGAATACGAGATTGTACTACTACAGATAGACGCTGTTTGATGCCGAGTTCTTGGAGGATGGAGATATTTGTTCGAAACTCTGTCCATGAAACTCCAAGCATTCTTCGCCAACACCACATTTCTAGGGTGTCTATCTTTTTCTTTTCCACTTCTCGTAATGTCCATGTCTCTGAGGCGTATAAAAATATGGGAAACACCAAAGTATATATCAGCCGGGTTTTAGTGGCTTTGGTGATATTTCTATTACGCCATATCTTCTTAAGTTTGTCCATTGCAGTCCTTGTTATTGTCATCCGACGTTTGATCTCATCTATGCAGCCGCCATTATTAGAAATTAATGCTCCAAGATATACATACGTGTTTACTACAGAACAGTTCGCAATTTGTGTTACTTGCGGGGAGTTATTGGTAGTACGATCTATAATCATAATTTTGGTCTTAGTGCGATTTATTGTTAACCCGATTCTAATACGCACATAAATTTGAAAACTGAGACGTGCTTGCCTGGATTTTGAACTTCGGACCCCTCGAACAAGAGTCTAGAGTTTCTTAACCACTAGGCTATCACTGCTACAAAATAATGTGTTTCCCTGATACAGGAAGGGCTTGTCGTCACTTACATAATTAACACAATTGTAATGATAAATTACATTATGCACCTGTTCTTACAAAATCGCACTTACAACATTTTCCCATAAGACAATGGTGGACGTGTATTGCGAACTCTATGTAGAGCTGTAGAGTTAGAATACAATGACGATAAACACTGGTAACTTTGGTTGCAACTCTTTATAGTCCTATTGCTGGGCAAACTGGTTGTTGTGTTCTGGTTTGAAGGGTGTAATAAGGGAGACATATTTTTCAGGAATTCCAGCTTAGTCCTCAGGGGTGGCGGCGGTTCTGTGACTGTGACTGACCTAAAGTGGGAATCTTATCTAATTAGGGTTGATTTAAGATGTCCATGAGCGGCAGGAGCCACTTACCATTAACCCCAGATAAGATTAGATTCTTACCCAAGGTCACAGATGCGCCATTACCCCTAAGGACTAACCTGGAACGCCTCGAATAAGTATGTCTCGTACCACAACCTTCAAACCATAACACGGCAGCGTTTAACACTGATGTTTGGCAGAAATAGGTGTGGCAATGGTGCCGCCGGAGTCGAACCACAAGGGGATCTACCACCTTCATAATATTTTTAGCGTAATTCTCAATTCATAAAACATGATTACAAGCTAACCTCATATATTATCTCCATACTAAGTAGTCTTGGGCGTAATAGTTCGAAGCTGCGATCGTTCAAATTAGTTCGCGGCTCCTAAACGAATAAGTTCGCCCTCTTAGTTCGTCTGCTCCCAGCTGCTTGCCGAGCAGTGAGAACTTAACAGATGAACTAAAAGACCGCATGATCTGCCTTTTTTGTATCAATTTGTATATTTGCATTTAGTAGGTTATACGATAAAATTAAGGAATGCATGAATTAAAAGGTTTGAGCTCTAAAGACGGGATAAGCCTCATATAAAATATTCATACAATATGACTATATTAGTTCGTTTACCGCCATTTTTTCACTGGTTCAGTTAGGAGCTTACGAACTATGGAGCCCGAAATCGGGGATCTAGTTCGCGTAGCTCATCTGTGGGAGCGCTCTTTCGAACTAGTTCATTCGCGAACTACACAAGACTACTGCATACAATATTGAGGACAGAAGTCATAATTACAAGCTAGACTCATATAATACTTAAGAAATGTATTCAATTGAACAGTAGCGTGACCAACGAACCGTGTGGTTATTAACCTTCGAACTACATTATGAGAGACTTAGGTACATTTACATAATTTAACCAATATTTGAACCTGTATTTTTAATATTTTTTTATATAATTTCGCTTGAAATGTGGTAGAATTGTTCACGTTTCGACAGCGGCACCACCGCCACTCCTATTTCTGCCCAATAACAGCAGTGTTAAGCGCTGCTGTGTTCTGGTTTGGAGGATGTGGTTATAAAGAAACTCACATGACATTCCAAATGAATCCTCAGAGATTTGTGTGTGTGGAGAATCTGTGTGTATTTTAAACTGTTAAAGAGAACGTTAGAACTTCAATATTATCCGAGTTATATTTTTAATATGAACATTTATAGGAAGCAATGATCACTTACTAACAGATGATCTGCTCACTCATTTTCTAATTCACCTTTAGTTATGTAATTGCTAGAAAAAGTTTTTATTAAACAAAATGTATAAAGCAGTCGTCAGAGTTAGAACCAGATCTGTTTATAAAAAAAATTGGTAAGATATGACGTAAGTACACACACCTTTGAAAAGCTTATTGGAAAATTAGACAATACATTTCAAAAACTCATTTATGCACATTATTAATAACTAATAATCCCTCCAATGTTTTACCAAATAATGCAATTTGACAATATCTACCTCGTAAAAATCTCAAATCTCGATCTCTTTTACGTAAAATTACATACTTAGATTGATTTTAAATAACCGGCATTAGTAAGTAACCAATTACGTCACACATGTAAGCCTGTTAGCTAGTTCCAAGTATAAATAAACTGGTTCTGACCGTAACTAATATGTTTGTGCTTTAAAGTCATGCATAATCGCTATAACGGTTAATTTGTTAACTTTTCTCCGTTTTATGACTTCATATGCGTAAATAACACCTAAATGATACATAACTAGATAATCTCGTTAAGATTCCTCTATGTGTATACTCTCCCATAAAAATATAAGATATCCTGTAACTTATTTACTTATTCATTTACACAGTTGGCGAGATTACAGCTTGCGCCAATGCCACACAAACACAATATTAGCATAAATAAACTTGAGATAAATAACGAAAAATATATAAATTATTTTATTTAAAAAACTTCTCGTTATGTTAATTTTTACCCAAATTTATTTACACTTGTGAATTAGCTACCTATCTCACAAAATAGTTTATTCATCATTGAAATTTTTCATTTAGGATGTAATTGTCAGAGGACGCAATTTTATTTTTTGAATGTCAAGGGGAACCCTTCCTAGTGTTAAATAAAATTTTTTGGGAACTCTTGTCCCTCGGTCGCCATCTTGGAAATATACATGTATGTTTCTGATATATGTGTCAAAATCCGTCAAGCCGTTTGGGGCTAGGGAATACGACATACATATATACATACGCACAAAAAACGTTACCTCCTCCTATCAAAATGGCACAAAACGCCAATTATTTTTATAAAAAAAAATTGCATACTTTAATACAAATTTTAAGACCACACTAACAATTTAAGACCACACAACCATAAGACCCGTGTAGCAAACCTAGCAACGTGTCCAAACCAATACAGATCTAACGGAACCCAATGGATGTAGAGTGGTCGTGGCTCGTGACGTAATATGGCAACCTTGTGCAACGGACCGGTACAGTCGCGGCCACAATTGGTGAGAGCAATTGTCATTCGAGATTCAAATCTCAGGCACCTCTAGATTTATTTAATGTGCGTATTAGAAATTAATTATCCCTTGCTTAAACGGCGACGGAAAACATCTTGAGGAAACCTCTATACCTGAGAAAACTTAAAAAAAAGAAAGTTTCCAAAATCACGTTACGTTACGTTACGTTACGTTACGTCCTTACTTTACGTCGGCTATAAATGCATTGCTACCACCGAGGATTAAGCTGGAACGCCTGTGATAAGTATTTCTCCTTTACCACATCCAAATCAGAAGACAGCATCGCCTAACACTACTGTTAATAGACAGAAATAGGTGTGGCGGTGATGCCGCCAGTGTCAAGCCATAAGGAATTCTACCACCTTCCTTACTTTACGAACCTGCCTGAATAAGGGCTGAAATCATTATTTTATGATGTGACCCAATTTAAATTAAACTAGTGATCTAAATACAGATACAAAAGTTAATTCAAGAGTCAGATAGATGTAGAGTGGTCGCGTACGTAATATAGCAACCTTGTGCAATTGGCGACCGGTACACTCGCGTTGACAAGTTACTTACTTAATTGCAATAATTAAAAAAAATAAATCTAATATAAATTATAGTGTAATATAAATTGAATATAAGTCGCATCTAATATAAATTGAATATAAGTTGTTGGTTACATGTTACTTACTTAATTGCAATAATTAAAAAAAAAACTAATATAAATTATAGTGTAATATAAATTGAATATAAGTCGCATCTAATATATATTGAATATAAGTTGTTGGTTACATGTTACTTACTTAATTGCAATAATTAAAAAAAAAACTAATATAAATTATAGTGTAATATAAATTGAATATAAGTCGCATCTAATATAAATTGAATATAAGTTGTACATTTTCATTTTATAAATAATTTTTTTAATTAAAGCAGTTATAGCCTAGTGGTTAAGAAACTCGGCCTCTCGATCGAGGGGTCCGAGGTTCAAATCCTAGGCACGCACCTCTGATTTTTTAAAGTTATGTGCGTATTAGAAATTAATTTGTCACTTGCTAAACGGTGAAGGAAAACATCGTGAGGAAACCTGCATACCTGAGATATTTAAAAAAAATCTCAAAGGTATGTGAAGTCTACCAATACGCACTTGGCCAGCGCGGTGGACTATGGCCTTATCCTTCTCATTATGAGAGGAGACCCGTGACCAGCAGTGGAACGTTAATGGGTTGATGATGATGATGATGAAATAAAATTTTTGAACATCTCGTATTATTCTAATAGTAATGATATGAAATAAATAAAAAAGACATGTAATTAAATATGTTTCTCTACTTAAATTAAAACAATATATCTAAGTAAGTACATTTCAGGAAAAAATATCCATCTATTATACAATACAGCCTTATTAAATTACACCTCAATACGTTACTCCATTGCAGAGGCTCAAAGATTAAATTCAATATTCAAATAAGCTTTTTTACACCATTATACCCAATATCACAAGCCTTTCCGTTTTGTATCAGCTGTTTCTTTTAGTAGCCACGTTCTAATAACATTGCGTTGCTCTTACCCACTCTTTCCTTAAATATTACAACACCGCTCTACGTAGAGTACACAATGTTTCCATAGAGACTTTAGAGTTAGCAAATGAGCATCTAATCTGATAGTAAGCTTACTTGTTCTAGTGGACAACTCCAATTAGTTCTGATACAGTCCGCTAGGGGCGCTGATTGGAAATTTATGGGCCAATACGTAAGCAAATACAAAAACAGTCATTTTTGTAAAAACGTAAACACTCATACTAAGGGTACTGAACTCTAATCTAAACTAAGTTGGAACACTTCTGATAAGTTAAGATATACATACGTTTAAGATATGTCTCTCTTACCTCCCTTCAAATGAGAACTCAGTAGCGCTTAACACTGCTGTTATTAGACAGAAATAGGGGACAACTATTTGAAACTGTAGTATAATAATTGGGCGTATATTGTGTAAAGGAGAGGGATTAGATTAAGCGGGTTTGGAGAGGAGTCGCCCTTAGGAAGAAAGGAGAAAGAATATTTAAGCAGGATAATCTTTTTTGTATATAACAAAAAAACAGATACTTCTTTTTTCAGACCTCTCCCTCTTAAAATAGGGTCAGAAATAATTTGAGAAGTTAGCCGACCTACTTTTTTGTTTCTCTCGCTGCCACAGCTTTTAGACCCCACAAGAAAGCTGCAAGAATAATATTTTATTTAATATTTTAAGAGCTTGTTAAGAAATAATTTGAGAAATTAGCTGATCTAGTTTTTTGCTGTCACAGCTTTTAGACCCCACAAGAAAGCTGCAAGAATAATATTCTATTTAACATTTTAAGAGCGTGTTAGACTAATTTAGTCCTATTTTTAATAACACAGCAATAGCATATGAACCGGTACATTGACACACTTTGTTCGTCCTTTGTTATGTAACGCTAACGACCCACTTTCCCACATTGTACTGTGGTTTGCATCTCCAAATATATGATTGAATGTTAAGATGTATAGTCCACGTAAAACTACTAGTCTGCTCTGAATATAGAGATGAATCGCGTCGCTATAGTAAATTGTATGACTACACCTGTACCCTTACCATGAGTTTCTATGTTTTGTCAAATATGACTGTAAGGGATACATAATTTTCCGACGAATTTAGCTAATGTCTTAAGAATAACGGTGATCTGTGGCTGACCTCAGATAGGTTTATAATCTTATCTGTGATTGATTACAGATGTCTATGAGTGGCAGTAACTTTTAAAAATCAGAGGTGCCTGGGATTTGAACCTCGATCTAGAGGCCTTGCTTCTTAACCACTAGGTTATCACTGCTTTGGTCTTATAAATTAACATTCTCGTGTCACAATGTTAGTTACCGTACTCCTCCGAAACGGCTTTACCGATTTTCACCAAATTCTACATGCATATTCAGTAGGTATGAGAATCGGCTACTATCAATTTTTCATACCCCTAAGTGATAAGGGTTGTTCACCCTTAACATTTTTTTATTAATATGGCAACACAACGTTTGCCGGGTCAGCTAGTAATACATAAATATACAAAGTATTTTTGTAACATTACCTTTTAGTCAAATACACTGATTCCATTCAAAAATCCACACATACATTTTAAACCCGGAACTCGTCAAGGTCAGCCGAGCATGACATTCAAGATGACCGGTGGTAATTGCAGATGACTCTAATGATAGTGTAGAGCCTCCAGACTATCTGTTTATCTGTGCTAGGGATGGCGATCTGAGATCGATTAATCGAATCGTATTTTTGCACCAAAAATAACATTATTTTAATCGACCACCAGTAATAAACGCTTTCTACACTCACAGCCCCACACTAGGATTCCGTGTATCGTGGCTGCCATGGACACACACAGAGACGAATACACAAACACCTAGACTCAGAACAGATATCTAAATTCATCATTCAGATATTTGTATGACCAGGGATCGAAACCGGAACCTTTTGCACGTCAGACCGGTATGGTGAACACTCCACCACGAGGGTCGTCAAAGTAATGGATTCAGTGAATCGATATTTCATCTTATAAAATCGATATTCGATTTTCGAAGTTGATTGAACATTACCAAATGTGCTGTAGACATTTTTTGTCTGCAACACATGATTTCAATGATTGTTTGGTTATTATGATCTTTTTTTTCTAGTTTCGCCCCTGAAGAACGAAGATCGATTTTTGAGAATCGATTATTTAGGCCTCGAGTTTTGTGAATTGATTTATCACACTTCGATTCGAATCGATTCAAGAATCTTTTTCGGAAAGAATAGCCATCCCTACTGTGCATCTTATGTGAAAACGGTTCTTTTAATGTTTGTTTATATGCTGTGAAAAATAAACGCTTTCTACACATATAGAGCCTGACAGACATTAAAGGTGGTTGTGGTGGTGGAACGTTGTTTCAGGTCTGAAACTACTAACTTCACAGCTATTTCTGCCTAATTAAGTGCTACAGCTTTTAAGTGATGATGTGTTTTAGCCTAATGTAAATGTAATGTAATGTAAAAACCTTTATTATTTTACGACGCCCGCTCAGGGCATCACATATTGCTTATATTTTCCTGTAAGTCATGTGTGCAGTGTGCAATAAATAAATATGTATAATAAATAAACATATTCCGGTATTAATGCATGACTGACGATTACATATGTTCATGGGCGGCAGTGACTTATTACCATCAAGTGGACTGTTGTCCCTGTAGTTCCGGGACTAGAATAGGGCTACGGTATCCCCTGCCTGTCGTAAGAGGCGACTAAAAGGGGAATTCCGGAGTTGCGGGCGGCAAGAGTGGGAGCTCGATCCGTCCAGCAAGCGACTCCGGGAAGGACGGCGGTATGTGTGGTCGCATACTGTCGTAAACACCAGATAGTGTGGGCGAAGCCAGAACTGCTCCCCCAGGGCAAAGCCCGATCGGGGCATCGCGCTTGGAGGACTCTGGTTGTGTTCCGTCGGAGATCCCGGAGTTCTCCAACAAGCATTGATGACGGCGCCCGGGGGGGTTTTTAGTGCCGTAAAAATCTTACATAACCCGGCGTCGCTCCCACGTCGTCGAGTACCTTTTGAAGGTTTCCCCCTCGTAAACAAAAAAAAGTTTTACTCGTATGCTACTTATATTACATACTCGTATTATCAGTAACTTAACTATTTTCCTAACCAGTACACCATATTTACCGTATACCCAACTAAAATGATTTCATCACTCCACTTATAAAAGAATGGTACGCAGACCATTCTCTCGCCTCTCACTACACGTAATTAGTCTATTAGTCAATATAACTGTTATGATTGCAGTATTTAGTTTGTTTTGACCGAATTCAAACGAGATTAAAACGAAACAAAGGATTGTAGTCAAATTTTGTCTCAACGAAAATACTACGTTTTTTTATTCAAATGATATTTTGTTTTGTCGAGGTTGATCACAAGTTATGTTCGATGGCAACATTTTGTCGGACTTGGTCACTGATATTTTTAGAAACGCAAATTATATCGAGCTCCATCACAATACCCCAAAGAAATAACATATTTTTTATTTAAATTATATTATGTTTTGTCGTGGTTGATCACAAGTTATGTTCGATGGAAAAAATATTTTGTCGAAGTCGGTCACTGATATTTTTAGACATGCAGATTTTATGGAAATCAATGTCCCAAAATCAATCATTTTATCAATGTCCCAAAGAAATATCATATTTTTTATTTAAAGTATATTTTGTTGTGTCGAGGTCGATCACAAGGTATGTTTGATGGAAAAAATATTTTGTCGGAGTCGGTCACTAATATTATTATAAACGTATATTTATTACTCAAATGGTATTTTGTCAAGATTAGTCATATGTTGCTAATTCTGATTGAAACAGTATTTTGTCGCAGTTAGTCACTGATATTTTTAGAAACGATATTTTGTCCAGTTCAATCACAAGCATTTTTAATAAATCTTCGTTTGTCGTAATTGATTACAAGTTAATATTTTTGAACTAAATGGCATTTTCTCGATCGTGACCACAAGTTAATATTTTTGAATCAAATGGTATTTAAGTGGTAGAATTAATGAAGTTCAACCAGCAGTGAAGCAATTCTTGCGTTTCAGGTGTGAATTAGGACTGACTTACATATGCGGAGATTATCTTAGTCAGGAGTGACAACGCATCTGTGACCGGTTTCAGATAGAGCCTATTTTATATGAAGTTGGTTATACTATATGTGCCTGAGCAGCAGTGACTTCTAACCATCAGGTGGACTGAAACTGCTTATTTGCCATTTTAATTTTATATTTTAAAAAATGTCCAATTCGGTCATTACTTAGTATTTTTGACTAAAACAGCTTTTTTTCGTTCGTTATTAATTTAATAAACACTGAAAAGTTTTATTTAGTAAATTTAATTACACAATAAATTTACTTTTTTGTATATTTTAGTAATTTATTTAATAAAAAAGTAACATTTGAGACAAAAACCACACATATTTTTTGTTTAACTTGAGTAACTTACATCCAAGGAATCAACTGGATATATAAACACCTTTTAAGTAACTTCTACGGAAAAGTACAGTATTATTAGATGACAAAACTAATACCTAGTTTACTTTCAAGTAACGTTGTCAGTGCCTAGGCTTTGTCTAGGCTGTAGTGAATGTTACATAATCTGCCCACTGATAACTTTTCTCTCATACCTGTTACTGCTATGCGGCCACAAATGTCACCATACCACGTTTTAAAGATACCGTTATTGGTTTGTGGTACTCCCGTCACACTTATATCTGAATATACAGAACACTTTTGCCTGTCAGTAATACATCTTAAACAATTTTTGCCTACTAAAGTTACAATTAGGTTTTTTTCTACGCGATAATAGTCAAATTTGACTTTGATAAGACTTTGATAAGTAATCATTACCTAAGATCGATTATGAACGGGCGTTATAAAACAATGAATAGCAGCACTGACTAACTTAGAACGCCTCGTTTAAATATTTTTCCCTTACGTTCCTTGAAGCTTCACTTGCATGCAGTTCACCTGATCATAGGTTTCTACTGCCGCCCATGAATGTCTGTAATTAACCCCGGATAAGATTAGTATGTATCCTACCTGAGATCGGCCACAGATGCGACGCTACCCCTGAGGACTAAGCTGGAACGCCTCGGAAAATGTCTCCCTTAACACACCCTTTAATACAGAACACAGCAGCGCCTAACACTGCTGTTATTAGGTAGAAATAGGTGTGGCGGTGGTGCCGCCGGAGTCGAACCACAAACGGTTCTCTACCACCTTCAGAACTGTCTTAGAACGCCACATGGCGTTGTCTGATGAAAGGGCTTTATACATATAAAGCCCCTTCATCAGACAAAGACGTATATGTATATAGAATAATAAACATACGAGTATGTGCGTGGTGAAGCGTCGCCACGGCAACATCCGGTCGCACCTCATTAGATGTCCCACAGCCAAATCTTAACCGGACACCTGATAATACGTAACCCACGCAATATTTACCTAACACGTTTTGAAAATTTCGTAATAATACAGATGTGGAGCACGCAACACAAATATTGTTCATGTGACCCCGTTGCATAAATGTTATTTATTCACATGTTATATTTAGTGCATAACTTTGTTTAAATGTTATTTAATAAAATTAAATGAAATTACCCTAATAACCCCAAATTACGTTTGGTATCGTCGGTTATGGAGGCAAAAGTTAGCAGCTTACCTGACATTAAGAGATAAATAACATACTTTACCTATTAAAAAGTTATAGAATCTGCTGTGGTTCGACCACCACCACCGCCCCACCTATTTCTGACTCGTAACAGCAGTGTCCTACTCCTGAGGACAAAGTTGGAACAATTTTCAGTAAATTTCATTTACCCTACAAAGCAGAACACAGCAGCGATTAACACTGCTGTTATTAGGCAGAAATATAGGTGGTGATGCCTCCGGAGTCGAACCGCAAAGGATTGTACCACCTTCGAAGTAACACGATCAAGTTAAAAAACTGACAATAAGAAACTTATTATTTGACAGATAAAACGGTGTGATCTGAAGTAGCTCCATCTCCACACGTTCAATTTGTCATTGTAGATAACATTATTATTAATAAATGGTGTCTTATGGAGTTTCTTTCGCCGCTTCTTCTCCGTAATGAAACACTGCGAAGAAGCGGTAGAAATATTCATATTCAAAAAGAGTTTTGTAAATAATCTTTTAAATACTTCGAATAAAATATTTTTAACTTTCTAATTAGAATTATAAGTTTTATGTATGTATGTATGTTACACTTACAATAAGTAACATTTAAGTACCGTCTTTATCTCGTAATTCACAAAACAGTTAGTTCACCGCACTTCTAAGAATTTACATACATTTCTAGACTTGACTAAGGTCTGCAAGGTCGTCGCCCGCCTAATGGCTTCCTCAGATAGGGCACGGGTTAATCCTAATAGCTAGGGAATCCATTACTAAGTAATCGACTAAATCTACACGGCTCGTACTTGAATACATTTTTATATCAGTTTTTTGTGCTATTTATAGAAATTTATTAATTACCCGTAAGCAGTGTAAGTGTAATGGTTGAAATTCGATTGAAGGTCCGAGGTTCATATCCCAGACCATATCAAATCGTTTTTTTAATTCAAAATAGGTTCTTTACAGAGTGAGTGACAATAAAATATTTAGCACTTCATTATATACAACAATTTATCAAATTATTTACAAAATTTACATATATACAAAAATGAAAAACAAAGACATAAAAACAAAAACACTTCCATAAAAAATTGTCACCATCACTGTCTTTGGGCAAGGTTCCCAAGACGCTGGCAGCATTTCCTATCTAAATTGCTATACCAATTCTTTGAGCAAAATGCATGCCAGCTCTCGGGTGCGCAGAGACGTCGATCAATCGAGTTATTACAGAGTTATTTTTGAATGTCAATACATCTACCTACATACTTCGAGTACATATACATAATTAATTAAAAAGTACTGACGTATCCAGATTTGAAGGGTGTGGTAAAGGAGACAGTTATCCGAGGCGTTCCAACTTAGTCATCAGGGATAGCAATGCATCTCTAGCCAACCTCAAGAACGACTCTAATCTTATCTTGGGTTGAATAGAGATGTCCATGGGCTGCAGTCGCCTCATACTAATAGATGGACTGCATCATCCTTTGCTACGTCCATATTTTACTAGTAATTATTATAAAAACGAAAACCAGTCTGATTAAAATATATGGTTTCTCCCACAATAAACAATTTAGATGAATCTAAAGATACATGATAAAATCCGTCAAACCGTTTGGGCTTGATATGAGAGACATACTTTTCCGAGGCGTTCCAGCTTAATCCTCAGAGGTAGCGTTGCATCTGTAGCCGAGCCTAATCTAATTCTATCTGGGGTTGATTACAGAAGACCATGTACGGCAGTAGCCACTTACCATCAAGTGGACTGCATGCTCGTCTGCTACTCCAATATTATAAAAAAAATTAAATTTGGAAATTAGGTGCTCATTTGTTAGTTCTATTTTTGCTACTTTCTATGTTTACTATTTCTATTCTTGTTGTTAATCATGTACATGACAAGACTGCGTCTTTACAACATTATGTTTTTATGAACAAACCATCAAAGTACCTAGCTTTCTCCATTGCAACTCAATTTTCCAATACAGGAAGTGTATGAAGATTACTGTGGGAAAGTCTAGGTGATGTGTGATCAACTTTTTGCGTATTTGCATGCTGAGGTGATTGGACATGATTTTAATGCGGATATTTAAGAATATCATGGTAACCGCTGCGGCGATCTGAGATCGATTAATCGATTAATCGAAGAATCGACTATTTTAACCGATCTCCAGTAATAGATTGATTTAGTGAATCGATATTTCATCATAGAAAATACATAATTCGATATTTTTGAAGGTGACTGAATATTTGAAAATGTTTTATATATATTTTTTTATATTTTTTATAAATTTTCAGTAATTTTTTGGACCTGACGACCTTTTTGTTGCTAGCTTCACTCCCATTTAGATCGAATGTCGATTTTTAAAGAATCGATTCTTTAGGCCTCAAAATTTTTGTGAATCGATTTATAACACTTGGATTCTAATCGCTTCAAGAATCGATCAATAACAGGTAATGTCGAAGACAAAAAATACATAACAGTATTCTGTATATATCGTTGTTCATATATATGAATCTGCATTTAACATTTAAATATTTAAATGAAGATCTTCTGCAGAAGGACACATATGATTTAATACTATTTATAAGCTTACAGTTCTTGTCAAGGAAGACATGAGGAAAATAAGCAAAATAATATCCGTATGCATATTTCATGCTTAGTTATGTGTGGTTATGTGATCACCACTCATTAAATATAAATATTACTATGTATGGTAATATAGTCGCGTGTTGCACTAACAATAGGGAGCGATAGGCGATATAAGATTATATTTTAAGTTCTAGATTCACATGTTTCTGATATCCTTATGTAGTTCCAGTAAACAGCTATAGACTAAAGGTTGAAACGCCGTCTCTTAATTGAGGGGTCCGAGGTTCGAATCCCAGACACACACCTCAGATTAATAAAAATTTAGTGCGTGTTAGAAACTAATTATTCCTACAACGATGATGGAAAACATCTAAAGGAAATTGGTATACTTAAAAGACCTTGAAAAAATTCTTAAAGGTATGTGAAGTCTGCCAATACGCACTTGGCCAGCGCGGTGGACTATGGCCTAATCCTTGTCATTCTGAGAGGAGACCCGTGCCCAGCAGTGGGACATTAATGGGTTGATGACGATGATGATGATGATGATAATAATAATGAAGACGTATGTTTCTATTTAATTAAATTGGTTAAGCTTGAATCGGGCTCGCATATATATAATAACCTAACTTTTCTTGCATACTTTTTACCGCTATGATAATATTATTTTCAAAAGATTAAACTAAGAAGTTTTAGAGCTAAGCGAAATAAAAAGCTAATCAAAATTAGTTACTACCTCTGAATAAGTACCAAATATAAACTTTTTGTCGAAATCTAAAAATCTAGAAGATTGTGACAGACAGACATACCTTAAACGATTTATTTTCAAGTATATCGGAAACTCGAAATACTACCAGCTTATCGCTTTGCGCTCTTCGTAAAGCAAGCTTGAAATTATAATAATTTTATTTTAAATGCAAATTATACTTGTTTAAGGAAATCAATTTACTTTGTAATGAGCAAATATCTACAATAGACATATCTTGAAGATGCTAGAATCCAGAGTGACTCGACTTCGGCGGCAATACTGCCACATCTATTTATTATTCATCATCATCATCATCAACCCATTACTGTCCCACTGTTGGGAACGGGTCTCCTCTCAAAATGAGAAGGACTAGGTCATAGTCCACCGCGCTGGACAAGTGCGAATTGGTAGCCTTCTCATCACATTCAGGGATGCAGGTTTTCTCACGATGTTTTCGTTTAAGCAAATGATAATTAATTTCTAATACGCACATAACTTTAAAAAATCACAGATGCGTGCTTGGGATTTGAACCTCGGAATCCTTGATCAAGAGGCCGAGTTTCTAAACAACTAGGCTATCACTCCTTACTTATTTATTATCTCTCTCTCTCTCTCTAAGCAATCTAAATTTTCTTCTATGCAGAGGAAATTTATTATGTAAAAAATATGTTAAGATTTTGACAGACCTAAAAACTTATACGGAAATCAATCAACACATCTATATGATACGTTTTTAAACAAAAGGTCATATAAGCGGATATTTGCCTACAGATTGTCACGAATACAATAATTTTACGAGGCTTTCAATGCTAGCGGAAACTATTCGTTCATGATAAAACTATATTGATGAGGAAACGGTTTTTAAGTTAACTAGCGACATCTCACGAATAGTTACGATATTATTGTCAAATGTGATACGGAAGTGCAAAGAAAATTACTTTTGGTATCATTATTATAAAAAATCAAGTGTCCATCTAATAAAGTTCAGGAGATAGTGTCCTGTGACAGACGGACAGCATACTGACAGCGGAAGTTTAGTAATAGGGTTCTGTTTTATCCGTTTGGGCACGGAACCCTAAAAACAAAATATCCGACTACTTAAAAATATAGCCTACGTCACTCCCACAATTTAGACGAATCCGATGACACATAATATGTTAAATTATGAATCCAATGACACATATATATGTTAAAATCCGTTAAGCATTTGAACTGTACCCTTACCATGAGTTTTCAAAACATCCCACAATTTTACGTTACGTTTACTCAATCCATTATTCTGTTGTTTGCGTAGTAGACTGAGTTAACGTAACAATATGTAAGTGCTCAAGTCTTTTTGTCTGCCTCACATGTTCGCAAAAGAGATAGGCAAAACATAAAGCGCCATATTGTCAATTTAGACATTTACTGTGACGTTACTGACACTATAGTCCTGATACAATCCGCTAGTGGCGCTGATTTGTATGGGCTTATTATTATTACAACCCCGGAAGCCCCCTTATTCGAATATATTCGATATACGTAAACAAATACCAAAACAGTCATATTTGTCAAAACGTATAAACTCATGGTAAGGGTACTGAAGGGCGTATCAAAAATGAGACACATACACTTGACAACCATTAGCCATTACTTTCCCAAAGCTGGGCACGGATCTGTTCTCAGATTGATATTCTTCACACAACTTTGAATAATGTTTTAAAGAACTCTTAGGTTTAAGTTTCTCATGACATTTTCCTTGATTATTAATCATTTGAAAACATTATGTTTGCCTGGGCTTTGAACCCTGGACCTCAAAAGAAAGCCGAAATTCATACCAGAAGACTATTACGTAAAAGCTGTGTTTTTTTCCGTAAATCAATTTCACCCTCATGCATTTATTACGCGAGTTTGATGACCCGCGTGGCGGAGCGGTCACCATACCGATCTGACGCGTAGAGGGTTCTGGGTTCATCCCCGGCCAGACAGATATCTAACATTATATATTTAGATTTCCGTTTCTGGGTCTGGGTGTTTGTGTATGTGTGTGTCCATGGTACCCACAACACAGGGAATCCTAGTGTGGGGCTGTGAGTGTAGAAAGCGTAGATTATTGTTAAAATACAAATCAAGGATATATTTGCGTTCGTGCGAAGTGATACTGTCACTACTCACTATGCAGAATTAATTTCGCAATATCCTCCAGAGATAATATTTCCCTCAGGTATTTGCAACTATCAATGTCATATTGCATGAGTAATTCTATATTTCAATCTATATTTAGTGCACTCAATTCATAATCAAGTAATAAAATCGAATGGTTTTTGTACCTAAGAAACCTTACCAACCTTAAAATTAGTTTCCAACTTAGGAAAATACGTTCGAAGGTAGAATCTTTTGTGATTCGATTCCGGAGATACCACCGCCACACTTTTTTCTGCTTAATAAAAAGTGTTCATAGTTCAGCGATGTTCTAAATTTAAGGGTGAATAAGGAAGACATTCCCCACGTTCCGACGTCCATAGGAATAGCAAGGCACATGGGGCCGATTTTAGGTAGAGTTATTTTACCAGGAGTTTAATACAGATGGTACATGAGCAACAGTGGCTATTTAATTAGCTATTAGATTTTTGATGTGAAACTTCTATAGCCGCACGTAAAACCGATTTCTGGCGTGGCGACGCTTGCCGTGTCGCCACGCTATACGATGGTATATATATACAGTCTATATGCAGTAGTGTGTACGGTGTGGCGACGCGTCGCCATGCGCAATAACTATTACCGAAGTCACTGATTAAACGAATTAAGTAGTCACGATTTGAAATAAATTCGTAAATTTTTGTATTTAATGAAAATAAATGTTTATTCAATAAATAGTCATCGTTATCTGGAAAAAAATCGTAATATTTTATTTTATCATTATGACATATTTAGTTCCTATCACAATATGTTCTTTTCTGCATATTACTTTTACAAAATAATGTCGATGTTTCACATCTGCCAGGCGTCCCGTGACGGCTGACATTTTTTTTTAATGTTTCGAGTGTTTCTGCCTTATTATTGTATAGTTAAAATGTGCATCAGACTAAAATACAATACGATATTGCTATTATGAGGCAATATGCTTATAAAACAATCAAAACAGTACCCTTAATATGAGTTTTTTACGTTTTTACAAAAATAACTGTCTTTGTATTTGTTTACATTTCCAATCAGGTCTGATACAGTCCGCTAGGGGCGCTGATTGGAAAGGTATGAGCAAATACAAAAACAGTCATTTTTGTAAAAACGTAAAAACTCATACTAAGGGTACTGCTCCACATTTCATGCTCAGAGTCGATAGGCTTGAACCGAAATTAATACTATTTACCTAACCACATTAGCTACTACTGAATATGGTACTAACCGCATTGCACAACACCTGTACACATATGGCACACATGGTAGACAGGTGGAATGACCACAGTGACATAGAAATGAAACTTATATAAATAGTGGTGCAATAATTTGTCGTATTAACATATGTGGAATTTGGACTTATGTGCGCATGTTAAATGTATTTTTTAATAATAATAATGTAATACTTTATACCCTCAATTTAAGAGAAAAAGGAAAGATTTACAAAAAAAGAAACAAACGTAAAATTGTAGACGCAAAAGGAGGTGGCTCAGCGTTTGCTGACACACAGTCAGGGTTCCGTGCAGCGCTGTTTTTCAGCCACATCCTTGTCCCTCAGATGTTAAGCGGGAATAAGTGGCCAGCCGCCTTTTCAAATACAGTTTCCACATAATTTGCATTAGAATTTCTATTTATTTTAAATTTTATGTTAAGTTAATAAATATAATAGTTTTAACTAACTTAATTTCAATCTATTCACAATTAAATGTCAAATTAATTATAAATAATTAAATTCAATTCATTTAAATATAAGTTAAAATCACAAAATTATAATTTATATTAACAATATAAATAAATTAAAGGGAAAGAACCAAGAAAGAATAATTTAAACTACTACTATAGCGCTATTTGCCGAGACTCATGTCATAAATGTGTGTGTGTGTATATATGTATGTAGTGTGTTCATTTAGCATTACTTCCCAGAATTTGATCCTTATAAGCAACACTATCAGATAGAGGAATAATATTTTTTTTATCAAAATGAACTCGTATTTCGTGTATTTTTTTTTTCAAAATGAACTCGTTCGATTCCCGGTCAGGGAAAAAATATTAAAAAAAACTAATGATACAGTTTTAGTTTTTATCAAAATCGGCCTCGTAACTCCTTTCAGCATTTTTCGCTAATCCTTATAGTTTCGGATTTGGCTCTGAATCCCGGCCTATTTGAAAAAATGACCCAGTATATGTACAACTCAGCCTTCGTGGGCTCATGCACATCAACTTTGCTAAAGATCGTCATATGATGAAAAAGACATACACACAAATATTAATTTATATATATATAGAAAACTATATATACACATGGTAACATCTTCATGTAATTGTTACAGACTGAACGATGTGGAGCCTTATACTAGTGGCGGCGTTATTCTGCACCGCGCGTTCCAAGCAACTACCTCCTAGCACTGGTAAATTAAATTTATTTTACTATTTTATTAGTGGTATACTTCAAAATAAATTTAAGATAACTGAAAGATCTGCTTGATTCCAAAATAAAAATTATTTGAAGGTTTGGCAAAGGGAGATCTCCGGCAGGCAGGGTGATCATGTTCGGACAGCGGCTATGCTCTAACAGTCTCAGTTCTGTACCCTTATCATGAGTTTTTACGTTTCGACAAAAATGACTGTTTTGGTATTTGTTTACGTATTGCCCATACAATTTCCAATCAGCGCCCCTAGCGGACTGTATCAGAACTATCGTGTCAGTAACGTTACATTAAATGTCTAAATTGACAAAATGGCGCTTTATGTTTTGTCTCTCTTTTATGCATACATGTAAGGCAGACAAAAAGACTTGAGCCCTTACTTATTGTTACGTTTACTCAGTCTACTGAAGCAAACAGAACAGAATAATGGATTGAGTAAACGTAACGTAAAATTGTGGGATGTTTTGAAAACTCATGGTAAGGATACAGTTCGGAGCTTGTATATGTACAAGATGTTGAGAAAACTTCGATAGCGTGATTCAGAAACGTGCAGTGCCATCTTTTCACGTGTAGCGGGAAGGTACCAGCGCCACACCGACTCCTGTTTACAACTGCAGTATAACGCTGCTGTGTTCTGGTTTGAAGTGTGGTAAGGAAGAAACACATGAGACATTCCAACTTAGTCCGGATACCAATGCATGTATGATCGCACTTAGATAGAACAAATAGGATTATAGTACTACTAGTTTTTGCCCGCGACTTAGCCCGCGTTTAAAAGAAAATAACTCACATACATAACACTGAAAATTCGTACCTTCATTGGAATGGCAGTGGCGCCCTCTGGCGAAAATTGGTCGTACCAACTCTGAAACCTTCATGGGCTCATGGACAACAACTTTATTAAAAATCATCACTTGATCAAATGCATAGTTTACGATTCAATCCTTACTAATATCGATTAAAATAATCGACTTTATGGTCCAAAAGATCGATTCTCCGATTAATCGATCTTAGATCGCCATCCGTAGTTCCCGTGGGATATCCGGAATAAAAACTATCATATGTCCTTTCTTGGTTCTCAGACTATCTTTCCACAAGATTTCATTAAAATCGGTTCAGTGGTTTAGGCGTGAAGACTCTCTTCTTCACGCCTAAACCGCTGAACTCTGTATGTCTGTCTGTCTCTACAGACAGACAGACAGACAGAGTTACTTTCGGATTTATAATATTAGTAAGGATTTGTGGTTGGAACCATATTTCCATGGGCGGCAGTAGCCTATTACCATCAGATGGACTGCCTATCCTTTGGTACTTCTGTACTATAATACTTTTTTATAATGGATTTTTTATAAAAATGAAGTTTTAAAATTTAACTTTTAAAATGTTTAAGTACATATTTTTTAAATTACTTTAACAAACAGTTAAAGATGGTTCCCAAGCCTCATCAAGGGTAATTATCCTATTGTTATCTGCCATAATGACTGTATTTACCATTAAACTATTTAATTGCCTTGAAAGATTGTATTTTTTGCACTTATGCTTTGAGTGGGGACTTGTGCTAATTGCACTTAAGTGGTCTGTTACCCATTAAATTATATGCCAAATAACTACACACTTTTTTATAATATAGGAGTAGCAGACGAGCATGCAGTCCACCTGATGGTAAGTGGCTACTGCCCATGGACATCTGTAATCAACCCCAGATAGGATGATATTCCTACCTGAGGTCAGCCACAGATGCGCCGTTACCCCTGAGGACTAAGCTGGAACGCCTCGGTAAAGTCTGTCTTACCACACCCTTCAAAACAAAACACAGCAGCGCCTAACACTGCTGTTATTAGGCAGAAATAGGTGTGGCGGTGGTGTCGCCGGAGTCGAACCACAAAGGGTTCTACCACCTTCAATTGCAGATAAGGCTATCTTAGACGTTAGGAGTGCAACGCATCTGTGAACGACTTCAGGTACTACCTCCATTATACATGAAGTTGGTTACAGATATCCGTAGGCAACAGTGACTACCTATTCCATCTTTACTCTAACGTTACAAGGGGCCCGTACCTAGGGCTGACGTCAAGGGGCCCCTAAGGAGACAATCTTTTGTATAAATTATTAATACTTTAGTTAGTAAATATCAATAATGTGGTCGAGTTTTTGTTTTCTTAAATTATTATATTCCAATGGGGCCCCCAGGTCTTGGGTGCCCAGGGGCCCCGGTCATTCTTGTAACGACACTGGTGACCACTTACCATTAACATACTCGGCTGAATATTCGTTTCCTACTTCAATATATAAAAAAATCCAACTTTACTTGCAAAAGTAACACACAATGTAATATAAGATATTTTTTCTTAGTTATATTTATGTCAACACTATGACTCATTCGAATTAACATTGTATAAAGCCATCGACATTTTACTGTGTACTTTTATAGATACAATTCATATACAAGTCGGTAGAATTACTAGAATTAATAAATGTTGCGCGCGTTGATGTCTTTTGTTCGACGGGCACGCAAATCAGAAATGGTCATCAAAATCAAAAATTAATAAATGATTAAACGATTTTTTACAATATACTACTAAGTATATTACAACTATTTTTACAATATACTAAGTAAATAGATAAAACAGTGGTTAAAACTCGACCTCACAATCGAGGGGTCCGAGGGTCGAATCCCAGGCGTTATGTCTTAAAATTATGTGCCTTAAAAATAAATGATCAAGGCTCGTGAGGCACCCTACTAAGAGTTTTTTAAAAATGTCTTAAAGGTTCTTAAAAAGATGTTTTTAAAAGCGTATAAAGCCTACTAATTCGCATTTGGCTAGCGTAGCACTATGGCATAAATACCTCTTGGTCTAAGAGGAAACCTATGCCCAATTGTGGGACAGTAATGGGTTGACGACTTATTTTTCTAATTTTATAATACTCACTCCACTTTGTCCAGCAGTGGGACAGTGACTACGCACCATATATTTCTAACTTTATAATATTTACATACTTCATGTTTTAAAATACCATCATACACATTTATAGCGGATTGTTGCGAAGTAGTTTTAATCTTAACTTAATTTTTCTTAAACTACTACCGGATCGGAACGCGACCTCTACTGAGAAGATCCGGTAAGAAACTCAGCGGGTTTGTCTTTTTTTTTTAATAATAATTATTCTCTTTTTTTAATGCCAACATAGTATGGATTTCCGCAAAGTAACGCCTGATACAATTAATTATTATATTATTTATCTTTTTACTGATATCGATACTAGCATATATCAGTATGTACCATTATCAGTATCAGTATAAGTAATTCGGGTCTATAGCAACAGTTAGGTCGCGAGGGGAATGACCGCGGTCGTTGACGCCTCTCCTCCTTACTTTGACTATAAATGGACGTAATGAGAATATTTATAGCGTACTAAAAATACTACAAATTGTTTTACAGGAGTACAAGTGTTTAGTTATTGTGTGCAAAGTAGGTTCATGAGTTGAGGTTATTTTGCTTGTAATTGATGTAGGAAATAAGCAGTCTACCTGTACCCTTACCAAGAGCTTTTACGTTTCGACAAATATGACTATTTTGGTATTTATTTACGTATTGCCCATACGATTTCCTAGTTCTGACACAATCCGCTAGGGGCGCTGATTGGAATGTGAGTTGATTGAAAAACACATAAATCACGCCGAAAAAAGCAAATTGAAAACGCCATTTTATTTTTTGGAATTATTAATTAAGCCGGTGTCACTCGTGCTTTTAAAACAAATGTAACGAAACCTGTTTTGGTTGAAATCCATTAAGCCGTTTAGGACACAGACGGTGCTAAATAAATAAAGAGACATTCATAAATTCAAATATACATTGTATAGAATAGGTGGAAATTGAGTCTTATCGAAGTTGGTCACAGGTTTGTATAGTCCGCGTAAAACTGCTAGTCCGCTCTGAATATAGAAATGAATCGCGTCGCCATAGTAAATTGTATGACTACACCTGCTCGCAACAACTTCAGAGCGGACTTGCAGTTTGGCGTGTACATTGCTAACTTTGAGGACTAAATTCTAACCCCTCTTTTACGTAACCTTACCTCTCCCTTTAAACCTGACAAAACTGTTACCAACACATATGTGAACAGCTTCAGGTAGGAATCAGGTAGCAGACGAGCATGCAGTCCACCTGATGTTAAGCTTCTGCCACCCATGGACATCTGCAATCAACCCCAGACATGACCAGATTCCAACCTGAGGTTGGCCATAGATACACCGCTTCCCTTAGGACTACGCTGGAACGCCTCGCAAAAATATGTCTTGGCTATCACACCCTTTAAACCAGAACACAGCAGCGCTTAACACTGCTGTTATGAGGCAGAAATAGGTGCGGCGGTGGT
Organism: Epargyreus clarus; assembly: GCF_041222505.1. Lineage (NCBI taxonomy): Eukaryota > Metazoa > Arthropoda > Insecta > Lepidoptera > Hesperiidae > Epargyreus > Epargyreus clarus. Next base: position 3,956,292 of record NW_027332224.1, read on the forward strand.
GCCGCCGGAGTCGAACCACAGAGGATTCTTCCACCTTTTAACACACTTTCAGGTGGACTGCACACTCATTTCCCACTTCTATATTATATAAAAAAACAGACCAAAGCCACTACACTCTTATATATGATGATGATGAAGTCAGATTAAAGGTCAGATTAAAGATTTAAAGGTGGTAGAACCCTTTGTGGTTCGACTCCGGCGGCACCACCGCCACACCTATTTCTACCTAATAACAGCAGAGTTAGGCGCTGCTGTGTTCCGGTTTGAAGGGTTTGTGGTAAGGGAGACAGACTTTTCCGAGGCGTTCCAGCTTAGTCCTCAGGGGTAGCGGCGCATCTGTGGTCGACCTCAGGTAGGAATATCTAATCCTATCTGGGGTTGATTACAGATGTCCATGGGCGGCAGTAGCCACTTAGCATCAGGTGGACTGCATGCTCGTCTGCTACTCTTATATTATAAAAAAAAAAAAAAAAGATTCCCATTTAGATTCGCACATAGGTCAAACGTACCACTGTATCAGTAATTAGTCTCATTTCGCAGTCTTCATAAGCTTGTGAACGTAACGTAACCGTACTGTACACCTTTCTAGCACTAATGGGTGTAGCAATCAGCACATCTTCGGAATCAACGCCTCCGCTTATGAGGCTCTTGTTTCACCACAAACGATATAGGATTCGATCAATCAATATATGAGCAAGAAGTGACACTATCTAAAAACAATAATAATAGTTAAAAAAAACACGCTTTTTTATAAAATCAACTAAAAAATATAATATAATCTAGGAATCAAATAACGAACAGTAAATAGTATAATTGTGAAAAAGGGTGGGGTGCTCCATTTATCTGTTTTCGAAAAGCGCCTTAAAAGTTTCATTCGACTGAAAGTATAAGATATATCAGAAAATTATTTTGGACAGTTTTTTATTTACTTTTACAGAAATTACAGTTTGATCTGACTTAGATCTATTACACTTTTAATATGAAGATAAAAATTTAATGTATAAAAAAGCGTACCAAATAAATATATAGGTATATGAAATAGACATGAGACCTGACCGCATTTATTTCAAGTTGTTAGGACGTTCTGTGATTCGATTCTGGAGGCACCATAGCACAAGAAGGACATTATCAGTGACGGACAAAGCTTGATGGAGGCTCGGAGCTGAAAGTTGAATGGAGGCCGCCAGTGTAAAAAGTTCGCCCGTGATTCGGTGACCTTTTAATTCGCTGACGGATACATATTTCATAGATTTAGCAACTGTGTTAGGAGCCCCCCCCCAAGATCGGAGGCCCGGGGCGGACCACCCCTTCCACCCCCCACCCCCCTTGAGCCGCTAGAGCACATTATTTCTAATAACTAATAACAGCAATGTTAAGCGCTGTTGTATTCTGGTTTACAATATCTTGTAAGATAGAAACACTTTCAAACTTCAAAATTTCACAAGTAAATCTTTAAACGGAGCAACGCATCTGTGTGCGACCTCAGATTGAACTCCATTCCTACTTAAGATTATAAAGGTCTATAAGTATCAGTGATCTATAGGCGGCTTGCATGATCATCTGCCACTTCAATTTCATACTTAAAATATATATTTTAAACTTAAGTTGTACAATATGTAAATTTCACATTAATTTTTAGAACAACCTAAAAAAATAGAAATAAATCAATATTTTTTTAACCCTCTGTGACCTATTTTTACCTAATAACAGCAGTATTGAGCTGCTGTGTTCTGGTTTGAAATGGTAAGAGAGAACTACTTATCCGAGGCATTCCAGCATAGTCCCCAGGAGTAGCGGCGCATCTGTGGCGGGCCTCAGGTAGAGATCTGATCTTATCTAGTTGATCACAGACTTCCATGAATTGCAGTGACTACTTACCATCATTTAAACTGCATGCTCGTCTGCTATTCCTATATGTTAAAATATATCAATAAGCATTATAATTCCACATAATAAATAAACAGGAAATTACAAAACATTGTAAATAAAGAGAATGGCATAAAAAATGACTCACCACGCAATCTCTTACACAAATAACTTACATCTGTCTATTTGCAAAGTAGTAACAGAAACTGTTTTTACATAACCACGATAACCAAAATGGTTAATTTTAAAATGTAACGCACGATTTTTTTACAGATGTATTTTGGTAGGGCTGTCAAAATATAATGCAATTTAGATTTATAAATAATGTTTTTAAGTAAACATTAATGAATTAACAAAATATATCAAAAAACTCAAAAAAAATATTTATGTCTCCACAATGTTTTTCCTTGTCTATAAAGTGATTGGAGCTTGATAAGCAATATTACTTACTTGTGTTAGGTGAGCCCCGCTCTTCTAACATTGTACATAGAAAAACGTTGGATACAAATATTTAAAGTATTACACAGTTTGTATGTGTGAGTGTGACAAAGAAGTATTGAACCTTAGTTCAGCTTTAAGTTTTATGCTATTACAATATATCAGAGTTAGAAAGTCTTTAAATATCAGGTTATTATTAAATACATATGTACATCAAAATTTCATAAAGTAAATAATTGTCTAGATAAAAAATCTAAAAGTTGCTTAGAATTAACATAAAAGTCACCTAAAGTAACAAACGACTTCATCTGCTTAAGAATACTAGTACATATGTTTGTAAATTTTGTGTAAATAGAAAATAAGTAAACATTATTGAAAAAAAGTTTTAAAGGTGGTAGAACCCTTTGTGGTTCGACTCCGCCGGCACCACCGCCACACCTATTTCTACCTAATAACAGCAGTGTAAGGCGCTGCTGTGTTCCGGTTTGAAGGGTGTGGTAAGGTAAGGAGACAGACTTTTCCGAGGCGTTCCAGCTTAGTCCTTAGGGGTAGCGGCGCATCTATGGCCGACCGCAGGTAGGAATATCTAATCCTATCTGGGGTTGATTACAGATGTCCATAGGCGGCAGTAGCCACTTACCATCAGGTCGACTGCATGCTCGTCTGCTACTCCTATATTATAAAAAAAAAACTGCATACCAACACATTTTTCAAACAAGTAAAATAAGTGCAGTGTACTAATAGGCAATATATAAAGTTTCAATTCATTGTTTACTTATTTAACAGTTGCTAATACACGTAACATTAATCTTATCAACTACGAGTATTTATAATATAATATTTTACAAGTTGGCAACCCTAGCCACTTAGAAAATGGCAAGTGGATGTAACTGATACTGAAGTTTCATTACGTAGAAAGCATTACGGATACACTGTTACGGAAACTGAAGAAGTTATATCATTGCTATCTTAGACTAAAAATATACAGAGGTTTCTCTTGAAGGGAAATGTCCACCAACATCTATCTATCTTTTGATATCAAATATTGGGTTTATGAAATTGATAGATGTCGACACTTTTGGTAAAAATCTTCTTGGTTCGATTCCAGTGGTCTCACCGCAATGTGTTGTGCCTTCTCGCTACTCGTCAAGAGATGGCACCACGAGTGTTCTAAATCACGCTATGGAAGTTTTCTCAACATCATGCATATATACAAGCTCCGAACTGAGACTGTTGGAGCACGGCCGCTAGATCACCGCGCCGTCAGGGTGATTTCCCTTTATGAAAGTGATGGTCCTTCGAGCCGGATCGGGGTCACCACGTTGGCATACATACATACAAAATGTAAATACTCTCGAAAAACATTAGCGTCCTCAATCCGTTAATTGTTTTTTTTTTTTTGTTTCAGACCTAGCCACAACCCCAGGGCCAGATGAAACAGACGTATGGCAGGGGCCGCTCGCGCCGCTAGACTCCCTGACAGTGGCGTGCGAGCGAGAGAATATGCATGTCACCATCTCGCTTGCACACACACATGTTAACAGGTAAACAATTATAATTTTAAAACTAACAAAGGTTAACTAGATAACTTTGTATTATAAAAACAAAAAAATCTGATTGCTTTTAAGGTAGGGATGGCGATTCTTTCCGAAAACAAGATCGATTCTTGAATCGATTCGAATCGAAGTGAGGTAAATACATTAACATAAAAATCGAGTCCTAAAGAATTGATTTAAAAATCGATCTTAGATCTATTCAGGGCGAAGCTAGCGAAAAAATGTCATTGACAAAACAATCACTGAAATACGTATCCGTCAGCAAGAAATGTCGATAACGCATTTGTTAATATTCAACTAACTTCGAAAAAATCGAATTTTGATTTTCTCAGGATGAAATATCGATTCCTAAATCGATCCATTACTAGAGATCGATTAAAATAATAGTATTCATGTCAATAAATAGATTCTTCGATTAATCGATCTCAGATCGCCATTCCTATTTTAGGGTTACTTATTTTAGTAGGTAAATCCTTTCTTCTCGTCATTTTGACATTTTAGTTTTTTTTAAATTATTATTATTATTGTATCATTTATTCTGTCTATTATTATTGCTATTTTATCTGATGTGTTCTTGTCCCTTTTTTTGTTTTCTTGTCTTTCATTTGTTATCGGATCCCTACATCTTATATTATTATTGTTTACTGTAATTCTATTCCTTGTAGTCTGCTTCACCTCTAACTTCGCACACTCTATCCAACTTTCCTTATTTGTCCTTTTCTTTTTCCCGTGCATAGGTTGTTTGGAAGAGATCGCTGCTTAGCGATAAGGCCCCCTATTGCATACTGTTTTAACCTTAATAAAATTTATTCTATTCTCTTCTATTATATTCGAAATATTAAAAAGAATCAGAAATAAAGTCAGAAGCAATTTATTTCAAATACTTTAATTTACAACAATCATCATCATGGTTTACTCTTGAGGTTTACCGCAAGACGCTTTCAATTCGGGTGGACTTCCTGTACAAGCAAATAAGTTAAATTGTGTGTCATATCAAAATGTATATTTTATTAATGATTTATGTCCAAATTATTCCTTAAAAACCCCTCTGTCAAAATGCTCCAATGCCATTTCTGTAAAAAAAACTAGAAAAAGGTAATAAATGAACATTTAATGTTATAGATTTACTTGACTTTAATTTATTTATTTATTTAATTGACTTTAGCTCGCCAAGGACCAAAAATATCACAACATTACGTTTAATACTTTATTTTAATTTAGTTATGTATACTATTTTATTTTTGTTTCTAGTTTCTAGTTCTAGAGATGCGTTCCAACTTACTCCTCAGCAACGCACCCTGTATACATTTTAAAGTTGTTTCAGTAGGCATGAATGATTTAAAACACCGCCTTACTTCTTACTGCTTACCACATCAACTTTATTAAAGAAAACAATCTAAATATATATAACTCAAAGGTGACTGACTGACATAGTGATCTATCAACACAGAGCCCAAACGACTGGACGGATCGGGCTCAAATTTGGCAGACAGGTAGATGTTATGACGTAGGCATCCGCTAAGAAAGGATTTTGATCAACTCTACCCCCAAGGGGATAAAATAGGGGATGAAAATATTACTTCGTAACGCGAGCGAAGCCGCGGGCAAAAGCTCGTATAAAATATAATGTCTGGTTATAAACGTAGAATATAATATTTATCAGTAGCATATTTAGCCTCAGGACAAACTGGACAAGGAGTTACTGAATGAAGTTGCAGTCCATTTAGGGAGTGAGGTAGCTACCTTCGAGAAGGTTCAGAAGGGTCGTTCATTGTCTGGGGTCACCACTTTGACACTGGGCACGATCACCTTCAAAAGGTACCCGACGTCATGGGAGTGACGCCGGGTTATGTGGGACTTTTACCGCACTAAAACCTCCCGGTGGCCGTCCTCGGCGCTACGTAGAGGACTCCGGGATCTCCAAAGGAACGCAACCGGAGTCCTCTTATTGCATAGCCCCGTCGGGCTCCGCCCTGGTGAGCTTGTCGCTCGCCACACCGTCTGGTGTGTACAACGGTATACGACCACACATACAGCCGTCCTTCCCGGGGTCGCTGACGGGTGGTTCGAACACCCACTCTTGCCACCCGCAACCCCGGAAGCTCCATTTTAGTCGCCTCTTACGACAGGCAGGAGCTACCGTAGTCCTATTCTACTCCCGGAACTACAGGGACGTGGGCACGATCACCTAGCCCACAGAGAGATCTCCCTGACAGCGGCCGTGCTTCGATAGTATCAGTTCGGAGCTTGTATACATGCGATGTGTTCATATAACTTAGAATACGTGTAGAGCCATCTCTTGACCAGTAACTTAACTATTAATGAATTTATCTTTCCAGCTTATACGACACGTTCAACGGCATAGTGTACCCCGCGGGGCTGGGCAGTAACTCCACGTGTCTCCGCGAATACGTGTCAGCGAGTGGAGATCTACAGTACACTCTCCCGCTTAAGGGCTGCAACACCATGTCTACTGATAATGTGAGTACATACCCTGTATAGGAAAATTACAACTCTTTGGCACGGGTCTGCTCCCAGAACGAATTAGGACATAGTCCACCGCGCTGGCCAAGTTTTTCGTATAGACGTAGCAGACGAGCGTGCAGTCCACATCTGTAATCAACTCCAGGTAGGATTACATATTCCTACTTGAGGTCGGCCACAGATGCGCCGCTACCATTGATGACTAAGCTGGAACGCCTCGGAAAAGTGTCTCCCTTACCACACCCATCAAACCGGAACACAGCAGCGCCTAACACTGCTGTTATTAGGTAGAAATAGGTGTGGCGGTGGTGCCGCCGAAGTCGAACCACAGAGTTCTACCACCTTCAAATACATTACCTTACATTTAACAATATCACTTAAATGACCATTATAAAGTAATTGTTACAAATCACATAGAAACTATAACTTAAGCAACTAAGTAAGTAAGTCAGTTTACTGACAAGGTTACAACAATAATGACCATAAAATTATATTGGCATTCTACTTTCAACCAAACATTACCGAACCCAATCAAAAGGTTTATTTAACTTTCGATAGCTTACGTAAATTTTTGGGTGCGTAAAAACTTAAATTAATGAAAGGAAGTTGCTAAAGGTGCCGGATTAAAAAAGAAAGACAATTTTATCAATAGGTACTGTCTGCAATTCAGAGATAATAATCTATAAATATATAGTTAAGAGTATAAAGTTGTTGTTTGTTTGTTTGATCGAGAAATATAAAATAATTTAATGACAGTGTCTGTGGCTGTGGTACTTAATCTCACTATGGTAACAAGACCTCGTAATGTGACATAAAACTACGGCTTTTAGTGATTTTTGTTTATAGAATACTAGCTGACCCGGCAAACTTTGTAACGCCTCAAAATCTATTTAGCAAATATTATATAAAATATAGCCTATGTTACTCGTAGATAATCTAGCTTTCGAATGGTGAAAGAATTTTTAAAATCGGTCCAGTAGTTTTTGAGCCTATTCATTACAATCAAACAAACAAACAAAGTTTTCCTCTTTATAATATTAGTGTAGATATATAATTAGCGATATAGAAGTAGCAGACTAACATACAGTGCATGCGGTTACAAGTAGGTAAGTAGCTACTGCCGCCCATTTACATTTATTATCAAATTGAGATTTTGAAGTTTTATGACAACAAATACTAAAAATAAAACAGTACAATCAATGAGGAGTCTTATAAGTAACCAGTATTTATCGGCGTTTGGTTTATCTATTGAATCGATTACTATTGTAGGATTTTTTTTTAATTAAATGAAAACTTGATTTATTTTTTACTTTTATAGCTGCTATGATAACAAATACTAAACATTAAGAAATATAAGATTTGGCAGTGGTACGGAACCCTCTGTGTGTGAGGTCGACTCGTACTTGGCCGATTTTTACAAGGTTTTGTTTAAATTCTTAAGAATATGGTAGTGGTATAAAATCACTTTATTCTATTTACCTACACCAACGCAGATATTATGTAGATGTATTGTTATATACATAGGTCCACAGACATTCCGATCTACAGTTACAGAGTATTGTACTGTACCCTTACCATGAGTTTTTACGTTTTGACAAATATGACTGTTTTGGTATTTGTTTACGTATTTGCCCATACAAATTCCAATCAGCGCCCCTAGCTGATTGTTTCAGAACTATAGTGTCAGTAACGTAACATTAAATGTCTAAATTGACAAAATGGCGCTTTACGTTTTGTCTCTCTTTTTTGCGAACATGTGAGGCAGACAAACAGACTTGAGCACTTACTTATCGTTACGTTTACTCAGTTTACTGAAGCAAACAGAACAGAATAATGGATTGAGTAAACGTAACGTAAAATTGTGGGATGTTTTGAAAACTCATGGTAAGGGTACTGATGACTGGACACGGTTGTGCTTGCGGCGACAACGTAATACTCAACGCATACTAAGCTACAAACTTGTTTTGCCGCGCGGTTTTACCTACAGCAAAAAAACATGAATAATTATAGTTTACTAAAAATCACGCTAAAATCGCACAAGGAAAATCATTAATCCTGATAAGGAGAATGGGATAATTATTAAAATCGTTTATTGTCATCGGTTCTTATAATTGTTTAAATTAATCGAATCGAACGGAAAGTGGGTTAAAAATCGAGTTCAAAGATTCCGGAGATGTTAGAGCGTCTCGTAAACGTATGTCTCCATTCAAACCAGAACACAAAGGCGCTTAACACTGCTGTTATTAGGCAGAAATAGGTATGGCCATCGTGCTGCCGGAATCGAACCACCAAGGATTCTACCACCTTCAAAAGTAGAGTAGGGGCGTGAACATTGTGTATTATTTGAAAAGATAAAACAATTGTATATTAAAATCATTACAATTATAATTACAAATTATACTAATAATACAATCAACAAATTAGTCAATACACCACAAGGTAAATTCTAGAAAAAAAACGTAAAGATCATTTCCTGTTAAATCAACAGTCATCCACAAAAAGCCACATTACCTCATGATGCGCTGTTCTTAACCTCGGCGCAAGGTTGCGCAAGCGCACGCAATAGGAAACGCGTGATGAGAATCAATAGCGCATCTGGTATACAACGGTATATATATAAGATTAGTATTATCATGTATTTAAGAATTATTATGTGATACGAATCGATAGCGCATTCGGTATACAACTGTATATGTAGATAAGACTACAATTGTTATGTATTTACGAATTATTATGGGATACGAATGGATAGCGCATTTGGTATACAACGGTATACCAGATGAGATTACTACAATTATCATGTATTAAGAATTATTGTATGATAGAATTGTCTTACATAGTGACGTCTAGTAAGTTTAAAGATGGTAGAACCTTCTGTGGTTCGACCCCGGCGGCATGCCTCTGCCGCCCATGGACATCTGTAATAATCTGTAATAGGAAACGCGCGATGAAAATCGATAGCGCATCTGGTATACAACCGTATATCGTCGCTTAAGTTCTAACACCGCGAAACTCAAAAATACCATTTTGAGTTCGTCATGGTCATCCCATTACTGTCCCACTGCTGGGCACAGGTCAGAATGAGAAGGATTAGGCCATAGTCCACCGTGCTGGCAAAGTACGTATTGGTAGACTTCACATACCTTTGAGATTTTTTTATAAATCTCTCAGGTAGGCAGGTTTCCTCGCGATCTTTTACTTCACCGTTTTAAGCAAGTGATAATTAATTTCTAATACGCACATAACTTTGAAAATCAAAGGTACGTGCCTGGCATTTGCACCTCGGACCCCTTAATCGAGAGATAGAATTTCCGACTTTACATTTTGAGATACGCATATCAATGAATAGATAATTAAAAGACACATCATATATTGGCTCGACCAAATAACCGGTATAAACATAGATAAGTCAGCGTTGTTTTATACTTAAAGAGGTGACGAGCACGAGAATGAAAAATAACTAAATGAGACGGTATATTTTTCTTCTGAAAAGTTCGTAGTTATGAGATCCGCGATGTTAGAACTTAAGCAACGATATGTAAACGCTTTCTACACTCACAGCCCCACTCTAGGATTCCCTGTGTCGTGGGTGCCATAGACACACACATAGACAAATACACAAACACCCAGACCCAGAAACAGAAATCTAAATTTATCATTTAAATATCTGTCAGGCCGGGGATCGAACCCGGAACCCTTTGCGCGTCAGACCGGTATGGTGGCCGCTCTGCCACGCGGGTCGTCAAATTTGTAGATAGATATGTAGATAAGACTGCTACAATTATTTAGAATTATGATATGAGGGTATTGTCTTACATGGTGTAATGCGTCTAATAATATATAATGAATACTCAGTTTCTAGTATTCTAGTTTACCTAGTACGTAGTTTACAAAGAAAATAAATACCCGCATAGCTGAAAAGCCTAGCATACGTGCCTGGGATTCGAATCCTGAACCTCCAACGATGTGAATAATAATTATCAAAAAACCCTGTAAAAAGTATGTCTCCCTTTAACCGGAAAATAGCAACGCTTGCTGTTATTAGGCAGAAATAGGTGTGACGGTGGTGCCGCCGGAGTCAAACCACTGACGGTACCTCCTCCCAGAACCTTAGTCTTTCTACCACCTGCATGCTCGTTTGCTACTTCTATTAAATAAAAAAATACTTGAGGTCCACCTCTCTATACTTAGTACGAGTTATTACGTTTTTACGAAAATGACTGTTTTTGTATTTGTTTACGTATTTACCATAAATTTCCAATTAGTTCTGATACAGTCCGCTGAGGGCGTTGATTAGAAATGTATGGGCAAATAAGTAAACAAATACAAAAATAGTCATTTTGTAAAAACCTACAAACATACTAAGGGTACTGTTCGTATTTTACAAAGAAAACTTCTATTAAACCATTTTTATCCAACATTTTTATAAGCCACGACGTTAGCGTTGAAACGTGGCAAATGAATAGTCATAACAGCATGATTGATACCTCACGACTAATTGTCACGACGCGACCGCGTGACGTAACGACCTAGCGATTCTTTGCGTTTATTATTAGACATTAACTACTTCTAGTCATATTGTGTTCGTTGTGGTAGAATTTCCAAGAAAAGTGAATGATATAGGGTTCAAATCTCTGCATGCATCTCTAAATGAAGCATGTTAAAAGCATGCTATAGGTTCTCATTTACATAAGATTAAATGCTTACGGATTTAAGAAGTAAATAATAAAAAGATATTTTTCCTTATTTTATAATACGGAAGTGTACAGTCATAGATGTTGACAAGCCTGGACGCTGCAGCTAAATAACCCCTTTATCTCTCTTACCACAGGCTTCCAGATTTCCTATGTGATATGTGTTACATAAGTAGTGATAGCCCAATGGTTAAGAAACTAGGCCTCTCAATCGAGGGGTCCGAGGTTCAAATCCGAGTAATGCACCTCTGATTAATCAAAGTTATGTGCGTATTAGAAATTTATTATCACTTACTTAAACGGTGAAGGCAAACATCGTGAGGAAACCTGCACACCTGAGAGATGTATAAAAATAAAATCTCAAAGGTATGTGAAGTCTACCAATACGCACTTGGCCAGCGCGGTGGACTGTTGGTTCTGATTGGAGACCCGTGCCCAGCAGTGGGACAATAATGGGTTGATGATGATGTGCATTGGTGCGCGCAACTTCGTCCCGAACTAAAACAATATTGATCGTACTAAAATTATAACTTTAGTCAAAGGCGTTAAAAGAAGCATTACTAAAAATATATGTATTTTTTATATAAATGATGATTTTCCAAAATGAATGATTTTTGAAACTGAAATATTCAAAATGCTTTCGAAAAAAAAACAATCACTCTATTGAATTGAATGGAAAATGAATATACACTTAGTACAAAACATCTTGGGCTATTTTGTATATCTTTACTAAAGCTGTAGTTTTTTCAAAAAAAGTCGGAACTGACATAAAAAGGAGCTAAATACGAAAGTTTCTGTCGGGAATGTAACTAGTTTTAATAAAATACACAGTTTACTCATGATAAACAAACCGAAAATCCCATTATCTTTTATATAAATACAAGAAGTAAACATCCTTATTCTGTTTATAAAACAAATATTTTAATTCAATAGTCCTTTGTAAATAAGGGTATTCATATTCTATTCTTATCGCCTGTCACTACGTTTGTCTCTTTTAAATTTAATACAAAGGAAAGAGATAGATTATGTTTATACAAATATACCTTTTTAAGTATGTTTATACAACTAAATAGAATCGAAATGTGTTATAAAACACACAATCTATACTAATATTATAAAGAGCAAAACTTTGTTTGTTTGTTTGATTGTAATAAATAGGCTCAAAAACTACTGGACCGATTTTAAAAAATCTTTCACCATTCGAAAGCTACATTATCCACGAGTAACATAGGCTATATTTTATATGAAATATATTTGATAAATAGACTTTTAAGAGGACGATTTTATAGTAATTCTTGTTAAAAGTCCAATATTGTCTTCTTATTGATGTATTATTTGCGGGTAATTTTTGGATTATTTATCCAAAACTGTCGAACCGAAGTCCTAGATTTGATCCTCGACCGGAATTTACACCCTTCCACCGAAACGTAAACACTGCTTCATGCTAGAAACAGATATAGAACCTACCTTTCTACCTAATAACAGCAGTGTTAAGCGCTACTGTGTTCCGTTTTGAAGGGTGTGGTAAGGGAGACAGATTTTTCCGAGGCGTTCTAGCTTAGTCCTCAGGGGTAGCGGCGCATCTGTGGCCAACCTCAGGTAGGAATATCTAATCCTATCCTGGGTTGATTACAGATGTCCATGGGCGGCAGGAGCCACTTACCATCAGGTGGACTGCATGCTCGTCTGCTACTCCTGTATTATAAAAAATATATATATAGAAATGGTATATACCACTCAGGGAGGTCCCCGATCGAACTATACAGATTCTACCAACATTTCTTGCTTGGTTCCTCTTTTTCTTTTTAAATTCAATTACAATTCTTAATTTTACTGCTTAAATGCAGAAATAGGAGTCACGGTAGAGACACTATGAAGCTAAAAAGAGCTCTACCAAAATATAACTACATAGTCTATAAGACATTACAGATTTTAATACAAAAATAATATTATGTTTTACACTGACTCGTCTCGGATTGATTGACGATTGATTGATTGATTTGTTTACAAATATTTCACAACAACTCATTACCAATTGGTAATAATTCATGGATGACACTTGTATAATATAAAACTAGCAGGCGAGCATGCATTCCACCTGATGGTAAATGGCTCCTATCTATAATAGATATCTGTAATCAACCCCAGATAAGATTGGATTCCTAACTGAGGTTAACCACAGATGCCCCGCTACCCCTGAAAACTAATTTGGAAGGCCTCAGATGAGTATGTCTTACCACCCCCTACAAACCGGAACCCAACAGCACCAAACACTGTTATTAGGCAGAAATATCACTGCCAAACAGTGGGTGACAACTTGCTTAAAATAAGTGTTAAAAAATTCAAGGACATTACACTTCCTATTACGTGAGTCAGTTTGCAAAAAATGCCGTTCACAATATGGCATATGTTATGCAAATACCAACCTACCCACGTGTGTTAATCATTCTACGCCTACTGTATACCCAAAACAAAGTATATTGTGCTGTTTATGTAATGATACACGTGATTTTGAATGTGTATATTTTCAAAGGTAACAACTATTTCTGGTTCGATTCCGGTGGCAACACCACACTTAGTTCAAATTCAAGTTCAAATCTCATTTATTCAAAATTGATTCATATAGAATACTTTTTGAAAGCCAACAAACTGCCACCGCTTCGGAAGGTATTTCGCTATGGAGAAGAAGCGGCGCAAGAAACTCCTAATAATAGTAGTGTTAAACGCTGTTGTATTCTGGGTTGAAGGGTAGTAAGAAAAATAAAGGCATCCGAGGCCTTCCCACTTAGTCTTGAGGATTTAGTTATTAATAACAAATCTGTGGCCCGGATCAAGTAGTTATATTAAGCAAGTATATTATTATTTAAAGCTGATTATAGATATCCATAAGTGGCAGTTGCTATCTACGAGTGCTATCAGCCGGATTGGATGGCCGTTAGGTGAATAAACCATAAGTTTTAATCATCGAAATCATTCAAACGTGGTTTCACTGCCGCATCATCATCTCTACATTTTTTTTGGCTTACAATAACTGTTTTAAGCGCTACTATAATCTGGTTTTTGATCTTACAGAAAGCTTCAAAAACCCTTATGCTAATTAGACTTCGACAAAGTTAGACTTACGAGATAGCAATGAATGTGTGATATACCTCAAATAGAAATGATACAGTAGAGATGACATGTCATAAAGGATTTATTGATTGCTTACAATAAGTTTTCAGTAATTACGCCTTGGATGATGTTTTCACGTCAAAATTCTACTATAAATGTGTCTCTGTGATGCAGGTACTTTAAATAAAAATCGTATAATACGGTGTGACATCATAAATTTATTGATTGCTTAAAAGTATTCCATAATTTCGTCTTTAATGACGTTTTCACATTAAAATCCCACGATAAGTATGTCGTAACCTTCTTCTTCATAACTGATGTAATTTTCGCCCAAGAAGACTTAAAAATAAGGTTAAGTATGCCTGTATATGGAAACTTGTTAAAGAACGTACGAGTAATCATACCTTTGAGCGAAAGCAATCATTTACTTTAAAGGTTAACTAAAAGAGTAGATTATGTAAGTAAATTTGGGGCTATGAGGTCTGGGGTTTGAATCCCAATTAAAACATTTTTTTAACTTATACATCTTGTAGCGTTCTTGGTAAAAAAAAAAACAATATTTTTTAGCGTAGAACGAAGTTGCGTACGATAATGTAATCATTACAATTAAAATTGCATTACATTGTAATGCAATTTTTTTAGCGTGGGACAAAATTTCGTGCGTACATGTAACACATATTTTTAATGTACGATGAATAAATATCATTTTTGAAGATTTCATTATGTGAATAGCTAATAATAATTTAATTATCTGCTTAAACAATGAAGAAAAATATAAACCTAACTATATGCTTGAGTATTCTCTCTTCTTCTATAGAATATTCTCAAAATTATACGAGCCTTTGTCATACTTCAATCATATATAGTTCGTTCCCCGATGAGGCAAGCAGGAAAATGGTTTAATGTACATATCTAACTTGGATTTAGGTCTGAGTAAATTGATCGAAACTTTTTACCTGCATCTTAATTCTTGAGTTTGAACCCAAATCTTCAATATGTAAGTTCTACCTTCAAACCACTTCACGTATCTAAACTAAAATCAATTGTTCGAGTCTAAGCAGCTTCCTGCCTTATCTTTTCCATTCTAACCATCTTTACAAAGGACCCCACGATTGATTTATATCTTGGAGTTACTCTTTGTATATTAATTAGCATCCTCACGATACCTTTCCGGTAAATGTCTGTAAAACATTGTGTTTTATTTATCAGTTGCTTTAGGCTGACCACCCATTGACTACGACAGTTGCTAAGCTTCTTGTTGTCGCTTGAATTTGAAAGTATTTGAAGATTTAAAGGGTTTGCTATTATGCATAGTTACTCGTAATTGCTTGAGGTGACATTTAGTCCTTATTTCATTAAACCTACTTTATCAAAAGTTGTTACAATTTAAAAACAAAAGTACTTAATTTACTAATATTGTTTACTTAGTCTGTTGTTCTAGCTAGACAACCGTTATCAACCCATTATTGTCCCACTGCTGGGTACGGGTCTCTCCTCAGAATGAGAAGGATTAGGCCATTAGTCCACCGCGCTGGCCAAGTGCAGACTTCACATACCTTTGAGATCATTTTTTTTATATATATCTCTCAGGTATACAGGTTTCCTCGCGATGTTTTCCTTCACTGTTTTTAAGCAAGTGATAATTAGTTTCTAATACACACTAAACTTTGAAAAATCAGAGGCATGCCTGGGATTCGAACCTCGGACACCTCGTTGGAGAGGCCGAGTTTCTTAAGTTTATTTGTTTTGTCTTTCACGCCGTAACTACATAGCCGATTCTCATTAAATTTTGGATCATGTGGATAATGATGATAATTATATCAAAATGAAAATTGTGAACATTTGTTTGTCCCATGGTTGGTCAGTTTTTAAATTTCAACGGCCACGTTGTAACACTTTGTAATTAAAGAGATTATACTACTAGGCTAGCATGCTTACTCCGGTTGTGTTCCGTCGGAGATCCCGGAGTTCAAGCGTTGAGGATGGCCACCGGAGGGGGTTTAAGTGCGGTAAAAATCCCACATAACCCGGCGTCGCTCCCACGTCGTCGGGTACCTTTTGAAGGTTTCCTCCTCGTAAACAAAAAAAGGCTAGAATGCTTCGACAATTATTAACATATTTTCGCAAACAATCTAATACATAACTATGTAATTTATGAGTTACATAAATACGAAAGGAGGTCATAATCTTTCGTTTGTCCGGAGGCTAAATATGCTAGTGATAAATATTATATTTCACGTTTATAACCAGATATTATATTTTTTATACTTATTACAACACTCTAAAGTCACATAGAATACTGTTTTATATTTTTTTGTAAATATATTTAATCTTTGTATATATGTCTTTCACGAATCTATATAGGATTTGACGATGTTCTAACAGCTCTATGGGGTTGCAAGGGATCTGTAGTCGACCTCAGATAGGACTCCTAGAGTTGATTATGGATGTCCATGGGCGGATGATGCTACTTAAATATATTACCATCTGGTGGACTGTATGCTCTTTTCCTACTTCAATAATATAAAAGTTTTACCACATTACCATAGAAATTTAACAATATTTTATAGTAGTAATAGTAATATAGATCAGTAGCACTACCATGAGTTGGCATAGAAACGCCACTATAGAAATTGTAAATAGAAAACTATTGTCATTTTGCTAGTGAATAACATAACTACTATCGTTACGGTATTTCTTGACAACGTCTGTCAAATTAATGACTCATGAGACCGAATTTGTATGGCAATAGATCATAATGACATTCGCTAGCGATTTGATTTCGATAGGTTTTTTACGTATCGAGTTACGCCACTACGGATTTTAGTTCTACGAGTAACCACCAGAGGCGCTGTACAATTTTTCATACATTTATTTTAATACTTTATAGTAATAGAGTAATACTTTTGTAAACTCATGGTAGTGCTACTGACATAGGCAAGAAAGTGTCATCTACAACTTACTCTATTAATAACTAAGTTGTTCCAAATTATATGCCAACCATCAATCAATCTGGGATAGTGCATGGAACGGGACGAAAGGTTTTGTAAAATCTTGAATGTCACCGTCCGTTATTAATAATCAATCTATCCATTTATGTATTCCAATTTCCAAAGATCGAAATCACATGGTATAGTATAAAGAAATTAACATTTGTATAATTACTGTAAGTGTGCAGTAAAGTTAATTCTATTATTTTCTATCTATATTTATATTCTATTATTATCTATTATTTTCAAAAGTCGATCTTTGTAGAACTTTGTCGGTAAGGAAAACATTGCCTAGATCGCTTATTAATACCGAACGTAAACAAAGCAAACCTTTCCAATTAAGAAAAAAGAACTAAAACCCGTCTTAAAAGCATAAAATCTTTTCAAACCAGTTTAAAATAAAGTCTTAAAACATTGAAAATATTGTAGAGGTGGTCAAAACTGTTTAATATTCGTGGGACGGCAAGTGACCTTTCATTCTGGCCTTGCTTTGGGCGTGGGCTAGTGGTAATGGTTACTTGTGTATACAATGATATTTTATAATTAAAGTATAGTCTTGTATATTCGCAGAAGCGAAATTATCTTTTTTATAATATAGGACTAGCAGACGAGTATGCCGACCTGATTGTAAGTGGCTACTGCCTCCTAACGTAATCAACCCCAGATAGGATTAGGTATTACCTGAGGTCGGTCACAGATGCGCCGCTACTAAGGACTAAGCTGGAACGCCTCGGAAAAGTATGTTTCCCTTACCACATCTTACCACACCCTTCAAACCAGAACACAGCAGGGATGAACACTGCTGTTATGAGGCAGTAATATGTGGTGCCGCCGGAGTCGGAGTACAAAGTGCTCTACCTCCTTCAAACATCTCAGGTAGGACACTAATCTTATTCGAGGATTATTATAGATGTCCATGGGCGGCAGTAGCCACGTACCATCAGGTGGACTGCATGCGCATTCGCTACTTCTATATGTTAAAAAAATGTTTTAGCATACCTAGCTAACATGACGTTATTTCTTTTAAAACAAACGACAATAATTATGGATGCAAGGTCCCATTTCCTCCCGAGCGGGGTCCTACCGGAAGTGACGTCACCTTATTGTTAGTCCAAGTGTGACCGGGACGCTTTGCGGAATTAGGGACAAGATGTTTGAATTTGTACTGACAGTTTATTATGCGTTTATTGGATTTTGAATTATTTAAACTGAAAACATAAGTTGTTTATAGTCAGATTTAATTAAGCTTTTAAAATATTCAAAAATCAACTTGGTAGTATTTTAAAAGTTTGAAATAAAAATAAATATAGCTTAACAAATGGAGGACTAATTTTATACTACTCTCAAGTGTAACGACACATTTTTTTCTTATACAATTCAAAACAGTTTCTTTGTGATAAAAAAATAGTGACTAGTACTTTGACTGTTTTACCTCACTCTGGGCTTTTATTAAATAAAAAATAAACTTGTTTAATATTCAGAAATAAATACTTATATAGTCACGACATATACTTATTTAATCATAAATTCTTCACACTCAGCTAATAGCCATCTCAATGAAATCAGCAATCAAAATAAAATCTACCATCCTGGGTTGATAACCTACCTTTGCCCCTCAATCAACATTGAAGCAAAGTACTTAATGCTCCAAGAGGCTTGGAGCATTAAGTACTTTCCTAGTGGGAGAGAAAATTCCATTTATTTTGGTTAAGAATACATTATAGATACGTTAAAAAATAATTTTCAACAAAAATATGTCCAGCAAGTAAATACTTATATACATTTTTCCTTTTCCAGGAGGACGGCACAGTAGAATACTACAACAACATAATAGTGCAGCCCCATTTACGACTAGTGACGGGACAGGGCCGCGGGTACCACGTGCGCTGTCGGTACCGCCGCCGCGACCTCACGCTGTACCGCCCGAACCGCGTGCATCGACCGCATGCCGACCGACTGACTAGCTTGCAACACAGCGACAATGAGTAAGTGTAACACCGCCTGCGTGCCGACCGAATAACTATCTTACAAGAGAACTATATTCAAGAACGCCTACAATTTTGTTAATCTATCAAATTTTTGCCTCCTTTAATTTTCAAATTTCGAACTGTGATAGACAAAGATTGGTTAACATTGATTACACAGGTCAACAAAAAATATCTTTTTGTTTGTTGCCCTGGATATCTCTTAGGATTTATTTACTTTCAAACTTACAAAATTCGAATATATTTATAAAATTGCTGAAGTGGCTCTTGTTTTTTTTTAATTTGGCATTTTTTGTTTTTTAATTATTTTTCCTCTGAAATCGATATTCCAGGTCATCCAAATTATAATATCATAAAAGTTATGTTTTCATAAATGTTAATAGTTATTCTTATGCAGTACAGAGGTTGCTACATAAACGTCACGTGACTCCCCCTCCCCTCATTTCGTGTAAATACCTTCGAAATCAGTGTTTTCTTAAGGTTAAAAGACGCACAACGCGCTTTTGGGTAAGTTGCTAATACTTCATTTATTAAACATTTCCATATTGTGTTTTTGTATAGTTTGTTTATGTTTCCGTGTAGTAAAGTACTTTTTTATTATGGTTGATAAAATATTAATGTTTATTTTGTTTTAGAAATATGAATACTACGCGAAAAAAATGCAAATATAGCCCAGACGTTTTTTGTTACATTTGTGGTGTTTATATAACAATAAAACAGACGCGAAATATTACAGACTATATCAAAGAGGTACATACAGAATATTTTGGTTTACATATTGAAAAACAAGATAAGTCGTGGGTTCCTCATAAAGTTTGTAAGTCTTATGTTGAGTCGTTACGTTTGCGGAAAAAAGGAGAACGCCGCGGACTAGAATTTGGTATTCCAATGATCTGGATGAAGCCGAAAAATCATTTTGATGATTGTTACTATTGCGTAGCGGATGTTAAAGGTTGTTTAGGTCGTAATAAAGCAACAAACTACGAAGAAATAGTACAGAAAATGTTGAGGAGCTTTAAGAATTTAGGAGCACACACGAGTATAAAATTGTTATCTCCACAGTCATTGAGAGATAGATTTCCTGAGAATCTGGGAGATTATAGTGAAGAAAAGGGAGAGCACTTCCACCAAGACCTTAAAGTTATGGAAGAAAGGTATAAGTGAAGATGGAATAGCCATATGATGGCAGATTACTGCTGGTCTTTAAAAAAAGATTGTCCTGAAAAAGGTCATAAAAGACAAGCATATAAAAGATATTTTTCAGAGATTTAACATAAATATACATTTTTTTTTTGTTATTTGTCACTTGTTTTTACCTTAATTGAATAATAAACTTGATAATTTATAAGAATTTTTAATAAAACAATATTTTTACTTATATACTTGTTTTTGTTCTTATAATGACTGCCTTTTTTGTATAATATAATATTGATGAATTAAAAAAAAAACTAGAGCCAATATTCAAAAACTGTTTTTAGTTTCTTAAATTAATAACATAAAAGTATTCGAAACCACTCTGACTTCAAGGGCAACAAAACCACTGTTCACCAGTGTTATTATTAATAACGTGCACTGCCGGTACCGCCGTCGCGACCTCACGCTGTTTTGCCCGAACCGCATGCACCGACCGCTTGACTAGCTTGCAACACAGCGATAATGAGTTAAGTGTAATACCGCCTGCGTGCCGACCGAATAACTAGCTTACAAGATAACGATATTGAACACCACGCATAATTATCTATTTATCATTTTTTTCTATTAATGTTTTAAAATTGATAATACTTACCTACTCGAATTGTCAATTTTCGAACTGTGATAAGCAACAATTGTTTAAGATTGATTGTTACTAACTTGCGATATCGTTGCCATTGCGGTCGTTTACACCGACCGCATGCCGAGCGACTGTGATGAGTTAGTGTAGTACCGCCCGCGTGCCGAAAAATCACTAGGTTGCTAGACAATAATAATATCGTCTAAGTAAATGTTTCATGACAGCCGGCTGACTTATTTGTTAAAAATATGGCGATGACATGGCAGCTTGAATAATCAAGTTCGTATCATAATAATGGTTAAGCAAACCATTGATGGTAAATGTCTAGAGTAAATAATACTGCCTGTCTGCCGACCGAATCACTAAGTCTTAATTAATATGAATAGTGCATAATACTCCCCGATAACAATACTATAAATGTGTAAAAATCAATATAAACAATACCGACCGTGTGCCGACCGAATTTGCTAATAAAAGTTGCATTTTCCAGTGACGAATACGACGAGGATTCAGGATTGCTGCCATCGGTTACCATGAAGATATACAAGGGCGACCCCCAGGATAAACAGGTATCGACTATTCAGTAGAAATGTACGTTTTATCAATGATCTTACCTTATATAGTATCAGTGTAATCTGTGACCTTAACATTCACTTGACTCACATTTGGAGACAAATTTCAAGAGGATAATTGAGTCATGAGATTGGCATATTATTTCTTAAACATTGTGTCGTGTTATAACTGGTAGATGTTATATCTGTAAATTTAAAAAGTAGAGATTTAAGCTTCAGTATAAATTCAAATATTTCGAATGACCCCTCCCCCCTCTCCTTCTCCCTTATCGACCAAATTAACCAAAACTTTTTCCTCCTCACCTACTTGTAAACGGTTAACCTACCAAAATTTTGCGATAACAGGAATAATATTGCATAGTCCAGAGCCACCCAACCCTCTGTCTTTAAAAATAAGATTATCTAAGACTCCCACGCCCTTGGTTCCTTAATAGTTTTTAAACCCCCACCCCACCCCTCTACCTCTTGCTAACAGCCCTTAAGAACCCTTTTTTATATTTTACTAAGATTATACAACGACCCGCGTGGCGAAGCGGTCACCATACCGAAATAATGTGCAGAGGATTCCGGGTTCGATCTCCAGTCAAACAGATACCTAAATGACGAATTTAAATATATTTGTTGGATCGGAATATTTGTGTATTCGTCTTTGTGTCCTCATGGCAACTACTATAAGTAGGTATTCCTAGTGCTAGCTGTTAGTATAAAAAAGAGTATTTTTAAAGTAACGCAAAAACATGCAAACTGTTTCCAGGTGGCGTCAAACGTGCGTATCGGTGACACCCTGACCCTCGTGGTGTCGTTGGAGAAGCAGCGCCAGTTTGGACTGCTGGTGTCTGAGTGCGCGGTGCGGGACGGGCTCGGTTGGGCGGAGCAGAGCCTCATCGCTGATGATGGGTAGGTTGTTGAGTGATGATAGTTGAGGGTCAAGTCTAGTTGAAGGTGTGAGAACCGTTTGTGGTTCGACTCCCGTAGCACCAGTCCCTTTGAAGGTGGTAGAACCCTTTGTGGTTCCACTCCGGCGGCACCACCGCAAATCTATTTCTGCCTCATGACAGCAGTGTTAAACTTTGCCGTGTTCTGATTTGAAGGGTGTGGTAAGGGAAACATACTTTTACGAGGCATTCCAGCTTAATCCTTAGGGGTAGCGGCGCATCTGTAGTCGACCTCAGGTAGGAATATCTAATCTTATCTGGGGTAGATTACAAATGTCCATGGGCAGCAGTAGCCATTTAACATCAGGTGGACTGCATGCTCGTCTGCGACTCCGATATTTTAAAAAGCCCACCCCACCATTACGGATTCTATTCTAAATTGATTGTCTTATTTATTAACTAGTTTTATAACCGTGCAGTTTGTTTATTTATTTTGTCTATTTGTAATTGTACTGTGTGTTGCAATATTCCTGAATAAAGTATTTTCTTTATTCTTCTTTCTTTCTCACCTAACCCACTCTCGAATATTTGGTATTTTTTAAACAAAGAAATATTTTTACTTAGTCGTTCACTTCTAAATGCTATGATTCCAGCTGCCCGCTAGACGGCGAGATAATGGGCCTCTTTCAGTACAAGAGCGACAAGCAACAAGCACAAGTGTCGTTCCCAGCGCACAAGTTCCCATACACTGCCAGTGTGTACTACACCTGCGAGGTGAAGCTGTGTGACCTCAACCATCCTACTGACTGTGTAAGTGGAGTAATATATAGTAATAGTGTGTGTTTTAATCGCTCGGCGCGCAAGGTAATGTGCTGTCTGCTGAAACAGGTCAAAGAAAAAAGGTATCCGCAAGAGAAAATAATATTTGTCAAGTAAAGGAGTAAGTAGGTAACTAAGTACGGAAGTGATAAGTATAAATTATTAGTAAGGAAATGTGGAAACCTTATATTTTTTGCTGCGCAACATAACATTTAGTATTCGCTACTTCTAATTAAGTACATTAAAAAATTCGAACGGCAGCAGAGAAGGTTATGGATAAATGACGTGATGTGATAATGATCACATGACATCATTTATCCAAGTAGGCGGTAGAAGTTTATGTGATGTCATTATAATTACCTACTAGCGCCTAAACAAAGTTCTAACCCTTATAAAGGTTGTACGGCGCCACAAAAGTTCTAACTCCTTAAAAAAGTCCTTTCGCCTTACAAGAGCTGTTTCTTACAAAAATCCTAGCGTCTTGCAGTATTATAAACGATAATTCTAGTAAATGTGCTACTGCCTTATATATAAGAGTTTTTGCGACTTACTAGAGTTATTCAGCCTTACAATAATCTTAGCTCCTTACGGTCGTATAGAAGATAATTCTGGAATCATAAATAATGTTTTCAGGAGCCCTGTTCGCACAAGAAGAACCGCGTGCGTCGCCAAGCGAACATGGAGTCCCCAGCCATTGTGGAGGTGTTCTCTGGTCTCTACGTCAATGAGGCAGACTCGCCTGACAATGATGAGGTCACTAGCGAAAAGGTAGGTTTTAGAAACACAGTAAAAATATTAGTAAACAAGGTGACAAGGGATCTTTAAATACAGTATAGAAGTATTAAGAAAACACACATTCCATTGTCATAATAAAAATTATTTCAAATATATTTTGGCAAAGGGAGATCTCCCGCCGGGCTAGGTAACATGCCCGGGGGCGGCCGTGCTCCGACAGTCTCAGTTCGGAACTTGTATATGTACAAGATGTTTAGAAAACTTTGATGGCGTGATTCAGAATACTCGTCATCTCTTGACGAAGGAAGTCGGAACAATATTATAATTACTACTTGTAATAATAGGTGGTTGAAAATTAGATCTTACAAGAACACATCTCTGAGTTGCTTTGGGTCCCTTAGAAACTGTGTCTAATTATGACATATTTTAACGGTGAAAAAAATTTCGTGATTACATACATGTTTAAAAAAAATTGTAAAAAAATATTAAACATGTTTGAACTATCCGTACTACATTTTCGTCTATAGCATTTAATCCCATAATATCCCAAAGGTTCCAAAAATAATCATATTTCAATTTTTTCAGAAGGAAGACGAGATCTGCATATCTCAACGTAACTTCGCCATCGGGATATGCATCGCTGGTGTGATCCTAATGATATGTGTGATCGCGGCCATTGCATTCATATTAGCGAGACGACGCAACCCTAAAACTTATTCACGAACGGGCAGCTCTTTATACAGCGGTCCATACACTAATACCGGGTACTCCCATACAAGTTAATTATACAGGTAAAGTCATATACATGCGACATAGTGGTCTATACAGGTGACAAAGTAGACGCAACTGTCAGTTTTGACAGGTGTTACCTGTTTTGTATAATCTGGATTAGTTGTAAAATAAAGAAGACAGAATTTCATTAAATACACAAAATAAATGAGAACTTGTCTTATTGAGTTATAAAACAGACAAATTTAAATACACAACTAAAATTTAGGCAGTTTACGGACAAATAACTAAATTAATCCGAAATGTGACATGTATATTTGAAACAGACAGTCGCCAAAGTAAAAATAGAGTAATTCCAATACAAATTAATATCAACTATTAAGGGTTTAAATAATATGAATGTGATGGCAACTTCTTTAGTTTTAGTTTTAAGTCATATTGGTCAGGTAAGTTACTGCCATGTACACTAGAGTCACTCTACAATCGAAGTTAGTAGCTAATTTAATTGGTGATAGATAGTTTAGACAACGAAGTAATAATGTGTCAACAGGAAATTGTCAGGATTAAGAATTAACTAAAAAGATAAAAATTGTAGCAAGTTTAGTTAGTATGATTGCCTATTTTACAAGTCAAGCAGGTTCGTATAAGTGATGATTACATTTACAGTCCAAGACATGGGCACGTTTATATGGAGACACGAAACATTTTTTGACACTTATGTATTTTGTGTCTAAATGTTCATGTCTAAGGTGTCTGTAAATGTAAACAGAGCCTTTATTATTATAGCTCTCTCATTACGAGTATGAAATATTAATTTCTAAATTCTGATTAATTTTGTTTAAAATTGGCATTCAATATTTTGGTGAAATGTGGTATTTCTAAATAGAATATCGTTTGCGCATATAAAATATTTGTCAAACTAATTTATGAATCTCACGCTTCAACTATTTTAGATCTTTGCAATATGAGTAATTAAGTAATATTGTTTTATTTTTAAGTGTGGCAATATCAAAATAACTGTTGTGTTCAATTCACAACGATTCAGTCAAATTAGGTAGGTTAGTACCAACATAAGTTAAGGCCTGATACCATGAAATTTATTTTTATATTTATATTCATTTTGTGATAATATCTGCAATGTATCCGTCCTAATTCAATAATTATTAGTTATTTTTAAGATATTGAAAGGTAGCCTTGAATTACGTAATAAATATAATTTGTATTTGCCGATCATTTACGCAATTTATTTTTATTTTTGTTTTACTTTTTCTTTTTAATTTAGTGATGTTAAAGGCCTGTCAGAACTCATTGTACATAACACATCTTTCTGACACAGATTAAAAATGTAACTTCTATTAATTTCAATAGTTTGATCAGGCCTTTGATTTTCGGTGGCGGGAAATGAATTCTTTAGCAGTATCTATTCAGTTTTTTACGATAAAAAAAGAAACAACTCAGTTTCCCTCCAATTGTCTTGAAGTTTTTAATCTATATTTTATACCATGGTTGCCATATTTAATTTTATATTTTTATTATTATTTTAAGTGATTTCCCGTAGTATATTGATCCGTCCATATCGGTGCTATTTCGGGCTTATCTTTTAAGTTGCTTTGCTTTTTCCTATAATATTGTAACAACGAAGATTGATGTGTGTTTCATAACTACCCCATTGATTTTTTAGTTCGATTTTAACTTTTACTAGTTTTTTTTAATTACAATGGGGTTCTGGAACCATATCGACATAATGTGTGTACTTTTTTTTAACAAATATACTGACTTAGTGAAAATATGTTTGTTTTATTTACACAACCTACTTTTAGTGTCCTACTCTGGGTCTTGGTGTAATATAATTAAGGTATTTATATGTTAATAAATGTAAAAATACCACATATATAGTATGGAGGTATGTACCATATTGTTATAGTTCGCGCCAAACTTAGTCCGCACTGAAGTTGCAAGCAGGTGTAGTCATGCAATTTGCTTCACGCGATTCATTTCTACTATTCAGAGCGGACTAGCAGTTTTGCGCGAAATATGCAGGTAATCAATGTCAATAAATGTAGGTATTTGTAGACCTCATCTTTGTGCTTTAAGTGTCCTCATCCCCTACATATGCTTATATTCATAAACTTTCTTATAGACAAATATTTTTAGAGAAATTGTGAAATAATTTATGGCGCTAACGTAAACAAGTGAACAACTCATATTTTACGTTTAACTAGGCACGACTTTACTATTTGATAGAATATTACTAAAATCTGTCTGATTCACATAAAAAGTCAGTAAATAGATTTTTAATACCTGTAACTCTTATTTTAAATAAATATATATTACCGAGATAAGAAAAAACACCAAAATAATAAACAGCGCATATATTTGCTTAGTAAATCTCAAACTTATAAAATTACAAAATATCCTACAAACATTGCACGTCACAGTATGATCTTAAGTAACAGTTATTGTTTATAAATAAATAGCTTAATCTTATATTACAAGCAAATAAGGCAACATTCTTTACATATTTCACTTTAACTAACAGTGATACATATTAAATCTGATTTTAAATAAAGAATCTACTTTTATGACAAATAGAATTATTGCAATTTATTTGGGCAACTTTTTATATTGGCAACATTATATACGGACATAATCTTTAAGACATCGTGTTTAATGTTGCCTAATAAAAAAGTTTAAATCAACCTGTACCCTTAGTATGAGTTTTTACGTTTTTACAAAAATGTCTGTTTTTGTATTTGTTTACGTATTTGCCCATACATTTCCAATCAGCGCCCCTAGTGGAGTATCAGAACTGATTGTGAACGTATGGGAAATACGTAAACAAATACAAAAACAGTCAATTTGTAAAAACGTAAAAACTCATTCTAAGAGTACTGAAATCTTTGCAGCCTATTTTATCCCGTATAACATCAACTTACCTTACATCAATATTGTCACAAAGATTAACATTTGTCTTACATATGAAACATAACATTATATATTATATATCAGATACATTTAAGCGGATATAATATAATAATACACCAATATAACAGAGTGGGATATCAATATTATATTTTAAGACAATAAATAATAAATAACTTTAATATGTCACAAACGAGTTTATATGTCATGACAGTTGTAATATGTAATGATTATAACTGAATAGGAAGCTTTATTAATCATTATATCTGATAATTCCATTTTTAAGTTGGTATAGTCCGCGTAAACTACTTGCCCGCTCTGAATATAAAAATGATACGCATCGACATCGACAAATTGTATGAGTACACCTGCCCGCAACAACTTCAGAGCGGACTAGTAGTTTGGCGCGGACTATAATACAATAAAACATACAATAATAAATCCTATTATGCATTAATTGCCCTCAAGGTTATTTTTCAAGCTTAATCTAAATATAATTTTAAATATTTAATTAACTAGTAAATACACAACGTCTTTTAAATGTATAAATTAAAAGGAAAATTGTGATTATTTAAAAAAAAAACATTGTAATCAATCTATTTCAAATCTCTCAAGGAAAGCTTTAAGTGGCTTCCAAGCCTTATGCTTATAAATAAAATCACTGGACTAAATAGATTAAAAATTTACAAACAAACACCGGTATAAAGCTAAGCACGCACTACGATTAAACGCACGCGTTTAAACGCACGTCTGTAACCGCAAAAAAATGTAACGCATTGTTATTGTTTTCTATACAAGTGCCCGCATTAGTCACTTTTTTCAGTGATTGATTTAAAAAAAAATCAAAATGTTACATTTCGTTGGCAGCTTGTTTAAGCGCGATTTTTTGTGTTCTATATTAATAGTAATCCATGATGGTACAGACATAAAAATAATTTTGCGTTTTTAGCTATTGCTATTAGTTAAAAACGCAAAAACGCATACAAACACGCACAGCGGTTGGCTTTCGACTTAATTTTAGGTTAACTAGTTACTTAGTTAACTTAGTTAAAAGTCACTGGTGCGTTTAATCGTAGTGTGTGCTAAGACTACGTTGAGAAATAGTAAAGAGATTGTTGGTTTATACATATTTTACAATTACCAAACCATTTCAATTGGTCTCGAAAGTTGAAATTTTCTAGAGGTAGAAGAAGGTTTAGAGGCAAAACAGAATTATTTAAGTTACAAAAATCATAAGAAATTTTCCAATTTCACCCCAAAAAGATAGTCTAATAATAATAAATTCCTTTATTTTACCGATGTCTGTCTTCCAAATATATTTGCACCTTTACGTTCGACTTAGCTCATCTTAAATTATAATACTTTTGATATAATTGCCTAAATATAACATAAATATGAACTTAATGAATGAACTAAATATAATATATGAAGTAATATACGACGCGAATGAATAAATGAATGAATGACATTTGTGAATGAACGATAATTATGAATAAAAATGGCAATTTTCGAATATTTTACTAATAGATTATATCATATGTAAATTAATAGATATTAAGGAGATTATTTATACTGACAAACACGTCCTATTATATTTATTTACTCTCCGTGATGCTTCTAATTTTTAACGAGCGAATAGTTTAAATATCCACAAATATACGTGTCTAAATAATATATTAATGTGCCTATAAATGTAGGAATACCATAATTAAAGTTGTGATGTGTCTTTAAATGTAGCGGCAGTCCTCGATTTACGTCGTTTCAAGTTACGTCAAGCAATGTTTTGACACTATTCCTCAAGCATATGTCAATAGTTTCGATTTACGGCATAGGAGAATTCACTTGTCGTGAGGTCAATATAATTATTTTTACTTAATTTGATAATTAAATATGTATTTCCTTTATTATAAAAACAGTTTTTTTTAAATTGAGTCCGTGTGGATCCTAACCCTTGAGTTAACCCGTATTTAAACATGAAAAAATATGTATCGACTTACATAGTTTCGATTTACGTCGCGTATTTCGAAAACCTAACATGCCGTAAGTACGAGGACTGCTTGTATTTGTAAACTTAAAGTATGTGTTTAAAACTATGTAACATTTATAGACACATACACAATATAGAGGATATAATGTATGTGTCCATAAATGTAAATGTAAATAAATATGTATAAATGTATGTCGATTAAAATGTAAGTATGTAAAATAGAGTCGACACATATGTGATACGATGAAGGATTATTTAGAAGCACCATTTACCATACATTTCTGGTCTAATTCTCAGTCTTACTATATTACTTCGTCACTTCAATATTATGCGGTTTCAAAAGTAATTTCATTCAGTTTATTTTCTAACCTAACAATAACAATGGATTATATTTCAAGCTCTTCATTGTTTTAAATATCTATAAACATAAAATAATTATATTCACAATTAATTTACCTTGATAGCTGCTGTCATATTACACACTAGCTTTACCCGCGGCTCTATTCGCGGTCAGAGGTTGGCAATAATTATTTTTTCTATCCCTCGGGAAAAGTACTTTTTTCGATAAAAGTTACCCTATATCCTTTCATGGACCCCTGACAACGTGTGTACACTATGTCATGACAATTTCGAAGTTAAGGCGTGATGCTAATAGTTGATATTTCTATCCCTCGGTAACAGTACTTTTTCGATAAAAGTTACCCTATGTCCTTTCCTGGACCCTTGACAACGTGTGTACATAACACTTTCGTAGTTAAGCCGTGAAAGCGTAACAAACAAACAAACAAATTCACTTTCGCGATTATATTTTTTAGGATTAATACAATATTTATGTCATTTATATAAAAAAGCGTGTTAAATACTCATCTCTTCAATGAAATTTTGTAAGCTTGTAATGTCGGTTTTAAATTGAAAGATAGTTCACTTCTGAATCCGCAAGGTGGCGCTACTGGCGACATATTAAAAAAAACAGAGCAACGTATAACAACTAGTATTACTAGTTGTAGTAGTAATATTACACTTTCCTTTTTTATAGAGACCTCAAATTAAAATTTTCCTAATTAATGACGCCCGTTATTAGAAAATAATGTATTTATTTAATGTTTGAGCGAACTGCATCATTTGACAACATTTGACAATTTCAGACAACTATTTTTGCCAATCACAATCTAGTAGACAAAATATTGTACAGATTGATCAATAACTGTCGTTAATACGGCAATACACGTTGTCATATCTCTTGTTACACGTTAATAAGAAAACCAGATAAAAGGGTTTTTTAATCAATAAGGGAGAGTGTCATCCATTTGCACCGTCATAAGGGAGTCTTCTGGATGTATTTCTAGCAGGGCTTCTGTACCGTCGTTGAAGGGGAAAGACACGCTGCCGTCCACTACCAAACCTGAAACGGATAACGGTTATGTAAGTTAGAATTTGGCATAGCTTAAGGGTTATAACTATTTTATTTATAACACATTAGAGAGTTAAAGAAAAGTATATATATCGGGTCGTATTGTCGCTTCTCATATGATTGTATAAGTTGTATCATTATGTTGTGTGATATAGTGTGCTTCTAATAGGAAAAGTGCCTATACAAAAATAAATTTATTTTATTTCATTTTAGGCGTTCTGGTGGTGTGCGATGATGCCGTGTCTTGGTCATGTGTCGTCGTTATATCGTATGATCGTATCGTGACATTATGTCGTGTACTCGTGTCGTGTTGTGGCATAATGCAATCAAATCATGATATCGCATGATCCTGTAGTGTGGTATAGTTATCGCCAAACTGCTAGTCCGCTCTGAAGTTGTTCCGAGCAGGTGTAGTCATACAATTTGATATATGCAGAGCGGACTAACAGTTTTACGCGGTCTATATTGTTGTTTCTTTGTGTCGTGGGGTGTCACCGTGTCGTTCGGTCGTGTCGTATGTCCAGCATCGTGGGCCGCTCCCCGCGCGTCGTGTGCCGTGTCGTGTCGTGTGTCGTGCGGTGTGGTGTCGCGTTAATAGGTATCGCGCCTGAGGTAATGCATCATAAGAGCGGTGGGCAAGGATTTTCGGGTCTCGAAGATACCCTCTTCGCCCGGGCAAATTCTCAGGTGGTAAATACCCCCCGGATTTTTGATATTTATTCATAACTAGTTTTTGCCCGCGGCTTCGCCCGCGTTTAAAATAAAATAATATAACATACTAACATACATAAAACTGAAATTTTGCACAACTTTGCTTAAGACCATCACTTGATCAAATTTATAGTTTACGATTCAATCCTTACTAATATCGATTAAAATAATCGATGTTTTGGGTCCAATAGATCGATTCTCCGATTAATCGATCTTAGATCGCCATCTCTAGTTCCCGTGGGATTTCCGGGATAAAAACTATCCTATGTCCTTTCTAGGGTCTCAGACTATCTTTGTATAAAACTTTATTAAAATCGGTTCAGTGGTTTAGGCGTGAAGAAGAGACAACCAGACAGACAGACAGACAGACAGACAGAGTTACTTTCGGATTTATAATATTAGTAAGGATAATATAAGTTTGTTAAAAACATTATAGAATAATTCATAGATTAGTAAAGATTACTCACTCAGTTTTGAGAATTGAAATAGTTGCGTAAAAATGTTTAGCCACGTCTCAGTGCTAAAATGTCCCTAAAATATTTGAAATAAGTATTTATTTATAACGTCAATTACGCAGTATTAGTTATTAATTTGTGAATTTTCCATTAAAATGTTTTTATTTGTCAAGAATTCAAAAAAAGAACACACTAAAATAAGCCGTTTGTGGCTTCATTCAATTTCAAGGCGGCGAAGTATCTTTACTAATCTATGGAATAATTAATGAAATACCGGCGTCGGTGCAGTGCGAGCGCACGGTGCACGGCACTGCCTAATAACAGCAGTGTTAGGCGCTGCTGTGTTCCGGTTTGAAGGGTGTGGTAAGGGAGACAGACTTTTCCGAGGCGTTCCAGCTTAGTCCTCAGGGGTTAGCGGCGCATCTGTGGCCGACCTCAGGTAGGAATATCTAATCCTATCTGGGGTTGATTACAGATGTCCATGGGCGGCAGTAGCCACTTACCATCAGGTGGACTGCATGCTCGTCTTCTATTCCTATATTATAAAAAAAAACAGACAGACAGACAGACAGACGGACAGACAGACAGACAGACAGACAGACAGACAAACAGACAAACAGAGTTACATTCGGATTTATAATATTAGTAAGGATAATATAATTTAGTTAAAAACATTATAGAATAATGAATGTAATACCGGCGTCGGTGCAGTGCGAGCGCACGCTGACGGCGGCGGCGCGGTCGCGGGCGCGCAGGCCGCGCGGCGCGGGCCACTCCTCGAACGTTATGTACTCGCGCACCGAATACGCCAGCTGGTCGCAATCTGCCGACAATCAATATTACATTTTATAAGACAACTAGCTGACCCGGCAAACGTTGTTGCCATATAAATAAAGAAATGTTAAGGGTGAACAACCCTTATCACTTAGGGGTATGAAAAATAGATAGTAGCCGATTCTCAGACCTACTGAATATGCATATAAAATTAGGTGAAAAGGGTAAAGCCGTTTCGGAGGAATACGGTAACTAACATTGTGACACAAGAATTTTATATATAAGATAATAGCAAACGAGCAGACCACTGCTGATAAATAGCTATAGGCACCAACGAACATTTATGTGAGCAACTTCACAAACAAAGATTTCACCGTGCCGATTAAAGAACCTGAAGACCAAAACATTCCGTTATATGTCAACGACATTCACCTTTTCCATTGAAACGAAAGAACTCCTTCACGCTAGAAAGTGCGCCAGTGATCCATCCCTAGACCGAAACCTAAAAACGGAACCGATTATATCGCCTTTCATATTATATTTGGGCGTTCACACAATGCTCAATTAACGAACTTAATTTTTTTAGGCGCGCTATAAAAGCGAAAAAGTATCAATGAAACAATTTTTATAATCAAACGGCTAAGCTGGACAATTAAGTTACAATAATAATATTTTAGTATATGAGGGTAGGTGGATATTGTCTCGAGCGCACATGTCGCTACCGTCATAAGGTGCCGGCTGACTCAGTCTATGTGCGACCGTCGGCCCGAGCGGACGTGCTGGTGCAATAGCGACTCAAATAGTATTACTACCAGGTAGGGGACAAATAAACACTATCAATTAAATATTATAGTAATGCGTAAGGTAGCTAAATAGTATTACTACCAGTGTAGAGGACACTACAATATTCGCTTAATATTATAGTAATTATATTCTCACCCGGTGCAAACATGAGCTTCTGATTATATCTCTCGGCGACTTCTCTGGCCTTTTCTAGACTGATATCCATTTTTACGTCGAAATCTTCACCTAATATCTTCATCAACTCCAATACTGAATGTGTTCGCAGGCAGTTTATACTGAAAAAATATTTAATGTTATACGTTAGTGCTAGTAGTGCCAAATGTTATGATAACAAAAGTGTCATATTGTCAAAATTCAATAATAATAGATAATGCTAGTGGTGCCTAAAGGCTCATTAACAGAAATGCCATATTATCAAAATTACCAACAATAATTACATTGTATAATGAAAATTAATAGTTGTGAAGAGATGATCATGCTAATTATTCCTAGTTATATATTTATAGAAGTATGAATGGTAAAATTACCAGCATTAGTTTCATCTTCCTTCAAGTTAATTAATTTTAAATTATGAATAAGAATACGACGTTCAAACATACCAGGTGGCAGTGCCAATGCTATTAATATTATTATGCAAGTGTGAACATAAGTGCCAACTTGCTCGGCGTAAAATAAGAGGAACAATTAAGATACCTAAAGTCCCAGCACTAGTCCCATTTGCCATTAAGGGCTCGAACACAAAACTGCGATGCGACGCGATGCGAATTCGCAACGCAGAAAATTGCGATGCGAATTGCTGCGATGCGATATCGTGCGGCGTAACGTCTCTCAGGGTGACCAACAACAACAACCACTGTGCGATGCGAATCAATTCGCAAGTTCTTGCGATGCGTCGAGGGAGCTCGCAGATTTTTGCGATGCGACGTCGCATCGCAGTTTTGTGTACGAACCCTATACCACGAAAGTACAGTCAACATTAATACCGTCTCGCTCTAACCTATGGGAGAGAGTGAGAACAACAAACCTGAAGTGCCACGACGTACTCCCAGTGCCAGTAGTGACGCACAGCCCCTAGTTCTTCGTGTGCGCCCATTTCCCATTATCCACTTGTAATCAAAGTTGTGTCGTCTCGCTCTAACCACACGAGATGAAGAGAGATAGCAACATACCTGAAGTGCCACGGCGTACTCCCAGTGCCAGTGGTGACACAGAATCCAGAGATCTTTGTATGCGTCCATTTACCATTGTCCACTCATAGTCAAAGCTATGCCGTCTCGCTCTAACCACACAAAATGAAGAGAGATAGCAAACATACCTGAAGTGCCACGACGTACTCCCAGTGCTAGTGGTGACGTACAGCCCGGAGCTCTTCGTATGCGTTCATTTCCTATTATCCACTTGTAGCCGAAACTGTGTCGTCTCGCTCTAATCACACAAGATAAAGAGAGATAGCAAACATACCTGAAGTGCCACGACGTACTCCCAGTGCCAGTCGTGACGCAGAGTCCAGAGCTCTTCGTATGCGTCCATTTACCATTATCAACTTGTAGTCGAAGCAGGGATACCCTTGATGTTACACTTTCACCTATAAATACCTGTGGATTGCCATTATTCATTCACTCATATCATTCGTTCAACATACAATTAAAATTCAAATATCCGTATATTTACGAGTATTAACACCTAAAATTGACAGGTATTTCTTTGGTTCAAGCGTGCACGAACAAAATATAAATTCCGATGAAATTACGAAATAACACTTTAATAGACTCATAATTTCATTCGTTCAGTAAGCGCATTTCATTCAATCAAGTTTACACGAATTCTATATTAATATCGATTTTGTTGATTTCCTGTTGCACGAATACAATAAATATGTGTGCGTTATGAAAAGAAACAAAGTAATTTAAAAAAAATCACTACCAAAATTTAAACATTGTATTTACCAAAAATATGTTTCTATTAGCTTTACTTGTAAGTACAATAAAATCAAATTTCGCAAGTCAATTATAACCTACATGCTTCAAATTTTGGTATTGAAATGATCTTTGTAGATATATGTTGTTTGAATAACAATAATTTAATTTAGGATCTTGGAGTTGGTCTGATGATGAAGCCAGAAGTTGCATAGGGAACTCTTCAGTGGCTACTAGTAAACCGAGTTTGGACTCACATAGTTCGTTATGGCGAATCCAATAGATTAGGAGTGTTTTAAAGTAGATTATATTAGCTTGAGTTATATGTATGTATCTGGGTATGTAAAGCAATCTCTGTCAATTTTGACACGCTTTGAACAGTCAGATTTATTTAAAATCTTGAACAATTATCAAAAATCGTTGAAAATACACGATTTCAATAATTTTGTCCCATACTCTTCATCAAAATCATCAACGTTAAAGATTTCCTTGTGAGATTTCTTCGTGGTTTTTAGTTTTTTAAACTATAATTCATAAAATTTATTTATTGTACCAGTAATATTGAATAAAAGATTTTCCCGGAAAACAGTAAATAATAAATACATACATTTATAATTAACATACCTACAACTATACACAACAAATATCTACAACAATAATCAAAATTAACTTACCTCATTAAGTGCTAAAAATGGTAGAACTTTCTTAGACAACTTCAAATTTGTGTCTTCTGGGTTGAAATTAGTGGATTTATTGGATGGATTTGATTCATGACTGTCATGTGGATTTGATACTGGTGGATACCTTTGAAAAGAAATAAAATATAATTATAAAATATTACATAGCTGTATGCAAATCAAAGTTATTACCACAATTATATTTATACCGCCACATCTATTTCAGCCTAATAATTATATTATTAGGCTGAAATAGATGTGGCGGTGGTGCCTCTAGAATCGAACCACAAAGGGTTCTACATTCTAAGGGTTCTTTGTTTTGATTTGTTGATCAATAGCGCATTGATCAACTTTAGTGCTATCAATAAAAACATCCTTCAATCTATAATAATTAGTATCGTATTTCGAACCATAGGCAAACCTATGTATCCTTATTCTGTTATTTCAGAATTGTTTATCGGTTAACAATAACCGAATATAATAGTTACCACAGTTCATCATCAACCCATTACTGTCCCACTGCTGGGCACGGGTCTCCTTTCAGAATGAAAAGGATTAGGCCATAGTCCACCGCGCTGGCCAAGTGCGGATTGGTAGAGTTCACATACCTTTAAAATTTGTTTTTATACATCTCTCAGGTATGCAGGTTTCCTCACAATGTTTTCCTTCACCGTTTAAGCAAGTGATAATTAATTTCTAATACGCACATAAATTTGAAAATCACAGGTGCGTGCCTGGGATTTGAACCTCGGACCCCTCGATCGAGAGGCCGCGTTTCTTAACCACTAGGCTATCACTGCTAGTTACCACAGTTAAGTAAGGTAACTATAACTTACCTGCAATAGTGCAAAGTATGAAGATCTACTGGGGTGATTGTGTCAAGGAGTTTAGGCTCGCAGGTGATCGTCGTTCGTATCCTAGATCGACGCATCCATGTGAACCTACCCTGCAATAGGATAAAAATATAAAACATATAAGAGTGCTAAAATTTAAAAAAGAGCTACGATTACACGTCAGTTACCGTGATAAATGGATATTAAAGTTACATATTCAAAAACGTCAGAACTAAATGAGCTACAAAATAAAAAAGTGCTACAATTACACACTAGTTAGCATAAGTAGGGATTTAAATGTAAGTTTACATCAACCTAGTAGCTAATTGACTACAAAAACGTCCCAACCAAAAGTGCTACAAAATGGAAAATGTACTACAATATCGCCAGTTGTGATTAAGCCGAGCTACAGTACACACGTCTGCAAGGCAATCTTATGTAATAGAATACTACTAAAAATACACTACAAAAGTGTTAAAAATCTTTATAAATATGTTTAGAATATTAAGTAACTGCAAATAACTATATTTATGAAACCTATCATCATACACTAGTATGATGATAGGTTTCCAATCCATTTTATGACTATTCTAATTAAGATGCCTACGAGATATACATTGCTACATAACAACATGTTGTGACAAATATTTTCTTACGGCATTTTTCCTAAATTTTGTCCGAGACCCCGCCGTCTATAATTAGATTAGTATGGTAACTAGTTAGTACATACCTCCTTCAGAGCCTGAAACGCACCCTTGACATCATTCGAACACCATGTGGGTAGGCAGAGTCTACCCACCGATTTGTGAGGGGCACTGTTGAACCCTATCACTGGCTTACTGAAACAAGTTACAACTTATTTACACAGCGCTAAGATGACATAAATATATATAATAATAAAATATAAATATTGCCTCATTTAGATTATCGGCCAACAATTCGCCGAGGAATTCGCCGAATGTTTCGTACATGAATATTAACACGAAGAGACCCATCCATATACTCATTTAACTTTATACATAATTCTTATGTGCGCGCCAAAAACTCACCACCGAGTTAAGAACGACGAGTATTGCTGAATATACCCGAGTTAGTTATTTAGACACTCATACTCGCGTCTATTCGTGGATCCTCGCCAAGAATCTGAACCCGGCAAGAATTAATTAATTAAATACATTAATTTTTCAGTAAGGTAATTCAAGTGTAATTAAAAAATTCAATACAAATCCTAATTAATATTTTTACAACATATTTTAATTAGTTGTGACATCACTCCTTGCAAGGAGTTAAAGTTTGGAGTTAAAATAAAATGATAAACTTACTTAGCGTCCCTCACTCTAGAAGCAGCTAGAAGGAAGGTGCCGTCTCCACCACAAGGTACCACCACATCGCACCAATTTATGAGCTCATCGTTGTATGTCAACCTGAAAAAGAGAAACAGAGGTATAATTATATTTTTTTAATTGCGGACGAAAGTACACACGGTAAACATTTATTAAAATATTCGTTTCTTTGTCTGTCTGTCTATTTGCTCCCGCTCTGAAACGGCTGGTCCGATTTTGATTTTTCAAACACGGGTGTAACCACGCGGACAGTATTTTTTTATAATGTAAGAGTAGCAGACGAGCGTGCAGTCCAACTGATGGTAAGTGGCTACTGCCGCCCGTGGACATCTGTAATCAACCCCAGATAAGATATAGCTCATTTTTAATATACACATAACATAGAAATATCAGAAATGCGTGTCTGGAATTCGAACTCTAGACCCGTAAGCTGATTTTCAAAATCCAAAATATATAAAATTCTCGTGTCACAATGTTAGTTACCGTACTCCTGCGAAACGGCTTTACCGATTTTCACCAAATTTTATATACATATTCAGTAGGTCTGAGAATCGGCTACTATGTATCTTTCATACCCCTAAGTTTTGCCGGTTCAGCTAGTATACTTATAAAGTACTTATCGTAACTCGTGCGAAAACATCAAAACAATTATATTATTATTCTCATTAAGTACAAGATACCTACTTTTATATGACCTTGTAACTAATGAACGAATAATATGTGTGACGTGTCGTTATTATATCTTTACGTATATAATATATGAATGGAATTGACGTTTCTGTCTGTGGTTTTTAAATAATAATTTATAAAATTAATAATAAAGAAAATTGAAATTGATATAGAAACTTAAGACTTATTCATGATTATATGAAATCGCGATTTTCTGGTATTCCACGAAAACTGTAAAAAATACTTATGTATTATATACTAAACCTGTCCGGTAAAATATGATTTCAAATAACAAAAACCCCATCCATATAGGATCAGTAGTTTTTGAGAAAATCGCGGCCATACAAATTTTCATTCATATATATATACATAGCGGTCGAATACAGAAGCTCCTTTTTTGAAGTCTGTTGAAAATCTCGATTTTAATTAATTAATTACCCGTCTGCGGAGAATTGTTTTTCAGGCGTATGTATGTGTGTGTATGTATGTATGTATGTATGTATGTATGTATGTCTCATTCTTTGTCACGCTCTACAGCCCAAACGGCTTGACGTATTTTAACATATGAGGTGTCGTTGGATTCATTATAATTATAGAAGTGACAAATGCTATATTTTTATGTAGTTAATTAATTATTTTTTTAAAATAAGGGGATCTTTTAAATTAGCCAATGCTTTTCTTAACATAAGAAAAAATAACACGGAATAACAACGTGTAAAATATTCTAACATGCATCCATAGATTATTAAAGATACTTCGCCGCCTTGAAATTGAATGAAGCCATAAACGGCTTATTTTAGTAAGTTCTTTTTTTGAATTCTTGACAAATAAAAACATTTTTAGAGAAAATTTACGAATAAATAACTAATTTACGTAATAATTATGTAATTTACGTAATAAATAAATAATTAATTATTTAAAATATTTTAGTGACATTTTAGCACGGAGACGTGGCAAAACTTTTTTACGCAACTATTTCAATTCTCAAAACTGGGTACATTTTCTTGTTAGGAGTAAGTAATCTTTACTAATCTATGCATGCATCATACTTCAACATTTTTGAAAAAAAATTTTAAACGAACATTTTTTTTCGTAAACTTGCCCATTTCGAAATTTGCTACAAATCAACGAATAAGACCAATCATAATAATTAATAAAAATATTATTTTAGTAGGAAATATTTGCACGTTTCTTAATCTTATCATATTAATGTTTGACCGTCAAACACATTAGATTATTGAAAGGTCAATGAATCGAGTCATATTTTTCTACTGGGCCTTATCATTTATGATACTTATGTCGGACACGCCCACTGTATGTGAACATCCGCTTTTATATTGCGAAAAGAAAAAAAGAAAGAAAGAACCATCGTAACAAGAAAGAAAGATAAAAACATATATTCTAACGTTGGATTTTTTTATAACATAGGAGAAGCAGACGAGCAGTCCACCTGATAGTAAGTGGCTACTGCCGCCCATAGGCATATGTAATCAACCAGATAGGATTAGATTTCGACCTGAGGTCGGACACAGATGCGCCGCTACCCCTGAGGACTAAGCTGGAACGCCTCGGAAAAGTATGTCTCCCTTACCACACCCTTCAAACTAGAACACAGCAGCGTTTGACACTGTTTCGAGGCAGAAATAGGTGTGGCGGTGGTGCCGCCTGAGTCGAACCACAAATAGTTCTACCACCTTCAAGTTGACCTGAATGCAGAAACTACAAGTAATAATGAAAAACGCTGTAAGAAGTTTGGCAAAAGATCTCTTTGCGGGCTAGGTGATCATGCCCGTGGAGCGGCCGTGCTCCGACAGTCTCAGTTCGAAGCTTGTATAAATGCCAAATATTTAGAAAACTTCCATAGCGTGATTCAGAATACTCGTGGCACCATCTCTTGACGAGTAGCGGGGAGTCGCCACAGGAGTAGTGGTAGAACCCTTTGTGGTTCGACTCCGGTGGCACTACTGCCACACCCATTTCTGCCTAATAACAGCAGTCATAGGCACTGCTGTATTCCGTGTCGAAGGGTGTGGTAAGGGAGACATACTTTTCCGAAGCGTTCCAGCTTAGTCCTCAAGGGTAGCAGCGCATCTGTGGCCGACCGCAGGAAGGACTAAACTTATCTGGGGTTGATCACAGATGTCCATGAGCGGCAGTAACAACTTACCATCAGGTGGACTGCATGCTCGTCTGCTGCTCCTATATTATATAAAAAAAGAGTATGTATGTATTTACAGGTATGTATGTATGTGTTGCATTAACAGCTAATGAACCACATGTGTGGTAATCATGTGTTTACACACATTTATCTTATCTTAAGTTGTCAAATAAAAATACACTTAAAAAACTTTCCACGTAGAGTGTACTGATTTCATTTCATTTTCATATTTATTATTAAACTGAATAAATGTATAACAAACTTGTAGTAAACGTGAGTGTGAATTAGAAGAGACGTTCCAACTTAGTCTGAGAGCCAGTAGAACTTTACTCTTCATCATGAACCCATTACTGTCCCACTGCTGGGCACGGGTCTCCTCGCATAATGAGAAGGATTAGGCCATAGTCCACCGCGCTGGCCAAGTGCGTATTGGTAGACTTCACATACCTTTGAGATTTTTTTTATAAATCTCTCAGGTATGCAGGTTTCCTCACGATGTTTTCCTTCACCGTTTAGCAAGTGATAATTAATTTCTAATACGCACATAATTTTGAAAAATCAGAGGTACGTACCTGGGATTTGAACCTCGGACCCCTCGATCGAGAGGCCGAGTTTCTTAACAACTAAGCACAGCTTGTTATCAGTTGCGTTTCTTACTTGAATCCAATAAAATAAGGACTTTCCTCACCTACTAGCCATCTCCACCTTCAACCCCATTTCCTTCAAGGTCTTAGCGACGTTCTCCTCGAAGGCCTTCTGTTCCTTATGGTTCTGCAGCATGGAGTCATAATCAGATCCTCGCTTGCGCAGTATGGTCTCCAACTCCCCATCTGAGATGTTGTCGTGGCTGTGTCTGGAAAAATAAAAAAATACATATAATTCTTGGTTCGATTCCAGTGGCACCACCGCCACACCTATTTCTGCCTCATAACAGCAGTGTTAAGCGCTGCTGTGTTATGGTTTGAAGGGTGTGGTAAGAGAGACATACTCATAACATATGCGAGGCGTTCCAGCTTAGTCCTTAGGAGGAGCGGCGCATCTGTGGCCGACCTCAGGTAGGAATATCTAATCCTATCTGGGGTTGATTGCAGACGTCAATGGGCGTTAGTAGCCACTTACCATCAAGTGAACTACATGCTCGTAAAAAAAAGACAAATAATTTAATTTTCGTAATTTTAATAACACACGGCAATGTGTCTCAAATGTTATAAGATTCTGTGGGTCAAAAAGGTACCCTATTACTAAGCTTCCGCTGGCTGTCCGTCTGTAACAGGGCTCTATCTCTTAAATTGTATTAGATAGACACTTGACATTTTTTAAAATAATTTATAACGATGACAGCTAAGCAAGAAGTTTGCATTACCGACACCTCTAGTGTTGCAATTGTTCATAGGCTGCGACAACTGACCAATAGATTGCCCATCTGCTTAATCGTTAGGCTAAATAATAAATAAAGAAGGATTATCTACTAAACATTAACAAAAAACTTGAAAATAAATGCAGGTCGCCTACAAGGACCGTTTTTCGGTATTTTTCACTTTATCTATTGAACGATTCGATAAGACAGTTCAAATGTTTACTAGATATGTGTCCATTGGTAATAGCAAATAGTAAAAATAAATACAAATGAAAATTAGTGATACGGAACATTGCATAACTATACCTAGTTTTAACCGTAAATATATTGGGATCCTTAAGCTTACCTAACAAGATAAAAACAAAATGGGTACCTATATGTTATGTTTATAAATCATTTGGAAATACCATTAATAATATAAACGACAGTTTAATTAATGTGAACATCACGTATAGGTATAATTAGATATTAATTGAGGCTATTAAAGTAACATTACACAAATATATTACCTACCTAAATTACTTTAAACCGATTATTATTAAACCTTTTGAACTTAAATCGGGAATAACTAGATTTACGAAACGGTTTTTCCAGATCATATGTTTAAAACGCAGTTTTAGATATCATAGTGGTAGATATTAATTTATTAATTATTTGCGCATAAAATAAGCTATTAGAATTATTTACATAATAATATAAATTATAGGAAATGATAATAAAAGAAAAGATAGAAAACAGAGAAGTAAAACTTTTATGAAAAAGAAATTTATTTGTAGTTTATACTTTGTAGTTAACTCCGGCGGTACCACCACCCCACCTATTTCTGCCTCACAACAGCAATATTATACGCTGCTGGGTTGCTGCTAGGAGACATCTCCCTTACCACACCCTTCAAACCAGAATAGTAAAAGTATGTACTTTTCCGAAGCGTTCCAGCATAGTCCTCAAGGATAGCGGCGCATCTGTGGCCAACCTCAGGTAGGAATAGCTAATCCTATCTGAGGTTGATTACAGATGTCCAGGGGCGGCAGTAGCCACTTATCATTAGGTGGACTGCATTTATAGTCTGCTACTCCTATATTATAAAAAAAACATAGAGCTAAGATACACAATAGAACCAACAAGGTTTTCACCAACTCTTTGTAGATACATTTTCTTTTGTTATACTTTCATTAAATTTCATAAACTTACTTCTCATACTCATATCTGGTGACTTTGGAGACGATGAGGCATTTCTCCATCTGAAGTCGATGTTCATTGGAGGCATGTTGCTTCCTGGATGACGTGGCCTGCTGTAGACGCTCATACAGCTCCTTACTTTGGCGCAGCCCTGGAACGAATAATTAAAATTATTGTGGCGCCTTCCGACTACTCGTCAAGAGATGGCGCTACGAGTATTCTGAATCACACTATCGAAGTTTTCTCAACATCTTGTATATATACAAGCTCCGAACTGAGACTGTCGGAGCAAGGCCGCTACTCGGGCATGATCACCAAGACCGGCAGGAGATCTCCCTTTGCCGAAATTATTATTAAAAAACTTAGCTTAACTAAGCCACGATTTTATAGTAAATCAACCAAAAAAGTATTAATCGTTGTAATCTAATAAATATACCAAAGATCAAAATTTGAAAATTTAAAGTAGGCAGGGCAAATCAAATGATGATCCTTGTCAGGTTAAGCATATTATATTGGTAGACTTCACATACCTTTGAAAACTTTTTTTTAAAGATGTCAAA
Source organism: Epargyreus clarus (assembly GCF_041222505.1). NCBI lineage: Eukaryota > Metazoa > Arthropoda > Insecta > Lepidoptera > Hesperiidae > Epargyreus > Epargyreus clarus. The sequence goes on from NW_027332224.1 coordinate 4,000,673, forward strand.
TATGCAGGTTTCTTCACCATGTTTTCTTTCACCGTTATAGCAATTAAAAATAAATTTCTAATAACGTATATAACTGAAAAATCAGAGTTACGTTGTTCATGCTTGAGACTCGAACCTCGAACCTCGAACTACCAGAATTAAAGGCCAAATTCCAAACTACAACCACTTATTGTTGTGACAGATAAAAAACAGCAAATCACCCTAGACTTAGACAAACCAATAAATGACGTCACAAGTCAACATAACTATCAGAATCAATAATATCATGTAAACGCCGAACTATGGGCTCAATTACGATAAAGTAATTAGCCTTATCACGCCACATTTTAATGAGTAAAAGGCGTGAACATCACGAAATTACATACTAAGCAATTTGGCGTAATCTTTGATACCTAATTATAGTATTATGAGCTACACAGGACATATTATAGAAACGTGCTGTCTTTTATATACTACTATATACTATTAATAGACTTGAAGGTAGTAGAACCCTTTGCGGTTCGATTCCAGCGGCTCCACCGCCACACCTATTTCTGCCTAATAACAGCAGTGTTAGGCTGTGTTCCGGTTTGAGTGGTGTGGTAAGGGAGACATACTTTTCCGAGGCGTTCCAGCTTAGTCTTCAGAGGTAGCGCATCTGTGGCCGACCTCAGGTAAGAATATCTAATCCTATCTGGGGTTGATTACAGATGTCCTTGGGCGGCAATAGCCATTTACCACCAGGTGGACTGCATGCTCGTCTGCTACTCCTATATTATAAAAAAATACCTAATTAATATAGTATTTATTATTCGTTTCACAGGACATGTTATAGAATTGCGTCTGTCTTTTTCAAAGGTTCTTTATATTTTAAGGCGGATTAACTACTATAAAATCTACTAATAAGCTGAGTAAGACTCTACGTCTTGGGCGGCACATTTTAGAGGAATCAATTTTTCCTGAAGCACCTTTTTACCTGACTGGGGAGGATAATATCAAGCGTATTTATGTATGTATGCATGTATGTATGTTTAATTCTTTGGCGCGCCGTGAAACCTAAACGGCTTGACGGATTTTAACATAAGGGGTGTCGTTGGATTCGTCTAAATTGTTGCAATGATATAGGCTATATATTTATGCTTTAATCTTGTTATATAATAACTCTCCAGTAACGAACTACAGAGCGTGTTTCTTCCGCCGCCACCGCGGACGTGAAACCGGTGACAGTTGCGGTTATGACGACGCGATTAATTTCCGCTGCGTACGCGATTGTCTGCTGTTTCCGCTGTAATACCACGTCCGCACGCTTGGCGTTTACCGCAAACTCCAAAGCTCTAAGCTGGGAGCTTTGCTACAAGCTTCTAAACCTACACAGAACAAGTCAAACGCTCCATCCACACGTTCGAATTTGTGACGGTTTGGCATGCGATCGATCTTTCCGTCCGACTTACCGTATTCCGCAGAGTTTGCGGGCGCGTCCGCAACCGTGGCGAATACGCAACCACACAAAACACAAAAACTATTTTATAAAATAAAACAGCTAATAAAAACGCTCCGTAAGTTTTCAACGTAAAGAAATTTATTATTTACTACCTGACCCGGCAAACGGTGTTTTGCCATATAAATAAAAACATGTTAAGGGTGAACAACCCTTATCACTGAGAGTGTTATAAACGTAGAAGTAGACAAATATAATCAGAAAGCTTTGAACTGCTAAGCTATCTGGAGTTACACGTGTTATTGTGAGTCAACCATAAAAGATAGACATATGCTGTCGTGGAATAAGTTTTATATAATTTTAAGGAGAACATTTCCGTCATACATGATTTCTGTGTAGCTTTAACTATTTAGGTTGCACACGCGACGGAAGCTTAAAAAATGGAGTAACTTCTCCCGTTTTCCCAACATTTCCCTTCACTGCTCTGCTCCTACTGATTGTAGCGTGATTAAAAGTATACTATAACCAGCTCAGGAGTATGAAAAATAATTGTACCAAGTTTCGTTAAAATCCGTCGAGTAGTTTTTGTTTCTATAGCGGTTATACATACAGACAGACAGACAGACGGACAGACAGACAGACAAACAAAAATTTTACTGATTGCATTTTTGGCAGCAGTATCGATCCCTAATCACCCCCTGATAGTTATTTTGGAAATATATTTCATGTACAGAATTGACCTCTCTACAGATTTATTATAAGTATAGATAAGTTCAACAAACGTGCGACCTTGTAGAGATATTGAGCTCGCAAATTATTGAGAGACACGCAACACACACATATCGTAACGATGCATGTATAGTATACGTCATATCAACCAATTAAGATATCTACCAAATCATTCTGCCCACATGATACTATCAGCTCCTATTTTCGTTTTATAACTAATCGAGCGATGAGTCCATCTGAAAATAACTTAAACTGCCGCGGAAACAACATTTTTTGTATAATATACCACCACCTGATGGTAGCTACTGCCGCCCAAGAACATCTGTTATCATCCCAGATAGGATTAGATTCCTATAGTCCGCGTAAAACTGAAAGTCCTACTCCGCTCTGAATATATCAATGAATCGCGTCGCCATAGCAAATTGTATGACTATACCTGCTCGCAACTTCAGAGCGGACCAGCAGTTTGACGGAGTCTATACCTGAGGTTGGTTGTTTCGAATCTTAGGTATAATCCCCGCCACTAATCCTGAGGACTAAGCTAGACTCTATCAGAAAAGTATATCTCCATACCCTTCAAACCAGAACACAGCAGAAAACACCGCTAACACTGCTGCTATTAGGCAGAAATAAACCAATAATTAAGCCACAAAGGTTTCTACCACCTTCTATCTATCTAAAGCTGATATAACATAAAATAATAAAAAACATACATCAATAAAAAATATGCGTATGATAAAATCATAGATAAAAATTCACAATAGCTAGTAGTTTAATAGGTTAAAAAAACCTTGTGTGAAGTTTATCGACCGATTACCTAACAGTTATGAAATAGTTATCGTAAGTGTGACGTTAAATAAGATATAACATAGACTTTAGAGTAACTATGCGGAAATTTAGATAAATTAACAAATCCTAGACGAATGGAGATAATTTATTATTCCATTTGACGAAAACAAATGTGTTACCATCGACTCCATTACTGTTTCATTGCTGGAAAGTTGTTCCTTTTGATGTGAAACTATAGCCGCACGTAAAACCGATTTCTGGCGTGGCGACGCATGCCGTTGCGTCGCCACGCTATACGATGGTATATATATACAGTCTATATGCAGTAGTGTGTACGGTGTGGCGACGCGTCGCCATGCGCAATCGTAATATTTTATTTTATCATTATGACATATTTAGTTCCTATCACAATATGTTCTTTTCTGCATATTACTTTTACAAAATAATGTCGATGTTTCACATCTGCCAGGCGTCCCGTGACGGCTCACATTTTTTCGTTCTAGAGTTTTACTCGGGGGTATAGGTATAGCTAAACATATAAATAGGTGTATATCTATTACTTAAGGAAAATCCTTTAATTACGTGGGTTGATTTCGGCAATTTTTCAACATCCCTTGTCCATCCTTTGTGTTATGTCATGTACGTGAGATCACTCTACCGGCGACAGATAAACAATCAAAAAAAATATTTACATAACCGCAATAAACATTACTATGTTGGCTTTAGCCATCGTTTAGTAACTTTTCCCCTCTCCTCGACGTAATATTGAATCTCCTCACTAAATTCCTCGGGTAGATAAATTATGGGACTGTACCGTTTAATTACATTTCATTTTCTTGAGAACTTAAGACACAGGGTAGTGCATTATAATATAATAATTGAAGCAAGTCTGCAATAGATGACGTCACAAGAGGCTGCATCACGCTATCGAAGTTTTCTAAGCATTTTGCTTAACTACAAGCTTATCCTTATCACACCCTTCAAACCAGAACTCATCAGTGCTTAACAGTGCTTATTAGGCAGACAGGTGTGGCAGTAGTGCCTTTGTAGTCGACCTACAAAATATTCAACCATTTTCAATTCTCCATACCTAGAATTTCGAGTCGATTCGAGTTTGTTTTTAGTGTAATGGATGATACGAGTACATAAATTACACATCCATTCCCAACTTCTGCAACGCAAAAAAAACACGCACGTCAATATTTAAATAACTTCAAGACAAGGCCACTTATTCTGGGAACAGATGATGTAAACCGATATATTTTTAGGTTCAGATATTCCAGTATCATATATGGTTATCAGTGCACTGTTATCAAATATTCGCACTTAAGGAGGTCGGCTCGGAAGTGCCTTTAAAGTTCATTAGCTTAGATTTACAGATTTAGTTATATTATCAACAGCTCAGGCTAATATTTATGTGCGAAATTCGGAGTAAAAAGTATACAAAAAAATGACATTGTTTTATTGAAAAGTGAATTGAGACGTGCGAATGTAATCTGTACCATTTGTATTATATTATTTCATAGATGCATTTCGAGTCTAGCTAACTGGGACCCTCCGGGCGCACATATATTTCAGCAATGTCAACATAAGGGCGGTGGGCAGGAAATTCGGGTCTCGAGGATACCCTCTTTGCCCGGGCAGATTCTCAGGTGGTCGAATGTCCCCTGGATTTATAATATTTATTCATGATAATATAATGTTATTTAAAACATTATAATATAATGAACAAGTATCAAAATAGACCAACCCCACTGTTAAGTGGGTGGCATTTCGAGTCACGCGTGTCACATAAACGCCGGTCGCGAAAATACATATAAAATGCAGAATTAATTCACGCTTGCGAGTGAGACGCACATTTAGGCGTAGACCTGTGCGACAGGAAAAGGTTTTTATACTTAAATTCCCTTGTTTTCCATGCGGAATTCGATTAATAGGAGCTTTTCCTGTCGCGCGTATTTACTCTCGCTTGTGCGTCCTAGTCGCATGCGTGCCACTTGCATCTTATCGTTTCGTATGTTGTGTATATACATGGGTCACGAAGAGACTGCATCGAATAAAATCATGCGCGGGTGTGACACGAGCAGGCGTAGAAACGCGTGAAAAGAAAAATCTCTTATTCGTAGATGCAATTTAAAAGTAGAATAATCCTTGCGTGCGAAATTCGATTGAATAAAGGGCGATTTACCTGTCGTGAGTCCTTAAGTTTCTCACACGCGTGCCGCTTGCATTGTATGGTTTCATGCACTCAGATAAATGTCACAAAAAGACTTCAGCGAGTTAATCCGTGCATGTGATCAGACCGCACGTGTATACACGCGCGACAAGAAAAGCGCGCAAAAGCTTCTTACAAATTGCACGCGTGTCATCTCTTACAGCGCATAAGCGATTTTCTAGGCCATTAGGACAATAATATGAGATAAGACATTCTTATGCTGTTTGTGAATCGATAACAAAAACGCGCAATACCTACTGCGTAAGTTGATAAAAATAAAATTTGCACAATCTACCCTTTTAACTAAACAGAAGGCACTTTGTTATTGTTTTATTAAAATAATACATACTTTGATATGTTTTTATAAGTCAATTCAGGCCTACAAATAAGCGGATTTTATAATACAAAAATGCTCCTAGCATTAGAGTAGCAGACAAGCATGCAGTCCACTTGATGATAAGTGGCTACTGTCAGCCACGGACATCTGTAATCAACCCCAAATAGGATTCCTACCTGAGAATGTCCGCAGATGCGTTGCTATAGTTACCATTGAGGACTAAGTTAGACGTCGGAAAAGTAAGTCTTCCTTACCACACCCTTCAGAACACAGCAACGCTGAACACTGCTATTATTAGTATTAGGCAGAAATATTTGAGGCGGTGGTGCCTCAGGAGTCGAACCACAGACCTCTACCACCTTATACATAATATTAACATATCTATTACTAATATTATAAAGAGGAAAACTTTGTTTGTTTGTTTGTTTGTTTGCAATGAATAGGCTCAAAAACTACTGGACCGATTTTAAAAATTCTTTCACCATTCGAAAGCTACATTATCCACGAGTAACTTTTTGAAGCGATACAAAGTTTGCCGAGTCAGCTAGTAGCATAATAATTTTATGAACATTACTTATTTTGTTACTTGTCGATGCATTAAAAATATACCAATTATTTATTTTTCCTTCTCAACAATTTCGAGAAGTGTCGTCTGTTGCCGTATTTTTCCACTGATAAGGAATTCTAAATATAGTCACAGTCCGGAACGGAGCGGTTTCGGTGCCCGAGACTGGGGCAGAGTGTATCTCGATAACAGTGGAAATGTATGCAACTCGTGGAAAAATTGGGTAAAAGCTGAAGAATAAAAAGAACATCTCGAATTTATTATCCGAAGGCACCATAGTGACCTGAAGTTTGGTTTTCCTTCTAATGATGGTGCGGGATTTTCGAATGTTCTAGAAGATATTTGCATTTTAAACTACGTAAGGCAACCAATGTACAAATTTAAGTAACGTTGGGCGTGGTCGATAGTTGGATGGGTGAACATTAGTATATAAGCTACATGCGCTTTTATGTTTCGGAGGGCCCATTAGGCCGTCAGATTTGATTCGTTAAAATATTTGCAACCATCAAGAGAGCGCATTTTGCTGACCTACATAGAAAACATGAACTATGTCAATTTTATAATGAGTCGAGGAAGAAATGCAAAGAAACTAAGTAAATACTTATTAGGTACTTATTAAACTAATTAAATATTTATAAGTCGAGGAAAAATGGGAAAAATATATAATAAATGACCACGAGTCGATCTTGCACACGGAGAGTTACTAAATTGTATTTAAGTTTTTAATTTTAGTAATTGTTATCACAGCAGCCATAGAAGTAAATGCATTATGAAAATGTGAACTGTCTATCTATTAGGATTCAAGAGAGAGCCATGTGACGGACGGAAGCTTGGTAATTAGGTTCCGTTTTTCCCTTTGGGTACAGAATACTGAAAAGTCTTAGGGGGCGCAAACTTTAAATTGAAGGTTTAATAGAACCCTTTGTGGTTCGACTCCGGCGATACCACTGCCACATCTTTTTGTGCCTAATAATAGCAATGTTAAGCGCTGCTGTTTAAAATGGTAAGGGAGACATAATTTCCGATGCGTTCCAGCTTAGTCCTCAGGGGTAGCGGCACATCTGTGGCCGATAATCTTACAAGAGGCGCAAAATCCAATCCCAGTTTCAGGGAAAACCCGTGCCTAGAAAAAGCGTGTGACAATGATTGTAGCCAATACTTTTCAAAATATTTACATCACTTTCATAACGGCGTAGGAGAACGTGATGAAACCTATTACCCAAGTTCTCCGTTAATAACATTTTAATTATCGTATTACGAAGGGTTCAAAGGGTTAAGTAAACAACGAGGTGTTTTGAAATAGATAAATATTTCGTTGATCGGAGAATTTACGTAATTATTTAATTCCCAGCCAAATAAAACCCCAATTAAATACCTTCCTTATGCATACCTACTAATTAACTTAGAGTCGATTTCACCCACATTTAATTTAAAGTAGAGTTGCTATCCCTGTATAACTTTACTCTGTCGATTTATTCCATGGTTAACTTTGTTCCATGGTTAGCGACGTTGGTCAAATCGGCCCTTAATTAACTAATTATTTTATTTATTCTGTAACTTATTATATTCTGTAACTTTATAAACGTAAATAAGCATTGTTTTTTAAATTCGGTTTGATTTTGGATCCCACTGGAAGAATTTTTAAAAAGTACGACTAATTTTTTGTTTAAAGTGTTTTAGGCTGCCACACAACACAATTCGGCAGAATTTGGTGTGGTTCTTTATTTTGTTCAAGGTTTTTTTTTTATATGATAGGAGTAGCAGACGAGCATGCAGTCCACCTGATGGTAAGTGGCTACTGCCGCCCATGGACATCTGTAATCAACCCCAGCTAGGATTAGATATTCCTACCTGAGGTCGGCCACAGGTGCGCCGCTACCCCTGAGGACTAAGCTGGAACGCCTCGGAAAAGTCTCTCCGTTACCACAACCTTCAAAACGGAACACAGCAGCGCCTAACACTGCTGTTATTAGGTAGAAATAGGTGTGGCGGTGGTGCCGCCGGAGTCGAACCACAAAGGATTCTACCACCTTCAAACACTTGACGGTACACAGCCACTACCGTCCATGAACATCTGTAATCAACTCCAAATATGATTATTGTCCTACCTGAAGTTGGCCATAGAAGAGTTGTTACTCCCGAGGATTAAGTTGGAAATCCTGGGACAAATATTTCTCCCTTACCACACCGTTCAGGGGAAAACATGGGAGGGGGACACAGGGGAGCGTTTAACACTGCTGTTATTCCAATATATACCAATATGTATAATAGTAAGAGGTCACCAACAAAGCAGTATTACATTGCAGCTTATTCATGCATTGGAATCATTAAAACACAGTTGGAATGATAAACTATTTTCATAATTACCCCGGTAGAAACTGCCAGTAACCAGTAAAATTGTGTCATGTTGATAAACAAATGAATTGTGGAGCGGCATCCTTTGTTATCTGGGAATGTTAACGATTGTTTACGATCGGAAACTTTTTGTTTATGTTGTGGAAGTTGATTTTGTTATGTAAAGATCGAGAGAATAATCCGCTTTTAAATCGAATACAAGAAAAAGGACCCTTATATGTGCGACTAGCGGGGTATATAGGTCGCACCTATTTTTCCCTGATGACAACAGTGTGAAGCGCTTATTTTTTTTATAATATAGAAGTAGCAGACTAACATACAGTCCACCTGATGGTAAGTGGCTACTGCCGCCTATGGACATCTGTAATCAACCCCAGATAGGATTAGATATTCCTACCTGAGGTCGACCACAGATGCGCCGCTACCCCTGAGGACTAAGCTGGAACGCCTCGTAAAAGTCTGTCTCCCTTACCACACCCTTCAAACCGGAACACAGCAGCGCCTAACACTGCTGTTATGAGGCAGAAATGGGTGTGGCGGTGGTGCCGCCGGAGTCGAACCTCAAAGGGTTCTACCACCTTCGCTTATGCGTTGGTTTGAAGGGTTTGTTAAGAGAGATATATTGAAGGCATTCCTATTTTGTCGTCAGTGCAGTCCACCTGATGGACGTCATTAGCCGCTTACCATCACATGGACTGCATGCTCGTTTGATACTTCTATATTTCAAACTAGCTCACCGGCAAACTTTGTACCGCCTCAAAATCTATTTATCAAATATATTTCATATAATATAAAATATAGCCTATGTTACTCGTGGATAATGTAGCTTTCGAATGGTGATCGATTTTAAAATCGGTCCAGTAATTTTTGAGCTTATTCACTAGAATCAAACAAACAAACTAAGTTTTCCTCTTTATAATAGTTAAGATAACTAAAGTGTCTATTTATTACGGTTCGAGAGATAGAGCCCTGTGACAGACGGACAACCAGCAAAGTCTTAGTAATAGGGTTCCGTTTTAACCCTTTGGGCACGGCACCCTAAATAATGCACTTAATGCTGAAATTACTTGTTACTTCCATACATACCTACATACATACATACAACCCAAGCTAATAAAAGCGTGTTAAAAATGCCCACTGCCCCATTTATCGTCAAATCTACCCCTCCTACATATAATATCGCAACCCACAAAAGTACCTTTTCGTTTATATTGGATAAATTGCTTTATTTTAATGTGTTTTATCGACATAAGTAACGTTATAAAGCGTATAAAATAAAATATACATACCAAATTTCATAGACATACCTGAAAAAAATGCAGATTTATTCGCATTTTACCCTATTCGAAACTTTGAAACGCTCTCCTGTAAAGATGTAATTTTGCAGTTACGATATTATACGTAGGAGGGGTCGAAATGCAGCTTTTACATATAAAACATAGATTAGTAAAGATTACTCACTCCTAACAAGAAAATGCAACCAAATTTTGACACTTGAAATTGTCACTGTCATCTATTTTCGTGTTTTAAAAATATTAATAAATATAGTTTTTAAATCATTTACGTATGAAACGATATTTCTCCGCACTTTTTCTTCGATTTCGTGTTTTTGCACCACTTATCTGCGTATGTCGGCATTATTCCGCGTAAATTACACCATGACAGCCATTAAATGGCTGACAGAATTATCAGCCGTTTAAGCCATTTAATGGCTTCCTTCAATTACAAGGCGGTGAGATATCTATACTTATCTATGATATAAAATAATAAAATTATTACATAACCAATAAACAGGAAATATATAATTATCATATACGAGTATTAGCAGACATGATCACTTCAGTTCCATGTATGCACTATTTGTAAATAATATACTGTTTACATATTATTGTTATGATTGTGTGCAATGATCCAAGGATATACTATAAATAAATGTAATGTCTAGTGTAATGAAATAAGAAAATAGAGCATATATAGACAGTGTTTAGTGATATTATTTACTAAATCTAGCATTACTAGGAACTATTAAGTATTTTTATATATTATTATAAGGGTAGCAGACGACTATGCAGTTTATCTGATAGTAAGTGGCTACTGGCGCCCATGGACATCTTTAATCAACATCAGGGGGCCTACCACCATCTTTTAAAAACCATCATAGTTCAGGAAAGTTTTATTTCAATATTGCATCAACATTATTTTGTTTCGTACCACGACCTGCTTAAAACAGTTTTGTTTTATTCCTACCGAGTGATGTAAAAGAATAAGTAATTTGTCTGTTCCTTATCCGAGACGAAACGAGACATCGAAACCACATTCGCACCACGGTCTTCATTGTGTTCCGTCATACAAAGATGAACAAACTTAAACCCTTATTCATTTTTAGCTTTTCCATTGTATAAAACCAACTGAAGTTGTCATATTTTGCTTAAAAAGAATGAATATTAAGGATCGATATAATAGAAAACTGCTGATTGTAATATTATAAAAACAAACTTTAACGAGGTCGTGGTACGAAATTTCAATGTATGATTAAAATAATACTGTTTTAAGAGATGGTAGTAACCGCCCAGTTAAGAATATATTCCTACCTGAGGTCGACCACAGATGCGCCGCTACCATAGAGGACTAAGCTGGAATGTCTCGGAAAAGTATGTCTCCCTTACCACACAAGTATGAACCGCTCGTGCCTTTTATTTTTAAGTTATGTGCGTGTTGAACTCCAACACTGAAGGTTCGGTATAAATCAAATTTTCATTAAAGGGTCTATCTATTACGGTTCAAGAGATAGAGTCCTGTGACAACCGGACAGACAGCGGGGACTTAGTTATAGGGTCTTATTGTTACCCTAAGGTCGTTTGTCCACTGCACTGTCACCGAGCCGATACCGAGAACAAGATTAATTCGGGCCGATTTTAATTAGTTATGTCGTGACGGTAATAGTTTGTCCACTGCGACAAATATCGGCGGTTTATTTTGTTCCAGCTGTCACTCGTGTGACGGCAGTGTATGGACAAGTTCCAATGTGTTTTACATTACCCATCGGCCCGTTAAAAACTCTGTGCCGACCTAGCGGTCACGCCGATTTATTCGGAATATCGGCGGCCGGGATGACGGTGCTCGGGTGACGGACATTCGGTGGACAAGCGACTATAATAAATGTATGTACGCTACTTCGGCGCCGTCATTAATTATCGGTATCGGCTCGGTGTCGGTGGTTGGTGGACAAACAGCGTAAAATGAAAATCGAAACATAGCAAATGAAAAGAAAATAAAAAAGTTCTGTTAACAAACGAGCTTTATTCTATCGTTTTCGTATAACGATGCGCCCATACGTACACTTTCCATGCACTAAAAGATTAAGCTATATATATTAAATTGAAATAAGGAAAAAATGCACACGAAACATATGTTCAAGATAAGTGTTTTCTATCTTTACCTAACCTTCACATACACTTTACAACACTTGAGCGTCGAAAGCAGACATTATCCAACCATTGTTTTTGCACAAACATTTGCTCAAAACAAACAACGTGAGACCTTGATATTTGCGAATAACAAAGGTATGAGTTATTTTATTATCAAATAGCAATTCTTATCAATATCGGAAGAATATTTCGCAAATGACACTGATAAGATAAATTTATTAATTTAATAGTAATAGTTTTTGCAAGATTATGACTCTATTTTATCTTTTTTCTGCTTATAGATAAAATAAAATTAGAAGTATGTGTGTACTTGCACGTAAAAAGTACTTCTGTGGTGTGATTATATATATATTTTTGTGCATTCAAACATATTTTACCTAAAGAAATGACCACTATACGATAAGAAATACACAAGATATTTACTTCAATACCAATTAACTTTTTAATATACACCAGTTATTTTATTTTTTTTATTTACATTCAAAAGTGTCACATTACTACCTTTGAACACACATCAAAAATATTCATATATTAATAAGGGTTTTGATATATGAATAATTTAATTTTAAACTAGATGGCGTTGGATATAATCAAAAGCAAATAAATTATGTGTTACATCGTCTTGCAATTTTCCCCCACTAAATATGTATATACATGTGTTTTATTTTCTCTACTGTGCAAAAAAATTATAACTTTAAAAAATTACATTGACAATGCCACTATTATTTAAAAGATTAATGTAATTAAAATGTAATTAGAGCAGCGATAACCCAGTAATATTAAAATCCACTTAATTGTAGGGTGCTTAGTACTCAAGGTTAACAGCTTAGTTTTTTAGTCTTTAGTGCTTAAATTAATTATTATTGATATTAACTGTCAGGTTTATTGTACAATATAAAATAAAACAGCCAGATATAGACTTGATTGGTAAAGTTGAAAGATTTTGCTAAGAGAAGTAAAACTTCAAAAACACTGGGAAAAAATTTGAAATAAAGAAAGAAAGAAACATTTATTCGGATAATTGCAACACAAATGAAATATTATAATAGAAAAAGACAAAAAAAAAACATAAAACAAAAGAAAAAAACGACAAAAAAGAACAATAATTTCTAATAAGTGTGTAAATGTCAAAAATAAAAATATATGCTATCATAATTTCTTAGTTCTACATCAATATCAACCCATTACCGTCACACTTTTCGGGTACGGTGTCCTCTTAAAGTGAGGGATTTAGGCTTTAGTCCATCGTGCTGGACAAGTGTACATTGATAGACTTCATATACCCTTGAAAATTTATTTTTAACAACTCCTGGTTTCATAAGTTTCCCCATAATGTCCCCCTATTTCCTTTACAATTTAAATAAGATTTAATTTATTTCTAATACACTTATAACTTTTATAAATTAGATGTGAGTGCCTGGGATTTTTACTTCGATACTCCTGAGATTGAAAGACCAAGTATTAAGCACCAATTTTAGTCATAGCTTGGTGCTTAAAACTTATCTATAGATAATCTTCTCAGAGAACTGTAAAATGTACCAAAAAATATTTAACTAATGAGTTGGACTAAGTCCTAATACTGTATTTTTTGAGATTCAACCGGTACCCAGCAAAGAAATAATAATAAAAGATGATAGAAAAGTTTAAGTAATTTTTCCTTTTTGGATGACCATGTAATTTTAAATGCAATACAATTTATATCGTAAATAAGAATGTTCTGGTACATACACGTGTTCTTACAATAATAAACGTCGGATAATATGTTTTGAACATTATTGTTTATATAGGTGTTTGCAAAATGTTATTAAACTTTTAAAGTTATGTATACAATAACATATGTATATGAAAACTTTTACTTTTACTTAAAATAAGAATCTTATTATTGCTATCATATTTTAAGTTCAAAGTTTAAAGAACCCTTTTTGAATCTACTCCTGTGGCACCATTGTCACATATTTGCCTGTCTAATAACAGCAGTGTTCAGTGCTACTGTATTCTTAGGGTTACCAATGCATCTGTGGCTAACTTTAGGTAAGACTCTATATTAATTGAAGTTGATAACACATGCCCATGAGTAACAGTAGCCACTTTCCATCAGGTGGAGTACATGCTCATTGGTACTTCTTTATTATATAAAAAATGTCATGGATTTGTATTACAAAAGCAAGTATAAAAATCTTAATGGACAAGCTATTAGATTGCCTTATGAATGAACAATGAATGAACAATGTGCTCTGCGGTTTCACCTGCATTAAAAGTGTCAATATCCAAGAGATTTTGTGGGTCATGTTTTAGATTTTTTACACAGAACCCTATCTTTTTCTAAAATCAAAGTAGTCTCAATTTATTCTTTATAACGAACCAATCCAAAATTAAATCTATTCATTTACTTCAAGGTTCAAAGCCTTTTTTCTCAAGATTGGATAAAAAGTGGAACATTATCTCAGCTATTTTTATAACATTATCTGTGGTTCTAAATAAATATTCTTGAGGAAAGTCATGACCAAATTAAAAACAAACAAACCATTATACTTGAAATAATATAGATTACAGAGCAAGTATGTAAAAACATGTAGTGTCATTTCTAATATTCAATCTATCTTAATTTAGCCAACCAAAACTTGAAAATTGGCTATTTCTATACTATTTAATGTCGATCTTTCGAAAGGAAACCTTTGTATAGATCGATTATATATTTATTTATAATGGATGTATACATGTAGACTCGATTATTAATCCTAACTAATATTATACATGTGAATGTGTGTTTGTTTGTTTGTAACACTTTCACACCTTAAGTACATAACCAACTTTCATGAACTTTTCTACACACATTGTCAGGGATTCAGAAAAGGATATATGGTAGGTATCTCAAAACAGTATGGTTCCTGAGGGATGAAAAAGGTGTGACCGCGGGGGAAGCCGCGGGTAAAGCTAGTTTATCATCAGTACTTACTAAAGTATAAATTATTGTCCTTTAACTTTTACATGACAAGCACCAAAACAAAAAACTCGAAGTCCACACTAAACCAAATCAAAACGTTGGTAAACAAGCATTGATCTATAAATATAAAGATCCGCCACAAGCGGGCAAAACTTGAAACATACAAAATACGGCAAGTGGTGTAAAACGACTTCAGCCAAGTCCAGTCGCTCTCGCGCGGCGTAGTAATACACACGAATGTCACGGAACACGTTGAACGTCATTATTTTGAATTTAAAGCCTCAAAATGCCTTCTTGTGCAATGCGTAAATGCAAAAATTATGCTCGAAAAAGAAACAAACTTCATGGAATCACCTATCACACGTAAATGAAGAGAAATTATTAAATTTCGTTTATTTTTCGTGTTCGATGATGACATGATTACGTGAGTAACCAGAAAGAGACAAAGTATGTTTTTGTCAATGAAAGTGATAAAGACGCAAAATGCATGGTCATAGATCAACAGAACAGAAGTGACATTTTATTGAATCTGACGATGTTCATATGTCGTATGTTATAGTTTAAGATCCCACTGCTTAATTTTTATATTAGTGTGTTTTTAGTCAAAATATAACATTTTATGGTTTATTTTAATAAAATAAAATCGATATATGGGAAATTCTGTATCCTAATCTTTAAATTTCCTTCGATACCTGTGGTAAATAATAAAAAATATTACCATAAAATTTATATAGGATAGTATACGGTATTTTAAAATTTCTTTAATTGAATAAATATTTCAATCATTAAGGTCGTATTTCTTCCTTAACCTAAACATAATTTAATAAATAATCTTTGTATAGCCAGAAATTAATCCTCAAAAAGACCACGGTAAAATTAGAATCTTATATATAAAATTCTCATGTCACAATGTTAGTTACTGTACCTACTCCTGCGAAACGGCTTTACTGATTTTCACCAAAATTTATATGCATATTCAGTAAGTCTGAGAATTAGCTACTATCTATTTTTCATATCTCTTAAGTGATAAGGGTTGTTCACCCTTAACATTTTTTTTATTTATATGGCAACACAATGTTTGCTGGGTCAGCTAGTACATTTATAAAATTTACACAACTTTGCAATTAATGGTCGTGTGTAAAATAAAACTGATAATAATAAACATAGATTAGTAAAGATACTTCGCCGCCTTGAAATTGAAATAAGCCACAAACGGCTTAATAGTAAGTTCTTTTTTTGAATTCTTGACAAATAAAAACATTTTTAGAGAAGATATACGAATAAATAACTAATACTGCGTAATTTACATAATAAATAAATAATTATTTCAAATATTTTAGAGACATTTTAGCACGGAGACGTGGCAAAACTTTTTTACAGAACTATTTCAATTCTCAAAACTGGGTACATTTCTTGTTAGGAATGAGTAATATTTACTAATCTATGATAATAAATATAAACTATTTTTAAATCATATATTTTAAACCAGTCGATACATCTGTATAGATACATTCTTTCAAATTATATTTTTATTTAATAATTATTTATTTAGTTAAACTGTACTATAACATTTCTACGTAAACGACGTACTAAAACTATTATCGACAGTTTTGGACATTTTTTACCTTCTGTTCCATTATTTCATTGTCTTTGACAAGCATGCAAATCAATGGGATAGCCACCATACATCCCGTTTTTAACGGGACAGTCCCTTTTTCCGATGCTTCGTGCCGTTGTCTCCGAAATGAACCGTTGCCATTGTCAATTAAGTAACAGTATATAGTATAATTATGAAAAAAAACATGGGGTGCTCCATTTACCAGTTTTGTAAAAAGCGCCCCACATTTTTTCCACAATTATACTATTTACTGTTCCTTAAATGATTCATAGATTGAAAATTATTTTCTACTTTTTAGTTAATTTTATCATAAAAGCGTGTTTTTAAGTATTTAACTATATTTTTTCAAGTAAAAAGTATTTGACTTAAAAAAATCGATGTCCCGTTTTGACTGAAGTAATCATTGGTCACTATATTCCATGGTCAATATTTACGTTTGCGTAGACTTGAAACGCAAGGTCAAACACTAGTTGTCTTTTTTTATCACATTGTTCTAATAGCTCTGTCCCTTATAGAACATTTGTCTATGTAGTAAAGGTAAGTAAAATAAAAAACGTGCATGTGTGCTATCAAAGCAGTTTCGCTCAAGTTTTCTCTTAAGTTAGCGGGCGTATAACGTGTCTAGTATAAAATGTCATTGTAAACAAGTCACAAAATACTTGAAAGTTATCAATGCAATAAAACCAGTTTGTAAAACCGGTTACTTTCATATCACAAAGCATTCATTAAACAAATTAATAAGATTATTTTTCCAATTAATTTGTACTCACCATTTTATTTATTTACGTATTCAAATACGTGGAAAAAAGTTCGAATTAATTAACGGTACTTTAGCTGTCGTTTACGTAAACATAAAACTTTAATTATTAAACAATTAGACATAATTACTTACGCTTCAATCCTTGCACGACCGAAACGGTGAAGTTGTTCAACACTGACATAATAAACACGTAATTTGTTATCAATTATCACAAAAATTCTTATCACCACACACCCAATAGCCACCGATGCCCGGCACACACTAACTAAATAACTTCATAAATTCCAATTACTAGCAGGCGTGGCAGCTTAATCGATGTAATTTAGCTTTAATTGATCATGAGAGAGATAAACTATCTTTCGTTAATTCGCAATAATTCTTCTCGTTTAAATATTATTATGAACCAACGAATCGAAATCAGACACCGTGCTAGGAATGTCTTGAAAATCTTGAAATTTGAACATGCCTGTTGTCAATGTCATTTTTTCGCACAGATTGCGATAAATTGGCATAACTGTTTCGTCTAGAAACTTCGTGCATTTTCAAATAACTCTTGAAGGTGTATATTTTTGTGGTGGCTCAAAATTTTATCAGCAAAAAATACCTAGTTATATAATTACTAGTTTTTGCCCGCGGCTTCGCCCGCGTTTAAAAGAAAATAATATGACATACTAACATACATAAAACTGAAAATTCGTACCTTGATTGGAACGACAGTGGCGCCATCTGGCGAAAATTGGTCGTACCAGGTGGTAGAACCCTTTGTGGTTCGACTCCGGCGGCACCACCGCCACACCTATTTCTACCTAATAACAGCAGTGTTAAGCGCTGCTGTGTTCCGGTTTGAAGGGTGTGGTAAGGGAGACAGACTTTTCCGAGGCGTTCCAGCTTAGTCCTCAGGGGTAGCGCCGCATCTGTGGCCGACCTCAGGTAGGAATATCTAATCCTATCTGGGGTTGATTACAGATGTCCATGGGCAACAGTAGCCACTTACCATCAGGTGGACTGCATGCTAGTCTGCTACTCTTATATTATTAAAAAAAAAAAAACCAACCCTGGAACCTTCGTGGGCTCATGGACAATAACTTTGCTAAAGATAATGTGATAATGTTATTACATCACTTGATCAAATGCATAGTTTACGATACGATACGATAATCCTTACTAATATCGATTAAAATAATCGATTTTTTTCGTCCAAAATCGATCGATCTTAGATCTCCATCCCTAGTTCCCGTGGGATTTCCGGGATAAAAACTGTCCTATGTCCCTTCTCGGGTCTCAGACTATCTTTGTACAAAATTTCATTAAAATCGGTTCAGTGGTTTAGGCGTGAAGAAGAGACAACCAGACAGACAGACAGAGTTACTTTCGGATTTATAATATTAGTAAGGATAAAAATGAAGTAAATTCTGAAATACTACTATTTAGTAGAACGTTATCACTAGTAGAATAAATTAGGCCCATCATAAATAGCATATAAGTTACGTAATATTTTATCACCTCGTAAATCAGCGGTTGAAGGATAGTAAATTACTTCCAAAATAAGAATTATCAAATTATTAAGATAACTAGCAGTGCCCACATCTTCGCCCGCGTTTTAAAACAAAATAACATGACAAAATATAACTGTAAATTTATGCCTTAAACAATTTTAACGATTTTATTTAAAACGAGTCACTTAATGTCTACTTTAGAATCACGCAAAGTTAAAAAGTTATGATTATTTTTTTCGAAAAACGATTATACTAACACTTATGCGATTTAACTCCATCGTTTAATTACAGTTTAAAATGTACGTTTCCTTTTCACAGACAAAACAAATACAGGTCTGTGTTCTTTTCCCATTTTGAATCCACAGCAAAAGTGTCAATCCTTCATGTAGCATAGTAGAAGCTGCAGCTAATTATTGATAGTCGTCTCAAAGGGGAGAGACAAAAGCTGCAGCCTCCCTAAATAAGGCCGGATTTAGAGGTCTAGAGGCCTTGGGGCAACAAAGGAGTGGAGGCCCCCTGGCCCCAAATTATTTTCCGAATAAAATTAACATTTTTTTCAGTTGAATTTTTCAATAAATATTTTATTGTGAAACGCAGGTAGATTCTTCTAGTATTCATGTTTGTACAAAGTACTGTAGATAAAGGTAAAACAGCGAAAAAAAATATCAAAGGAAAAGATATATTTTTTTTACTAGTGTTTACTAGTCGGAATTAAAAAAAAACCGACGTCTCTATTGTGGGGGCCCCTCTTTTGTGGAGGCCCCGGGGCTGCTGCCCCGGTTGCCCTCCCTTAAATCCGGCCCTGTCTCTAAAGATTCAAAAAAGTCTTCGACGTTCGTATTAAGTCGTAATATATTTTTACGATTATTTTTCTCCTATTATTTTGCCTTTGGCTTACTGGCGTGCCAGCGATGCCCTTGCTAAAGTCTACTCAATCCAACGACTGATCACAGTATAATAAATGATCTACGTAGTAAAGGGCGAAACTGAAAAATATAAAAAGAAGGAGAAATAATAAAAACACAAACTGGGTAATTGTTTATTAGTTCCAGTATAAAACAGCTAATAAACGATACAAGCAATAAATAACAAATTCAACAACACTTTTCTCTTCACCTCACATTATTTACAACTTTGAGGATTCTTCGTAAGTATACTAAATACCATTAAAACTATTCTCGAACTAACCCATTTCAATTTCCACACAATATATAAGAAAAGTTAGGCAATTGTCCCAACGCGAGCGAGCGACGGTCGAAAACTTTCGCCGAATATTTTACAAAATTTTGCTACACAAAACAAATGCTATAAGACTCATCACTTACTTATCGCCATTTATAAAAACAACATTAGTATTTATAATTAAGCATTGAATAGTAAGCCATAAATTGTATTGTAATTGTAATCGTATATTAAAAAACATTGGATGAAAATTTTATAAAAAAAATCTAATGTCAAATTATTAATTGAACAGTAGTTTTTTTACAATCTAAAGTTAATTTTATTCCATTTCAGCTTAAATAATTATTAATACGGATTTTATTCATGATTCGATAAGCCAAGTGATGATGTCATTTCTCAAAAAATACGTCCCTTATAAATGTAGTTAATAAATTCGTTGTATACACAACCAAGTCTCGCCCCGTCCCTGTGACTCGCGTGACAGACGCATATTTATTCTCACTCTTTCTTCGTCACTCTTCAGCGATGCGACAATCGCCTTATAACCTAACGCTAACCAAATGCTTGTCATCAATTTCAAGTTGTTTATGTATAATTACAATTATTAATCATAATTATTATCAGTCATTAATGGAAGAAGCTAGCTAGTATAATTGATCGCGTGAAAAAACTAATTTTATGTATAGTCCGCGTAAAACTGCTAGTCCGCTCTGAATATAGAAATGAATCGCGTCGCCATAGCAAATTGTATGACTACACCTGCTCGCAACAACTTCAGAGCGGACTAGCGGTTTGGTGCGGACTATACCTACTAAAAATTTAATTTTACTAATTTTTGTAACAACTTGAAAATGATGAAATTATAACTATATTCTCAAGTGATTGAGTTAAGTCTTAGAAGAGAAAAATAATAAAATAAAGGATGTATCTATTCATGAAACAAACTTTTCTAAAGTCGAGCCTGTGTATGACGTGGAAACGTATAAATATATGTATAACCCTCACATTGCTAGTAAAGTTTTGTAATATTTAAAACGTAATGGGCTATTTTGTGCAGTTTTTCGTTGTTTTGAAAACAATAATTCGAAGGAATGTCTAGGGAATAGAAGAAAACTAGTTTTAAATTTAAAAGCAAAATTTACAATTCAAGTGTTGCCGTATCCTTCATGAGAATATTTTTAAAACCCAATTTTTTTTATTTTAAATAAATTCAGCATAAATGGTTGCGTTGCCATATTTGTTAATTCCTTATTTTCCCAACACGCACTGGCAACACCAGATTGAATTGTCAATTCTGCCCATAGAGTAAAAAAACACAAATATTCAAAATTAACAACTTTTGTTAGTATTTGTTAGTCTGTGCGGCTTAACCGATTTCGATGTGGTCGTATTAATGAGACACATTGATAGAAATGCATTTGTTTTTAACAAATTAATTGACTAGATAAAGCTTTTGAGTATAACGTCTTTTTAGTTTGTTTTAGTTTTTTTGTGTTTAAGAATATAACCATGAATTTAAAATAGATAATTATGAGATAAATATTGCCTTAGTAGTTAGTACCAATCATAGACAGGTAAATTTTGCAACTGAGCGTGGAAGGACAAATCGGAAAGTATGAGATATATGGAAAATATTCAGTCTTCCCGGGGTTGATTTTGATATTTAGAAATGCATTTTCTGAACATTTTGACCATTCACGCTCCATTGTAAATCCACTCTGTATATAATTAGAATATTTTCAACACAATATAAAAATAATTAGTTTCCACCTTTTCAATAGTAATTGAAGTTTTATAAATAAACATGCTTAAATTCAAACCATTTTATTTTAACACTCCGATATTGAGAAAATACGACTGCGTTATCCAAACATGGTCTGTTATTAATTTTAACTTGCGTACGCGCATTTTCTCATGTCATATAAACATTCGACATAAATCTATGTTCACAATAATATAAATTTACAACCGAAACATTATTCATAGAATATTTAATATATAACCGAAATAAATACATATGTATCGATCGATATTCAATAATTACATATTTTTCGAATAATTGGCACATCGTTACAAACAAAATATACAGCGAATCATATTTTAAGCAAAGTGTAAATATATAATGTATACTTAGGGGTAATTTAAATATTACGTAAGCTCTAAAAGGGGATGAGGGTGTTTAAAATATTCACCCGACAGCGGAGGGTAATGTTCTTCGAGAGTATGTATGTGTGTGTGTGTGTGTGTGTGTGTGTGTGTGTGTGTACGTATGTATGTCTCATACTTTGGCACGCGGTGCAGCCCAAGCGGTTGACGGATTTCAACATATGAGGTGTCGTTGGATTCGTCTAAATTGCGGGAGTGACATAGGCTATATTTTTAAGCAGTCAGGTTTTTTGTTTTTATAATAGTTACTAAAAGTCTGCTTACGTCATAATTAAATAACCCCTAATCATAAAAAATAATGAGTATGGAAGTATATATACTAATTAAAAATACTCATAGAAACTTTCCCCTTAGGGGTCGATTTCTCAAAAATACTTTCTTACTGAATCTGCGTTTTTAAGAAACTCGAAAGAATTCGAAAAATCAGAACCTGCCTGGGACTAGAACCTGCAACCTGAATTTTAATAAAATATACTTTCCACACTCATTATATTCAAATTCATATTACAGGAGTTAGGAACAAAATCGATTGCTTAAAAAACACTATTAAATTAAGTTTTAATAATTAAAATAAATTAGAACATGTTATTATTAAACTTAAGTTAAATAGTTAATAGCCGCGTAAAACAAATTATAACTATGTATGAAATGAGTTTTATTAAAAAATAGGACATAAAGGCTTCATTTATATCTAAAGACATTGAACGTGTCATCAGACAAAATATATTTTTGTCTATACTAATATTATAAAGAGGAAAACTTTGTTTGTTTGTTTGGTTGTAATGAATAGGCTCAAAAACTACTGGACCGATTTTAAAAAATCTTTCACCATTCGAAAGCTACATTATCCACGAGTAACATAGGCTATATTTTATATGATATGAAATAAATTTGATAAATAGATTTTGAGGCGGTCCAAAGTTTGCCGGGTCAGCTAGTATATAATATTTTAACAGGTACGGCCGATGTCATGTTTTTTCTTTTATAATATTAGAGTAGCAGACGAGCATGTCCACCTGGTCGTAAGTGGCTACTGCCGCCCATGGACATCTGTAATCAACCCCAGATAAGATCGGAGTCCTACCCGAGGTCGACCACAGATGCGGTATCCTTGAGGTCTATGGGGGGATGCCTCGAAAAAGCATGTCTGCGTTACAACAATCTTCAAACCAGAACACAGCAGCGGTGTCTTAACACTGCTGTTATGAGGCAGACATAGGTGTGGCGGGGAGTCGAACCACAAAGAGTTCTACCACCTTTGTGTGTTACAGTAGATATACGTGTAAATGAGTCAATACACATTATAAGGAGAATACTTTTTGTCTGTTACGGCACAGCTCTGAGACACAAAATCAATAGATATAAATGAACCCTAAGGGGTTGACAATACAAACCTTGTTCAAAATAAACCAAATTATATATTTTTTCATCTTAAAATGTCTAAATTAATAGATGAAGCAAAAGAACATGTAGTCCGTCTGATTATAACAACTGCCTCCCGTGGACATCAGCAATCAACCCCAGATAAAACTTGTGTCCTACCTGAGATCAGCGTTCTTACTCCTGACAACTAATTTGAAACGCAAAAGTATATCTCCCTTACACCCTTTCCAAAACAGAACACAGCAGCGTTTAGGACTGCTATTAAAAGAAGTAATGGTGATGTTGAACCACGAAAGATTCTACCACCACATCATTTAATATAATAATTATTTACTTAGGAATAATTCCATATATGATATCGAAGGTATGTCAAAAATATTTAAATATTGGTATGTATTGCCAACTCTTTACGTCCAGTATTCAGTACATTAACAGTGTTTCCATTAAAAACTCACTTAAGTTATTAAGTAGCGGGCCAGTGTACATTAAACTATAAGTAATAGTTAATCCTAAAACTTAAACTATTGAAGATTCAGAGGTTATCACTTTAAGACCAGTTTTTTATGAGTGAATGATTATATTCTTTAATTATTTTTATATACGAATATATGACGTCGAAGTGTTTGCATATGACCTCAAAGTAATTAAAAAAATCAATTTTAAATTTTACTGTATTTACAATCTAAAATGTTAATTAATATTTAATATGAATACAAAAACTGGTCTTAAAGTGATCTTAACAAAAATATAAAATAAAAATAAATGAATTTATATTAAATTATTTATATTTATGTGCGATCGAGACTTCAAAATACGCGCGTGCAAGCGTGAAAGTAAATAGCATAATTATATAATTATGTTATAATTTAATTTACATTATAAATAATGCATAATTATTATAATATATTTTGTGTTATGCTACGTTCAAATATTGCTTGTTACTTGTTCGACTGCGCGCGAGAAACGATGAACGATAAAATATTTAGTCGCTTTGGGAAAAAGAAAATCAAACATTTGTAATTATTACAAAAAAAATAAATATTACTTTTTAATAAGAGATATTATGTGAAAATATATGGGGAAGATATACGTTTTACAGTAAGAAGCTCAAAATATATATTTTAAATAAAGTAAGCAAACGACTAGCTGCCTGATGTTAAGTGGCTACTTTCGCCCCTTGGACACCCATAATCAAACCTAGATAATATTAGATATCCCCAATTACGGGTAGATACTCAGATAATCATACCCGAGATCGGCTACAGATGCGTTGCTACCTTAAAACAAGTAGGAAAGAACATCTCTATTACTTTACATTCTTGCCACGAACGTGCAAGATGTAGAATGAACTTCCTATTGAGGTATTCCCGGAGCGCTATGACATGAGGCTCTTCAAAAAGGTGCAAAAAGAGCTCTCATACAAAGCCGGCGATGCATTGGCTACTCCTCTGGTGTTGCAAATGTCCCTACGACGGTGACTGCTTTCCATCAGGTAGCCCAGCTGTCTTATCGTTAGGTTCAACTACATAAATAAATATTAAAATTGAAGCTAAATCGCTACTCGTACGCAGTGAAACAAGTCCCTAACGCTAATAATATATTAATAATTACCAAGGCACATATTATTATTATTACTTAAACTGCTTCAATCATTATTATTATTCCAATGACTTTGAAATCAATATTATAACGTAAATATATATTATATACCAGATCTACTTGTCATTTGAACACTAATTGTAATTTGAACTATTTTTCCAAAACTACTTACATTTCACCGAATATTTTAAATTTCGCATCACCTAATTTTATTTTACATTCCAAAAACAATATTAATTCAAATTATCCAATTAATTTATCAATGTCCTAATTATTCCCTAACTAGTATACATATTTTAATTTAGAATTTACTAATTATTTTTTACTTATATAATTATAATTCAATTGAATTCCCCAATTTTAATTTAACTATTTATCTATTTAATTTTACGATTATATATTGAAGAAAATTTAATGTCCCAATTCTTATTGAAACCTTAAATTTACTAAAATTGAATGACTATTATAATATTTAGTAAAATAAAATAAATAATAATATATTTCGCAAGTAATTTAAAAAGAAAATATATAAAATGTAATATGTATCCAAATTTCACGGTTTGTCGAAATCCGATGGTTATTATATATGCCAAAAATCATAATAATAAATAATATATTGTCCGTAACTCAGTTTGAAGAAGATCTTTTATTCAAAATATATTTCGCAGGTAACTATTTAGCCGTTCAATTAAGAGCCTAGCCAGTTTATAAAACGCAATCAAACTGACAAATATCAACAATATTGTTGCTTCGTCGTCAACCCATTACCGTCTCACTGCTGGGCACGGGTCTCCTCTCATAATGAAAAGGATTAGGTCATAGTCCACCGCGCTAGCCAAGTGCGTATTGGTAGACTTTACATACACATGAGAACTTATTTAAGACTTTCAAGCGTACAGATCTCGTCACTAGTATTTTCCTTCGCCGTTTAAGCAAGATTACTTGAAAAAATCAGAGATACCTGCCTAGAATTCGAACCTCGGACCTCACGACTGCGACGCCGAGTTTCTATCCAGTAGATTATCACTACTTTTTTTTATATAATATAGAAGTAGTAGACGAGCATGCAGCCCACCTGATGGTAAGTGGCTACTGCCGCCCATGGACATCTGTAATCAACCCCAGATAGGATTAGATATTCCTACCTGAGGTCGGCCTCTGAGGACTAAGCTGGAACGCCTCGGAAAAGTCTGTCTCCCTTACCACCTCCTTCAAACCGGAACACAGTAGCGCCTAACACTGCTGTTACTAGGCAGAAATAGGTGTGGCGGTGTTGCCGCCGGAGTCGAACCACAAAGTGTTCTACCACCTTCAACTCTTCTTTTTACTTGCTTTATATTCTTACTTGCCGGTGCCATATTAAGAATTCCAGATAATTTATTATCTATACGTCAGAATGTGGCAGTGAATGTGGATGTGGCATGCGCCAGGTGGCAGAAATTGGAATTAAATTCAAATGATTTGACTAGGCAAGTAGTTAAATTATCCAAGTTATTCGCACAAATGTTTTGTTGAATAGCTAAATATCATTCAGGAAGTTACTTAACGACACCGTTCAGTAAAGTGGCTAGGCTATCAATTGAACGACGTTTAGCTACTTAGCTTCGATATATTTACGACAATTCATTTAAATTGTCGTAAATATATTTTTTTTATTTAAAAATACAAGTTTAACAAAAGCGTTTGAAAACTCTTAGCGTACATTAGTTGACTTTATGCGGTCAGTATTAGACCACAAATCGAATAAAATAAACGTCCTTATGCCTTTGGGAAAAGGGACTTTTAACTATGACCCTTCCATATAACTTTTATATTTGTTTTATGTGTGAACAAATCATAACTCCTATTTTATCGTTTTTTTTTAATATTTCTATGACCGTTCTATACATTTAATAATTAATATTTGAACCCAATTAAATCGTTTTTGGAAATATCGTTATGAATTTTTCGAAAATTTTCAATCGACATCAAATAAATCAGTTATCTAAGATAGGTAACGTCGGAGTTTGTATATCTCAAATACATATCTTGATTCAATAAAGATTGTAATGAAAAATGGCGCTTTTTATATTTTTTTGTTTTCTATTGTAGTATCAAATGAACATGCAGGTGTGATGGTATACTCCGCGTAAAACTGCTAGTCCGCTCTGAATATAGAAATGAATCGCGTCGCCATAGCAAATTGTTTGACTACACCTGCTCACAACTTCAGAGCGGACTAGCAGTTTGGCGCGGACTATAAGTGGTCACTGGAGTCATCAGTAATCAACTCCCTATAGAACAGGTTCTACCTGAAGCCGATCACAGATTCGTTGCCACGCCTGAGGACTAAGATCGCCTCATATTTAACATCTGTTATTAATATTCAATCTATCCAATTTTTACCTACAAGAGATTGAAATTCAATAATGTCTACTATCCTCTGTTCTTATTAATTAAACTTTATAATTTTTATGTATCAAATATTGAAATTTGACAATGTTATGAAGTTATGAAAAAATTATCAAATCAAGTTATGAAGAAATTATCAAATCGATCTTTGCTAACAAAAACATTCGATAGATTGATTATTAACAACCGTCGTAAATCGACACAGCAGTGCAGCGCCATCTATAAACACAATTTACTTAAAAAAAAGTTCTTCAATACCGTAACAAGACTTACAACGCCATCTAGTAACGTACA
The DNA here is from genome assembly GCF_041222505.1 of Epargyreus clarus. Lineage (NCBI taxonomy): Eukaryota > Metazoa > Arthropoda > Insecta > Lepidoptera > Hesperiidae > Epargyreus > Epargyreus clarus. The sequence continues at coordinate 4,028,341 of NW_027332224.1, forward strand.
GCGTAAACTCCAGCGCCATCTAGTGTCGTAGTGGGTAAGGCTAAGGACGGCTATCAGTGGTTTCAGTCTTCTTTCTTATCTGTGGCGGACTTCGGGGATCCCTCTGCGGGAGAGGGGGGCCGATCGGGCTCTCCGTCGGAACCTGTGACGTCATGATTGAATGAATGGGTGATTGAATGAATACATAGGTTACATTGATAGGACAACACCTTTGTTTTCATTTTGGACACCTAATTATGAATCGGACTATAGATAGATATTTATTTTTATCTTTGAGATTTCGATATATCCGTTCGTTAGATAGTTACTACAGATGCAGTCTATCTGATGGTAAGTAGCTATCGCCACCCTTGGTAATCTGTAATTAACCCCAGATGAGATTAGATTCCTACCTAAGGTTGGCCACATATGCAAATAATATGTCTCCCTTACCACACCTTCAATGCAGCGCTTATCACTGCTGTTATGAGCCAGAAATAGGTGTGACGGTGGTGCCGCCGGAGTCGAAAGTCGAAACACAAAGGGTCCTACCACCTTCTATTATATAGATGACTGCTAGTGGCTAAATTTCATGCGTGCTTCTGAGCTTTGTAGCACACGTTAATTGGACGATCTCAGCCAACCATTTTTATTTTTTTCCCAAATGATCCAAATAAGTATAATATACATTTTTAATTTACTTTATTATTTTCAGTTTTTTTTTCATATTTTGTATAATTTTATTTCCTAAGAAAATTTAGTCAATAAGTTCATAATTAAGTTTGTGTTTCCATATGTGTATTTTTGGATTTCACTGTTTATTATGTGTTATAATTTGTTGTTGTTGCTTAAGTTCCTGAAATAAATAATCTATCTATGTATCTAAATAAGTTACACTTACCGCCTGATTTGGATGCGTGTCGATCACTTTTCTTCTCATCTTCGCTATCGCTAGCCGAACTAGCAATGGATGAGTCGTCTCCGCTGCCTGAAAACAATATAATATGTATAAATAAAAAAATCTGATTAGTTTGAAATTGCAATTGATTGCGGGTAAATGCCGTCATCCATCTTACTCCTTTCTAGGAGGTATACGTGTGTAATGAGAAAAAGGGCTCAGTAAGGGTTTTTTTTTTTATAATATAGGAGTAGCAGACGAGCATGCAGTTCACCTGATGGTAAGTGGCTCCTGCCGCCCATGGACATCTGTAATCAACCTCAGATAGGATAGATATTCCTACCTGAGGTCGGCCACAGATGCGCTGCTACCCCTGAGGACTAAGCTGGAACGCCTCGGAAAAGTCTGTCTCCCTTACCACACCATACAAACCGAAACACAGCAGCGCCCAACACTGCTGTTATCAGGCAGAAATAGGTGCGGCGGTGGTGCCACCGGAGTCGAACCACAAACGGTTCTACCACCTTCAAAGATGTTGTTAAAAGTTCTTCAAAGGTGTTAAAGATTGGATAAAAGTTCCAAATGCAAGGATAAAAGTTTTAACGATATCTGAGGATTCGATAACGATCTTAGAAATTCTTCAAGGGCTTATAAGGATCTTGAAGACTCGTAAGATTTAGGTAAGCATCTCAGAGCTCGTAGACCTCGATAAGGTTCTAAATGACCTACATAAACTTCGTACTAATGACCTCGGCAAATACTTGAAAGACCTTTAAGGGCTCGATAAGCAACTAAAAGACTTTTAAGGGTTCGATAAGCGACTCAAAGACTCCTAAATGTTTGATAAGCTTTCAATGACCTCCTTGGACTCGATAAGGGTTTCGAATACCTGTAAGGGCTCAATAAGACAACTTTTCAAAGAAAGAAAATAATTCAAAAATTACACAAAAAGAAGAACATAAGAAAAAATTCAAAGACCTTTATGACCCCTAAAGAGGCTAAGGGCCTCACCTGTGGCGGCCGGCATAAGGGCTCTCGGTTGCAGCGGCGGTGCAGCGGGCTTCTGTTTCTTAGCGTGGTTCATACGGCCGCAGTACGCACAAACGTATGACACGTACTCGTACTCCTCCGCTATCGCCATACCTGGGGACATATGGATAAGTATAGGATGGATAAAATTTTAAAAATAAACTAATGTACAATCGGCGGCCTTATCACTAAAATAGCGATCTCTTCCAGGCAACAATTTACTTGTTGCACAAGAAATATAAAATAAGAGATTCAGGGTAGGGGTGTACAAAGGTATACCTATAATGAAGCAATAGTCATACTTTAAGTAAGATAGTAAGGAAATATGGTAGAAATATGTACAATATAAACAGTACTCAAAGCTGAGCAAAGTTAACCATGGGCATTTAGAAAGATAAGGGTCCCGAGTATCGTAACTATTAAAAAAATAAAATAAAATAGATAAATAAATAAATAAATTATAAATAAATAAATTAAAATAAACTATAATTAAATTATTATAGTGTAAATATATCATTTCGATTAAAAACCGCGTAAGTTAATGTTAATAAGTAAAAGCAGAGGCGCATAAAAATCACTAAATTTTACAAGAAGACATATTATTTGACTTATAAAATAAATATAGTTCAAAAAACTAACAAACACGCTTTTATGATAAAATCAACTAAAATGTAGAAAATAATTTTCAATCTAGGAATCAGTTTTCGAAAAGCACCCCACACTTTTTCCACAATTATACTATTTACTGTTCCTCAATTGATTCCTAGATTGAAAATTATATTCTACCATTCTAATTTTGTACCATTGTACTTATGGACAATGGTACAAAATTATTAAAATCGTGTATTATCATCGGTTTTTGATATTTTTTCAAAATTTTGAATTAAACTGAACGTTCAAAGTGGATAGAAATCGGGTTCAAAGATTCCGTTACTCTGTTACGTACATACATACATATATACATACAACCAAAGCTAATAAAAGCGTGTTAATAATGTAAATCAAAATTAACCTTTTGTAACTACATCTATAAGGATTAAATCTAACTCTAAATTTTAAAGAAATGTTAGAAAAAACCATTTAATAATATCGCAAAAGCAAAATCAGATTGCTTATCAACGCAACACTTGCTAGGCTTATTCATAAAAAATACATCAAGTGCAAAACAAATAAAACAAGCATTTATGTACTTAAGAACGCAATAAGAAGTTATTCTTTGACGTATTTAATAAAAAAAGAGAGCGTGTATCAATGTGTACACGTGCAAGAGGGCACGGAACCCTAAATATGATAAAAATTCTTACCATTATGCGAGAAGCACTCCGAGCATATCAGCGCCATACGAAAGCTGGGTCCATCTCTCAGTAGGTAGTCCACAACCTTGTCAAGCGCTGAACGGTTCCTCTCAGGCAGTGGCCGGGGCAGTTGGTCTGACTAGAACAAGAGATGATTTTCTTTTATAATATACGAGTAGCAGACGATGCAGTCCACCTGATGGTAAGTGGCTACTACCGCCCATGGACATCTGTAATCAACCCCAGATGGGATTAAATAGTCCTACCTAAGTTCGGCCACAGATGCGCCGCTACCCCTGAGGACTAAGCTGAAATGCCTCGGAAAAGTATGATAACTACACCCTTGAAACAAGAGCACAGCAGCGCTCAACACTTCTGTCATGAGGCAGAAATAGGTGTGGCAGTGGTGACGCCGGAGTCGAACCACAAACGGTTCTTTCCACCTTCAAACTGATGGTAAATGAACGAGCATGGTAGTAAGTGGTCACTGTCATACATGGACATTTGTAATCAACTCCGGCGGCACCACCGTCACACTTATTTCTGCCTCATAACAGCAGTGTTAAACGATGCTGTGTCCTGGTTTAAAGGGAGTGCCACTGATACATACTTATCCAAGGCATTTCAACTTAGTCAGGGATGGCGGCGCATCTTTTGGCCGATCCCAGGAATCTAATCGTATCTGGGGTTGATTACAAATGTCCATAACAGCAGTAGCCACCATCAGGTGGACAGCTTGCTAGTTTGCAACTCCTATGTCTCCCTTACCACACCCTTCAAACCAGAACACAGCAGCGCTTAACACAGCTGTTATTAGGCAGACATAAATCTAGTCTACTTACTCTAAGCCTAGGTCCAATGTAGACCGCACTCGGTGGGTTGACTGGTACCATCATGTTGTTGGCAATCGGTGTTGAGGTCTGGAACGCTAGCTGTCTCTGACGGAGTTGTCCTGGAGTAGCTGGAAAAAGAAACAGTTAATATAAGAAGATAGGGTAGTTTTATGGTAGACATGAGTCGTTTGAAGGAAGTATAGCTAGCACTGCTGTAATTAAATGAAATAAAATTGAAATGAGATTGAAATTTAATTTAATTTAATTTTAAATTGCAATGGAATTGAAGTGAAATTGAAACGAAATGAATATAGCGACACCCCGACGTGATCAACACTTTGGCAAAGCGAGATCTACCGTCTGGCTAGGTGATCATGCCCGGGGAGCGGCCGTACTCCGACAGTCTCAGTTCGGAGCTTGTATATTTGCAAGATGTTTAGAAAACTTCGATAGCGTGATTCAGCAGTGCAATCTCTTGACGAGTAGCGGGAAGTCGCTACACGAAATTGAAATTGAAATAAATGAAATTAAAATGAAATTTATTCCAAAAATGTCATACACGAAGATGGTTACAGCAAGGGACGTTCATATAATCTACCATTGTAATGATGTGCAATTCTGATTTGGGTGTGTTAGCTACAGCTTTATTAAGGAATGTTTAAAAATGGAGGCCTCTTTTTTCATACGTGCGGCGTAATCAGAATCGACGAAAAAAAGGTTTGGTGAACTAAATTTAAGTCCTTTTAGAAAAAATATTTTTTCCAGAATTCCAGAAGACTAAATAGAATATTTTCTGAAATGTGATATAACATTTTATATTATTATGGGGTAAAATAAGATTGAGAATTTCACTTTAGCAGAAAAGAGGTAAACGCAATAAGCAATACAGGGGAAGAGACCTGGTAAATAAAATTCATCAGTGATAAGTAAATCAGAATTAAATAGGGGAACAAGGAAGCACTGCCAAAAATAAGTGGTAAACTTTTAGGGTAAAATATGTAACGGGGAAACAAAACATTTTAATGGGGGATAAAATTACAAACCGGGTTGGGGGCTTAAATATGTGGAAAGAGTGATCAAAAACACACTATCAAAATATTAAAAGGGTAAAAAAGACACTCCCCAATAAAGTAGCGGTAAACGGAGGAAACACACACCGGAGGACATAACTAAAGAGTAGACCTGCGTTACCTAGTAGCCCGGCAGTGGGGTAATGTTAGACACGGGGAACTATCTACCTGGGGCGGGCGTGCTAGGCGCATTACCGGGCACGTTCCGCGTCGGTACGAACGGCTTGAGGGCCTTCGATTGTTCTTCTGGGCTGCCGTACTTGTCCAAGATTTCCTTAGCGACCTGAAATTGATATTAAACTTATTATGAAGATAATAGGAACACTTGTAGTTCGACGCCTGAGGTACCGCCACCACATCAATTTCTGCCTAATAAAAGCAGTGTGAAATGCTGCTGTGTTCTGATTTGAAGGGTACGGTAAGGAGGGGCCTTCAAGCTTTTATCTCAGTAGCAACACATGGGTGACGGACCTCAAGTAGGATTCTAATCTTATCTGGGATTGAAAGCCGAACACAGATGCGTTACCTCCCCTAAGGACTATGTATAAGTCAAGACTAAGATAGAATAAGACTCATACCTCTTTTCCGAGACAGACTTTTCCGTGGCGTTCCCGCTTAGTCCTCAGGGGTAGCGGCGCATCTGTGGCCGACCTCAGGTAGGAATATCTAATCCTACCTGAGGTCGGCCACAGATGCCCATGGGCGGCAGTAGCCACTTACCATCAGGTGGACTGCATGCTCGTCTGCTACTCCTATATTATAAAAAAAAACTCATACCTCTTAATCGAACTATACTAGTTCTACCACCCTTTAACTTCATTCTTACCTTATAAGTTTCCGTGTTCATAACTTCCTCTAGTATTTTCTTCTTCTCTTCTCTCATTTTACTCAATTTTAACCTGTTTTTGCTTAACCTCCAATTGTAATACCAGGTTATTAGTGACCGAAGGAATAATACTCTGGAAAAAGAGATATTTTTATATTAATATGCGAGTACGGACCGGTGAAGAGAACAGATGGAATATTTCCGAAATTATGTAATATATAATATTTACGAAGTTACACTTATTTTGGTTTATTTTATGAAAATGATGTCGCAACCCTGCAAGGGTTGCGACATCATTTTCGACATGCGACATCATTTTCGATTTGCGACATAAAGTTTTAATATTTTTATTGTATACACGGAAGAAGTATACCTTCTTTCGTGCGTACATACATGCTTTTTATGTTTGGATAATATACAAGCACCTCTAACGTTGCTGAGTGTCGCTTGTGTCGCCGCCTGTAAGAGCAGTAAGAGCTTACTGATAAAATTACTGTACATCACAGACAAGACATGATAAACCAAATGTAACTTACAGAATAGGCAGCACGAGCAGTGGAGTTGCATACAGCAGCGAGTGAAGCCAGTGCTGCCCCCTCGCAACGTACATGTAGTAGTAGAGAACCGCGAACAGCACGTACAATCCAACAGAGTACGCCATCACGTAGCCGAGGACGCGTTTGTGCGTTTGTTCTTTATATTGGTCATCTTGTTCGATCGCCTTTATCTTGCCTTCTAGGCCTTCGAGGATCTCCGATGTGGTTTTCTTGCGCTGTTTTGAAATATGATGTACATGTGTCGATTATATTAATGCCAAAATTTAGGTGATTTTTTTTTAATAAAATTTCCAGCAAGCCTAGCAAATTTTCGTTAGAAGTATATTGTCAAATGAGTACCTACTTTGATCCTTAGTCCTCAATTATAGAAAAAGGAAGTACTTGCAACGATTATCATTGATGTCACTATATAAAGCGCTTGTCACAGCAAATACTTATAGAGAAACGTGGTGACAGATCAACTACATTAAAATTACTACTATTTTGTGGTATATTAATTAATGCGCTTGTTGGAGCCAGTTATGGGCTTAATAAATATTATTTTCTTATCTAAGTAGAAAAATATTATTTTCAGAGTCTATCTGGTTACTACATCAACGATTGACGCATTGACGCGTATCTACATACAGGCTACATATAAAAACGAACCGCGAAATATGATAATGATTTTTAAAACAGCCGTCAAAATTCGAGCCGCGCCGTTATTTTTTATTAAATAAGAAAGTCCACATAGACTATTTAGAGCGTGACTCGTCCAGTACGCTTTTGTTGGATATAATCCATCCAAAATATAATCTGTTAGCACGTAATAAGGTACCGTTTAGATTGCAACGGGCGGCGTGCACTTTCAAAGACGTTTGAAAACCTCTTTCTACGAGTAACTATACTGCATTCTATATAAGCTGAGATATGTATGCGCTAACATAGGTCTTGCGTCTCGTCTGAAGATTTTTATGTTTGCTGAAACGACCTAATTTTTCAACGTTTTAAATTTTCATATCTTCCTATATTGATGTTACTTTCTGTGTGCGGCAGTACCTACAGACGGCTTACCTACTTATTAACCTTACAGAAATAAATATTCATTATTATTGAAGCGGTCAATGTTTTGTTGCGGTTTTAATTATGTAACTATTCGTTTTCTAATATACGATAAATGATTTGAGTAAGACTTCCATTTTATAAACGTTTTTATTAAATATAGTACGACATTAAGTTACAAAGAAATTTTCACGACAGACATTGACACACGGAAAAATACAGAAGAGCCATCAAGTGGCGGAAACATAAACCATACATTTCTTAATTTGAATACACCTTTTTAATTTACTATTTAATACTCCCACTTAAATTAAGAAGGTGTACTTAATACTCTATCTCTAATACATTTAAACTTGTTAACAGTTAAGGCCTTTGTAAGAAAATCTGCTAGTTGATGTGAACTTTCAACATAGTTTACATTAATTATCCTATTTTCAACCTTTTCTCTAATAAAATTGTATCTCACATCAATGTGCTTACTTCTCTTATGAAAAACTGGATTATGTATTAATTTAATTGCACTTTGATTATCTACATACAATGTTACAGGACATTCCAGTTCACCTATATCAATTAAAAATTGTTTTAGCCATAATATTTCTTTTGCAGCATCACTAGCAGCCATGTACTCAGATTCTGTCGTTGACAGTGCTACTGTATTTTGCTTTCGGCTATTCCAAGTGACAGGACCACCATTCATTAAAAATATGTATCCAGTAGTGGATCTTCTAGAGTCTAAATCACCTGCAAAGTCAGAATCTGAGTATCCAACTAACTCGGTATTGGTACCATATACAATAGACATATTTATTGTACCAATTAAATAACGTATAATACGTTTTACAGCATTTACATGTATAGCTCCTGGATTACTCACATATCTACTTACAAGATTTACTGCATAAGCTATATCTGGCCTAGACACTGAAGTCAAAAATAACAGTGCTCCCACTGCTTCCCTATATGGAAAATTAATAACAGCTTCATTATTATTTTTAGATAACTGTACATTCACATCTACTGGTGTAGTGCAACTTTTAGCTTCAGACATATTGAACCTATTTATTATACTTTCTATATAACATTTTTGATTTATTGTTATACAGTTTTGTGTTTTCTCTATTTCCATGCCAACAAAACTACTAAAGCTCAATACTTTTATTTCAAAATTCTTTCTTAAATCTTTTAATATTACAGATAGAATTTCTTTATTACTTGACAATAATAATCCATCATCAACAAATATAATCAACAGAACTTTAATGTTATTAAAATATCCTACAAAAACACAATTATCGGAATAGCATGATTTGAAACCGTAAGTTGTTAAAAAGTGAGTAAATTTTTTGTTCCAACATCGAGAAGACTGTTTAAGACCGTATAAAGATTTGTTCAACTTACATACTTTCGATGACTCAACCTTAATGCCTTGTGGAATCTCCATATAAATTTCTTCCATCAGGTCCCCATACAGAAAAGCAGTTTTAACGTCGAACTTTTCTATATTTAAATTGTCTCTTGCTGCTATACTCAATACCAATCTGATAGAGTCATACCTAGTAGTAGGCGAAAATGTTTCTTTATAATCTATGTCCTTCACTTGTGTAAAACCGCGGGCGCACAGACGAGCTTTGTACCTTTCTATTTCTCCTTTCTTATTTTTCTTAAGACAGAATACCCATTTGCTTGTTATTGGTTTCTTTTCTGTTCTGTCTGTTATTGTCCAAGTATTGTTTTCCTCGTGCGATCTTAACTCCTCTTCTATTGCTTTCCTCCAATTTTCTCTGTTATTTCCATTAACAGCCTCATCATAAGTATCTGGTATGTCTACTTCAGTGAGATTTACTTCCATATTTTTATTTCTACGAGGTCTTAGATTTATGTTACTAAATTCTTCTATAGTAATATCCCGAGGTGGATTATATGTAACATCATATTCATCATCAGCACTCTCCATATTTTCGTCTGATGAAATTTGATTTTTATCAGGTTCATCTGTTAAATTTTCTCGAGGAGACAACGGAACCTGTTTATCTATATCACATCCATTAACATGTATCTTAACATAATTTTTATTGGGTTCCTTTAGGGTACTGTGCTCATCAAACTTTACATCTCTTGATACAGCTATCTTTTTTGTACTCTCATCAAACATTCTGTAATTTTCTTCATCATATCCTACTAGTATCATTTTAGAACTTTTCTTATCTAATTTCTTTCTCTTTTCTTTAGGAACATGGACATATCCTATAGAACCAAATATTCTTACATGATTCAAACTTGGTTTTTCATTATACCACAGTTCATATGGCGATACATCAATTGTTTGACTAGATGAACTTCTGTTTAATAAGTAGACAGCACAATTGACAGCTTCAGCCCATAAATTCATAGGGACATCTTTTGCGTATAACATAGACCTTGCACTTTCCATTATTGTACGTAATTCTCTTTCAGCCCTACCATTTTGCTGTGGTGTATAAGGAGCAGTACATTCATGCTCTATCCCTTTTCTTTCTAAGAAATGCTTAAAATCATGGTTTACATACTCACGACCATTATCTGTATGTAGGATGCGCACATCGTGTTTAAATCTATTATTTACTATGGCATTGTATTTTATAAAACATTCTAGTACTTCAGTTTTGTGCTTCAGAAAATAAACTTGGCGATAACTCGTGGCTCCATCCTTAAATAAAACAAAATAGCGCATTCCTGATACTGACGCCTCCTCTATGGGACCACAGACATCACTGTATACTATATCACCTGCCTCGGCTTGGGCTCTTTTGGATTTCTGAAACGGCAACCTTGCTTGTTTACCATACTGACACGCTCCACAAATAAAGTTATTGTCTCCAGTCAATGGTATAGGAATTGCTCCAGACTTGCTCATTTTCTGAAGTTCATTAATGTTCAAATGCCCTAAACGCTCATGCCATATTTTGATATCTGACTGTACCGTATTACAACTTTCTTGAATAACTGTCTTCACTTGCAACTCATAAAGATTGTTTTGTTTCAGATAAGCACACATGACCACTACATTATCCTTCATTATTAGAGCATTGTTATTATTTTTCAATATTACATAACCTTTTCTGGTCGTTGCTCCTTCAGAGAATAAGTTTTTCCTTAACTCCGGCACATAAAGTACATTTTCTAATATACTTTCTTCCCATTGTCCTTTTACCTTTCTTTTAATTAAAATTGTTCCTTCACCACAAACTTTCATATTCTGTTTGTTTCCTAGCTTCACTATTTTATTTTTATCATGACTGAGATATTCATTTAATTCACAAAAGAATTCACGTCTATATGTCATATGCATTGATGCCCCGCTGTCTAATATCCATATGTCATTATCATTCACATATGAAACATTTTCCGCACTAAATGCTAACATATTATTTTGCTCTTGGTTCTTATGAACAGATTTCTTGGGTGCTCTGCAGTCTCTTGCAAAGTGTCCTCTTTTATTACAGTTGTAACACACAAATCTATGACTTTGTTTATTTGCATCATCTGGAGTGCTATATTTTGGCTTCGCATATTGTTTAACTTGCCTTGGATTTTTCTTAGTTGTCACTAAGGCTGTCTCATTGTTGGTATCAGTAACTAGACTCGCTTCTTCATCGATTAATCGCGATGTCAAATTTTGGATAGTTTGACAATCTGAATCGAGCGAGAGCCACGCTTGCCGCAATGAACGATATGTGGGCGGTAATGTGCTCAATATTTTAGTCATAACGGCCGTATCACTCAACTTCTCACCGCATTCTCTGAGATCTTTAGCTAAGCTTTCTACCTTTGAGACATGTTGTGCCATTGTATCACTTGAACAATAAGTATATTGGTAAAATTTTTCATGGACCATCATCTTGTTGAATTCAGATTTATGTTCATAAACAGCTTCCAATTTATTCATCACACTTTTAGCTGTCTCACAATTCTCAATCAAAGAAATCTGATTCAGATCCATTGACGATGTCAAAATGAACATAGCCATCCCGTCGTCTTTGTTCCATTGTACTAGTGCGGCAGCTTCTGATGGTTTTGGAGTATTTATATTCAAACCTTTTGCCCGCAAAGCACAATTAATCTGGAATTTCCATTGCTTAAAGTTTCTACCATCGAACTTTTCGATTTTCATGGAATTTGTGACCTCCATTTTGCAATTATGCTTACACCACTTTTTTACGTATTTTTCTTTATATATTGCTCTTTACTCAATATCGCACATCCAATCGTTATTCAAAGCGTCCTGGGTACATAACCTATTCGTTTTCTAATATACGATAAATGATTTGAGTAAGACTTCCATTTTATAAACGTTTTTATTAAATATAGTACGACATTAAGTTACAAAGAAATTTTCACGACAGACATTGACACACGGAAAAATACAGAAGAGCCATCAAGTGGCGGAAACATAAACCATACATTTCTTAATTTGAATACACCTTTTTAATTTACTATTTAATAGTAACCTTTACATAATACAAGTAATTTTAAGTTAGTTTTCATAGTTTTTTTGTAAAATCTTATTTTGTGCAGATTCTAAACTTTAAATACATATTTAAATTAAAAGTCAAATGGTAGTAACATCAATGTGGTCGAACCCTCTGGAGTTAGTCTCCGGAAGCACCACCGCCATACCTATTTCTGCCTAATAACATTGTTTAACGGTGCTGTCTCAGTATGAACGGATGTGGTAAGGGAGGTTTCCGAGGTGTGACAGCTTAGTCCTCAAGAACAACGCATCTACCGCCGACCTCTGGTAGGACTAATCCTATCTGGGGTTGAAAGATAGGAGGATTTGAACCAGATAAGTGGAGCTGTCGAGATCTAATTTTCTGTGGCAAGAACGTCTGTTTGGGCCCACTAGTATTAATATAACAATACGGTATATACAATAGTTCACGAACAACAATTCCTATTGAATGCCCACACAATAGAAACAATGCACTAATCCGATCTATATACCACAAGTAAATGCGTACAATAAACGATATATGGCTAGGTATGTTGATTCCAATGAAAATAATCAAGTTTATTTACAATTTATCTGCAGCGTCTCTGAACTATGAATAGTAAATTATAGTAATATTGGAATGAAAAGGGGGTCTCCCTTTTCATTCCTTAGGGAAAAGTAGTAATATTTGTCTCGACCCTCTGTCCCCCTAATCTTGCGTAAGTTTATTAAAAAAAACCTATTTCTAATAACCCGCGTGGCGGAGCGGTCACCATGCCGTTCTGACGCGCTGATGGTCCCGGGTTCGATCCCGGAGAGATTTTTAAATGATGAATTTAGATTTCTGTTTCTGGGTCTGGGTGTTTGTGTATTTGTCTTTGTGTGTGTCCATGGCACCCACGATACAGGGAATCCTATTGTGGGGCTGTGAGTGTAGAAAACGTTTAAGCGTAAAGCATTTAAGTGTCGTGTAGGTTAAAGAAAAATTAATAGACCCTTGTGATATTTCATGTTTTTTCCCGGATATATATTATATGGATGATTTCATGGATAATTCTTAGCACTACCTGGTATACGCTAGGTTTTGGTATATTGTTACTACAATAATTTATATCACTTACACACGTGATTATATTTTCCTTGTCAACTGTCAGTTTTAAGTTTCAGTCTATGTAACACAGACAGGCAAACGACATTTAAACCTACTAATATTTTAAAGAAATGTTTTTGCTAGAACATAATCTCTAATATTATAATCTTTGGAATATTCACTGAAAATCGAAAAGTTCAGTTTGTATTTGGTAGATTATTGAGGAAAGTTTTAAGACACAGTTTATAGAAATCGGTAATCCGGATTCCAACTAAACTTAACCTGTACATAGTTGTAGGCTGTTTTACACGTGGGGATCAATGAAAATGGTTTTGTACTTGACAATAATGCAGAGGGGAGCGGAAGTATGTATACTGGACAGTGAGAAAAAGTTTTCAACTCATGACATAGCCAGTTAATTCTAAAGAAACAGTCCATTAAAATACAGGAATATTCATAATTCCCGAACGGAACCACGGGTTTAACGTACATGTATTACATAATACATACATTAACAATACGGTGACCAGTGGAGCGTTCCAGAATTATGACGCAAGGTGCTTATAGATGTATCGACATTGTTTCATGCAGGTGTGGTGACGCATCAGTTAACACATGATTGAACCATATAGGATAGACAGATAAGCATAAGATTGTGATTGAACCATGTTTGATTACCAATTTGTAAGCAAGAATATATTGTGCAAAAATATATACATACATTTAACAATCTATTTAGCAGTTACGAATACGTAAAGACAACGTTTAGTCTGCGCCAAACTGCTAGTCCGCTCTGAAGTTGTTGCGTTGTAGTCATACAATTTGCTATGGCGTTGCGATTTATTTCTATATTCAGGACGGACTAGCAGTTTTACGCGGACTATACCCATTTATTGCCATGTTATTTTTTATCGGTAACTATTGATGAACTTTAGTGTTAATCAATAAAAAAATTAAAATGCATGACTTTGGGCAACAGTCGCTATAATAAAACCGCTATGAAATTCAATTATTTTTCGAGTTGTAAGCACGTCGAAATTAATTCAGCCGTGCAATATTAAACACACAAAATCAAAAGTAATTAGTTAATTAGTATTCGATTTTTCGAACTATTTACAGTTTTTAAAACCCATTAAAATATGAACAAAATTGATATTATAATAAACCCAATAAAAATGGTACAAAATAATATGCGTACATATTCAACAACCCTAGTATAAACCGACTAGATTGACTGAACAGACCGTAATCAGATATTTTAATAATATGACTATTAATGTCAATCTAATTAGACATTCACACTTACTGAAAAAAAGCCAATTAAACGTCGCAATAACATTTAATAATACCTAGAATATGGAAATACTTTATGAATACTGATTTACATATTACTGTAGCCAAGGTTAAATTAACGAAACCCAATAAAATAAAAAAGTACCTTTCAACAACAACTGCATTGAATTAATCTGTTTTTATAGGCGATCCGATTTGCATAATGCAGTAGCAACCCTATATGATTAAAAAAAAATAGTTTTCAAACCCCTTCCGCGTTCAAATTAACTTTAAAAATTGTAGATTATAATTTTTTAATTTTCAGCATCGTCGACGAAGTGTTCTAAGCTATATGCATGATTTAACAACTTAGCACATTATGCCGTTATGGGTGTATTAAAATAAATTATGTTTTAATTTATGTATTGAAGATAGTTATGACTACCGACACATTGTTATGACTACCGACATACTCCCGTTGTCATTAAATATTTGAGGTAGGTAAAATACAGATCTTTTCCCTGTAGTTCCGGGACTACAATAGGGCTACGGTATCCCCTGCCTGTCGTAAAAGGCGACTAAAAGGGGGCTTCCGGGATTGCGGGCGGCAAGAGTGGGAGCTCAAACCGTCCAACAAGCAACCCCGGGAAGGACGGCGGTGTGTGTAGCCGCATGCCGTCGTAAACACCAGGTGTGCGGGAGGAGCGTAAATTGCTCCCCCAAGGGCAGAGCCCAATAGGGGCATCGCGCTCGGAGGACTCCGGTTGTGTTCCATCGGAGATCCCGGAGTTCTCCGCTAAGCGCTGAGGACGGCTACCGGGGGGGTTTTAGTGCGGTAAAAGTCCGCGTCGGCGTCGGAGTCGGCATCGGCGTCGCTCCCACGTCGTCGGGTACCATTTGAAGGTTTCCCCCTCGTTAACAAAAAAAAAAAGTTAAAATACAAATCTAATCATGGATTTCCTTTTAAATATGCTTACAATTACAATACATTATATTTTTTATAAACGGTGCCAACGATATATTTCTCGCCGTACAAATTTACACATAATTAGAAAGTCACATTCAATAGAAATTAATTTATTTTGCACAGACAATGACGTCTGTAATATGTAAATATCCAGTAACTTGCTCAAGTTAGAATACGTGAATTAAAATGTATTTTCATGACGTTAGATAGTTTTTTTTTTTAGTGTTTGGAGCTACAAACTGCATGCAAGGACTGCGCTAGTGAGACCTCTGAGCGTTGCCTTGAAGACCGTAAAAGCCAGGTCACCCACAGCCAAATTGACTGGTCACCTTAAAACAACAGAAAACCCTTTGATTTTGAAGGCGCAATATCGGTAATGCAACGCCAGTTGAGAAGAGCATATGGCCAGCAATGCAACTCTAAAAGTTAAAGCCGGGTATCCACTACGTCCGCGAACCTCTACGCTAGACGCTCCTGCAATTGCTCCACATAGTATCCAATGTTCGCTCTCCTGGAGCGTGCAACAGTGCGAGCTCCACTAGGGGGTTTTTCGGCAAACACGAAGGGGAGCTCCCTTACCATCTCCATTATAACAGTTGCAGATGCGCGGAGCTCAGTTATTTCGTGAATATAGTAGATGGCTTAATGTTCATTTTGAACATAGAAGTATTACTTTTGTACTAAACTTGATACTTGACACTGAACTTACTAAACTGGCGTGAAGCACCGCGTTATCAAGTACGTGTACACACAGTAACTTGCACAAGCACTACCCTGCGCTTACGCAAGTTACTGTACGTTAGCTAAATGCAGCATGATAGCAATTAACATTTTGTAAGTATTTATTATATTAGCTGTATTTTAGAAATTCTTGAATGTGTAAACTTTACCACGATTTTACGATTTCAACATGGTCTGTCTTTGGTTACTTGAATGCATATAGTTTTTACCGTTTAACAGTGCTTCCATAAATTTATTTGCTGGCAATGGATAAACAAATTTATCTCTATATTTCTTTCTGTCTTGTGTACTATAACAGCTATAGTTAACGTATTAGGAGATTGAATATCTAGCACCTAAAATCTACTAGTATATATGTAATTATTTTATAAACAAAAAGATTTAATGTAAAGTGATAACTCAAAAACTACTCATTAGATCTCGCTCAAATTGAAATGAGACTAAAAGATCAGCACCAGCTTTTGAATAAAAAATAAATCATCATAATCAAATATAAATTACTCAATTATGAAGAACCGATGACAATACACGATTTTAATAATTTTATCCCATTCTCCTCATCAGGAATCAGGATTAACGATTTTTATTGTGCAATTCTAGTGTGGTTTTTAATTTTTAAACTATAGTTATTTGAAGTCAGTTAAAAACATAAATGACTATATGAATGTTCTCGAAGACGATTGAAGTGTTGTGTTATCTTTCTATTTGACACGTCATATCATAGATAAACAAATCTTTAGGAAAAAATCTACTATTACACAATAAAAATAAGTCTTTCACTCAAACTTTAAATCAAAAGTTGAAAATATAAATGCTGTAGTATTGTTATTGGACGAAGTTATTTGAGACTGTACAGTATTGTGTTTCACCCAATTCTTTCTTATTAGGTTTTCATTGCAATCAACCTTAAAACTATGCTGTAAAAGGCTGCTACCAAAGGCTAAAAGCGACAACATGTAGTTTTTTATATAACGAGAGAAGTAAACATGCATGAAGCCCACTTATTTTGAAAGTCACTACTGCCCACAGACAGTTACCAAATAAGATTGATCACAGAACTGCTTTATATTAGTATCAATATAGTTAGTTTTGAGTTGAATATATTCAGTGCGGTACCAGATATATTTACGTACATAATTATCACTTGTTTGAAATATAAACACATTTTAAAAAAGGATTACTAATTATATGATAAGCTTGTGCTACATATAATTTAGGTCCGCTGAGCATTTTATTTAAAATATATAATAATTGACCATAAAATTTGTAATAAAATTAAATCAAGGTAACTGAAAGGACATACTGTAACAGTTGAAATTTGAATGTCTTGAGTATTAATTTGTGGGAAAAGTAAAGTGAATTATACATGATATGTAAGTAACAGTTGAAGGCATTATTTCATATTTATAATTTTTCTGTGCAAAGCTAAAATGCAAAAAAAGGAAAAATATAATTTTGTTCAAAAATAGGTGTGTATCAATATTAAAATAGTGTTGGCACTTAAAATAGTGGCATTAAAATAGTGTTCCACACATATAATTGAAGAATGAAGGAAAACTTAAACATGCACAAAAGCATGTGCATTATCTTTTAAGAAAGTTTCGTAACATAAGGTTAGAAAATGAGTTCTTTATTTTTTAATGTGCAACAGACTATTTCTAGGAAGTAGAAAACATTGGTGCTGCCATAAAATAAATGTTAACCCAGACAATATAATCCTTCACTACCTTTTATACTCCAATAAATCTACATTTTGTTAAATAGATATTAACAAACCGACATACAAGTCACCAATAAACAAATAATTTGTTGCCACCTATGATGAAGTTGGAAGCTACATGTCACTGTTAGTACATCCAAATTTACAACACTATTTTAACCAAGAAACAGCTGTGGTTCACTGATACTATATTTTTTTTTTATGTATTAATGATTATTCTCATATTACCAATGTTACTTAGGTAGACACAATAATGTCTTATTAAATCAAATTCACTCATAACTACTTTATATCCTATGTATAGTCAGGATTTTTATTTTATTGAGGTTTAGTTTATTGTTATGTGAATACATAGATTAGTAAAGATACTTCGCCGGCTTGAAATTGAATGAAGCCACAAATGGCTTATTAGTAAGTTCTTTTTTGAATTCTTGAGTAATAAAAACATTTTTAGAGAAAATTTACGAATAAATGGCTAAAACTGCATAATTTACATAATAAATAAATAATTATTTCAAATATTTTAGGGACATTTGAGCATGGAGACGTGGCAAAACTTATTTTCGCAACTATTTCAATTCTCAAAACTGGGTACATTTTCTTGTTAGGAGTAAGTAATCTTTACTAATCTATGTGTGAATAGTTAAAATGTTAAAAGCATGTGAAGTTCACACTCAAATATTTTATTATATTACACAACAGTCTTTAAAGTGATTTTAATAATAAATTAATTTCTATTATTTTTTTATAAAAACAATAGCCTGATAGACAATAAACATTTCAGGTGTAGAGTTAATGATATTAGACATGCATAATATGAAAAAATAACTGAAAAGTCATACCATCGTGACCTATATTACTGACAAAACTGACTGTGATAGGTAATAAATTATGAACAAGTGTTACATTAGATATCATAGGTCAAGAGACTGCATTTGAATTGGCGCCAAAAATATATTTCACTGACGAATTTCGAAATAGTTTTGGCTGTGTTACAAAACATATGTCTCAGTACTTCAATACTACTTGAAACCGATTCACATTGTTAAATTTGTGTGGTGTATTAAAAATTATGTCAGAACTTTGGAATTATAGTAAATATGGAATAATTAGACCGGCGTGAAAATTATGTGAAATAATTGCAAGTACCCACTTCTACGCAATTTCAGCGCCATTATTTTTAATACGATGCGAAGATATACAGATAATAAATTGAATTTGCCGCGATTTTTTTCAGACAATAAACACAGCATTATTTTTTTTAATGAATTGAGGACTAAGGTTCACTTATGTGTACTACCTAAATTTGTTCTATACTTACGCGAAATCTTGACACGATCAAGCCCATGTTTCCGTTGGTTAGTCGGTTACACAGTTAATTAATAATCCCAAATTAATTATAAACTTGTAACAGTTATCGCGCCCGGTGTTCCGATTTTAAAATCCAAAAATAACTTTCGCATTACAAGCCGCCAATGCAAATTGATGACGAATCGGCATATAACCTGTTGTCTTTATGGAAGCACTTAACGTGGTATTATTTTTACGAAATAGTCAACACTTAAGCACAGTAAATCACATATTCTCAGGTATATTCATAACGTATAGTATCTCATATAAAATATCGATATAAAAATCCGAAACAAATAAGACGCGACTGAACTTGACAATCCATCCGTTTGTTCAGCTTTAGTTAGTCCGACAGATGTCAAATTCGGTCGGTGTTGCCAGCCCTTCCGAACATATTTTTTTTTTAAAAAGATTAAAGTACATCTTAAAAAAAATATATTTTTATTAAAAGTTTATTATATTTAGACGCCAAAAAAATTAAACAATATCAAAAAATGTCTATCAATGTGTGCATGAAACTATTTGTCCAAGAAAAAAATAAAAGGCCATCCTATTTAAAATTTTGTCCTAAGCGGGAGTTTCAACACTGCTCATGTATATGATTAATGAAAAACTAACTAATTTTTGTATGTCAAATAGAGGACGAAACCGGGAATTATAAATTAGGAAAACAGGAATAGCATAGAAAAAACACCAAATCTACTGTTAAAACAGTATGTCCCCGTCTATGGAGCGATGGAGGCACAGAACACCTTGGTTTGAGGGGATTGGGGTTTATCTTTTTGTATCTAAATTTTCAGTAAAATGCGTTTTACAACAGACAGACAGAGAAACTGATGTCTGAGGACTATGGAATTATTATCGCTTTTTTTATTATTTAGTGTTAAGGCTCTTATATACGCTTATACGCTATGTCGAATCCTTAATTTGCAAATCAGCCGACTCCACTTTTTGTCAAAATGTTTTTTTTATTTATTTATATTTCGTTCAACGCCATTTACTATTAAAATAAATAAAAAAAATATTTTGACAAAAAGTGGAGTTGACTGATTTGCGAATTAAGGTATCGATATACGCTTCCTGAAACTTTAGTCACTATATTTTTGTAATATTAAAGTAATTAAAATACGCTTAAATTTTGGTATAAAATGCTTCTTAGCATCTTCTCAGCTGCTTGTAAATATGTACAAACAAATTAATAAAAGAAATATTACTGTGCGTTTATGATATATAATATTATTTAATCTGTTAGGTATATCTTATGAATTGATACCTACCTAATAATTATTACCTAAATAATTTAATAATCAATTGCCATCCTATACCTTTAATTTTCTCTTAGTTTTAATTTAAAATAAAACATAACGCTATTTTGTAATTCAAAGATATTTAATAATACATAATGCTTAATAAATACAGTTTTGATTTTGTAACTTATAATTGTAAAATCAACAATCTTGCCAATCGTCACTATGACAGGCCAGTTTCGTCACATCTTCAGACTCTCTTCCCACCTGTTTACCGTTGGAGTCAACACACCTACACTGGCCGCGTCGGCATTGTATTTTTCTGAAGTTTCCATTCCTACAGCAAACTGGCTTTTCGTGTGATACTCCCAGCATTTGTGATGTGACAGCACATTCTAGAATTATAATAAATAGCATAAGAGAAAATAATTAACTTCACCGGGTATCCGCCTCTTTGACTGTGTTTAAAAATGTATATAATAATATATAATCCGCGTAAAACTGCTAGTCCGCACTGAATATAGAAATGAATCGCGCCATAGCAAATTGTATGACTACACCTGTTCGCAACAACTTTAGAGCGGACTTGTAATTTGGCGCTGACTATACATACTCGGAAGATTCATGATCCTAATTTTTACTAACCAGAATCCGAATTATTTTTCTAAAATTTGTCTTTATAGTGTAACAGCTAACTGCCAGTTATGAAAATTAGCTGAACCAGACCGACAAAAATAATAATTGATTTTTGTTATAAGTAGGTAAAGTATATACTTTCATATACATTGAGTAAAACCTGTCATTTTGAAATCACAGACACTATTATTATGTGTTCATTAAAAGCATATTCCTAACATATTCATAAATCTAAAATCGATATTAAGGTGGGTACAGACTGCTGTAATGTAACAGAATGTGTCATAATGTAACAGAATTCACATAGTGCAGATGCCTTTTGCGCACAAACCATGCACACTACGCGCGCGAACAGAGAAACAGATGCGAATGGATACATGCTCCAATCGCTCGCTTCATCCACACTTACGAAATGCTCCTTTCATTTTACATTGCTTGTTACGTTACACCAGTCTGTACCCACCTTTAGAGATTGTTTCAAACAAAAACCAACCACACTATTAAAATATTATATTGATAAATAATTTTAAATCTTACTACAATCCATCGTGTCATATTCTGGAGTATTTCTTACAGCTACATAATCCCCTATCCGGGTTCGTCTTTGATCGATGCAAACTTTCCTGAAAATAAATAATTTATGAAATTTAAAATAAATGAAAGATCGTAGGCGAATATCAATGGTATTTAAATTTAACCTCAATAATACATACATGGATCAATACAATTTTTTCAATATGAAAAGGTCGAAGGCAAGATCCATATATTATTCCAATTGAAAAGTTAGTATGTATTTAATGTCGTAATTGGCTTAAATGTTTTTTTTTATAAATTATAAGTAGTATATAAGCTTGAGGTCTACATAAGGACTCGGTTGGAAAGTTATTGTTACATGGTTGGAATACCTCACAGAAGAGTTATTTTCCATATTACAACACAATAGCACTTAAAACTACTATGTTATATTGTTACTATCTGACCCGGCAAACGTTGTGCTGCCATATAAATAAAAAAAATGTTAAGGGTGAACAACCCTTATCACTTAGGGGTATGAAAAATAGATAGTAGCCGATTCTCAGTCTTACTGAATATGCATATAAAATTTGGTGAAAATCGGTAATGCGTTTCAGAGGAGTACGGTAACTAACATTGTTACACTAGAATTTTATATATAAAATTAGGTAAAAACAGGTGTTGAAAATGCCCCAATTCTAACCATGACGCACAACAACTATTAAAAGCCTGCACTGCCTTATGTATGTGTTATTCGTTGTATACGTATAAACAAATCTTAAACATAAATTACCCTGTATGCATATAATATAATAAGTAAAGTAAGTTTTAAAATACATACGTATCGTTTCTTGTCTCCATGACTCTACCATAAGTGCCATCAGGCCAGCACTCCTCCACTTCATTGAAGAAATCCATGATAAAACCCTCTCTTTCACTCTGTTGTATGAACTCTATTTTCTCCCTCATAGCTTCAAGACATGGGGTAGTGTAATTGTAAGGAGGTTTACCTCTACTTTGTTCGGGAAAAAGGTCTACTGTGGGATCATCTAGATTAGAAAAATTAGAATATTGGTTAAAAAATTACACTAATATTCTTTTTGAAAAAAAAAAACGGTTTAATATTACAACTTATTTTTTCTGAAATTTCCATTCCATTCATGATTAATTAAGCTGTAACTCGTGAAAACAATACACGACTTGTAAATAACAAGTAAGAAGCACCAATTACAAATTATTTTAAACCAAAATTGAAAAAAATATATCTCTACATTAATATTATTAAAACGTAGTGCGAACAAGCCTTAATACTCACAACATGGGAGATCGGTTATCGGTTTTTTGTCCAAATCAATCCTGATGCCGCCAGGTCTGGCAACACCGGTGATTCTGTTCACACAATGACAGGTCCTATTGACACATTGCACGGGGTTGAAATTCCCCTCTATGGTACACCGTGGACCTACTACAGGGAATGGTACCCCCGGTGATAGCGACTTTCGTATGTTATCGTGGAAACGGGAACAACCTTAAAGAAAGTAATTAGAGATAATTATAGATAATAGATTATATTTAAGTTATACAGTTGCAAGATTTCGTTGCATACATACATACTTACATACATACATAAATACAGGACAAGTTAATAAAAGCGTGATAAAAATGTAATGTCTTACCACAAGGCATATTCTGCGTTGAGCTGGCAAAGACGACTTCCCCAAATATTCTTTCACCTTCTTCCGACTGACAAAAGCATCTGAAAGAATTAATTTTAAAATCTTATTGCTATAAACTCACATTTTTCTGTAATCCACCTGAAAAAGTTATCAACTTAAGCGACCTATTTATACTTAATTTTTTATTAAGTTTTCTATGTGTATACCGGTTTTAATGGTAGGTATAGTAAGGCATACTTAAACAATGCGTAATAACTGGTAGAAAAGATGGAAGGTGGTAGAACATTTCGTGCTTCGACTGACGCGGCACCACTGCCACTATCTGGATTACAGGATTATTATACCATTACATGGATTATATGTTAGTTTGTTATTAGGTATAATCAATGACAAGTAGGTTATACATCTTTTTTGTTTTTTTTTTTATTGACGAGGGGGAAACCTTCAAACGACGCCGTAGGAGCGTCGACAGGTTATGTGGGACTCACCGCACTGCAAAGAGGACTCCGGGATCTCCAAAGGAACGCAACCGAAGTCCTCTTAGCGCGTTGCCCCGTCGGGCTCCGCCCAGATGATTATGAAGCTCGCCACTCCTTGTGGAGCGCACGACGGTATGAGGTCACACATACCATCATTCTTCCCGGGGTCGCTAGCCGGGCGGTTAGAGCTCCCACTCTTGCCACCCGCAACCGTAGTCGCCTCCTACGACAGGCTGAGGATACCGTAGTCCTATTCTGATCCCAGAACTACAGGGACAAAGTAGGTTATACTTTGTCCCTGTAGTCCCATAGGGGTATAATTATAAAATGGTAATACCACTGTGGGTAATACTTACGATTGTGCTGGCACACAGTCGAAGGCTGCATATCTCCCCTTGCCATCACAATAAGGTCTCTGTTCCAAGGCTCCGACTTCCCCATTATTATGTCTTCGATCATAGTCGTCCTGGGCTGAATGACACTTTGAGGTCACTGGAACGAAACGTCTTTTAAACTTAGAAGTTTTAAATAAAAAAAATCAACGGGTTGCACTCCGAGAGTGCCAGAAGTGCAAACTTTGTAAACCTAACCTGAAGAATAAAATATAATAAATAAAAAATGAAACTGACGCCCATTGACATATTTTTTCTATGCTGACACCGCATTACATCTTGACTTTTGCAGTTTGCTTTGCCGTTTTACGAATTTTCGATCAGGCCACGTGTCCTGACGCGAGTTTAACATTTTTACCATAACAAAAAGTTCACAACGACGCTAAAAAGTTTTCAGTTCAAAAAACTAAAAGTCGTTTAAACTTAGAAGGTTTACTGGAACAAAAAGTCGTTACACTTTAAAAGGACGTATTTAAAATAATCAATAAGTGTTATTATGAAATTATGAATATCAGTTAAAAGTCGTACTTACTAGATCTACAATCTACTTGTATTAGCAAAAAGCCTCCCTCTATCATAGGTAAAGGTACAAGGAAACGTATAAGGACAAATTTTAATCAGAAATTACTGAAGAAAAATCGAGCGTTTTAGTCAATGGGAGTCCGGCATATCCTCTCCACTGCCCTGAGAACGCGTTCGCGGCTGAGAACATATGCAGTGTTTCCTCATGTAAAATTGGGTTTGTGGGATTCTAATGAAGAAACTAATAAAGCCAGTACCATTCTCCAAATCCACATTGGACCACGCCTCCCCGGCGATGGGACGAGATCTATGGCCAGAAAGGGAACAAAGGTCAGCCAGCAAAAGATACTTACTTCTGATGCATCGTAGTGTTTCCCTTTCACAAGTCAATCCGTGGCCACACCTGCCCACTGTAGTACCCAAGCCTGGGCCGCCTGCACTGCAGTGGGCTCCACTTACTGTAAACATAAAATAATGATGTTTAATTGGATATTAGTAATTTAAGAGTTTAATATACTTATATGGAATTTTATTTACAAATCCTATTTATATATAAGTAATAATTATAGTTTAAAAACTAAAAACTAAATAAGCGCTAAAATCGCACAAGGAAAATCGTTAATCCTGATTCCTGACGATCCTGATGAGGTAAGGGAGAAATTTGACTGAAATTTTTACAATCCGTTTACTACTATAACTGATATTATAATAAATACAAATAAGAACCATAAAACATATTTTAATACAGTTATTTTAATTTTATTATTTGGTTATTATTTGGTTAATTATTACTATTTGGGTAAGGAACTCTAAAAAGAAAACTAGGTTTACAACGACGATATATTTAAGTCAGTAAAAACTGTAAATACGAACCAAAAAACGGCAAACAGAACGGACAGCAGTTGCAGATGGTCGGCGATGGTAGCCACATCCCAGTGTGGGTGGCATTGTTGATGGTGCACTCCCCAGCCGGTGATGTGCAACCTGGCTTGAAGCTGAACTCCTGAGGGGAAAAGGAATTATGTTTTGGTGGCGTCGTGGTTGTTTTTCTTTTTATATAATATAAGGGTAGCAGACGAGCATGCAGTCCACGTGATGGTAAGTGGCTGCTGCCGCCCATGGACATCTGTAATCAACCCCAGATAGGATTAGATATCCCTACCTGAGGTCGGCCACAGATGCGCCGCTACCCCTGAGGACTAAGCTGGAACGCCTCGTAATAGTCTGTCTCCCTTACCACACCCTTCAAACCGGAACACAGCAGCGCTTAACACTGCTGTTATTAGGTAGAAATAGGTGTGGCGGTGGTGCCGCCGGAGTCGAACCACAAAGGGTTCTACCACCTTCATTGGTTGTGGTTGTGGTTCTCGTCACATAAATAAATTTATTATAATCGTGATATTAGCGGGTAAAGTGACGCATATGCAGTGTTCGGGATTCCATCCCCGTCTAGACTGACATCCAAGTAATACATATATATTTTTAGTTTTCTTTGAGCTTTTGGAGGTTTGTATACTTGGTAGTATTTGTGTGTGTCCACTATCGAATAACATCAAGTCAAATTTTATTTGCAAATAAGTTCCATGAAAAAATAAAAGAATTTTCACAGTCTTATTTTTTTAATTAAAATATTTTTAAGATATTCACTATGTTCAGGTATGAATGGTGTGGTAAGAACACGTTAGTCTATAAAGATAGCAACACATCTACAACCGACCTCAGATTGATCTTTAATCCTAACTAGGGTTCATAACAGATTTCCATTGCAGATACACTCCCACTTAACATCAGGACTGCATGCTTCCTACTTCCAATTTTTTACAGAAACAATAACACAATACTTACACGACAACGATGTTTAATAAAATGTGATTATTACTCTAATTACCTATGATAAGAAAACAACTTAGATAAAGTATTTAATACTGTAACCAAAACAACTCACTCTACAAAATCCTGCATCACACAATATACTGCATTTAACGGACAAAACACACGAAATAAAACAAATAAACAATAATAACTTTTCAGCCATTTTGTAGCGACATTTGCACTGATTTGAATATAATAGGCTGTTATCGGTTGATAGAAATTATCACTTTGATAATATTGACGTTTATTAAGTGGTCATTGGATATTTTTCAAGTGAGTGAATATCGCATGCCTTTAGCGTGCCTTACAGCTCACACAGCTTGACAACGAATTTTCACATAATGAGGTGTCAGTATTCGTCTTAATTGTGGGAGTTACGTGTAAGGGGCAGCCCTACACGTTAAGGCTGCATCGCACAGCCCTACACCGTGCTCACGCTGCGTCGTGTCTTCGCGGAACGGCCAATGCTGACGAGGCGCGACGCTTGTGCAGTTAGCCGTCCGCCATGGGTACAGTTTACCTCCATCGCGGAAAGTGACTCTACCTATCACATCATATATTTTTTGTTACAAGTTGTGTAAAATTAAAATAAACATATTAATTCGTTCGCAAAAGACTATTTCGATTATTTCCTCGACGCCCAGCTCCCATAACTTGGGGGTAAGCTTAGGCTATATTTTTAAGCAGTCAGAGTTTATTTTAATGATAATTGCTAGTTTAGCCACACAGTTATTGTTAAACCTGAAATCCTCCAATTACTCCAAGGATTTTCAGTAAATTGTAAATTAGAATCCTTAAAATGTTTATTAAATCGCTGGTTTACTCTAACTTGTTTTAAGTATAACGGAAGAAGCCACAATAATAAATAATGGAAAGCTAGGTAAAAATATCTACATCGACGAAGCACTGATGAATCCAAATTCATTATATTAGTTTTCACGTTATGCATATTCTGATTTACAGTAATTTTTATGATGTGGAAAGTGGCGTATTATCATTTTCTAGAGGTTGTAGTTATTCTCAGATCCTTAGATTAAGATTCTTAAACTCTCCTGTATTTATATAAGGATTTCCACATATTTGGAAATGATGGAAATTATCGTTTACTTTTAGAATAGGGCCCTCGGCGTTTAAAGGAAATTCTAATCTATATCTATTATCTATGTTCCTACTATCAACATTTATTAATTCGTCACTTGGTATTCGTCATCAATTAATACTCATATACAAAACATGTCCTATTTTTAAATTTATTTTGTTAATATGATTTTTGTAACGAAGACATCCTCCAAAAAATTCAACATACGTCGAATATATTGCTGTAACTTTATTGTAAGTTCTTATTGTGGAATATCTGAATTATATAATTTTGTTGCAGCCATTTTCTTAGCAATTAATATTTGAACAGATAACTCGATATTTCTGAAATGCAAACATTGATTCGACTTCATTTAACTTTGTATTGACATGATAACGATGATAACTGACTCGTATGGCGCCATCTATTGCTGAATAGTACTAAACTAAAGTATTCCGATTATTAATAACATATAACTTGCGTTTTTTAAGATTGTTGAATATTGCAGTAGTCTTATTATTAACATGTATTTTTTGTTAAAATTGTAAGAAACGAATAATTGACTTTTATGAAGGTACAGCAAGTAATGATTGTTTTGAAGAGATGGGAAATAAAACAAGAAACTTGTTGATACATTGAACATTTATTTTTTTGGTTTTGTAAAAAATGGGAAGTGTTCATAAATTGATTCGCACCGTTCCAAAGTACGTCGGAAATAAGTGAAGCAGTCCTTGCAATTCAATGGAATGGGGTAAATGATTACTGACTTAGATACATATGAGAAGCTTAGTCCTCAGGAGTAGCAACACGTTTGTGATCAGCTTTAGATAAACCTGTTCTATACGCGGTCGGTCACAGATGTCCATGGGTCGCAATAATCATTCACCATCAGATTTGAAGGTGGTAGAACCCTTTGTGGTTCGACTCCAGCGGCACCACCGCCACACCTATTTCTGCCTAATAAAAGCAGTGTTAGGCGCTGCTGTGTTCCGGTTTAAGGTAAGGGAGACAGACTTTTCCGAGGCGTTCCAGCTTAGTCCTCAGGGGTAGCGGCGCATCTGTGGCCGACCTCAGGTAGGAATATCTAAGCCTATCTGGGGTTGATTACAGATGTCCATGGGCGGCAGTAGTCATTTACCATCAGGTGGACTGCATGCTCGTCTGCTACTCTTATATTATTAAAAAAATAACAAAAAAAAGATAGACTGCAAGCTGCTACTTCAATGTAAAAAAACACTTGCCAGTGTAGATCTGCAGGTTGTCAAAATTGTTTCGTAGATCGCCATCTTTTAGAATCAATTATTTTATACCTCCCCCACAGGTCAGAGAGGTAAACAATCCTGTAAGTATTGTTATGGTTAAGTGATTAAGTAGGCAAAAGGAGGTCTTTTTTCTGCTAGAGAAAAAGGCCTCACAAATCGCCGACCTTCATATATTTTTTTTATAGATGAACCTAACGATAAAGTAGACGTGCTATCTGATGGAAAGCAGTCACCGTCACCTATGGACATTTGCAACACCAGAGCCCATTTTTTAAAGAGCCCATGTCATAGCGCACATACTGCTAGTACACCGACTAACGGCCTTCATAGCGTCTAAATCGCTTTACAACCCCACATAATATGTCCTTTAGATTCTTAACTGGCCCTTGTAAGTTACCCCTAAGGGGGCATTATTTATTTATTTTATCTATTCTATATTGAGCAAAGCTGTGAAAATAAACGGGAGGTGCACGAATAATAAAGAAAATAAATAAATATCAATAACAAAGAAAGAGGACCAGAAAGGACCCAGAAAATCAAGGAGTGGAGCTCATTAAATCAGAGATAAAATTTAGGTATATCACCCAGTTTAAGAAACGCTGATGTAGTTTTTTTTGCTGTAAAGAAAGATTCAAGTTTATGCATCAATATAATAATTCCAGAACAATTTCCATTTCGGCACCACACCGCTTAATTCTCACACGTTCCTATTTCTTATCAGCATATCAAAAGCTACAAGATCTTCTTATCGCGTGATAAGGAGCGTACACAGCTAAGATATTTGTTAAGCAATGTGTGCTCTTACTGTTCACACAAAAAGATAATTTTGATAACACATAATTAGATCATTACACTGCGGGAATTTATTCGATAACAAAATCTTAAAGTGACACTATAGAGAAGATAACCTAATACTTTGAAGGTAGAGGCTCCACCGCCACACCTATTTCTGCCTAATAACAGCAGTGTTAAGCGCTGCTGTTCTGCTTTCAAGGGTGGTTGTCAAAGTTTGTCGGGACATTTCATTCGTCCTCCGGTAGGAATCAAATTTTATTTATAATTGAGGTTGATTACAGATGTCCATGGGCACCAGCAGCCACTTATAATTATTGTAGGTGGTAGTATGTATGGTGGTATATATTTTTAATATTTTGCATCTGCACGGGAGGGAGGGTGGTACATACTGCATGGTTTAAAATAAATACCATCATACATATTTGTAGTGGATTGTTGCGAAGTAGTTTTAATTTTAACTTAATAACTTAAATGGACAGAATGCATTACAGATCCGCACTTAAAATCAGAGTAATCAGACGTGTGCCTGGTATTCTAACCTCAGCCCTCTTAGTGTGAGACGCCCAGTTCCAAATTACTAGGTTATCACTACTTCGCATCCTAGCTAATATTATAAATGGGAATGTGAGTTTGTTTGTGTGGTACACACGTTGTCAGGGGTCCAGAAATGGACACAGGTTTTATCCTAAGGATAGTATTGTTTCCGAGGCATACATAAAACTACTATTGTCATTGACCACGAGTGCACGCGTCGAAAAGCTGGTTGAAATATTGAATCCATTTTATTAACTATACCCACAGTATGAGTTTATACGTTTTTACGTATTTGCATTACATTTCCCATCAGCGCCCCTAGCGGACTGTATCAGAACTGATTCCTGATAGGACATGTATGGGAAATACGTAAGCAAATATAAAAACAGGCATTTTTGTAAAAACGTAAAAACTCAGTAAGGGTACTGTCAGTTACAAATTTCCAAGTAGTTCCACGCGTCACATATCTATCTACTAGCTGACCCGGCAAACGTTGTGTTGCCATATAAATAAAAAAATGTTAAGGGTGAACAACCCTTCACTTAGGGGTATGAAAAAAAGAGCGGCTTTTCTGAAGGCCACCCTTTCCCCGTCCCATGAGCCTACGGAGGTGGATTCGGGGGTATCCAACTTTTTTACGTATTTGCATTACATTTCCCATCAGCGCCCCTAGCGGACTGTATCAGAACTGATTCCTGATAGGACATGTATGGGAAATACGTAAGCAAATATAAAAACAGGCATTTTTGTAAAAACGTAAAAACTCAGTAAGGGTACTGTCAGTTACAAATTTCCAAGTAGTTCCACGCGTCACATATCTATCTACTAGCTGACCCGGCAAACGTTGTGTTGCCATATAAATAAAAAAATGTTAAGGGTGAACAACCCTTCACTTAGGGGTATGAAAAAAAGAGCGGCTTTTCTGAAGGCCACCCTTTCCCCGTCCCATGAGCCTACGGAGGTGGATTCGGGGGTATCCAACTTTTTTACGTATTTGCATTACATTTCCCATCAGCGCCCCTAGCGGACTGTATCAGAACTGATTCCTGATAGGACATGTATGGGAAATACGTAAGCAAATATAAAAACAGGCATTTTTGTAAAAACGTAAAAACTCAGTAAGGGTACTGTCAGTTACAAATTTCCAAGTAGTTCCACGCGTCACATATCTATCTACTAGCTGACCCGGCAAACGTTGTGTTGCCATATAAATAAAAAAATGTTAAGGGTGAACAACCCTTCACTTAGGGGTATGAAAAAAAGAGCGGCTTTTCTGAAGGCCACCCTTTCCCCGTCCCATGAGCCTACGGAGGTGGATTCGGGGGTATCCAACTCCAGCGTCAAGGGCTCGATATGTCGTGTGTGCGTTCTGCACGCTCATCTTATGAGGGACACCAATGAGAGGGGCCCCTCCCTCTCGGGACGTGGCTGGCGTTAACATGGCGGTTAACGTTATTTTATTATTTTGATTTTTTACTGACATGTGATATTATTGTGTAATCACGCCAATGTGACTAATTGTGTTGTACGATCAAAACAAAGTAAGTTAACATAAAATTAAGTTTATAACCATATTTGCACGCCGAAATGGTAAAATAAGAGGATTTTTGTATCTTAGGACAGATTTAACCAGAGTTTTGTACCTTATTTGGCAAATAAAGATGTTTTTGTTTTTGATTTTGATTTTTGAACACCAGCGCCAGCCGACGTTGCCGGGCCGCGAATGTAATGCTCACGCTCCTCGTGACCCGGCACCGAGCGTCCAGAGGAACGCCGCGGAGTTTTAGTCGGTAAGAGTCCGACATACCCCTTTTGCTCCCCCGGGCAGAGGATCCATGAGGATTTCTCCGCGTTCAAAAAAAAAAATGGGTATGAAAAAAGATAGTAGCCAATTCTCAGACCTACTGAATATGCATATAATATTTGGTGAAAATCGGTAAAGCCGTTTCGGAGGAAACGGTAACTAACATTGTGACACGAGAATTTTATATATAGGATTATTCTAGACCTGAAATACCGCATGTATAAGCAAATAATATATTATACAAATACATATTAAAATGTTTGTGCGTTTGTTCGCTGTTTGCTTTGACGTGATAACGTCAATCTAGCTAATTATTATCTTTATGACATGCTTTGCTTATCTGAATCATCTCGTGAGATGTTAGGTAAAGTACCTACCAAAGAATTTTTCTAGAGTAATTAATACCTGTAGTGGACGAAGTGCGGGGAGGGGGGAAGGGACGGTCAGCCCCGGGGCCCCTATCCTGAGGGACCTCCAAACACAGTGTTATTAGCTAAAAAAATGTCGCCGGAATCGTATATATCGGCGTGAAACCGTAGCAAACACACGGACTAACTCATTTTCGCGTTTAAAATACAAGCAGTCCTCGAAAAAAGCAACTGTATTTATAACTAAGGATATACATACTTTATTATCAAAAGTACTTAAGTTAAAATAATTATATTGACCTCGCGACAAGTGAATTATGGGTAGAAGGTGGTAGAACCCTTTGTGGTTCGACTCCGGCGGCACCACCGCCACACCCACACCTATTTCTGCCTAATAACGGCGGTGTTGGGCGCTGCTGTGTTCCGGTTTGAAGGGTGTGGGGGGAGACAGGCTTTTCCGAGGCGTTCCAGCTTAGTCCTCAGGGGTGGCGGCGCATCTGTGGCCGACCTTAGGTAGGAATACCTAATCCAATCAATCTGGGGTTGATTACAGATGTCCATGGGCGGCAGTAGCCACTTACCATCAGGTGGACTGCATGCCCGTCTGCTACTCTTATATTATAAAAAAAAAAAAGTCAATGTACTTATTTAAATCATAAAAAGTTTTTAATATTGATATGGTTTCATAGGATGTTGTTAGGTTAGCTAATTATGACATAATTTTAGACAGGCAGGCGTTTTTGATGGCATTATTATTCCCCTATGCCGGAAATCGAAACAATTGACGTATGCTTAAGGAATAGTGCCAAAACATTGTTCGACGTAACTTGAAACGACGTAAGTCTAGGACTGCCTAGGTTTAATGCCTAGGCAGTTGGAATGGTTAGGAATAAAAATTGAAAATTTTATCTATATAAAAAGTGAAATACCAGTAGGTAAATAAGTTGTATACTTGTCTTGTTAAAAATTAATTAGGTATACCTTGTTAAGTACTTTTCGACACGTTTCATACGAGTAAATTATGACCTTACCAAATCCTTCAAAGCAAGTGACAGCTGCGATCTCTATTTCTGCTTATTTCAGACAATCATACATACGCGAATGCTATTTCTTATTGTTTCAGAAATACACGAAGCACTGCGAGCATTGTTTCTTGTTGTTTCTCATTTCTCGTATTTCGTTTCCTGAGTCCCGTTTGTTTCATTTTCTACCATGTGTTTCTTACGATTTGACTGCGAATACTATTTCTTCTTCTTTCTCACGTTAAATCTTGTTTTCTAAGTCATCTTTGCTTTGTCATGTGCCATGTGCCGTGTTTCTTGAGCCTTGTTTGTTGTGCTTTGTGCCTTGTTTCTCGTCATGTGTCTGATGTATTTCTTGTTTCTTCTTTCGTAGAGCCAGCATCCGTTCATAAAGAGAGCAACTCCATGACAGTGTTTACTATCAATACTGTCGACGGATAGCTCTCTTCATTAACAGATTATAGGCGCTTCATTTTACTCTGAAAAATACAGAAATAGACCTTTAGTAAGTTTGCAGAAACAGAGAAATATACATACAAACTACACGATTAAAAAAAACCTCCAGATACCAATTGAAATAATGTATATAAATTTAATATTTTCTATCCTCGTCCACTCACATCATTCATTGAGTCTAATTGTCATAGACACACACACAACTTCACAAATACCCAGACCCTGAACAGAGAAAGTAGATTCCTAAGATTTGGAGTCGCCAAAAGCACCACAGTCACCCTTATTTCTACCTTAAAATAACATTATTAAGCAGAATTACTGTGTTATGCTAATTTGATTAATGTTAAATTTAAAGTTTTATAGACATTTATATATAAGTAAATAGTAAATAAATTAATATCATTTTATAGGGTGGAAGGTGTGATAACGTAGGCACATTTAGGTACAGGAGGCATTCCAACTTAGTCCTCAAAAGTAGCACCGCTCTGTATCCAATTTCAGATAGGATTTCAATCATTTTACATTGTAGATTATGATCCATAGGCGACAGTGGCCACTTAATATCAAGTGGACTGCATACTTAATTATTACACTACTATCTTATATATAAAATTCTCGTGTCACAATGTTAGTTACCGTACTCCTCCGAAAAGGCGTCACCGATTTTCACCAAATTTTATATGCATATTCAGTAGGTCTGAGAGTCGGCTACTATCTATTTTTCATACCCCTAAGTGATAAGGGTTGTTCACCCTTAACATTTTTTTATTATTTATATGGCAACACAATGTTTACCGGGTCAGCTAGTTTACATATAAAAATGTTTTTTTTTTATAATATCGGGGTAGCAGTCGAGCATGCAGTTCACCTGATGGTAAGTGGTTATTGCCGCCCATGGACATCTGTAATCAACCCCAGATATAAATAGATATTCCTACCTGAGGTCGGCCACAGATGCGCCGCTACCCCCAAGGAGAAAGCTAGAACGCCTCGGAAAAGTCTGTCTCCCTTACCACACCCTTCAAAACGGAACACAGCAGCGCTTAACACTGCTGTTATTAGGTAGAAATAGGTGTAAATAGGTAAAAATGTAATTAACTGAAAAAGAAAATAATGATTTTAAATAGCTTCTGTTACTCGAACAATTTAGACGAATCCAACGACACCTCATATGTTAAAATCCGTCAAGCAGTTTGGACTGTAGAGCGTGACAAAGAACGAGACGTACATACATACATACGTTTGAAAATGGTTATATTTGTTTCGTGCTCAAAAAACATTACTCTCCGCTGTTGGCTAAAAGAGTAGTAGGATGTCAAGTCCAGTCAGTTGGGTTTTGTCAAGTTATAGTCCGCACCAATCTGCTAGTCCGCTCTGAATTTGTTGCGAGCAGGCGTAGTCATACAATTTGCTATGGCGACGCGATTCATTTCTGTATTCAAAGCGGACTAGCAGTTTTACGCGGACTATACCTCATTAGTTGTTATGTAGAGATATTTTTATGCAGTTCCACGACAACTCTACATATGTAGAGTTAAGTATTTCTAATTAACAAAAGCATCTGTCCCCATTCAGACGTGTCAATTGGTTTCCCTCACTATTTGTATAACAATCGTATGCTATTACCGTTTCGAAGCTTATTTACATCGTACGATTTAAAAATCGTGGCATGAGGGCATTTTTACATAATTGAAAAATAACTTGGCATGGAAGTAATGTTTTTTTCGTTTAAAAGATTAAATATTATAGATTACTAGCTAAGCCGACAAACGTTGTGTTGCCATATAAATAAAAAAATGTTAAGGATGAACAACCCTTATCACTTAGGGGTATGAAAAATAGATAGTAGCCTATTCTCAGACCTACTGAATATGCATCTAAAATTTGGAGTACGGTAACTAACATTGTGACACAAGAATTTTATATATAAGATTATAGTTTCGAAATTCTATTATTAAAGTCTGTCAAATAGACTTTAATAAACTTACGCAACATTTAAAAATAAAATAATATTATTAAGTTTAAAACTCTATTGTGTTATATTTGTTTATAGAACCTATTTTATAGTATTTAACTAGGCAAATCATAAACTAATACTCATTTATACATAATTTAAATATACGTTATTATAACTACCTCAAAATAAAATACAAATCTTATAGTTTTTACTATAAGATTTGTCGCCACAAACCCGTGTCGTCCACGACTCGTGCCGTCTAAATACTTTTCTTTCAGCATTTCGT
Organism: Epargyreus clarus; assembly: GCF_041222505.1. NCBI lineage: Eukaryota > Metazoa > Arthropoda > Insecta > Lepidoptera > Hesperiidae > Epargyreus > Epargyreus clarus. The sequence continues at coordinate 4,064,382 of NW_027332224.1, forward strand.
CCACGTCTCGTGCCGTCTAAAATGCTTTTCTTTCTTATTGCTGATAATAATATTACTTTCGTTACATAATTCTACTCGTACGTACTTTTTAGGTATTAACTTATTACAAAGTTTAACTATAAAAGAAAATAACACTGTCATTTTCACAAAACATAGGTATGTTTTAAAGAAGGTAGGTATTTTAATGTCATGTTATGTTATGCTCCCAATTGATTTGAGGTTATTGCAACACGACTTTCATATCCCTTTTATAATTCATGTACCTTAGTACATCATACATGTAATTCATGTTTTTGATGTGAAACATCTATAGCCGCACGTAAAACCGATTTCTGGCGTGGCGACGCATGCCGTATATATTTACAGTCTATATGCAGTAGTGTGTACGGTGTGGCGACGCGTCGCCATGCGCAATCGAATTCAATAAATAGTCATGAAAAAATCTGGAAAAAAAAATGTGAGCCGTCACGGGACGCCTGGCAGATGTGAAACATCGACATTATTTTGTAAAAGTAATATGCAGAAAAGAACATATTGTGGTAGGAACTAAATATGTCATCATGATAAAATAAAATATTACGATTTTTTTCCAGAGAACGATGACTATTATTCAGCCAGATCGAGTGGAAGAGAATCGCACAGTCGATTGCGCATGGCGACGCGTCGTCACACCGTACACACTACTGCATATAGACTGTATATATATACCATCGTATGCGTGCACGGCATGCGTCGCCACGCCAGAAATCGGTTTTACGTGCGGCTATAGATGTTTCACATCAAAAATCGTAATATTTTATTTTATCATTATGACATATTTAGTTCCTATCACAATATGTTCTTTTCTGCATATTACTTTTACAAAATAATGTCGATGTTTCACATCTGCCAGGCGTCCCGTGACGGCTCACATTTTTTTTTATTAGTCGTAGAAGTATCTAACAATTAGAAATTCAATGGTATTTATGAAGGTGGTCCTTTGTGGTTCGACTCCGACGAACCACCGCCACACCTATTTCTACCTAATAACAGCAGTGTTAAGCGTTGCTGTATTCTGGGTTACAGGGTGTGATAAGAGTTATACTTTTCTACTACCACGTAAAAAAGGAGGGTCTTAAATTTGTAATATATGCTATAATTTGCGCGTACCTCGCTAGCACAAGCTAGCTAGTAGGTAAATAGATTTTATTTTCCACGTCCGTAAATCATCTTATTCTTAAACATTCCATCATTTACAATATTAACACAAAGAGGCTATAGTTTTAAAGACAATTGAAAATAAATCATTCAGTTAAACAGATGTTTTAGTCATTTACACTATGACAAGACATTGTATTATCTATATATATCTACGTATATCTATAGATATTGTATCTATTATCACTTAAATTATTTAGTTTTGCAAAAAGGTATTGGATATAATGTAAGTAGAAACCTTCGTGGTTTGTCTTTTTTATATTTGAACCTGTAGATAAAGCAGACGTGCTACCTGATGGAAAGTAGTTAACGTCGCCTATAGACAATTACAACACCAGTGGAGTCGCCAATGCATCGCCGGCTTTGGAGGAGAGCTCTTTTTGCACCTTTTTTGAAGAGCCCCATGTCATAGCGCTCCGGGAATACCTCGGAAGGAAGTTCCATTTGTATTTGTCTGTAAAGATCTCACCGCCACACCTATTTGTGTTTTATATGCAGTGTAGCGCTACTGTATTCTGACTATAAGGGGAAGTAGGTATGAAGCTAAAGAGGCTATAAGAGGGAGCACACGAATTGATCCTACTTAGTTGTAAGGATTAAATTTTGCGCCCGAGCTCAAGTAGAAATCTAAACGTGTTTATATGGTTGCAGTTTTTATAAATTAATTTTATTACTTACTTGCCAAAAACGAGAATGCAATGCACTGTAGTGGCAACTACCGCCCATAGACACTTATTAATCCCAAACACGTTTTAAGACCTATCTAAGATCGGCCACAGATGAGTTGATGTTCCTAAGTAATAAGTTAATGTATAATTGCCGAACGTACTTGCTGTGCCGTACGTAGAGCAGAACACAGCAGCGGTTATCACTTCTGTTATCAAATCAAATCAAATTAGACGAGCGCTGCCCGTCTCTTCCTTAACCTGCCATTCAAAATTAACTCAGCTAGACAATACATTAACCGACCACCACTTCATAAGGTGGAAAAGAAGCGGCGAAAGAAACCTCATACAAACATCTTTTCATAAACATTAAAAAAAAAAACAAATTAAACTAATAAGCATGTGAAGCTGGAGCTACTTCAGACCACACAAATTTTATATTACAAATACAAATTTTATACCCTTTTGTGCATAGTATTTATATTTTTGATGGTCCTTAAACTTTCTTACTTACATCTGTATGTTGAGTTCTTATGAGTTTCGTATGAGTTTTTACTTTTTTATAAAAATGACTGTTTTTTGTATTTGTTTACGTATTTGCTCATACATTTCCAATCAGCGCTCCTATCGGGCTGTATCAGATCATTAAATGAAAATGTATGGGAAATACGTAAACGAATATAAAAACTTAAAAACTCATACTAAGGGTACTGGATTCTTTGCTACAAGGCTGTTAACCTGTAGAGACGTTACTCAGCGAGATAATGTTTCCTTTTGCCCTCTGCCAAACTCTACATACTCTACATAACGGTTTCGTTCGCCTTGGAGCCACCGACAATCAAATTAGGAGAGCGTGAGCGCCCAGTTCTCACGATTAGACTCTACCCGATAATTGGAGAGTTCACCTTACAGTACGCAATATTGACTGACAACATATTGGTCGTTGGTCAACTTGTTGGACGAATTGTTGATCAACTTGTCCGTTACCTTTTGACATCGGTGTCACATTTAATGTCATATTTAGATTTTTTTTATAACTTAATTTTTTTGTAGAGGAAGTCAAGATGTCCTATATTTTTATAATAAATAAATTTGGTTTAGGAGTTCCCACTTTTCCGTGTACAAAATAATATGTACATACCATCTATATTTAAAAATATTTTTTATAAACTGCTAGCTTACAAAAAGGACGACATTTTTAAATAAATGATCTACGACTTTAAAATTCGAAGGTATATTTTCTCTACATAAATTAATATATACTTGATAATATTGATATGTCTTAGGAAAGAAGTAAAAAATGTAGTTTGCACAATGAATTGTGTAATTTGTGTATTTAAATTAACTCATAACTTTTAGCTGTCATTTCCTACGAGTCAGTCACGTTAATGAATCATTTTAATAATTTAAAACATTTCAATACTTGTTTAGTGTACGACGTTCCCGTAAGTAAAATTATTTATTATCAATCTATTCTACTCAACTTTTATAATCTGTTAGTTGTTTATTATCTGTAACATAAATGAATACCGCTAAAAATAACACAAAAATACCTAATTCAAACTTACGAAGCCAAGTAGTCACGCCTGCATACCACATTAATATAGGTCGACTTGCATCACAAGTACTTAAGAACAAACAGCTAGGAACAATAGGAACAAAGAACATGCAAATGGCGCCGAAGAACAATTTGTTCAAACGACAAACGCTTACTACATTTGCGTTTGAAAGAAACTTCGTTTCTTGTGCATTCTATTAAATCTTCGTGCGACACAGTTATGATTTAATAATGGTGAACAAGGTTTTAAGTGAACAACAGATGGCGTTGCGAACCTGATTCGCGGTATTGAGGTTTTCTAAGCTTGCATAAATACTGTTTTACTAATATCTACTGAAGCCACAATAAAAAACATATTTACTATGTTACATTTTGCATGCCACCAATTTAAAATTATATTGTAAAATACCTATATCAGACAAAAATACCATTTCAAGATAAAATACTAGTAATTTAATTTTTAAGCCTTTTAAAACATAACTTAATTGATTGTTCCAAGCAATGTATTTATATGGTATAGAGTCGGTGGAAGGGAGTGAATGCTGGCTGACTTAATTTTCAGGCCAACCATGAGTTTTTACGTTTTGAAAAATATGACTGTTTTGGTATTTGTTTACGTATTTGCCCATATAATTTCCAATCCAGCGCCCCTAGCGGATTGTGTCAGAACTTGGAAATAGTATTTGCCAATACGTAAACAAATACCAAAACAGTCATACTTGTCAAAACGTAAAAACTCATGGTAAGGGTACAGGACTTAGTCAGGAGTTCAATAAGAAGGTTTCAATAAGAACTGATATCGAGTTAGTTACAGACAATCATAGGCGGTAATGACCAACCAAAAATATATATATATATTAACCTCAAGAGTTCTACATTTACTTATTCCATACACAATTTCCTAGAGATTATTTTTATTATCCCTTACAAAGTTATCTATCTCTGTGCGTGACAAAACGACAGTTAAATTTAACCAAAGGTAAAAAATTGAAACATTGTAGTTAAGTCGTGCTACCATTAAGTATTACGACGGTTTTACTTGTAGATAACTACTTGAAAAGTTAGATTATACCCTCGTACTAAATATACTTAGAAGCTTGACACCGGGGGCACCACCGCCACACCTATTTCTGCCTAATAATAGCAGTGTTAAGCCACGGTACAAATATCTATACAGTATTTTCACGCCTCATAAGCGAAGCGTTGAGGTTGTGCTCTTCTCTCGACATTTCAATTTTGTTATTTTTACAGTATTTTTTTTATCAGTATCTTTATAGATCCTTATACTGTGGTTAAGTGTTGCTGTGTTCCGGTTTAAAGGGTGTGTCCGGGGTACGGAACATATTTTACCGAGGCGTTCTATCTCAGTCCTCAGGGGTAGCGGCGCATTTGTAGCCGACCTCAGGTAGGAATTTAATCTTATCTGGGGTTGATTACAAATGTCCATGGGCGGGAGTAGCCACTTACCATCAAGTAGACTGCTCGTATGCTATTCCTATATTATAAAAATAATGCCGTGGCACGTGTCTTCTCTTAGAATAAGTACCTTTTAAAAAATGTAAATATAGAATAGCATAACGAAAAACTTTTAGGTCTATTTTCCCAGTAATGGATTAAAAATGAAAAATATTCAACTTCAATAATTATACATATGGGCAGACATAAATTTAAATATGAAAAACATGAATTTAAATATCCAAAATGGTCTCTCCTTGTGTACCAACTACCGTGCTTACTATTTATTCAGCTGATAACGTTATGACCTCTATGAAAAGAAACTTAAGGCACTTGGTTTATATTTAAAAAGCCTGTACACCTGATTTGAATGGGTGATTCACTTAAATAAACTTTACTAGTATACGTTCGCGGCTTCGTTCATAAGGACTTAGGTTAGTATCTGGTCGTATGGGTTAAAGTAAGATAGATTAAAAATGAATTGCGTAAAAACATTTTTTCATAAAAAAAAGATTTCGATATGCCAAGTATTATGGTAATCCGTCAAAAACTGTAGTAATAGTTTAGTGGTTGATTCGCCGTCTTTCAAACGGGGAGCCTAGGTTTGATTCCCAGACGCACCTCTGATTTTCAAAAGTTATGTAAGTTACAAATTAATAACAAAAACATCGATATAAAACCTGCTGAGAGATCTTTAAAAAAGTTATCAAAAGTATGTTAAGTCTTCCAATGTATACTTGTCCAGCGCGGTGGACTATGGCCTAATCCTTCTCATTCTGACAGAAGACCTATGCTCAGCAGTGGGACAGTAATGGTTGCTGACGATGATGAGCCAAAATGGTATTAGAGTTTAAAGAACTAGGCTAGGCTACATATGGCAGAAAAGCCTACCGGTACAGTAAAATATTAACATGATGATTCAAGTATTTTAAGAAATATGACTCTCATATGCATCTGAAATCACAATAGCGGTAGTTAATCATAAGGATTACTATTGGACACACGAAATAAATAGGTATAGGAATTATTCCGGAAAATTAGCGTAAAGTGGATTTTTTGAAGCGAAAACTACTTTAGAGGCGTTGTCCACTGTAATGGGTAAAAATGTTAAACTCGCGTCAGGATCACGTGTCCTGATCGAAAATTCGTAAGACGGCAACGCAAACTGCAAAAGTCAAGATGTCAACCGGTGTCAGCATAAAAAAAATATGTCACTGGGTGTCAGTTTCATTTTTTATTTATTATACTTTATTATTTAGGTTAGGTTAAGTTTTCACTTCTACCGGCACTCCCAGAATGCAACCCGTTGATTTTTTTTAGATACTAGTTGATCTTTTATTTTCGCTAACCTCCACTATGCCATTGTTGGTGGAGAGATCTTAAACCATTTACAAAGCTCCAGCTTCTACGCCTGTGCAAGATAAGCTGCGTCGTCGTAAACTCTTCATAACGTCTCCAAGATTTAATCATAATCATCAACCCATTACTGTCCCACTGCAGGGCACGGGTCTCCTCTCAGAATGAGAAGGATTAGGCCATAGTCCACTGCGCTAGCCAAGTGCATATTGGTAGATTTCACATATCATTAAAAACTTTTTTTTTAGGATATCTCAGGTTTCCTCGCGATGTTTTCCTTCACCGTTTAAGCAAGTGACAATTAGTTTATAAAACGCGCATAACTTTGAAAAATCTTCGCAACAACATCAGAGCGGACTAGCAGTTTTGCGCGGACTATACCTTTCAAATCTATGCGCATTTTTATTTACTATCGAAGTTTGTGCGATAGTTATCGTGAAGTCTATCACATCACTATCTAATCGTAGTTATATCTTTGGTATCAAACATTTTGACTAAAGAGTCAAACGGATCATTTGAAGTATAGTTACACTGATATGGTGTAAGAAATTAATGATAAAGGTTACTGAACTAGGGTGCCTTGTAACTTTGAAAATAAAGGCAGTTCTTTTTTTATAATATAGGAGTAGCAGACGATGCAGTCCACCTGATGGTAAGTGGCTACTGCCGCCCTTGGACCTCTGTAGGCAACCCAGATAGGATTAGATATTCCTACCTGAAGTCGCCCACAGATGCGCTGCTACCCCTGAGGACTACGCTGGAACGCCTCAAAAATGTATGTCTCCCTTACCACACCCTTCATACCAGGACACAGCAGTGCTTAACACTGCTGTTATCAGGCAGACATAGGTGTGGTGTTGGTACCGCCGGAGTTGGACCACAAAGGGTTCTACCACCTTCAAATATACTATACTAAATATTTATTAATAAATAAACTAAGGTAAAGTCACCTATTTCCGCGGTATTTTCACCAAAACTAGAAAGAGCGTCAGATATTAAGCATTTGCTACGGCTTAATAATGAATTAGATAATTTTATCAGAAGCTTTAGTATCTGTACTCTTGAAATAGACTCGACATTTTACGATTAAATATTGATTTAAATGTGTATTTAAAATAAATATTAACCAAGTCAGAAAACCCTAATTCCGATGTAAAAATCCTTATTCCGATGTATTTGGTTCCTAATTCCGAGTATACAAAATAAGGGAGTGAAAGAGATAGAACGACTGCTACATGGTGTATAAAAATAAATGTTATTTATTGAATTTAGTTTCAATTTCGATTGAATTTTTTTTTATTAGTTAAAGAGTAGCTTTATCAAAAGTGTTCTTAGCTATGATTAAAGGGAAGCTGCCGAAATAAAACTTTTTTATAGTATATATCTTTCTTTTCTATTGTATAGTATCTTTCCTTAATTGGTTAATTTTACTAATGTATATCATGTATTTTTTTTTAAACTGCAGTCAGTTCGTGTATCTGCAATACAATTTTGGACATTCTTCTTTGTGTACTTGACTAAGGTTTATTATCGTACATCATAAATAATAATAATTGGATGGAATACCGTCCTGAGGTTTATAGAATTATTTCATTTTGAATAATTTAATCAAATGAAAACGTCGTAAAATGTTTTAGTTCTTATTTAAATATCCATTAAAATCGTATAACAATGTTAATTCTTCATTAATTACGATTAAACGAATTACTGATACAAACAATAGAAATTTTCTTAAAAACCGATGAAAACTTTAAACACCCTGTATAGTATTTTATGGTTATGCCGCGGATTAATGTGCCCATATAACCTAATTCCGACTTATATACATCGGAATAGCGTTTCATAACTAAAAATCACGTTTCCAAATTCCGATTATTAAATAATAACAGACTTTTACACAATTTATAGGCAGAAAGATGCTTTATTAAAATATGTACATAATAATATACAATACTTGTTCAATATTACATTCATATCTGGATGAACTTCATTTTCTCTCCTTAGTTGTCCCATAGAAGAAATTAGGAAAGTACATAGATAGGTCATCTTTGACATTATATAATTAGGTAATGCAGTATAATGCAGTACCACGGAAAATGATTTTGATATTAATTGAGTATTAAATTTGTCAAATTCGAAGCAAGACGTGCTTATTCATAAAAACAACTACAAAAATTGAAATTAAAAACAAGTCTATGAAATTGCTATTCCGTGGTATACCTCGGTTTAAGGGACAGCCCGAAATATTTGGCACCTAATGCCGCTGTATTTTTAAACTTATTTTTACTCTTATCTGTTAAGAAATAAGCACAATATTTAAATGTTATCGATTCTATATATAATCAATATAATGTTTTCATCGAAACACTATCACACACATGCAAATTTATTGAAAAAATCACTATTTGAGAAATCGTGACATTCACGTGCAAAAGGCCCAAAATGTATGAAGCACACGTTTGATGGAGGCTTAAATGCAAAACTATGCGATTATTTAAAAAAACATACACATAATACTATTACGATAGCCATATGACAGTAGAGTGATAAATTATCTATTGAATAACATACCTTTTATTAAAAATGAGTTGGTAAATAGTTTATAAAAGCCGTTTTTGTAAATACCACGGAATATGGTGCCAATTTCAGAACCCCTCGGCATTAGGTGACTTTACCTTATTTAGAAAACTTGTCATCTAAACCAATGCAAATTTTCAGCTTAATCAGTAAAGGTAAAATAGGTTAAAATACAATTGCAAGATTTGCCTCATAAAGACACGAACAAAGCTTACATAAATGCTTATAAAATTGGTGGAGATTCTTAAAAATTGTAGCCAAGTCTCGCAAATTACTTAAAGTTTGTTTACGCGAAATTCTGTTCTACTCACGGCCATTCGTTAACCTTATTTAAGCCAATCGATTGTCAAACGAAGTACGGTGTGCAAAACCAATTACTATGCGAGCTCAAACCACTGCTTATTGTTACAAAATATTGTATTGTTATACAAAATGTACCTCGACACATTTTGGATTGCGCAACCGAGGACAAATATAGATTTATGGTTAACTTAGGTCATATATTTTAGTGTATATTATAGATGGGTTGCGAAATTATTAGGGTTACGGCACACGAGTTTCTGACTGTATACAAGGTGTACAATTAGTATTTTTGAAGTATCTATTAGTGTAAAGTACGCTTAATTTTATCGACAATTCACGGATATTAGTTATTTTTCTTCCACTGTCATTTTAGATGGATGATTCTTCATTTTCTTTTCCCCTACTTACTACCGGAATAAGTGCACATTTGTGAGCCATATTCCAACTGCTATAATTTTAACTTATGTAAGTTAGAGACATTATACAATTTCACCTACACCTTCGTACCTAGGTATAGCCTAATACATATCTATAATCATAAAAAAATTACCTTGATTTTTAAGAAAAGTTAAAAAGAAAAATAATGTGGTGCTCGATTTGTTTTTTTCAAAATTTTGTTTTCCTCCGTTCTTTTCAGTCATTTATTGAAACATTTCAGTTTCAGTAATGTTTCAAAAGTCGTTTTACTTATTTAGTTATCACCAAGAGGTATTTTCTGTTTGTAAGACTCCTACTTTGCCCACACTAAACGGACACCTTGTGTATTAAGTTGTACTATTTCTGTTATCCTACTTATGGAGCGAGGCGTTCCTTAGCCCTTAGAAGCAACAAGGCTATTGACCTCATATTTGGAGCAACAAAAAATAAGCGTATATTTTCTCGAATACGGGTGCAACTCATTCGTAATTCGTCACTTACTTTGCTTTTAAGTTGCCTGAAAGTTTAGTGGGGATGTTAAAACTGACTGAATATGTCAATATTCTACTCTTTATGACATCACAGTTTTTTTGTTCACTATGAGTTACTATGAATTAACACTATTTTTTTTTTTTTGTTAACGAGGGGGAAACCTTCAAAAGGTACCCGGTGCTGTGGGAGCGACACGGGGTTATGTGGGACTTTTACCGCACTAAAACCCCCCCGGTGGCCGTCCTCGGCGCTACGTAGAGGACTCCGGGATCTCCAACGGAACGCAACCGGAGATGAATTAGCACTAACCGACTAGCTAGCCTAGCTATTAGCATCGGCACTTCGTATTTTGGCGATTGAATCGATGCTGCATCACGTTTTGGCGACCTGCTGCGTTCTGGTATTGAAAATATGCGTATTAGCGACTAAATTAATGTTGCATTGCGTTTTTCGCATTTAGTTACTGCATCAAGCGTCCAAAAGTAGCTGAGACCACCACACCTATTTCTACCTAATAACACTAGTGTTAGGCGCTGCTATGTTCCAGTTTGAAGGGTGTGGTAAGGGAGACATACTTTTCCGAGGCGTGCAGCTTAGTCGTCAGGGATAGCGGCGCATCTGTGGCCGAATTCAGGTAGGAATCTAATTCTATCTGGGGTTGATTACAGATGTCCATGGGCGGCAGTAGCCACTTATCATCAGGTGGACTCCATGCTCATCCTACTCCTGTGTTATATAAAAAGAACAAAGATGCAGAGTGTAGTATTTGATCGCTGCATCTAGCTTCGGAAAAGTAACTAATGCTGGATGCTAAAGGACCATATCGGCCCTTATTAAAAGCATTTATATCGTTCTAAATGTAAATAACGTAACGAAATGTAATAACCGTGTAGTAAGTCAACTAACTTATACTAACTAAATAGTGTCCCATTTATGATAGCGTTATCAGCAAGCGGTAATCTTAGATACGGTTTTTATTTGCTTTGTACCAATGTGACCTGTTAGGCACTCTTGAGCAAATGTTTGATGAAGGGTTAGACGGCCGTAATTATGTTCGGATTATTTTAATTGGGGTTTTGTGTATGGTAGGTATATGCGACATTTTTCCATTTTTAAATGATGAGTGGAAAGTTTTGAACCGTAACATTATTAATCCATTTATTTCTTTTTAAAACTTAGAGCAGAAGATAACCATAGACTAGAATATTTTTTTTATTTAAAAAATACACGCAGTATCTTCATTCATACAGAAGTTATGGTAATTTTATCTAAGCTAGAAAATTATCTTCATTATCTATCTCGCTGTTAAAACTTTAAATATTAGGTACGTATAGGTTTCCTATTTTACGATACATTAAATATACTATCTTAGAAAATATTTAAAAGGGCAGAATTGCTTCATTACTACTCGATTAATATATTAACTTTTTGAAGACACACTTATATTCTCAAAAACCGTAATAAAATATTTTAAAATATTTTATTTTATTTAAATTTTTATTTTATGTATATATAATTAACACCTGCCGCCATTCTCTCCTTCCACCCAGGGTTGACTGGCAGAGAATGCCATCAGGCATTAAGTTTGCCCTATTGTATCTTTTTATTTTTATAGAGGTGCAATAAATAAATAAATAAATAAAATAATGGTGTTCAATAGAGAAGGAAGATACATATGAATTTACAAGATTACAAATTCATTTTAAGTACTTAATTACGTATAAATAAACTTTATGATAAACATTTATACAAGAAGTTTGAGATCTATATTTTACTACCTGACCCAGCAAACGTTGCCATATAAATAAAAAAATGTTAAGGGTTAACAATCACTTATGGGTATGAAAAATAGATATTAGCCGATTCTGAGACCTACTGAATATGTATATTAAATTTAGTGAAAATCGGTAAAGCCGTTTCGGAGGAGTACGGTAACTAACATTGTGCCACGAGAATTCTATATATAACAATAGAGTTTGCTTTGTATGAAAAATTAAGCGTTTCTGGAATAAATTTTGAAATACCAAATAATTAACGTGAGATGCATTAAATTTAACATACTTCAAGTTATTGTCAGGAAAGCTTATTAAGGAAGCCATTTGGAATTACCATGCATATAATTATTTTCAAAATTATAGTTATGGCCCTAAAAGCATATTTTAGATAAAAATAGGTGGCAATTGCTCTTTTTAACACTGTAAAGGAATGATTTAGGATTTTTTATCATAGAAAAGTACGAATTCTATCTAGGTGTATCTACTTGCCTACATTTTATCTCAATTTTAATATGAAAATCGTGTACACAAAAATAATTAAAGCGTCATTATAATAGTGTACTCTTTATAATTACTTATATTCATACTACAATTTCATATAATTTGTAATAATCCTAAATATAGATAAATATTCATTATTCTGTAATTAGAAATAACAAAGAAATTTAATGAAAGTTATAAAACATAAAAACGTGCCATTGTACTTTACAATTTAAGGTCAAAATTACCATAATAATTATTTATCTCGTAAAAATTTCAATAATAAACAACTTCCTGTGATTTATCATAATTTGTACCGTTTTAAATAAGAATTAATGAAATAAGAAAGAAAAAAATTCTTACCGCATTCACCAGAGACAACTTCCTCTAGAAAATTTCCTTTGGAAAATGTGCGGCCATTTTGAATCACATGTTTATCTCGCTACTTCGTTATGATGGAAGCCTTGTTCCACCGTCATGTGACCAATCACACGTCGAGAAAAGTAAATTACATCAATGGGTAGATAAATATATCGTCCAATAATAATGCATAAATCTAGCTCAATCTACATTTTTTCCGATAAAAAATTCCCGCTCAAATTTGACAACGCACTAGTCAGTTACGACACTAATTTAAATAAATCATTATGTGTTCTTAAACTCTGCTTACGAAAAAAATCGAGAATATTTTTGGAATATTACAGATCGCTCCTAACACTAATTGGACGATAATTAAGTTAAAGAGTAAGTAAACGTTACGAAACTAGCTCTGAAGGAGGCTGAACTAAAATGGCGGGCTATCACACACGCCGGGTGTTATATACGAACCCACCTGTTACGTCACACCTGTGACTGGGACACGACATATTCATATTTTCTTATCGTTTTGAGTAAAGCCGCCACAACCTTCACGGTTTCTTAGGACGGTCCTGTTATTAAGATGTTACTGAACAATTTCAGATAGCGTTACAAATAATAGCTTCATATTTACCTTCCTAAATATTTTATTTACTGGTTCTAATTAAGAAAATAGTAAGCTCAAAGTCCTCCTAAGGGTAAGAGATCTCTGAAATATTGAGACTAAGTTAGCATGCCCCGTGAATGCCCTTCATTCTGTTACGCGGCAGCCCCTGATTGTCTTTAAAAAAAAACACAGTCTGCTGTCACTACTGGTTTAATGTCTTTAAAAACTACAGAGAAATTATCCCCTCACTTTTCTTTTATATTATTGAACTTAAATGTTTCGCGGACGCGGATTACGTGCAACTGCCGGCCACATGGTTGCAAGGCGTTATATAGTAATTAAGAATGATGAGGTCGGCAGTATATTGCTAAGGAATATTGAATATAACATCTCCCCCCTTAAATGAAGCTTTATCCTTTTTAAGGTTGAAGCGGAGTTAAAGGAAAAGAAAAATGAGGTTTACATCGAGATTCATCCTTATAAAATATAAAGAAAAGGTTTAATTTATCGTTGCATTAATTATAAGTAAACAATTAAGTAATAGTCACATTAACTTATTATTATTTAAATCTTAATTCGATAATTTTGAGACATTTATATGTATTTAATTTATTACATACATATTTAAATAAAGCATTTTAACAATAGTTCGATAGGTAGTTGAAAATAATTGAAAAAAATATGAAAAGTAGTTATAAGTGTAAATAGCAAGAGAACATTTCAGTATATAAGAAAATTCAGTAATATTATTTAAATTTTAAATACTAAATACAAATGTATTAAATATTTGTTGTTACTCAAGTATAGAGGTTATTTGAAGTATAGAGGTTTTCAGGCTCCGAGGAATTGGTAATTTCTTTTATCTCAACAGAGTTTGATATCTTCGATTTAGTTTTATGAGCCTCTTTGTTATAGCATTGATTAAAAATTGGAATATAGCATCCGGAATTATTATTTTAGTTTTTGAAACATTTATAAATCTTATAGGCTAAGTACAAAAATAAGAATACAATTAGTATACAGGTGAATGTAGAATAATAAGGGCCATATTTAACAAAATGAGATTCCTTTTCTATATTATTTAATTCTTGTTCTAAATTATTTAGCTGACGATTATTATGTTTTAAAGAATATAAATTTATTCTACTTAAGGAGATGAGATAAATGTGGTAAACTTTCATTAAATAAGTCCCTTTTACAACAGTCATCTGCTGTTATATCAAAATTTATCTAAAGGAGATTTTATAACAGGAACATAGGAATTGGAAGGATTTGCCGACAATAGAATGGTTGACAATATCATTATTACAACGAATGGTAAGCTTATTTGGCATAGACTGCACGAAAATCCATTTATTATTTTTTAAATTTTTGCTAAATATCTATTTGGCCATATAAAATTTTAGAATTACATTCAGAGGATAACGAAAGTAAGACGTAAGACGAAGAAGACCTCAGTAAGAATTTTGGACTCGCAGTTTGAATTAATTAAACAAGAATAAATTGTAGTTAGTTCATAAATAGAAAGGTTGCTATCAATAATTTTGCATTTATCTAACGTGTCCGACAAAGCATAATGCATCCTGTCGTCACTTAGAGAAATAAATGAGTTAGAAGGTTGAATTAATGCGAATGTTTTAATAGATTTTTCGTTTATGATATGCAATAAAGACGTTAATTTATTGTTGGCAGATTGAATTTTTATGGCAATAGAAATGTTGTAAGTTTTTATTTTCAAGATGTGTTACAATAATAAATACAACAAAACATTATAATGATTAAAGTAATATAAAAAAAATAATGAAATAATATATCTTTATTTTAAATTAAATATAAAAATATTTAATAATATTATTTTAGATTGAATTAAGATATAGCGGGTTTAATTTCATTTGTGTGATATTTAATTTTTTTCCGGCCTATTTGTAAGGTCACGTTATGTTTGTTATGGACTTTAATTATTTTATATGGACCCTTCCAGATGGGTGATAATGCTTTACGAAGTCTATGGTGATGCTTTAGATATACCATATCTCCTACTTTATATGTTGTTTCACGAGAACTAATGTCATAATATTGTTTAGATTTTTCTTTACTGTTGATAATATTTTGAATAGCTTTTTCGCGACTGAAACGCATTCTATATTGTAATGCACGGATATATTCGTGATAAGTTGTATTACTTACTGATTCATATAAGGAGCTAGGGATACTGGGTTTATAACCGAATAATAGTTCGTGAGGGGTATAATTGGTTGTACAATGCGGAGTAGTATTATAAGCGAGTATCGCTGTAAATAGATAACAGTGCCAATCGTTTTGGTTTTCATTTACAAACGATTTTAGATATTCTTTCAAGGTTGCATGTGAGCGCTCAAGGGCACCATTAGTTTGGGGATGATACGGGGTAGTAAATTTTGCTTTTACTTTTAATATATCAGTTAGTTGTTTAAATAAATCTGATGTAAAGCAAGTACCTAGATCTGTTAGAATATTTTTTGGGAAACCGAATAGAGACATGAAATGAACCAGATTTCGTGCTATTTCTTCGCTAGTGGCTGTAATCATTGGATAAGCATTAGTGAATTTTGTTAAGTCATCTTGTAGAGTTAGAATAAATTTAAAATTTTGAAAACCTGCTTCGGGTAATGGACCTACGACGTCAAGCGCTAGGCGTTCAAACGGTTTAGTAGAGGTAGAAGTTATCTCCATTGGAGCTTTATTAGATTTTCTTAGCGGTTTATTAATTTGACACAACCTACATTTTTTAACATAGTTTTCAATGTCGGAGCGCATACCTTTCCAGTAGTAGCTTGATTTAATCCGTTTATACATCCTTTGTGATCCGGGGTGACCGGCAATTGCGGAATCATGGTTTTCCTTAAGAATTTTAGGGATTTCTACAGGAGTAGGATAGATTAATTGATTTTTATAGATATTAATCTTAATATTAGTATTGTGGAATATATATGAAATCATGTTGTAAATTTTACTATAAGCTAATTTAGAAAAGGGGTCAGAGAAATCGGGAAGTGCAAGATCTGTAATGTCTGAATTTTTGATTAGAATATTTCTTAGTTTCATTAATAAATTATAAACATCTGTCAATTGCGTCTGTTCATAATGATGAACTTTAGTGAATAGAAAATAGAAATTTTTGGATTTATCATTGACGTGAAATATTGTATGAGGTTCGCGTTCTGAATTTAGTATATCAGCCGTGTTATCTAATTGAGACAGGAATTCTTCGCAATGGGGCATAGAATAGTCAAAATCTAAAGAGACTGGGCATGCGATTGTATTTAATTTGTATTAAGTTAAGATTAAAACTACTTCGCAACAATCCGCTACAAATATGTATGATGGTATATATTTTAAACCATGCAGTATGTACCACCCTCCCTCCCTCAAAGGATGCATGCAGATGCAAAAATTAAAAATATACACCACCATACATACCACCACCAACACGTGTTTCGCTCCAAAACGGAGCATCATCAGGGTAAGTTGACTCTACGACGGTTAATCGCTAAGTGACGCTGTCAACCTAATGCATGCCTTTTATAATGATATCCAACCCTCCCCTCCACAATGAAATGTAAACAACTGATGACAGTTGTGTGATAATAAGGTTATAGATTAATTATTCGCATTAAATCTGCGAATAATCATCTGTTTACTGATTGTTGGTAAAAATATGAAGTAAAGGAGAGCTGGACACATTAATTTGTTCATTCAGCAGTGTAATCCTACTGTTGTTATTATGCTTAATAATCTCCCGTTGTTCTAATATATTAAGTCTACAGCCCTTTTCACCCGTGTGTAAAATTTCATACGTATGGTTACTTGGCACATTATGGCCCGCGTCTAATAGATGTTTAGCGAAATTTGACTTGTCTGCGTGACCACTTGTATACGCGGCTAGATGTTCGCGATAACGAATATTAAAATTTCTCCCAGTTTGACCGACGTAAACGCCATTGCAATCAGAACAAACAATTTTGTAGACGCCTGATTGTTCATGTCTACCTCTTTTTTCTTTACAGTTACAGATGGATTTAATATTATTGTTTGTTCTGAAGGCAACGCTGATGTTATGACGGCGAAGTGTTTTAGCAATACGCTCTGAAATAGGACCGAGATAAGTCAAACTGGATCTATACTTAGGAGGAACCACATCCCTTGGTACCGCATACAATTGATCACGCACCATCAAACTTCGCTTCTTACGGATAAGATTATCCACCATCCCCCTACTATACCCATTGGCAACCGCAATATAATATATGGTATTTAATTCAGATCTATAATTTTCTTGTGATAATGGAATAGATAGTAATCTATTTATATAACAGTGAAACGCTGCTAGTTTATGTTGCCATGGGTGGCAAGAGGATGCCGGAATTACCGTATCCGTATGTGTCGGTTTGCGGAAAATTCCAAAGACATGTTTATTGTTGATTCTACTAATTGTAAGATCTAAAAAATTTAAAGAATAATTTTGCTCAACTTCTAGTTTAAATTTAATTTTAGGGTGAATTTTATTTAACTTATTAACAAATATATCCAGTTGTCTGTCGGTCCCCGTCCAGCATATAATTATATCGTCAACATATCTGTAATAGTATAAAATATGTTGATGGTTTAAAATATTCTTATTTTCGTAATTATCCATAAAAATATCTGCCATCAATGGGCTCAAAGGAGAACCCATTGCTAAACCTTCGCGTTGTGAATAAAATTGATTATTAAATCTGAAATAATTTTGATTCATACATAAGGTAGTGAGTTTAATAAGATCATCTTTTTCCCCCGGGTGTAATTTTGATTTATCGAATAGGTCGGATAGTATATTTATGGACTCAGAATGGGGGACATTGGTAAATAGATTTTCGACATCTAAAGAAATTAATTTGGATCTATATGGTAAAGTTAAATCTTTAATTTTACTTACTAAATGGAGACTATTTTTTAAACCAAACCTGGGAGAAAAAGATGTCTTGTTTTTGATAATTGAATTAAGCCGACGAGCTAAATTATATGCTGGAGCCCCAATGTATGAGACGACTGGACGTATTGGAATATTGTCTTTGTGAATTTTCGGCAAACCATATAGAATAGGGGCGCGAGGATTCATCGGGATTAGTGAATCTGGTGGTCTAGGAAAAATATAAGATGTGCTTTTGAGAGCACGCTTCAACTGAGCTGTGTATTTATTGGTTGGATCGCTATTTAACCCGATGAAATCCTCGCCCTGTATAATGTTATTAACCTTGTCGACGTATGAAGCTCGATCCATTACCACAATGGTGTTACCTTTGTCGGCCTTTGTAAGAACTAAGTTGTTCTCTTCTATACGATGTTTTATTGATCTTAATAAAGTAACCTCATTATTGGCAATGGACCGATTCGGCTGCACCGCAGACTTAATCTGCTCTGCAATCAAGTATTTGGTCATGTTATCGCCTTTGTTAATGACAACAGCCATCTCTGCATCCACGGCCAAGTTTTCTAATGATTTAGAAGATAATTGTGGATAAAGGTTATATTTCAAACCCTTATTCAAAATATTTATTTCACTATTTGGAAACGTGACATTACTCAAATTCTTGACCCGTGGATGAAAAGAGGGCGGTGCCTGGTTATTTTCAACGTCAATTGGCTCACTGTTAGCATGATTTTCCCTCAATTTCTGTAACTTTCTATTTTGGATTATGTATCTATTATGAGCTTCTAGAGAGGCTAACTCTCTAGCTTTATGATCCAATAGATCAAATTCTATGTTATGTAATTTAAAGGATAATTCCATATGGAGATATTTGAGATGTAATTTGAGGTTATCTCTAACAGTGAACCAATGACGTGACTCCTCGTTTAACCAAATACTTTTAGCTTTAGTAATGGCGATGTTAGCCGCTCTACTACGTGTACCACACCGGATATTAATATAGTTAGGAATAACATTATAATGTTTACACTGCTGATTGAACCACACATTTTGAACAGCAATACGATGCAATTTTGTTATTCTAATGTAAAGTCTAGCCTGTACAGCCGTGCTCGCTGATGTTAGATAGTTAATTGTATCAGGCGTTACTTTGCGGAAATCCATGCTATTAAGTTAAGATTAAAACTACTTCGCAACAATCCGCTACAAATATGTATGATGGTATATATTTTAAACCATGCAGTATGTACCACCCTCCCTCCCTCAAAGGATGCATGCAGATGCAAAAATTAAAAATATACACCACCATACATACCACCACCAACACGTGTTTCGCTCCAAAACGGAGCATCATCAGGGTAAGTTGACTCTACGACGGTTAATCGCTAAGTGACGCTGTCAACCTAATGCATGCCTTTTATAATGATATCCAACCCTCCCCTCCACAATGAAATGTAAACAACTGATGACAGTTGTGTGATAATAAGGTTATAGATTAATTATTCGCATTAAATCTGCGAATAATCATCTGTTTACTGATTGTTGGTAAAAATATGAAGTAAAGGAGAGCTGGACACATTAATTTGTTCATTCAGCAGTGTAATCCTACTGTTGTTATTATGCTTAATAATCTCCCGTTGTTCTAATATATTAAGTCTACAGCCCTTTTCACCCGTGTGTAAAATTTCATACGTATGGTTACTTGGCACATTATGGCCCGCGTCTAATAGATGTTTAGCGAAATTTGACTTGTCTGCGTGACCACTTGTATACGCGGCTAGATGTTCGCGATAACGAATATTAAAATTTCTCCCAGTTTGACCGACGTAAACGCCATTGCAATCAGAACAAACAATTTTGTAGACGCCTGATTGTTCATGTCTACCTCTTTTTTCTTTACAGTTACAGATGGATTTAATATTATTGTTTGTTCTGAAGGCAACGCTGATGTTATGACGGCGAAGTGTTTTAGCAATACGCTCTGAAATAGGACCGAGATAAGTCAAACTGGATCTATACTTAGGAGGAACCACATCCCTTGGTACCGCATACAATTGATCACGCACCATCAAACTTCGCTTCTTACGGATAAGATTATCCACCATCCCCCTACTATACCCATTGGCAACCGCAATATAATATATGGTATTTAATTCAGATCTATAATTTTCTTGTGATAATGGAATAGATAGTAATCTATTTATATAACAGTGAAACGCTGCTAGTTTATGTTGCCATGGGTGGCAAGAGGATGCCGGAATTACCGTATCCGTATGTGTCGGTTTGCGGAAAATTCCAAAGACATGTTTATTGTTGATTCTACTAATTGTAAGATCTAAAAAATTTAAAGAATAATTTTGCTCAACTTCTAGTTTAAATTTAATTTTAGGGTGAATTTTATTTAACTTATTAACAAATATATCCAGTTGTCTGTCGGTCCCCGTCCAGCATATAATTATATCGTCAACATATCTGTAATAGTATAAAATATGTTGATGGTTTAAAATATTCTTATTTTCGTAATTATCCATAAAAATATCTGCCATCAATGGGCTCAAAGGAGAACCCATTGCTAAACCTTCGCGTTGTGAATAAAATTGATTATTAAATCTGAAATAATTTTGATTCATACATAAGGTAGTGAGTTTAATAAGATCATCTTTTTCCCCCGGGTGTAATTTTGATTTATCGAATAGGTCGGATAGTATATTTATGGACTCAGAATGGGGGACATTGGTAAATAGATTTTCGACATCTAAAGAAATTAATTTGGATCTATATGGTAAAGTTAAATCTTTAATTTTACTTACTAAATGGAGACTATTTTTTAAACCAAACCTGGGAGAAAAAGATGTCTTGTTTTTGATAATTGAATTAAGCCGACGAGCTAAATTATATGCTGGAGCCCCAATGTATGAGACGACTGGACGTATTGGAATATTGTCTTTGTGAATTTTCGGCAAACCATATAGAATAGGGGCGCGAGGATTCATCGGGATTAGTGAATCTGGTGGTCTAGGAAAAATATAAGATGTGCTTTTGAGAGCACGCTTCAACTGAGCTGTGTATTTATTGGTTGGATCGCTATTTAACCCGATGAAATCCTCGCCCTGTATAATGTTATTAACCTTGTCGACGTATGAAGCTCGATCCATTACCACAATGGTGTTACCTTTGTCGGCCTTTGTAAGAACTAAGTTGTTCTCTTCTATACGATGTTTTATTGATCTTAATAAAGTAACCTCATTATTGGCAATGGACCGATTCGGCTGCACCGCAGACTTAATCTGCTCTGCAATCAAGTATTTGGTCATGTTATCGCCTTTGTTAATGACAACAGCCATCTCTGCATCCACGGCCAAGTTTTCTAATGATTTAGAAGATAATTGTGGATAAAGGTTATATTTCAAACCCTTATTCAAAATATTTATTTCACTATTTGGAAACGTGACATTACTCAAATTCTTGACCCGTGGATGAAAAGAGGGCGGTGCCTGGTTATTTTCAACGTCAATTGGCTCACTGTTAGCATGATTTTCCCTCAATTTCTGTAACTTTCTATTTTGGATTATGTATCTATTATGAGCTTCTAGAGAGGCTAACTCTCTAGCTTTATGATCCAATAGATCAAATTCTATGTTATGTAATTTAAAGGATAATTCCATATGGAGATATTTGAGATGTAATTTGAGGTTATCTCTAACAGTGAACCAATGACGTGACTCCTCGTTTAACCAAATACTTTTAGCTTTAGTAATGGCGATGTTAGCCGCTCTACTACGTGTACCACACCGGATATTAATATAGTTAGGAATAACATTATAATGTTTACACTGCTGATTGAACCACACATTTTGAACAGCAATACGATGCAATTTTGTTATTCTAATGTAAAGTCTAGCCTGTACAGCCGTGCTCGCTGATGTTAGATAGTTAATTGTATCAGGCGTTACTTTGCGGAAATCCATGCTATTAAGTTAAGATTAAAACTACTTCGCAACAATCCGCTACAAATATGTATGATGGTATATATTTTAAACCATGCAGTATGTACCACCCTCCCTCCCTCAAAGGATGCATGCAGATGCAAAAATTAAAAATATACACCACCATACATACCACCACCAACACGTGTTTCGCTCCAAAACGGAGCATCATCAGGGTAAGTTGACTCTACGACGGTTAATCGCTAAGTGACGCTGTCAACCTAATGCATGCCTTTTATAATGATATCCAACCCTCCCCTCCACAATGAAATGTAAACAACTGATGACAGTTGTGTGATAATAAGGTTATAGATTAATTATTCGCATTAAATCTGCGAATAATCATCTGTTTACTGATTGTTGGTAAAAATATGAAGTAAAGGAGAGCTGGACACATTAATTTGTTCATTCAGCAGTGTAATCCTACTGTTGTTATTATGCTTAATAATCTCCCGTTGTTCTAATATATTAAGTCTACAGCCCTTTTCACCCGTGTGTAAAATTTCATACGTATGGTTACTTGGCACATTATGGCCCGCGTCTAATAGATGTTTAGCGAAATTTGACTTGTCTGCGTGACCACTTGTATACGCGGCTAGATGTTCGCGATAACGAATATTAAAATTTCTCCCAGTTTGACCGACGTAAACGCCATTGCAATCAGAACAAACAATTTTGTAGACGCCTGATTGTTCATGTCTACCTCTTTTTTCTTTACAGTTACAGATGGATTTAATATTATTGTTTGTTCTGAAGGCAACGCTGATGTTATGACGGCGAAGTGTTTTAGCAATACGCTCTGAAATAGGACCGAGATAAGTCAAACTGGATCTATACTTAGGAGGAACCACATCCCTTGGTACCGCATACAATTGATCACGCACCATCAAACTTCGCTTCTTACGGATAAGATTATCCACCATCCCCCTACTATACCCATTGGCAACCGCAATATAATATATGGTATTTAATTCAGATCTATAATTTTCTTGTGATAATGGAATAGATAGTA
Source organism: Epargyreus clarus (assembly GCF_041222505.1). Classification (NCBI taxonomy): domain Eukaryota; kingdom Metazoa; phylum Arthropoda; class Insecta; order Lepidoptera; family Hesperiidae; genus Epargyreus; species Epargyreus clarus. The sequence goes on from NW_027332224.1 coordinate 4,087,567, forward strand.
ATCTATTTATATAACAGTGAAACGCTGCTAGTTTATGTTGCCATGGGTGGCAAGAGGATGCCGGAATTACCGTATCCGTATGTGTCGGTTTGCGGAAAATTCCAAAGACATGTTTATTGTTGATTCTACTAATTGTAAGATCTAAAAAATTTAAAGAATAATTTTGCTCAACTTCTAGTTTAAATTTAATTTTAGGGTGAATTTTATTTAACTTATTAACAAATATATCCAGTTGTCTGTCGGTCCCCGTCCAGCATATAATTATATCGTCAACATATCTGTAATAGTATAAAATATGTTGATGGTTTAAAATATTCTTATTTTCGTAATTATCCATAAAAATATCTGCCATCAATGGGCTCAAAGGAGAACCCATTGCTAAACCTTCGCGTTGTGAATAAAATTGATTATTAAATCTGAAATAATTTTGATTCATACATAAGGTAGTGAGTTTAATAAGATCATCTTTTTCCCCCGGGTGTAATTTTGATTTATCGAATAGGTCGGATAGTATATTTATGGACTCAGAATGGGGGACATTGGTAAATAGATTTTCGACATCTAAAGAAATTAATTTGGATCTATATGGTAAAGTTAAATCTTTAATTTTACTTACTAAATGGAGACTATTTTTTAAACCAAACCTGGGAGAAAAAGATGTCTTGTTTTTGATAATTGAATTAAGCCGACGAGCTAAATTATATGCTGGAGCCCCAATGTATGAGACGACTGGACGTATTGGAATATTGTCTTTGTGAATTTTCGGCAAACCATATAGAATAGGGGCGCGAGGATTCATCGGGATTAGTGAATCTGGTGGTCTAGGAAAAATATAAGATGTGCTTAATGTTAATGTGGTCTAGGAAAAATATAAGATGTGCTTAATGTTAATGATGTGTGGTGGTCTAGGAAAAATATAAGATGTGCACTAATCCCGATGAATCCTCGCGCCCCTATTCTATATGGTTTGCCGAAAATTCACAAAGACAATATTCCAATACGTCCAGTCGTCTCATACATTGGGGCTCCAGCATATAATTTAGCTCGTCGGCTTAATTCAATTATCAAAAACAAGACATCTTTTTCTCCCAGGTTTGGTTTAAAAAATAGTCTCCATTTAGTAAGTAAAATTAAAGATTTAACTTTACCATATAGATCCAAATTAATTTCTTTAGATGTCGAAAATCTATTTACCAATGTCCCCCATTCTGAGTCCATAAATATACTATCCGACCTATTCGATAAATCAAAATTACACCCGGGGGAAAAAGATGATCTTATTAAACTCACTACCTTATGTATGAATCAAAATTATTTCAGATTTAATAATCAATTTTATTCACAACGCGAAGGTTTAGCAATGGGTTCTCCTTTGAGCCCATTGATGGCAGATATTTTTATGGATAATTACGAAAATAAGAATATTTTAAACCATCAACATATTTTATACTATTACAGATATGTTGACGATATAATTATATGCTGGACGGGGACCGACAGACAACTGGATATATTTGTTAATAAGTTAAATAAAATTCACCCTAAAATTAAATTTAAACTAGAAGTTGAGCAAAATTATTCTTTAAATTTTTTAGATCTTACAATTAGTAGAATCAACAATAAACATGTCTTTGGAATTTTCCGCAAACCGACACATACGGATACGGTAATTCCGGCATCCTCTTGCCACCCATGGCAACATAAACTAGCAGCGTTTCACTGTTATATAAATAGATTACTATCTATTCCATTATCACAAGAAAATTATAGATCTGAATTAAATACCATATATTATATTGCGGTTGCCAATGGGTATAGTAGGGGGATGGTGGATAATCTTATCCGTAAGAAGCGAAGTTTGATGGTGCGTGATCAATTGTATGCGGTACCAAGGGATGTGGTTCCTCCTAAGTATAGATCCAGTTTGACTTATCTCGGTCCTATTTCAGAGCGTATTGCTAAAACACTTCGCCGTCATAACATCAGCGTTGCCTTCAGAACAAACAATAATATTAAATCCATCTGTAACTGTAAAGAAAAAAGAGGTAGACATGAACAATCAGGCGTCTACAAAATTGTTTGTTCTGATTGCAATGGCGTTTACGTCGGTCAAACTGGGAGAAATTTTTAATATTCGTTATCGCGAACATCTAGCCGCGTATACAAGTGGTCACGCAGACAAGTCAAATTTCGCTAAACATCTATTAGACGCGGGCCATAATGTGCCAAGTAACCATACGTATGAAATTTTACACACGGGTGAAAAAGGCTGTAGACTTAATATATTAGAACAACGGGAGATTATTAAGCATAATAACAACAGTAGGATTACACTGCTGAATGAACAAATTAATGTGTCCAGCTCTCCTTTACTTCATATTTTTACCAACAATCAGTAAACAGATGATTATTCGCAGATTTAATGCGAATAATTAATCTATAACCTTATTATCACACAACTGTCATCAGTTGTTTACATTTCATTGTGGAGGGGAGGGTTGGATATCATTATAAAAGGCATGCATTAGGTTGACAGCGTCACTTAGCGATTAACCGTCGTAGAGTCAACTTACCCTGATGATGCTCCGTTTTGGAGCGAAACACGTGTTGGTGGTGGTATGTATGGTGGTGTATATTTTTAATTTTTGCATCTGCATGCATCCTTTGAGGGAGGGAGGGTGGTACATACTGCATGGTTTAAAATATATACCATCATACATATTTGTAGCGGATTGTTGCGAAGTAGTTTTAATCTTAACTTAATAGCATGGATTTCCGCAAAGTAACGCCTGATACAATTAACTATCTAACATCAGCGAGCACGGCTGTACAGGCTAGACTTTACATTAGAATAACAAAATTGCATCGTATTGCTGTTCAAAATGTGTGGTTCAATCAGCAGTGTAAACATTATAATGTTATTCCTAACTATATTAATATCCGGTGTGGTACACGTAGTAGAGCGGCTAACATCGCCATTACTAAAGCTAAAAGTATTTGGTTAAACGAGGAGTCACGTCATTGGTTCACTGTTAGAGATAACCTTAAATTACATCTCAAATATCTCCATATGGAATTATCCTTTAAATTACATAACATAGAATTTGATCTATTGGATCATAAAGCTAGAGAGTTAGCCTCTCTAGAAGCTCATAATAGATACATAATCCAAAATAGAAAGTTACAGAAATTGAGGGAAAATCATGCTAACAGTGAGCCAATTGACGTTGAAAATAACCAGGCACCGCCCTCTTTTCATCCACGGGTCAAGAATTTGAGTAATGTCACGTTTCCAAATAGTGAAATAAATATTTTGAATAAGGGTTTGAAATATAACCTTTATCCACAATTATCTTCTAAATCATTAGAAAACTTGGCCGTGGATGCAGAGATGGCTGTTGTCATTAACAAAGGCGATAACATGACCAAATACTTGATTGCAGAGCAGATTAAGTCTGCGGTGCAGCCGAATCGGTCCATTGCCAATAATGAGGTTACTTTATTAAGATCAATAAAACATCGTATAGAAGAGAACAACTTAGTTCTTACAAAGGCCGACAAAGGTAACACCATTGTGGTAATGGATCGAGCTTCATACGTCGACAAGGTTAATAACATTATACAGGGCGAGGATTTCATCGGGTTAAATAGCGATCCAACCAATAAATACACAGCTCAGTTGAAGCGTGCTCTCAAAAGCACATCTTATATTTTTCCTAGACCACCAGATTCACTAATCCCGATGAATCCTCGCGCCCCTATTCTATATGGTTTGCCGAAAATTCACAAAGACAATATTCCAATACGTCCAGTCGTCTCATACATTGGGGCTCCAGCATATAATTTAGCTCGTCGGCTTAATTCAATTATCAAAAACAAGACATCTTTTTCTCCCAGGTTTGGTTTAAAAAATAGTCTCCATTTAGTAAGTAAAATTAAAGATTTAACTTTACCATATAGATCCAAATTAATTTCTTTAGATGTCGAAAATCTATTTACCAATGTCCCCCATTCTGAGTCCATAAATATACTATCCGACCTATTCGATAAATCAAAATTACACCCGGGGGAAAAAGATGATCTTATTAAACTCACTACCTTATGTATGAATCAAAATTATTTCAGATTTAATAATCAATTTTATTCACAACGCGAAGGTTTAGCAATGGGTTCTCCTTTGAGCCCATTGATGGCAGATATTTTTATGGATAATTACGAAAATAAGAATATTTTAAACCATCAACATATTTTATACTATTACAGATATGTTGACGATATAATTATATGCTGGACGGGGACCGACAGACAACTGGATATATTTGTTAATAAGTTAAATAAAATTCACCCTAAAATTAAATTTAAACTAGAAGTTGAGCAAAATTATTCTTTAAATTTTTTAGATCTTACAATTAGTAGAATCAACAATAAACATGTCTTTGGAATTTTCCGCAAACCGACACATACGGATACGGTAATTCCGGCATCCTCTTGCCACCCATGGCAACATAAACTAGCAGCGTTTCACTGTTATATAAATAGATTACTATCTATTCCATTATCACAAGAAAATTATAGATCTGAATTAAATACCATATATTATATTGCGGTTGCCAATGGGTATAGTAGGGGGATGGTGGATAATCTTATCCGTAAGAAGCGAAGTTTGATGGTGCGTGATCAATTGTATGCGGTACCAAGGGATGTGGTTCCTCCTAAGTATAGATCCAGTTTGACTTATCTCGGTCCTATTTCAGAGCGTATTGCTAAAACACTTCGCCGTCATAACATCAGCGTTGCCTTCAGAACAAACAATAATATTAAATCCATCTGTAACTGTAAAGAAAAAAGAGGTAGACATGAACAATCAGGCGTCTACAAAATTGTTTGTTCTGATTGCAATGGCGTTTACGTCGGTCAAACTGGGAGAAATTTTAATATTCGTTATCGCGAACATCTAGCCGCGTATACAAGTGGTCACGCAGACAAGTCAAATTTCGCTAAACATCTATTAGACGCGGGCCATAATGTGCCAAGTAACCATACGTATGAAATTTTACACACGGGTGAAAAGGGCTGTAGACTTAATATATTAGAACAACGGGAGATTATTAAGCATAATAACAACAGTAGGATTACACTGCTGAATGAACAAATTAATGTGTCCAGCTCTCCTTTACTTCATATTTTTACCAACAATCAGTAAACAGATGATTATTCGCAGATTTAATGCGAATAATTAATCTATAACCTTATTATCACACAACTGTCATCAGTTGTTTACATTTCATTGTGGAGGGGAGGGTTGGATATCATTATAAAAGGCATGCATTAGGTTGACAGCGTCACTTAGCGATTAACCGTCGTAGAGTCAACTTACCCTGATGATGCTCCGTTTTGGAGCGAAACACGTGTTGGTGGTGGTATGTATGGTGGTGTATATTTTTAATTTTTGCATCTGCATGCATCCTTTGAGGGAGGGAGGGTGGTACATACTGCATGGTTTAAAATATATACCATCATACATATTTGTAGCGGATTGTTGCGAAGTAGTTTTAATCTTAACTTAATAGCATGGATTTCCGCAAAGTAACGCCTGATACAATTAACTATCTAACATCAGCGAGCACGGCTGTACAGGCTAGACTTTACATTAGAATAACAAAATTGCATCGTATTGCTGTTCAAAATGTGTGGTTCAATCAGCAGTGTAAACATTATAATGTTATTCCTAACTATATTAATATCCGGTGTGGTACACGTAGTAGAGCGGCTAACATCGCCATTACTAAAGCTAAAAGTATTTGGTTAAACGAGGAGTCACGTCATTGGTTCACTGTTAGAGATAACCTCAAATTACATCTCAAATATCTCCATATGGAATTATCCTTTAAATTACATAACATAGAATTTGATCTATTGGATCATAAAGCTAGAGAGTTAGCCTCTCTAGAAGCTCATAATAGATACATAATCCAAAATAGAAAGTTACAGAAATTGAGGGAAAATCATGCTAACAGTGAGCCAATTGACGTTGAAAATAACCAGGCACCGCCCTCTTTTCATCCACGGGTCAAGAATTTGAGTAATGTCACGTTTCCAAATAGTGAAATAAATATTTTGAATAAGGGTTTGAAATATAACCTTTATCCACAATTATCTTCTAAATCATTAGAAAACTTGGCCGTGGATGCAGAGATGGCTGTTGTCATTAACAAAGGCGATAACATGACCAAATACTTGATTGCAGAGCAGATTAAGTCTGCGGTGCAGCCGAATCGGTCCATTGCCAATAATGAGGTTACTTTATTAAGATCAATAAAACATCGTATAGAAGAGAACAACTTAGTTCTTACAAAGGCCGACAAAGGTAACACCATTGTGGTAATGGATCGAGCTTCATACGTCGACAAGGTTAATAACATTATACAGGGCGAGGATTTCATCGGGTTAAATAGCGATCCAACCAATAAATACACAGCTCAGTTGAAGCGTGCTCTCAAAAGCACATCTTATATTTTTCCTAGACCACCAGATTCACTAATCCCGATGAATCCTCGCGCCCCTATTCTATATGGTTTGCCGAAAATTCACAAAGACAATATTCCAATACGTCCAGTCGTCTCATACATTGGGGCTCCAGCATATAATTTAGCTCGTCGGCTTAATTCAATTATCAAAAACAAGACATCTTTTTCTCCCAGGTTTGGTTTAAAAAATAGTCTCCATTTAGTAAGTAAAATTAAAGATTTAACTTTACCATATAGATCCAAATTAATTTCTTTAGATGTCGAAAATCTATTTACCAATGTCCCCCATTCTGAGTCCATAAATATACTATCCGACCTATTCGATAAATCAAAATTACACCCGGGGGAAAAAGATGATCTTATTAAACTCACTACCTTATGTATGAATCAAAATTATTTCAGATTTAATAATCAATTTTATTCACAACGCGAAGGTTTAGCAATGGGTTCTCCTTTGAGCCCATTGATGGCAGATATTTTTATGGATAATTACGAAAATAAGAATATTTTAAACCATCAACATATTTTATACTATTACAGATATGTTGACGATATAATTATATGCTGGACGGGGACCGACAGACAACTGGATATATTTGTTAATAAGTTAAATAAAATTCACCCTAAAATTAAATTTAAACTAGAAGTTGAGCAAAATTATTCTTTAAATTTTTTAGATCTTACAATTAGTAGAATCAACAATAAACATGTCTTTGGAATTTTCCGCAAACCGACACATACGGATACGGTAATTCCGGCATCCTCTTGCCACCCATGGCAACATAAACTAGCAGCGTTTCACTGTTATATAAATAGATTACTATCTATTCCATTATCACAAGAAAATTATAGATCTGAATTAAATACCATATATTATATTGCGGTTGCCAATGGGTATAGTAGGGGGATGGTGGATAATCTTATCCGTAAGAAGCGAAGTTTGATGGTGCGTGATCAATTGTATGCGGTACCAAGGGATGTGGTTCCTCCTAAGTATAGATCCAGTTTGACTTATCTCGGTCCTATTTCAGAGCGTATTGCTAAAACACTTCGCCGTCATAACATCAGCGTTGCCTTCAGAACAAACAATAATATTAAATCCATCTGTAACTGTAAAGAAAAAAGAGGTAGACATGAACAATCAGGCGTCTACAAAATTGTTTGTTCTGATTGCAATGGCGTTTACGTCGGTCAAACTGGGAGAAATTTTAATATTCGTTATCGCGAACATCTAGCCGCGTATACAAGTGGTCACGCAGACAAGTCAAATTTCGCTAAACATCTATTAGACGCGGGCCATAATGTGCCAAGTAACCATACGTATGAAATTTTACACACGGGTGAAAAGGGCTGTAGACTTAATATATTAGAACAACGGGAGATTATTAAGCATAATAACAACAGTAGGATTACACTGCTGAATGAACAAATTAATGTGTCCAGCTCTCCTTTACTTCATATTTTTACCAACAATCAGTAAACAGATGATTATTCGCAGATTTAATGCGAATAATTAATCTATAACCTTATTATCACACAACTGTCATCAGTTGTTTACATTTCATTGTGGAGGGGAGGGTTGGATATCATTATAAAAGGCATGCATTAGGTTGACAGCGTCACTTAGCGATTAACCGTCGTAGAGTCAACTTACCCTGATGATGCTCCGTTTTGGAGCGAAACACGTGTTGGTGGTGGTATGTATGGTGGTGTATATTTTTAATTTTTGCATCTGCATGCATCCTTTGAGGGAGGGAGGGTGGTACATACTGCATGGTTTAAAATATATACCATCATACATATTTGTAGCGGATTGTTGCGAAGTAGTTTTAATCTTAACTTAATAGCATGGATTTCCGCAAAGTAACGCCTGATACAATTAACTATCTAACATCAGCGAGCACGGCTGTACAGGCTAGACTTTACATTAGAATAACAAAATTGCATCGTATTGCTGTTCAAAATGTGTGGTTCAATCAGCAGTGTAAACATTATAATGTTATTCCTAACTATATTAATATCCGGTGTGGTACACGTAGTAGAGCGGCTAACATCGCCATTACTAAAGCTAAAAGTATTTGGTTAAACGAGGAGTCACGTCATTGGTTCACTGTTAGAGATAACCTCAAATTACATCTCAAATATCTCCATATGGAATTATCCTTTAAATTACATAACATAGAATTTGATCTATTGGATCATAAAGCTAGAGAGTTAGCCTCTCTAGAAGCTCATAATAGATACATAATCCAAAATAGAAAGTTACAGAAATTGAGGGAAAATCATGCTAACAGTGAGCCAATTGACGTTGAAAATAACCAGGCACCGCCCTCTTTTCATCCACGGGTCAAGAATTTGAGTAATGTCACGTTTCCAAATAGTGAAATAAATATTTTGAATAAGGGTTTGAAATATAACCTTTATCCACAATTATCTTCTAAATCATTAGAAAACTTGGCCGTGGATGCAGAGATGGCTGTTGTCATTAACAAAGGCGATAACATGACCAAATACTTGATTGCAGAGCAGATTAAGTCTGCGGTGCAGCCGAATCGGTCCATTGCCAATAATGAGGTTACTTTATTAAGATCAATAAAACATCGTATAGAAGAGAACAACTTAGTTCTTACAAAGGCCGACAAAGGTAACACCATTGTGGTAATGGATCGAGCTTCATACGTCGACAAGGTTAATAACATTATACAGGGCGAGGATTTCATCGGGTTAAATAGCGATCCAACCAATAAATACACAGCTCAGTTGAAGCGTGCTCTCAAAAGCACATCTTATATTTTTCCTAGACCACCAGATTCACTAATCCCGATGAATCCTCGCGCCCCTATTCTATATGGTTTGCCGAAAATTCACAAAGACAATATTCCAATACGTCCAGTCGTCTCATACATTGGGGCTCCAGCATATAATTTAGCTCGTCGGCTTAATTCAATTATCAAAAACAAGACATCTTTTTCTCCCAGGTTTGGTTTAAAAAATAGTCTCCATTTAGTAAGTAAAATTAAAGATTTAACTTTACCATATAGATCCAAATTAATTTCTTTAGATGTCGAAAATCTATTTACCAATGTCCCCCATTCTGAGTCCATAAATATACTATCCGACCTATTCGATAAATCAAAATTACACCCGGGGGAAAAAGATGATCTTATTAAACTCACTACCTTATGTATGAATCAAAATTATTTCAGATTTAATAATCAATTTTATTCACAACGCGAAGGTTTAGCAATGGGTTCTCCTTTGAGCCCATTGATGGCAGATATTTTTATGGATAATTACGAAAATAAGAATATTTTAAACCATCAACATATTTTATACTATTACAGATATGTTGACGATATAATTATATGCTGGACGGGGACCGACAGACAACTGGATATATTTGTTAATAAGTTAAATAAAATTCACCCTAAAATTAAATTTAAACTAGAAGTTGAGCAAAATTATTCTTTAAATTTTTTAGATCTTACAATTAGTAGAATCAACAATAAACATGTCTTTGGAATTTTCCGCAAACCGACACATACGGATACGGTAATTCCGGCATCCTCTTGCCACCCATGGCAACATAAACTAGCAGCGTTTCACTGTTATATAAATAGATTACTATCTATTCCATTATCACAAGAAAATTATAGATCTGAATTAAATACCATATATTATATTGCGGTTGCCAATGGGTATAGTAGGGGGATGGTGGATAATCTTATCCGTAAGAAGCGAAGTTTGATGGTGCGTGATCAATTGTATGCGGTACCAAGGGATGTGGTTCCTCCTAAGTATAGATCCAGTTTGACTTATCTCGGTCCTATTTCAGAGCGTATTGCTAAAACACTTCGCCGTCATAACATCAGCGTTGCCTTCAGAACAAACAATAATATTAAATCCATCTGTAACTGTAAAGAAAAAAGAGGTAGACATGAACAATCAGGCGTCTACAAAATTGTTTGTTCTGATTGCAATGGCGTTTACGTCGGTCAAACTGGGAGAAATTTTAATATTCGTTATCGCGAACATCTAGCCGCGTATACAAGTGGTCACGCAGACAAGTCAAATTTCGCTAAACATCTATTAGACGCGGGCCATAATGTGCCAAGTAACCATACGTATGAAATTTTACACACGGGTGAAAAGGGCTGTAGACTTAATATATTAGAACAACGGGAGATTATTAAGCATAATAACAACAGTAGGATTACACTGCTGAATGAACAAATTAATGTGTCCAGCTCTCCTTTACTTCATATTTTTACCAACAATCAGTAAACAGATGATTATTCGCAGATTTAATGCGAATAATTAATCTATAACCTTATTATCACACAACTGTCATCAGTTGTTTACATTTCATTGTGGAGGGGAGGGTTGGATATCATTATAAAAGGCATGCATTAGGTTGACAGCGTCACTTAGCGATTAACCGTCGTAGAGTCAACTTACCCTGATGATGCTCCGTTTTGGAGCGAAACACGTGTTGGTGGTGGTATGTATGGTGGTGTATATTTTTAATTTTTGCATCTGCATGCATCCTTTGAGGGAGGGAGGGTGGTACATACTGCATGGTTTAAAATATATACCATCATACATATTTGTAGCGGATTGTTGCGAAGTAGTTTTAATCTTAACTTAATAGCATGGATTTCCGCAAAGTAACGCCTGATACAATTAACTATCTAACATCAGCGAGCACGGCTGTACAGGCTAGACTTTACATTAGAATAACAAAATTGCATCGTATTGCTGTTCAAAATGTGTGGTTCAATCAGCAGTGTAAACATTATAATGTTATTCCTAACTATATTAATATCCGGTGTGGTACACGTAGTAGAGCGGCTAACATCGCCATTACTAAAGCTAAAAGTATTTGGTTAAACGAGGAGTCACGTCATTGGTTCACTGTTAGAGATAACCTCAAATTACATCTCAAATATCTCCATATGGAATTATCCTTTAAATTACATAACATAGAATTTGATCTATTGGATCATAAAGCTAGAGAGTTAGCCTCTCTAGAAGCTCATAATAGATACATAATCCAAAATAGAAAGTTACAGAAATTGAGGGAAAATCATGCTAACAGTGAGCCAATTGACGTTGAAAATAACCAGGCACCGCCCTCTTTTCATCCACGGGTCAAGAATTTGAGTAATGTCACGTTTCCAAATAGTGAAATAAATATTTTGAATAAGGGTTTGAAATATAACCTTTATCCACAATTATCTTCTAAATCATTAGAAAACTTGGCCGTGGATGCAGAGATGGCTGTTGTCATTAACAAAGGCGATAACATGACCAAATACTTGATTGCAGAGCAGATTAAGTCTGCGGTGCAGCCGAATCGGTCCATTGCCAATAATGAGGTTACTTTATTAAGATCAATAAAACATCGTATAGAAGAGAACAACTTAGTTCTTACAAAGGCCGACAAAGGTAACACCATTGTGGTAATGGATCGAGCTTCATACGTCGACAAGGTTAATAACATTATACAGGGCGAGGATTTCATCGGGTTAAATAGCGATCCAACCAATAAATACACAGCTCAGTTGAAGCGTGCTCTCAAAAGCACATCTTATATTTTTCCTAGACCACCAGATTCACTAATCCCGATGAATCCTCGCGCCCCTATTCTATATGGTTTGCCGAAAATTCACAAAGACAATATTCCAATACGTCCAGTCGTCTCATACATTGGGGCTCCAGCATATAATTTAGCTCGTCGGCTTAATTCAATTATCAAAAACAAGACATCTTTTTCTCCCAGGTTTGGTTTAAAAAATAGTCTCCATTTAGTAAGTAAAATTAAAGATTTAACTTTACCATATAGATCCAAATTAATTTCTTTAGATGTCGAAAATCTATTTACCAATGTCCCCCATTCTGAGTCCATAAATATACTATCCGACCTATTCGATAAATCAAAATTACACCCGGGGGAAAAAGATGATCTTATTAAACTCACTACCTTATGTATGAATCAAAATTATTTCAGATTTAATAATCAATTTTATTCACAACGCGAAGGTTTAGCAATGGGTTCTCCTTTGAGCCCATTGATGGCAGATATTTTTATGGATAATTACGAAAATAAGAATATTTTAAACCATCAACATATTTTATACTATTACAGATATGTTGACGATATAATTATATGCTGGACGGGGACCGACAGACAACTGGATATATTTGTTAATAAGTTAAATAAAATTCACCCTAAAATTAAATTTAAACTAGAAGTTGAGCAAAATTATTCTTTAAATTTTTTAGATCTTACAATTAGTAGAATCAACAATAAACATGTCTTTGGAATTTTCCGCAAACCGACACATACGGATACGGTAATTCCGGCATCCTCTTGCCACCCATGGCAACATAAACTAGCAGCGTTTCACTGTTATATAAATAGATTACTATCTATTCCATTATCACAAGAAAATTATAGATCTGAATTAAATACCATATATTATATTGCGGTTGCCAATGGGTATAGTAGGGGGATGGTGGATAATCTTATCCGTAAGAAGCGAAGTTTGATGGTGCGTGATCAATTGTATGCGGTACCAAGGGATGTGGTTCCTCCTAAGTATAGATCCAGTTTGACTTATCTCGGTCCTATTTCAGAGCGTATTGCTAAAACACTTCGCCGTCATAACATCAGCGTTGCCTTCAGAACAAACAATAATATTAAATCCATCTGTAACTGTAAAGAAAAAAGAGGTAGACATGAACAATCAGGCGTCTACAAAATTGTTTGTTCTGATTGCAATGGCGTTTACGTCGGTCAAACTGGGAGAAATTTTAATATTCGTTATCGCGAACATCTAGCCGCGTATACAAGTGGTCACGCAGACAAGTCAAATTTCGCTAAACATCTATTAGACGCGGGCCATAATGTGCCAAGTAACCATACGTATGAAATTTTACACACGGGTGAAAAGGGCTGTAGACTTAATATATTAGAACAACGGGAGATTATTAAGCATAATAACAACAGTAGGATTACACTGCTGAATGAACAAATTAATGTGTCCAGCTCTCCTTTACTTCATATTTTTACCAACAATCAGTAAACAGATGATTATTCGCAGATTTAATGCGAATAATTAATCTATAACCTTATTATCACACAACTGTCATCAGTTGTTTACATTTCATTGTGGAGGGGAGGGTTGGATATCATTATAAAAGGCATGCATTAGGTTGACAGCGTCACTTAGCGATTAACCGTCGTAGAGTCAACTTACCCTGATGATGCTCCGTTTTGGAGCGAAACACGTGTTGGTGGTGGTATGTATGGTGGTGTATATTTTTAATTTTTGCATCTGCATGCATCCTTTGAGGGAGGGAGGGTGGTACATACTGCATGGTTTAAAATATATACCATCATACATATTTGTAGCGGATTGTTGCGAAGTAGTTTTAATCTTAACTTAATAGCATGGATTTCCGCAAAGTAACGCCTGATACAATTAAGTATTTAATTTGGATAAATGCAGTCCTTGAGTGCATTCTTCAATTATAGTATTAGAATTAGGAGTTTTGTTAGAAAATTGAGCTTTAAAATATTGTTCATAAGAAAAATTATTTAGACTATTGATATCGACGAGATTTACGGGATAGCGTGATAACGCGTCGGCATTTGAGTTTAGACGACCTTGTTTATATACGATCTCGTAGTCATATTCTTCGAGTTTAAGGCGCCAACGAATGAGTCTGCTACCTGGATCCTTGACGTTAAAGAGCCACACAAGTGGTCTGTGATCGGTTATAATTTTGAACTTATAGCCATAAAGGTATGGACGAAAGGTCTTAACCGCAAATAAAATTGCCAGTAATTCCTTCTCTGTCGTAGAATAATTTCCTTCTTGTTTATTTAATGTCCTGGACGCGTATGCTATCGGTTTATCTTTTCCTACTATGCCCTGGGAGAGAACTGCGCCTACGGCGTAATTACTTGCATCTGTAGTGACTATAAAAGGCTGCGAAAAATCCGGATATTGGAGAAGTGGAGCTGTGATTAGTTTTCCCTTCAATAGTTCGAATGCATTTTGTTGATCTTGGCCCCAGTGAAAAGTAACATCCTTTTTTAACAAAGAAGTAAGCGGTTTAGTGATTTTAGAAAAGTTATCGATAAAGCGACGATAATAGCCAATCAGGCCTAAAAATGATTTTATTTCCTTTGGATTTGATGGGGCTGGATAGGAAGAGACTGCTTTGACCTTGTCTGGGTTCGGGGATACACCTTTATCGGTAATGATGTGTCCAAGGTAAGATACTTCTCGACGCAAAAATTCACATTTATCGGGTTGTAGTTTTAAATTATATTCTCTGAATCTATCGAATACTAATTGTAGTTTGTTTATGTGTGTAGATAAATCGTGACTATAAATAATGCAATCATCTAAGTATACATAGCAGTGGAGGCCTTGAAGACCTGAAAGGACGGTATTCATAAGGCGTTGGAAGGTAGCGGGCGCATTTTTGAGGCCAAACGGCATTCTGGTGAATTCGTAGTGGCCTGATGTGCCGTTAGTATTAATAATAGTAAATCCGGTTTTGGATGCATCTTCAGGATTTAATTCTACTTGATGGAAGCCAGAGACTAAGTCCAATGTAGTAAAATATTTTGAATGCCCTAGTTGATCTAAAATATCGGTTATTAACGGTATAGGGAAAGTTTCGTTAACGGTTACGTCATTAAGGCGTCTGTAGTCAATTACAATACGCCACTTTTTTACACCTGAAGCGTCCAATTTCTTGGGTACTACCCAAACTGGGGCACTCCAGGGAGAGATAGAAGGTCGTATAATTTTTTGGCTTAACATTTTTTTTATTTGTGAGTCGACTTCTTCTTTATGGCAATCAGGAAAACGATAAGATTTAACATTAATAGGTGCGGCATTTCCGGTATTTATTGAATGTTGTATGGCATTTGTATGCGTGAGAGGATCACCTTCTAGGTAGAATATATCTGAATACTTGGAACAACAATTTAGAAGGGCTTGCTTCTCTTCTGAGTTAAGATGTTCGTGTCGTATTAAATTAAGAACGCGATCAATACGATCTGAGGGTGAGGACGAGATTGTGTTTATCATTTCGGTGCTGGGAATTATTTTTGAAATTTCTATAAAATCAATTGGGGTTAAATTAACTTTGAATTCGTTAATACGAACTTCGGATTCTGTTGTATTTAGCACGGAAACATTAACACGGTTATTTGGTTTTAAAGACACAATACAATTAGCGACGTAAACGCCATCACAGACCCTATGATCTAAAATGAGCGCTTCACGCAGATTAGGTAAGTCTGATGATTTGTTTGCTACTATGCATTCAATTACAGCTTCTGAGCGAGCTGGGACGATATAAATAGGTTTATCATATAAAATTGGGACGCTCTGACCGTATAAAGACAGGCATTTAGAGTCATAATCTATATTAGCATTAAAGTATCTAAGAAAATCTGTGCCGATGATTCCATCATATTTTAAATTTACTCCATCACCAATAACGTGAAACTTGTATTGTAAAGTTTTGTCAGACAAATCTAGTTGTAAATTAAATGAACCCAGAGTTTCACTGTAGGTGTCGTTATCATTAATGCCTTTGAGTTTGATAATGTCACAAGAAAATTGAGGTTTATTTACTAAACTTGATTCTTTGATTATACTCACGCTAGCACCCGTATCAATGAGAAAACTAAGTGGTCTCTGTGAGTATTTTGTCATCATGTTTATGAAAGGTAAAGAGACTTTGTATTTATTTACGCAAGTTTCGAAAATAGGCACTGAATGTTTTGAATTTGTAGGCAAACGAGACATTGTATTATGACTCAGCTTCTGTGGCTGAGGTGGGAGAGGCCTGCCACCATGTTGACTTTCAGGTTTTGTATATAACTTGCTAGGACTCAATGACTTCGGTTGTAATAAGCATTCTGCATAGGTTTTAGGATGATTTAGAACCTGAAGCGTATCGGAGGTAGAAGGACTCAGCGGCTTAGACTGAGATGCTTTAGGTTTAGAGAGACTCAGCGACTTGGACTGAGGTGCTCGTGGACTCAGTGGCTTAGACTGAGATGCGTTGGCTATAGAAAGACTCAGCGGCTTGGACTGAGATGCTTGTGGACTCAGTGGTTTAGACTGAGATGCGTTGGCATTAGAAGGACTCAGCGGCTTGGACTGAGATGCATTGGACTTGAAAAGACTCAGTGGCTTGGACTGAGATGCATTGGCTTTAGAAAGACTCAGCGGCTTGGACTGAGATGCTTGTGGAATCAGTGGCTTAGACTGAGATGCGTTGGCTTTAGAAGGACTCAGCGACTTGGACTGAGATGCATTGGACTTGGAAAGACTCAGTGGCTTGAACTGAGATGCTTGGGAACTCAGCTTCTTATACTGAGATGCGTTGGTCTTGGAAGGACTCAGCTGTTGAAACTGAGATGAAATCATATTATAAAAACTCGAAGGGTTGGACCGAGTTGGGTGATATCTAATGGTTACTGTGCCACTTGAAATTGACGATTTCGGAGGGCACTGATCCGAAATCCCTTTTAGTTTAAATTACCATCCTCATTATTATAATTATAACCGTAATAAGTGTCGTCTTCTGCACAATAATTAATTGCATCATTTGCTGCATTAGAGTTAACGTTGCTGTTTTGAGTAGATTGACCTGGCTCAGGTTGCGACTTGAACTCTGTAACTCGACGCCGGTTATTGAACTCACGTTTACGACACTCGGTTATCATATGGCCTTTATTTTTACAATAATTACAGAACTTATTACTATTTATATTGTTTGGAAATGAATTAGGTATGGCAGGATTTGGCATGTGATAGGATGTATGATGGTTCCTATAACAGTCTGACGAAAGATGCCCTTGCTTGTTACATAGAGAACAGTGTTTCGAGGGGCGTTGAGTTATTCTGGTTAGTTTGTATATTTTTTCTTCTTCAACGGCACTATTAATGGCTTCGTTGAGAGACGACGGATTTTTACATCTAACTATGGTGGAGATATTGGGGTTAAGCCCCAATAAAAACGTATTTAAAGCTAGATCTTCCATTGCCGCTATTCTACCCGCTAATTGGGACCTATCAGAACAAGAGTAGTGGATATCTGCTTGGATACGGGTTAAACACGTCTCCAACCTAAGGGAAAATTGAGATACAGATTCGGATGGTGACTGACGACAGTTCTGCAGATCAATAAGCAAATGCGAGGAATGTTTCTTTTCGCCAAAATTTGTTTTTAAAAATTGTTTTAAATCCTGCCAAGTTGAAAAAGTTTTGAGACTGCAAGCTATTTGGGCTTTACCTTCCAATTGCGATATTATATATTTGCATAATATGACTTGTTGGTCTGCAGAAGCTAATGACATGGCATTCTCACAATTTGTTAAAAATGCTGGTAAGGTATCCCTATCGCCGTTATAGGGTCTTATGAATTTCGTCAAAAAGTTTAACGTCATTTTATCGGATTTATCAGCAGGTTCGCCTTTTAGAGACATTTTAACTTGAATTAATAAAAGTTACAGTTATACAGCACAAAAGAAATAGTTAATTAATAACACAAGTTGGAACACAAATAGAAATACAATTACAAAATATAAGTTAATGTAAAATAATTATAGTGAAAGTATATGTAGACAAAGTAATTACATTTAGTTACTCACAAAACTATTAGAAGCGCGATCATCACTAGTTATCACTTAGTCCTTTCAGCACAAACGATGACCTGGCCTTGCTTCGCTGACGGCGACGCGATGATGACGTGGCTCCGTCAGGACGATGACGTGTCCGACGTTGGTTGAGTTGCACGAGCTGGTTGTAGTTGGACGAGGGTTTCTGCTGCTGATCGGGTGCAGGCTCACTTGATTTGTGAGACTAACTGTCGACCACGATGCTTCTCCTGTAGCGACTGCTGGTGCCTGACGCGGGCTCAGAGCTGACTGAGACTGACCGTCGGTCAATATGAACTATCGAGGGGACCTGCCAGGGGTTCGGGATCTCAGGGTTCTCTTCTAAAACCACTTACGAGATCCCACTTCTGACACCAATGTTACGCGGCAGCCCCTGATTGTCTTTAAAAAAAAACACAGTCTGCTGTCACTACTGGTTTAATGTCTTTAAAAACTACAGAGAAATTATCCCCTCACTTTTCTTTTATATTATTGAACTTAAATGTTTCGCGGACGCGGATTACGTGCAACTGCCGGCCACATGGTTGCAAGGCGTTATATAGTAATTAAGAATGATGAGGTCGGCAGTATATTGCTAAGGAATATTGAATATAACAATTCCATCAATATTGAGGACAGCACTTCGTTACTGTTAAAAGACAGAAATAGAGGAGGCGATGATGCAATCAGGATCAAAAAACGAAAGTAATCAATGTAACGTGTTACAGTATTGCTACAGGTATTGCCACTAAAATTAATTTAAAAAATTATAGAGGTTCTTCAAAAATGCTCAATAGTCGATACTCATCTTTAAAAGTAGTAAAGAATTGCAGTTTCTGTGTCGTAGACCAAAATATTAGATTGTCGTAGAATAAAATTTATTGGCCCGAGATGATTTAGTAGCCACTTATTATTAAAAATAATTAATGTAACTTATATTCCATCCATAAACATTTTTTGTTGCAGGAAATAGAACGTTGGACTAATTCAGTTCCATAGCAAAACTTCCTACTAATTGTCTAGTGTAACTTGTGCCGATTCAGATTTTACGAACGGTACTTAGGTACTTACATTCTAAAAGATGTCTCAAGCATTGTTTTCTAAATATATTTCTTCACTCTTATAACTTACTTACATATTAAACTGTAAAACAGTTTAAGGTTTCGCTCGCTCTTGCTGAAGTTCCAAAACTTGAAAACCAGATATTTTTATAAAAATGGCAATTATCATTTATATTAAATCAACTTTTACATTACTTTTGTAGAGATAGGTCGTAAACGTGTAAACTGTATCCTGATTTTTGTTATTTTCCTATGGTCACCCAGTAACTCCAAGAATATGTTACAGGGAATAGGTAGAATTTTATAGCTTAAAAATTCAAATAAATTAATTAATACGTAGTTAAGAAAGCCTACACTCATAAAATTGATATTGTGACTTATATTTTACGTTACTTTATTTTATATTTTAGTTGTAGTTAGATTTGAAAAATGGATTAAGTATGGAAGCCTATTATAAGCCTATTTTAACTCAAAAACGATTTTGAAAACATGAAAAATAGCCAAGCGTTATTTACTATAGCCTCGATAATGTTACGCTGACTGGCTTGAAGTATCAGTTTTTGTATAATTGTATGAAGTTCCATAGATATCGAGGAAGAATAGTGAAAGTTACTTAAAGATAGTTAAATTCTCTGAAATAAAATGAAAACAATCCACAATGTATACTGGATAAATAATTTTAATTACGTAATAAATAAGGTTATTGGTAAACGAAATATTAAATATTTTAATATTTTTAATAGTAAGGCCCACATTTATGTCTGCAGACATTGAACGTGTCAGACAAATTTATATTTCTCTAAACAATATTTGGACAGACAGATTAAAAACCATAAACTGCTCTTCTTATTCCGTTACACTGCAGCATGGGAACAGGTCACCTCTCGGTAGGTTAGACTATACTTAGATCCCGGAGTCCTCTTGGCAACGCTGAGGACGGCCACCGGGGGGTTTTAGTGCGGTAAGAATCCCACATAACCCTGTGTCGCTCTCACGGCACCGGGTACCTTTTGAAGGTTTCCCCCTCGTAAATAAAAAAAAGAAAAAAAAAGGCTATACTTAATCCGCGCTAGTTAATTAAAGCAAATGATTATTATTTTCTAATATGTAACTGAAAAATCGAAGGATAGGAGTCTCGCCTTGGACTATTGAAAGGTCGTTTTATCTCATATTCTATCAGCTATCATTTTTCTTCTATACCTAGATACTTTGTTTTTTATTTACTTAATTTAGATATAATCAAATACTTCTACTCCGGCCTTACTTGCCCTAATTCCGTAGATAGTGTCATATAAGATAAGAGAAGCTGTGCAAACTATGACTGCGGTTGGTTTAACACTGTTACGAAATTATGAAACTATTTACTAAATTCAGTTCTGCATACATAGGTACTGATTTATAGTAGACTAGTGGTGCCCGCTGCTTCGCCCGCATTTTAAAGAAATAATATGACATACATAACAGAAAATTTGTACCTGCATTGTAATGACAGTAGTGCCATCTGTCGAAAATTGGTCTTACCAACTCCCAAACCCTCATGGGCTCTTGGACAACAACTTTGCTAAAGATCATCACTTGATCACTTGATCAAATGCATAGTTTACGATTCTATAAAACTGCGATGGTAGCGAAGTCTGTCGAATCCAATGTGAAACATTCCAAAATCAACAACTACTTACGAATTAAAAATTAATTAAAAAAACCTTTTCCCACGGACTAAATTGTGAATCTAAACCATTCTCAAGTCCCCTTGAACACACACAACAAATTTCAACAAAATCAGTCCAGTCGTTTACACACGACATACACACGCACATAAGAAATATATATATAAACAAGAGAGGTACAGGTTGATACTAGTTATAGTATGTAGATATTCCAAGATTTCCAAGAGTGGTTGCGTTGGCGGAGTCTCCCAACGACCCGAGGTGGCCTCGAAAATAAGTTTCAAAGTTGCCAACCATATATAAGTATAGATATCTCACCGCCTTTTAATTGAAGGAAGCCATTAAATGGCTAAACGGCTGACAAATGATTTAAATTTAAATTTAATGGCAGTCATGGTGTAATTTACGCGGAACAACGAAGAGATCGCTGCTTAGCGATAAGGCCGCCTATTGCATACTGTTTTAACCTTAATTAATACTACTGTTAAATTCTATTGTAAGCGTGCAATAAAGTGTATTCTTCTTCTTCTCCTTCTTCAACAATGCTGACATGTGCTGTTAAGTGGTGCAAAAACATGAAATCGAAGAAAAATTGCGGAGAAATATCGTTTAGTTCGTAAATGATCTAAAAACTACATTTTTTAAATATTTTTCAAATACGAAAAAAGATGACAGTGACAATTTCAATTATCAAAACTGGTTACATTTTCTTGTTAGGAGTGAGTATTCTTTACTAATCTATGTTGTATTATTGTATCTAATAAAGGTGGTAGAACCCTTTGTGGTTCGACTCCGGCGGCACCACCGCCACACCTATTTCTACCTAATAACAGCAGTGTTAGGCGCTGCTGTGTTCCGTTTTGAACGGTGTGGTAAGGGAGACAGACTTTTCCGAGGCGTTCCAGCTTAGTACTCAGGGGTAGCGGCGCATTGGTGGCCGACCTCAGTAAGGAATACCTAATCCTATCTGGGGTTGATTACAGATGTCCGTGGGCGGCATTAGCCACTTACCATCAGGTGGACTGCATGCTCGTCTGCTACTCCTATAATACATTTAAAAAAGTTATAAAAAAGATGAAATAGAAAGAATGGATGTTTAGTCCGCGTAAAACGCCCTAAATATAGAAATGACATTTCACTTTGATGGTTATCTTTATCCGTATTTCCCGCGCTATTTTCATTTGACGTATTGTTTTCTTAAGTATGTTGATAAAGATATCATTTTGTGTTCATCTTATCATACAATACATTTATTTTTTAAATATATTAATTAACTTTTATAAAACTTTAACTAAAACTAAGAAGTAATTTCAGTAACAATTTTTAAATCAAATTACTTAATTTAAATAATAATTTGAATTTGGCATAATATTGATTGGTCTGGTGCTTTTTACATATTAAAACTAAATAATGATATAGTTGCCATGTAATGATAATTTCCAAAAAAGTTGTAAATGCAAAGGAGACAATATTAAAATATAGCAGTCGAAAATAAATGATTGTAGTTTGATATAATAATATAATATGATAATAGTATAAATAAAAAATGATATATAAATTATATATATATATATATATATAAATGTATATAAAAAGTAAATAGTAAAAGTAAATATCTTTAATAAAATGCTCTAATTCCAGTAAAATGATACAACGGTTTTATGATGAGCTTAAATATTGTAAAGTTTTTAAAAATAATTTTCAGAACCCTTGTCCAATTTGGATTAATGTAACAAAAAAAATAAAATTTGAGGATACAGAATTTTGGAGCACGGGTGGAGGGAACATTTATTAGTATTATTAGTTTAATTTAAGAAGTTCTTAAAGATTTTAGGGTAAATCTGTATGATGATATGGTAACACCAATCCTTACAATGCTGACAATCGATGTTCACTTGCTCACTCATTCAGTTTAGCCAACATTAAAATCTGACAGCGATCATTCATTCTTTCGATTCATTGATCCTACCGATACGCATTGGAATTTTCTTTCAATCGTAGAACTCGGCGGAAGTATGTACGTGAATTTCTAAAAAGTTTTTATTGTGTTTTTTACGTCAAGCCAAAATAATTCCGAATGTAGTTTTCAAATTTTCTTTGTCAAAATTCACGAGTGTCACTGGATAACCTTTTATCCGAAAGCATTTCGTTGTGATTTTCCGTTTTCTAAGTATTTAAGTGTTATTTTCGAATGGTTTTCTTGTTTTTTGATCGTGTTACTTGTTTTCCAGCTTAGATACTGGTACGGCCATAATGAGAACCACTCAAGTTGCGTACTATGCTTTGAGACTCACATATTCGCAGGTAAGACAATTTTTTATTCATCATCTTTTATATACTTAAATATTCTAATATCAGTCTACGTATAAATAAAATTTTTGTCTGTGATTTCAATGTAATTTCTACGATACCAATTCATAAAGAAATGATACTAATATTTAAACGTAATAAAACTTTCATAATTCTACTCCCGGCGCCAATAAATTCTATCCACTTTATAACTCTGATTCTGGTATAAAGTATGATAAACAGATACCTACATGGGTATTCCAACATAGTCTTATAAAGTATCTATGACTATGACCAATCTTAAGTCTCACTTCAATCCGAATTTTAATCGCAATTTTGCCGCGCAAATAGTCAATACAAAAATTAACAATATTACAAAGATTTAAATAAAAAGGTAATGTGCCCACAATTACAGGTGAAAATGGCATTTAATTTAAATGCAATGTAAATAATTAAGGTAATGGAATTAAAAATTACATTTAATATTATTCAATATATAGAATACTAGCTGACCCGGCAAACTTTGTACCGCCTCAAAATCTATTTATCAAATATATTTCATATAAAATATAGCCTATGTTACTTGTGGATACTGTTGCTTTCGATGGTGAAAACATTTTTTAAATCGGTCCAGAAGTTTTTGAGCCTATTCATTACAATCAAACAAACAAACAGAGTTTTCTTCTTTATAATATTAGTATAGACTAGCTGACCTGGCAAACGTTGTGTTGCCATATAAATAAAAAAATGTTAAGAGTGAACAACTCTTATCACTTAAGGGTATGAAAAGTGGATAGTAGCCGATTCGCAGACCTACTGAATATGCATGTAAAATTTGGTGAAAATCGGTAAAGCCGTTTCGGAGGAGTATGATAACTAACATTGTGACATGAGAATTTTACATATAAGATAATAATATTAATTAGCTGTTTCTATTAATCATAATTCTGGTATTATGCATGTCAATAAAGATAGAATCAAGTCAAAATCTACTTATTCCTTTATAACATAAGAAAAAATCAGATACATCAATGCCAATTGTATTAAATTTTTACAAACATAAATGTTATGCAAAATAACAACATTATTTAAATCGGTATAAATACAGAATAATCTAAAGATCACATTTTATAAATACAGTTAATTAACTGAAAATACATGCTGACTAGGTATGCGTCAACACTTTTGCATCAAACCCGTTTTTTATATTATTTATAAAGTATTGACCATAACGGCGAGCCCTACAATGAGAGTTTACACGGATTTTAGTTTTCTATAAATCTTATTGCAACAGTAGTTTTATAATATTATCTTCTAATCATTGAAAGTGGTAGGACCTTTTGTGGTTAGAATCTGAATACACCACCGCCACATCTATTTCAGCCTACCAACACATTAGTGGCCAACCACAGCTGAAAATCTAACCCTAGCTGGCGTTTATCATAGTTTTTATCCATGGGCAGTATACAGGGTGAATTTTTCAAACGGGCCTTCAGGGCGAAATCCAAAACTATAGGAATTAGCGAAAAATGCTGAAAGGAGTTACGAGGCCGATTTTGATAAAAACTAAAACTGCATGATTACTTTTTTAAAATAACTTTTTCCCTAGCCGGGAATCGAACGAGTTCATTTTGAAAAAAAATGCACCCTCTATATTATTCCACTATCTGATAGTGTTGCTTATAAGGATCAAAATCTGGAAAGTAATGATAAATGACAAACTAAAGGAAAAGCCACAATTTTAAGAAAATACATATTTTTTCATATTAATTTGGCAGTTAAGTTCCCGCCATTCATCAATTTAAATATTTCGTGTAATTACATTTTTTTTTGGCTCAATGTTTCTAATCATTCGAAATGGACGTTTTGTTTCTCAATAATTTATATTTTTATGTCCGACTTAGCTATGGGCGGAGTTTTGTTTGATACAGATGTAAAGTTGACAATTTGCGAGAATTACTTTTTAGAGTCAAATCCGAGTGATTACTAAAATAAGAGATTTAGAAAATCATATTTAATGTTGAAACGAAGTTGTAAACAACAAACAATAAGAATTTACTATTTAATCAGTCATCTATTTTCATTAAAAAATAAATCCTAAAAACGGCGGTAACTTATTTGCCAAACTATTACTTTCTCATACTAAGCCGTATGTCATAGTCATAACATCGAATAATTAATTGATTAACCAACAAATTCTTCAATGGTATGACTTATGTATGTTCAAAAGAATTATACATAAATCATTTATTATGTATAATCCTTAAGGATTAGTATGCCAATGTATGGAAAAAAACGTATTTTCTTCAAAATTTTCCTTTTCCTTTAATTTGTCACATAACATTACTTCCCAGAATTTGATCCGTACAAGCGACACTATCACATAGTGGAATAATATAGAGATGTAATTTTTTTCAAAATGAACTCGTTCGATTCCCGGCTAAGGAAAAAAATATTTAAAAAAACTAATGATGCAGTTTTAGTTTTTATCAAAATCGGCCTCGTAACTCCTTTCAGCATTTTTCGCTAATCCTTATAGTTTCGGATTTGGCCCTGAAGGCCCGTTTTAAAAATTCACCCTGTATACTTACTATTAGGTGAACTGCACTGCTTGTTTCATACACAAATATCATAAAAAAGTCACTCATACCTTTATACAAACCACTCTGGCACTAAGTGTAGAAATTGGGTGCATCATTTTTATATCCCAATAATGGACATGTCTCTCAATTCTGTTATTAGTGGAAGGTACCAGGGTATTGGCAACCCCATGTCAGATGTTTTCAAATAGCCCATAAGGTCCTTAAAAGACTTAACAGTCATTGTCATTTTAGATGTCAAATAGCGTCTATAATTTCTATACTTCAATATTTTGGTGTTTCGAAAAACATACTTAATGCTTTTTCCTATGTAATGAATACTCAATAAAAGGGGAAACCTTTTATTGGGTCTTTGTTGAGTGAAAAGGGCCAGAGGCCCTTATAGGCGAGTAAAGAAAAAAATATTTTTTTTTTTGTAATATAGGAGTAGCAGACGAGCGTGCAGTCCACCCGATGGTAAGTGGCTATTGCCGCCCAAGGATATCTGTAATCAACCAGATAACATTAGATTCCTACCTGCGGTCGGCCACAGGTGGCCACGCCGCTATCCCTGGGGACTAAACTGGAACGCCTCGGGAAAGTATGTCTCCGTAAGGGAGACACACACCCTTCAAACCGGAACACAGCAGCGCCTAACACTGCTGTTATTAGGCAGAAATAGGTGTCGCGGTGGTGCCGCCGGAGTCATACCACAGAGTTCTACCACCTTCACAATAAATAATACAAACAATTTATCACCACTATCAATCCTTTATCAAAGATGCCAAATTCCTTCGCATCTTATAAAAAGTCAAGAACCAGACGAACACGTGCATTTTACGCCTAGAATTATTATCATCACCATCAATCGTTTATCAAAAACAGATTGATAAATCGCATTTTTTGCGATAAACCATTGCGCAACCAGTCTGGGTCTAGATATAGTTCTAGATCTAGTTATAGGTGTGCAGTTTTGCAGGCGCTTCCCGCAATGCGACAAAGCAGATTTGTTATGTCATATGTATATTACAGTACTGAATATATTTTTGTGTAATGTGATTGGCATTGAAAGACAATATAAAAAAAAACATATATACTAATATATACACTCACAGCCCCACACTAGGATTCCTGTATCGTGGGTGCTGTAAACACAGAGACAAACGAACAAACACCCAGACCCAGAAACAGAAACCTAAATTCATCGTTTAGATATCTGTCTGGCCGGGGATCAAACCCGGGACCCTCTATGCGTCAGACCGGTATGGTGATCGCTCCGCCATGCGGGTATTTTTAAAGATAAACTCTTTCTCTTCTCTTCGAAATACTCGTATTTATTCTAGAAAAAAAATTGAACGAAGATCTATCTAACGCGCAGAATGTCTGGAGTTCGATCCCTGGCCAGACAGACATATCAATGAATTCAGATTGCTGTTCTTGTGTCTGAGTTTTTGTGTAGACTGATTATTGTCGCCCTGTTGGGCACGTGTCTCTCTTCTGCATTAAAGGGGTTCAGACCATAGTCCATTGCGCTGCCCAAATGCGCATTGGTAGACTTCACACATTTTTGAGAACTTTTTTAAAGAACTCTAAGGCGTATAAGTTGCCTGGCGATGTATTGCTTCACCGTTTAAGCAAGTGATAATTAATTTCTAACACGCACATAACTTTGAAAAATAAGAGGTGCGTGCTTGGGATTTGAACTTCGGACTCCTCGATCAAGAGAACGAATTTGTTAACCACTAGGCTATCACTACCTCTATTTTAATCCACTAAGCTATAACTGTTTCTTTTCACGTATCAATTCATTATTACGAATACTTCCGTGTTTATTATGATTCACATTGTTCTTACAATATCCTGGCATTGACAGACAATGGTTTTTAAACAGTTTTCAATTCGTATTGAAAAGGTGGTACAATTGTTTGACATATGTATTTCCGCCTTGCATTGCGATGTTCTGGTTTGATGCGTAAGTCAAATTGAATTGAGAGATTCCACCCTATCAGATTATAGGATCAAAATGATGTGATGTTATCTCATATATAAAATTCTCGTGTCATAATGTTAGTTATCGTACTCCTCCGAAACGGCTTTAC
Organism: Epargyreus clarus; assembly: GCF_041222505.1. Classification (NCBI taxonomy): domain Eukaryota; kingdom Metazoa; phylum Arthropoda; class Insecta; order Lepidoptera; family Hesperiidae; genus Epargyreus; species Epargyreus clarus. The sequence continues at coordinate 4,115,487 of NW_027332224.1, forward strand.
CGATTTTCACCAAATTTTATATGCATATTCAGTAGGTCTGAGAAATGGCTACTATCTATTTTTCATCCTAAGTAATAAGGGTTGTTCACCCTTAACATTTTTTATTTATATGGCAACACAACGTTTGCCGGGTCAGGTAGTTTTTTCTGTAAAATGGATTAAATCATAGGCTAAGTGCAAGCTCTTATACATACTCTATAAAAAATTCAAGTGTCTATCTATTACGGTTCAGATTATAGAGCCTTGTGACAGACGGCCAGACAGCGGAGGCTTAGTAGTAGGGTTCCGTTTTTATTCTTTGAATACGGAACCCTAAAATATCTCAATTTTCGAACGACATCGCATTCTTCTCGAAACGATTTTCCTTGTGCGATCTTAGCGTGGTTTTTAGTTATTAAACTATCATTATTGAGATTGATTTGTATACTTAATTCACAAACATAAAATAGATTTATCTATTAGTGATAAGGATTTCTACATTCCTACAACATCTATCAATGAATCACGGCCGGTCATTGACACTTCTGATTACATATTTACTTTGCTTTGTCTTCAAACAATCAAATTAAAATACCCTCTTTCTATAATGAGGTAAATCATTCAAAATGAATTAAGGTTGAATAAGATTCTCTCAGTAAAATAAAATAATGACTAACGGTCGATGTTTTGTATTCAATTTTCTATGGAAATTTACAGTCATTAGATAAATATATCAAGAAAAAAATGTACCTATAAAGGGATAAAATGTACATATGAAAGGTGGTAGAAACCTTTGTGGTTCGACTCCGGCGACACCACCACAACACCTATTTCTGCCTCATAACAGCAGTGTTAAGCGCTGCTGTGTAGGTTTGAAGAGTGTGGTAAGGGAGACATACTTTTCCGAGGCGTTCCAGCTTAGTCCTTAGCGGTAGACGCGCATCTGTGGCCGACCTCAGTTAGGAATATCTAATCCTATCTGGAGTTGATTACAAATGCCCATGGGCGGCAGTAGCCACTTACCATCAGATGAACTGCATGAAATATCAACTCTGTCTGTTTTAACCAATTAAAGTCTTTGTGAGCGGTTCTGTGAGCAGGCGCAAATCTTCCGGGGTTTTTATCTAAGACCCTAAGACGAGGAGAGTGTAATGACCTAGACGCGAGTTACCAGTTACTAAAAAATGGAGTTGTCAAGGTTAACCGCGTAAAGACGGTCTTTCACAAAAGATATGTCGCAAACAAAAATGTTTTGAACTAAATCTTCAACATTTGACGACCCGCGTGGCGGAGCGGTCACCGTATCTGACGCGCACAGGGTTACAGGTTCGATCCCCGGCCAGACAGATATCTGAATGATGAATTTAGATATCTTCTTTGATGAATTTAGATATCGCCTTTGTGTGTGTCCATGGCACCCACGATACAAGGAATCCTAGTGTATATATTACGAGGTTTTGCCCGCGGCTTCGCTCGCGTTACGAAGTAATATTTTCATCCCCTATGTCATCCCCTTGGGGGAGAATTGATCAAAATCCTTTCTTAGCGGATGCCTACGTCATAACATCTACCTGCATGCCAAATTTCAGCCCTATCCGTCCTGTGGTTTGGGCTGTGCGTTGATAGATCACTATGTCAGTCAGTCACCTTTGCGTTATATATACTCGTATTTAGAAGATTATTGGGTCTTTCCTGTATCCAGCTGTATGCACGCACATTATTTTTTTTATAATATGGGAGTAGAAGACGAGCTTGCAGTTCACCTGATGGTAAGCGCCGCTACCCCTGAGGACTTAACTGGAACGCCTCGTAAAAGTATGTCTCCCTTATCACCCTTCAAACCAGAACACAGCATGTTTGCAGCACTTAACACTGCTGTGTTAAGCGCTGCAAACATTATGTAACTAACAGTCAATTTAATTTAAATTGTATTATGTAAAGAAGATTTTTTTATCCAATACTGTATGTCAACCTCAATACTGCGGTTTTCCTTTGCGTAACAATGTAACTCGGATTACTTATAAAAATCAATATCAAGGGCAGCTTCTACTGTTTACCCATTGCATAAACCTTTTTATTAGATTCACTATGTAACCAGTGATAGCCTAGTGGTTAAGAAACTCGGCTTCTTGATCGAGGTGTCCGAGAAATCCCAGGCACGCACCTCTGATTTGTCAAAGTTATGTGCGTATTAGAAATTATCCCTTGCTTAAACGGTGAAGGAAAACATAGCGAGGAAACCTGCATACCTGAGAAAAATAAAAGAAAAAGTTCGTATTGGTATGTGAAGTCTACCAATACGCGCTTGGCCAGCGCGGTGGACTATGGCCTAATCCTTCTCATTCTGAGAGGAGACCCGTGCCCAGCAGTGGGACAGTAATGGGTTGGTGATGAAGTGACCATTACAACCATAACAACAAAAACAAAAGACGATAAAATTCGAATGACCACACTCGAGTTCTATCTTCCTTCTGTGGCCTCTATAAAAATACATTCTTGAATAAAACACATGTAGGTATATATTGATTAAACACGTCCAATACTCGGAAGTGGGAAGGCGGACGTACAGGTAGGAAGAGTGATAAGCGTTCAATGACCTCCCTTTGTACCTTCCGTGACGTCATCACTTCCATTGTTACTAACGCGCCGGAGAATAAACTTAAAGGTGTGTGAAGTGTAGCAATCGGCAGTTGACTAGTGGATTATGGAATCTTGAGAGGTGATCTGTGCCCAACAGTGGGACAATTATAGTTGACGAGGCAATCAAATATGGCGTTTATTGAAGCATTTATTAACCACTTGGGGTAGCAACGCATGTGTCTGACCTTGGTTAGGATTAAAATACTATCTAAGTTTGATTAATTAAGAGTTGATGGATGAGTTACCATCAGGTGGACTACATGCTAATTTCCTGCGTGTCTATATCAAATACCTAGCTTTTGACCGCGGCTTTGTTCGCGTTCAAAGGCACACAACAATTGTTTTTTATCTATCTTTAGGGAAAAGTACTTTTTTCGGAATAAAAGATACTCTATATCCCTTTCTGGACTTCTGACAACGTGTGTACAAATTTATATTATAATCGGTTTGATGTTTAAGGCGTGATAGCGTAACATACAAAAAAAAACACTTTCGTAATTATAATATTAGTTAACAGCAGTAATAGCCTAGTGGTTAAGAAACGCGGCCTCTCGATCGAGGTGTCCGAGGTTCAAATCCCAGACCTCTGATTTTCAAATTTATGTGCGTATTAGAAATTAATTATCACTTGCTTAAACGGCGAAGGAAAACATAGTGAGAAAACCTGCATACTTGAGAGATTTATATAAAAAAAATTTAAAGGTATGTGAAGTCTACCAATACGCACTTGGCCAGCGCGGTGGACTATGGCCTAATCCTTGTCATTCTGAGAGGAGACCCGTGCCCAGCGGTGGGACAATAGTGGGTTGATGATGATGATGATTAAATTAGTTAGTATTTCAAGCAGTTAAGACCGAGCTCCTTTCAGAATATTAAGTCGTAGAACAATAAGTCCAAAGGTTAGATTGATGACACACAGCACTGTCTATTAATAACGTCTATTTTAACTACGCGTATCTTTCAGCAATGTTAGAGACGCAGTTTATTCAATATATAGTACTGCGTGGCCCCAACTAATACCTTTTTATATGATCGAAGTAGCAGGCATGCAGTCCACCTGATGGTAAGAGCCATGGATATTTGATTTCTGTAACCCAAATAGAACAGGGGTTCTATTCGCGCCGATTACTGTGTTGCCATTCTTAAGAAATAAGGTGGTCTCATATGTAATACATCTTCAGGTAGAATAAGGTAGGAAGGTGGTAGAGCCCTTTGTGGTTCGACACCGGCGGCACCACCGCCACACCTATTTCCTCATAACAGCAGTGTGTTCTGGTTTGAAGGGTGTTTTAAGGGAGATATACTTTTCCGACGCGGTCCAGCTTAGTCTTCGAGGGTAGCGGCGCATCTGTGGCCGAACTTAGATGAATTTAGATTTCTGTTTCTGGGTCTGGGTGTTTATGTATATGTCTATGTATGTGTCCATGGCACCCACGACACACGGAATCCTAGTGTGGGGCTGTGAGTGTAGAAAGCGTTTATTATTAAACATGGTTTAACTAGAGCTACGAATCATTAATGAATTTATTAAAATAGCATGTAATAATAAAATGTTTTGCGTCATACAAAACAGAATGTTATCTACGGACAGACATATTATGTAATTCAGGAATTTACGTCAGAACGTCTGTTGTACGAAATATTTTAAGTTATCATTGATTTGTTTATTGGGTTTTCATGGGTACATCATCATCTCAATTAATATGATATAACAATGTTACACAATAACAATAAAAAATAGCCAAGTGCTAATCGAACGTCGCACTGAGGGTTCCGTACGACGAAATTTCCATTTATTATCTATTTTTATATAGAAACTATAAAAAAATCAAGATGAGAATCAAATTCTTCTCATTATTTTAAATCAGAGGTGCTTGGGATTTCAACCTCGGACCCCTCGATCAAGAGGCCGCGTTTCTTAACCACTAGGCTATCACTGCTTTATCTATACTTCTATACTAATATTATAAAGAGGAAAACTTTGTTTGTTTGTTTGATTGTAATGAATAGGCTCAAAAACTACTGGGCCGATTTTAAAAATTCTTTCACCATTCGAAAGCTACATTATCCACGAGTAACACAGGCTATATTTTATATGAAATATATCTGATAAATAGATTTTGAGGCAGTACAAAGTTTGCCGGATCAGCTAGTTAAATATTAAATGCGTATTTGAATTTAATTTTCACGTGCTTGAACGATGAAGGAAAATTTCATGAAACTTGCACACCTGGGAGTGCTTTAAAAAGTCTCAAAGGCCAGCGAAGTGGACTATGGCCTAAGTTTAGGTTTAGGCTCTAAACCACTCTGAGAGGAGACCCGCGCCCAGTACTGGGTCAGTAATAATAAAACAATATTATATACATTATAAAGTCCTTATCAGTCATTGTTTTTAGAGATTGATAATTGGGAATGGACTTTGGCTTATACGTATTTTCCTTTAATTTCTTTACATAATGGTCGTTAGGAACTGATATGCAGTCGAATTAGAATTAAATTATTATTTATTGCAACAACGATGTAGTAACAAAATCGACTTACAATGCACACTGAAAATCAGTAGCCGTGGTTCGCCGGGGTGAGGCTGAGTGTGGACCCTTGTGTTATTTTACTGCAGTAATGTTCTGATTTTAAAGTTATATTTACTATTATTTATGTCGCATCATGTTGTAGTATTTTTTACAAATAAATATTTCTTTCTTTCTTTCTTACTTTTCTTTCAAGCAGTCACTTTCTGTAGTGTAATGTTCTTTTTTAAGTAGACTCCGAAATATTCAGCGTTCTTTCCTTTGACCCACAAAAGTTTTAGCGTGCGATATTATTATGCGAGGTTGCACTTTTAAAATTTAAGAAATAACTCTAAATGATTTCGAAAAGTACACTAAGCATAAGTGAGTCGGTAGGTCATTATTTTTGTCAATTAAGCTTTTCGCCACGATACGATAAAGTGACTGAATAAAGTATTTTTTTACCGTAACGATCGTGACCGAAGTATGTTACATACGAGCTTAGAAAATAGTTCTGATTTACAAATCGCTGAACAAGACAAACACTTGACATTTTTTTTGGTATCTAAATTAGGAGTCTATTCTTACAATTCGTCAAAAATTTTGATATTATCTGTTTCAAGTGGCGCCCAATGCGTCATATCACGTGCGGTAACTGATACATCAATGTAATCACAGTGTTCTGACAGTGGTAGTGTGATAGGTGTGTTTAGTGTGTTCGCAGTGTGTTTTAGATCTATATTGTTTGTTTTTGAGTTTATTTGTTTTTATTTGTCTCTACTATGAAGTGGCGAAATATTATCCATATTCGGGTTAGTTGCAAATTTATTATTAGAAAATCTGAAAAGTAAACAAAATTGTGTTTGCTAGCGAAACGATATTTACTAAAGATTATTAAATAAATTAAATAGATTATATATAAAATTCTCATGTCACAATGTTACTTTCCGTACTCCTCCGAAACGGCTTTACCGATTTTTACCAAATTTTATATGCATATTCAGTAGGTCTCAGAATCGGCTACTATCAACTTTTCATATATGGCAACACAACGTTTGCTGGGTCAGCTAGTAGATTATAAAATCAACAAAATAACATCCACTTGTGGCAAAAAGTGTTAGAAAATAAGTGGCAAAAAATTGTGAAAAAACGCTGCAGTATAGACATTATAAGCTTTTACTAAAGGTGGCAGAATTAATTTAGTTCGACCTGGAAGGTACCACCGTCACACCTATTTATAGCCTGAGCAGTTCTTGTGTTTGGTTGGAAGGGTGAGGAGGATCTTAGTCCTCAGTGGCATCGCTGTGATCGGCTTCAGGTAGAACCTAATCTATATGGAGTTGTACAGATGTACATACGGCAGTGACCACTAATCATTATTTAATGCATGCTTTGCTACTTTAATCTATACTAATATTATAAAGAGGAAAACTTTGTTTGTTTGTTTGATTGTAATGAATAGGCACAAAAACTACTGGACCGATTTTAAAAATTCTTTCACCATTCGAAAGCTTCATTATCCACGAGTAACATAGGCTATATTTTATATGAAATATATTTGATAAATAGATTTTGAGGCGGTACAAAGTTTGCCGGGTCAGCTAGTATTAAATAAAAGATAAAGATCGTCACATTTATAACATTTCCCAGGCATATAATAAAATTGTTTAGTCAGACATTTTTCCCACGCCTCGAATTTTTCTTCGATTAATATGTTTATCTCGCATGAATCATGGCCGCTTGTGACTTTCTCCAATCGATTTTTTTCACGGCCAGCGAAATGTTTAGTGTTTGGAAAACTCATTCACGCGGGTTTTAATAACATATCACGTAAATATTTTAATAGTTTATTTATACAAGGCATATTTGACTGATTTCCAGCTATTTGATTCTACTGAAACTAGCTTGTGTGAATCTGGTGACAATGCAATATTATTTATTTAAACACTCAACCCAAGTCCCCAAACAATAATTTAACAAAAAAATATATAATGTTACTTAATCATTATATTTTAGGCAAAGTTTAAATCGTATTTCGTAGTTTAAATCGGTATTACAGTAGGTATAACGTTAACGAAAAAAATAACAATTTTGAACAAATACATTTTTTAATAATATAGGAGTAGCAGACGAGCATGCAGTCCACCTGATGGTAAGTGACTACTGCCGCCCATGGACATCTGTAATCAACCCCTGATAGGATTAGATATTCCTGAGGTCGGCCCCAGGTGAGTCGCTATTACTGAAGACTAAGCTGGAAGGCCTCGGAAAAGCATGTCTCCCTTACCACACCCTTCAAAACACAGCAGCGTTGTAATTCCGATTTGTGACTAAGTGCATGGTTTTAGTTTTAAGCATTATTTAATTTACTCTGACGACATACCCATTGACATGTATTATAATTATTTTAATTATTTAGAACTTGTTATAATGAAAATATTATTTTTTTAATTTTAAATTGAATTGTTTAATCTACATATATATATATATATTTGTAAGCCACTCAGTGGTAGAATAAGAGATCGACCAAAATTGTTTTGACATCCAACAGCTATAACATGTTACCTTATTCACAAATAAATTGATTTGATTTGATTAACACTGTTGGTATGAGGCAGAAATAGGTGTGGCGATGGTGCCGCCGGAGTATAACCACAATAGGTTCTACCACATTTAAAATATAAAAACGTTTGGAAAATCCAAAAGTGCACGACTCATAATGCTCATTTAATTATGAAATAAAAAAAAAAAAAAAAAAAAAAACTTAAGTCGTTCAAAATTAATTGCCGAAAAAACAGCTGTAGTAGGAAGAAGGTACTGCACAAGCGCCCCTGGTGGAATAAATGTGCATAATATCTATAGATATATACAGTCTTGTAGTTTTCGTTTTTTATTAATTGCAATTAAACGACACTGAATTAATTAATCATTCGCATTCAATCGTCGATTAGAATTTTCGACCTACAATCGTCGATTAGAATTTTTAAAAAAAAAATTTAACACAAATGATGGATTTTTTCACAAGTTACAGTGTTTTCAAGTTTCACACATGACGGATAGGAAAATTTTTTGACCTATTTTGGTGTTGTTTTCCAATTCTATTGCAGTAAATCAATTTTTAAAAAGTATGGAATTAATCTCCATTAAATTATCTCGACAATAGTATGCAAAATATCTTGATTCCGTGAACTATCAAGGCTATAATAATAAAACTAGCCGCCAAAATGAAGCGAAAAAAATTTTTCGATCGTAAAGCACTCTCTGATGCTTCGCATCATGAGTCGTGCAAAAGGGATCATGTGAGTTTCCACTACAAATCAGATGAACTGCAAATCTGTTATTTCTTTATAAAAACACAAAATAATCTTCTCCCTAACATGTCATCAATGGCCATCGTAGTAGAAAGTAGTGCCAATACTCGTATTGTGCTAGTTTGTGTGGAAATGGCACTTCCAGCGAAGGTCGCCCGAGGTGATGGCCAAGTGCCAAAATTAATAAAAAATATTTGCGCGCTAATATTACTAAATTTAAGATTTGGTGGCCACTCAAATGCGGAATTAGTTTTGTTTGGTCTGTTTTAAAATGCGTTTTGTTTGGCGATTGAAATTAATCGTTTTGAATAAAAATTATTTTAGACAATTTACTCAAAGTTAATAAAAATATTAATGTGGTAATGTAACTAGAATTAAATAATTTTCGAATTTGTTTTGTTGGTTTGTTTTCAACGAATTATGTTTGGCGACCCAAGCAATATATAATTTTGAATGAAACACAATTTGTAAAATTGAAAACTCATTCCCAAAAATATGCTCAAGAAACAAAACGGTAAATTAATTTAAAAAATCAAAAACCCGACTGCACCAGAAAGGCTGAAGTAGAATTTCCAAAAGCAGTGAAATAGGCATTTCATTATTTTTATCCAGAAAGCCAAATATAAAGTTTCATAGTAGGTGTCTGCTTCAAAAACAAAACATGTTCAAACAATATTATCCTATTTTATCCTCGTAGTGTTCATTTACGCTATATAAAGAACCTATGTGTAAAATTCCAGCACGCTTAAGTTCAGCGGTTTCCCTTTGCGTTGATCTCTGGCACAGCAACTCACTCATTTAGTCAGACAGTCATCTCGATGTGTATATACGAGTATATATGTACTAGCTGACCCGGCAAACGTTGTGTTGCCATATAAATAAAAAAATGTTAAGGATGAAAAACCCTTATCACTTAGGTGTAAAAAAAATAGATAGTGGCCGATTCTCAGACCTACTGAATATGTATATAAAATTGGGTGAAAATCGGTGAAGCCGTTTCGGAGGAGTACGGTAACTAACACGTGAATTTTATATATAAGATATATTATATAATGTATGTGTAATCTTCTCTTAATTTCCTTTATTTTGACACCCTACTCGATAGATTAACTTTTTTTAAAACGTGTTACTATTTCGCGAAAAAATTCACCATTTACGGTCTATAAAATATATAACTTCAGTAAATCAAAGTTTCGGTCATTATTTCACCTCGTTAGAGGTAGCATTTCATTATTTTTATCCAACAAGCCTGATAAAAAATGTCATAGTGTTTGCTTCAAAATTGACGATTGTTCAAATGAACTTTTAACCCTTATTTTACCCTCTACGGGGTTGATTTTTCGGAGGGGGATAAATAAGAGCGTCCTTGTTCCTATCCAGAAAGCCAAATACAAAATTTTATAGTAGTAGCTTCAAAATTAAAGGATTTCAAAAAAACTGTTTTCCCCTATTTTACCCTCTTAAGGGTAGAATTTCCAAAAGGCCTTTCTTAGTACTTATTCAAGCTATATAGAGAACCTGTGTGCAAAATTTCAGAACTGTAAGGTCCTTGGTTTAGGCTGTACGTTGATTTCTGAAAAATGAAAAAGTCATTTAGTTAGTCTGTCAGTCAGTCACCTTACTGTTTTATATATATACAAATATGTTTTTATAATCTCCGTTTAATTTCCTTCCATTTGATACCCTACTCGATAGGTTCGGTTAACTTTTTTTTTTAAATATGTTACTATTTCGCGCCAAAAATCCGCCATTTTGATTTTTTTTTACTAACACCTATCTAAGGACACTCGGGTCATTGAGACAAATATAATGACACTTTAACTGTTGAAATTCATCCAGCCGTTTGTTAGATCGGATCAAATAAAGAAAGACAAACATACAAGATACGCGCGAAAAACATAACCCTTCCTTGGCAGTCGGGTAAAAAGGATCCAAATTCGAATAAAGTCTCATATATAAAATTCTCGTGTCACAATGTTAGTTACCGTACGCCTCCGAAACGGCTTTACTGATTTTCACCAAATTTTATATGCATATTCAGTAGGTCTGAGAATCGGCTACTATCTATTTTTCATACCCCCCAAGTGGTAAGGGTTGTTCATCCTTAACATTTTTTTTATTTATATGGCAACACAAAGTTTGCTGGGTCAAGTCAATTAAAACGTATTAAATTAGCTACTAATTTAATACGTTTTTAATTAACTTCAAAAAGGAGGACGTTTTATGATAGACTATGTATTGTTTATTTTTTGTTTTATGGGTATTGAGGAGAATTATATATTTTTTTTATAAATTAACAATGGAAAATTTTCGAAAATATTCCACTTATGAACCAAGACTATGGCACTTCTTATATTATGTATAAGTGAAGTTTTCATTGACTATTTTGCGAATAGAAATACATTTTCGAATAATCTATGTTGGAAGAAGGAAATCACAAAATTTAATGTTTCCAGTTTTTAGACACGTTTAATACAATGAAGAACTCTTAAGGATGAGGATATTTCCTTAAGATGTTTTACGGTTACACCGTGAAGGAAGTGCAAGTGATGATTCATTTCGTGTATGTACCAAATTTTAAAACGATAAAGATGAATCTGTTAGAATTCGGCCCTTCAACTTGAATTTGTATTAAATTTGAAGGACCGATAGGCTTATTTTTTATGAAACTGAAATAAAAAAGGGCACTTGTCCGCCTGACGGTAAATGGGCACCATCAACCGAGGATATCTAATCATAGAGAATGTACTAAAGAAAACGGATGTTCTTCCTAAGATGACCTCAGATGTGCTGTAGATGTCCGTGAGAAGTAATTTGGAACCTCTCTGGAATCTCTCCCTTACCATTTCCTTAGAATCACTGCGTTACTGTGTAGTAACGCAATACTTCTTTTATCGCGAAGAAATAGGGCATAGTCGAGCCACCGTAGTCCAACCACATAGGGTTCTACCATCTTTGTGTACCTTATTTATCGAGCGTGTGCGTAGTTCGCATCAAAACAAATCAATCTTTCCAGAAGCTTCCAAAAATAGTCGCAATTTTCGAGCCTAGCAAATAAAATAGGTTGACATTTTGAGTAATTGAGCGGAGAATGTCGCGAATTCCCCGCCAGCGTGATAAGATAGCCAATCTTAGTATTTAGCTGATAACAATTTTATATTATAGCTTTATAGCTTATAGCTTATCAGGTTTTTGGTTCCTTAATTTGAAGAGTGAAATGGCGATTTATTAGCTTCTTCTTTAGCGTCGTTGTGCACCTTTTGTGATGGGTAAAAAATGTTTAACTCGCGTCAGCACGTGGTCTGATCAAAAATTCATAAGACGTCAAAGCAAACTGCAAAAGTCAAGATGTGTCAGCATGGAAAAAATAGGTCAATGGGTGTCAGTTTAACTTTTTTTTTTACTATATTTTATTACTTAGGTTAGGTTTCGAAAGATGTCACTTCTGTCGGCACTCCCGGAGTGGATTGGAGTGGACCCGTTGATTTTTTTAATGAAAACAAGCACGGCAATTGATTTGGGAAAATTGGTCACCATATGTATTTTATTTAAAATAACCCTTATCCTTTAGTTTCTTTCATCATGGCCTTACAAAATTTGAATTTTATAAGCGACACTATGCGATGAAGCAATGATACAGGTAAATTTTATTAACAATATTTTTCAAAATTAAATCATTCGATCCCGGGCTAGGGAAAAATATATTTTTAAACGAATACTGCATTTATATTTTTTATGAACATTCGCGTTGTTTCATCTCCTTTCAGCTTTTTTTCGGTAATCCGTGAAATTATGGATTTCACCACCTTGTCTATATGACATGCCCACCTGAAAAAATCACCCTGCAAAGCCTGCTAAGCGAGTTCCTTTATTTTCGATTTCTTCCGTACTAACAGAATATTTTTTTATATTCAAAATCATGTTATTACAAAACGATATTGTTCTGGCGCTCCCATCGTTCTATTTTGGGTACCGAATGCCTGCCAACTCGGTTCAGGGGAACCATTCTGCTACCTTGGCGACGGTACATGAATCACATTATACCTACATCTGTAGTTCGGATCATGTGCTTTTGTTTACATATATGTATTATTATATGAGCGAAACCCGGGATAGCTGTTCGAGCTTATATTTATTTAACTCGGATTTGAAAAAAATTATGGTCTGAATATAACCGAAGTTGTCAAATACTTAATAGATTATTACGAACTATTTTTGAAAAATACCTGTTTAAGGTAGATTTTGTAAAAAGCAAACGAGGTATATCGATTCCTATTTGCAACAATTTAGTACAAAAAATTATAAATCAATTTTAAAATTGACTATTTGTAGTATATGTATTCGGTGTTTTTTAGTGTGCGTGGATCACGATAAGTGAAACTTTATAGACGCAATTATAAAAAATTAAAAACTACTAAAAAGTCTATTTTTTATGATTTTTTTTCATATATTCAGTCAGATAAATTGTAGGGTTAACATTTTAAAGTTTTTATGAATTTGGTACTAGACTGATACCTAACAGCAAAACATTCTGGGAGAAAACGCCCCATTGAAAGTGATTTCTCATATCGTAAGCGCAGGTGCAGTTACAGTGTTAGAACTAACTAGCAATCTATTACAAAACAATATTATTCTGGCGATCCCACCGTTCTATTTTGGGTATTTTTATGCCGATGACTACATTAATAAAATTTAGGGAAAAAAATGTCCCAGAGAAAGTGATTTCTCGTATCGTAAAGCGCAGTCGTAGGGTTAGAACTAATGATCAATATTTCAAATCTATTTTTGGCTAATATCTGGCTCAGAGCAGTCTCCATCCAAATTAATGCTATGCTTTGAATGTTGTCATATTATACAAATTACACGTATGTCTCTAAATAGTTGTATGCTATACATATTATTATTATATAATACATATTATGTTACGCAAGGGGAATGAATGGCATTATTGAATGTAAAAGTTACGTAATAATTTACGATGTCTTTTAAAAATAGTTTTTTTGCCCATAAATCACAAATATCAGGATGCAAAACGAAAATTTTAGGTTAGAAGAGAAAAAGGAACAAAAACATAGATTTTAGTGAACTAAATATAACTATTTAATGTTAAATACATTGTTATAAACATGAAACTAAAAAAAATACGGATTTTCATCAATATATTTTTTTTAATTTTGAAAAACCCTTCCTTTTTTGGTTATGGAAACAATTTAAAGATAAACCTACAATATATTCTGATCATGCTATTAATTCTAATAAACTTTTCTTTATCTATAAATAATGTTGAAGATAGCAGAAAACATGACGTAGTATATAAGTTGTATGTAGAATGATTTTGTATCCTAAAGCTAAGGAAACAACATTTTGCATCGAGGTTCTTCCCATATGCAGTCGCGAGCATATTAAATCAGGTAATAGCCGTTCAAGCGTATGATAACTGTTTTTTTCTCATTGATATTCTGATAAACCCATTCACGATTGTATATTAGATCTACGCGGGATTTTATATATTTCTTTTCAAATCGAATTTTTGACAAAATAATTATAGTTTAAAAACTAAAAACCACGCTAAAATCGCACAAGGTAATTCGTTAATCCAGATTCCTCACGATCCTGATGAGGTGAATGGGATAAAATTATTAAAATCGTGTGTTGTCATCGGTTCTTGATAAATGTTAAAAAATTTAAATGAATGGGATTGTTCAGTGGGCAAAAATCAAGTTCAAAGATTCCGTTACATACATACATATAGGTCAAGCTAATAAAAGTTTGGTAAAAATAGACTATGTCCTTCCTCATGGTTAAACTATATCAATGTTAATGTTTATCAAAATCAGTCCCATTGTTTAGCCGTGAAAACTAAAGAAACAGACATAAATCTTAGATTCAGCTAAAATAAGTTTGAACAACTGAACCGGTAGCAGACTATTTTTAGTCCCGCCAATGTCCAGGGCTTATCTGTGAAAAACAAAATTACAATTTTAACACACTGTCGTTTTAAATTGTGCCACACCTACAGTCCATTAGAATGTGTGCAGAAATATTCGATAATATTATTAAATAACATGCTTCTTATTTTTTCTACCAGCGGTTAAAAGTCCACTTCGGAACATAGGCTTCCTCTAGAAGTCTAGAGATTGTCACACTCACCGTACTGGATATGTGTTGGTGACTGCAGTAATCTTCGCAGGACGCTGCCCAGCTTCTCGATATAATCCATTGGTTGTCTACATCCATGCGATCCACCTGATGGCAAGTGACTACTGCTGCCCATGGACATCAGTAATTAACCCAGATAAGATAAGATTCCTACCTGAGGCCGGCCACATATGTGCTGCTAACCCTAGGGCCTAAGGTGGAACGCCTCAGAAAAGTATGTGTTCCTTAAACCAGAACACAGCAGCGCTTACCAAAGCTGTTATTAGGCAGATAGATCTGGCGGAGGTGCCGCCGGAGTGGAACCACAAAGGGTTACCTACAAATATAATGCTATTCTAGGGTTTTACCACCTTTAAAATTAATGCTATTCTAGGCAGAACTACCATCTTAGTGACTCAAGTTTAATCACAGAAACGGTTATCTTAGTGCTTTGACGTACGTTCTTGACTTGACCTTTTATCATTTCATTTAATATGGTAACTATATTTCCTCTGCACCATTTTACTCTGATAACGGGTTTATTTAGGTCATATTTGCTTTTTCCTTGGTCTAAATTTGATTACATTTTTATCCACTCATTAGTTTTATCTGTATTAGCGACGTCTGTTTTGGTATAGTTCGTGTAAAACTGCTAGTCCGCTCTGAATATAGAAATGAATCGCGTCGCCATAGCAAATTGTATGACTACGCCTGCTCGCAACAACTTCGGAGCGGACTAGCAGTTTGGCGCGGACTATACCACGTGGAAAAGAGAGTTTTAAAAACACCGGTATTAGTGGGTTTACAGATGTCCATGTGCGGCATTGACCACTTACCATCAGGTGGACTAACAGCTCGTTTGCAACTTCAAAATACTTATTCACTTCTTTGAAAGTTAGAACCCTCTTTGGTTTGACTCCCGTGGCACCACCGCCACATCTATTTCTCCCTAAAAACAATACTGTTAAAGGAGACATACTTTTCCAAGTTATTTCAGCTTAGTCAGCTTAGTAGCGTTGAATCTGTGGCCGATTTCAGGTAGGAATCTTATCTTAGTCGGAGTTAATTACAGATTTTCACTGACCATCAGGTTGACTGCCTGCTCGTCTGTTACTCCTATATTATACAAATAGGCTAGTTCCAGTCTATATGGTGTTTTGGCCTATGAATGCCGTCTTCAGGTTATCAGTCCACCTGGTTGGGTGGGCGACCTATGCTCTTCTATTCATAGTTTCCACGCGATAACCGCAAAGACCCAACGGTTATCGATCACTCATAAGATAAAATCGTTCTATCGCCATTTCAGTGCTAATTCTAATTTAATGAGTACTTTATTCAAATGTATATAAGAAACTAATCCAGAAGTAACTTACAATATGTAAGTGCCTCTTACAAAGTACTTTATTTCAATCAAGTGGTAGAACATTTTGTGGTTCATACGACACCACCGCTACACCTATTTCTGTCTAATAACAACAGTGTTAAACGCTGCTGTGTTCTGGTTTAAAGGGTGCGGTAAGGACATACTGGTAAGATGCGTTCCAACTTAATCCTCAGGGGTAGCGTAGCATCTATGACCGACCTCAGGGGTAGTATCGCATCTTTGGCCGACCTCAGGTCGGAATCTAATCTTATTATGTAACTCACGATATGCGTTTTTATTGCCGATATTTCGACCCAGTCGCATGGATCCTGGTCGTGGAGTTTCGCCGTGACCACAATCCATGCAACTGGGTCGAAATATCGGCAATGAAAATCGCATATCGTGAGTACCCGTTACATAATAAAATGTCTCAATTCTGCGATATATTTAGTCTAAAATCATAGAATCTAATCTTATCTGGGGTTGAATTCTTTTCACTTTCCATCGCTGACTTTCCATCAGGTGGACTACGTGCATGATAGTTTACTTCTACACAAAGGAAAAAAGAAGAAAACTCAGTTCTATAAAGCTGAAATTGTGACAAAACACATTCTTGTCAATGTCGCTTATATAACTTCTCCTACTCAACCATTCGTGACTAATTCGTTAATAGCTACCAACCTGCCGGTTATTTAACTAGTGTTACACTGTTTATTTCTAGTTAAAAGTGGTTTTAAGCCGTTTAAAATTTTGGCAAACGTTTTTGTATGATTTCTTTGAAAGTAATTTGATTATTAATCTTCCGTGACGCTCTTTTCAATTCAAAAATTTGTTCTTTAATGAAAATCTCTATGAACTTACTTATGAATTGTTTTGCCTACTAAAGATAGAAATTTGACAATTATTGTTTACTAGAAATTTTTAAATTTCTTTCTTTGGTAAACAAAAGTTACGTAGATCTATCTACATATCTGTGCTAGCCAAAAAAGGCATACATTTATTTTAAAATCGGGCCTTAACCCCCAATATTAGCAATATAGTGGTCCTTTAACCGACCTCCGGTCTCAGGTAGGATTTCAATCCTATCTAAGATCGACAGTGACCACTTACCATCAAGTGGATTGCATGCTAGTATGCTCATTCAGTTTAATTAAAAACAAAGATTGTTCATCAACTTCAATCACACATTAACACTGAATTAAGAGTTGAAATAGTGCCAAGATGGCGTTAACCGCAGATAACGTATGCAAACGTGACAGCGTGGGAAGGCGAAGTATTTCCGTTTTATTTATAATTCCCGACGTCGGGACGCCACGTATAAATAACTGGAGAATTGTCAATGACTTAAAGATTAATTTGTTTGGTTCTAATAATGCACATTTTGTAAACAACATTTTTGCAAAGAAACTGTATTGCTCGCTTTTCGAATCGTTTTGACAAAGTTTATCCCTATAACAAACTCTTTATGTATTTTTTTCTAGACCGTTTCCAAATCATTTAATATTATTTACAGCCCATTACCGTTCTAAAAGACATTAAGTAGGAATATTATATTGTTACAGACTTACCTCTACCTAGATTTTTTATTAAATGATATATTTGTTGTCTAAGTACATGAAGCGGTAGGTAGAGAAAACACAAAAAAAACTATCTTTTGAGAACTACTATTTGTTTTGGTATTGTTTAAAGCAGCATAGAGAATTGGACCATTGAGAATATCAGTTATTTTGAATTCATAGACTTAGCATACAGTTAAGAGGTGAAATAATAAGTATAGAGTACAGAACTAAATTTTTAATTAGAATTTTTCTTCTTCCTCAGCCTGCGAACCGTGAGAAGATGATGTCCAGGTCTGCGTTAGCCCTCGCCGCTATCGGCCTTGGCGTATCCACCTTCAGCGTCCGCCAGATGATCCTCCACCAGTCCAGACGAATCTAAACCACCAGGACAACGATACCATCGTAAACCGGCAGACGTGTGTAATGTATCGAGAAAAAAGCATATCAAATAGACAACACGTTTCAACTCTCCTATTGTATTGAGCTTCTAAATATGTTACGAAATGGCAATACAGTATTAAGGTGGAAACAGATGTACAACGTTGTCAACATATGTTCCATTTAGGATTAATTTGTCTTGTTACATTACAATGTCGTTAATCGGTTCCCGCCTTTACACGAAGGCAATTTTGAAGTTCGACCAATTAAATAGTTAAATTTAGGATAGTTTGACGCTTCAAAATTGTCTTCCCGGGTATTAATTCTGTGAGTGGTCGATGTATTATGAAAAAAATGTAGACAGATTATGTAAAAATTAATTTATTTTTAATTTTCATTCTGTGAGCGACTGTTGCGTGAACATTATTTTCATTTGAAAATTAATTAGCGATAAGTTTTAAGTCTCGTATGAATGGGATATATACTAAATGATGTGGAAAGTACCTTGCGACTGTTTGAATTGTGATGGAAACCAAATAAATCTAGACAAAGTAACAATTTGGCTCTTTTATTTTCCTTGCATTTCTGTATTGATCAGTCGAAAATAAGAATCTGAGATGACCTTCATCAGAGAAACCGTCACTACCTTAACCTTGGTAATGATATCGAAATGTATGTCAAGATTCCAGTAATGTTGGACTTTGCCCATATTAAATAGAGATAATTAGTGTAAAACAAAAACCCGGCTGCTTGAATATAGCCTTTGGTTACTCTCAAAACTTAGACGAATCCAAGGACACATTGTTAGAATTCGTCATGAGACATACCCTCGAAGACATGGGCTGGGTAAAAAAGTCTATTATTTTTAAAATCTAGTCATTATACTGTTTTGAGATCAAAATCTGAATTAATAAGTTGAACTACTACCGAAACGTAACCACTTTATATAAATGGTTATCCAAAGAAGTCTGTGTTCGATCCCGGGTATGGCAGATAAATATAAAAAGTCTGTACACAAACAAAACTCCAAGTGAAACGAAAAGTTATATTTCTAATAATCTTACAAACATTACTTTCGTAGCAAATGCGTTAAAATACTTGACGAATATTATTCCAATCTTTCAAACAATTCAACAACATTGCAACAACTAAATTAAATGTACTATTTGTGCCTATAATATGCAGTAAAAACAAAAATTTTAAAAATGCTAAGTGCTTAACAATGTAAAAACCAATTTACAAATAATGTAGAACCCTTTGTGGTTCGACTCCGGCGGCACCACCGCCACACCTATTTCTACCTAATAACAGCAGTGTTAGGCGCTGCTGTGTTCCGTTTTGAAGGGTGTGGTAAGGGAGACTAGACTATTCCGAGGCGTTCTAGCTTAGTCCTCAGGGGTAGCGGCGCATCTGTGGCCGATCTCAGGTAGGAATATCTAATCCTATCTGGGGTTGATTACTGATGTCCATGGGCGGCAGTAGCCACTTACCATCGGGTGGACTGCATGCTCGTCTGCTCCTCTTATGTTATAAAAAAAATGTGAAGAAATATTCTAGCGCACGTTAATAATCCATCTATCCAATATTTTGCCTACAAAAGGTCAGCATTTCACAATTTATACTAGATACGGATAGATTAATTACTAATAACGGGTGTTAATGGATTGTTTATTTAGATACTATAATCTATAACTACCCAAAAGTAGTTTCAAAGCTGGCAGAACCTTTCGGTGTGCGAATCTGGTTGTACTAGTCACCTATTTTCGTCAGTAGGATCTATGCCTATTTCTGTCTTATAATAGCAGTGTGAAGTGCTGCTATGTTCAGCTTTCAAAAAGTATTTCTTAATAATCAATTTACCATAAAAACATTACCGAACGACAGACGCCTATTATTAATACTCAATCCATCCATAACTTGCCCTACCAAAGATCGGAAAATGACATCGTGTTTGTATGAAGAAATTGTCAAATATGGTATGGTATGGTAAATATGCTATGGTAGGCAAAAATTGGAAAGACTGATTATTGACAACGGATAATAACTTGGATCTTATTTTATGCCAGCAACTCCACAACCAAACTAAGAGCTCTACCAAATTCAAAAATTACACTACGATTAAAATATATTCAATTTTATCACTAAGATTGTACTTTACTATCTGTAAAGATATTTTATTAAAATGAAGTTATTCAGTACATTATATTATAATACTTATTTATATGTCCGTTATCTCAACCATAAGTACTTAAGTATTACTTAACTCTATGTATAGTCCGTGCCAAACTACTAGTCCGCTCTGAAGGTGTTGCGAGCCGGTGTAGTCATACAATTTGCTATGGCGACGCGTTTCATTTCCATATTCAGTGCGGACTAGCAGTTTTACGCGGACAAATTGTATTTGATCAAAATATTCATAAAAACACTGCAAACTTATAAAACCATTTTTTTTCTTGATAATAATTTATTGATACAAAAAATCAGAACAAACGTATTAATCTCCTTTAAAAATCAGTATTTAATTGGGTACTTGACAGTTATAACAATAAAATATGAAATATGTTGGATATGATAGCTTATAAGTAAACATATATTATGCAGTATTTCGTTTATTTTTTAATACGTTCTAAGTATTTTAATTTTTAAAAAGAAATTTTCGATTTTTTATCTGTGGATTTTAAATCCCAAAACGGCGACAGTGCTGCCTCAAATGTCATGTGACGTCACTACATCGAAACCAAACAAGACAAATAATAATTAAATCGTTTGCTGTTAAAGTTGGTTGAATTTATGTTGTGAACCGAAATGAAGCCATACTATATTAAAGCTGATAGCGTGAACCTGCTTAAAGAATCTCCATATATGCAGTGCAATAAATCAAAATGGATACAAAAACTTCCGTGAGATAACCTATGGAAATATCAAATAAACAACGTAAGTAAAACATTCTTTATATTTACATTTAATCATATCGGACAATTAAAACATTTCTTAACTGACTTCAGACAGAAGAAAGGTTGTCTTCAAGGGATTATTAAGATTTTTTTAAATATACTTATATTCTTATGTGAACTGTTTTAAGGTTATTAATTGGTTATATTTATATTTACAGAACTTCCCGACAATCGTATAGTGACGACGTTATAGAGTATGTGCAGTTTAAGAGGAAGGCAAGTTTGTGTTTCATGAAAAGTAAAAGTTGTCCTGAACACAAGGTACATCAATGAAAATGAAAATGTGATGACTGTCCTGCCTAGAAGAAGTGAGGAGCCAAAAGTTTCGAAAGTGGGCACCAGTCTGAAATACATAAAGTAAAGTACACGGGAAATAGTACTTCTTTACTTGCGTGACCTACCCAACAAGATGAAAGAAGAAAAGTGACCATACAGTTCCTATTATTGCATTGCAATTTAATTCTGAAAATGACAGTGATAAAAATATATATCAATTTGTTACGGAAAATAATTTTAGTAATGAAGAAAAGCAGACACACAAGCAGCACAAAAATTTAGCTTAGGTGATCTGTAGTAATTATTGTAACTGTAACATATGATAAATATATACAAAAGTTCTACCATGTGTACTCACTAATAGAACCATATATACCAAATAAACAAAGAAATCGGTTAATAAAATACTAATATTAGCAAATCATGTATTTT
Source organism: Epargyreus clarus (assembly GCF_041222505.1). Taxonomy (NCBI): domain Eukaryota; kingdom Metazoa; phylum Arthropoda; class Insecta; order Lepidoptera; family Hesperiidae; genus Epargyreus; species Epargyreus clarus. The sequence goes on from NW_027332224.1 coordinate 4,137,024, forward strand.
TAATTATACAGTTATGTAACTTAATCAGTGCACATGCACCATCAATAATAACACAGTCATGAAATATTTTAATTGTGTCCTATTAATTACAGAATGGGCCCTTAAAATAGAATTCTCATAGACGTCTTATAATTCTATTCTTATCATAGACATTTATATAATATATTAAATATATGAATACTTCCACTTGCTGTTTTGTTTTGATTACGTCCCGTTCCAATGATTTGGAATTGACGAATCACTCGAGAGTTACTTAATTTATTCCTTTTTTTCAATAATACTTCTCTTACATAGATAGTATAAAATGTCATTGCTTGCAAACAGAGGATTTAAACATATAAGAATCTGCAAGTTCTTTAACGTTTATGAGATTTGGGTTTAGGAACTTGTATAAGCAAATTTGTTAGGATATTTAGCGATCGTACTTGTACACATCGTCACTGCACACGCCTTGTAATTTGACATTCTTGCAATTGTACTAATAAAAGTTAAATAATTCCCAAGATTTCCCCTGAAGTATGTGTAGCGTCGTAGTTTATTTCTATATTTTCAATGTGTTGACGTCACGCTACGAAATGACACTTGACCGCCTGTTTTGGCGTAACGTTCCGTTTACCGTAATAAAAATATGTTTTTTATTAATAAATAGCCCTTTTTTCGAAAAAATGATCAATGAAAGGCATATATAATACGTATATGAATTCATTAAAACAGTTTCCCAAATAGTGTCAAGTAGCCAATTATCTATTATAACGTCTGCCTGGGTGATTATGAAAATTCAGATTAAAAATTTGTCCTGCACATACTCATAATTAAAATCTGAAAGCAAATTTGAAAAGCAAAAAAATATTTTTCATGTACACTTCTGTTTGGCCTGCAACTTATTTTTATTTAATATTTGATACATATGGCAAACTTTTTATAACGAAAATCTCCTAAAACATTACAAAGATTTGGAAATCGTCGCTTTCGTTATAAAAGGTTTACTTTTCTTGAAAATATAATAAAAATTGAATACTTACGACCTATTACACACAAGATTACATTACACAATGTATATTATTACATTGAAGTTTACGCTTGTTTCACCGTACTTGCACAATTGCAAGCTTCTCATTTTATGTACATTTTTTTAAAATCTAAAAATAGAAAAATCTAACGCAGAATACCAACCAAGCACCTCAGAAATAACACATATTACGGAATACTAAAGTACGAATAAGTTGTAAGTACTAAGGTTACGATCATACATTACTTATCATATAAGTTTTCTTAAATTGCCATAAAACGTTTTTATTTATGTTAAGATAATATTGAAAATAGTTAATAGTCAAACATTTATGACAATGTAAAAATGCATGCTTTAATACACATTGGACTGGGGCAGCGTGATGGAATATGAAATCTTTATATCCATATATATACAATGAGAAGACAAACATACTTTTCCGAGGCAATCCAGCTTAGCCCTCAGGAATAACGGCGCAGTTTCCGAACTCGGATAGGAAACTAATCTTATCTGGGGTTGACTACAGACGTCCATGGGCAGAAGCCACTAACCATCATAAGGACTGCATTCTCATCTGCTGCTTCGGGGTCGTTCAAGTATTACGTAAACGCTTTTAGGAGGCCGGGGGTATATGTCTTTGCTTTGTATATTTTGGATGACATGGGGGGGTAGGGGAGTCTAGATGATGATTACGTCATCGGTAGTTTGTTACTTGTTTACACACCCTCACATTGTCTTTACTTGAAAGCGAGATGCATTTTCGGGGATTCCCGCAAATCATGCATACGTTTAGGCATTTTTAAAATTATAATTATAATATAAAAAAAACAATACATTAATTGAATAATGTTTACGTAAGCATGGGGGAGGGGGTAAGAGCTTTTCTTACTTTTGCTGACGAGGGGGATGGGGGGTAAACAATTGTTATAAATCTGCTTACGTAATACTTGAACGGCCCCTTCTATATTATAAAAAATACAATCAAATTGACACTACCTACGTATAGCTACACAACTACAGTTCAACTACAACAGTATTTGAAATCACACACACCTACAAAACCATGCACATACACAAAATTGTTGAAATAGTATTTATTACTACTACTTATTAAATTATTACACAATCGAAACAAAGTGAAGAGTAATACATATTACAACATTTACATATTAAAAGCGATTTTTAAAGACGGAAGTAAAAACTACACTTGAAGTACCTACACTAGAAGAAAGTCACTAGAAAAGAGTTCGTAGAGAAAACGGCTATTCATTCCAAGAACGCCCGGACTATTCAACGATCATTGAACTATTCAAGAACTCTTAAACGAGATGCCCTTGAATAGTTAGTATTACGCAATAGACGTGCGATTATTTTCTGCGCGGAAATAGTTTCATAAATTAAGCTCATCTTTGTGACACCATGTGCGTTTTACAAATTAATTATCATTTGTTTTTATGACGAAAGAAATCATCATGAACATAGCAATATACACCTGAGATGTTCTAGTATTCTCAAAGGTGTGGACTTAGACTAAATCCCAGTCGTTCTGATAGGCGTCCTGTGCCCAGCAGTGGGACAACCCCGTGTATTTGTATAGGTCACTCTTACGTCAATTTAATTGAATGCGACTAATTCTTCGCATAATCGCACGTCTATCAGCATCATACTTGTTCACATTAAAACTACACTTGAAGTACACTACTAGAATCACTACAAGAGTTCATAGAGGAAACGGCTATTCAATTCAAGAACGGCCACGCTATTCAACAATCATTGAGCTATTCAATGACTCTTGAACACCGTGGAGATGTCCTTGAACACCTCGCGCTATGCTCGCTTGAAGTATTGCTCGTCGATGCGTTTGGCGAGCGCGACTAAACTGTCGTATCGTCGCACTGTTTCCGCGAGCTTACGACACGGCAGTCGCGTCGTGATTATCGTGAAAACGTGCCCGAAGACTAATGCGTCTAGTTCTGTGGGGCTGTGGAAAGGAGAAATTTTATTTTATTATTTTTGGTTAAATAAATTTCATTATTAGATAAATACATGGGATTAAAACAATAAATATGCCTTTGAAACGAATATCTACAACAAAACAAGACGATAGAAAAGTAAGTATTGTTGATAAAAAATGAAAATGCTTACTGTAATACATGAAACCATGATGTTGTATACGAAGACTTAAAATTTACACGTGATGAAGTGAAACTACCAACTGCTTTCTCTTTCACAAAAGTAAAATAGAATTATTGCATAGGTTTTGATCAAAATATTTATTATGAGATACATGAGACAAATAATTTATAATACATATGAGACAATATAATAATATCATACGTTGAATTGACAAAATTATGAGTAAATAAAAATAATTTAACAAAAAATAACTTACGTGCAGGTTCCTAAAGGCATTTTAAATAATATAAATATTTCCAAAAGTGTTTAACTCAGTCGGTAACATTATTACAGTAGGTACAATCTTTAGTTATAAGAACATAGCAAGCAAGCAAGAATAGCTCATGAGACCATACGCTTATGTTCTCACGAGCTATTGATCAACATGAGCATTGAACATCATGCTCGGTTCACATTATTTCATCATATCGATTAAATATATCACAAGAACACAATAATAAAGCGGAATAGCTCAAGAACGTATTACTATGCTCAATGGCCAATGCTCATGATGATCAATAGTTCTCATAATGACCATTGAGATAATGCTCAATGCTCACTTCGTATTCATTTATTTGCGAAGACTATAATACTGAAATATTAAGATAAATCGATTCTTTTTCCAGTCCAACGACAATTGACAGAATAACTCATTCAACATAGACTGTAAACTAAGTTCGTTATGTATTATCAATAATATCGGAATAAAGTAACTATATAAACATAAAATTGTAAACCAATTGCGTTTATCCCCTTTGGTTTAAGAAAATGACTCATGACTCACTACTCATAATAAAAACAACATGAAAATAATTTAAATTTATTTAAACAATCACAAAGTACAATTCCATAAAAAAATATGCAACATTGGAATACCCGTATTTTTATAAATAATTGGGTTAAATAGTGGAATAAATAAATCCTTAAATAATTTGGACGTCTGGTACGATGCAATAAAATGATGAGATTCTTCATAGCACTTTTGTTTCTAATTGCTTAGATGTCTATTCGACTAGAATATGAATAGACCCTTTTTGAATAGTTGAAATAGCAAAACCAACCACACATAACACATGACCGCGCACACAAACAAAAATTAAAAGTATTTCTTTTGTATTTTTAGAATAAAATCTTATATTTTTTAATTGATTTAGCTAACGAGCATGCAGTCCACTTGATGGTAAATGACCACTTTCGCCCGTGGACATGTGTGACCAAATGCAAATAGAACAGGAATTTTGATTAAAGCAGGTGATATATGCGTCTCCACTAAGTACCAAGATTGTCGCCTCATATATAAGTTAGTCGGTCATTTTATGAATATGATATACTGAATATCCTATTTTTAAGAGTCCTGAGTCGATAACGTATCGATAACTATGAAAAAAACATTATTCAAACGATTACTAACGCGTCAAACACAAACATACAAACTGGCACACAAACAAACATATCTACGTCATTTTAAATCAATTTCCTAAAATATTTCAGCCGTTTAGTTAAAATACTAATCCAATTCAGCCATTTCAGAGTAACTTCCGTAGATGGCATTCTTTTTACGCAAAGATTCCAATAAGGCTTCGACGCTTATGTCTTCGCTACTTTGTATTCTTTGGGTGGATTTGGCATCTGAAATTATTTTCTTTCTTTTAATATTTATGTCATCTTACTGACTCACTACTGGGCATTAGTCTTGACATATATTAGTATACTTTTTTTGTAATATAGGAGCAGCAGACGAGCATGCTGTCCACCTGATGGTAAGTGGCTACTGCCGCCCATAGACATCTGAAATCAACCCCAGACAGGATTGGATTCCTACCTAAGGTCAGCCACATATGCGCCCTTACCCCTGAGGACTATTTGGAACGCCTCGGAAAAGTATGTCTCCCTTGCAACACCCTTCAAACCAGAACTCAGCAGCGCTTAACACTGCTGTTATAACAGAAATAGGTGTGGCGGTGGTGCCGCCTGAGTCGAACCACAATGGGTTCGACCACTTTCATTGAACCATCTTCAACTTCTATACATAAACAGTATTCTAACTACCGATTTAGATTTGTTTCTTCTCCAAACATGTAAAGAAAAAGTCTACACTAGAAAACACTATTACCGCTACTGTCCCCATCACTAGCCATAGGGATGTGATCCCGGCTCGGGTTGATGCACATTTTAGACCTCTTAATCCTCGTACAAATCTTTGAGGTCCGCCTCTCTGGCATTATTTGGGGTCTAGCGATCATGCTGAACGCTTGGCTTATGAGGAATTCCTCTTGGGGCTGATAGAGGGAGAGAGAATATTAATCGTAATACGTAAGAAAGAGATAGAAGAGTTGATTGTAATAAGTAATGGATAATCTCTACTCTTTTTGCTTCTGTTTTCTACTCTCACTAGATGATGTCTAATTGGAGTTTATACAGAACTTCTTATTCTCAAAATATTACCAAAATGCCCAATTTTTTTTTTATTAAATATCACCAATATGTCAAAATGGCCAATTATTAAAGTACTATTACGCACTATGTTTTACGGCAAATAAACTAATAAACTAAAAATAAAAACAACTACATAATACTACGCAATTTTAGAGAAATAAACGATAACAACTATGTAATTATAATTAACATTTCGATTAATTCAACATAACACATATGTGTTTTAATTTCAATAATCTACCACTAGTCCACGTTTTTTTGTAAAGTAATTCTTAAAAGCATGTGAAGTCTATCAGTCCATATTTGACCTTCGTAAACTAAAGCCTTCTAACTCTAAGAGAAGACCTATACTCAGAAATACAACAATGATCTAATCCAGCGTTTCCCAGCTTTTTTCAGTCCACGGACCCTTAGGAAAACAAGCACATTTTTCACGGACCCCCTTAATAAAATAAAGAACAAAAAAAACAATCCCAGCCAAAACATACCGAAAAACCGATTTTTTTTTCATTTTTTTTTTTAAATATAGATTAATAATAGTGTACATCATTGGATGCATCTTTTTTATTTTTTTAAAATACCGTGTGCTTAGATGACTTTTTCTAATAAAACTGGTTTACTGATTTTTCGTTTTGCGGCCCTTTTGCATTTAATGAGCAATTTATGTATGATCCGGAGGTGACACCGCGGACCCCCATACATATACTCGCGGACCCCCAGGTGTCCGCAGACCACAGGTTGAGAAACGCGGATCTAATCTATAGCGGACTAAGTGGGGGCGGAAGGGGCGGTCCCATGGTCCTGGAGAGCCCTCAAAGGTCGCCAGCGAAAAATAAAAGGTAGCCGGAGCCAAACCATCACTGAAATACGTATTTATCAGCGAATAAGTAATTTGTACACATTTGTAATTTTGTTAAAATCAAGTCAATTTTTTACACTGGGGGCCTCATTTCCGCCCCGGGTCTCCGACGACCTTAGTCCGCCACCGGATCTGATGATGATGATTCTACCAACAACACCAATCGATCACCGTCAACATCATCTGCGTGAGGTCGGTCATCCTTAACACGTGCGCGAGCAGCACGTTTGTTATCGGCTTTATCATGACCGCGGCCTTCGGGCCCCTAGCCGACAGCAACGCTCGCATGTGGCCGTACACCAGAGCGTCTAGGGGCGTCGGACTGGAAAATTGGTAGGCATTATCCTAGTTATAAATTACCCCACAGATTTACTAGTAAATCTACTCGTATAAAATAACCGAAGAAAAAATATCTTAGCCCCTTAGAGACGTACAATGCGCCTAGTGCAGTGTTAGTACACGAGAGAGCCTAGGAGCGTTTGATTGAAAAAAAAAAGGCATTGTTGACATTCGTCTATTCCTTTGATAAACGACAATTCGTGCGCAATTGTAGCATATTATACGCATTGTAGGAGACTGGAAAACTGTTATACTACCTACCTAGTTACAAATGAACCTACGAATTTACAACTAAATATGTATGAAAAAAATGTGGCCCCTAAGGGGCCTATAACACGCCTAATGCTGTGGTAGGACACGAGAGCGTCTTTTGCATTGGTATTAGATTGAAAAAGTATAGGAGGGGTACATAACAGATGAATGTCAGGCTGGAAGGGATTGGGAGAAGACACGCGTTTAGTGTTAAATTCATTAAAAATGTATTCCAAAACGTTTTCATAGACATTACATTGTTTTGCAAACACATTGTTGCAAATAATTTCAATTAGACGTGGTCGTTAAATGAGCGTCTAATGTCGTTGGACTGGAAAATTTATATGCATTAACCTAGCAAGAAATGAACGTGGCCAATAAATCCGAAGAAATATTTTAACCCTTTAGTTATTTTAACGTTATCGTTGTCGTTAACTCTGTCATACAATCTAGTGACAGTTACAATGAAGTAATTCCTGGGTTCCTTACCCACTATTGTTGAAAGAAAATCTTTAGCCCTAGAAAATTTAAACATTACCCAAAACATACCATAAAATTGTGCAATACTCACGTTCCAAAGAAGTAATCTTTGTCGCCTAATCGCTGACTCAAAGAATTGCAGCATTGTTCAACCTGAAAAAGGAAATCATAAATATAGTACACTTAATTTTAAACTTTTAAAAATATCAAGTCTTTAACAATTTCAACTTCAAATCATTTTAAATTAAATATCTTAGCAGTGTTAAACGCTGCTGTGCTCTGGTTTGAAGGTTGTGTTAAGCGAGGTATACTTTTCCGAGGCGTTCCACCCTAGTCCTCAGGGGTAGCGGCGCATCTGTGGCCGACCTCAGGTAAGAATATCTAATCCTGTGTGGGGTTGAGTACAGATGTCCATTGGCCCAAGTAGCCACTTACCATCAGGTGAAATGCATGCTCATCTGCTACTTCTATATTATAAAAAAAAGACAATTGTCAGGGTTTAGTTAGATTTTACATAAAAGTTATCAGAGTTGAAAAAAAATAGTCTATCTCTTTCCATAACTACTAATAATATCAACTCACATCAGCCAAAACCTGCTCCAGCGTCTTATCATGCCAGTGGAGCGCCTTAAGCCGCTTGATCACGTTGTTCCGCTTGGCCCTCGTCTGCAGCCAGCCTAACGGCCAGGGGTACACCGACGCATTGCGGACCCTGGTCACAGCATTAAACGTCTCAGTGTCCACCCAGGATATGTAGAGCTGGAATACATTTAACAGTTCATCATCAACCCATCACTGTCTCATTGCTGGGCACGGGTCTCCTCTCAGAATGAGAAGGATAAGGCCATAGTCCACCACGCTGGCCAAGTGCATATTGGTAGAGTTTTTTTTACAAATCTCTCAGGTGTGTAGGTTTCCTCACTATGTTTTCCTTCACCATTTAGCAAGTGATAATTAATTTCTAATACGCACATAACTTCGAAAAATCAGAAGTGCATGCCTGGGATTTGAACCTCGGACCCTCGATTGAGAGACAGAGTTACAAGCACTAAGCTATCACTGCTAAACAATTGTTACCTGATTATTTCTAATTTTAGTTAGCAGGTATAGTCCGCGCCAAACTGCTAGTCCGCTCAAGTTGTTGCGAGCTTGTGTAGTCGTACAATTTACTATGGCGACGCGATTCATGTCTATATTCAGAGCGGACTAGCAGTTTTATGCGGACCAAACTTCCCTTAAAAATCGTATCTGTTTGATTATTAAGAACCCATCAGGGTAATTACCAACTAACCAGTCCTCACAACCCTGTAAAACCCTCACCTCAGCATTAACAAGCACATTGGAGACCAGACTCATATACGCCCTCATCTCGGCCCTTTGCTCCGCTGTCAACTTCCCACAGGGCGCGGCGCCCTTGTTCGCCGCAAACTGCGCCACGGGCTCCAACTCCGAGACCACGAAGGCTCCACACTTGATGAACGGCACACGGCCAGAGGGCGACATGAACTCCGCGTTCCAACGCATCTCCACTTCGAAAGGCAGGTTGCACATCTGTAATGGGAAGGTTTAGGGCTGTTATAGGGCGCTCGAAATTGAAATGCGTCTAATAAATGGTGAAAATACAGAAAACCTACTGACATGATTATGTCAGTCAATTGAAGGTTTCATTTCTATACTATATGCTTACAAACTTTAATATGCAAAAGTACAATATGCTTTTTTTTATAACATAGGAGTGGCAGATGAGCATGCAGTCCACCTGATGGTAAGTGGCTACTGCCGCCCATGGACATCTGTAATGAACACCAGTGAAGACTAAGCTATTACACCTCAGAAATGTATGTCTCCTTTACCTCACCCTTCAAACCAGAACACAGAAGCGCTGAAAACTGCTGTTAAACAGAAATATATGTGGTAGTGGTGCTTCCAAATCTAAACCACTACCTTGCCACTTCTACCTCAAAACAAATACATTTTATATATGAGTACCTTCAGAAAAGCCTGCACAGCCAAACAGCTGGCATTGTCTGGCAGCAATATTTGCTCCACCTCGTAAGGCTGGAATAGCTTCACATTGTCCGGCCATGGCTCTTGAGCTGAAAGAATAGTAATATATTAACATTGATCAAATGAATGCTTGGTCCTGTTAAGGTAATGGATGATTTTATTTTCTGTTTTAATCACTTTACATTATCAAAACATGCATTATTATGTAATTCTTTTAATTATAAGTGACAGTTGTAATGATTATTGTAAAAAGGACACACATTCAATGCCAATTCTGAAGATTGTTTTTTACATGTAAGTGGCAATCAAGTATGCAGTCAATCTGATGGTCACTGCTGTAATTCTTTTAATTATAAGTGACAAATTTGTGTAATGATCATTGTAAAAAGGACATATGATTCAATTCCAATTCTGAATATTTTTTTTACATGAAAGTGGCAATCAATTATGTGGTCCACCAGATGGTAAGGGACCACTGGCGGCCATGTTCATTTGAAACTAACTGTATATAGAAGAGCGGCTCTGCAGTTAATCATATATGCATTGCCACTAAGTGAGGACGAAGATCATCTCATATAGACGGGTCCTACGTAAACTGGTGCAAGTGCGTGTTCACAACTTTACAGTAGAGCAATTTTAATGTTCTACTGCGTGTAACTTTAACATTATTTAACATACATAGTTAAAATTTTAAAATGGTATAATTGAATCCTTTTGAAAAATACTGCATTATATGTGAATAATGTAAAAGTTACACACATTAGAACATTCAAATCGCTCTACTGTAAAGTTGTAAAAATGCACTTGCACCAGTTTACGTAGGATCCGTTGATATGTAAGTTTATATGTGTGCATAGCAACCACAAGTATACATCCAAAACAATATACACACATACACAAAAAAACGTGATCATGTGTGTTGATATTGTAGCTTGCTTTTTATCAGTAAGAACATGCAATTGCAATGTATGGAGATTATGCAGTTTAATACTTACAATTAATTAAGTGTATGATGCAATCATTAAACCTTTACAAAAACTATTAAGATCGATGAAAACAGCAGTTTTAAATCCATGTAGTGTAAGGATAAAACTCGAAATTCAAAAATCATATTTTTTTTATTTTTACTGTTAAGGTTATGTTTTTATGGGGCAAAACAGGCACAGATATTTTAAACGAAAATCCACGAAATCTCTTTTCACAGAGTTTTAAAGGCACAAAAGGGACACTCATACATATATAATTATACCGAAAACAAAGTCATCTTTGAAGTTGATCATATTTGAATAATACCACGAACTGACGTAACGCAAATAGGTCAGGCCGTATCTAAAATTAAATAATTATGTCAACGAAAAGTTTATATTTAGGCAAAACCGGAATTATGTAATTGTGTAAACAAATTCTGCCTAAAATACTCACCACTGAGGGATGTTATTATAGTATCTGAAAGGGATACTTCCGGCATGTTATTTGATTATAATCGTTGGTAATTTCCACTTTATGTTATGGAGAATTATTCACAGAATTCTACATTCAAAACACGGAAAGCACGATTCTCCATTCACTTAGAAGATAAAGTGTCAAAGTGACGACGTCATGTGTCATAAATCGAAATTGTTTTTCTTAATTCTTAAGACAACAATAACCTCCATTTTACAGCCACAATAATCTGAATTTTTATCTAAAGGCAGAAGACTTTTTCTACTACGCGGATTTATCTAATTCACTCGCATCCAATAGGTTTTTCATGGTTTGTATGAAACACGCGTACCAGAGAATAACAATAAACCCGCCTGATAAGAGAAAAACCCACGATAATATGATTAAAACTAATTAAAGTATGAATCCTAGTATTTATTACAATAAATACTTACACATTTGAATTAGTTTAGTGATATTATCACCAACACAAGCGACATTGTGTTTCAATAAATTAATTCCAAATGCAAATTCTTCATCATCAGCAAAATCAAATGGTTTATCCAAAGGTTCTGTGCACTTAATATCCGTTGATAAATCACACCTTGAATTAGCAAACTCTATATACTTGTGAAAAATTGTTTCACCAATCTTACTGCTTGGAGATGATGACCTTGGAGTTCTAACGGGAGAATCGAATGACCAATCAGTAGATATGGATGTTCTTAATTTTGATTCTGTTATTTCTTTGTCCCATAGCGCGTAAACACTCATATTCAATTTTCTTTGAATGTGAATACCAAAATTAAATAATAATTTATAAAAAAATATATGAATCGTCTGTCTCAAAATAATTTGTCATGTTCTTGTCAATCTTTGAGTACCTTTTCATCTTTCTTTAAATAAAATAATATTTGAATATACTAATAATATTTCATAAACAATTACCTATCTAGTAAATATTAACTACTTAAATTATAAAATTACTTCTTATTATGTAGCCAAAAAGCATATTGTAATATTTTCACATTATCGGCTGAATAACACGGAAGCCTAAGCTTTGTATCCTAAATAAGCATTATTAAAAAAATATTGACAATTTGCATCTGACACGCATTGAAAAGAAAATTCGGTGAATCAATTGTAAAAAGTAAATAATATCTTTAGTTTTAGTGATAATTATAATATTTTGAGTGCTAAGCTAAATTTGGAATAAAAAACACAATGGCTGATGTATTGGACATCGAAAATTCGGAAGAATTTGAGGTCGACGAAGATGGTGAACGTACGTAAATTTATTGTTTTATATCAATAACGTGTTTGTGTAAATCTATTATTTTTTATTATTTTGTCCTTTATAGTAAGTTTGACGTTGATTTGAATTAGAAAAATATTTTTATTACAATATTTGTGCATTTAATGTAATTAGGTTATGTATGTCAAAGTTTGACTTTTAAAATGTATTTACATTTTCTTACAAAGGTGACCATTGAGCATTCAGCCAAAATGCATATAAAAGTTAATAGGGCACCTAAAAACAATGTTTACAGAGGGAATCGCCAGGTTGAAGGAAAAGGCGCGAAAACGCAAGGGTCGTGGGTTTGGCAGCGAAGCCGGTAGTGGTGGTGCAACTGAAAGAGGAAGCAGGGGAAGGTATGTTCAGTACAAAATAATATTATGCTCATATGTGAAGTGAAACTTCAGTGGCTACAAACTTATGTGACCTCAAAATTTACTTAGTCCACATTTTATATAAGACAATAGTACTTATTTCTACCAGAACACCCAAAAAAATTATTGCTCTACCCCAGGGGTGATTCCTAGTGTGTGAAGATTAAAAAAATAATACCCAAGATCTTCTCTTATCAGAAAATTGATGTGTCTCACAAGACTGATCAATTATTTAAAATATTGTTGAATTTTCATATGGACAGCTTTCAAAAAAGTTCCCTTACCAAACCCTTCAAATCAGAACACAGCAGCGCTTAACTCTGCTGTTATGATAGAAATAAGTGTGACAGTAGTGCCGCCAGAGTCGAACCACAAAGGGTTCTACCACCTTCATGTCTGTTCTACCAGTTCTATGATTTGGTTTCAGATATGATAGTCTGGCTCCTGAAGGCGATGGGAACACACCAGGGCCACAGCGGTCAGTCGAAGGTTGGATCCTGTTTGTCAGCAATGTACATGAGGAAGCACAGGAGGAAGATATACAGGTATGGGATTGGTCATGCGCAAGATATTTTATTATTACTATATATAAGCAATAGTTAAATTTTTGCCAATAGGGGCCGTAATAGCTACAAACAAAACTACTATATAAGCAACAAAATAGTTTTTGAAATTTTATAGTTATAATGCCTCAAGAGGCAGATTGCTGGACAATAGCGATAAAAAAAAATATGGTAAAAAACTAAGCATTATCAACCACTGATCTAGATAATTGCCTAGGTTTTATAGATAACACCTAAACATACATTGGATAAATACATAGGTTAATTTGTCATGAGACTGTCAAAATTTCCTCTTAAATGTATACAAGTTAATTTATCATAAATTCATAAATAATCCCTCTCCCACAGAACCAGTTCTCAGAATTTGGTGAAATCAAGAACATCCACTTGAATCTAGACCGGCGCACAGGATTCCTGAAGGGTTATGCTCTGGTCGAATATGAGACTTACAAGCAGGCTGCGGTAAGTATATTATAGTCTTAGATGAGTAAAATACATAGATTGATGACTAACAAGAAAGTGTAACCAGTTTTGAGAATTGAAATTGTTGTGTAAGATATTGCCTCATCTCTGTAATAAAATGTCCCGAAAATGTTTGAAACACTTATTTATTAGGTAAATTACGTAGTATTAGTTATTTATACATACATTTTCTCTAAAAATGTTTTTTACTTGTCAAGAATTCAAACAATAATGATAAAATACATATCTTTCTATTTTATTTATCAAAGATTATGGTTATGTTATTGTCCTGCATCATAATCATCATCAAACCATTATTGAAGGTGGTAGAAACCTCTGTGATTCGACTCTGGACCCAGTACTGTCACTCCTATTTCTGCCTAAAAACAGTAGTATTAAGTGCTGCTGTGTTCTAGTTTGAAGGGTGTGGTAAAGAAGACATACTTTTCAGAGGCATTACAGCTTGGTCCTCAGGAGTAGCGACCTGTGGCCGACCTCAGGTAGGAATATCTAATCCTATCTGGGGTTGATTACAGATGTCCATGGGCGGCAGTAGCCACTTACCATCAGGTGGACTGCATGCTCGTCTGCTACTACTATATCATATAAAAAATGGAAAAAAAATAAAGACTCCTGTTCTCAGTAATGAGACAAAAATTATGGTAACAATTAAATGTGTTTTTTCAGAGCGCCAGAGAAGCTCTCGACGGTGCAGACATACTCGGTCAAGCAATTTCAGTTGACTGGTGCTTTGTGAAGGGACCGACCAAAGGTCACAAGAAGCGTCGCTGACCACCACGTCGACGCACACAGTTACGGACTGCACAATGATACTCTTCATAAATTCAGATGTTTTATAAGGACTAGTGTGGAAATGAACAAGAATTGTATGATTTTTAGTATAAACAAAGTAACCAAATAAATTTATTGTCAGAATAATAGATAGAAGTCGGGTTTAGTAATACTACTAAGAACAAATCAATGATAATTTGACTTAGGGAGATCTTTCAACAAGTCCAATCAATCATGCTTATCACGACTAGATTATCATGCTGATCAAATGGTTGTGTTGATCATGAATAATGTCAAGTAAAAGTAGCAATGTCTGTAATTATTTTACTGATGTTTAAAATAATGATAAATTAAAATGTTTTGTATTTTTTCGATATTGAACTCTTTATTCTAGGTGTTAAAAGTTAAAATTACACAATTAATCAATGGTCTCGCATTCACGCACCGCCGTGAATCGTGACCTGATCTGTAGGTTTGAGCTGCAGCTCAAGTTCATATAAGAAGTGATCTGAATATTTGAACCGGTTCATATCTGAGTTACTCACCTCTAATCTCAGATTTTATATACGCAAGTAGTTGAGAAAACTTCGATAACGTAATTTAAATTATTTAGTTTTTTAGAATCATTAGTGATTATGAGACAAATTATAAGATCTATTTGACCAGATTGCGTCAATATCGAATTCTATGAAGTAAAAGTCTTGCAGTAGGCGTCTGTTTGGTTACTTTGTTTATGTTTAAACTTATAGGTTAATTTTAGTATAATCCGCGCCAAACTGCTGGTCCGCTATGAAGTTGTTCCGAGCAGGTGTAGTCTTACAATTTGCTATGGCGACGCGATTCATTTCTATATTCAGAGCGGACTAGCAGTTTTACGCGGACTATAACTGTCTTTATTTTGTATTTAATTTGCACATTTAAAGTTATTATTATATTGATGAGTATAAATCAATTGAAAGATCTATTGGTTCGTTAGTTTAATATTTGGATTGTAAGGTGTATTGTTGGGTTGTAAGAAGTTGAATCCACATCAACTACTACTTTAAAATCTACTATTTAGTAGTAAGAACCTAAATTTAAAAGAATTCTGAAGTGCGATGCGTAACACTGTATGCTAGGATAATGCTTAATATAAGTTCTTCTAATAATTGTGTTTTATTTTTACAAGCTTCTTGTGTATTAAATGTAACAGCTCAGGACAGACTATGGGTATTTCTCAATTTTACATGGAATTTGAAATTTATATTTTCTTTATAATTTTCAGGCGAAAAAATAAGAATTCCCATAGAATAATGTAGGTGGAAAAAACTTTTATTTGCTAATTAATCGCTTCGTAAAATTATTCGCCCACCTAAGAGTGTAAGGGCGCCTCCCCCTACCCCCAATATACGCTCATTAAAAGTAGGAAAATCTTTTTCATTAAACAAATAAAACTACCATTACCAATTACTTAATTGATCAATTTCAATTTTAATATCGAAAAAATGTATCGCTTGTTGTACTAGTGTCGCATCGTAGTACCTACCTACCTAGATCAGACTTTTTTCACGCCCATCATCGTAACTTTTTTTTTATAATATAGGAGTAGCAGACGAGCATGCAGTCCACCTGTTGGTAAGTGGCCACTGCCGCCCATGGACATCTGTAATCAACACCAGATAGGATTAGATATTCCTACCTGACGTCGGCCACAGATGCCCCGCTACCCCTGAGGACTAAGCTGGAATGCCTCTAAAAGTATGTCTCCCTTACCACACCCTTCAAAACGGAACACAGCAGCGCCTTACACTGCTGTTAGTAGGCAGAAATAGGTGTTGCGGTGGTGCCGCTCGAGTTGAACCACAAAGGGTTCTACTACCTTCAAAACTCAATTATCTTGTTAAATAAATAAAACGACTTGTAATTCAGTACATCGATTTTAATAAAAAATATACCACGGATCACGATAGAGCCCTCAACACATTCACTTCATCTGTATCATGTGCGCGAGCGTCCAGTCGTGCTGCAGCTGCACGGCGGGCAGCACGCGCACGCCCGCCGCGGTCACGGCGCCCAGCTGGTAGCGCGGGAACGAGCGCGCGTCGCGGTAGAACAGCACCTCCATGCATTTGCGGACTAGTGCCCTGGATAATACAGGGTGAATCTCCATAAAGTGCACATATTGAAACAGGTAAAATTAAACCGCATTTTGTCGACAAAAAAAATAAAAAAAATAATAAAAAAATTTTTTTTTGGGTTTTACGACCTTTTGAAGTTTTTTTTTTGGAATTGTGCACCTAAAGTAAATAAATCGCTATAACTTTTGAACTAAAAGAGTTATCATGTTCAAACAAAAATTACAATGAATGCCAATTATAGGCCGTACTGATCCATGAAAAAAACAAAACAAAAAAGCTTATCTTCCCAGAAAAAAATAGTCAGATTAGTGTGAAAAAAGCAATTTTTTTAGGTTAAATTTCAGTAATCGTGAATTTCCTCAAAATAATCTAGGCTTTTTATTTTATTTTTATTATTTAATGTAATTCTACGTCGTATTAGCTTTCAAACACTAAAAAAAGCATGCCTCTAACTTAAGTATAAAGTTTCCTACGAGCGCTTAAACAAAGGCAGTTTTTAAGGGTGTTGGTAATAAATAACATTTTTAATACAAACTAGTGTTTTTTTTTTAATTATTAAAGATTTATTTTATTACAGTTTTATCACTTTAATATCGTCAAAAATAAGAAACTACCATGAATTTACCATTGAAACATATTTTTGATAGTTTTCTTTGTTTATATTTTGGACAACTAATTATGGGTCGGACTATACCAGTTTTATTAGGGCGCACGTGCGTCGCGTCATGAGTATCTTTTTTGAAACGTTCCTAGCAAACTTTATACTTGAGTTAGAGGCGTGGCTTTTTAAGTGTTTGAAAGCTAATACGACGTAGAATTGCATTAAACAATAATAAAAAAATAAAATGCCTAGATTATTTTGAGGAAATTGATGATTACTGAAAATTTTACCTAAAAAAAGTGCTTTTTGCACTAATCTGACATTTTTTTCCTGGGAAGATGATTTTTTTTTGTTTTTTTTTTTCCATGGATCAGTACGGCCTATCATTGGCAATCATTGTTATTTTTGTTTGAACCTGATAACCCTCTTAGTTTAAAAGTTATAGCGATTTATTTACTTCAGGTGCACAATTCCAAAAAAAAAATTCAAAAGGTCGTAAAACCCAAAAAAAAATTTTTTTTATTTTTTTTATATTTTTTTTGTCGACAAAATGCGATTTAATTTTACCTGTTTCAATATGTGCACTTTATGGAGATTCACCCTGTATACACGAAATTAGTTTTCATAGAAGCCTTAAGTGCGCAATGAATTTTACGCAGGACTTAATGAATGCGGAGGCCTGGGCACATAAAAATTCTAGGCTACAGCGAAAAGTAATAATAAAAAAATGTTATTAGAAATACAGACCATAATACTTAATAGTCGTGTAACCGAATATATTTTCAAATCAAATCATTTTTTTTTATTTAAAATAGATTCTTTACAGAGCATAGTAAGTTGCTATATTGTATAATGCGATAGGGCGTTGTGGAAAACTACGACACGCACGCAAAAATCACAACAATTGTGAAAAATAGCAATACATATCAATTTTTTCTCAAAATGCTGAATTCCCTCTTTTTGCCGCCATATAGGATTGATACAATAAAGTAGCAGAGGATAATCTATATTATAGTAAATTATCTGTCATCTCTAATCATCTATACGCAAACCCAAATGGATTTAGAGATCTGCCTGTGCTCTATCACAGATGCTTAGCTAACCCTGACTTGAGAACTAAATATACTCAAAGTTAACTGAGGAATCATTAAACACAGCTGTTTTACCGTTTTGTTATAAATTAACTATAATATATACAAAAAATCTTACGTAGCACTCTCTTCATCCAGAGGTCCCTTTTCAAGGGCACTTCTTAACAACGGAGTAGCCATATAGGCACCAAGGCCTGTTGCGATGGTGGAGTCTTCATATGCTGTCCCCAGCTTGTCTACTGCTCCTAGGAATGGTTCTCCATCCTAAAAAAGTATTATAAAATGTTACAAGATTATAGAAATCGACTTGACAAAGTCTTTACCATTCAATTTGATTGCATATTTCTATTTTTCTGTATAACAAAGTAACTGTTTACTGAGTAACAGATTTTTTGACGCTGGATATAGATGCAGAAGTAGTACCTCCCTCGAGTAACCATGGTTCCACCACCTTTTAAATATAAAGAAACGTACAAAAGGGACACAGTCTTCATTAACAATTGGCATTGGGAGATCTCCCATCGGACTAGGTAAACATGCCTGGAGAGTAGCCTTACTCCGACAGTCAGTTCAGAGCTTGTATATATACAAAATGTTGAGAAAATTCGAAGGCATGATTCACAAGCCCCATCTCTTGACGAATTTCAGAAAGACTCCGATAGTAAGTTACCTGAATTCCAGCGACTACATAGTTATTCCACAAGGGGTCCATCTTGCTGCGCTTGTTGTACATGACACGTGTCAGCCAGCAGTGGAGGGAGCGAGGTTTGAGCTGAAGACCATCGCCCACACATTTCTCATCAATACTGAAATTAATAATATGAAGTTTAACATCTTTTGTTTTAAATATAGAAGTAGCAAATTAGTGCAGTCAACTTGATGGTAAGTGGGTTCTGTCTTCTATATATCAACCCCAGATAAGATTACATTCTTACCTAAGGTTGATCACAGATACACCGCAACCATTGAGGATTAAGATGGAATGTCTCGGAAAAGTATGTCTCCCTTACCCTACCCTTCAAACCAGAAAACAGCGCTTAACGCTGCTGTTATTAGAAAGAAATGTGCCAGTGGTGCAAGTGGAGTCGAACCACAGAGGCTTCTATCACCTTCTATTTTACGCTAGTAACTTAACCAATAAAATAGACAAATAATGACAAATAAATAAAATATACAGATTTATGAAAACATTTACAATGTGCATGTTTTAAATTAAACTGTATTTGATGATTACATATGTAACACTTACATTTTCTGCTCAATAATATCCTTGAGGTACTGATAATCAGCATAATCGCCTCCACAGCCGAGCAGGGTCAGATCGTTCACCTTCAACACCCTTGGGCAGTCCCGGAATCTGGCTAGAGAGCCATACGAGCCTAGAGTGTCCGCAGCGACGATGCAACCCTTGTCATACTTCACTCCAATGACTGTTGTCGTTGTTGTAATTGGTGTTGCTGAGCTGGAATCATAATGGGTGTTTTACAAGAGATACTGTAGGTTAGTATTAGTTTTGTGCGTGAGTAGTTGACAATTCTTGGTAATAAACGCTACATAGTAAGTATTAGCAGGCTAGAATTAGTAAAAAATGAATATCAAAATGAAATCATCTCCAAAGGAAAAAATATACTAACTACTACTAAATAAATATACTACTATTTTTAAATTTTGTTTTTCATGATTGGAATGAATGGAAGTAGTTTGGGTACATAAAAAAGGATCATTAACGAAAATGCCACAAGTTACAAGCAAGCGGCTACCATACTTTAACGTTTAACATTATTTAACAATGATTATAGTTTGACTGAATCTCTAAAGCACTAGTACACTACCCTCACAGCTCATAGCTACACATAAGATTCTTCACTGCTTGCTAGTGAAACTCCCAGAACGTTGCTGTTCATAGAGAAGCATAGAATTCATAGTTCATAGAATTCATAGCACAGTAAAAAAACTCTGCTATTAACCGATTCAATGCGGCGACCTTTTGGACAAACTTTAACGCCTGGCGGTGAACAAATATTTTGTGGCACAACTGTGATGCCATCCGCCATGAATTGTAACTTATCGTTGTTTTTGCTTTTTCCACATGCTGTAAGTTTAGTAGCCACCCAAAAGCGAAAGTGAATGGTTTAACAGTTCGATTAGTGTTTACAAAACTGACTATCTACGTGTAATAACGGAAATGGAAGGTAAGTGTCTTATTTCTATCAGGTGTTGTAAACATTTTTGAAAGTTTTTGATGAATTGATTGTTTTAGTGTTACTATAGAATTAAATATGAACATTCGAGACGTGGAGAGCGCTGTGCTAGTTCTTTTCTGGTGTTTTATTTAGAATAAAATTCAAATTATTAATGGATAGGTTTCTAATAGAATATCGAAATTGATTGTGCTATTTATTCAGACAAAGATAAACACCAAAGTACGAATATTTTAATCCAGTTTCTATTAGCTTACTATTAACGAAAAGTAGGTACTATTATAGTAATACAATCACAATAATTTGCAATATAATATATTTTTTTGACAGGTTTACAATCTCTGAAGTATGTGAAATTACATGATCTGCTAAAACTGACATTCTAGGAAGGAACTATGTGATAAATAAAGACACTTTTGGTTTCAGAACAACTTTGATAAATGTCAATTGAAATGTCAATTTATCTGAGTTTTATGGCTTCAAATTTTGGCACCTCTCGGGTGCCACCCGCCATATACAAAAGAAATGGCATGGCACAACTGTTGTGCCATCCGCACGGAATCGGTTAAGCTATGATACATTCCATAAAGTACTTTCTATGAAAACTGAAGGTTCCAACAGTTTTTATAATGCTTCTTCATTATTTTATCATGTTCAACATACACTTCAAGCTACTGGAGAACACTATACACACTAGTAGACTGACGTTGCTACATAGCGTTCTGTATACAAATTTATAGCGTTTTATTTCACTTTTGGAGGCAATTTTAAGACGTCTTTTGATTACAAAAGATCATAATAATACTTACTGAGCTTTGAAGTCTTGAACTACATGCCTTGCAGGGCCCATGTTTGAGGAGTTACCGGGGAAATTGTAAAAGGCTCCTGGAGAAGGTCCATTTTGCCACAACGGTGCTGGGCTCATGAAATCACCCATGAACGCCATCTTGTATTTGAATAATTGCTACAATTTTATAATTAATGACGAGAGAACAAATAAAATTTTAGTTTACGACAATAATGCAAAATGCTCGATTTTAGATCTGTTTAGAATGACAAGCGGCAATTGCAAATGACAAATTAGTAAATGACAAACACTTTTTGGAAAACGTTCCATTTCGGCGTATATTTCAATGATAATTTAAGTTTGTAAATTAAATACTACAAAAATATTGTATCTATTATATATTTACAAAACGTATTGAGTTAGTATGATTAATATTTTTAATAATATTTAACGAAATAATATAGCATTTGTTTTGCTACGAATAGA
The DNA here is from genome assembly GCF_041222505.1 of Epargyreus clarus. Lineage (NCBI taxonomy): Eukaryota > Metazoa > Arthropoda > Insecta > Lepidoptera > Hesperiidae > Epargyreus > Epargyreus clarus. The sequence goes on from NW_027332224.1 coordinate 4,158,774, forward strand.
ACGGAACATCTATCATATCATCATCATATCATGTGAACTTACGTGTAATGGAAACTTTCTGCGTTCAGAAAAACGAATTTGAAATTAACAAAATACAAAAAAAAATATTATGGAACCAAAAGAACCAACCAAAATAACTAAAATTTTCATGTTTTCGAAACCATGGTATGTGGAGTATTAAATTATATAAATTTGTAATGTTTTGTAAATATTTTATACATATGCAGCTAACTTCACTTGGCACTATTTTGTAAACTGTCATCGAATTTCAGAACGAAAGACAAACACTCAAACCGTAATGCGCAACTAAGTTCACGTTCTTTTGATTCCCTCTTCAAAAATTGACACAACAAAATGTCTAAGAGAGGTTCGTGAAATCCAAAATATCCGTTTAAATCTCGTTATAAATCATTAATAATGTTATACGGAAATGTGAGAGACGTGGTTAATCAGTTAATCGATGTCAATGCATGTTTATTTCACTTCTCCGACATGACTTGTCTTCATGTGCAGTGTTTTGGTGAAAGATGGTTAAAGTGTGGGTTTTTTCTGTTTTTAAGGACGTGGTGGTTCCGCGGGAGCGAAGTTCCGCATCTCGCTGGGTCTCCCAGTGGGTGCCGTCATCAACTGCGCAGATAACACAGGTAAAACTTTACCCAAACAAACCTAACCTTACAAGTTGGTGTATGGATTGGGTTAACTGGTGATGATATCTATCGAAGAACACTAATGTGTTTTGATATATAATGATTTCTTCCTTGGCTGTGTCTGAAGTTACCCAATCCATCTAATATAATTTGGTTTGATTTACTGTTTCTAGTGATTACAAATACAATGCTCTCATTACTGAAATGTAATTCATACTTTAATATTTGCTTGAAGCACCATTGTTTTTTAGGTGCTGGTAAAATAAACAACTTAGTACAAATCTCGTATGAATTCTTTGTTTTATTATTAGTGAGAATTTGTGAAATCCTGTAATTTCTATGAGCTTTTAGTATACATTGTATCAAGGTGTCAATTCTAGTTGTCATTGGATGGCAATTGGCCTTTTTTTGCACTTTAAAATCATTTGTCCCAAGTTAGTCACTAAGTGAAATCATCTCACATGAGGCGGCTACTAATAAGGAGAGACCCATGCCTCTATGTAGAACAGGGTTTGTTCCTGAATCCAACCACAGATGCAATTGCCCTTAAAGACTAAGGTGATTGTTGTATGTGAAAGTAAGCATATACACCCTTTAATTGAAATATAACTGTTTCACATCAGAGATATGTGTGACGGTGATACCTTCCCACTCCAACCATACTATCTTTCGGCTACTACTTAATAAATTTTCAATCAATCATTAGAAAACTGTATTTGCCAAAAACTGTTGAAAATGTGTCATATAGTTACAAGCATCCTCTTATTTTACCATGGTAGTGTGCAAATTTAGATTTTACAACCTTAATTTAATTATATAATAACTATTCTTTAGCTTATAATCATGTTGATATATAAAAATAATACTATCAAAAACCTCATCAATCACATTTCAGGAGCAAAGAATCTGTATGTAATCGCTGTACAAGGTATCAAGGGTCGCCTGAACAGATTACCGGCAGCAGGTTCCGGAGACATGATCGTCGCTACCGTCAAAAAGGGCAAACCAGAACTCAGGAAAAAGGTATGGTTTTTATATCAATAATACTATCATGTACTAAGAATCAGTAATTTGGACGAAATATGGTGCATGCTTAAATGACATGTAACATTTTAGTTTTAAAATGTACAAATAATGTTTTTGAGAAAGTAATATGATATTTGGCTATTTTAGTCTCATTACTTTATTGTACATGAAAGTATAATCATAGATATACATAAAAAGGATATTTATAAATAGTTGATGCATTTTTTTCATATAGGCTTCTACAATAAGGTAAAACTTTCTGATAATAATATTAACTGTTACCTATTGTTACATGTGTATCGCATTCTTAAGATGATAAAAACTATGCACTTTAACAAAGTAAAGGAATTATAAAGGTTTATTGAATTAGGTATAAATATCTACCTAGTTCACCGAGGTCAGCCCCTACTAATATCTTCAATAAGTATGTCTCCATTACCACAACCTTAAAAGCAGCAGCACAGCAGACAGCATATTTTAGCAGAATAAGTATGTGTGGCGATGATGACTCCAGAGTGGAACCATCTTCTATGGTTCTGCCATCTTCAAAATTTTATTACCAGTTAAATCATTAATATCTGACACTAAGATTGCTATGATGATATGCCAAAGGTTTCGCTAAAAATTTTCATCAGAATTGATATATTCAGTTTGTTGAAATGCCTTGGCTGACTGAGCAATCTATTATTATTTAATATTTGAACCTTATCTTATATATAAAATTCTCGTGTCACAATGTTAGTTACCGTACTCCTCCGAAGCGGCTTTACCGATTTTCACCAAATTTTATATGCATATTCAGTAGGTCTGAGAATCGGCTACTATTAATTTTCATACCCCTAAGTGATAAGGGTTGTTCACCCTTAACATTTTTTCGGGTCAGCTAGTATTATTTAAAATAATGATTTGATGTAGGGTTAATCTTACTGTTTATATTTTTATGCCTTCTGTTGTCATTGTGGTGGTATTAATTACTATGTGGTTATGTTAAATAATTTAATTGATTTACTTTTAATGTATAAACTTTTCTAAATAAGTAGAGATCTGACTGTGCAGAATTTTTTATTCGGTTAGATTTTTTCTATTTACCCAACTGTAGAGGGTAGATTTTTTGAAGTATATGTCTTATTCTTTGGCATATCCTACAGCCCAAATGGCTTCACTGCTTTTAAGATCAGGTTTTATTAGATTTCATCTAAATTGTGGGAGTGACACACCCTATATTTTAAGGAATTTGGTTTTTGTTTTTTTATAATAATTCGATAATTAAATGAACAGTCCAATAAAAGCACAATTATGACCCACTATAACAGAATCTTATCACATCTTACCAATATTTATTACAACTACCTCTATTTATTTCAGGTAATGCCAGCAGTGGTGATCAGGCAGCGGAAACCATTTAGGAGGCGTGACGGCGTGTTCATATACTTCGAGGACAACGCGGGCGTGATAGTGAACAACAAGGGCGAGATGAAGGGCTCCGCCATCACGGGCCCCGTGGCGAAGGAGTGCGCGGACCTCTGGCCCCGTATCGCGTCCAACGCGAGCTCTATAGCTTGAATAAACTAATTTACGGCTATATTGTTGTTTTATTTACGTTGAAGAACTTTACGTTGCTTTACTTCGAAAATACAAGAAAATATACATACAAGAAATATACATTTTGAACATAATATTTTTTTTCTCTATTTTTTTATATATTGGGGTAGTAGACGAATATGCAGTTCACATGTTGGTAAGCTACGCCCGCCCAGGGATATCTGTAATCAACCCCTGTTAAAATTAGATTCCTACCTGAGGTCGGCAACATAACATAATAGGCCTTGAGGACTAAGCTGGAATACCTCTGAAAAATATCTCTCTTTACACTCCATCTCTAGGCGGGCATTCCTATAATTCTACAGTTAACACTACAAACTTGTGAGTGAGATATAAGTACGAAGTAAAAAAAATTGGGTTGAAGGCGTTCCTGTTCGATCGGAACCTGTTATTTTTTGGGGTTCTATACCAAAAGGGATAAAGTAAAAACGGAACTATTAGGCTACACGGCCCGTCCGTCGGTCACTCTAGTCGGGCTCTATCTATAGAACTGATATAATAGATAGACACTTTTCTTTACAGCTTTTGTAACAGAGGCCACTATGCAAATGCCAATAAAAGTGGGGGATACGTGTAAAATACCGTCGGCATTTATCGCATTATCTAGTGAACCGTATTAGGAGGTATTCAGACTTAAAATTGTCGCAATGCATTTACTTCTATGACTGTTAAGATACCCAATACTAAAAATTAAAAATAATGAATATTTGGTGGTACGGAATCCTCCCTGTGCGTGTTCAACTCGTACTTGACCAATGGCCAATTATTAATTTTTAATTATTTACTTAATTAATGACTGTAAAAATCAAAAACTGTACAATTTAAAAACAAATTTGTCCTATGTAACAGACCCCATTCCTGACCCTAAACATGCCTATTGTTAATTCAAGTAAGAAAATTGTAAGAATAAAGGTACCTACCAAATTTATATTAAATTCTTAAAAAATAAACAAAGGGCTTACAAATTACACAAAGTAAAATAAATGTCATTACGTTATAAATAGACTAAAAAAAAATAAAAAATTGTCAACTGTAGGATTTGAACCCAGAACACCCGCGTGATAGGCCCTATACCCTGCAAGACAAAAAAGCTTTAAATTTATAATTTTTTGAGGCATTATAAAGGATTTTATATGTAAAAACAACTTAATAAAGTCCAAAAAATGTGGAACGCTTCACGATTTTGCGTGTCATCCTTGCGCAGGGGCCATGCTAATCTTCTCTGTATCGTTCCAATTTTAGTATATGTACTGCCGAAGCGAGTACACTTGCAACTGGCGAAATTTGCTACCGGTTCGGCGCGGACGTGGTTTATTGATATCAGCGCCATCTGTCGGTGAAAGCATATATGTATGAACGCCATCTTGTGCCAATAATATAAAATGATTGTTTAGTTAAAATACATTTTTGAAACAATATTTTTATCTACAAATATAATTATTCAATTCAATAGTTAAAATCTCCATTAAAATGATTACGATTGGGCTGTGGCCTCTACGGAATGAAAACGTAACTATTTTTTACGCCATAAAAGCTTATCCCTGAAGTAACTCTTGGAAATACAAAGGAGGCTAAATGTATGTCTTAAATGAGAAAAATATGAGATTTGAATGATAATTTGTAGAATGCACATGTGTTAATTTATTAAATAAGCATTACAGTAATAGTATATTATGGTAGAGCAAACCAAATATATAGTAGAGTAGAGTATATATAGTAACCTATATAGAAAAAGCAAACTTTAAATATGAAGACATTAAAATTAAATTCAATTTCGGTTTCAATATAGCGAACACAAGAAGATAAAATAAATATTAATGCCAGTTTAATTTACATAATCTTCAATACTTTTAATACAACATAGGATATTGAGTACTATGTTGTTAGTAAAATAACATTATTATTTTCTAAACTAAAAATCACGCCATAACGCCTGTTGAAACTAAAAAGCAATAATTATTTGCAATCTAAACTTGCGATGAACTTTGCTGAAGGTGCTTGAAAAATGTCGCCTCGAAAATCGTTAATCCTGAGGATGTTGATAAGGACAATGGTACAAAATTATTAAAATCGTGTATTGTCATCGGTTTTTGAGAATTCTTCAAAATTTTGAATTAAACTTAACGTTCAAAGTGGATAGAAATCGGGCTCAAAGATTCCGTTACTGTTACGTACATACATACATACAAACGTACAACCCAAGCTAATAAAAATAGAAAATAGAAATTTAACGTAATAATCTGTACAATCACTTTATAATTTTGTCACAAGATGGTGTTCATACATGTATGCTTTTACCGATAGAAGGCGTTGATATCAATAAAGTACATCCGCGCAGAACTGGTAGCGAATTTCGTCAGTTCCCAGTGTACTTGCTACGGCAGTATATATACTAAAATTGGAACGATACAGAGAAGATTAGCATGGCCCCTGCGCAAGGATGACACGCAAAATCGTGAAGCGTTCCACATTTTTTGGACAATTATTTACTAAACTTTTTAAAATTATAGTCAAAAATATTAAATATAAGCAATAGAATTAAAAATTTAAGAACTTAAAATGCTTACGTGGCAATGCTTAGGTGATAGTTGATCCTGTGTCCTGGGTTCAAATCCCACATTCGACATAAATTTGATTTTTAGTTTTTAATCATCGATTTCAATGTTTCACAACTGATTAAAAAATACGTTTTACTTTTTGCAAAAAAATATGGCATTTTTTTAATCCTTCATATTTTTAATTTGAATTATATTTTTGCGACAAGATGGCGTTGATGCACATGTACAACCACCCAACAGATGGCGCTGATACTAATAAATGTCATCCGCGCCGAAACGGTAGCGAATTTCGTCAGTTCTCAGTGTACTCGCTTCGGCAGTACATATACTAAAAAAAATTTAACAAAAAAATACAACCGACTTCTATGTCACTACAAAGTAAAAAATAATTCAAATAAATGTTGGTTTAGTACATATTTCTGAATTCATTGATTGGAACCGCCCACTCGCAGGGCGCTACCGCGCCCTGCTCCTTTAGTTTTATATTGTCTTATATGTTCCAACCTAACTTAACTAAATAGTCAATGATGACTGGCTTTGCAATTTCATTAGAACCTACACCCAATATCTTCAAACACAACTCAATTAATCCCATCGGTTGAGGAGTTACATATTTTGTCTCCGAGCCACATTATCTGACCCTTAAATAGTCAATGGTGAACTGGCTTTGCAATTTCATTAGAACCTACACCAAATATCTTCAAACACAACTCAATTATTCCCATCGGTTGAGGAGTTACATATTTTGTCTCCAGAACCCACTCTGATCCTCATCATATTTAAATGAGACCCACTCGTAGCAATAGTCCACACATGAAATTAAAGGCATTAAAATAGGTTCATAAACGGCGAAGTTATGGCTGTTATATTTACATAGGTGGAGGAGTTCCCCTCATTTTCTCCAGAACCCATCGATGGATCCTAACCACATTTAAATGGGACCAACTTCCAGCTCGTCTCTACACAATAAAAAAAGAATTATTAAATTCGGTTCACTAACGGCGGAGTAATTCATGTACATACATAAAAAAAAAAGATACCGGCCGCATTGATAAACCTCCTTTTTGAAGTCGGTTAAAAATTGGAACGATACAGAGAAGATTAGCATGGCCCTGCGCAAGGATGACACGCAAAATCGTGAAGCGTTCCACATTTTTCACTACTACTAAACTCAAGTGGCTCGCAATTCGCCTTCGCAGGAATGCTCACATTCTATCTCTTCTCTATTGTTTACTATTTAATCCAACTGCGCCTCCCTACCTCAAACAACACTTCCAGTTTCTACACTTGTCCCATGACCGATCTCTCCGTTCTACAGAAAATCTTGCTTTCTATACGCCTTCTCACTCAACTTCCTTTTATAAAAAATCCTTCACTGTTTCAGCTATCTGCCTTTGGAACTACCTCCCAGTATCTATTCGTAACTCCCAATCCCTATACTCCTTCAAAAATCTGGTCAAATCTCACTACCTTCAACTCTAACTTTATTCCTTCTCTAAATTTGTACTCTTGCTATTAATCATCTAAAAAAAAAATGATACTTTGTTTCTAAATTTAATTATTAGCTTCTTTCCCTTTTATTTATTTATTCTTCTCCTACTATATGCTATCCCTTAACTTACACTTCATTTTACATATTAGTAGCTATAATTTTAATTATTTTGCTCCCTACCTTTTATTGTAATTCATACTTTCTTTAACTTCTCACCCTAAGGTTGTCTGGAAGAAATCGCTGTTTTAGCGATAAGACCGCCTTTTGTGTCGTCCTAAATTGTATGTTTTTTTTATTTTATGTTCTACATCCGGGTACAATAAAGAGTATTATTATTATTATTATTTTTTGAACGATTATTTTCTGAACCTCTTAAAATTATAGTTAAAAACATTAAATATTATCAATAGAATTAAAAAATTAAGAACTTAGAATGCTTATGTGGCAAAACGTGCTACTTGGGCGCTAGTTGATCCTGTGTCCTGGGTTCAAATCCCACATTTGACATAAATTTGATTTTTAGTTTTTAATAATCGATTTCAATGTTTCATAACGGATAAAAATATACGTTTTATTTTTGCAAAAAAATAACATATTTTTTACACCTTCATATTTTTAATTTGAATTATATTTTTGCGACAAGATGGCGTTGATGCAAATGTACAACCACCCAACAGATGGCGCTGATACTAATAAATGTCATTCGCGCCGAAACGGTAGCGGATTTCGTCAGTTCCCAATGTACTTGCTACGGCAGTACATATACTAAAATTGGAACGATACAGAGAAGATTAGCATGGCCCCTGCGCAAGGATGACACGCAAAATCGTGAAGCGTTCCACATTTTTTGGGCAATTATTTTCTAAAATTCCCTAATAATTGAACCAAAAAGCTGTGAAAGAATTATTATTTTACGACTTAAATTAGGTCCCCCGCGGAACTTAGTTGTCAGTCGTTCCTGAAGCTCGGGTTCGAATCTTATCGTCGGGATTTATTTTAATTTTAGTTTTATTTTATTAAATGAAGTATTTTAGTATTTTTTTATTATTAGAATTTTTTTTATTATATTAAAAAAATCTCATTTTTAGTTTTCATACTTTTATTAATGAAATATTTTTCATTAATAACTGTATTTTTCTCATTTATGAGATACACTATCAATTAAAAAATACAATATAAAGAATTGCTTTTTATTGTGTTTGATGTTCTACAAATAAAACAAAATAATAACTTAAAAAATATTTAATATATTTATTTATAAATTACGAAATTCGATCGCTTGTATAACAATAAAATAAACCACTCACGTTGTCTAAAATTATGGCTAAATTATAAATATATTTAGTAAATGCATTTAAATAATATTATTTACAATTTTTCTTTAATACTTAATTTCTGATTCATGAAATTACGAGAAAATAGAAAATAATAAAGTACTTAATCACGATCCATTTTAAAAAATAGTTTTTCAGTATTTTATTTCTCACAAAACAATATGAGACACTTAAAAATACAAATAAATATTATATTATACAAAAATATCAAAATTAAATAATTCCCTAGTTATTTCTTTACACAAATGTATTTTGGCAAATAACATTCAACTTAAATATTACTTATTTTAAAAATATTATAAAATTCGTTGTCACTATAAAAAATAATAACACAATTTCTTAAATTAGTTTTTTAATTATTAGCATGTAAAGTTGCCTTTATTTTTATCGATTTATTTATAAAATGTTTGCTTTTGCTAAGTTCAAAATTTTAATATTATAGACATTTTGGAGCATAACTTAAATAAATACGCTTTCAATTAAGTAGGTATTTTCAGATTTTTTCTGAACACATTCTGTAGCATTATGCGCACTGAATAACAAATGGTTTTGCAGTAGTGTAAAGTCTACAAGAATTTGTTATTCGAACTATATGAATTATTTTGATGTATTAAGCATTTATTAAATAAGGTTAGCAGATCTTGAGCAGTTATTGCCTGTTCTTACAGTATGTTGTTAGAACTTTAATCTTTTTTTATCCAGTGTAGAACTAAGATCTTGACGAAACTGTATGATTTTTCTGAATTAGTCTAGAACTGAAGGATGTAGTTGTTCAGATTAGAACGTGTAATATCCTTGATACAGTCTTAAACTGGACGATATTATTGATCATCCTAAAGTTGTAGGATGTACTTGCCCATCTTAAAAGTGTTAGTTTTTGTTGACAGAAACTAGGACTGCAGGATGTAGGTTATCATCTTAGAATTGATATTTTGATAGATATGATTGTTCATCCTAGAACTGCAGGATCTAGCTCTATAAATGCAGGATGTCGTCGTTTTACACTATAGTACGTAGCCCTAGAACTGCAGAATGTGGCCCAATAACTGCAAGGATATATCCTTCTAAATGAAGGATGTTTCCGCTTTACACTGCAGGACGTAGCTCTAGAGTTACAGAATTTACCCACCGAACTGCAGGATCTAGCTGTAGAGATGCAAAATATAGCCCTAGAACTGTAGGATGTCCCCACTTTAATACTATATTATGTAGCTTTAGAACAGCAGGATATAGTCCTAAATTGCAGGATACAGCTCTAGAACTGCATTATGTAACCTTAGAACTGCAGGATATCCCCGCATTAACACTACAGGATGTAGCCCTAGAACTGCAGAATTTATCCCTAGAACTGTAGGATGTAGCTCTATAATTTCAGGATATCCCCGCCATACGCTACAGGATGTAGCCCTAGCACTAGATGTTGCAGCCTTAGAACTTGCTTAGGATGCCCTCGCTCTAACATTATAGGATGTAGCTCTAAAACTGCAGAACGCAGCCCTAGAATCGCAGAACGTATGCCTAGAACTGCAGGATATAGTCGAAAACTGCAGGACGTGCTTAGAACTGCAGGATCTGGTTGATCCAGTCGCGGAACTCGGAGATGCGCGTGTAGACGCCGGGCTGGTTGGGCTCCGCGCAGCCGATGCCCCACGAGATGACGCCGCCCAGCACGAAGCGCCCGTCGCGCTCGCGCTGCACCACCATGGGGCCGCCGCTGTCGCCTGGGGATTAAACAGACTTCTATATCTCTCACGTTTTACTATTTTAAAATTTTAAGGTTTACCCACATTGTTTTTAAGATTTATTTATTAATTTATTATTAATTTAATTCGCTTAACAGTTGCACAATCAAGCAAGAAGCACCTCATTTTCACATGTTCAACAATTTTTTTATATTACATTCAAGCGAGTTTTTAAATGTCAAAAACCTAAGTTTGTTACGTTGAAACATCAAAAGCCCGAGTGTCTTACTTTTAAACATCAATAGACCAGACATAATACAGTAAAACATCAAACACGCAACTAACACAATATGCACAAATGTCAAATGCCCGACCATGTTATGCCCGAGCATCAAACGTTAAATTTAAATTTATTTACCTTCACAGCTGTCAGCACCTCCCTTCTTCCAGCCAGCGCATATGAATATGTTAGGGATGTGCTCGTTGTACCCGGCGGCCTTGTACATGGCCTCGCACGCCGTGTTGTTGATGACGGGCACCTCCACCTCTTGCAGCACGCTGGGTAAAGGACCATCTGGAAGCACATGGACTTTTATTACATAGACTTGTTAGACACCTAATTAGCAACAGGTTCCTAGGTCGATTATCGGCCAGACCACCTTAATGATGAATTAAGATTCCAATTCTGAGTCTCATTGTAAATATTTATTATTGTTCATGTACCTATTTGTGTCTGATATATGTATTATCATATGTGTTTCCAGCCACAAAACAAGAATAATACTAGTAACAGTGTCACTAGGCACTGCCCTAACCTCAGAGTCAGATGCCCAAGCATCGCACACCCGAGTGTCAGACACCCAAACATCGTATGGCCGAGTGTCAGACACCCAAGCGTGATACGCCCGAGTGTCAGACACCCAAACATCGTATGGCCGAGTGTCAGACACCCAGGCGTGATACGCCCGAGTATCAGACACCCAGGCGTGATACGCCCGAGTATCAGACACCCAAGCATCGTACGCCCGAGTGTCAGACACCCAAGCGTGATACGCCCGAGTGTTAGACACCCAAGCGTCATAGGCCCGAGAGTGAGACGCAAACAGTGGTAATCATTATGTTTTTATTAACTGCATTTTCAAGCGCGTGGAGTAGGATCACGGACACTTGTCTCGTAGAGTTATGCCGCAGTTATGTTATAGTTCAAAAGGCATTTGAAACAAGCTAAAGCAGATTTTATTATCTTACCAAGTTGTCAATGAATCTAGTTTAAAAAAAATACAATGCATCTGTATTAAATCAAATCAAAAATCAAAAATACTTTATTACGTTAACAAATTGTGTACATACATATGAGTTGGTGTTGGAGCATCCTTTTAAGTAAATATAATACCTGTGCCAGGATGCCCCGCTCTTCCGTATCTTACATACTAATATTAATACAATTTGCTTTTGTAACAGTATATTACTTGTATAGTTATTATAATAAATTTAACATATCTAATATTACGTATATTTGCGAGTGTGTGTGTGTGTGTGTGTGTGTGTGTGTGTGTGTGTGTGTGTGTTTGTACGTGTGTGAATATGTGTGTGTGTGGGTATGTGTGCGTGTGTGCATGTGTGTGTATGCGTGCGCGTGTTATTTAGTTTGCATGTACTTGACTAATCATGAGATTACATTTAACAGGGCTTCACAGGGCTTCATTAAACACTTAACGTATTTATTAAAGCGCTTTCAATCAGCGTTAAACGTCAAAATCAGTGTTATACACCTGAGCATCGGGAACTCGAGTCTCATCAAATCACACTCGAATAGCCACAATAAATATATATTTTACAGTATCATGAGGCTATTTTACTCGCAATACCAGGTAAAATACTTCGGGACTTAGTTTAAAAATTAAAAAAATGGTGAATAGAAATGTTAATGATAAACTAGAAATTCTAATGATAAACAAGTTTACACACCATCGTAGAGCCGCCCCCAGCCGGTGACGTAAGCGGTCTTGCCGACGTAATCGTCGTCGTTGTCCGGCACGCACACCGGCAGGATGTTCGGCTGGAAGTTCACTGGCTCGTAGAACCTGGAATTAACGGATTATCTTAGAGTGGTAGCATACGAGCGACAGTAAACTAATACAAAGAAAGAAAGAAAGAAGAATTATGCTTTGATAAGAACAATTCAACGGTACAAAATGAAGTCGTGACCGAATGGTTAATTTGTCGTAAGCAGTTGCTAACGACAGTCGTTGTCGAACACGAACGACAAACTTCGATCGTCGGTGATGGTCATCGGTTGTCATCGCCTGTCATCACTGTCCGATAATAAATACAATCAAAGTTTTACGATCATGTTTTTTTTATAATATAGGAGTAGCACACGAGCATGCAGTCCACCTAATGGTAAGTGGCTACTGCCGTCTATGGACAACTGTAATCAACCTCAGATAGGATTAAATATTCCTACCCGAGCTCAGCCACAGATGCGCCACTATCCCTGAGGACTAAGTTGGAACGCCTCAGAAAAGTCTGTCTCCCTTACCACACCCTTCAAACTGGAACGCAGCAGCGCCTAACACTGCTGTTATTAGGTAGAAATAGGTATGGCGGTGGTGCCGCCGGAGTCGAACCATAAAGGGTTCTACCACGGTCCATGTGCATGCTCGTTTGATACTTCAATATTATAAAAAAGTCGATATCAATTGCTTCTATACTAAATAAAAATTGCAATCGCGCCCAGAAAGAATTTTAGAAATTTATCCTTCTAAGGGGCGATAAAGAAATCAAACTTTATTCAAGGCACAAGGCTACTTGATTTTGATTATAATAAATAAATGAACTTATTAGTATTATTCAAAGCACGTAGGATCGATTTGTTGAATCGTGGCTGTGAATCTGTTCTCACGATTATCTGTTTAATATTAATTCCTACTGTACGAGTAGTTTATACTATTTATAGTCTATATTAGTTGCACAACCAACGTCATGTTGGTCAGGTGCGACTGTGTTAACCTAAGTACATGGTTGTACGACTAAGATATTGTTTTAGGATCTGGCCAAATTTGTTGATGAACGATAAATTATGTAACCAAGTAGAGTCACATTACGTAGAGAACAGTAGAGAACATTTATTAAAGAAATGTAAATAGTGACAACTTTCCGACATTTTTGTATTGAGTTCCAGATATTGATACAGTCCGCGCCAAACTGCTAGTACGCTCTGAAGTTGTTGCAAGCAGGTGTAGTCATACAATTTGCTATGGCGATACATTTTTATATTCAGAGCGGAATAGCAGTTTTACGCGTACCTTTTTTAAATCTCATGTTATCATATTAGTGTTGTTTGTATTGTAATTTTACCCTGTATGATGTGAGTATGAGAAAACTTAAACCTTAAATATAACCCCCTTAAATTTTGTAATTTTTTGATGTGAAACATCTTTAGCCGCACGTAAAACCGATTTCTGGCGTGGCGACGCATGCCGTGCGATACGATGGTATATATATACAGTCTATATGCAGTAGTGTGTACGGTGTGGCGACGCGTCGCCATGCGCAATAACTATTACCGAAGTCACTGATTAAACGAATTAAGTAGTCACGATTTGAAATAAATTCGTAAATTTTTGTATTTAATGAAAATAAATGTTTATTCAATAAATAGTCATCGTTATCTGGAAAAAAATCGTAATATTTTATTTTATCATTATGACATATTTAGTTCCTATCACAATAATTATGTTCTTTTCTGCATATTACTTTTACAAAATAATGTCGATGTTTCACATCTGCCAGGCGTCCCGTGACGGCTCACATTTTTTTTCTTATTTAAATATCCAAACATTTCCACTTACGGCCGGTCACGATAATCTACTAAATTTATTGGTTAAAAGTTAGTAGGTTATTTCGACCAGTTTACTATCTGTCCTAAATAACAGCATTCTTATATTTACTTAATTCTCGTCCTTTCATCTACCCTCTCATATATAGGCCAATTGACAAATCCTATCGTAATACAGTACATCAAGAGTCTATTGGATTCCTTACTCCTTCCTTCTTCTAATATCTACTTTAGAAAATCTCAAATCCTTTTTAGGCCTAACTTAAAAATATATAAAATGTAGTCTGCAAAATTTGGTTTCAAAATAAACCTGAATGGAACTATTAAGGCGTACCACATTAATATGTCAGACGTTTACGAATATAAAGCAATTTATTATGGAGCTGGGACCCTGCTTGCATTTCAATTTGATACGAAAACGACCCGATACCACTCAAAGGAGACCTTTATTTTTCGCTTTTTATGTTACTTTTTGACACGCTTTTATTAGCTTGGGTTGTATGTATGTAAGTATGTATGTATGTATATATGTATGTATGTAACGGAATATTTGAGCTCAATTTTCACCCGTTTCTAGAAGCCATAGAGAAGTATAGATATCTCACCGCCTTGTAATTGAAAGAAGCCTCAAATGGCCGACACATACGTAAAATGGCTGACTGTTTTCCCATTACGTCTCCGACTGTCATGGTGTAATTTACACGGAATAATGCCGACATGTGCAAATAAGTGGTGCAAAAAGGACACAAAATCGAAGAACAAGTGCGGAGAAATATCATTTCCTTCGTAAATGCTCTAAAAATATTTTTTCTAATATTTTTCAAACACGAAAATAGATGTCAGTGACAATTTCAATTGTCAAAACTGGGTACATTTTCTTGTTAAGAGTGAGTAATCTTAACCAATCTATGCTAGAAGTTTGATAAATTTGAAACTTTGCACACGTATCAAGGACCGATGACAATGCAATGGTTTGATAACAGTTTCCCATTATTTATAAGTCACTTTAAAAGGTTGTAAGTATGTATGTTACCCTAAAATGCTATCTAAAATTATTTATTTTAACGCAAAGAGCACAAAATGAGACTTAATTTGTACTTTACACAAAATTATTAATATTTTTATTAGTTGTACTTTACTCTGAAGTCATTTATATTTTTTTATTAATATAATAAGCAGAGTTCAGAGTTCATCCCTAGTCTGGTCGTTTAATTGAAAATTTTATATTTCAGCTTGCTGCTAGGGTATATTTTTGCATGAGATTATAACATAACAAAATTATAAACATTTTTTATTTTATTTTATACCCTTAGGATTGTCAAAAAATATTTCTTATCCACGTTAGGTATATAAGAAGTTTCTGTGGAAAATATCATGTTTCTAAACCCCTAACCCGAGAAAATAAAAATAAACAGTTTTCAAAGGTATATAAAGTCTACCAATACGCACTTGTCCAGCGCGGTGGACTATGGCCTAATCCTTCTCATTCTGAGAGGAGACCCGTGCCCAGCAGTGGGACAGTAATGGGTTGATGATGATGATGAAACCCCTAAAGTTTTAAAAGTAGTTCATTATAATTTAAATACAATGATACACGTGAAGTTATTCACTTAACAACAAGTGGTGTGACGTCACGGCGACGGTCACTCACCATTGCATATGACCTTATCCTTCAGACAAGCTATATTATCAACGCGACCTTATCTATCTTATCTTAATATATATAAGTCGTGTGTTTGTACGTTCATTTGTTGTTGTTGTTGTTGTGTGTGTGTGTGTGTGTGTGTGTGTTTGTACGTTATTAAAAACAGTAATAGTAGGCAGTAGTAGTAAAAGCAATAAGGCCTTGCAATATGGAGGTCTGAGGCTCAAATCCCAGGTAAACTTAAGATATTTGGCCAGTGTTGTGTTATGGCCAGACGGTTCAGATATGGTAAGGGAAACCACCTTCACCACCTTATGATAAGTGACTACTGCCACTTAAAGGTATCTGTAATCAAACCCAGATATGATTACACGAATCCTAACTAAGATCGGCTACAGATATTGCCACCCTTGAGGAATAAGCTTGAACGCCTCGGATAATCATGGCTTACCACACCCTTCAAACCAGTACCCTTACCATGAGTTTTTACGTTTTGACAAATATGACTGTTTTGGTATTTGTTTATGTATTTGCCCATACAATTTCCAATCAGCGCTCCTAGCGGATTGTGTCAAAACTAGGAAATCTTATGGGCCAATACGTAAACAAATACCAAAACAGTCATATTTGTCAAAACGTAAAAACTCATGGTAAGGGTACAGAATACAGCAGCGCTAACACTTTTGTTAATAAGCAGATATAGGTGTGGCTGTATTGCCTGCGGGACTGCGGAATCGAACCACAAAGATTTCTCTCACCTTCAAAAAATTACCACAGTGTTAAGCGCTGCTGTATTCTGGTTTGAAGGTTGTGGTAAGGGAGACATACCTTTCGGAGGCGTTCCAGCTCAGTCCTCAGGGGTAGCGGCGCATTGTGGCCGACCTCAGGTAGGAATATCTAATCTTATATGGGGTTGATTACAGACGTCCTTGCGCAGTGGCTACTTACCATCAGGTGGACTGCTCGTCTGCTATTCCTATATTATAAAAAAACTTCCAAGGTGAGAATTTCCACCAAGACATACCTCAGCAAAGCCAGGTCGTACTCGAAGGTAGATGGGTCGAAGTGTGGGTGGCTCGCGACGATCTGGACCCTGCGTTCCGCGAAGCCATATGGCTCGTCCTCATTCGCCAGGTCATGTTCTCCGAGCCTGACCAGGAGTTCTGATGGTGGAACGCTGAAAGTAAAAACAAAGAATTAGCATTTTTTATGTTTTTATTATTTTCATGGTTATAAAATTGTCTTTTCATATTATTTGCTTTCTTCTAAAGAAACTTATTTTCTCATTAAGGTGGGTAGAGTGCGCGCCAATCTTCTAGTCCGCTCTGAATATAAAAACGAGTCGCGTCGCAAATAGGAAATTGTAGATGTTAGCAGCACGAAGACAGCACGGGACCCCACCGGCACTCTCCGCTGCCTGCTCTCGCCAACGGGTACATACTCGTAGCTACGTTAGTGTACCCTTACTATTGCTACGGAGTATATGCTTGTAGTTGTGTTAGACCGCATTGGCTCTCTGACTACATCTGCGCACAACAACTTCAGAGCGGACTAGAAGTTCGGCTTGGACTTTAACATACAAGCGATAGCCCGCGTTGACAACTGTTGTTGGCGGTCGCTGACTGTTGGTAGCAGTTACTACCGACAGTTAACGACGTGGCTTGTCGTAAGCGACTAGTGCCGACCGTCGGCTACAGTCATCGACGCGGACTGTCATTTATTTAAGCCCTAATAGAAAGAAAGGGTTTTCCTGTTAATGTTTCTTTTTCCTGACTTTAAAAATCCGATTTTGTTAAGATTTCAGTTTTTTATTTATGTCGTAATGAAATCGATTACCCTTATCAGAAATGAACTGAAATCACTTTATGTAGTTAATTTGAATCTGAAATGAATGTATGATGTAGACATCCTTAAATAGGGGCTTAAATAGGGATTAAATGTTTGTTTTATTTTGTACGTACTTACTACCTATATTTTTATCTGTGTAATTGCGGGAAATACCTAATTGTGCATAAAAGAAGCATAATGTTACTGACCCTAGAAAATGTCTTTAAAATTACACACACTGCGATTATATTATCTGAAATCTGTATCCACGTTAATACGCGGGTAATATTCCTCGTTTTCCTTAACAAATTCTTCCCAGGTCGCAAAGTTCAAGTTTTATCGTCGATTTTTTATCACACGTATGCAAAAAGATGCTTGCTTTGAATGGTTGACTTTTTGTCATCTTAATGTTGGCTATAATATTGTTATATTAATATAAGGAAATATTTTAATGATCTCATTCTGGTCTTAATAAAATCCTCTGTAAATAATTGTCTTGTCCTTTATAAATAATGTGGAAAACCCTTTCAATTATAAATATTACCAGAAAGAGACAACACATTCGTCATAATAGCTATATGTACGTATGTTAAGTAGCGAACTCATAAACATTAATTATTCTTATGATTACTTCAATCATAAGCTTCCTACGTCACCACCACTACCTATAAGCATCTCTGTTATCTTCAAGACGCCCGTAGGGTGGCTTAAAGATGAGCAACCCCTAATAGAATTAGTGCAATGTTTGAAATCGTGAAGGGTGCGTAGCGACGCACCCTCTGCCAACTGAGTAGCGACTCAGGAGTGGCAATGTACCTGTGATCGGCTTTAGATAGGAATTTTTCGTATATGTCTTCCATGCTGGTGATATCTGATAAATCACCAGTGGTCAGATCAACTACTTAATCCTAGTTTCTTTCTTTAGAACCCGATGGTAATGACCATTACCGGTCATATACTTCCAAAATTAATCCCAAATTGATTAGGATTATTTTACCTCAAACACCGTCTTGAAAATTGTTAATCTTGATAAGCATAATACTTAGGCCAATTTTTTTTTAAATCATGTATTGTCATCGGTTCGGATTTCAAAGATTCCGTTACATACATACATACCTAGATCCATATAGGTTAAGCTAATAATAGCGTAGTAAAAAAAAACGAAACAACAATACTCACTGTTCAACACAATGCGCTGCGGTGATCGCCCAGTTCTCATTCAGCAAGGCAGCACCACACTTGTGCAGGTACGTCGAAGTCCTGTACTGCCTGAGCGAGATCTGCCACGGCCACTGTCCGAACGCCGACTTCACGCCGCCCACTATCCGTCCTTGCGGCCACATGCGACGACCGCACACTGCCAGCACCAACAACGTGGAGTTTATTAGCATTTTACACTTATAAACACTTAAAGTCACTGAAAATATAGCCTGAGTTCCATTTTGAGTCACTTGAAGTCGCTTTGTTGTTTACTGAACTACATATACATGGATATTTTACTTTTGATTACACAAAATATTGTCTTAGTTCCATTCTGATTCACTTATAAGTAGTTTTCTTTATTAGTTATTGATCTGCATGGCTATTTTTATGCGATTTTATATTTCTGGTACGCGGTAAAAATATATCTTCAACTGCAAATATATTTTTGGATTATGTAAACTTACATTTCATTTTTTTTAATTTTGCTATTATATTAGTAATTATTTATTATTGAAATATCTGTTATTTCAATACTATCAAAATTTTGAAAGTCTTGGTTCAAATTTATATTTCTAGTTTTATTTATTTTAAGCATAGAATAGATTCATTAATATTTCCAAGATGTTAGTTTTA
This sequence comes from Epargyreus clarus, assembly GCF_041222505.1. Classification (NCBI taxonomy): domain Eukaryota; kingdom Metazoa; phylum Arthropoda; class Insecta; order Lepidoptera; family Hesperiidae; genus Epargyreus; species Epargyreus clarus. The sequence continues at coordinate 4,178,264 of NW_027332224.1, forward strand.
TGTATATGCTACCCTACTGCTACGACAACTGGCCCTATCCACGTCGACACTGTCTACTATCCGCGTCAACATTACTTACTATCCGCATCAACACTGCGTACTATCCGCGTCAACATTACTTACTATCCGCATCGACACTGCGGACTATCCGCGTCGACACTGTTTACTATCCGCGTCGTGTGCATAGTCAGTACGCAAGTTATTAGCATTTTATTGCTACAATCTTTAGTACTCATAAAAAATAACCTACGAAATATATCTTTTTCTGTGTCTAATAGTGAGAAATAAAGTTTCTCATACAGCAAAATTTGTTGAATTATAAATAATGTTATTCTTAGTGCACCTGCGTAAATGTGAGAAATTTAAATTGATAATTTAAGGAAATTAATAAGTGTTTTATGATAATGCACATTAAATCATTAATGTCATTTGAATATATAAAATATCAAAACGTTGTTTATCGTTAGTTATTAATTACTATGTATTTTATTTAAGAATGGTATTACCACTTAAACGTAATAAATTATAATGGAAAATTTTATATATGAACTGTACATTTCAATTATATTTTAATCTTTACGTATCTTTATTTTTTTTTAAATATATGACTCAAAGTTGACTGACTGACATAGTGATCTCTCAACGCACAGCCCAAACCACTGCGGATCGGGCTGAAATTTGGCATGCAGGTAGATGTTATGACGTAGGCATCCGCTAAGAAAGGATTTTGATGAATTCTACCCCCAAGGGGATAAAATAGAGGATGAAAATATTACTTCGTAACGCGAGCGAAGCCGCGGGCAAAAGCTCGTTTGCTCATACATTTACAATCAGCGCCCCTAGCGGACTGTATCAGAACTGATTGGAAATGTATGGGAAATACGTAAACAAATACAAAAACAGTTATTTTTGTAAAAACTCATACTAAGAGTACTGAATATGTATATTCGTAAGTAAATTGTCCGTAGCAGAGAACACTTAACCGACATATGTACATAAGTAATAGATAATTCATAATGATTTACCAAGGCCTTCGTTTTTCTATTGGATACATAGAATTTTACAAAGATGAGTTAAGAAAGTTTTATAGTTTTATTTTGAAATAAAGGAAATTTAAAAGGAAAATATTTGATTTTGAGATTTTAAAAGGGTCCTACGTAGTTAGCCTATGGAGGCACCACCGTTACACTTATTTCTGTCTAAACAGACGTGTAACTACTGTTTTAATTTGAAGGGTGTGATAAGCGAGACTCGTATACGAGGCATTTAATTAGTCCTAAGAGGCAGAAACGTATATGGTCACCCTTACATGTCCAATCGTATCTGAATTTGGTTGATTACAGATGTCTATAGACAGTGTCCACTTAGCACAGTTTTTTTAGAGTAGCAGACGAGCATTTTGTCCACCTGATGGTAAATGGCTACTGCCACCCATGGACATCTGTAATCAACCCCAAATAAGATTAAATTCCTGTCCGAGGTCGGGCAAAAATGTGCCGCTACTCCTGAGGTCTAAGCTGGAATGCCTCGAAAAGAGTCTCCCTTACCACACCCTTCAAACCAGAACACAGCAACGCTTAACACTGCTGTTATTAGACAGAAATAGGTGTGGCGGTGCCGCCGGAGTCAAATCACAAGGGTTTTACCACCTTCAGACTTCTGTAATGTAAAAAAATCTTATCTTCCCGCCATAATACCGCGATGTTTTATGCTTTTTTACTCGTGCATAAGGCCAATGTCCGTTTAGAAACAGTCGAACTACATGATTAATGCTACCAGTACCCTTAGTATGAGTTTTTACGTTTTTCGAAAAATTACTGTTTTTGTATTTGTTTACGTATTTGTCTATACATTTCAAATCAGCACCCCTAGCGGATTGTATCAGAATTGCTTGAAATATTATGAGAAATACGTAAACAAAAACAAAAACAGTTATTTTTGTAAAAACGTAAAACTCAAACTAAGAGTACAGAAGTCTTGCAGTCAGTAACTGGTTTTGTTTCCTCTTAATAATTAGCAATTCACAAATTAACTTATTTACAGCACAAAAACAATTATTAAAATCCTTATCGTGAACGCGACTAATTAATTATTTATTTGACACATAAAAACGCGCGTTTCCTCATAGTAATGACATTTTGACACATTGCTAGACAACAATTTTATCACTTTTTTAAACAGCACTGTTTTTTTTTGCTTTTTTATTTTTGTTTTTAAAGTCGTGAGACGGATAGCGTGTCGTCTCAACTCAGCGGTTACCGACGTACTACTCTTTGTCTCATTTCTCAATACAAGGACCTTTTTTATTAGGGTACTGTACAGAAATGAATAATTGCGCTGTCAATCTGACAGTCCGTCTGTATATTAGTACGTTATAAGTAGCCGATAGAAGGATAGAGGCAGTGTTGTATGATATTGAAAATAATAATAAATAAGCTTTATGTTTATATTTTTTAAGGTGCCGTAAAAATCAACCCGTTAATATCAATTATTAATAACTCGTCAAATATTATTGATTTTTTTTAAATAATAATTATTAAGTATATGTTTTATGTTTTGATAAAAAATGCACACAATATGAATTCGAACCACGCTCATTATTAATTATAAATTAATTCAATGATATGGCTACAAAAGATATTTGACAAAGTATGCCTATCAGAAATTTTCGATAGATTGAATATTAATATCGGTCGCTAGACTATACAGGTAAGATTCTATACAAAATGTTTTTTTTATACAAAATTTATAACTATAACTCTTTATATTATATGATACGGAACCTTTTATGAGCGCACCTACCTCACACATGGCAGGTTTTTACTTCGTTTTTTGTTATTCGAATGCTCCTGTAGTTCTTTGACCTGCCTTGTTTTCGCAAGAATTGTAAAAACATTATTTTGCAACGAAATTGAACTTTATTGGTTTTGAGAATAACCGTACCATTATTAATTTGTAGTAACAGCTATTTTATTTAACGGAAATCTTGTGAACGGTAATATATTTCTTTAATAATAAATAGCATTGATTTTTCTTTTCTTCTTTTTCTTAAATTAATTAATCACCCTTTTCTTATATTAAAGCCATTATTATAATTATTGTCACATGTCTATAGAACTATCTGGGATATGAATTATAAAAATATACAGATCATAATATTACTATTAACACTAATAATAATCAGACTTAAAAACTGAAAATTATCGATTGTATAAAATAGATTAAAAATAATAATATCTAATAAATAAGTTTGTAGATATTAAAGTTCAATTTATATCTTTTATGCAAAATTTATTTTTAAATTTATTAAAACAGAAAACTCATTCTTAATAGTTATAACTACAGTGATATAATTATTAAGAAAAGCTAATTCGACTGGCCTGGTGGCGACTCCTCTGGTGTTGCAAATGTTTATAGGCGACGTTAACTACTTTCCATCAGGTAGCACGTCTGCTTTATCGTCAGGTTCAAATATAAAAAAAATATTTTAAATTAATAACGGTATTTATATCTCCACACTTGCGGTTACATCAGGGTTAACATGGTTGAATGGTTATAACATTGCTAACCACAACCGTAAAATTAACCGCGGGCCTTCAACGTTTATTGTAATTGAGATGGTGTTGCTACTGGTTATTATCCTGTGTTATCGGTTTTAGTAATTTAAAACGAGATATAAGTACTACCTATAAAACAAAGGTGGTAGAACTCTGTGTTTTGACGGTTGCAACGCCGATACGCCTATTTCTGCCTAATAACAGCAGCGTTAAGCGCTACTGTGTTCTGGTTTGAAGGGTGTGGTAAAGGAGACAGGCATTCAAACTTAGTCCACAGGGGTTGCCTATCTGAGTTTACCCAAAGATATGTTGTTACCCTGCGGCCTAAGTTGATATTATAAAGTGTAAATAAAACTTGGGATTCGATTCGTAAAAATAAAAAAAAGCAGGTTGATATAGAAATAAGATTATTTGCAAAATTTTGCTGAAAAATTGTAAGTACCTAATCTGGATTGTTTTAGCACGAATTGTTTTTTATATAAATTTTCTAAACTTATAGCCTCTCACTATTTTTGTCCTGTGTAAGTGTCATGGACAAACGCAACGACGAAAACACAAACACCCAGACCCAGAACAGAAATCTTAGTTCATCAAGAATTTCATATCATCAAGAATTTCACATCATCAAGAATTCATCAAAAACCTCAACTCATAATTTAAAATGTAAATCTAAATTACAGAAATCTGAATTCTGAATTTACATGTATGAATTGAATAATTTAGATATCTGTCCTCCCGGGAATTGAACCCGGACCTCGCGTGTCAAACCGGTAAGGCGTCGTTCGCTGTTTGGTCAACGATTAGTCAATCCCATTAAAACAATGAAGTAATCTTAATCCCATTCAATACCAACTAGGAAGTAAGTTAAAGTATCTCCAAGGACCATAATTACACTGACGACTTAATCACAGGCTTTGTTATTAGTTAATGTTGCTATCTTAGTAATATTTGGTCAGTCTTGCCAACGTTATTCAACCTATTCAATTTATTTGATTACATATTTGACATTTAATTACAATATCGAAGTTTTTATACGGATCCCTAACGCTTTTGGTAATATTCTATAGTCTATTTTGTTCACGGAAAATCAAGGATGTTTTTTTATAATATAGGAGTAGCAGACGAGCATGGCGTCCACCTGATGGTAAGTGGCTACTGCCGCCCATGGTCATCTGTATTAAACCTCAGATAGGATTATGTATTCCTACCTGAGGTCGGCCACAGATGCGCCGCTACACCTACTAAGCTGGAAAGTCTCGGATAAGTATGTCTCCCTCACCACACCCTTCAAACTAGAACACAGTATCTTTTATCACGCTGTATTTTTTAAAATATTTTAAACAACTTACCATCTTTATAGTTGCTACTGATGTTGTATTTATCTAAACTGGTTTCTGGTAACATTGTCGTCGGCGAGGTGGTAACTGTAAAGGTAAAAAATGCTATTATAATATTTACTCAATATATTAACATTGTAACTTGAAAGGGGTCTGCTATTAATAGTAAAACCGTTGTAAATTGAAGGCGGTTTTCTGAATATCTATACATTATTTTTATTCGTGATGCGTGTTGTATTAAACGCATAATCAATAAATAATAATCTTTTGACATCACTGAAATAATTATATTGAAAACTATTATTTCTTAGTTAGCAAAAATTAATTAAAAAATATAATGCTAATTTATTGATATTCAAATATTTTTTTATGAAAAAGCAGTTAAGAGAAATTATTATTATAGTCATTAATTAAATTTATTTGAAGATTTATTTTGAATTCAATAATCGAAATGAATAAAACAAATAAGAAATTGAAATTAGAAAAAAATAATGAATTTAATAAAAGAAACAATTTGAATAATAGTTTATGAATAAATTATTGATGTAAGTGAATTAAAGGAAATGAAGATTAATTTATCGTCATTAATGAATTGAATGAATGAATTTATTATCGCCCATTATGGATAATGAATGCATCCTTTTTGCTAAAAAAGATCTCAAAAATTAACAATTTCTAGTGTTACAGACACATGGTTTTTCATAATTTAAGTCATAAGTGACCTAAATATATAATAATAATATATATAATATAATAGTATTGATAATAAATATATAATATAATAGTATTTATTATTAAATACTTTTCTATTTTTATATTTTTGAAATAAGTAAGTATTCAGTCTTGTTTTGAGTTATGAATTGTCAGCTAATTTTTGCAATGTCGTATACAATGTAATTGTGATAAATTTGTGGATAAAGATGTATTATTGAAAATATTGATGATTATGGAAGAATATATTGTATTTCTGGAATCCGTTATAATAGTAAGAAGAGTTTGTGAGATGTGGGCGTTTGTTGTTAATAATACAATAACGTGTGATCACTTACCACCTTCAGAAGAAGCTGAAGCCTCCGTTGACCCATCAGTTTGATTAGCAACAGTAACGTTGCTCAAACTGGGAGTCAAACCTACACTTGAAGTTGAAGTCGGTGCTGTCGGGGACAGCGTGACATTTACTGTGAATTCAGCTGCAGCTGCAGTCGTGCCTGAAGTTGGCGCTTCGCTTGTGGGTGGAGAAGCTGTTTCAGAAGATACTGAAGAAGCTTGTGAAGTTTGTGAAGTAGATGAAGCCACAGTTGAAGCTATAGTAACAATTGACGCTGTTGTTTCCGTTATTGGTGCTGCAGTTGTCTTTTCAACAGTTGTAGCTTCAAGCACTGTTGTCTCAGTCTGTACTTCAGCTGTTGTTGGTGCTTCTGTTGTTGTCGTCGTCGTTGTTGTTGTTGTGGTTGTTGTTGTAGGGGTTTCTGTTGGTTTTGGTGGGATGCTCGATATGAGTACCCATCCTTCTGGAGGCGTTATAGGTGACCATATTTCTGTAATTATATTAATGTAGAATTAATACAGGTATTTCTAGATAATTTCACCTAAAAGGTTGTAGAACCCTTTGGAAGCACCACCGTCACACCTATTTCCTTAAAACAATTATGTTCTGCTGCTGTGCTCTGTGCTGCTCTGTTCTATTTTTACCACTCTTTTATTAGCTTCACTTGTATGTATGTTATGGAATCTTTGAACTAGATTTTAACCCACTTTGAACGGTCCAATTAATTTAAAATTTTGAACAATTATCAAGAACCGATACACGATTTTAATAATTGTATCCCATTCACCTCATCAGGATCGTCAGGAATCAGGATTAACGATTTTCCTTGTGCGATTTGAGCGTGGTTTTTAGTTTTTAAACTATAATAATTATTTAATATAATTATTAAATACAGCCTTAACTTATGAACTGCTTTATGCTCTTTCAAATTCACAAATAAATCGCACAACAAGCAAATAGACCTGACAACAGCCAAGAATTTGAATTTAAATTATTTAAAATCAGAATTAGCAGTCTACACGATTACTAACGCACAGATAACAAAGGTACTCAAGTCACGTAAAGCGGTCGCACAGGTCAGCATATTGTTTGAGTGAAAATCGTGCTTACTTTCTTTTGAGAACTTTAGGGCTCGAAAAACTGTGACCTACCTAGTTTGGTGGACTCAAAAACGTTTAACGTACTACAAATAAGTATAAAACTGGGCTAGGAGTCGAACTTGCAGACGAAGGGTCCCATTAAATTTTTATTTTTGTATTTCCTATCAAAAGCAACTATAGAAAACTTAAGTAGACCTATTATAAGCCAATAGATTAACTCAAAAATTACAAAAATACGCCTTTCTTATTCATACAGAGAAATAGAGAGTTTTGGTATGGAACCCTAATAATGAAATGTGTTAAAATTATAAAAAACGCACCTCCTTAGGGCAAATACAGAGAAAGTATTTCGTTGTCAACCCATTACTGCCCCTCTGGGCACGGGTCTCTCAAAATGAAAAGTATTGGGCCATAGTCCACCGCGTTGGCCATGTGCGTATTGGTAGACTTCATATACCTTACGATGTTTTTCTTCATCGTTAAAGGAAGTGATAAATAATTTGTAAAACGAAAATTTGAAAAAAAAATCCTGAGCTGCCTTAGGGATCCGAGCCCTGACGAATTTGAAACAATTATTTAAAACAGCTATACTTAATTAAAATCTGAGATCATTGACTTGTTCGAACAATGTGCAAATTATACAATTATTTCGGCGTATTGTTTTTATCATTGTGGGTAGAGGTAAGAAAAAGTTTGAGATCTGTTATCGAGGTATGCTTGGCCCTTGATGAAAGAAACAAATAGATTTCTCTCTCGTTTAAAATACTAAAACTTTTTGTTTAGTTTTCGTCTTTAATACTTTTTATTTAATTAGCTTGTGTGCATAATAACTGATCTATGTTGATGAGCAGGTCAGTTTGATGGGTGACCGTTAGTAGATAAATATATGTATAAGCTTCATGATTCAGAGGGTTTTTCCGATAATAATCATTATAAATGATAAACAAATAATTCATAAACATTGTCAGATATCTTGTTTAAAATCATTCGACACGGCCACTAACCGATTATTTAGTTCAAAAAATCATTAGAAAATTGATTTCATTCATTTTATGTTATCAGAAGAATTAAAGCCTGCTAAGTAGTATCCAAAGCTTATGTAGATAGAGCGAAAATATTTTAAAATCATTTTTAATTTTGTAACTAGAAAATATTAAGCTTATGTATTAAATTAATTAGAACGGTTAACCCTATTATTCTAATTAATAAAGTAATAAATTATATTTATAATAATAAAAATTAACATTTAAAAAAGTAAGATATGGCAATCAATTTAAAATCTTATTATTAATACTTTCCCGTATTTTCTGAATAATTAAAACTCAAATTGGGAGTCTATTTGAGTTATTCGTCCATGTGAACCCCATGTATTATCTGAAGTAACGGCGACTCACCGTAGGTAGTCATTTGACCACACAGGTATTCAATGAGTCACAATTTTTACAAACATAATGAGTTTTACACAAAGATAAGCTTCGCTCGTGTCCCTGTTTTTATTTTTTATAATAGGAGTAGTAGACGAGCATGCAATCCACCTGATGATAAGTGGCTACTGCCGCCCATGCATATTCATAATCAACCCCAGATAGGATTAAATATTCCTACCTGAAGTCAGACGCATCGCTATCCCCGAGGACTAAGCTGGAATGCCTCAGATAAGTATGTTTCATACCATACCAAACCAGAACACAGCAGCGGTACACTGCTGTTATTTGGCAGAAATATTTGTGACTTTCATGTTATTAATATAGGAGTACTATCTAAAGTGTATGAAACGCCTTGCTTTGTTGCTATGAAAACAAAGTTGGAACGATTCATGTACGAGTATCATATGGTCCATATGATACGAAGGATACGTGCCTTATCACATTTTAAACTAGAACACAGCAGCACTTAACAGTAGCTAACATGTCTGATATAAGGCTAATACAATGTAAACATTTAAAGATTTAATAATAAAGAAATTACATGACTACCAAAATCCCATGACTGTCCCACTGCTGGGTATAGGTATCCGACTGAGAAGGTTTATGACCATAGTCCAATATTCTGGTCAAATCCAGATTTTTAAGACCTTGTTTTTAGGGTTCCGTACCCAAAGAGTAAAAACGGAACGTTATTACTAAGGCCGCTGTCTGTCCGTCTGTCACAGGGCTCTATCTCTGGAACCTTTATAGATGGAGACTTGAATTTTTACAGAGGATGCGTAACGGTAGCCGCTATATCAACAAATACTAAATATAGAATAAAGTTAAATATTAAAGGGGGTCTCCCTACAACAAACCGGTATTTTTCGATCTAACTCTTAAAGGGTAGCAGGAAAACAGTTGAATTAAAAAAAAATGAATCTGTTTGAAAATTTGTGCTTCTGACAACGTATGTATAAAATTTCGTCACTTTCTTAAATGGTGAAGGAAAATATCGTGAAGAAACCTGCATACCTGAGAGATTAATAAAAAAAATCTCGAAGGTATGTGAAGTCTACCAATGCGCATTTGGTCAGCGCGGTGGACTATGGCCTAATCCTTCTCATTCTGGGAGGAGACATGTACCCAGCAGTGCGACGTTAATGGGTTGATGATGATGACGGAACAAAGAAACTCACATTCGCATTAATTAAATAGTTAGGATAACTTACCATCAGATGATGGAGTAGTTTTCTCTGGAGCTTTCGTCGCTTCTACTGTAGACCAGGTCACCAATGGAGGGAACTCTGTCGAAGATATTACAACTGTCTTTTGTGTTGTTACATCAACAGTTGTTGGTCGAGTCTCTCGTTCTGTTGTTACGAAGGTTTCTTCAACTGTCGTCCCTTTTTCGGACTCAGTTTGTAATGTTTCCGCAATTGTTGTTTCTGATGTTGATAATGTTGTTATTCTCTCAGTAGCTTTTTCTGTTGTTTCAATTATTTCTGTTGTGGTCTCCGTCGGAAGTTCTGTTGTTGTTACTGGCACAGTTTGAGCTGTTGAAACTGTTGTTGTGGACGATGGCACTGTTGTAGGTTCAGGAGTTGTCGTTGTTGTAGTACTTGTTGTCGTTGTTGTTGTTGTTGAAATGGTAGAGGTTGTAGTCGGTTCTTCTAATTTCGATGTTGTAGTGTTTATATACGTAATAGATGGGATTGATGGTCTAGTGAAAATAGGTTTAGAACTAGTCGATTGAGGTAGTATAGTGATATTTAATCTAGGTGGGAGTGGCAATGGTTTCTTGGTGGAAGGTCGCTTGGGTGGTGGTCTGTACGGTGGTTTCCTTGTAGTGTTATACGCTGGGATAGGCTTATGCCACGGTCTTGTACTGCCTGTGTAGTGCGGCCTTGTGAAGTTACTCGGCCTGTATGAAGGTCTTGGCTTGTACGTCGGTTTCACTGGTTTCTTCGCTGGTTTTGGTTTCTGTGTCGTTTCGATCTGCTGTGTCGTCGTTTTTATTTCTATCTGTGTTACCTTTTCGGTGATCGGTTCTGGCTTTGTTGTTGCATTGCTTACATCACTGGATACCGTTTGGAATGTTGATAGTCTGATCGGAATTTCTGTTGTTATTTCTGGTGTAGTCTTAGTTGGCGTTGGCGTTGTTGTTTCTGTAGCAACTGTTGTTTTGGCGTCATCGTTCGGTATTTTATTATCCAACGCTTCTTCATACGACTTATGTTCTAGATCTTCTGGAGTCGTTTCTTGTATAGTCTCAGCTTTAGTTGGAACAGTTGTATCAGGTGTCACAGTCGTTGGTCTTTCGGGAATTTTACTGGGAATTTTCACTGGCTTTTTGGGAAAACCGGGAATTTTGTTAACTAGACTTTGTACTTTATCCTCTGTTTGTGGATGAACGAAATTTGAAGTGTCTATTGAGTTGTCATCGATATTATTCCCGATGATTTGTGGGAGAATTGTCTTGTCGGGAATTTGACAGCAGGATCCGAAGTAAAACCTATCTATACAGGTTCCTAGGTGTGAACCGTTGGCCTTTAGGCAATCTATCGCGAACATACATAACCCTTCTTGCCCTGTCCGTCTTGATATACACGGCAAGTGTCTTATATTCCTAGCTAGTGGCACTGGACCTGAAACAAGAGAAAATACACATTAATTCATATAAAAATATAATAACTTTCTACACCCATAGCCACACACTAAGATGATTTATGTCGTGGGTGCACTGGACATAAAAAAACACCCAGACCCAAAACAGTAATCCAAATTCTTCATTTAGATATATTTTTATTAGTAATATAGTAATATTACTGTAATACCTATGTCGTAATAGTGGTGAGCAAACGAGCATGGCTATAGCCGCTGATGACATCTACCATCAATCCCAGATAGGGCATCCTATCCGAAGTTGGCTACAAATTCTAAGCTGTAACACCTCGTATAAGTATATTTTTTGCCATACCCTTCAAATTAGCAGCGCTTAACACTACTCTCATTAGACAGAAATAGGTATGACGATGGTACCACCGGAGTGGATACAAAATATCAGATCAGATAAATATCAGGTATACAGAAAATATCAGGTGTCAGATATTATAATTTGTCTTATATTATTTATTACTTACTACAGATGTCAGCAAATGCCACTTAACAAGGTAAATCGACCCCGTTATAAGACATGGTACAATTTTCATACTGTGGGCGGTGACCTTAATGTCATTCTGTTTGATCTATAGAATAATGTTTATTTTGTTTCGAATTTAATTCGACTTTAGGCAAAATGTTTTCATTTGAGTTGCTACGTTGTGAATATGAATTAGATAAAATATTTTAGAACTTCGGGCATGATCTGATTTAACTGACTACCAAATGGTACCTACCAAAAATTTACTACAATACACATTTACAAAATTATGTTGTAAATATCTAAATATATATAACTCAAAGGTGACTGACTGACATAGTGATCTATCAACGGACAGCGCAAACCACTGGATGGATCGGGCTGAATTGGCATGCAGGTAGATGTTATGACGTAGGCATCCGCTAAGAAAGGATTTTTGTCAATTCTTCCCCCAAAGGGATAAAATAGGGGATGAAAATATTACTTCGTAACGCGAGCGAAGCCGCGGGCAAAGGCTCGTAAAGCATAAAGTAAGTGCTTTAAAAGATATGTTGTTTTAGCAAAGGGAGATCTCCCGCCGGGCTAGGTGATCGTGCCCGGGGAGCGGCCGTGCTCCGACAGTCTCAGTTCGGAGCTTGTATATATGTAAGATGTTTAGAAAACTTCGATAGCGTGATTCAGCAGCGCCATCTCTTGACGAGTAGCGGGAAGTCGCTAACATTGTCTCTAAAAATACATTAGACATCTAACTATTTATACGCTAAATCGTTTTTTACTATAATATTAGGTATAATAAGTTTAAGTTATAACTTTTTAACAAATTATTTTAGTACAAGCAGACCTAGTCTTATTTTTGGATATTATTTTTAATTATAATATTATGAAAACATTTACTTTTGTAATTTGTAGGCGGTTTGTATCATGACTGCCGATTTTTTTTTAATAATCCTTTTAAAAAGTATCTGATAATGTCAAATAACGAAACCCTTCATCATTTTACGAATCGTTTTAACTTACAGGTAGCTATGCATCCATTATCAGTCTTAATAACAAATATCATGGTATTTCAATATCCACCATAAAACTAGTCAGACCTGACCTAGAAATACAGAAATGGAATAATATTCGCGGATACAGAGGCCGACGACCCTAATATCGTATTAAGATGAGAGTTAAACGAGCTTATAAGTGTTAAATACATTTATATCTCACGACGCGGATTGCGACTAATCGTGTCGTGTTGCTAATGATGAATTAATCAGTATGAATGCTCAGAAATGATGCTAATGTGAATGGAAATGGAAATATGGTAATTGATTTAAGGTTTAAAGATTGAATAACCTAGTGGTTAAGACTTGGCCTCAGAGTCCCAGGTTCGAATCCCAGTCTCACTTCTGATTTTTCAAAGTCATGTAAGCATTGGAAATTAATTATATTTTGCTCTAACGGTGATAAAAGAATTGTGAGGAAACCTACTTTTTTGAAGTTCATTAGAAAAATAAATTTCTTTAAGGCTTGTGACCAATTCGCACTTGGCCAACGTAGTGGATTGCGACCTAACCTCTTTCATTAACTCCAAGAGGGGACTCAGGGCCAGCTGTGGGACTTATAAAATCAGACAGATTTCAGCTACTATACTGACAGACCTAACGCTAACCACTAACGCGCTAATAACGCTTCCTATAATAATAATAAAATTCTCTTACTTTTATGAACTTATTTCATTATATCTGACTTACACAACCAACAACACACAGAAAAAGAAAAAGACAAAAATTAAAATTACAATAAAAATGTGATGAACAAAATCCAACCAAATATGTCTAAAATATTTTTTTTTTTGGAAATAATTGTTTAAACTTTCAGTAAAAATTTAACTAAATAATTCCCTAATAAACAGCAAATCCAAAATAAACTATTAAAATATGTTCTATCATTTCTACTAAGGGTAGAGACGGACAGACAAAATTAACATCGACTGTAACATATATGGAAAGTTACTATATAAAAATAACCATTCAACCTTATACAAAAACATGGAAACGATAGGTCACTTAAAAAGTCGTTTACGTTGTTTAGGTCGTCAGGACCGATTGCACGACACGTCAGTCGTCACGTATAAACGTCACAGTGACGTCTGAGTACCGTTGTAGAAACCTGTCGGCCAAGGTAAACGATTTTGGACTCTTAACACACATATGAAATACTAGCGGTTCCTTTAGATTATGTCAATAAATATTATTATCGTCGAATATTCGTTATTTATTTAACGTAACGTGAAACCACATCTATACAAATAAATTAAAGTATGTTTGTGCCTGTAATGCCGAAAGAAGTCATATTCGAAGTACATATTACAGAATATAGTTTTTCTTTATTGTTGTTAATGTTATCAATGTTGTAACCATTATTAATGTTGTTGTTGTTATTAATGTCGTTTATATTATTTATTTTGTTCGTGTTATTCAAATTTGTTCTGAATTTCCAACAGTGACAATTTGGGGAACAATGCAATCATACTAAGTATATTAGCAAAAATATTAAAAAGTAAGTGCTTTCGTATAAATGATTGCCTTTTTAAAGTGTAAAGTACGTTTATCTGAAATAAACAATAACTTTATTATACAGTACAGCAGGCAACCCTAATACCCAGTCATAGCAAAATACCTCGTTACAGAGGCACGTACATTATCACAAACAGTTTTTAGGATGATACTGTAATTTTATGACTATGAGTGTGCAAGCAGTGATAGCCTAATGGTTAAGAAACTCGGCTTTTTGGTCCGAGATTCAAAACTCTGATTTTTTAAAGTTATGTGCGTATTAGAAATTAATTATCACTTGCTTAAACGGTGAAGGAAAACATCGTGAGGAAACCTGCATACCTAAGAAATCTTAAAAAAAAAGTTTACAAATGTATGTGTCTACCAATACGCACTTGGCCAGCGCGGTGGACTATGGCCTAATCCTTCTCATTATGAGAGGAGACCTGTGCTCAGCAGTGGGACAGTAATGCGTTGCTGACGATGATGGATGATGATTGTAATGTTGTTGATTGTTATTATAATGTTATTTTGTTATTCACATACGAGTTAATAGTCTTGTATTTATCTTTGTTATACAGGGAGTCTAGAGACTAAATCCTAAGCACATAATTACATTTGAGGAATTAGAAATTATATCATTTGTCAACAACAAAAAAATATGCGAGGAAATACCCTGAAAATTTTCTATAACATCTTCAAAAGTATATTAAGTAGGTATATGAAGGAGGAATATGTCCTAAACTTTCCTCTTTCTGAGAGGAAATATGTTAGGAGGATACAACAATTAATCAAAATTTGTTTGCTGACGAAAAACAGTTACCTATTTCAGAAAAGTTTATTAATAAAATAAGTTTCCACCATTTTTAATACCATTTGCTTGAAACATATTAATTTTATCGTTAATCATTTAAGATATTTTTTATAAATAATTGATTTTCACAATAGCAAAAATTTAATTATTTTTCGGTCCTTCTAATATTAAGTAGGTATAGTCAGCGTCAGCGCCAACCTGCTAGTCCGCTCTGAAGTTGTTGCGAGCAGGTGATTCATACAATTTGCTATGGCGACGCGATTCATTTCTATATTCAGAGCGGACTAGCAGTTTTACGCGGACTATGCCTAAAAAAACATGTTCACGGCCACTCTAAAGAATTGTGTCTAAGTATAATTTCCTAAAGAATCATATCAAGACTAATTAAAACTGAAACAATGCTACATACCATGTTCATTTTTAAGGCGAGATTTTATCATTTTTCATTTATATTTTCAAGTTCAAATATGAATAAATTATTGTTGTATACACAATGGAAGTACTGATGGAACATAATTACTTATTCATTGTTAATTACGTTTTGTTCGCGATTATTTCGCGCATTAGTAAGATGTTAATCCAATTGTTTAAGTTATTTGATTAAAAATTATATAAGTATGGGAATGACATAACCAAACAGCATAATTACATGATTACGAAACCACAATTTAGATGAATCCAACGATACCTCTTATTATAAAATGGCACGGGCACTGGGCACGAGTCTCCTCTCAGAATGAGAAGGATTAGGCCATAGTCCTCCGCGCTGGACAAGTGCGAATTGGTAGACTTCACATATCTTTAAAAAATTTTTTTAAAGATTTCTTAGCTATGCAGGATTCCTCACGATGTTTTCCTTCACCGTTTTAAGGAAGTGATAATTAATTTCTAATATGCACATAACTTTGAAAAATCAGAGGTGCGTACCTGGGATTGGAACCTGGGACCCCTCGATTAAGAGGCCGAGATACGATTCGAAAAAAATGCATACGCTCGTAAAACATTACTTTCCGCAATTGATAAAGAAAACATAAATTTCCAGATGATTATAAGAATTTTCAAATGACTATACACAAAAGGCCAGAAACGTTTGATTATAATCAAAATACTTAAATTAAATAAATTTGCAGGAACTTAACTGCCGACCTAATAAATCATATGCAAAATATTCAAATGTAAAAACAGCGAGAACTTAGTTGCCAACCTAATAAATAACTGTCATTAATTTGATTAAACTTTCTCTACTTTTATAGATAAACCGGATTTTATGATTAATTTCGATCGACTATTAGCAACGCTGGTGACTCATATCTTTCGTAGAATATTGAAAAGATATATATTATTTAGCATACTACAAAGTCTCTTATGGTCAACGGCAGACTAAATAGTCTTTTCAGATAGAATCCCTATTTTTGTCTCTATAGTCTCTGGACCAGAATAGAGCTACGGTATTCCCTGTCTGTCGTAAGGCGACTAAAAGGGGGCTGTCAGGGTTGCAGGCAGAAAAGTAGGAGCTTAACTGCCCAGCGAGCGACTCCCGAAAGGACGACCGTCTTTCTCACGTTGTTGAAAAACAAGAGAGAATCCCTATTTAATGTTGGTTACTGTTAATGGATTGCATACTCGTTTCCTACATAAATGCCACTAAAAAGTGAGTAACATTTGTTGTTCAGCTTTTATTTTGAAGGTAATAGAACCTTTCATGGTTCAACTCCGGCCGCATCACGATCACAGCACACCTATTTCTGCCTAACAACATTATTAAGCGCTGCTGTATTCTGGTTTGAAGACTTTGGTAAGGGATTAATTTTTCCGAAGGGTCCCAACTTAGTTCTCAGGGGTAGCAACGCATCTGCAGCCAACCTTAGGTAGACGTAGGAATCTAAACATATCCAAGGTCGACAGTGACTGTACCATCAGTACCCTTACTATGAGTTTTTACGTTTTGACAAATATGACTGTTTTGGTATTTGTTTACGTATTTGCCCATACAATTTCCAATCAGCGCCCCTAGCGGATTATATCAGAACTATAGTGTCAGTAACAAAACATTAAATGTATAAATTGTCTCTCTTTTTTGAGAACATGTGAGGGCGACAAAAAGACTTGACTGAAGCAAACGGAACAGAATAATGGATTGAGTAAACGTAACGTAAAATTGTGGGATGTTTCGAAAACTCATGGAGGGTAAAAACTAAGGGTACAGGTGGACTGCATGTTCGTTTCCTACTTAATCATACTTACTAAGAAAATTATTATAATTTTTATTCAACTTTTATTAAATGGACTTTCTCCACGACATTTTTTATGTAAGATTTTTAGACCAACCGGACTTTTGTGATTCATTTAAGACCAACGACACTTATGAGTCACCTCTGACGGATATTGACATACATTATTGATTTAGGATGTAGGTTATTGACAGAGCCTTCAATAATAAATAAATTGTATTGTCTGTACCCTTAGTATGAGTTTTTACGTTTTTACAAAAATGACTGGTTTTCTATTTGTTTATGTATTTGCCCATACATTTCCAATCAGCGCCCCCAGCGGACTGTATCAGAACTGATTGGAAATGTATGGGAAATACGTAAACAAATACAAAAACGGACATTTTTGTAAAAACGCAAATACTCATTACTAAGGGTATTGTTCGTAATCAACATACCGGCCATTTTCTTAGCATAAAGTGCTTTATTGACAAAACCATTTAAGTGGATTGGTAATTTTATTGGCAATAAATAAATATATACTTATTACTTAGTATTTCTTAAGGACATTGTGAAGTTAATTGTGAAATAATTTTTGCGGTCATTAAACTCAAATTAGCATGCAGTCCACTGATGGTAAGTGGCTACTACCCATGGACATCCGATATCAACTTCAATTAAGATTAGAGTCCAACTGCTAAGTTGAAACACCTCCGATTAGTATGTCTCCCTTACCACTGCCCTTAACACTGCTGTTATTAGGCAGAAATATGAGTGGCGGTGGTTAGGGAACGTACCCATACTACGTGACCTATTTTTTAATATTTTTCGACCCCTCCCCCCTCCTGTGACCACCCGTAGTATATGCTAAGACACCCCCCCCCTCCTCAAATTGTTACGTAGTATTAGAGATGGGTTGTACTAGGTGAACTGCGATTAGGTATGCCTTAAATGTATGAAAAAAAAACGGGAACCATGTCATGAATCGACGCGACGAGCAAAAGCAGCCGATCGTACAACGACATTATTGTATACGCCTGTAACACGGATTCTCGTCGACTTGCTTGCTTGCGAGATTTCTTTCCATGAATTTTACTACGTGACAAAAATCTAAGCCAGGGTCCTGTGATTTAGCGTAACATTTTAAAGACCTCCCTCCCCGCCCTAAATGGATCACGTAGTATAGGTACGTTCCCTTACTCTGGTGTCGAACCACAAGGGGCCTTTATTATAAGTAAAGGTAGTAGCATAAGTAAAGATAAGTATAGGTAACTGAAATATTCCATATACCTACTCCATATAACCTTTTCAAACCAATTTAGGAGAATTAGAGAGGGAATATTCGGGAAAATTAAACATTAAAGAAATGAATCGGGAAAATTAAACATTAAAGAAATGATAAAATAAAATAATTAAACGCAATAACATCAAAAATAAAGTAACACATTTAACATCAACCTATTCGTACTTTATTATCGGGTACCAATCTCCTTTCAGAATAAAAAGGGCTTAAGGAACAGCTAATAAAATACCTTAGAAATAGATGATCAAAAAATATTGGTGGTCATTGTTTTATGTAAAACCTAAAACTATAATAAATTACTGATTGTCGTAATCCATCACATGGAAAAGCAAGTTACTTGGTTTAGACATGAAATCTTTGGTTCGATCCCTGCTGAAGTAAGCAGCGAGTGTGGGAAACAGAAAAGTCATCTTATTTAAAAAAAAATTATGTATACATATATGTAAATTTTGTAAATAAGTTGTTTTATATTTATAGTTTAATTTATTTCTTTTCATTTTCTGTAAGTTTAATTATAATTGTAAATATTTTTCAGTTGCATGCTAATATAAAAGGTATAAGTTACAAGTAAAAAAAAAAAAGGAAGTACTAAAAGAGACCATATGTGAAGAGTACTTCATTTTATTGCTTTAAAAAAATATGTAACAATAAAATAATAATAACTTTATTGACACAAAAATTGTAAGTACATTTCAGAAGTTTGAAGCCTCTGGTTCCTGAGTTAGTCAAAACTGTGTTTCAGGAACCAGCGTCTTCTCCCATTATCCAGTAATATATCACTAACATAAACAGACATTGAAACGAAAATAATTTAAATATGTTTGTGTGTATATATGTGTTTCTCGTCAATGCTTAAAAGGGTCTAGTCTCCCTAAACCTCTCCCTTATACCCGCCGGCATATATAATAACAAATACAATACGTATAATATCAAAGTAAAAAATATCTGTTCATAGACGTTGTAGGTCTTATCCAACCAAAACAAAAAGTCAAAGTTGTTAACCCACGCCACGGGGTGGCGAACAGGAAAACGTTATCTAGTAGAGGAATTCCGCTCAGGGCAAAAACTTTTCCTCGTATCTCGTTAAGTATGTTACAGTGAAGAATTTTGTTTGATTTTATAAGATGGTAACAAATTACGATTTCGGCTTCTTGATCGAAGGGTCCGAGGTTCAAATCCCAGGCCACTGATTTTTGGAAGTTATGTACGTATTAGAAATTACTGCAGGGGACGGGTCTCCTCTCAGAATGAGAGATTAGGCCATAGTCCACCGCGCTGGTCAAGTGCGTATTGGTAGACTTCACATACATTTGATTTTTTTTAAGATTTCTCAGGTATGCAGGTTTCCTTACGATGTTTTACTTCACCGTTTAAGCAAGTGATAAGTAATTTCTAATACGCACATAACTTTAAAAAATCAGTGGTGCCTGGATTTGAATCTCGGACCCCTCGATCAAAAGGCCGAGTTTCTTAACCACTAGGCTATCACTGCTTTTTTTTCAAAATTAATAAATAAACCAAAATAATCCCAATGACGTCACTGATTGTCTCACATATATTTTGCAATTTCGTAAAGAGATCTCAAAAACCGCACCTACGATATATCCTTAAGACGGAGTGACACACCTGACCCAGTCTGACGAAAGGAAGTGAAAGTATGGGGAAAACACGTTAGCGGAAACTTTTTATGTGTTACACGTACCTGTGTTTTGATTTTATGCTTTTATTTTATAATATAGGAGTAGAAGATGAGCTCCTGTCCACCTGATGGTAAGTGGCTACTGCCCATCAACATCCGTAATGAACCCTAGATAAGATTAAATTCCTATCTGAGGTCATCCACAGTTACGCCACTACCTGCCTACCTACCTGAGGTCGAAGCTGGAACGCCGCGGAAAAGTATGTTTCACTTACCACACCCTTCAAACCAGAACACAGCAGCGCTTAACACTGCTGTTGTTAGATAGAAATAGGTGTGGCGGTGGTGCCTCCGGAGTCGAACTACAAAGAGTTTTACCACCTTTGCATATATAAATGATTTTATGACAAGGAAAAAGCAGAAATATGGGTAATTAAGCAACTTTTTTTATAATATTAAGGTAGCACAATTAAATTAAAGCTAAACAATTAAAGGTGGTAGAAACCTGTGGTTCGACTCCGGCGGCACCACTGCCACACCTATTTCTGTTAAGTGCTACTTTGTTCAGATTTGAAGGGCGTGGTAAGTGAGACATACTTTTCCCAGGTATTCTAGCCATTACTTTTCAGTCACATCTATGGCCGATCTCAGGTAGTAATCTGGTCTTGTATGGGGTTGATTACGGATATCCATGCGCAGTAGCTATTTATCATCAGCTGATAAATGACTATTTAACGTATTATCTGTAATTAACTTCATTTTCTGTAACCAACTTCAATAGATCAAATTATTTATTTATTTTACTGCGCAGTGGCTATGGCAATTCTAGAGATTCTAAGGAAGATGGCCCCCTATAATGGACTTTAAAGACTTAAAGGTTAATGGATGAACCCTACCTTAGTTTAAAACCTCAAGGTTCCTCCAATGTTCGATATTGTGTGCATGTAACAAGTAATAATACATAATTTAATTGTCACTACAAACTTGTTTGTTTTTTAAATATATATTTCTTTTTATTTAATGCACAGTGGTAATTTAAGATTTCAGGGGTGGTCTGTACCCCCAAACCTCTCCTCCCTTCCCCCTGCCACGACTTTGACTACAAAGTGCTAAGTGGAATAGATTCTCGACTTCCATTTCCAATTTGTAACAACCAATTTCACTTTTATACATCACCTCCTAACACATCACGCTAATTCGTTTCGCCTGTCACAGAAATCAGTCAACAGCCGGGGAAAGTTTTCTAACTTTTAATTTCATTTTGACAACAATGGCGGCTTGACAGCTGTCAATTTTGAAGTTACAACAGTGTTTTGTTCGTGTAATTGGGTGTTGACGAAAATAAGATAAATCAGTAATTGACATTATATTGTATGGATCTCTCCGTGGTTTGGATGCGTTGGCGCCGCCTTCTTTCTTGCAGTCTTAGGCTGTGTTTTCACTACTTTTTTCGTAATATGTGTGATGTGTCAGATATTGAGCACCACACAAACTATGAATCAAAAGTCCATAAACTTACGCAAGTGAAACTACATAATTAATATAAAAACCCGAAGGCTTAAAAATATAGTTTATAACACTTCCATAATTTAGATGAATCCAACGATACCTCATATGCTAAAATCCGTCAAGCCGGTTGAGCTGTAGGACATGCCAAAGAATGAAACATTATCCTTCACAATGTAAAAGTAAAAATAACAAGAATATAATTATAATTGCATTAAGAAGTATGTAACAAATTTGAAAAATATTGGCGTTCTTTGTTTGCTCCAAATATAGGGAACTTAAGTTGTAATACATTTACCGTCTATCGACAGACCGCACTACACAATTATGATTTTTGAAAATAGATTTCCATTTTATTATAGAAGTAGTAATAAAATAGAGTAAACTTAGAACAGTACTTTAAATGAACAAATTTACACGTCCTATTAAAATATAGTAAAATATATTACCTTGTAAGTAGTCCAGGTTGAGAATCACAGGGCCAGCGGTCACCGAACTCAAATTTAAACACACTTGTAATAATATTACCGCGAACGTAAAGTTCAGCCATATTACGCGAAAATTGTCCACCAAATTCACAACGAAACACTTCCTATGTAAACTGTCACTCCTGTACACTTTCACTTCATCCTCCGTTACTGCTATCCTAGGATGAACGGGATGGAGAGGATGGCTGTAATGCCACGTGTTTATTGGCGGACCCATCTTGTTTTTTTTTTGTGTTTGTTAAATGCTATGATTTTGTCATCTTGTGAAGGTGATGACGAGTTTCTGAAACAAAGAAAAATATTAATAGTTAAGTAAAATATATTGAATTGTAACAAATAAAAATTAAAATAGATATTTGAAGTATGCTCCTGATGTATTTAAATAAAATCCAAATTTGAGTCCATAAATTGCTCAGGAGACAAGAACTCTTATTTTGTAAAAAAATAATTGAATAAATAGAGTTTTCACATTTGCATGACATTGCCAGAATGGTTCGTGCCGATGGACAAACAGATGGTTTTTTTGGTCTTTTATTTATCATATTTCATCTTCATTATATTTCATCTTTTGTCATTAAATGAAAGATATTAATTACTTAAGAAAACATTTTTTGATTTCAGAAAAACAGTCCCATTTTATTTATTTTACTGTTATCAAAATAGTATTCAAATTTTAACGCAATAAATTGGTTTCATCCGAGAATGAATCTGCGACTAGACAACAATTATTTATGTATTTAGATAATACATAAATCATTGTTGATATTAATATATCGTTGCTATTAATATATCGTTGCTACACAGCCTCTACAAATATAGAAAAGTATCCAACTCAACGGGCTAATAACTTTTTTTATAATATAGTAGTAGCAGACTAGCATGCAGTCCATCTGATGGAGTGGCTACTGCCGCCCATGGACCTCTGTAATCAACCTCAGGTAGCATTAAATATTTCTACCTGAGGTCGGCCACAGATGCGCAGTTTTCTCTGAGGACTAAGCTGGAACGCCCCGGAAAAGTATGCCTCCTTACCACACCCTTCAAACCAGAACACAGCAGCGCTCAACACTGCTGTTACTCGTATGAGGCAGAAATATGTGTGGTGGTGGTGCTGCCGGAGTCGAACCAGAAAGTGTTTAACCTTCAAATAATCACTACAGACACTATAGCTTTTCAACCAGTTAATTGGTTACAACCGGGAATGAACCTGCAACTCTACACAGCCTCTACAAACATACTAAAGTAAGTAACTAAACTGGCTAATAACTTACATAGATAATTAGTTATCTCTCCTCATTAGTCAGTAAAACAAATTTGTTTCTATCAGTATCAAATCGTTGCTATTAAACCTAACCAACCTGTTCTCGATACCGGGAATACAGGAAGTTGCAGGATACAGTTATGAATCCTGCTAGCGACTGGTTTCTTGGGAGTTTGATCATTGGTATAGTTCTAAGTCTAGGAATTGAACTCAAATCAAATAAAATCAATTTCAAAATAGGTTCTTTACAGAGCACTTTTTGAAAGTCAGTAAAACTACCACCACTTCACAAGGTGTTTTGTTATGGAGAAGAAGCGGCGAAAGAAACTCCATAACACACATCTTTTGAAAAATGTTTTTTTTCTCATACTCACTTCTCTCACTCATACCAATCTTCGCTCAGTTGCCTCAATATTACCAGCATCATAATAAAAACACATTTTTTAAAACCCCACGACAGTTAAAACGTAATTGAGAAAGGATAAAATAATTTAAAAAAAAGCCTGACTTAGATAACGACGTCGCATATGAACAAGAGAGTATTCATTTTCATAGCACGTACCTATTTGGATCTCGAATGTGTAGATGTGGCAAAAAAAATTTAACAAAAAAATACAACCGACTTCTATGTACTACAAAGTAAAAAATAATTGAAATAAATGTTGGTTTAGTACATATTTTTGAAGTCGGCGCTCTATATATTTCGTTGGATAACGATGTAAACAGCGTGTCTAATATGAGCGCCGACTTCAGAAGTATGTTTATCTGCAACTTTCTATGAACTTACTGTAAAAACCATATTTGTACGCCGAAATGGTAAAATAAGAGGATTCTTGTATCTTAGGACACATTTCACCAGAGTTTTGTAGCTTATTTGGCAAAGAAAGATGTTTGATTTGATTTACCTAATAAGAAACGCAACAAAATCCAGCGAGGGCTAGGAGTGACTTGTTACCCTTTTCTAGGGTTCCGTACCTAAACGGTAAAAACGGAACCTTATTACTAAGACTTCGTTGTCTGTCCGTCTGTCACAAGGCTATATCTCCGGAACCGGAATAGATAGACACATGAAATTTTTACAGAGGATGGATAACGGTGGCCGCTATAAAAACAAATACTAAAACTAAAAAAAGTTAAATATTAAAGGGCGTCTCCATACAACAAACCGGTATTTTTTGGCATTTTTCGATCTAACCGTTAAGCCGTACTAGGGAAACGGTTGATTTTGTTTACAATTCGTTTACTATTACTGATAAATACAAATAAGAGCCATAAAACATATTTTAATATAGTTATTTTAATGTTATTATACGTTGTTACTCAATGATCATCACCCCAACGCCATCTATTGTTGTCTGATAATTAAATATTTTTGAAAATAATAAAATGAGTAAAAAGATGTAAAAAAATGAACATTTGGCGGTACGGAAGCCTCCATGTGCGAGTTCGACTCGTACTTGGCGAATTATTTTATTTATAAAACTCTTAGGCGTGTATGTTTCTCACTATTTTCCGTTACCGTCAAAGCAAATGATAACTAAGTTAGTTAATAAGTTATAACTAAATCCATCTAACGACTGTCATATCCTACCCTCCCGATATATGATATGGAAATAAAATTACGAACGATGACTCAGACATTTCTCTAACGAAACATCCTGTATATTAAACCTTGCAAATTGCACGGCACCGCTAGGAAAATAGCCGAACCGTTAGACTGAGTACTAGGTAAGCTTAAGTGAGAATAAGTGATTTTGTACAAGAACTTTGAAATTATATTCACTTAATAATGATGTTTTTGGGGTCATAATTTGACATTGAAACATTTGAAGGTGGCAGAACCCTTTGTGGCTCGACTCCGGCGGCACCACCGCCACACCTACTCGTATTCTGCCTCATAACAGCAGCGTTAGGCGCTGCTGAGTTCTGGTTTAAAGGGTGTGGTAAGGAAGACATACTTTTCTGAGGCGTTCCAGCTTAGTCCTCAGGGGTAACGGCGCATATAGATGCGATCTCTGATAGGAATATCTAATCTTATCTGGGGTTAACTATAGATGTCCATGGGTGACAGTAACCATTTACTATCAGGTGGACTGCATGCTCGTCTACTACTCCTATACGAGAAGTTTATGGTACTAAGTACTAGGTAAATAAATCTTTTAATTAATTTTAACAATATATTTAAATATTTTTAGCCTGTAAGCAGTACTTAGGTAGTGTTTTAAATAAACAATCATTTCTATGGTTGCCAAACAGTTTATAAGGTTTCAAGATAATAGTAGAATTATTTACTCTTATAATAATAAAAATAAATTAGAATCATTTGAGTACTAAAAAAACAGACGAAAACAAAACAAAATATATTATTATTTTCACCATGGGATTACTTTTTAGGTTAAAATAAGTTACAACGTCGTTTAAAAAACCTTAACAATGTTATGCTTTCCAACAGAAATGAGGTAACCAGTAAAAAGAGACGTAAAACATCTAATTAAGAACAGCAGTAGAAAAACACGTAAAAACACTTTCTGTGATTAGTTTTAAACTTTTACAGCAGTTGAGCTGTTGCTTTGAGGGCAAAGCAATTTTGTAACAATTGAACAAGTTAACGTACTTTTTATCGCCAACCCACTGCTGGGCACAGGCCTCACAGAGTGTGGGAAGCCTTTCCCATTGCTGGGAACTATTCTCCTCTCACTCGGCCTCTCGAACGAGGGGTCCGAGGTTTAAATTCTAGGCACGCACCTCTGATTTTTCAACTTTGATTTTACGTATTAAAAATAAGTTATCACTTGCTCAAAAGGTCAATGAAAACATCGTGAGGAACCTGCGAGATTTATATAAAAAAATCTCAAAGGTATGTGAAGCTATATGCACTCGGCCAGCTCGATGGATTATGACCTAATCTTTCTCATTCTAAGAAGAGACACGTGCCCAGCAGTGGGACAGTAATGGGTTGATGACGTGACGTTCTCCTCTCAAAGTGAGTGCGTTCAGACCAAAATCCACCGCACTTACTTAGTGCGGATTAGTACACTTCACACGTTTTTGAGAACTTTTTTAATAGAAAGCTTAGACAGGGTTCCTGCTATTTTCATGTACCGTTTAAGCAAGTAGTAATTAATTTCAAATAAGAGAATAACTTGCCGTTCAATTTATGTTGCGTAAGATTCGAACGCCAGACCTTAACATAGAGTAGCCCAACTTTATCACCTAGTGGTTAAGAAACTCGGCCTCTTAATCGAGGGGTCCAAGGTTCAAATCCCAGGCACCTCTGATTTTTCAAAATAATATGCGTATTAGAAATTAATTATATCACTTGCTTAAACGGTGAAGGAAAACATCGTGAGGAAACCTGCATAGATGAGATCCTACAAAATAAAAAAAATCAAAGGTATGTGAAGTCTACCAATACGCACTTGGCCAGCGCGGTGGACTATGGCATAATCCTTCCCATTCTGAGAGGAGACCCGTGCCCAGCAGTGGGACGTAATGGGTTGATGATTAATTATATGTTCAAAGTGATTGAAACTGTAATATTTTTACATACGATAATCTACTTATTAGGTCTTCCAATCTTTACATTTACATTTACATTTACATTTTTACATATATGTAGATTAGTCCGCGCATTGCTACGAAACTAATCTGATTGATTCTAGAATGAATATACTCGTATTTGTGTGACCTCAAAAAATTAGACTCCTAATCTGATTCATACCTGTTTTTGATTTCGTTTTGTTGACTAATTTCGTATCTATAAAAATAATCTTTCATAATTTGGAGTTAAATTTTAATAATAAATTCACTACCAAACCCGACAGATATTTATACTTGTCAGAAATCTGTGGTGGGTAAAACATTAGATCGACGATTCGTGAGATGAAACTTTATTATTTACGAGATTATATGACGAAATATGTAATATTTATCGCAATAAATTCGGTCGTTCTATTGACACAATTTTCGATATTTTTGTAAGGCTTAATAGATAAAGAACGCCTATTTTTAATCTTAATTATTTGACTTACAACATTTACAGCTATTTAATCAATCTTTAGGTTTTATTGGATGCCTTAAAATATTTATTTACCTCATAAAACGCAAACATTAGTAAGTAATGCAGTCAGTCAGACACGCAGTAGCAACATAAAAAATATAAACAGCCATAGACAAACCCAACCCTGAAGGTAAGTACACTCGATCACAAAAATTGAAAAGCATACATAATCTGTGGTAATCGGCACAGATACTATGACGGAAATGTGTGTCACTCGCCCGTCGTACCGTTAGCCGACTGTTAGAGCGTGTGAAAGTTGTGGACGTACGCAACCCTGATGCCATTTACCCCTTCATTTATTTGATTATTTATTTCAGACAATATAAACAAAGATACTCGTACAAAAGTAGAATTGAATACAGTGGTCCATATCATATATACCTTACAGACTGACATACATCTTTGTATATATATATTTCTTATGTGCGTGTGTATGTCACTGAACTCCTAAACGACTGGACTGATTTTGATGAAATTTGTTGTGTGTGTTCAAGGGGACATGAGAATGGTTTAGATTTATAATTTAGTCCATGGGAAAAGGTTTTTTTAATTAATTTTTAATTCGTAAGTAGTTATAGAATCGGAAACTATGCATTTGATCAAGTGATCTTTAGCAAAGTTGTCGTCCAAGAGCCCACGACGGTGGGAGTTGGTAAAACCAATTTTCGACAGATGACACCACTGTCACTCCAATGCAGGTACAAATTTTCCGTTTTATGTATGTCATATTATTTCTTTAAAATGCGGGCGAAGCCACGGGGCACCACTAGTTCTATATAAATTACGACTTACACTAACCACAGAGCGCTGCGCACTTCACTATCATTTAGATTTGAAACCTAAATCGCTATTTACATGACATCTCAATATACATGTGTACACAGTACAGTACACTTAACCCAGTAAGTCAGCGAAGCAGCGTAATCCGAACATTATAGATTAGTGAGATTACGCAAAACAGTTATGTTACATTTCGTATTTTCCAGTTGTGATTCGTTGGAGATCCTGGAGGCCATGTAGCTTTGACGGCCACCGAAGGGTTTTAGTGGTTGAAAACTCCATATAACCTTTTACATATATCGTTTTAAAGGTTGCCCCCTTGTCGACAAAAAGTACTAACCCGTTGGCGTTCGTTGATGTCTTTTATATGGACAAATTGTTTGAATGTATATGAGTTCGGTGGTATGGTTAAAAAGTCAAAATAGTTTTCTTAATTTCTTTTAAACCATGACTTAATTATCGGCCTGGATTGAATTTGGAACCGTTATGGATGAATCATCTAAGTCTTTTTGAGAATCAAACCTGGAATCTTCCACGTGTAGTCAGTCAACGTGTAGTCACGTTCGGTATGTGGTCGAATTTAAACATAATCAGATTTCTTTTCATTTTTTTATAATATAGGAGTAGCAGACGAGCATGCACTCCACCTAATGGTAAGTGGCTACTGCAAGTGACATCTGTTACCAACCCCAAATAGGATTAGATATTCCTACCTGAGGTCGGCCACAGATGCGCCACTACCCCTGAGGACTAAACTCGAACGCCTGGAAAAGTCGCCCTTACCACACCCTTCAAACCAGAACACAGCAGCGCTAACGCTGCTGAAAACGGTGGGGCGGCGGTGCCGCCGAAGTTGAACCACAAAAGGTTCTACCACCTTTAAACCATAGTTTTTACTTATGCATAATACTACCACACCAAAAAATAGGCAAAAATAAAATATACTCAATTGTTTCTTTCTTTGTAGATCTGACTAAATAATGTGACCAACTTTCTTTTCAAGTCATCACTAATAACCTCCTATGATTAAAACACCCAAACAATATTTTAAGGCTAAAATCGAGTGCTAGGACTATCGTGATTAAGGCTGTAAAGCAGGTTATACCCGACACCTCGTTAGGTCCCGTTAGCTAGATGAAAGGACATTTCAACAGAGCCTTCCGCAGCCTTAGTGTATAAACGCTTCGCAAATATTTTTAGCATCATTTCCGTATGTTATGTAGGATCTAAAAATAAACGTCTAAATGTTTTATTTACGATAGTTTTGCAGATTTATTTTTAAATGCCAATAATCTATTTGAGCTTCGCAAGGCGTTTCTTAAAATGATAATCAATATATTTTATTCACGTACATTGCCTCAGAATTCTTTTTGAACGTCATTAACCTTTTTTTTGTTTACGAGGGGGGAAACCTTTAAAGGATACCCGACGATGTGGGAGCGACGCCGGGCTATGTGGGATTTTTACCGCACTAAAACCCGCGGCCCCCGGTGGCCGTCCTTAATATGCATTTTTATGTGGGTAAAAAATTAAAGTTATTCTTATGAACAGTGGAAGAACCTTTTCTGCTATTAAGTGGCCGTCTGACCGTGGACATCTGTAATCAAGTCCATATAGAACAGGTTCTATCTGAAGGCGATCACAAATACTTTGCCAGTCCTGATAACTGAGATGGTCGCATCCTATGTAAGGCAGCCTCCCACACCCTTCTAACGGAGAACTCCTCCACGGAAGGCTACACTGGGATAAGACAGGAGTGACTACTGCTTCCACAGGAGAAATGTCCTCAAAATACAGAAAACATCTAACTTTTGGGTCAGTAACTTATTACCTACTTATTTCCAAACAGTATTACGTGTGTTTTTCCAGTGTTGAAATAATTTGTTGACAGTAATTTTTGCAAGACGTCACGAATGAAATTGTTTCTTTTAATTCGAAAAATAATTGGGGGCCTCCACTGTTTCATTGCGCCAGGGCCTCTACACCTGGCTTCACGCTAGATATACTGGTAGGTACTAGATATAGCCTTCCTGTTCGATACATGTGTAAATGGATACTTTCTTAATAATTACACCTCCTTTTATTCAAAAATCTAATACAATTAGAACAGTCTACAATACAGTCACAGAAAAGCTAATGATATTTTATTCTTCATTGATAAAACGTATGAATTATTGTCTGTCAACTCTATCGTACGATATCGTTATCGCACGTGCCTCGAATACGCCAGAATCAATTATGGTCATAAGTGTATTGTGTGTTAATTTATCACTTTGAATTCAGATTACAGTTAGTCGCAGTTCCGAATTTATTTTTACACTGGCTAATTTATTCGCACTTTGCTGTGGCTTAATTTGATATTAATTATTCGGGCAAATAATTAATTTTTCGTTTTCGTATTCTTCTAGGAATGTTTTCCTAGAAGAATACGTACTAGAAGAATACCTTACTATGGGGTGTGTAAAAATAATTGGTCTTGAAATGTAGTCATTCATATAGTGATAGTCAAGTGGCTAAGAAACTCGGCCTCTCGATCGAGGCGTCCGAGGTTCAAATCCCAGGCACGCACCTCTGATTTTTCAAAGTTATATGCGTATCATAAATTAATTATCACTTGTTAAACGGTGAAGGAAAACATCGTGAGGAAACCTGCATACCTGAGAGATTTATAAAAAAATCTCAAACGAACGTGAAGTCTACCAATACGCACTTGGCCAGCGCGATGGACTATGGCCTAATCCTTCTCATTATAAGAGCAGACCCGTGCCCAGCAGTGGGACAGTAATGGGTTGCTGATGATGATGATTTCATTCATATTAATGAACTATTCAAAAGTTTTCTTATTTAAAGTCAGATGTTTTTGTAATTTTATATGGCGTGTATATACGGTGGAAAAATTCAGTTTACTGATGTACTCTGTGAGCTTGATAGATGGCGTCGTACTCGTATAATAAACCTTATATTCTCAATCCACACGAACAAAGTCGCAGGCACACCTTGTGTTATAATAAATTATTACCCAATCAAATTACAATGTAAAAGATACTTTTAAAATAATGATTATTATAAGGAAGTCACAATAAATTACTTTAAGAAATGTATTATTTTCAGAAGACATTTAAGAGGTTTAATGGGTTTTATGACATTTTCATTAACATAATAACATATTACGAAGCTTCCTCGTGAGAAAAGTACGCGTGTGAATTATTTTAGTGTAATTGTCCTTTTAAAGAATATAAAAGATTTTATCTAAGTATGTAATTAATAAAAATGAAGTAACTTCTAAATAATTACATTTACGCTATTCACATAGTAATAACAGTTGTTACAACTGTTTGTCTATGGTAATATAAAGATTTTAATCAATTGTTT
The DNA here is from genome assembly GCF_041222505.1 of Epargyreus clarus. Lineage (NCBI taxonomy): Eukaryota > Metazoa > Arthropoda > Insecta > Lepidoptera > Hesperiidae > Epargyreus > Epargyreus clarus. The sequence continues at coordinate 4,209,830 of NW_027332224.1, forward strand.
TCTTAAATTACCTAGCTGTACTTTACAATTTATTATTTCATTTTCTTACAACCTTTATAATTTAGGAGTAAAACATTATTAATAATTTATGTAAAGGCGTTCATTATTTTACGATATATCGGTCCCGTTTAATACTTTTCAAAATATATACCAAACAAATAATTGATTCTCTTATATATAAAACTCTCGTGTCTCAATGTTAGTTATCGTACTCCTCCGAAACGGCTTTACCCATTTTCACCAAATTTTATATGTATATTCAGTAGGTCTGAGAATCGGCTACAAACTATTTTTCATATTCCTAAGTGATAAGGGTTGTTAACCCTTAACATTTTTTTTATTATATGGCAACACAACGTTTGCCGATCCAGCTAGTCAATAAATAATTATAATAATTTACTTCTTCGCAACTAGACATTTAGAAAACTAATCTAAGATCACTATTTAATGGCCAATTTCATCTGTCGTTTTTTGTGTGACGGTGTGCATGGACATGTAAAATTACTGGCATCTCTAACGAGCATAAAGAATACACGTTTAAAAATAGAAAAAGTAAATCAACACAGATTATGTTCAACCAATGCCCTCATTTTATGCAAAAAATCATAGAGAAATATGCGGGTGAATTGCTAAACTCGTAATTTTGAAAGCAATATTAGAGTCACTTATCTATTAAAGTATGTTATATAAAAGTTATATAAAAGTTGTTATAGTTTAAAGGTGGTAGAATCCTTTGTGGTTCGATTCCGGCAGCACCACCGCCACACCTACTTCTGCCTAATAACAGCAGTGCTATGTGCTACGTTGTTCTGTTTTGAAGGGTGTGGTAGGGAGACATACTTTTCCGAGGCGTTCCAGCTTAGTCCTCAGGGGTAGCGGCGCATCTGTGGCCGACCTTAGGTAGGAATATCTAATCCTATCTGGGGTTGATTACAGATGTCCATGGGCGGCAGTAGCCACTTACCATCATTTCTATATTCAGAGCGGACTAGCAGTTTTACGCGGACTATACAACAAATTAGCAACAGACACTATTAAATTACAATATAATTACATTAAACTTTACAATTAAAAATAAATTACGTATGATACCTAACTTTAAAACGGCATATATTTTTCGAACCTCTTAATAATTTAGAACAGATCCACATGATACCATGAGTACTTATTTCAATTGACTTACATCGAGATAAGGTCGAGATAGCAGGTTCTGGCGGGGTCATTAACCCCGCCTCGGGAAAGTGTGGTACCAACTTAGATATTTACAAAAGGAACCTTAGGGCTGCCCTTATTTCTACAACGTTAAAATTTCCCTAAAGTAGAAATATGTTTTCTTTTTTGTATAATATTAGCTGACCCGGCAAACGTTGTTTTGCCATATACATAAAAAAATGGTAAGTGTGAACAACTCTTATCACTTAGGGGTATGAAAAATAGATAGTAGCCGATATTCTGACCTACTGAATATGCATATAAAATTTGGTGAAAATCCGTTTCGGAGGAGTAACGATAACGATAACTAACATTGTGTCACGAGAATTTTATATATAAGTAGAGGTCCCCCTTTACTCTTTTTCCCTATTAATACGTTATAACAGCAATGTTAAGCGCTAATGTCTTCTGGTTTGAAGGGTGTGGTAAGGGTGGCACACTATCCCAAGGCTTACCAGCTTAATCCTCAGGTGTAACATCTGTAGCTGTCTTCAGATAGATTTTATTTTATCTAGGGTTGGTTACAGATGTCCATGGGCGACAACAGCCTTGCAATCTTGTATACTTAATCTCAGATAATATTCATATGCCTGAGGTCTGCCATAGAAGTTTTGTTGTATCGAAAACTAAGTTGGAACACCTTGTATTTGTATGTCCCTTCTCACACCCACAAACCACAAACAAACCAACATAGATTTTAACACTGATTTTACAAGGTAGAAATGGATTATATTATACTGCAATTAAAACACTTAAAATTTTCACTAAATGCAATCAAAATCGAGTATGGAAATGCGCACTGCATTTTTTGGCATCATCATATATTTCTGAATGTTTTTTGTGGAGAATTAAATCCTTACTAATATTATAAATCCGAAAGTAAATCTGTCTGTCTGTCTGTCTGGTTGTCTCTTCTTCTCGCCCAAACCACTGAACCGATTTTAATGAAATTTTGTACAAAGATAGTCTGAGACCCGAGAAAGGACATAGGATAGTTTTTGTCGATCGATTTTAGCGATCTAAGATCGATTAATGGGAGAATCGACCTTTTGTACCCAAAACGTCGATTATTTATATCGATATTAGTAAGGATTGAATCGGAAACTATGCATTTGATCAAGTGATGATCTTTAGCAAAGTTGAAGGTACCAATTTTCAGTTTTATGTATGTTAGTATGTTATATTATTTTCTTTTAAACACATAACACGTTATTTTTAATTGACGAAATGGTATATTTTACTGCAGATACGCTGTGATCAAAATTGTAAATGATTTGAAACCATTTACATTTTATAATTTAAGCGAATTTTGATTAAAAAAATCTCATTTACACATCCTCTTTAAGCATAAAAATGTGTTACATAAAATATTTATTTAATCAACACATTATGCACAAGTTTTTATCCCAATTCGCAATAACAGTAAAGAAAACAGGTTTTGCACAAGAACCCATTATATTATCAAAAATATGTTAAATATTTCGATAAGTATAGTCCGCGCCAAACTGCTAGTCCGCTCTGAAGTTGTTGCGAGCAGGTGTAGTCATACAATTTGCTATGGCGACGCGATTCATTTCTATATTCGGAGCGGAATAGCAGTTTACGCGGACTATACTTGAGTACCGCGGTAGATGGTCTTTTCATGGCAAGAAACCCTTGTATAGTTAAAGATAGTACTTCCAAGGTAGTAACAATAATAATGTCTAGCTTTTAGCAGTTCTGCGTTTCGGTGGAAGGGTGTGGATGTACTGACTTACATGAGGCGAGCTTAGCCCTCAGGAGTGGCAACGTATAAGGCTTCAAGTAGAACCTGTTTTATACGGAAGTAGTCACAGATGTCAATAAGCGGCAGTGCCTTACCATCAGGTAGACTGCTAGCTCCAAAATTTTATGAAATTTTAAATTAGGTTTACTTTCTTTTTTCTCATAATATAGGAGTAGCAGACGAGCATGCAGCCCACCTGATGGTAAGCGGCTACTGCCGCTCATGGACATGTTTAATAAAGCAGGACAGAATTAAATATTCCTACCTGAGGTCGGCCACAAATGCGCCATCTCTGAGGTGTGAGGACTAAGCTGGAACGTCTCGGAAAAGATTGCCTCCCTTACCACACCCTTCTTAATAGACTAACTTCAAAAGTGTTGATACAGTTCGCAGCTTCCGTAACGTATGCGGCGTTTCCGTTTCTTGCAATACTCGTAAATTCTCTGAGCAAATTCCTCATAATATGTAAAAGAAAATACTTTTGATATCACAAATAAAAAACAATGTTTACAAACGAAAAAGTATTGCAATAAACAGTACCTACGTAAGATTTCGAATAAATTTGGTAGTAATAATATTATTATATTTATTATGTTGAATGGGTCCGAGAATCAAAACCCAGGCACGCATCTCTGATTTTTCAAAGTTATGTGCGTATTAGAAATTACTTATCACTTGCTTAAACGTTAAAGGAAAACATCGTGAGGAAACCTGCATACCTGACGAATGTTAAAAAAATGTTTTGAAAGGTATGTGAAGTCTATCAATTCGCACTTGGCCAGCGCGATGGACTATAGCCTAACCCTTCTCATTCTGAGAGGAGACCCGTGCCCAGAAGTGGGACAGTAAAGCGTTGATGATGATGAATGTTGAAAGACGGAAACGAAACACTTTGTTTACAACCAAAGGATTTTCCCCTAAACAGCACGTAAGATTTATAAATTTGGAGGTAATAATAAAAGAATGCCGAATGCCGGACGAAATACAATGTTTACAACCCAATGATATTTATATATCATATGTTACAACCAAAGGACTTTCCATTAGATAGCACGTAAGATTTCGAATAAATTCGGTGATAATAATAAAAGAATGCCGAATGCCGGACGAAATCAGTCAGCCGTTCGGTCGGATTCCGAACGGGACCGAGTTTCGATCATTTCACTGACCTACATTCACGCAGACGACCCACGACCGACGTTACGACTTGCGACCCGCTATGCCTTTGTGTTGCCTATTAATTTGTTGCTTACGGAGTTAAAATATTAAATAACTAAGGTTTTTTTTTGTATAGTTAATATAGGTTTTGTTAATATAGGTTTAACTACTGTTGGCTACTTACTAATTGTTTAAAACTTCAAAAAGCTTTTAGATATTTCCCAATTATTTTTAATATGAATTCGTTTAGTGTTTTGTTTTATTGCTTACAAATTAATTGCTTACAAAAATCTTCAATTTTTAACTAAATTATTTTTTTAATATAAATAGTTTGTTGACTATTTATCACTTCAAAATGTTACATCTAAATACATTTTTAATGCTCGTCTCATAATTGGAAAATAACTACTGGTTTATAGTATTGATTAATTAAACAAAATATTATTTGGCTTTCTTCAATAATACTCGTTTTTTAAATGTACCTAATTTTCGGAAACAAGAGTTCAAACTTTCATTTAAAAATAGCATCTTATGTGACCTTTTATCAAAGAATGTAGGGTTTCTATTGAAAACTGGTCAATTATATCTGCTCATGGGAGGAAGTAACTAATTTTATTTATATTTTAAAATAGCAAACAATGTTGGCTCTACATTAATAATTACGCTAGCTCATCATTATTACAAAATCTTTAAAAATAAATAAGTAATGTGACGTATAAAAATATCTATCCCGCATTCCTTCTATATTTTTTATCGATCACCACAAAACAGACACTATTTATTTTTTTAGTAAATGTTGAAACCAACCAGACGTAAGTATGTCTGGTTGGTTTCAACCCGTACCCTTCAAGACCCTATAATCTTCTTAATTTTCTTTTTTTTTATTAAAATGCCTGCTTTTTTGAAGAATAAACTAAATTTCTTATTTATAAACGTCTCTGTCCTCATACATAAGCAAATTAAAAACCAATAATTTAGAAAAAATAACTCGTTTCCAATTTTACAGAAAACAATAATAATAATAGTTTGATTATGACTTTAGTGCGTCTATAAAATTAAAGTTAATAGTTTTAAACTGGTAAATAGGCAAAGGCTAGTCTAGTCTAAAGGCTTTCCTTTAAACGAGTTTGTTTTATTCCCGGCCAGGAAGAGCAACAACCTATGATTGCAGGGCCGTTATACCCGATCGAATGAACACTGATAACTACAGAAAAAACTGCTATTCTTTCAACCATTACAATTACAAACGTATTTTATTACTTTGGCTGTATAATACCAAAGTCATTGCAAATAAAAAAAAACTTAATCCTTTTTTTCATAGATAATTAAATTCACAAAAAAACTTAAGTAGTGTTGCTAAAAATACAAGAGAACGGTTAATATGAAATCGATTTTATATTCACCTGTTTAACGGACACCAAGACGAATGAATACTCTCACAATCACAGCGAACTCATTATCCACGGCACTGAGGATTTAACAGTTATTCGTACTAAAAGACGAATTAACAACTGGCAACTAATCGCTCGTGAAAAAAAAAGTTTCGAGTAAATCTACGATTGACAATCGATGTTTGACAGTTCGCGCGCGCGCTTTTTTATTTTTTTTCTTGTTTTTTTTTTAAGAGGCACAGGCGTTCGCCGCGGAGCCTTGACCGCAGCGTACTGCCAGTAAACGACTTCGCTGTTGTCGATGCAAGCTCTTGCTAGTAATTTACTTTCCAACAGTTACTTTTCGCTCCGCTGCACTGATTCCGGTCAGCTTTGTTTTTTAGAAGCTCCGGATTGCAGAATGAAAGCTTAGATAAGCTATCTGGCTTTAAGCTTTGTTTGTCGCGGCCAGCTCGCATTTTTTGTCTATCAATTTTTTTGTCTTGTCATAGTTGATCTTGATAGTTTTTGTGCGTCTAGAAAAAATGAGATAAGGCAGCCAACGATCCTGTTTTCCCTGTGTAGTTTACTTTGAATCTGTATGTTCACCTACTCTAGTAGACTTACATTGTAATATTATGCTTATGGATACTTAATTTTTAACTTTAAGTGTCTCTACTTAGCGATAAGACCGTCTATTGCATACTCCGACCTGTGTGTATTAATTATTGTTAAATTCGACTGTAAGTAAATGTAATAAAAAGTATTTTATTTTACAATCTCCCACTGCTGGGCAAGGATCTCTTGTAAGAGAGAGAAGTTTATACGATAGTCCACCACGCTAGCCAAGCGAATTGGTAGACTCCTCGCAACTTTACGAACTTCTTTTAAGAACTCTCCGATGTAGGTTTCCTCGCGATTTTTCCTTCAGCGTAAATGTATTAAGTAATATAATTAGAATTAATTTCATACGCATATAACATCAAAATTCACAAATGGTACTTGAACCTCGAACCCCTAGATTAAGTAATCAATTAACCTCTTTCAATACTTATATTAAGCAATTACCATAAAAAATGTACTGAACTGAATATGTGATTTATTAAAAAAATATATATCGCCACAAATGTTACCGCTGGAAACTAAGTCGGAATGCTTTATGTATCTCATCCATACATTTACTAAACAAATGGTATATAAATACAAAACTCGTCAAATCTCGCGAAAAATTCATAAGTGGTAAAACAGGGTCTCAAAATAAAAATAAGTACATTTTTAAGTCTTACCTTAGTCCGCATAAGACAAAATTTGGTCCATTAAAGTACAGAGTGTTTTAACGTTAAAATGGCCTCAATACAATTTATTAGCATCGTAAACACATTTACGATCAATAAGTAAAGTTTCTTAATACTAAAGAAACTTTGCAGATATCTTGCAATTTTCAGGGTTCCGTACTCAAAGTGTAAAAACAGAATCCTATTATTAAGTCTCTACTGTCTGTCCCTTTGTAATAGGGCTCTTGATATTTATCTTGATAATTTTACAGCGTATTACTATGACCGCTATAACAACAAATACTAACAATGAAATATTATTATTATGACGTCATAGCAGCGTAACTGTTACCGTTACTAATATCGTTTTACCAATACTTATTACTCCTCTCTAAACTACTGGTCACAGGCAAGGTGGAGGGCAAGAGACCCAGAGGACGCAGCCCAAAACGATGGTCAGACCAGGTATCGGACCATCTAAAGATACCGGTCAGCGAGGGGATACACCAGGCCACTAATCGCAATCTCTGGAAAGACGCTATAAAGCAAAGAAGTCACGATCTTAAGCATCGAGGGATCGACTATAGAGAGAGAGATTATTCCTCTCATGTCGCGCCTGAAGAAGAATAACTTTAAAAACTCCAATATAAAGGGGTTCTTTTCAACTTGTATTTTTTGATTTGATTTTGTTTTGGATTATTAATTGAACCGTAATAGGTACACTTGTAAAGTTTCACAATTTACTTACCTAATTTATATAATTTATTTTTATAGTTCCTTTAATAACAAAAACTAAATATAAAAATAAAAATGGTACGGGACCCTCCGTGCACAAGTATGACTCGCACTGATCAAATTATTTATGTTTATTGCACACTTTACGTATATGCAATTAGGTTTTTTTATTAATCGAGCTTTAATAATGATAATATGACACGATAAAATTTGTAAGTTTAAAAGGTGTTTTGAAGGTGGTAGAACCCTTTGTGGTTTGACTCCGGCGGCCACTTATATTCCTGCCCAATAACAGCAGTGTTAAGCGCTGCTGTGTTCTGGTTAGAAGGGTGTGGTAAGGGAGACATACTTTTCCGAGACATTCCAACTTAGTCCTCAGGGGTAGATCTGTGGCCGACCTCTAAGGGCGGGTAACTCACAAACATTTTTATGTAATTGAACTAGCAGATGAACATAAAGTCCACTTGACAGTATAATCATTAATAACTTTTAAAATAATTATTTACTTTAAAAATTTCTAACATAGTCACAAATGTGTTGATATTCTTTAAAACTAAGCTTAAGCGTCATGCATTTATTGTATTCCTGCCTAAGACAGAACTAAGTGCCTATTTCTGTTATAAGGGAGATATTAAACGAAATAAAAGTGGCCCTAAAAAAAATTACTAACTTAGAAAGGATTAGTGTTTACTTTAAAAGTCTAGAAAGTAGCGCAACCAAGGCCTGTAAGAAGTACTAATATCGAAAACTTGCAAATTTAAGCGGCAGACTACCGTGAAAGTCGATAACTATCGGCCTACAAAGGACGAAACTGGATTCCAGAGGTGTCGTTGGAATCCGGTGGAATCCAACGGTACTGCGCTACCTCGGTAATTAACTGGTTTCGTTAGATTACAATTAGAGGTAATTTTACTTTGATTGTAGGATTATTTGTATTTTATAGCACAGATTAATAATGTAGGGATATGCTATATATAATTGCTCTGTGCAACCGTTTTAAACCGTTACGGGTTTATAAAAAGTATATAGCTTTAAAGTAAAAAGAAAACGCTTTAATGAATAATTTAAAGAAAAAGAAATAACTAAAGAATTTAAGTGTTGTTGTTATTTTGTAAGCGAAAAAGGAGAATGAAGTGCCAAATAATATTTAAGTACCTATGGTAATAACACCACGTATTATCCATCTATTGATACATAATTGTGCCCAAGTATACATATAAATAAAGTTTTTATTTATTAATAATTTAAGCTTTATTTAACGTGTAATTAAACAAACGTAACGTTAGAAACTGAACTTTATTAGGTATGTACTTTGTATATATTAATAATTAATTAAATAATATTTGAATAAAATTATTAATTTGATAATAATTTATTAAAATGCAAGTTCAAATATATACGCTATTGAATAACTTATGCTAATTTAAGACCTTGTTAGTATATTATGTTCATTTTTGACGTATTTTCGGTGTGCGGAAACTGTGGAACGCTTCACGATACCTGTTTTAGGATTATCTACGTAGGTATGTCACATTGATAAGTAGAATAGAAAGATACTTCACCGCCTTGAAATTGAATGAAGCCACAAAGGATGATTTTATCATTTACTAGTCGACCCGTGCCCACTTCGTTGGACGTTAATTATATTTTTGTGATGCAATTATGTTGTGAGAACCAAATTTAGCGTAGCGAAAAAATTCTAAGTCTATGGTAAGCACTAATGGAGAACAATATTTTTGATGAACATTATGTTCGTCTATACCGAGTTAGCGCACGCCGGTAAACCATCCTCGATATACAAATTTTTGTCTGAACTTTTTGTTCGATCATAATATAATATAGCCTATAGTACTCCTGAGTAGCTTTCTGATTATGGCAGAATTTTCGTGATCGGTTCAGTATTTCCGAATTTTAGCCCATACAAACAAACAATCAAAGTTACAAACTTTACTTCTTTATAATATTAGTATGGATTGTTTGAATTCTTGTCAAATAATTATATTTTTTTTAAGAAAATCTACGTATAGATAGAACTAATTCTACGTAATTGACGTAATAAACAGATAAGTATTTCAAACATTTTAGGGACATTTTAGCAAAATTTTATTTACGCAACAATTTCAATTCTCAAAACTGGTTAAACTTTCTTGTTAGGAGTGATCAATCTATGTATTTTACTTATCTAAGCCTTGTCGGTATATGACGTTTATTTGAACCTATTTTTTCGGTGTGCGGAAACTGCGGAACGCTTGACGATAGCGGTTTTAATAAATAATTGGCCAAATGCGGGTCGTACTAGCATACGGAGGGTTCCGTACCACCAAAGTTTTGCATCGACTTCCTGCTACTCGTCCAGAGATGGGGCTGCTGAATCACGCTATCGAAGTTTTCTAAACATCTTGCATATATACAAGCTCTGAACTGAGACTGTCTGGAGCACGGCCGCTCCCCGGTATGATCACATAGCCCGGCGGGAGATCTCCCTTTGCCAACGTTTCATTTGTTTTTTGATGTGAAACATCTATAGCCGCACGTAAAACCGATTTCTGGCGTGGCGACGCATGCCGATGGTATATGTATACAGTCTATATGCAGTAGTGTGTACGGTGTGGCGACGCGTCGCCATGCGCAAACTATTACCGAAGTCACTGATTAAACGAATTAAGTAGTCACGATTTGAAATAAATTCGTAATTTTTTGTATTTAATGAAAATAAATGTTTATTCAATAAATAGTCATCGTTATCTGGAAAAAATGGTAATATTTTATTTTATCATTATGACATATTTAGTTCCTATCACAATATGTTCTTTTCTGCATATTACTTTTACAAAATAATGTCGATGTTTCACATCTGCCAGGCGTCCCGTGACGGCTCACATTTTTATTTTTTGTATTTGCTATCGTAGCACTAGCAGCCATAAAAGTAAATGCATTGTCTAAAATTTTACTGTCTACTTATTACGCTTCAATATATAAAGCCAAAAAATGCTGTAAAATATCAATATATTTTTAATTTTTAGTACCTACCGATTAGTTGTTATAGCGGCCACCATTATACATACTCTGTAAATTTCAAGTGTATATCTATTACGGTTCCAGAGATAGAGGTCTATGATAGACGGACAAATAAACAGACCGTTGAGACTTAGTAATAGGGTTCCGTTTTTATCCTTTGGGTACGGAACCCTAAAAATCGTCTTTGTTATGCTTAGGTACATAATCTTAGATCTACTATTCATAAATGTATACTCATATAAACTCCTTGATTTCAACCTTCCTTAAACTACGTTAAACCTCTGGCTTTAAAAAAAGTGCTTTTGCGGTTTTTTTTATAATATGGGAGCAGCAGACGAGCAGTCCACCTGATGGTAAGTGGCTACTGCCGCCCATGAACATGGTAATCAACCCCAGATAGGATTAGATATACCTGAGGTGGGCCACAGATGCGCCGCTATCACTGAGGACTTAGCTAGACCGCCTCGGAAAAGTTTGTCTCCCTTACCACACCCTCCAAAGCAGAACACAGCAGCGCTTAAGTGGCTGTAGTAACGAGCCATTTAAAGTTTAGTGTGACTAAGTTCAGGTTTAAGATAATATAAAGGTTGAGCCGTTATTTAATTTTATCATAACCATCACTGAAATTATTGTCATGTCGATTTTGAAATAGATATAATGCGAAAATCATTTTATCAACTATTTTTAGTATTTTCAACAATTTTTGGTGTTATGACTAATTTCATTTGATATAGAATGATGATTCATTTCTCTTGTAAGGAGTTACGTAAAATATGATAATATTAATAAACTCATGGAACTTGAATTCACCGTTACATAACTTTTGACTCATAAAAACCCAAGACGTGATCGAAACCAAGCTCTCTCCGTATTCTGGATAAATTCGAAAATTATTCTTAATAGTACCATTACTTATACAACCGGATTCGATCAAGATTGCCTGTGTGGTGTACCCAAAGAGTATAGTAACATATACAGGTTGTATAGTCCGCGCCAAACTTCAAGTCCGCTCTGAAGTTAATGCGGTGTCAGTGAGAGAGCCAATTCGGTCGGAGAAAACTACAAGCATATATTCCGTAGCAAAATAAGGGCATACTAACGCAGGTATATACCCGTGGGCGAGAGCGGGCAGCGGGGACCCGCGCCGTCTTCGTCCCGCTAATATCTACAATTTGCTATTGCGACGCGACTCGTTTCTATATTCCGAGCAGACTAGCAGTTTGGCGCGAACTCTACCTTTAGACGTGAAAACGTATAGTATAAGGATAATTGACCTAATACCTATTCCTATACTATGCCCACATTATCAGGCATAGTATCCCACGAAAGATAGAATATATAAAACGTCTAATATGTAACAAAGTACATACGTTAAAATAATGTAATAATAGTTACTGTAAGAAAATTATTGTTATTTTTAATACGTAATTATTTTAAATAAGCTACCAAAAAAATAAATAATGTACCATAAAATTATTAAAATAATAATTTAATTGAAATAGTTTTCATTTTCATTTACTTTTCGAAATGTTTTGTTGTATAACCGGAATAATTTTGACTTTTTAACTTACAACAAATGCCAATGTCACTTGTCAGTTTATCATTGTCACTTGTCAGTCATTCTCCATACAATTTCAGGATGAAAACAAAATTTAAATAAAAGAGCACACAATTCCCAAGTTAACATTACATTACTTAACTTCAAAAATTAACCAGATGTAATGTTGAATTATGATTACGAGTGCTACATTTAAAACTACATTTGTGAGTCTAATAGTGCAAACATGAGCTGTTATACTTTGCCGAAGAAACCACGTGTTTTTATGAATTAAAAAACAATACTCCTTTCGTTTTTTTAACTGTGTTGCAACAATTGTTAATTCTATCGTTAATAATTACGTAGCAATCTCTTTAAGGATAAAATTATTGTTCTTCAAGTAACCTCAAAATTGGTTAAAAATGGTCTTAAGGTAAGGTTAAAACAACATTTCTTCTATTGTTTTTCTTATATTAATTAAGTTAGCAAAAGAGCATTGAGTCCAGGTAATGGTAAGTGGCAATAGCCTCCCATGGACATCTGTAACCTACTCCATATATAACAGGTTCTACTTCTACCTGAAGCCAATCAAGGATGCAATGCTACTCCTGAGGACTAAAATGATCGCCTCATAGTTATGTAAATCAGCTGGTATTCCACACCCTTCCATGAATGACAATGATGAAAAGGCAAAACTTCTTCACTATAATATAGCACTAGTGCTACCCCAGTCGCACCATATTGATTCTACTAACTTTCAGAAAATATTGACATAAAATGAACACATTTTCAAGTACCTTTTCTACTTTGATTTTAAAATGATTACTACTTTTATGATTATAATAATAGCTGATTGTCTGCTAATTTATTATACAGGGTGAATTTTGGAAATGGGCCAAATCTGAACTCGTTTGATTCCCAGCTAGGTGAAAATGTATTTTAAAAAAAGAATGACACAATTTTAGTTTTTACCAAAGTCGGCCTCATACATCCTTTCAGCATTTTTTACTAATCCTTATAGTTTGAGATTTGGCCCTGAAGGCCCATTTGAAAAAATCATCCTGTATATTTCTTTTGTTCTATTCAAAATAATTCATAGTTCAAAAATATTTTGCAGAATGGAGAACCCAGAAACAGAGATCAAAACAGCAAAGAAACGCAAGCGAGAATCAAAACCTCTCATGGAATCAAACAATTTGAAACTAGAAACTGATTTGTCACCAAAGAAATTAAAGAACAAAAAAGTGAAATCAGCGCCACCTGTGTTTCGAAAACAGGAAACAACACCAGAAGATAAAGATACAAAAGGAACAGATAAAGAAAAAGATATAAGCAATAGATATCCGGTTCTTAAAAATGATGAGTTGATTCATAAGTTTCTTAGTGTTCCAATGACTAATAATCAAAAAGGTAATTTTGTATTATTTATTTTTATAATATAGAAAAAGCTAATGATGCAATCCATTTGATGGTATACTCCGCGTAAAACTGATAGTCCGATCTAAATATAGAAGTTAATTGTATCAGGCGTTACTTTGCGGAAATCCATGCTATTAAGTTAAGATTAAAACTACTTCGCAACAATCCGCTACAAATATGTATGATGGTATATATTTTAAACCATGCAGTATGCTAAATATAGAAATTAATCACGTCACCATAGCATATTGTATTGTATGTTGTATTGTACACCTGCTCGCAACAACTTCAGAGCGGACTTGCAGCGTTGCAGGACTTGGAGCGGAATATATAATATTTTTATATAACATTTAACAACTGTGAAAATTATTTGAAGTAAAATTCAGAAGTATTTTTTGCAGGCAGAATCCGTCAACTACTAAAGGATAGTTTAAAAGGTACATCAGACTTCCTCCTACCAGATGTTATTCACAACAGAATACAGGCTATCCTCAACTCTACTGATACTCTCACCGAAACAGACTTGAGAAAAGTCAGAATACTCTACAATATGTTAAAAACTGCCTTGAAATCAGAAAAAAATAACGATCTTAAAAAGAAAAATAGAAAACCAAATAAAAATAAAGATAAAACCGATAAAAAAGAAGTCCCACAGATTAAAAATACAGAAAATACTGAGGTACAAAAGCTAGATACAACAGCAGAACAGGGCGATGTGAAGAAGTCTGCTAATGTAGTTAAAAAGCAAAGTAAAGTAAAAAAAGTTGTGGTTCCCAAAGTTAAAGGCCCTAAACGATATGTGGTGTTCCTAGGGAACTTACCACCAGATATTGATAAGGAAAAGGTGAGTTAATAGTGTTTTTAGCGGTAAATTGACATGCCTTTGAGAATTTTATGTAACTACTAAAACACACTAAAATGTTCCTTGAGATACAATTCAATATTTAAAAACTAGTAAATTTAAAGTAAAAGTTAAAAAATCCTTATTTAAAAAATGTATGATACCTTGTAATATGTAACTACTAAAACATAATAAAATGTACCTTGAGATACAATTCAATATCGTAAAAACTTGTCTAATGTATTTTTAATACACAAATTGTTGGCACTCAAAGTCTAGAATAACATATATTAAGTTAGCTTAAGATGTTGTAATGTAATACATGACTGTCTGTGTCGAAAATACAATAAAATAAATAAATAAAAATAATTTTTTTTGATGTAATTATGACTTCATTTTAGAAGGTGTGTGCCAAAATTTTTTTTATAAAATTAAAGTAGCATATAAGCTTGCAGATGCTAAGTGTTAAATGCCCACGGACATAGTAATATGTTATCAACTCCATATGGAATAGGGTTCCTACCTGAAGCTGATCACAAATCTGTTGTCACCCTTTAGGACCGTAACCTTATTGGATGGGTGACCGTTAGTGGCCACTGTTGCTAAGTAAGTCTCTTTCTTACAATGCACTTCAAGACTGAACACACCAGTGCTTAACACAATATTATAAAACAGATAATCGTGTAATCATAATCAACCCATTACTGTCCTGGGCACTATTGGGCACCATAATCGCTAATGGAATCACAAAATACTCTTTAAGGACAAATTGTTCAATAATATTTAATATTTTGACAGATTCTCCAGCATTTCTCTGAGTTCAATGAGTGTATTGTGGACATCCGGATACCCAAGCGGCCAGAAGACAAGAAGAGCAGCATAGCATATGTGGAACTGAAGAATGAACCTAGTTATGAGGTATTATGCAATGATCAAATCTTTTTACACTTAACCCAGCTACAATTCTGTCATTGGTGCTATGGACCGCAAAAGGCATAAACATGCAGACCCTTTGTATCTGGTAGAACCCTTTGTGGTTCCACCTCAAACGCAATTATAATATTGTGTTTGAGGTTTCTAAGTTGACCTATTTCTGCCTTATAACACTGTCTAACACTTGTGTTCCAGTTTGAAGGATGTGGTAAGCAAGACATACTTATCTGACGGTTACGGATCTTATGTTTGGTCATGTCTCAGGTCTCTTTTGTACAAATAAGATCTATATTAAATGTAGATTTATTTATACGATATTAGTATTTATAGATAGTAGTCCTCCCTTTGTTCAAATAAGGTCTATATTGTATATAGGTTAATTCCTTAAATTAATGTTTTGTTTGTTCGCAGTTGGCCCTCTCAAAGCATCATTCAATGCTTGGTAGTAAAAGAATAAATGTGTTATATACAACCCAGAAGAATGGAAAGGTCAGCAAAACTGAGGCTAAGGTCAGTACATTTTTATTAAACTTTGGAAACTTTTACTTGGAACTCAGAGCCAAGACGCAGTCTACCTGGTCATGGCATTCGCTGAGTTTGGCCCTATTCACGTTTGTAACAGCACATAGCATGTTATAATAAACTCATTTATTGTGTAATAAACAAAAAAGAAGTTTAGATGTGTATTGTATTTTTTTACTCTTAAATTTATATAAGGATTATTTTCGAAATTGATTGTCTTATTTATTATTAACTTTTATAACCGTGCATATTGTTTATTTATTTTGTCTATTTGCAATTGTACTGTGTGTTGCAATATTCCTGAATAAAATATTTTCTTCCTTTCTTTCTAAACTTTGCAACTATTTTTACCTTTTAAATTGAAACTGTCAATTTGGGTAGTTCATGCATTGACCTATGTCTCTTTTTAATAATCAATCTATCCATATACTTTGTCTACCATACATCCAAATTTGACTATAAAGAAATTGTCAAATAACGATCTTTGGTAAGCAAAACATTGGATAGTTTGATTAATAATAATGGGCGTTAGTTATTTAAGTACATATTAAGTGCTATACTAAATTCAAGAAGTAATATTGAAAGAAAATATATGTCAAAATATTTGGTTACTTAGAAATGTAGTTTGTGAGTATCTTCGTTTTGTCGAGAACTTCATTTCATTTTAATTATTTTATTTACAGAGCAAGTCAGCGAAACTCATAGCGTTACAGAAGGCCGGTAAGCTGATAGGAAGTATACCCGCGAACAGGAAACGGAGTCACCGCCGCATGAAGATGAAGAGGGCTCAGGCGAAACTGGCCGCTGAGAACGCATAGGCTGACCAGAGTCAGGCGTTGCAAAGCTGACCCGAGTCAGGTGTTGAAGAACTAACCCGAGTCATTATATTGCAGGGCTCGCCTAAGTCAGTTTTTTGCAGAGATGACAAAGATCAGCTTTATATAGGGGTGTCGATCAGCATATGCGGGACACACCTATGTCAGTTATTTGCAGAGCTGACTTCGGTTATCTTTTATATGTGAGTGGCCTGTGTAACTTTTTGCAGGCCTGACCAAAGTCAATAATTATTTGCGTTAACAGCGTTTGAGTTAGAATTTATAGGGCTGGCCTGAGTGAATTTTGTTGAGTTGACTTCAACCAGTATTTTGCAAACTGACCAAGTCTCTTTAGTATTTTTAATTTTTATAATTAACCAAAAACAAAGTTAATAATTCTCAATCATCTCACCATCTCTGTCAATATAACATCAGGGCTGGCTCCAATGAGTTTTCTGTTACTTTTATTAACTGAAAAAGGTGTTTTATTAGTGTTAATAAATTTTGACCATGTCTCCTCACCTCATGGCATATCCTGTGCTATCGAATGTCAATTATAGAATCTAAAAAGGTTTAATTAGTGAGAACAATCTTATGATAAAAATTATACTTGTAACTATAATAATATAACAATGTATTTGTTATAAATTGTTTGTTTATAATATAGTCTATGACAATGGAGTTGACTATTATTATTAGCACCCAATATTGGAGTAGCATGCAACCCCAGATAGAATTAGATTCCTTCCTAAGGCTGGCAACAGATGCCCCGCTACCCCCGAGGACTGCTGGAACGCCTCGCAAAAGTAGGCCTCGCTTACCACACCCCTTAAACCAGAACACAACAGCGCATAACACTGCTGTTATAAGGCAGAAATAGGTGTGGCGGTGATGCCGCCGGAACCGAACCACAAAGGGATTTATTACCAAATCCAAATGAGGATTGTGTCAATCACTTACAATTCTATTATACCTAGACAGGAGTGAGTGTGTGTACCGCCAAATAGTTACAACCAAAATTGATGAATCAATAAAACAAAAAAGGGGTGCTCCGAAAATTATTTATTTATTCGTATATATAATTTATATATCCACTTTATAATTAAAATCAACCGATTCACACAAACTGTTCTCGCACACGACTCGACCAAAATATGTTCATTCTAACTGGCAGTATTGAGGTCCAAAAACATATTTCGGCGAAGCATTCGTTATACAAAATATTAAAAAATTACACAATAATTTACTAAAAACCTGTCTATTCGTAATCCGTGTGTAGTAAACATTAAAAAATATAAGCTGTAGGTAATTAAAACAATAATACTTTAAAAAACTAAAGCTGCATGTTTCAACATAGTGTTGCGCTTAGGAATGACAACTTAATCGACCACGTATCACTGTAATCTATACACGCAGTAAAACGAAATTATACAGGATAAGTACAATTTATGAAACCAATCACACGTGTCGATAAATAAATATGGCTTAAAATGAAATTAAAACAATTTGTATGAGAAATCTTACGTTTTGGGACGGGTGTACTCAGAAATAGGCGTTAGGGTAGCCAAGTGTTTGTGCAAATGAAAACTAAATAATTATATTTAGGACGTTGCTATGAAAATATTACAAAAACGGTTTTATTTATAACAGCAGACACACAACATAGTTAATATAAATAAAACGTGGAAGTTATTACATATTTCTTTTTACATATATTTTACTTGAAATATTTTCTCTTGGCTACGCCTATGTAGGTTTACTTAAATCAGATATATGTAGTGGAAAATTAATACTTTTTAAATCGATTAACTTCTAAAAAAACTAAAAAAGTTTAATTTAAATAGTATATCGCTACTTTGTAAGAATTAATGATAAATTATAAATGTTTAATTGATATGTATTAATAAATGAGTTTCTAGAAACTATCAGATCTATACTTTAGTAATAGTGGATCTAGATTCAGATTTTCAAAACACTCAAAATAACCGATAGTTACTACTAATTAATACTTTCTTCAGATGGTAGAGAACTGTAAAAAATGAAATTAAATATACTAATACTGTTGATTAGAAAAACTATTAACTTTAAAGAACATTAACATTAATTTTTAATTTAATAATACGCTTTTCCTTTTAGAACTAATTTTAACAGAAGTTAATCGATTTAGGTAAGTATTTTTGAGTAATGACAGTTATAGTCCGCGTAAAACTGGTAGTCCGCTCTGAATATAGAAATGAATCGCGTCGCCATAACAAATTGTATGACTACACCTGCTCGCAACAACTTCATAGCGGACTAGCAGTTTGGCGAGGACTATACAAGTAAAAATGTGGCCTAGTTTTCCTTTACTAATACATAAGAGGCCGTTTATATTGTAGTGGATTTAGGTAACCGGCATACGGTCACAAATACTATGTATATTTCACAAAAAAGTCTATTTATACATTTCTTTCTATTATACAGGAAATAATTTGAAAAAGTAACATCTGTAGGTTTTTCATTTTTAAATAAACAATTTTTCATTCATCGCTTTTAAAGATTTTCTATACATACATAAATATATAAAAAAACTGACTCAAAAATCGCAAACCAAAATCTTCCTCAAAATTCTTAAAGCGGTTTTAGGGTATTTACACACGAGCAATTTTGCAACGCAACAATTCTGGTAGTACTACGATATAGTCACATAAACTTTTTACATCGCAATAAGTACCAATACTGCTTCGTTACAAAGTACACGTGTGTAAACCCCCTAAAACCGTTCGACACCGTTAAGTATATAATAAATACATTAAAACGACCCATTCATAATGTTTTCGCTAACGTTTACACTTAATATCAATTACGATGGACATTTACAATCAAACCAGCCCCGATCGAGAACTGACGCCTGACAATATACTCATTGTGTAATCCGAATCTGATTTTTGACGAAGAAACCTTAAAATAAAATATACGCGCAAAAAACGTTACCTTTGTTGGCAGTCTGTTATAAAAAATAAGGAGAGAAAAGTAATACAAACCATTTTAAATATAGAACGTGGGAAAAAGACACCTATTATAGAGTATAATTGAATTAGTCACTTCAATAATTGACAATAATTATTATTGTCTATGGATTAAAAAAAGCGTGTGAATAAAACTGTTTATTAGAGAAATGTCTCATTATATATTTGTGATTTATTTCAAGACACAAAATCTCATTTAATTATTAAAAAAAATTTTTTTTCTTCTTTTAAATAAAAGTAGCATGCACGGATGAAGTTTGTTATGACATCACAAGTTAAAAATCAAATGATATCACACATTTTTTTTTAAATAATCGAGCAAGAGAATTTAAAAAATACCAATTATTTTATTACAACTTCTTTATCACAAATCAGGGGCTAAAAAACCTCTTTATTTCGTAAAAATATATTTTTTAAATTTTTTGTCACGACTTAAAAATGAAATAAAAAACATATTTTTTAGTCGCAATTTAAAATAAAAAAGAAAAGGTATATTTTCGTTGAATATTTTCCAAAAATTGCTTGTAAAATCAAAAAGAAAAGATATTTTTTCCTTAGTTTTTTTTTTAAATCGCGTGCCAAAAATCGGATTCGAACCCAACACCACACCAGACGAAGCGACACGGTGCAGCGTACACGAATTAGGCCTAATCTACCTACGCCGCTACTCTAACGTCCCGCCTACGAAAACTTTGAAATAGACCTATTTGTACACACCAAACACATTTACAGATCACTAACACCGCTCTATACTGATGCGATGACAAGTTTTAATAAATTATAATAAAATAATTAGTGTAAAAACTAAAAACGCTAAAATCACACAAGGAAGTCGTTAATTCTGATTGCTGACGATCCTGATGAGAATGGGATAAAATTATTCAAATCATGTATTGTCATGGGTTCTTCACAAGTGTTAAAATTTTTAAATTAACCGGATTGTTCAAAGTGGGTAAAAATCGGGTGCAAAGATTATTTTACATACATACAGGTCAAGCTAATAAAAGCGTGGTAAAAACTAAAAACGATGCTTTTGTAATCATTGTTGCAATCTGATTACTAACGCCATCTAGCGATTCGGTGGTTAACTTTGTAGATCGATAACAGCATCACTTGGCTAATTAGTTATGATTTAGTCCGCACCACATCGCCGCGGCGCCACCTATACCGAACACCGGACAATGGGACAAAATTATTAAAATCATGTATTGTCATCGGTTCTTGATAATTGTTCAAAATTGTTACTTAATGTTACCGTTCAAAGTGTAGTAAAAAGAAATGAAAGATAAAAACATAAAAATCTAAAGCAACAATGTTATATGTACTATAATTTGACCTTTCACTATTTAATCTTTATATATGTACTAATTTTTAGATCTTATGTGCATCTTACAAAGTATCTTGGCTAATGTTGTGGACTAAACTCTGAAAGGAGGCCAGTGACTAGTAATGACATTACGGGTTATGTTGAAACATAAAATTTAAAGCCTTTAAAATAGAGGGATTAAATAAATAGTAAAAAAATCAACGGGTTGCTCTCCGGGAGTGCCGGCAGAAGTGAAAAGTTTCAAAACCTAATTTGTCATATTTTTTTCTATGCTGACACCGGATGACATCTTGACATTAGCAGTTTGCTTTGCCGTCTTACGAATTTTCGATCAGGTTATGTGATCCTGACGCGAGTATATCATTATTTACCCATAAAAAAAAAGTGCACAACACCGCTATAGAAGTTTTCATTAAAAAAATAAGTAAGTTGACATTTTTTATATGTAGTATTTTACGGCCTTGGCTTCTCGCCTTTCAGCCCAACTTGACATCGCATCGACCATAGACAACGGTCTAAGTCTCAAAACTGGCCACCGAAGTACAAAAGATAAAATGCAAGGGATCGTACGGATCAAAATACTGATTCGTTGCTGAGCGCAAATTATAAAAAAACATATTCGAAAATCGACATCGAACTATTATCTATGCTTACTTACTAACTAATACTTTTTTATTCTATATTAAAACTACTATTTACATAAACAACGAACCATTTGAATCATTCAATCATTCATTCATAAATCCAATTCCCAATGAATCCATTATTCGAATTTCATACACGATTCTAAAGTTTTATTCTAAACCGGAAAGAAATATACAATTGAAATTTAAAATATTTTTAGTAAAACTCTTGAATCGGTAATAATATGAGTCAAATGGTTCTGCTTTTTTTTAGAAATCCTACACATACAATGTGCGCTGTCCTTTAACAACGATAATCACAATACCTCTTACATTCGATATTTTACATATTCATTTACAATTCGTCTAGTCCGGTTCCGGCCTAATATAAGGCCGTGTTCACATCGAGTTGGAATGTATTGTTCTGGAATTTACAATGTATTTGTTTTGGTAACAATTTTCGATTGACACGAAAGTATTTTTCTACATTCATAATTAATTTTTTATAAGACTTTTCATAAGCCGATTTTTTGTATAAGTAGGCATTTTCAATGTATTGGCTTTGACGAAATACTTTTTTAAAATTTTGAAAAATTTGAATAATTCAATTATTTTTTTTCCGAATATATGCTATCCTTTTCACTCTTTACATTCGAAATACTATGAGAGAGAAGGACAAAAAAATAACAGCTTAGATAATTTTTAGCATACTTAAATAATCGAGAAAAAAAACAAGTTGTTAAAATGTAAAAATAGAAAGATAAATAAAGATAAAATTTGTTTAAAATACTATGAATACAATTATTAGATCTCATTTAATACAGATAGAGAAATTTAAGAGATTTTTTAAAAAGATAAAATATTATTTTTAATTGTATATAGTGCACACCAAATATTTGAACGAGCTGTTTCGAGCTTTAACTAATTTCATGAAAGGCAAATATTGCTTAATATTTAATTCATAAGAATTTTATAAACAAGTCCTAAAGGGTGAACTTTAAAAAATAAATCAAAGAAGTTGAGTGTATGGGAAAGTAAAAATTAATTTATTTATGTTAAGCAATAATTTTGACAATCGCTATGTAGTGCCTGTCTGTAATATAAATATTTAAATCTCAGATAATTTAGATCAATAGAGCCCTTTCTTCTCCCCACTCCATACAATTTATTCGAACAATGATTTTTCGACGAAACAATTAAAGCAAAATGAATATTTTTTTTAATAAAAATGTGTCCATAAGTGACATAGTCCAAAATGTCTGAATTTCTATTCACCTCTCCATCTTTCTCTATAATGTGTGAGCGAGAAACGTACACAAAAGCTGCCATTGTTTATTTTATTATCTATTGAGACAAGTTATAAAGTTTAATTTAAAAAATATATTATATACGTCATTAGTCTGGTTATTGGAAGAACTTTAGAAGATTGTTTGGCTATCGTAGACTAAGTAACAAAATAGACTCCTAATATGCCATTTCAGAATAAAATATAAAAATTAAAATTAGGCGATTTCTGCAATAATATACTTACGCAAGACATTACATAAGATCTATTAGACTGATGGAAAATCAAGCATTTTTATCGAAGTCTATCTAGTTACTTCGTCTTAACTATAAATTTTTTAACGTGTCTAACTTTTAACATGTGTATACATGTGTCCCAATCTGAAAATTTACAGTAACATATGCTATCAATCATTACATTCGGAGTCTATTCTGTTACTTCGTCTTAACTATCAATTTTAATGTGTCTAACTTTTAACATTTTTATGTGTCCAAATCTTTAATTACAGTAACATGTGTGTCACTGTGTCCGATTCCGCCTCCTCTGGTCCTATCGTGTGAAACACACCTGTGATTGGATCCAGCACGTGTCTCGGTTCTGTGTCGGTTGTGTCTACCGGATCGATATAACCGTGCTCTAACGGTTTAGGTAGACACGTGTCTACATACGAACTGGCCTGTTGGTAGACGTACTGATCGTAATACTCTTGGTTGACTGGTTGAATGCTTGTGTCTGGAATTGGAACCATACTTCCGTGTGTTGGAAACGTGTACTCCTGTGCAATAGGACACGTGTCATTTGAACTATAACTCGCGTTAAATCTCCCATATTCGCTCAAAACATCCATATAACCCGGGTACGCGAACTGACTCGTGGGACACGTGTCTGGCATAGAACTATTCAGAACGGGACACGTGTCGGTTTTGGAACTAGCACTATAGTCTATGCGTCGGTTGTCCGAGGAGCGGGAACTAGCACTATAGTCTATGCGTCGGTTGTCCGAGGAGCGGGAACTAGTATTATAGTCTAGGTGTCGGTTGTCCGACGAGCGGGAACTAGCACTATAGTCAATGTGTCGGTTGTCCGACGAGCGGTGGTGTCAGGCGGTCCAGCGGGTCTCGAAGAAGTCCCGCATACAGTGGCCAGCTCGACCCACTGGACTATCATCCTCGTTGAATACCTCACAGTTGCTGAACATTAGCCGGACATCGGAAGCGAATTCTTCTTTGCTTTTATATCTGGATAGAAGTAGAAAAATATTAAAATGAATAAATATTATATATCTAAAACAAATACCCTACTGCACGCTAGAAAAGGATGTGACGGTGGTGCCTTCCTAGTTGGGCTATATTGGTATCGTACCTTTTGTACTTATTTGAGGCTTTCAAGCCATCTAATGCCAAGTTGAGGTAGTACTATCCATTATTATTATTCTATCTGTGATTGGATTGCCTCTGATAAGTATACCGACCTTACCATATCCTTAAAACCAGAACACAGCAGCGATTAACAATGTTGTTATAACAGAAATATAAAAGAACGTCCGGTCACATTGTCTAAAGGGAGATCCTGTTACCAAATTTATTACTCTGATGTTCTTTAGTTCTTTCAAATCCCGGATTCCCGAGCTCAACTATAAATACCGGAATCCCGAGATAAATTGTAGAGAACCTCAAAATTCCGAGATTAGAAAAGTGAACCGCGATCGAATTCCCTAATTCTACCTTCAAACAACATTTATAACTTACACAGAGTCATGCAGTTTCCTCTTAATAGTGGAGAGGTCCATGGGGCACTTGATGACCTTCCGGTACTGCGGGAACTGCTTCGTGTTGACGGGCAGCAGGAACGGCCACGCGTGCTCGTGGCACTCCATCTCGCACAGCAGGCTCCTAGGAATTGGCAAATAGGGGTATAAGGTCATTGTGCTCCTAGGGCGTTGGCAGATAGGGGTATAAAGTTATTGTTAGTTGTTCAACGTTTTTGTTACATAGTCGCTTATTCCGCCAAAGTGGCTTCATATATCCCAAATAGCAGTTATTTGAATGGACTTCATTGTCAAAATTCAATATCACGCAACACAACTGCCCTGTAGATGCTGAAGGCAGAAACTGACTAGACGTATAATGTGGCAGGTGTAATTTAACCGAACAGACGCGAACGATGATACGCTCGACACATTTTCCGACAGATGTATATATTTTTTTATAATATAAGAGTAGCAGACGAGCACGCCGTCCACCTGATGGTAAGTGGGTACTGCCGCCCATGGACATCTGTAATCAACCCCAAATAGGGTTAGATATTCCTACCTGAGGTCGGCCGCAGATGCGCCGCTACCCCTGAGGACTAAGCTGGAACGCCTCGGAAAAGTCTGTCTCCCTTACCACACCCTTCAAACCGGAACACAGCAGCGCCTAACACTGCAGTTATTAGGTAGAAATAGGTGTGGCGGTGGTGCCGCCGGAGTCGAACCACAAAGGGTTCTACCAGCTTCCGATAGTTCCGAGATATGTAGCGATCCTTACAAATATTCGTCTTATCTATAAACTATGTTAATTTTAATTCTAACATAATATAACATGACTTCGTAACAAATTAGATCGTTGATTGTTTTATAGCTCAGAATAGATTTTAAACTATCATCTGGTATATTATTAATATATATTTGTTGCTCTTTCGTAAAAGCTTTGACTGAACAAATGTGTACGAGTTCCTTAGCCCTTGACAACCTGCGTGGTGGAGCGATCACCGGATCACGTGCAAATGGTCTCGGGCTCGTTCCCCGGCCAGACAGACATCTGAATGATGATGACATGATGAATTTGGAAATGTTTTCTTTGTTTGTTTTTCTTTCTTTGTTGTTTGTGTACTCTACTTTGTGTCCATGGCATTCACGAAACAGGAAAAATCGTGGTGTAGGGTTATGAGTTTAAATATAAATGTAAAAATACTATAATTTATAATCGATCATCAATAACTCGACTTTATTATTATATTATTGATTATATAAAAAAATATTTTTTATGAGTTACTATGTTTGGTAGGTAAATTAATGAAGTCACTTACTTGCAAAACTGCATATCTTTCGACTGTTTTTTGGCACTATTTTTCTCCTTCTTCGCGCGCGACAACAGCGGCACATTCTCCGTTTCTAAGTCATTACCTGCAAAAAAATACCAAATTAAACGTGTGTTACATGTGAAACATATTAAATCGCACTTGGCGGGCAGTAATATTTTTAGAAATTAGTTCAGTTACTAATTTGAAAATAATTCATTTCAAAATTTAAAAATCCAGTGTATGTATGCACGTAAGATTTGGCGTACTGATTAAAATACACATGTAGTAAAATTAATACAAAACAAAAAAAATACAAATTTATACGCTCAACTTTTGTATCGCTCATTATTAATAATCAATCCATTCAATTTGTACCGAACAAAGACACAAATTTGATAAATTTTGTCTACCGAAGATAGAAATTGACAGTTTCTAGTATGCAGAAATTTTGAAATGTCGATCTTGGATAGGAAATACAAAATCGTCGATAGTCAAAACTATAGACAGATTAATTATAAACAACTGGCAACTTCTAGAATAATGATAAGAGTGATACATTATACGTGTGATAAAATTTCCATAGAAGCAAACCATTGGATAGTTTGATTATCAATACCGGGCATATGAATAAACTGCCACAAACCTTTGATACGCAAAACATTATATAGATGAATTATTAATAACAGACATTAACCAAGTTATACAGATAATAATAATATATAATAGGCGTCAACCTATTTTAATAATGTTAACAGTGGTATACATACTGTGTCCATCGATATGGTCGACCATGTCATCGTGTTGTAACGCTCCGTTGCCCGCCACCAGCTGCGGCGCGCGGCGCTTCTCCGCACCCTCCTCCGGGATATCTGGCACCGCTGGGGTTCAAATTATAATTATTAGTATTTTTATATTATATAATATGGGAGTAGCAGACGAGCATGCAGTCCACCTGATGGTAAGCTATTTACAACTGTAATCAACTTACACTTTCATATGTTACGAATGCACGGTTCTTTTTAAAAGAAATCTATTTCGTGTTTCCGTGTTGAAGCGAATCCGTATGTTATCACTCCAACTATACGCAATTTATATAAAACGAGCTTTTGCCCGCGGCTTCGCTCGCATTAGGAAGTAATATGTTCATCCTCTATTTTATCCCCTTGGGGGTAGAATTGATCAAAATTCTTTCTTAGCGGATGCCTACATCATAACATCATCACATCTACCTGCATGCCAAATTTCAGCCCGATCCATCCATCCATTTCATTTCGCTACGTCAGTCAGTCATCTTTGAGTTATATATATATTTAGATAAAATAAAATTTTGTTTATTTTATGTAGTTAGAGAAATAAACAAATTCTGTGTATTATTAGCTGTGATAATCTTGCGGTTAAGAAACTCGGCCTCTCGATTGAAGGGTCTAAGGTTCAAATCACAGGCGCACACTTATGATTTTTCAAATTTATGTGCGTATTAGAAATTAATTATCACTTGCTTAAATGGTGAAGGAAAACATCGTGAGGAAACCTGCAATCCTGAGAAATCTAAAAAAAAAGTTTTCAAAGGAACATCAAGTCTACCAATTCGCACTTGGCCAGCGCGGTGGACTATGGCACAATCTCTTTTATTCTGAGAGGAGACCCGTGCCCAGCAGATCATAATGATATAAATAATCTTGAAAATAATTTTGTCATACCTGACTGTATATTTGCACGCCTTAAAGGCAAAATAAGAGGATATAATACATTATCTTAACACCCATTGTACCTTATTTAGCAAATAAAGATTATGATTATGATAATGATGACGATTGTGTACTAACCGGCGTGGTGTGCGAGGCCGTTCTCCGGCTCGGCGAGCGGCTCGTCGAGCTTTTCGGGCTCCTTGTCTGGTGTGTGGCGGCTCGCCGCGCACTCCTCCGCTGTCGTTGATGTGGACGCGTGCGATGGGGCCGGACTGAAGGAAATTACATTTTTTTTTATAATATAGGAGTAGTAGACGAGCATGCAGTCCACCCGATGGCATGTGGCTACTGCCGTAATCGACCCTGCGAGTAGATTCCTACCTGAGGTCGACCACAGATGCGCGGCTACTCAGGACTAAGCTGGAACGCCTCGGAAAAGTATGTCCCCTTACCACACCCGTAAGGGAGACACGCCTTTCCGAGGCGTGCCAGCTTAGTCCTCAGGAGTAGCGACGCATCTGTGTCAGACCTCAGTTGGGATCTAATCCTATCTGAGGTTGGTTGGTTGGCAGAAGAAGAAAAAGTGTCCCTGATCTCTATCTATAGAATAACTTCAAATACAAATACTTTTTTTCATACCCTCCTTAACATAGGGTGAAAAGAATTTTTAGAGATTCATCGACTTGTTTTATCCCTCCGATTACACCACTATTTTTGAACCTTTTCTCCTTGGCAAAGTTAAACTACCAATACCTATCACAGATACGTTACCACTCGTGAAGACTAAAAATGCTCTCCTCATATCACAGCACCCACACCTTTTCAAGACCCAGAACTACTTCACACTTGAAAGACTTATGAATGTAGCACCTTTTCAAAAAATCACTGACTCTACTACCTAAAAGAAATACTACATAATAAATTTAAAATCCCTATTTTCTACTTCTAGACTTACCTGGGCACCATGGTAGCATCCAGGTCAGTAGCGCTGGTATCCTTGTTCTTACTGTCACGTTTCGAGGACTTTCTAGGTTTCTTAGGCGGCGCTCGGGATATGCACTGCGTACAGTACCATTTGCCGCGCGGGTTCTGTGGGGAAAACGATAATTAAAATTTTGATATATTTAATTAAATTGCTATTAAAAAAAGTAAAAAGTTCTCAAAGGTGTGCGAAGTTCTATCAATACGCATTTGGCCAGCGCGGTGGACTCTGGCCTAATCCTTCTCATTCTGAGAGGAGACCCGTGCCCAGCAGTGGGACAGTAATGGGTAGATGAAAATATAATTAAATTGTGTAGCAATCAATGCTACACATAAACATATTGTGATGTTGTCATTTTGGTGAACTTTTAGCAAGGTTGCATACTACATTTTTAGTAATAAGGATGAAATACCTTGTTTAGAAATCGATACTGATAATTTTGGTAATAGAGATGGTACATGTTTGGCAAAGGAAATATATTGGGTGTGGTGAGTGGTGGTACTCTTGTTATAGGGGATATTAAACTTGTGCAAAGGTTAATGTTGGGTGTTAGACAGGGTTGAATAGTGGTGTCGTTAGTGGTGTGGTATCTTTTTTTGGGGTGTAATGGTTGTCTTATTGGTCATCTTGGTGGGTATCGGGTAGTATATTATTCTATTGGGTAGTAGATAGAGATTGGTAGTGTAGTGGTACCTTAGGCATTAGCACATTGTGGTGTAATGAATCTTAGGCAGCAATGGGTAATGGTGTAATGAGCCTTAGACGGCGGCAGATAGTGGTATAGTTACGGATAGTGTAGTGGTACCTTGGGCAGCAACGGATAGTGTTGTAGTCGCGGATATTGTAGTGGTATATTAGGCTGCGATGGATACTGGTATAGTCACGGATAGTATAGTGGTATCTTAGGCAGCGGCAGATTGTGGTGTAGTAGTACACTAAGCAGCGACGGGTAGTGTTGTGGTACCTTGGGCAGCGGCGGGTAGTGGCAGTCCTGGTGGTAAGCCCTCACACACAGCGCACAGGGGATGGTCCTGCCGGGGGCGCTGCCGCCGCACACGATGCACACGCGCTCCCCTCGAGCCTTGTTCACACACTCCCAACAGTACCTGCAGAATGTTACCATTTTATAGCACACTTCACTAGAACAGTATAATGGTAGTGGAACTATTGATAGAACCATTTGTGGTTCGAGCTCGGAGGCACTACCGCCACACCTATTTATGCCTTATAACAGCAGTGTTAAGCGCTGCTGTGTTCTGGTTTGAAGGGTGTGATAAAGGAGACATACTTTTCCAACGCGTTCCAGCTTAGTCCCCAGGGATAACGACGCACCTGTGGCCGACCTCGGATAGAAATATCTAATCCTATCTGAAGTTGATTACAAATGTCCATGGGCGGCAGTCACTTACCATCAGGTATGCTGCGTGCTCGTCTCTTACTCGTATACTATAAAAAAAAACTTACATGAACCACGCAATACACTCCATATCGAACATTGACTCTACCAGAATCCGATCGACACTCACAAATGCATGGCTCTTATGTAAATCAGCAGACTTTAACAGATTCAGCGGTGATACCTCCCCAATGAACTTTATTGAAGCTACCACCTTTTAAAACCTTTTTTTTTTTTTTTTTTTCTTTTTTTTTTCTCGAGGGGGAAACCTTAAAAAGGTACCCGACGACGTGGGAGCGACGCCGGGTTATGTGGGATTTTTACCGCACTAAAACCCCCCCGGTGGCCGTCCTCAACGCTTGTTGGAGAACTCCGGGATCTCCGACGGAACACAACCGGAGCCCTCCAAGCGCGATGCCCAACGGGCTCTACCCTGGGGGAGCAGTTTTCGCTCCTCCCACACCATGTAGTGTTCACGACGGTATGCGACCACACATACCGCCGTCCTTCCCGGGGTCGCTTGCTGGACGGTTCGAGCTCCCACTCTTGCCGCCCGCAACCCCGCAAGCCCCCTTTTAGTCGCCTCCTACGACAGGCAGGGGATACCGTAGCCCTATTCTAGTCCCGGAACTACAGGGACAACCACCTTTTAAAACCTGACCTCTCCTAATGAGACCAGGTCAACCGACCTTCTAATACTCAATATAGAATAATAAAATAGTAAACCCACCAATCCCCTTCAGGTATGTTTTCCATCCGAGGCTTGAAGCAGTAAGTGTGATAGCCCTTATCGCAACCGTCGCACAGGAGCAGTTGGTCTTCATTATCACCAGATAGGCAGAACTGACAATTCTGAAATAAACATAGACCATGAAATGGTGGAAGTATTTAATCTTATTTCTAAATCTTTATTTATTCTTTTTTTTAATTATAAATTAATCATTTATCTTATATATAAATTTCTCGCGTCACAATGTTAGTTACCGTACTCGTCCGAAACGGCTTTACCGATTTTCACCAAATTTAATATGCATATTCAGTAGGTCTGAGAATCGGCTACTATCTATTTTCCATAATCCTAAGTGATAAGGGTTGTTCACCCTTAACATTTTTTTATTTATATGGCAACACAACGTTTTCCGGGTCAGCTAGTAATATATAAAGATTTGAGAAAATTTGTTTAATGGTTCGTGAATAAAATTACTTTGATTAAGTTAGATGTTGGATCAGAGTCCTAAGGAAACCATTTTGCTAAAATTGTATCGAGATCGTACACACGTGTGTGACTGTAACAATAATTGTATAAAAACTATTTTCATTTTACACATATTTATTTATTTTGATCATAATTAAATCATATGTAAGAAATCGATATCATGCTGATAAGCAGCTATACAACAAAGGAAGCTAAATGAATCATATTATGAAATCTAAAATAAACTACAAGTGGTTTCATGTTTTTAAAAGTTTACACATACATTCTTATTTGTAACCATATTCTTATGTGTGGTGTTTGTATCTACGTCTGTGTGAGTGTCCGTCCAATTTATTACAATTATATAGATAAATAATTGTATGTATTGTAAAATATTTGTATGCCACAATTCAATAGAATTAGTGACAGTATTCACGTGTTTATACACTTGTTATATATTGGCCTTAACGCACATAATTAGGCATTCACCTTAAACAAA
Source organism: Epargyreus clarus (assembly GCF_041222505.1). Lineage (NCBI taxonomy): Eukaryota > Metazoa > Arthropoda > Insecta > Lepidoptera > Hesperiidae > Epargyreus > Epargyreus clarus. The sequence goes on from NW_027332224.1 coordinate 4,241,495, forward strand.
ATTACTAGAAAGACATCCGATCCTGCACCGCCGCCGTGCCGTGGGAACGCTGACCCCGCACCACCGCTCCGTATCCATCGTACAATCCCGAACGTGGGAATTCACTCTGGGCGCTAACATTGCCCCAGCAAGTCACTTAGGATAGTTAGTTATAATTTAGGTTAGATTTAATCCAAAACATGTAACATTCTGTTTTGATTAAATACATATATATATAAGTAATTCGGTCTTTCTGTATCCTGGCTGTTGCATCCCGACGCATTATATAACTCACTAATCAAATATAATCAATGTTTTGAAAGTTGCCAACTCACCGCCTTCATGATACTCTTGTCCCAGGCCACAGCGGCCTCCAGCGCCTGCATCATCATGGCGAGCTGCGCGGACGTGTTGCAGCGCGACACCGCCTCCCGCCACGTCGCTAGCCCACGGGCTATGCCTTTTTCCACTGGAAAACAATAAATATTGATTAAGTTATATTATTTCGAATTTTAAACATTGATATCACTTTTCACTGTAAAACGGCTTCTAACAGTGACTATATATATTTTGGGATAAAAGTAAATAATAAAAAATAGAAGATAATGTTTACACTCACAGCCCTACATTAAGATTCTCTGTGCCGTGGACACACACAAAGATGAAGCCACCAACAGACGCTGTTTAGCCGGGAATCGAACCCGAAACCCTTTGGACGCGAGATGCTGTTCACATGATGGTAAATGACTGTTGCCGCCCATTCACATCTGCAATTGATCCCAGATAGGTATTTATGGGCGGCGAGACCTTTTATAATATATAATATTAATTATTATCATGTTAATTTTGATTGTCAATGTGGAATTAATATTTAGATTAAAATATGGACGACTTCCGGTAGTACTTCAAAACACTTTGTTAGTCATACCAAATAAATTATATGAATTATAATAATATTAAAATATTTATTCTCGTATTTTTAAAACAATATTTTAAATATAATGTTATTTTATTAATAGTTAAATTTATTGTGAATCACGTCACTTGGTATAACAAAACAAGTGACGTGAGAGGGTAGTTCTTAGGCTGTTTGTCACTTGAGTAGTATTTAAGTCCACGCGCTGGTAGAGCGTGATTCATTCGCATTTAATCAGTCGTGTAAGCCATTACTCTGCCCGAATTGTAAATAAAAGTGAATAAAAGTGATTCTCATATTAAAGTAGTTTCGTTCAGTTTATTAATAAAGTGCGGTAGTGGGATATCGCCGACATATTCGTACTTGATCGGCCACAGATGTGCTGCGTCAGAAAAGTATGTCTCCTTTAACACACCTTTCAAACCAGAACACACCACCGCTTAACACTGCTGTTATAACAGAAATAGGTGTGGCGGTGGTGCCGCCGCAGTCGAACCACAGTGGGTTCTACCACCTATGGAATATGTTGCCGTGTAGACTAAGCGAGGACTCACCTCTCCCCTCGTTAGTTCCGTCGGAGTTGTGCGGCGAAGTGGCCGAGGCGTTCCCGTGCTCCCCCTGCAGCACGGCGCCCAGGTTAGCCTCGTTCGTACTGGAATTGTGTTGCCATACACATTAGAGAAAGTTGCCATAATCGTTATATTGTTAAATGTGTTGTAGTTGGCCCTAAAAACTTGGTTTAGGTAAAAGTACTGTTACAAGTTGTTTTTTACCGAATATGTAGCATAAAGATGGGGAAAAAAATTTGTATAAAGGCCCTATGGGAAAAGTGTTGCCAGTTGTTGGTTTAAAAAATATATGACATAGAGTTGAAAAAAAAAGACAAATATATGGCATAAAGTTGGGAAAAAATATACTATTAAACTCATATGGGAAATCTAGGGTTGCCAGATGTTGGTTTAGAAAATATATGGCATAAGGTTGGGAGAAAATACCAGTATTAAAAAACGTCTGACTTTTTTTTGATGTTCAAAATTAGTTTGATCAATTTTTAAATAATGCTAATATTATTATGTAAACATATTAGTATTTTTATTATAAATATATTTTATTAACATTTCTGCTGTTTTAAATTGATTGACAGTAAAAATATAAAATAGTTTAATTATAAATAATTATAAACATTGGATCCTATCCTTTATATTTTACAATTAATATTTTTAATCATATTTTTCTTTTACTATTTCTTTTACACATCAAATATATAAGAATGAAAATTTTGTTTTTTTTTTTTGGTTTTTAATACACACACCATCACCACAAACAATAAAACACCACACAAGCACAATACACGACGCACACATATCAACAGTGCAAATTGATGAATGTGTATTTTAATGATGATGTATAACAATAATGAATATGAATATATTTATTTTATTTTATATCAAAGTAGCAGACGAGCATGCAGTCCACCTGATGGTAAGTGGCTACTGCCGCCATTGGACATCTGTAATCGAAGTCATATAACATTTAAGATGGTAGAACCCTTAGTTGTCCGACTAGGATGGTACCGCCACACCTATTTCTGTTATAACAGCAGTTTTAAGCGCTGCTGTGTTCTGGTTTGAAGGGTGTGGTAAGGGAGACATACTTTTCCGAGGTGCTTAGTCCTCAGGTGTAGCGGCGCATCTGTGGCTGACCTCAGGCAGGACTAATATCCTCTATGAGGTTGATTATAGATGCCCATGGGCAGCAGTGACCACTTACCATCAGATGGGCTGCATGGTTATTGCTATTGCTACGTCATAAAAACATGAGTACTATACGAAGGCAGTACAGATGCAACGCTATCCCTGATGACTATATAAGAACACCTTACATAAATGTCACCCTTACTCCGCCCTTTAAACCAGAACACAGCAGCATGACATTGCTGCTATGAGGACCTTAAGAGGCCCATGAGGACTAAACCTTTAAAAAGTACACAAAACAACCATCACCTAGGTAACACACAAAAACCCGCACCAAAATTATGAAAATACATGCATGACCTCATAAGAGACCCTATCGACCTCACGCCAAACTTGACGACCTCTCAAAAACTTTGTATCTGAAGTTATATATAACATTTATATATAACAGTTATATATAACAAATGTAAACTGAGACTGTTGGAGCACGGCCGCTGTCCTGACATGATCAAATTGACTAAAGGGAGATCACCCTTTACCAAACACATTTTCTCATATTTCTTAATTAATAATATATTTATTATTTATTTCAAGGAATGCGCCTCGTGTAACATTCTTTATAATATCTTATATGAAAATGCAATGATTTATATACTGGCAATCAAGTTTTTCTCTAATATAAACATAGATTAGTAAAGATTACTCACTCCTAACAAGAAAATGTACCCAGTTTTGAGAATTGAAATAGTTGCGTAAAAAAGTTTTGCCACGTCTCCGTGCTAAAATGTCCCTAAAATATTTGAAATTATTATTTATTTATTACGTAAATTACGCAGTATTAGTTATTTATTCGTAATTTTTCTCTAAACATGTTTTTATTTGTCAAGAATTCAAAAAAAGAACTTATTAAAATAAGCCTTTTGTGGCTTCATTCAATTTCAAGGCGGCGAAGTATCTTTACTAATCTATGTATATGAAGTAAAGATATAATATACTATAAAATGGTCATTATACAGATGAATTGTACACTACTTTATCTATTTCAAAAACTATTACAATGGAAATCTATAAAAATGGTATCTATTGATAACGACAGACTAATTTTCAATATTAAGTCTAAAATAAGGAATTCTATGTTTACTCTAAACCTATTTACAGAGGATTGAACAAACATACCGAAACCTCTATCACGACGATACAAAATATATCTAATTTATCATTCGAATTACTCAGCTGGGAATCAAACCTAGGTGCTTCTGGACGAAAATCTAATTCCCTTGCCCCCCTTTCTCTGTCTCTCTTACTACTGCCCTAAATATGACCCAATTCTTGTTATCTTCATATTGCATGACTTAAACGAAACGTAAGGTTCGACGAATATAAGTTAAAATATCTAATAAGTAAGCAATAAAATCTCCTAGCTATGTCTAATGTAGTAAGCCCCACTTTTGGGTATGAAATATAGATGAGCAAATCAAATTGGACATCCATTCCTTAAAAGTCGCATACATAAATACCGTTATGGGTAAACACACACACAACCATTCAAACACATATACATAGGTACGCACACTACCTGTAACAACACAGCTGTTACCAATTTCGTCACCTACCAACCGATACACGGCGTCTAACGCTCCCGTCGCCTAGCAACCGACCCTTTCCTATTGTTCATCAACCTAGTCCCTTGCCTAGCAACAGACCTGTCTCCTTCACCAAACAACCACATGTCACCTAACAATCCCCGATTCCATTGTTCATCAATAAACATCTGTTGCCTAGCAACAAACTCTCCGCTAAACAGCCACCTATCACCTAACAACTGACCCCTCTCTATTGTTCAACAACCGCTCCATCCGTCCGCAACCTCTTCGTTTTAATTAAACCCGGTCGTTGCCTAGCAACCGCCCCTTCCCAATTGTTCATCAACAACAACCCTCGCCTACCAACAACCCACACACCACCCCACTACACTACACGCACACACTACGTCGAGCCTATAATCAAAGTGTTACTTTACCTAGCATACCTTTGCACCAGCGGCGGCTTTAGGTACCGCCGTTCTATGTGCGCCTCCACCGCGGCCAGCTTGCTGCGCGCGCGGCCCACCGGCTCGCCCGCGCCGGCCGCGCCGGGCCGCCAGCCCTTCACTTGCATCGACGCGGCCGCCACACGCTCCTCTAGGGCCTCCACCTGATTGAAAACATAACTCACTTTAGATTAAAGGTGGTAGAACTTTGTGGTTTGACTCCGGCGGCACCACCGCCACATCTATTTCTGTTATAAAAGCAGTGTTAGGCGCTGCTGTGTTCTGGTTTGAAGGGTGTGGTAAGGGAAGCATACTTTTCCGAGGCATTCCAGCTTAGTCCTCAGGGGTAGAGGCACATCTGTGACCGAAGGAGACAAGGGTTTGGTAAACTTTCCATTCTTAGTTTTCAACCGGCATAATAGAACGGTCACCACCGTTCATGCATTCAGTAGCGGATTCGATTCCTGGCTAAATGAATTTAGAATTAGAGTCTAAGTGTTTGTGTATCCTTTTATGTGTCTGGCACCCACACCACGTCTCCGGGGCGGGGTAGCCGCCTTGCTGGCCTGTCCCCCGGTCTGGGTGGCCACCCACAGCTAGTCACTCACCATGGCCAGCAGCTGCATGTCCACCCGCCGCGCGGTGGCGGCGCAGTGGCTGCCGGGCGGCTCCGGGGCGGGGTAGCCACCCTGCTGGCCTATCACACGGTCCGCGTGCGACACTGACAGCTGGGTTAGAAGCACGTCGCCTTTCTCGATGTACAGCTGAAAAAAAAAACGTATATATTATTTCTTAATAAAGTATGTGTACAGACAAAAACTGCATTTAAACTAATTCAACGGCCAAAACTGTCTTCAAACTAACTCTGATTTAAGGTTCAAAACTACCTTTTAAACTAACTGGGATTCAACGGCAAACATTGTCTTTAAACTAACTCTGATTCAGTGGCCAAAACTGTCTTCAAACTAACTCGAATTTAACGGTCATAACTGTCTTTAACCTAACTCTAATTCAACGTCCAAAACTGTCTTCAAGCTAACTCTGATTCAACGGCGAATACTGTCTTCAAACTAACTCTGATTCAACGGCGAATACTGTCTTTAAACTAACTCGGATTCAACGACCGAAACTGTCTTTAAACTAACTCGGATTCAACGCTCAAAACTGTTTTAAAACTAACTGGGATCCAACGGCCAAAACTGTCCTTTAATCAACTCGGATTTAACATTCAAACTACTTTTAAAGCAACTTTGACTATCTCAACTCACCTTATTGTTCAAAGTTGGTAGATGCTGTGTGAGCGAGGCGTGTAGTTCCCTCTCCCTCACTCCTCTGGGATGCAACGCCTCTAGGAACGCCTTCATTTGGTCTGGCTCCGTTATACGCCACCAACCATGTCTATGAAAGAAAAACATTGGCGACTTATGGTGTTGCAAATGTCTATTATCTGTTCGACTACTGTCCCACTACTGGGCACGGGTCTCCTCTCAGAATGAGGATTACATAGACCACCGCGCTGGCCAAGTGTGTATTGGTAGACTTTGCATGCCCTTGAGATTTTTTTAAGATCTCTCAGGTATGCAGGTTTCCTCTCGATGTTTTCCTTCATTGTTAAAGCAAAGTGATTATTAATTTATAATACACATGAAACTTTGAAAAATCAGGTGTACGTGACTAGGATTTGAACCTCGGACCCTTCGATCAAAAGGCAGAGTTTCTTAATCCAAGAGACTATCACTGCTTTTTCATACACACAAAGACGAATACACAAACCTCAAACAGAACAGAAATCTAAATTTAACATTTACCCCTTATTCTAACATTTAGCAACTGTGGCCGGGGATCGAACCCGGAACCTTTTGCCTGTAAGACCTGCATGTTGACCGCTTCGCCAGGCGGATCGTTAAAAAACAATGGAAGTAAAATTAATTTGAATGTTATTTTATATATTAATTAATGCACTTGACATCTCAATAGAATGACGAATCTTTGACATGTATAATTAATTTTAAAAATGAACAGTAATTGTATGTTGTGCTATATTTATCATGTAAATGTAACCTAATGTAAATTAATGCTGCTACCTCTATTATCTTGCGACGCCCTCTCAGGGCATCACATATTGCTTATATTTTGTTGTAAGTTGTGTATGTATTTTGCAATAAATAAATACTAGACTAGAAGTTTAGACTACAAGTTTGGCACGTAGAAAACTAACCTCAACTCCTTAGGCACGTAATTCCCCTCAAGTTTCTTGGGCAACCCGTGCACTTTACACGTCTCCAGCTGTTCGGTCTCGTCCATCGACATCTGTATGGGCGGCGGGCTGTCACACGTGACGTACGTGGACAGAGCGTTGAAGTTCAGCAGCCCGAGGCTGGTGAGACCACTGGCTTTGGCCTTCTGGGCGGCTGTGTCTAGCTTCGCTGCGTCAGCTGCTAGCTCTTTTTCTAGGTCGTTGTCCTGGAGATATAGGTGGGTTTAAGTTTGAAGATGCTGTTTATGATGGTTTGTAGGTGGTAGATTATTAATTATGGGGAGAAATTAGAATCTAACAGTAAGGCATGAAAGCAAAAATTAAACATTCTTATAATACTAAATAATAAATATTACACTTTATATTTATCGACTTATGTGTTCCAGTACTTTAGTTCTAAAAACTACGATAAGAAGTTAGAAAACTGTGTCTGTGTTCCAACTTGTTCTTCAGGTTGTTGCCCATGGACATCTGTAAACAACCCCAGATAGGATTAGATATTCCTACCTGAGGTCGGCCACAGATGCGCCGCTACCCCTGAAGACTAAGCTGGAACGCCTCGGAATAGTATGTCTCCCTTACCACAACCTTCAAACCGGATCACAGCAGCGCCTAACACTGCTGTTATTAGGTAGAAATAGGTGTGGCGGTGGTGCCGTCGGAGTCGAACCACAAAGGGTTCCACCACCTTCAGTGTTTCCCGATACATATAATATAGGAGTCTTCAAATCAAGAGTGAAGAGGCTACTTCTAGGCAAGCGTGGCACATCTTAGGCCTCATCAAAGCTTACCATCAGGCGAGATCGAGGCCAAACGCGAGCCTATAAACTAATAAAAAAAAAAAATTCAAGGCGTTCCAACTTAGTCCTCAAGGGTAGCAAATCTGCAACTGATCTCAAATAGGAATCTTATCATTCTTCTTCTCTTTAATCTTATCTTATTGATTACAGATGTCTATGTACGGTAGTGCGTGCTCAGGTCAACTGCTCACTAGTTTATTACGTAAATGTTATAAAAATGGAACTATAATTTTCAACTCACCTGTTCTTTATTCTCTTCATCATCAGACTCCTGAGTGTTATCCTTATTCAAGCTCGCATCCATCATCTCTTGATCTAACCCGGACATCGTCAAACTCGAGTCCGTATACACATTATTACACGGCACTTGAACACTTGTGACCATACTGTTCAACGTGAACAGACTCGGATCGTTCAACAAGTGTAGATTGTTCGATACATCCCACTTGTGACCCTGGCACATCACCACTTCGGCGCACGTGTGTTCATTATCACAGAAAACTGGGCATTTTTCATTCTTCTCACTTATATTTGAGAGAAATGAACTCTCGTGCCGCAAGATTGAGAACCACTTTCCTTCTAATATCTTTGTATATAACGCTGCGTGAGCCGATTCGGTTTCAACATCTTCTTTTTTCATCTCTATATCTTCTTTTATTTCTTTCGCAGTCTCTGCTTTTTTAGCCGCGTCGAGTTGAGAGGAAACCGCTTCGGCCATCTTACGTAACTCCTCTAAATTATTAACTAAATCGTCTTTAGTTTCGACATTTTCTTTTTCATCTTTGACGTTTTCAACTTTGACAATCTCTTGAGGTTTGTCCACGGGTTCCGCTTGGGCGGCGAAGAGTGGTTTGTGCGTTGGTTTCTGGACTAGGAAGGCGGTTGGAATGGAGTCCTCTATGTCTAGCATGTCTTCTTCTTCGTCGTGTTGCTTCTGTTGGATGTATTTCTCTTCCATTTTTATGCCACCTGTGGAAAAGAATATGCTTTAAGAAAATTCATAACATTTGTAATATTATTTTATGACGTTTATGCTTCATGCATTTTTTTCAAACATAAGTGATGTTTAGAGTTTACTGTTCATTTATAATTTTTTACAATATGGAGATCGTTCGTAGACGGACGCCATAATATAGGTAGAGCTATGGCTATGAGAATAGACCAATTTCTTTTCTTTTTTAAGAGATTTATTAGCTTAGAGTTGATATTCAATCCATTAATATTTTATTGTGTGTATAACTCGCCGAACAATTACGAGTGTGTAAACCACGCACACGACTATAGGCACATGATCTTTTAAATGGCGCTGAAAAAGCTACATCCAGGGGGGAACGCATGAGTATCGTAGCGAGTGCCAGTACACGCGAGTTATTACATACTCGCGGCTATGCATATACATATATTCGGCGAATATCGAAACCTGGAATATTCCACACAAGTGCTGATTCCAACTTGGGCTATATCAACAAACTATCGTGGCGTGAACCCCGAATCCACTCGAGTAAGTTATATACGTACCCGCATATATTCGTGTATACTGGGCGAATATTTAAGTATGTCTCCACCTCACAACTCTTTACCATTCGCGTATATTCGTCTATATTCGTCAAATATCCAAACGTAACCTCACCTTCCACCTTACAGGTGCCGTGCTTGACGTTGGGCTCGTACTTGATGATCTGCGTGCGGTCACTGAGGTTCAGTTCGGTCTTGATGGACCGCAGCTCCAGGGCTTCGGCAGCCGCCTCGGCCGCCGCGTCCACCGGGGGCTCCGCTTCCGGCTCCTTCTTCTCTTTTACCACTGCTAGAAGACAAATGTTCAGTTAATACTTATATTAATTTGTCCGCGTAAAACTGCTAGTCCGCTCTGAATATAGAAACGAGTTGCTTCGAATAGAAAATTGTAGATATTAGCTGGACAAAGACAGTGCGGGACCCCCCGGGGGGACATAGCTGCGTTAGTATGCCCTTACGTTGCTACGGAGTATATGTTTGTAGTTGTGCGCAACAACTTCAGAGGGGACTAGCAGTTTGGCGCGGACTATACGTAAAAAAAAACCACATATTATTGGCGTACATAAAATTGGCATAAATGAAAACTAATTCAGACATTTACATTTTTACTTTTTAATATACAATTGCTTCGCTTATTATCCGCTAACCATCAGGTGGACTGCATGCTCGTCTGCTACTCCTATATTATACTTAGAAGTAAGATACCTTTCTTCTTCTTGCTGGTGCCCTTGTCCTTGGCGCTGTTCTCGAGCGCGAGGTGGTACTGCATGATCTCCGGCTGCGCGGACTCCATGCCCTCCACGAAAACCCCACCGGCCTTGCCCAGGGACCAGTAGCGGCGCCAATATCTGACGATAGGAAAAAATAAATCAACGGATTGCACTCCAGAAAAGCCGCCAGTAGTGAAAACTTCAATATTAATGTTATGCATTTTTTATATTTTGGAATGGTTAGGGAATAATTTTGTACGAATTGCTTAAATAATCTTTATAAAATTACTATAATTTATGTGGTAAAATACAATTTTTATTTGTTGCGCTAACGTACAGAAACATGACAGTCTTACGAATTTTCGATCAGGCCACGTGTCCTGACGCGAGTTTAACATTTTTTACCCATCACAAAAATTGCACTACGCCGCTATAGAAGTTTTCACTTAAAAAATGATTGTCATCTCATCTCTCTCATATCAACTATATCTCAGATATTTTATTTGTAAAATACAGTTAATCAATTCCTGTTATGATAATTTAGTGTTTTCCCCAGGATATTTTCCTTTATTGTTAATAGTGAAAAATAACCCTTTATTGGCAGTCGGGTAAAAAAGTCATAAAAATAGGTACCTTCTTGAAAAATAGAGTTATCTTTTAGTTTGTCATATATCATCAGTTTCCTGAATTTATTCCTTATAAGCTACACTTTGCGAAGGTGGTGGAATACAGCTCTGTTTTTTTTTCTTAAAATGAACACTTTCGATTCCCGGGTAAGGAAATAAATATTTTAAAAACTAATGATGCAGTTTTAATTGTTATCAAAATCGACCTCGTAAATTCTTTCAGCATTTTTCGCTAATCCTTATAGTTTCGGATTTGGCCCTGAAGGCCTATTTGAAAAATGTACCCTGTATAATCTATTTTAATTTTAATTAATATTTAGTTTAATGTTTTAAGAAAAAGCCTATGTGAGATTGAAATAATAAACGTAATTTGTTTAATAAATAAAAATAAAACTTTCGCTTTTCCATCATGAAATAAGCAGTACATACCTATCTTGACCGTAGCAAGTAGCTCTTAACGCATGCGAGCCCGCGGACAGCTGTTGCAGTTGCTGCTCGGACTGCCGCAGCAACTTTTCCAGCTTCCGCGCCAGTTCCTCTGATGACAGGTTTTTGTCTTCGTCCTAAAAAATGTGTAAGATATGTTATTTGCTAAACCCCTGTACCATCTTTTTTTAACGGACTTCATAAAAGGAGGTTCTGTAATCGACCGCTATGTATCTATGTATGTTCGTACGTATGTAAACTTGTATAAATAAGCGATTTTCTCAGAAAGTACTGATTCAATTTGTATGCAGATTTAGTTTTATAAACTAAAGATAGCCTATGTTACTCCTTAATCGTCACTGTAGCATTTGGTGCCGAACTTATACAGAACTCTAATGTTATTCACGACTATGTTTATGGACAGCAGTAACCACATGCCATTCGGTGGACTGCATGCTCATGCAAGCTATATTAAAAAAAATCATACCTAAAAACCTAATTTCTTTGACCAAACATACAATAATTGCCATCCAACTTTCATGTCGATTTCATGTGTATATTTACAAAAATTCCCTCTTATATTATCCCAAAAGTATAACTATACTATCTTCAACTCACCTCCTCCGGCTGAGTTCCCTCACTCTCCAAGTCACTCAAATTCGCGTCACAATCTCCCATAACGCTGTCCTTATCGACCTTCGAGTTATCCGCCGGGGAGCCCTCATCTTTATTGTTATTCAACATCTTGCTTTTCATGTTAAGGTCCTTTAAGGGCGAGAGTTCCTTGTCACTCTCTTCCGGAGGGTCCTTGTAGGGGGAGGGCGTTTCGGTCTTGGGTTCGGTGTCCAGTTGGGGTGAAGATTCCTTATCTGATTTCTTCGGGGTTTCTGCTTTTTCTGGGTGGCTTTCTGTTGACGAATTGTAAAATTTATTTTAAGTAGTCGCCAGTCGTAGACATCAAAATTCGATCATAATTAGACCCAAATAAAACAAGATTTTACTCTGTTTTTTTTTATAAATATAAAAAAAAATTCACAATTGAAATATATTTATTCTTGATAAATTACGTATATTTTTCGTATCTGATGCATTCATTCAGACAGTCTTTGATGACAATCACGGATATGTGGGTCTGAGGTTAGTCGTATAAGTATAGGCCTACCCATTAAAAGACTGAAGAATATAAGCTGAATCCCATACCCTCAACAATCGTCGTATATAAAAATAATAACTTGTTTTATTTCTTTATTTGTAAATCTTACATAAATAACTTAGATAAACATAAATGTGCACTATTAAAGAAAAAGAAAACCGACTGTAACTTAGACTTACCTTCATCTAGCTGAGGTGATGCCCGGCTAGGGTTGTTGGAGCTCTCCTCAACGAGTTTCTGCATGCGCTCCAACGCCAGTGCTTGTTGTTTTTCGGTCTGTTCTGTGCGCATTTTCCGTTGATGGAGAACTCTTACTCTGTGAAGGAAGTAATTTTCGTTATATAACCAAAGTAGTGCTAGTGGTATCGTCGCAGAAATATTATGAACTCCAAACAGAACTGTATCCGTAACTGGGACTTATATAATAAAAATCAATTTGAAATTGTTTTGTCTTAAAATTTTTCGTTCGAAATACTCAAAGACAAAAATTTGGTATGAAAACATGCAATTTCAAGTAAATATTGAAAATTATCTTTCGAGTCCGATATCATATTTAACAATGTAGTCCAGAAGTAATTTCGTCACAGCGACTTCAACATTGCATTTTGTGTCGAAATATCACGTTTCAATCTATATTATTATCCTCAATCCACTAAACATGGTCCTCGGAGCAGGATTTGCACACGTACGTCGCCACACGAATCCTTTACTAGAAACCCGTAGACATGGTCCTCCGAGCCGGATACACCTACAAGCTCAGCTTAGCGCCTCGTCCGGCTGGCGCAGCACCGGCTCGCTCTGCAGCAGCTCGTGGTCTTTTTTTTTTGTTTACGAGGTACACGGCGCCGTGGGAGCGACGCAGGGTTATATGGTATTTTGATCGCACTAAAACCCCCTCGGAGGCCGTCCTCGACGCTGCGTAGAGAGCTCCGGGATCACCAAAGGAACGCAACCGGAGTCCTTTTAGCGCGTTGCCCCCTCGGGCTCCGCCCAGGTGAGCTTGACGCTCGCCACACCGTCTGGTGCGTACGACGGTATGCGACCACACATACCGCCGTCCTTCCCGGGATCGCTGGCCGGGCGGTTCGGGCTCCCACTCTCGACACCCGCAACCCCGGAAGCTCCCGTTTAAGCAGCTCGCGGCCTAGTGCCACAAGCTCGCAACCCGGTCCCCGAGCCACTCACTTGCGGATCCTCGCGTCCAGCAGGTAGCGGTCGCGGCGGAGGTGCGCCAGCGCGTCCAGCGCCGCGTCCAGCTGCCGCAGCACCGGCTTGCTCTGCAGCAGCTCGTCGCACACGTAAGCCACCATGCGAGCCTTGGCCGTCGCGTTCAGGGACACGAACGGCTTGTCGCGGAGTAACTCTGAAACAACGGAACATAATGTCGTTAATTCGTCCTATCAACATCCGAACATATCACGTAACATCACTAACAACATCGTCATATCACGTCAGAACATCTAAAAGACAACATCGTCATAAAATGTCGAAACACCTCTGACGACATTGTCACACTCGTATCATGTCGGTACATCTCTGTGACAAAATCGTCGTATCATGTGGGAACATCAGAGTTGCGTGCGTGGTTTTATACCTCCGACCCCTCGATCAAGAGATCGGCCTTCAACACTAGGCTATATATATACTTAAGAGTCCACGCCAAAGTTTTAGTCCGCTTTGAATATAGAAGCTGTAGATCTGCAAATTGTAGATATCAGCGGCACCGTCAGCTACCCGTTCTCGCCTGCGAGGACATACTGCGTTAGTGTGCCCTTACTGTTGCTACGAAGTATATGCTTGTAGTTGTGTTCAATCGCATTGGCTCTCTATTTACACCTGCGCGCAACGACTTTAGAGCGGACTATACCTGAGGTCGCCCAGCAATGCGCCGCTACCTTTGAGAACTAAGCTAGTACGCCTCTGAAAAGTATGTCCCTTTTAAATCAGAACACGACAGCGCTTAACAATGCTGTTATCACAGAAATAGGTGTGGCAGTGGTGCCGCCGGAGTCTAACAACAAAGGGTTCTACCAACTTCAGCCACAGCCACCTTGTGTTCGACCGCATTGGCTCTTTGACTTCACCTGCGCGCAACAACTTCAGAGCGGACTAGAAGTTTGGCGCGGATTCTTGTAATGTACATAAAACATTAAATACTTACCAGACAGTTTGTAAGTGGCGTTGGCGTGTAAGGCTTCATAATACGCAGTGTTCTTGGTACTCGCACAGGCGGACTGCATCTCCGCGTCGTTCTGGTGATGGTCCGCTATCCGCCGCTCGCGCTCCCGCTCAGCTGTCAGACCTGCGGACAAGTGAATAATTTTGTATATAATTATGTTTAAATATTGTTAAATTTAGTTAAAAAGGACCATGAGGAAGATCGCCCATCAGATGATCTGACCAGATCAAGGACTTAACCAAGATGTTTGTCACTGAATCTCTAGCGGCTTAAGGGGAGGGGGGGCCTCCGATCCTGGGGGGCCCCCAAACACAGTTGCTAAAAAAAGTCGAACAACCAATCCATGACACATTTGTAAATTTGTAAAATCAAATCAACTTTTTAGACTGGGATCCTCCCTACAACTTTCCACCCCGGGCTTCCTACCTTAGTCCACTACCGCACTGAATACCTAAGACAAGCAGAAGACCGAGCACGTGTGTTATAGTGTACAACTCACCAGTCAGAGCCTTCACCTCCCCAGTGGCGTTGGCATACAAGTATATCCTGAGCACCTCGCTCAGGTTGGCCGGCGTGATGTCCCCCATGCGTATGGCGTGCCCTAGTAGTGTAGTGTGCCTGCCTGGGTGGGGTATGCCTGGGTCCTCTGTAACAATATTATATATAATTATATTTCATCTAATAAATATAGTAATTCAAAATTGTTTTTTTCGTTACACGCGCACGGGCGTGTAGCACGCAAAACGCGTATATTATAACGAAAACCACAACCAAATCAGGTAAGTTGTTTAAAAAAAGGCGGGTAACGTATATCGATCTCTTTTCCTCCTACTAATAATTGCGTCGGCAACGTAATTGCGCAAAACTGTGATGAGTTTTGAAACAAAAAAAATCTTGCGTGTCGGAGACGGAAGAAAAGTGCTTCGTGGATTATTTCTCTCAATTATAAACTTAATTACTTAAGAACTTAAGATAACTAATGGCTTAAGATTATTATTTTATTAGTTTTTAAGTCCATCTTAGTCGGAGTACGAAAATTTAATACTAAACTGGAACGCTTGGTATACCTTACGTGTGGCAAACCAGAACACAACGCAAACCGTTGTGCACAGATATGTAACGATTTTCCCATTAAAGTCGAACATCCTAGACTCCAATCCTTACTTTTTCAAGAATAAAATACTTATTTCTCACCAATAGCAAGCATCAGCAGTCTAGTTAACACAGCGAGCAGTTCGTCCTCGGCGTCCGCGCTCGCGTCCGGCAGCAGCGCCATCTGCAGTGTGTTGAGTGTTGGCAGCGACTCAGGGTCTGTGGGGGAACCCAGAATATATTGTACATCTATTTCATATTAAATTACAAAGGAAAGGCTTCTATTAGTTATAAGTAACAATATGTGTATACTTTTTTATAATAAAGGAGTAGTAGACGAGCAAGCATATCTCATGCCTCCCATGGATATCTGTAATTAACCCCAGACAAGATTACATTCTTACCCGAGGTCGGCCACAGATGCACCACTATCCCTAAGGGCTAAGCTGGAATGCCTAGGAAAGGTATTACCTTGTATAACCTTGTCTCCCTTATATATCAGAAAAAAATGATCAGTTTAGAAATAATTGAAAGGTATGTTAAAACAACACTCTTCAAACACAGCAATGCTTAACACCTATTATAAGGTAGAAATTATTGTTACTGATGCCACCGTATGTTATCACCATACTGTTAACCTACGAAGAGTATCATTACCTTTTAAAGAGTGTAATGTATGTAAACTAGTTTTAAAGAAACGTAATTAATAAACACTCTTACACATAATGATGATAGCAGATACTAACCAAACCCAAGCGCTTGTCCGAAGTTATGCAGAAACTCGAACACTTGCAGAGTGTCTGCCATCGCCGCTCCAGCGAGCTTCAGCCCCGGGATCCTGTTCAGAGTGGGTAGAGGCTTCTGGTCCGAGAGTGAAGAGTCCTCTTGTGGCCTCCTGTTGGGGATTTTATTTCTTTTAGAATTTGTTGAGGTTACTAGGGGTTAAGGGCTTTTTTAAAGGTAAGTAGGTGATGTGAGTTTATAGGATGTATTCTTACATAGAAGACTTATAGAGACAGATTATCAGACAAACATAAAGACAGACAGACATACTTACAACTGAACCTCAACGTCTACAATTGAACCTCAACTTAGCTACAAGTTAATCAACAAGATTCTAACGTTTCCTCTTTCGATCTTCTCCTATTTTCTTCATCTATTTGCTGAATAACCTCAAGTCTTCGTTTAAGGGACAGACATACAGTCAATCAGTCACTACCACTCAACAAGTGAACTAACCTCAACTCAGCCAGCAGCTCCATCTCCTTCTTCCTCTGGCGCAGCTTCTTCTCCTTCGCCAGCAGCCTGTCGAGCAGGTTCTGGTGTTTCCGCCTCTCCCTCTCCTCCCATCTCCTCCTCGAGTCCAGTTGGCGGATGAACGTCGTGTGCTGTCTTCGTCTCTCTCTTTCCTATGGGGTTTCATAAGTATTTTTAACTTTTTGAATGCCATATTTTGTTACATATTAGGGTTTAAGTTGAAGTCTTAGTCAAATCGATTGCTTTCTTATACTAATTATGTTGTATTTTAGTTGAAATGTGGGCTGAGACAAATGTGGGATGTTCTAACTTACGCCCGTTAGCACTAATCAATCTATCCAATGTTATGTTATGCCTGTAAAGTGTTAAATTTGACAATTTGCCTAATAGGATTTGTTCAATTTCAATCTATGGTAGGCAATGTTTCATAGATTGGTTATTAATACGGACATTATTCCTCAAGGGCACCGATGCGTCTGTAGTAAATCAAGAGTAAAAGTCAAGGGTAGCGATACTTCAGGTAGGAATCCAGTACTTTTTGGAGTTACAGATGTTTATAATTAGCAGTGACATTTTAAAATTAGATGGATAACTTTTTATTGTTTAACGTAAAAAAACATTGTTTTCTACTTTTTTTTAATCATAAAGGTCCTATACTTCCCACGCCATATTTATCATATCAAAATACGTTATATTTGTAATACATACAACGAATTTATCAAAGACGAAGCAACAAATTAGACCCTAAGTAATAATTTTTAATTCCAATAAATATTAAATTCGCTGTACTATGCTATGGCAAAACTTGGTAAAACACAGTACTTGTGACCAAAAATATACGAAGACTTATAAGAAATGTGTATTACATTAGGAGCCTATTTCGTTACTTGTCAATGTTATCACTAAAACTATGTTAGTAAATGACCATGCATACTATATATGTAAATAAAAACATGCATTTAAGTATGTATTATTTACCTCAGTTATATATTTTTGCTGATCACGCCATTCCCAGCGTCGAGTTGAAAAGAAAACACCACACATATAATAAGTGTTAACACACACAAACACGAATATATTTAACACAGGTTATTAACACAGAAGCAATAGTAAGTAAAAAAATAACACATCGAAAAAAATATATACGAGTACAATGTTTGTAAAATTTAATGGTAAAAATTACTTTAACATTACGTTAAAGTAATTTTTAATTTTTATATTTGTAAGTATGAAAACAAACATTTTTTGATGTGAAACATCTATAGCCGCACGTAAAACCGATTTCTGGCGTGGCGACGCATGCCACGCTATACGATGGTATATATATACAGTCTATATGCAGTAGTGTGTACGGTGTGGCGACGCGTCGCCATGCGCAATCGACTTGAAATAAATTCGTAAATTTTTGTATTTAATGAAAATAAATGTTTATTCAATATTTAGTCATCGTTATCTGGAAAAAAATCGTAATATTTTATTTTATCATTATGACATATTTAGTTCCTATCACAATATGCTCTTTTCTGCATATTACTTTTACAAAATAATGTCGATGTTTCAGATCTGCCAGGCGTCCCGTGACGGCTCACATTTTTTTATTAATGTAATTGTCTATGTGTACCTTGTCACAACACAGTAAATCTTAGTGTGAGTGGACACTCACACTAAGATTACACATATGTGTAGGTATTGTGGATTATATTATTATTATCTGTTTGAGTGTCTTTGTCTATGTGTACCTTGTCACAACACCGCAAATCTTAGTGTATGTGTATTTATGTATTGCTTATTTTGTTATTATCACACAAAACAGTCAAACACACAAGCAAACACACAAACAATATGGCTACCAACCTGTTCCTTCAAAAGCATAGCCTGTTGACGCTTCAACTCTCTTTCCTGAAACAATATACCCTAATAAATATCATGCAATAGATACCTAAATAAATATATATAAGATCCGTGGTAAGTCGGTTTGGTACGTAGAGGTCTGGGTTCTGTGCGCGACCAGCTAAATGTTTAAGTAGGTGGACGATCTAAGTGATACGTGACCATGTCGGTCAGATACGCAAAGTTTCGGGTTTTATCCCGGGTCAACAAGACGTGTAAGATTTACATTTTGAATATTTTTGGTTATAATTTGAATATAATAATAAAATAGATAATACTAAGAAAATAAAAAATAAAATTATCATTTTATTTTTTTTATTTTTAGTGGGCATACGCGCGTATATTTTTTCTTGCACTTCTGATTCTGACACACAGAGTTCCGGGTCCTCTTCCCGACCTTACTGACTTAAGTTTTTAATATTATAAATTAGATTCTCAATATATAATTTTTAGAATTTTATTATTTTAGGTTTATTTTCTGGTCATTTTCCATTCTGTCTATAAAACCCATATATTCTATGAGCTTATGAGTGTAAAGTGCATCTAAGCATTTATTTACAAAACAATTTTACAGTCGATGCGATATTCTTCTTAAGAACATTTATTTTCTTCGCCTACCTGTTGCCTCTTGGCCTGATCTTCTATCTTCTGTTTCTCCACCTCCTCATGTTTTCTCCGCTTGGCCTTGACATCCGTACGAACAACATCGAAAGCGGTACAGCAAATAAAAATAAAACACCGAACATACATGAAACAAAAGGAAAATAAAAACAAATGATAAGAAACCAAAATTTAAAAAATAAAAAGGACTGAATTTTTATGACTGTGTGTGAAAAATAGTATTATTACTTTCAATAAAACAAAAGAATGAAAATGACGTCTTTTGTATTACTTTTCGCTTACACTATATAGAGCGAGCGAGAAACAAAGAGAAATAACCACAAATTGAATTTCAATGTTTATTGAAACAAGTCATACATAAAAAATCATAATACGAAAATTTAAAAAAAATATAACCTATGTGACGATTTATATTACAAAAATAAGTGCTTAACTAAAAATAAGGATTATTGCTTAGAGCATTATCACAGTTGCGATTTGCTATCGCAGCGTAAACGTAACGTTTTTTATATGTGGTATTCTCTGACAGATTGAATTAAATCTTCCAGAAAATGACCTAGACGAAGAAAGAATCGAAACCCAAACTCTTACGTTACTATTCTTTCATCATTATCAATCTATCCAGCAACCCCGGAACAATATAAATTCATAATTGAGATATCTTTCTGACCGGGGATCGAACCCCGAAACCCTCTGCGTGTCAGACCGGACCCACTCCGCCACGAGAGTCAAGATCAGAGGTGTGTCAAATTCAAACTCAGATCTCTTAAGATGAAGTCTAATCGCATTGCTACAGATGCACATAACTTTGACAATGACGTGATATAGAGCGAATTAAGAATGTAAGAGGATGCTGTATACTGATCTGACGCAGCGGTCACGTCGCGTAAACGCTGCGTACTCATTGCGTTAACACGGCCCCAATAACAAATCGCGACTGTGATTACGCGAGTGTTCTTAATAATAAAAAACCTGCTTGACAACCAGTTAGTGACAAAACTTTAATTATATTTCGTTAATTAAAAATACTTTTTGTACAATAGGATCCTAATTCCTAATATTATGTGATACATATTAAAGACAATCAACCATTTTAAAAAAAATATTTATTTAAATATTTTAAACAAAATTTATTCGAAAATATTTCCCGTGGGGTCCTCAAAGGATTTAAAAACCTTTGTCAAAAAAATGTTTTTTTTTTTTTCAAATAATATCTTCATAATATTTTTATAATACTACTTTATTATTTAATAGTATTATAAAAATATTTAATAATATAATCATTTAGTAATGTATATCTTTAGTATTATTTTTTTAAAATAATAGAAAAAAAAACATTTTGGCCAGCAGAACTCAAGTAGATGGCGCCACGAGTACTACCCACCTACCCACATATGCCCGTTATTAATTATCGATCTATCCATTTTTTCTTACCAAAACTAAAAAATTGGCAATGTCTAATATGAAGAAATTAACAAATTTCGATCAATGGCCGGCAAATACTGGATAAATAAATAGTCATCTCAAACGTAAATCAGACCCCAGCCACACCCTTCCGAAACGCAGAACTGTGTCACGCTAGAAATGGTGACGAAGGTACACCCCAAACAAACCATACTGATTCAAAATTGGAAATGAAAAAACAAAATTTTCTCAAAAAGCATCCCATTAAATTTATTCAAGAATTCCACGACTTGAGCACATTAAAAAACCGCTGAAAAAACCATTCGAAATGAAACTGAACTAAAACTTCCTTTAACGGCATAACATACCGTTTTACTATATAAATAGTTTTGCTATGAAACACCTGCTACCGAAGAAAAGCATTAGAAGTAACAATTAGTATTCCAGTTAGTATGACCTTTATATAAGACCGTTAGTAGTGAATCGAAAGTTAGTTTGTGCTGACGTACCGGACTTGTGTCCTTCGAGAATGACTGCACCGATATCGATAGGGCACCGTCCTTCCCAACACTAAACGTCCCTTTGCCGATCTTTTTAGCTATTATATCTGATATTTCATCATCCCCGCTTAAATCAATCACGTCTTTTAAAACCGACTTATCTTTCGGCATTAGCATTAGATTTTGCGACATGAATTCGTTTTTCGCGTCTAAATACTTCTGTTCTATGCTTTTCGGGTCATCTGTTGCTTTTTTATCGCTTTGTAGTTTGGACCAATCGCAACCATTTATGAACTCGCTTATTCGCGAATACGTATCTATTAACTTTTCTATGTTATTCTCTTTGTCGGGTTTTTTCTTATCCGCTGTCTTCATTAGTGTGAAATCGAAGTACTTGTCCTTACGTTTCGGGAGATCGAAAGCGGCTTTTTCAGCGAAATCTTTCATTTTGTCCAACGCGTTATATTCTTCTACTTCTTCTTTCCAGCCGGATTGGTCGAAACTCAACGTTTTGATTGGGGAGTTCTCCTTCGCTCCCATTGGCCCACTCACTGGTATTAGGGACAGGCTTATCGGTGGCATGGTGCGGTCTTTCTGGGTCTTAGTGGCCGGACCCATAACGATATCGGGTATTTTCCATTCTTTGTCCGCCTTCGTGACCGGTAGTGGCTCGATCGTAAGTTGCGTTCGGTTCTTGTTGATATGCTGTTTCGAATGCACTCGTTAATAAAACTCCTTCAAATTATTATCAATTGGACTTTGACAACATTGTCAATGAGTGTTAATAGACATACAGCCCAGACAGATTTACATATATATATAAATATAGATACCAACAAGACACAAACTACCAACTAAGTAAGCTAAGAGATCCACCGCTGTCTACGGAAAAGCAAAAAGAGATGCTCTATTGTCTATGTTGTCTATGGTCCCTTTTTGCTTTTATCTACATGATACGGATGTGAGCACAATGTTGCCAAGCATCAAATTGATAATAAAACAAACACAAGCACACGTATTTTAAAACATAAATATACAGATAATAAAAGTTTCCATGTTACAGTTATTGATAAAAAGGTTCATATTCTAGATTACTTTATTAAGACTACGCAATTTTGTATTGTAATTAGAGAAAGATTATAAAAGAAAAAAAAAACGACTGCTTAAAATATAGTCCATGTTATTCCCACAATTTAGACGGATCCAATCACACCTCACATGTTAATCCGTCAAGCCGTTTGGTTTGCAGGACGAGCCAAAGAATGAGACATACCATAAAAGCGTTCGAAAAACATTGACCTCCGTGTTCAGATAAAAATATGTGATTATAAAAATGTAGCGATGTAATTATACGTATTTTTTTACATTTTCTTAATCAAGATATAAGTAAAAAGTATTCTCCTATATCTTATACAGCCATTATAAAGTAATTAATTGCAAATTACTATTTTTACACCTTAGTTCACGAAGGGCCCAATAATATACACTGTAACTATAAGATATTAATTATAAAAGTTTATTGACAAAATATTACGAAATTATTTTTTAAAAGAACTTAATAGTTGAATTTAGATACAAAATAACTGCGACATGGAAACCGACTACTACTTAAAACCAAAGATATTGCATATGTCTAGATTGACAGTCAAATTAAAACTAATATTCCCTTAAGTGAAAACTCATGGAGCGCTTTTCTTTCCCCTCCAAAGACGCGGAAAGCTGTCTTTTCTTTTGAAAATAACTATTATTTACCTACATTTTTATATTCTACGCGTCTATTTTTGTTTTAAAATAAAATTCCACGTCAACGCGTAAAGACAAAAAAGTGTGAGTCAGCTCTAAGCCTTAACATGATTACTTATAAAATTATCACGCACTCAGATGCGTTAGAACGTACATATACGTCACTATTACGCACACATCGACAGAAAATTCAATAATTTTTATGACGCTTCTATTAACTGTATCTGGGTATCTTTGAACTCGATTTTTACCCACTTTGAATGGTCCAATTAATTAAAAAAATTGAACAATTATCAAGAACCGATGACGATAGACGATTTTAATAACTTTCCATTCTCCTCATTAGGATCGTCAGGATTAACGATTTTCTTTGCGATTTTAGCGTTGTTTTTAATTTTTAATCATCTAGACGTACATAATATCTTGAACTAAACATACACAAATGTACAAAGATGACATATACCCCAATATGTTAGTAAGACTTACCTCTAGAAGTTGCTGACTCCTAGCTTCTTTCTCCCTCTTGACCAGCTCTGCCTTCTCCGACCTCTCCAGCTCTCTGACTAGACGGGCCTGAGAGACAAACTGTTTTTAGTTAATATAAATTATATTTAGGTATTGATGACATTTCTCAATTGCTGGATTATATATGGGGGGGGGGGACATTTTGTAATTTGCTATAGTCCGCGACAAACTGCTAGTCCACTCTGAAGTTGTTGCGAGCAAGTGTAGACATACAATTAACTGGCGAGTGGCGACGCGATTCATTTCTATATTCAGAGCGAACTAGCAGTTTTACGCGGATTATATTTTAAAAACTCGTGGTAGTGATTTTGTTGTACGTAGGTGGTACATATGCGGCCAGCCCATGGGCTTCAAAGGTATCACATCCGTGTTGGTGCCAATGTTGGTGATGCTTATTTGATCGCGTGGCAGCTACACGTGGCTTTTGAGTGTGATATTGGCTCCAGTGTTGGTCCTAGTGTTGGTTACCTGGTCGCAGCTGGGTGTCGGTGTTGACGAACTTGTCGTAACTGCATGCGACGTGTTTATAACGACATAAGTGTTGACCTTAGCCTCAAGGCGTTGGCGTTAGCTACTTGGCTGAAGCTGGGCGCGGCGTGATTAGCGTCAGTAATGTATAGTTTGGGTGTTGGCTCCGATATTGGCGCCAATGTTGGTGTTGGCTACCTGGTCAAGGTTGCGTGTAGCGCGGACATTGTGCGAGTAGTGTATAGTATCGACGTTAGCTCCAATGTTGGCACCAATGTTGGTATTGGTGTTGGCTACCTGCTAGAACCTTCGCGCTTTGTGTAGGTGTCAATAATGTATAGTATCGATACTGGCCCCAATATTGGCGCCAAAGTTGGTGCTGGTGTACCTGATCGCGGCTCCTCGCGGCGTGATCACGGCGAGCATCTCTAGCGGCTTGTTGTCGCCGCGCTAACTCCATGCGGCGGTCGAGCGGCGGCGGGGTGGGGCGCGGACCGGCCAGTGCGGCCAATGCACGGGCTTCCTCCAACCTGAACACAAACATACATAATATACAGGTCTAATACTAAACTCATACATAATATGCTAATACTCATGAACTTGTTTACAAACACACACATACAATATACACAGCAGGTCCTTATACAAACGCCTCCTACAAACTACCAAAACACACATATGCAATATTAGTCCACACATATTCACACCTATATAGACAGCTCGTACTCCAAACAGTTCCTTCAACCAGCACATAAATAGCACATAATACACAGAATAAATGCTCCTGTGCGGGACTTCTTTAAATTGCATGCACACTTATAAACATGATTCATCTGTCTCATTCACGACACACAGACAAACAGCTTTCACTTGTCTCTATACACACACACACACACGCGCGCGCGCGCACACACACACACACACACTTAAATAAAGAGGTTATGGAACTCACATAACAGATTGAGTAGTGATATTAACCGCTAACCTTAGTAACCTTAGTTACCGCTCATGGCATAACTCTGAGTTTGCTCCATTTCGCGTTTGTTGCAGCGCATAGTACTTTAACAGCACTAGATAATTATAACCTTTGTTTTGTTATTGCCTTTTGTTTGTTTTGTTAAAGTTTTTATTTCTTTATTTTTTTTTCTTGTTATTAGTTTTGTGCTTTTTTGTGATTTTTGTTTTTTTTTCTTAAATTTATTTTTTTAATTTTTTTTTAGTATATTTAGTTTTAAAAATTGTACTGTGTACTGCAATTGTGGTGAATAAATTATATTATATTTTATATATTATATTATGTACAGATGACGTTGCTGTCAGTAATTATGTATGTCATTTAACTTTACCATTTTTTTTTTACAAACAGAATATTTTTTATTTAGGAGTTATTTTTGTCTTTTTTTACAAGAAGTATTACTTCTTACATGAGTACATAGATAAACACACTTCTTAATTTAAAATATACGCACATACTTAACTCTCTGCAAACTTCCCTCCCCTCACACACACACACATCACCCTCAACACAGTATCATCCTACCGTTTAGCGATCTCCCCCTCGCTGAGCACGAGCGGCTCGCCGCCCTCCGGCATTGTCTGCACATAGTCCCCGAGTAGAGTCCGCGCGCTGAAGCTGAAGTTGTCCCGCGACAGCGAGGAGCTCGGGTTCGATTCCAGGAACTGGTTGGAAGTAAAATTTGGTTAGCATGTGACATAGGTAAGGATGTTAACTTATCTTTGAGCATTACATGTGTCTAAAATACTTAATAACTTTCTGTCATTATCATCATCGTCAACCCATTACTGTCCCACTGCTGGGCACGGGTCTCAGAAAGAGAAGGATTAGGCCGTAGTCCACCGCGCTAACCAAGTGCGAATTGGTAGACATAGATTTGAAAACTTTTTTTTCTAAAATTTCTTAGGTATCACCGTTTAAGCAAGTGATAATTCATTTTTAATACGCACATAACTTCGAAAAATCAGAGGTGCTTGGCTGGGATTTGACATCGGACCCCTCAAGCGAGGGGCCGAGTTTCTTAACCACTACGCTATCACTGCTTCAACTTTCTATAGTTTTTCAAAACGTGAAATTTATTTTTCAGCAAATTAAAAAAAATACATTATACCTAAAAGAATGGACATGGCCTCCCATGGACATCGTAATCAAGACCAGATAAGATTAGGTATTTACCTGCAATCGGATATTTACATATGCACTGTTTGTAATTTACACAGACTAAAGCATTTTCGCCGTGACCATCCATTTAATGATTGAAATATCGGCAAAAATAAACATCGCGAAACTTAAAGCCGCATACGTTACGTATTAAAATATCGTAACTCTCCGATAATATAAGTCTTAAATCACAGAACCACGAAGTTTCTTTGAGACTGCTCACCATCATAAGGTCCTGTTCGCACTTGATCTGCAGCGTGGAGTGCGGCTCCGGCGGGGAGTAGCTCACGTCGCCCTTGATGTTGCAGTTGCGGGAGAGGCCCTTGATCACCGTTATACGTTTCCAACCTGAGGGTAGATTAACAAGTAATATAAATAATAGCTCAAAATAATATGAAAAATCTCTACGAATAAATAGTATAATAAGTTATATAAAAATAGTTTAAATTAATTTAGAAATCTTTAAAAATAAATGTAGAATTGGGTTCAAGGTTTTATTTTTAAACCACTTTTATTAGTTAGGTATAGTTCGCGTAAAACTGCTAGTCCGCTCTGAATATAGAAATGAATCGCGTCGCCATAGCAAATTGTATGACTACACCTGCTCGCAACAACTTAAGAGCGGACTAGAAGATTGGCGCGGACTATAGTTTACTGCGCTAAAAATCACATAACCGGGCGTCGCTCCCAAGGCATCGAGTACCTTTTGAAGGCCCCTCCGTCAAAAAAAAAAAGATAATTCGTCAAGTACGAGCCGAACTCGCACATAGAGGCTTCCATACCACTAAATGTTCAATTATATTTTATTAAAATATGTTTTATTGTTCTTATTTGTATTTATTATAATCGCAGTTATAGTAGTAAGCGGCTTTTTAAAAATTCAACCGTCTTTCTAGTACCGTTTAACAATTATATCTAAAAATGCCGAAAAAACGATTTGTTGTATGAGGATTGGACATTCCGTTTAATATTCAACTTTATTTTATTTTTAGTATTTGTTGTTTAAGCAGCCACCGTTATGCATCCTCTGTAAAAAATTTAAGTGTCTACTATTATGGTTCCAGAGATAAAGCCCTGTGACAGACGGACAGACAGCGAAGTCTTAGTAAAAGGGTTCCGTTTTTACTCTTTGGGTACGGAACCCTAAAAAGAAGGTAACATAACATACCTCGTGCGAGTGGCAACCTCAGTGGTGCCACAGCTCCCGACTCGCTGGCGTCGGAGTCGGAACGGCCACTGTCTGACACACACTCTGAATCTGTGCTACCACCCTCGCCGACCAGCGAACGGAGTTTCTCCTGTCCAGACAGAAATATTTAATATAAAATACTCGACCAGTATTAATTCATTAATTACCATCACCAATTACAATAGTCAAACTTAATCTCAGAATTTATCAATTGCCGATTTATGGCCCGTTACTAATAAACAATCTTTCTTATGTTTTGTCAAAGATCGACATTCGACAATCAGTACATAATAGACTTGTCAAGGTTCTATTTTTGACAGATAAAATTTGAATAGATTGTGTATTAATAGGGGACGGTATTGTATTATAAAGCCAAAACTACTAAGCGACATTCTGTTAACTTTACAGGAGATTGATTTAAAGTCGAAATATTAAAAAAATAAAAAAACAAATTCACCTATCTAACTTTTGGGTTACAATGACTTTAAAATACCTGGAAATATTTTCAAACCTATTATGTGAAATTGTTTTATTTTTGTAAATATTTTAAGTACAACTCACTCTTCTGTAAATACTCAATGTCGCTTAGTAAGTTTTGCTTTGCAAGCGTTGATTATTTATACTCACCAAGTCAGTATCCCCGAGCAGCTGGTGTGCCAGCGCGGGGCGGAGTCCCAGGGCTCTGCTCTGGGCCAGCAGCGAGGCCACGGTGTTCTTCTTGGGCTTGCTGACCCCGCGGCCCAGGTTCCGGGGTCTGCCCTCCCGCCCCGGCCAGCCTAATGCTATAACATAATTATCTGCTGGTACTCGATTCAATACCCTTAGTATGAGTTTTTATGTTTGCTCGATAACGTTCACCGTATACGTTTTCGCTCACAGCGCCCCGGTAGACCGTATCGGAACTAAAATTCCTCAGTATAAGTTTCGAAAACGTAACAATAACATTAAAATAAAAATGTGAAAATATTTGTATTGTATTTATATTTGTAAAATTATGTTATTGAAATTTACTATTCAGTTTTTGAAAACTCATAATTCGAAATTTTAGTTTCGATTAGTCCAAAATCGTAATAAAACGTACGTCGTAATAAACGTTTCGAGCATACGTAAAAACTCATACTAAGGATACTGATGAAACACACAGATACAGATGAAAGGAAGATAGGATTATAGGTCTAGATGGCGCTGCTGTGTT
This sequence comes from Epargyreus clarus, assembly GCF_041222505.1. Taxonomy (NCBI): domain Eukaryota; kingdom Metazoa; phylum Arthropoda; class Insecta; order Lepidoptera; family Hesperiidae; genus Epargyreus; species Epargyreus clarus. Next base: position 4,269,839 of record NW_027332224.1, read on the forward strand.
CTGATTTGAAGGGTGTGGTAAGAGAGACTTTCGAGGCCTTCCAGCTTAGTCCCTGAGGACTATCTGTGACCGGATAGCGGCATATCTGTGACCGACCTCAGGTAGGAATCTAATCATATCTGGGGTAGAATACAGATGTATATATGCAGCAGTACCCACTTACTAAGGGTGTGGTAAGGGAGACATACTTATCCGAGGCATTCCAACTTAGTGCTAAGGCATAGCAAAACCAACCTCAAATAGGACTGTTATCTTATCTGTGGTTGATTACAGATGTCCATGGGTGGCAGTGACCATTTATCGTCGGGTAAACTGCATGCTCTTTTGATACTTCAATAAGAACAATAAAACCCTACACTGCAGCCCTCTAAAACAATGTTATAACTTACATTCACTGTCCTCGCTCCCGCTAGACTTGGGTCTGGGGGAGTCCGCCACTTGCGAGTTCAGCTCCGGCGCCACCCGCCGAGGCTTCGCCCCTGGCTTGCGTCGGGCTGTAAATACATATTTTTTAATTAATTCTGAACAAAATATAATTGTGTTAATATAATAGATCATTTTACTGCATGAAATATCAGACATACTTAATAGTTTTTAACACGCTTTTATTAGCTTCAGACGTATGTATGTTGGTATGTTAGTATGTAACGGAATCTTTGAACATGATTTTAACCCCCTTCAAAACGTCGGATTAACTCGAAATTTGGCATACTTATTAAGGACCGATGACAATTCAATATTTTAAACATTAATAATTTTGTACCATTGTCCTTATCAACATCCTCAGGATTAACGATTTTCGAGGCGAGATTTTTCAAGCACCTCCAGCAAAGTTCATCGCAACTTTAGATTGCAAACTATTGCTATTTAGTTTCAATAGGCGTAACTTTTATATCGTGATTTTTAGTTTAGAAAATAATAATGTTATTTCCCTATAACTCAAATGTTCTGAAACATATCTATAATGCCGTCTTGTAGAATGATTTTTAGGATTCCGTACTCAAAGGTTAAAACGAAACACTCTGCGGTCTGTTCGTCTGTCGTTGGGCTTTATCTCTTAAATCGTAATAAATAGACACTTGATTTTTTTACAAACGATGAATAATGGTGGTCGCTATAACGAGAAATACTAAAAATTAATAAATAATTATAGTTCAAAAAACTAAAAAACACGCTTTTATGATAAAATCAACTAAAAAGTAGAAAATAATTTTCAATCTTAGAATCAATTAAGGAACAGTAAATAGTATAATTGTGGAAAAAGTGTGGGGTGCTCCATTTATCAGGTTCGAAAAGCACCCCACTTTTTTTCCACAATTATACTATTTACTGTTCCTTAATTGATTCTTAGATTGAAAATTATTTTCTACTTTTTAGTTGATTTTATCATAAAAGCGTGTTTTTTAGTTTTTTGAACTATAATTATTAATTAAATTTTTATTGCTCATTATTTATCGTAAAACGAGTAAATTTCTAGGAAAGTCCTGTATTTTGCAGGAGAATCGTCAAATTCGTATTTGTTATACAAATAAAAGAAGTAAGCAAATAATAAGCATATCGTAACACTTTATATTGCAACATAATTTAAAATATGAATAAACTTAGAAAGAAAATTATAAAAAGTGGTTTTGTGTCAAAAAGACCACATGAAAATTCTGAAGAATCATAGGAAAAGTCCTTTTGTTTAAATTGAATTAAAATAGCTGTAACTTTGGTACTACAAACAGTATTTTTTATTAACGATACAGTTGTAATAATCCGTGCAAGAATTATCTTTATCATCCATTGAACTAGATTTTCCAAATGTAAAACCAAAGTTCTAACCGAAACATAAGGCATTCCAGAAAAAACTAAAATATACTCACATATCCTATCATTAGAGGACGCCGCGCTGAGCGAACTACTCAGGGACGTCAGTCGTGACAGGGCGTCCGAGGCTTGCGTGCTCGCTGCAAAACAAAATATTCAATAAGAAAGTAAATAAATTAATAATTTTAGTTTTTCTTTAAGCAAGACCTGAATCTCGTCACAGGATATATTTATTTTTAACTTATAAATTAGATAATGTCCATTCATTTGCACATAAATAAAATAAAATGCACATATAAACTTGAAATTCAACTAGAAGTGCCATTTGAAACCAGAGATTTAGATGGTAGAACCTTATAGTTCACCTCAAGAAGCACCACCGCCACAATTATTTCTGTTATAACAGCAGTGTTTAGCGCTGCTGTGTTCTGGTTTAAAGAGTGTGGTAAGGGAGACATACTTATCCCATATGTTTCGACTTAGTTGTCACGGATAACAATGCAAATGTGTCCGACCCCGGAAGGAAAGATTAGTGTCCTGGGAATCGGTATCTAGGGTTGATTACAGATGTCCATGGGCGGCAGTAGCCACTTACCATCAGGTGGACTGCTCGTCTGCTACTCCCATATTATAAAAACACTGATATACATACGCGGTGTAGGCTTTAGAGAGAGGTTGAGTGGGGCATCGTCGTCATTGGCTTTCAAGCCGAGGTCCAGCGGTGCGTCCTCTGATCCTCCTTTTGTCGTAAGGTTCAGTCCTGAGTCTTTAAAGAATATTTCAGGTTAAAGATTTTTTCGTAATGCTACTAATATTGTACATAATATACAGAAGCTTTATAAGCACGCATAAATCATAAGTTTTAACCAACTTCGAAAAGGAGCAGGTTCTATGTTTGGTTGTACGTATTTTTGCCTTGTTAAGTTTCTAGTTTTTGAAATACAAAAGAAATTATGATAACTGTATTTTTTTTATTGTATAACATTACCAACTATATTTATAAAAATAATGCATAAGTCAATGATTTTTTGTTTTCATTGCCTAAATTTAGCACCAAAAAAGATTTTCCTCTTAAATGGCAACATTATCGCTAAATAAGACATAGCTCCCTTCTATTTTCATATGCAATCTAAATGTATTTACCAGCACCGGTAGATCCAACCAGTTGTCGCTCCAATGCCGCTAAGCTGACGCCACTTTGACTTGCTATGGTTTGGAGAAGCTCCCGTGATATACCTGATAAAATAAGAAATGTTCAAATATACTTAGGCTTATGAAGATTATAATATGATATTACTACAGAATCATAGCACCACATATCGTACTCAACCCACGACTATCTCACTGGGTATGCCTCTATCCTCAAGAGTGAGAAACGTTTAGGCTACCTGGTCAAGTGTGAATTGGTAGACTTCACATACCTAATGTTATTTTTCATATACTCTCATGTGTGCAGATTTTTCAAGATAGATTTCTCCACAGTTTAGGCAAATGATAATTAATTTGTAATACGCATAAAACATAAAAAATAACTGGGATTTAAATCTCAGAACATCCCAATTTATAGATCAAGTCTATCCACTAGCCTATCCATAAACTTAGATTTTTTCGATCGTGGCAATTACTGCTTATTACGTATTATTTATTACATTCTTTCTATAAGTATAAAGATGCTATCATGTGCTTATGTCTACTGTTATAGTCCGCTCTGAATATAGAAATGAATCGCGTCGCCATAGCAAATTGTATGACTACACCTGCTTGCAACAACTTCAGGGTGGACTAGCAGTTTGGCGCGGACTAGGAGAATGAATAAAAAACTAAGGTTATTTTTCTGTAGGAATCATACGTAATTCAAAGTGGTACAAACTAAAGTAGAACATAAACTTACCAGCATAATCGGATAGGTTGGGTGGTGGGGTACCAGCTAGGGAGTTCTGTCCACTGCGGTCAGGCTTGTTGGGCAATCTGATCACCTCTACCGATGATCGCGAGTTGCCGTATTCATCCTGTTTTAAATAAAATTTAATTTTAATAAAAATCATGTACAAAGTAACGCTTTCTACACCCAACCACACACTAGCATACCCTGTGTTGTGTCATGAACACACACAAAGACGAATACATAAACACCCAGACCCAAACCGATGTCTAAATTCAACATTAAGATGGCCGGGGATCGAACCCGGAACCGTTAACGCATCAGACTTGTATGGTGACCGTTCCGCCACGCGGGGTTTCGTATAAATGCGTATGCAGTCGCGAGTTACAGCTGGTATAGAAGTAGCAAACGATCATGCAGTCCACTGATGATAAGTGGGTACTGCCACCCATAGACAAATGTAATCAACCCCAGATAGAATTAGATACCTGAGATCGGCCACAGATGCGTCACTATCCATGACGAATAAGTTGGAACGCCTCAGATAAGTATGTCTCTTACCAAATGCTTAAAGCCAGAACACAGCAGAGCTTAACACTGCCGTTCATACACAGAAACATGTGGTGCAGTGGTGTGGTGTTCTACCTATAGCATCAGCATATATATAAAGTACTAGCTGACCCGGCAAACTTTGTACCGCCTCAAAATCTATTTATCAAATATATTTCATATAAAATATAGCCTATGTTACTCGTAGATAATGTAGCTTGCAAATGGTGAGAGAAATTTTTAAAATCGGTCCAGTAGTTTTTGAGCCTATTCATTACAATCAAACAAACAAACAAAGTTTTCCTCTTTATAATATTAGTATAGAAGTATAGATTACTCACCACTTTCTGTCGCTTGCTAGGTAAGGGTGTACTCCGGTCAGCTGATGAAGGGTGTACGGAGACCTGCGGCGGGTCCAGCGAGATCGTCTTCTTACGACCACGGTTCGTCGTGCCGGGGGGTGCCTGGGAACGATATATGGGTTTTTAAACTAAGGTTTAGTTATTATACGAGAGATTTTTGAAGTCAAATAGTTGCATATATGTAAATTCTTCAAAATTAGCCTTTACTTTTAGTTTGTCATGTATCATTACTTTTTAGAATTTGATTCTTATAAGCGACGCTATACAATGATAGAATAATACAGTGGTTTTTTTTTTCAAAATAAACTCGCTTGATTCTTTTAAAAAACTGATGATGCAGTTTTAGTTTTTATCAAAATCGGCCTCGTAACTCCTTTCAGCATTTTTCGGTAATCCTTATAGTTTCGGATTTGGCCCTGAAGGCCTATTTGAAAAAATTCACCCTGTATATGTGCTTACTGCTTACCTTAGGCCCCGCCAGCGACGAGGTATACTTGATGATCTCAGTGTCAGGCGGCAGTCTTACCCCGCCCAGCACCGAAGCTGGATCACTGCAAACAATAAAGTAATATTATGATTTATACAAATTTGTCTCTATGTGGATGGCTTATTTTTTATGTATCATTTGGTATAAAAAATAATCTGTTCCCTAAAGATTATTTCATAATTATCAGTGTAAAATAAGATATGGTTTAGCAAGTTGCCTATAGTACGTTTATTGTTTCTTGATGCTCATTTTAATTTTATTATAGCAAATATATTGTATATGTATATATTTTATATGTATATATTCGTCTTAAGAAATTATAGAACAAACTTTGTTACTTACCCTCCTTCCAAAGCAGCACTAACAGAAAATTAAACGAATTTAATACATAAATATGTCATAAGTTGTCCACACTATACTTATAATTTTAAACAATTTTTTACCTATATTTTGTTATTATAGTACTTGATTTACGCCCCCCAGGCGTGGTCCCAGGGTTCATAATCCCTCCCAAAACCGTCGAGTCCGACTCGCACTTGGTCAGTTTTTTTTGTGAGGAACATTGCATGGATTCCTCTATGCTGCGGGGGTAGCGGAGATGATATGCTGAGCTTTACAATAAATACTAAAATATACATTTAAAATGTTAGAAAAAAGTGGTCTAATTAACCAAATTTACCGTGTGGCCCGCCCCCCAAATTTTATGATGCGACCGCGCCAAAACCTTCCCCCATGATTTAACCCCTTAACCGTTAATAATTTTTATGCCACGTTTTTCTTTTAAAAATTTAATAAATTATATATAACGTGTATAAAAAGTGTTTACTGTTGGTTAATACCTGAGTATAGTATGCGGCAAGCCGGTGAGCGCGTCGATACCGTGTCGGTCCTTATCGCCCGGCAAACCGAAGGGATACAGCGGAGACATATTCTGAAAGAGAATCTTTCCTTTATTTTTTATTACAGCACAATGAGAATGAAATATGTTAGCTATACCGCACGAGTCTACAGTATCCGTAGTACGAGTTTTTACGTTTGTTCGAAAACGTTCAACTTTTATGATTTATGATCGTAGTAGAAGTAAAATTCAGCAGTTTCAAAAAGGGAACTATAACGCTATCAAAATAAAAACACTAAGGAACGCTCCCGCTCTAGCTTCGAGGATGACGAGGATATGGAGGACTTTCCTGAGGTCTCCACTCAACCTCAGCTCCCTTCTCTCACTCTCACCCCACGGTCCCCCCCTTGTCGATCCATACTAGTTAAAAAATATATGTGTTTCATATGTGTTACCTTCTCCTTAGCAGCGAAGACAGCGTGTTAGGCGTCCAGCACTAACAACTACCCCACCCTTCGGACGCAAAAAAAAATTTCAGATCCCTTGTGGTCTGCAAGGGACCTGAAACATTTTTAAACAAACATACTGGTTTTACCTAAAAATTTCTTGTATGTGTTACCTTCCCCTTAGTAGCGAAGACAGCAGCGTGTTAGGCGCCTAGCAGAAACATCTCTCTCCGCTCCGGACGCAAAAACTACTTTTCCTCCCTTGACAAACCATACTAGAAATACAAAAAAAAATTATATTATGTGTTACATGTGTTACCTTCCCCTTAGCCGCGGCGACAGCAGCGTGATACGCCCCCTGCGCGGCCGCCTGCGCCAGCATGAGGTCGCCGCGCAGTAGAGACAGCTCTCCCCGCTCGCCCCGCTCCCCGCGATCCCCCCGCTCCGGCTTCGAGGATGACGAGGACATGGAGGACTTTCCTGTGGGCAATTAAGATTGAGATATGTTAAAGTGCTAAAGCTGAAAATTATATAGTATATAATTGCAAGTGTCTGCGGTTACATGTTGCAGAATTAGGGAGGTAACTTTCATCGCTTCTTGTCTATAGCAAAATAGCTTCTGAAGCAATGGTAGATTGATGACATTCAAAAACAGTTCTATATGAATCAATTTAAAAGAAATGAAATTTAAACTTGAATCTACTCTCAGACTGAGCAGGTTTTAAGTCATAGTACACCGCACTGGCCAAGTGCGAATCGGTAGACATCACACACTTTTGAAAACATTTTTATGATGTTTCAGGTGTGTAGCTTTCCTCACGATTCTAACCAAAAGCAAGCCGATTCCTAACAGTGAAAGTAAGCAGCAATAATCACTTAGCATTAATAAGCCTTCCGGTGCCTCTCCAACTATTGAAGATTCCTTCCATAAAGGAGAGTCTTTGAATACAAGATCAGAAAGCCACTTAAATGCAACTAACTTATAGTCCGCGCCAAATTGCTAGTCCGCTCTGAAGTTGTTGCGAACAGATGTAGTAATACAACTTGCTATGGCGACGCGATTCATATATTAAGAGTTTTACGCGGACTATACTTAATTACAAAAAGTATACTCACTAGAGGATTGCATAGAAGAACTGGACTGTTTCGAGCTCTTGGCATGCAGAGGCTGCTGCGCGAGGTTGTTCAGCGAGGCCAGGCTGGAGAGCGACTGGGAGTGCATTGTTGATGGTGATGACGTCTTCGGGAAGCCGTAGGAGGACCCTGGAAGAACAGATTACACTTGAGAACATGTCTTATAATCTTAAAAATAACTAATAAGAAATTCACATAGGTCTAAGAGATCTGGCACTAATAAATATAAACATTTTATTGTGAAAATATTCAATGCTTATGTGTACTGTGAAAGTATATAAGAACTGTTCAGATGTACATAAAAACTGCCCAGATGTATATAACGTCTCCATCATATAAATAGTCCACCACGTTGGCCAAGTGCGAATTGGTAGACTTCACATCCTTATAAAAATTTCTCAGGAAGGAAGACATAGTGATTAGCCGCCCATGAACGTCTGTAATCAACCCCAGATTGGATTAGATATTCCAATCTGAGATCGGTCACAGATGCGCAGCGTCGCCGAGGCGTTCCAGTTTAGTTCTCAGGGGTCGCTGTAAAAGTATGTCTCCCTTACCACACTCTTCAAACCAGAACACAGCAGCGCTTAACACTGGTGTTATGACGTAGAGATAGATGTGGTGGTGGTGCCGCCGGACTCGAACCACAATGGGTTCCACCACCTTTAGCTAACCAGGTGTACATATGAGGTATCCAGGAGTAAATAACGGTCCATATGTACATATGTCTGATACGTGCCCCACTCACTCATGTTCGGCTGCGAGTTGGAGCTGCTAGTGGATGGGCTCTTGTCTTTGGAGGTGCTTGAGGATACGCTGCTTCTGCCTGACCTGGGGACAATGGTTGAAGTGTATTATCTTTCTTTATTAAATAAGCTGAAGTAAAAAACGAACTAGTAGTCTACATAATGTGACTGCCGCTTATAACCAACCACTGGACCACCAAACCACTGGACGGATCGGGCTGAAATTTGGCATGCAGGTAGATGTTATGACGCATCCACTAAGAAAGGATTTTGATCAAAACTACCCCCAAGGGGATAAAATAGAGGATGAAAATATTACTTCGTAACGCGAGCGAAGCTGCGGGCAAAAGCTCGTGTAACATATAAGTCTTCATCAATCTAACATACCTAAAGTTGGCCACAGATACCGTAGCTACCTTCTAGGACTATGGTAGTTCCCTTACGGCTTTACTAATATATAAGAGCAGCGATACCTTCGCAAATTATCATAATCATCATCAACCCATTACTGTCCCACTGCTGGGCACGGGTCTCCTCTCATAACGAGAAGGATTAAGCCATAGTCCACCGCGCTGGCCAAGTGCGTACTGGTAGACTTCACATACCTTTGCAAACTCTTTATTTTATCACCAATTATATCAGTACTAAATCCAGGTGTTCCAACCTTGTATCTTTAAATTTAACACATCTTTAACCTTGAGTGATTCCACTGGAGTTGAAGAACACAGGATTCTACCTTTTCTATTTAACCCAGCAATAAGGCAGATAGGCTACGATGGAAAGTAGTGTTGGTGGCTTGGTCCCTTAGAATGGTAATAGAGCCAGTATGGTATGATCTAGGACCTAGGAGTTACTATTGCTACTCGTATTTCTAGCGTGAAGCAGTTGTAGTTTCGGTGGATGTCGAATTACATATGCGGCGAACATCTTAATCCTTAGGAATTACAATGCATCCGTGGCTTCGATCACTAATAAGAACTAGATACACAATCAGCGACAAAAAAACGGTGCGACGAAAAGAGCACCCAAATAGACATTTGGGTGCACAAACCTGTCAAAGTGATAGCTTATGACAGCTAGCTTATGTCGTAAAAATTGCTTTTGGTAAGCAGTTTTTAACACCTTTAAATAATAGTGATAAGGTTGATTTTGCATTAATTTTAGATTCTGTCGCTTAGAATTTTATAAACACGTTTGACGCCACTTTTGAAGTACATTTTTGTATGGGATTGTGTATCTAGTTCTTATTTGTGATCGAAGATCCGTGGTCAGATATAACCTCTTCTTCACTCTCTTCATTGTATCAAATCAAATCATTTTTTTTAAAATTCAATATAGGTTCTTTACTTCACTATAGTATAGTATAGTTCTGTATGGAACTTCACATCATACAGACGTCCATAGGCGGCAGTAAGCACTCACTATCAATTATTTATTTTATCATCATCATCAACAACCCATTATTGTCCCACTGCTGGGCACGGGTCTCCTCTCATAACGAGAAGGATCAGGCCATAGTCCACCGCGCTGGCCAAGTGCGTATTGGTAGACTTCACGTACCTTTGAGTATTTTTTTTTTCTAAATCTCTCAGGTATGCAGGTTTCCTCACGATGTTTTCCTTCACCGTTTAGCAAGTGATAATTAATTTCTAATACGCACATAACTTTGAAAAATCAGAGGTGCGTGCCTGGGATTTGAACCTCGGACCCCTCGATCGAGAGGCCGAGTTCCTTAACCACTAGGCTATCACCGCTCCGCATTATTTATTTATTGCAAGCTTATCTGCTACTGAAATCTCATAATAAAAATCTTGCAACGACAAAGTCGACTGTATTGACGAGTTCTCTTTCCACCCTTTTTTCAGAACCCCAAATCTCTCCAGAGCTTAAGCTCCTCTTTTAAAAGAACCTCTCAAGTTAATACAAACATAGGTATAAATTGCACAATACCTGTCATTCCTCGAAGGTGGCTTCGAGGATTTCGAGGGCTGTTTGAGGCCGGCGGTGGAAAGAGCGGACAGGGCGGAGTAGGGGTCTCCTAACGGGGGGAAGTTCAGCCCGGACGCCTGCAACCTAGCCAGGTAGTCCTGGGCAGCGAGGTGGGAAGCCATGGACCACCATGCCGCACCTGGAAGACATAAAAGTAAGTTTGAAATACAAGTTACATACAATATCTTATATCTAAAATTCTCGTGTTACAATGTTAGTTACCGTACTCCACCGAAACGGCTTTACCCATTTTCACCAAATTTTATATGTATATTCAGTAGGTCTGAGAATCGGCTACTATCTATTTTTCATACTCCTAAGTGTAAGGTTGTTCACCCTTAACATTTTTTTATTTATATGGCAACACAACGTTTGCCTGGCTAGCTAGTGTTGTTATAATTTGATGTTAAATTAGGTACTTGTCTGAAATCCGCAATAGATACATTACTACACCTACAAACTTAAACGTTATTAATTGTTAATCTATCCAGTGTTTTGCTAACAGACCGACGACATATGGTAGTTTCTGCATATTAGAAACTGTCAAATTTCAATATATAAAATAAGATTGAATATTAATAACATGGAATACCTCACGTGTACCTCTAGTTTACTACACGATGTGGTATGTAACTTTTTTATCCGAATGCGGAGGGTAATGGTTTTTGGACGTACTCGTATGTCTTATTCTTTAGCACCCCTGCATCTCAAACGGCATGATGGATTTTACCTGCTTAAATATATTGCCTGCCAGGCTGACTATAGACGACTCGTTTAAATTGTTATGAGTGTAACACACACGCATCCTCTGCAGTCGGGTAAAGAAACTACGACCTTAACATCCAACTTAACACATACCTGTTGATCACAAATATATTTGCTGATAAATATTGACCGACCGAAACTGTTTCTTGGCTGGCTACACTGTGTGTGTACTCACTGGCAGCGGGGTGCAAGCCGAGCGACGCGGCCTGGTTCGCGGCGACGCCGAGCGTGGTCGGCGGCGGGTACCGGGAACCGAACCCGAACAGCGCCTGCGCCTGCGCCTGCGCTGCCGCCGCGCCGCCCGCTGAGCCATCGCGCCCCCAGTACGCTGTGGATGAATATAATTTTTTTATTTTTATTTTATAATATATGAGTAGCAGACGAGCACGCAGTCGATCTGATGGTAAGTGGCTATTGTCGGCCATGGAGATCTATAGTCAACCCTAGGTAGTTGTCCCTGTAGTTCCGGGACTAGAATAGGGCTACGGTATCCCCTGCCTGTCGTAAGAGGCGACTAAAAGGGGGCTTCCGGGGTTGCGGGCGGCAAGAGTGGGAGCTCGAACCGTCCAGTATGCTACCCCGGGAAGGACGGCGGTATGTGTGGTCGCATACCGTCGTAATCACCAGATGTTGCGGGAGGAGCGAACGCTCCCCTAGGGCAGAGCCCGATTCGGGCATCGCGCTTGGAGGACTCCGGTTGTGTTCCGTTGGAGATCCCGGAGTTCTCCAACAAGCGCCGAGGACGGCCACCGGGGGGGTTTTAGTGCGGTAAAAATCCCACATAACCCGACATCGCTCCCACGTCGTCGGGTACCTTTTGAAGGTTTCCCCCTCGAAAAGAAAAAAAAAGGTAGTATATCTAAACGACATTCCTACCTGAGGTCGGCCACAAGCCAGATCACAGTAGCACTTAAGGCTGCTTTTATGAGACAGAAATAGGTGTGGCAGTGGTGCCTGAGTTGAACCACAAAGGGTTCTACCCCCTTCAAAATGATTGATTATTTATTTTGTGCATGGGAGTGATAAGAAAAAACATTTAAGATAGCTATTTATGTGATACACAGTCATATTTTGATCTCTAAATACGATAGACACGTTTCGCACATCAAAACAAAAAATGAACCCTTATGAAAACACTCGTGTCTGTGTGTCTATCATTATTATTTTACCATATCTTGAAACCGAACAATTCAATAATCGCAAAAAAGGATTTCTTTTTTCTTTCAAATGATTAATTTGATTCGTATCCTCTATTCCTGATTTTCACGCAGAGTTTAAGATTTAAACTGGGCTAAGTAGATATTTAAACCACATTGAAAACTATCAACTCATACCCACACACACATCCAAAGCAAACATCTTCACAACCAAAATCACAACAAAGACAAAATCGCCCAAACATCCATTTCAATTACATAGCCCCGAATCAATAGGTAGAGGCACTTATAGGCGTAGGCACCTAGAGTATAGGCATTATAGGCACAGATCCCGCAATCAATAGATCTGTCTGCTGCCCGTTACGACCTCAAATGTCGACCTGAACTCGAGATTTTGTATCTAGCTTCAAACCTTTTTAACCTATACACTGACCTAGAAAGGGCGGGGGCGTCTATGTTCAAATGTCTCATTAGGAATGATATTTTTGTGTTGTCTATTACATATTTGTCTATTAAATTAATCCTTACTTCCTTACTAATATTATAAATCCGAAGGTAACTCTGTCTGTCTGTCTGTCTATTTGTCTGGTTGTCTCTTCTTCACGCCTAAACCACTGAACTGATTTTAATGAAATTTTGTACAAAGATAGTTTGAGATTCTAGAAAGGACATAGGATAGTTTTTATCCCGGAAATCCTACGGGAACTAGGGATGGCGATCTTAGATCGATTAATCGGAGAATCGATCTTTTGGATCCAAAACATCGATTATTTTAATCGATATTAGTAAGGATTGAATCGTAAACTTTGCATTTGATCAAGTGATGATCTTTAGCAAAGTTGTTGTCCATGAGCCCACGAAGGTTTCAGAGTTGGTACGACTAATTTTCGCCAGATGGCGCCACTGGTATTCCAATGAAGGTACGAGTTTTCAGTTTTATGTATGTTAGTATGTCATATCATTTTCTTATAAAAGCGGGCGAAGCCGCGGGCAAAAGCTAGTTATCTATAATATCCATGAAACAAAAAACCTTTATTATTCCGTAATAGTTAATTCGTTGTCTGTCCTTTTGAGAAAAAGCAAAAAACCGTGATAGTGAAGCTCGTAAATGTTTTTAATTACAAAATCCTGTACTCAGTTAAATCGAGGCAATCTTGCAATTAATCATCATTTAATTAAAGATATAATTTACACATAGACAAAATTTAAGTTTAAGTCCCATTTGTAATTTCAAATGGGAAATGCTTTTAATAATTGCATATGAAAGTACGAGTATATACGGCAATTATAACAAAAATGATTATTAAAATTTGGATTTGTCTGTCTGTCTCACACAATAATACTAGAAACATAGCAAGGCTGTTTAGAAACCAAACGTAACAGACAGAAAGATAGCGGAGGCGGTAATAGTTTTTATACTTATGAAGTAAGTATAAAAAGATCTGACTGCAAAAAAAAGTAATACAAAAGACCATAACAAGATTAATCGTAGAAAACAAAAAAACAGAAAACAAAACAAATCAAAACAAATACACGTAATTAACCCATTATTGTCCCACTGTTGGCCATGGTATCCTCTCAAAATGAGAAGGATTAGGGCATAGTTCAACGCGCTGGCCAAGTGCGTATTGGTAGACTTCACATACCTTTGAAAACCTTTTTTACATCTCTCAGGTGCGCAAGTTTCTTCGCGATGTTTTCCTTCACCGTTTAAGCAAATGATAATGAATGTCTAATACACACAACTTGAAAAAAATCAGAGGTGCGCCTGGGATTTGAGCCTCGGACCCTTCGATCGAGAGGCCGACTTTCTTAACCACTAGGCTATCACTGCTTTTAATTTATTATTTTAATTAATAATTACAAAAATATGTAACAGGCATAATCTTAGCTCATCTATTTTCAAATCATTATTTTGTAGTTAGTTATGGGAGCTGGGCGTCGAGGAAATAATTGCAGTCTATTTCGCGAACAAATTAAATTTTTATTTAAATTTAACACAAATTTTACACAAGTTTTAACAAAAATGAAATTAAAAAAATAAATTGATGGGATAGGTCGAGTCACTTTCCGCGATGGAGGTGAACTGATTCCATGGTGGACGGCCACCTGTACGTGGGACGGCCACCCGCGCGTGGGACGGCCACCTGCGCGCCTCGTCAGCGTTGGCCGTTCCGCGAAGGCCCGATGCAGCGCAAGCACGATGCAGCGTGAGAACGGTGTAGGGCTGGCGCGATGCAGCCTTAACGTGTAGGGCTGTCGCTTACACGTAACTAGTTGGAAACCTACATAGTTGTGTGCAAACCGAAACAGTTCTATTTAGCACTTAACAAGCATATTATTAGACGCCTAATAATTCAACTATATGTTACAAACTTTTCATCTACACTTAAACACCCAAAATCACCCTTATTACGTTAAGATAAGGTTGAAATTGACCGTTAATACTAACTTGGTTTGTCGAGACGCAATGGCGTGAGGTCAGTGACCTCCAAGCGAGTTTACATATATGGAAGTTGTTTTTAGCTTCAAATATAATCCATAGGGCTATATAGATAAGGTTGAAGATCGTTAAGGGCGGTGCTGTCAGCTACATGGGCCTTATGGACAATTGATGTCCAGTGTTGTTCATAAGGGATAGACTAATGGTTGAATCTTAATCGCGCGTTCCAAGGTTCGAAACCCAAGCACCAATATTTTTCAGTTATGTGCGTATTGGAAATGAATTATCACTTCCTTTACGGGTAAGGAAAACATCGTGTGGAAACCGGCATACCCGAGATCTTAAAAAAAGGTTCTGGTGCTTTTGAGAACTTGATATGATGTCTACCAATACGCACTTGGCCTGCACGGTGGACTATGGCCTAATCCTTCTCATTCTGAGAGGAGACCTGTGCCCACCAGTGGGACAGTAATAGGCTGCGGACATGGTGACGTTCATGGTAGTATACAAATCAATCATCCAGCATCCACATCCTTCCAAAACATCATTTAAAGTTGTAGAACTCTCAGTGCTTCGACTCCACGCTACGCTTATTTTTGCCTAATAACAGCAGTTTTAAATACTGCTGCGTTCTGGTTTGAAGGGTGTGGTAAGGGAGACATACTCGAAGCATTCCAGCTTAGTCCTCTCAGGTAGCGGCGCATCTGTGGTTGAGCACGAGTAGGAATCTAATCCTATCTAGCAAGCAAGCAAAGTGGGCGTCCTACTCTGTGGCCTGAGGGGGGCCTCCAGGAGTGGGGTATACGGGTCTCGAGGTCTCCCTCTTTACCCGGGCAATTCTCAAGGGGTCGACTGCCCCCGGTGCTATGTTCCGCCGTTAGGCGAACTTTCAGAAATAATTGATTGGGGGGGGGGGGGGGTGGAGTGTCTTCGCGCTGCCCCGAGTGGGGTTGACGGACTCCCCTAGGTGGTCTGGGGATCCTAGCCCGTGAGCTCCCTAGGGAGCGGGCGCCCGTCGGGAGGACGAGCGTGAAGCGGCGCGATGCCCCTCAGGTGGGAGTGTGGGCCGTTGTCGGCTTTCGCGAACATTCGCACCGACATCGTCCTCACGAACTCCTCGATGGTCGGAACCCTGAGGTCTCGCGCCACCACATCGTTCCGCACGTAGCGACCGGCTCCCACGATAGCACGTAGGGCCTGGTTTTGCTGCGCTTGGATGCGTTTGCGGTTCGACTTTGCCACCAACGCGTACCATGCAGGCGCCGCGTAGGTTAACCGGGATCGGATGTACGTCTTGTACACCCTTAGTTTGGTGGATGTCGGCAGCTGAGATGACAACACCGGTCGGAGCATCGCCCGTGCAGCACGGGCCTGGTGAATGACGTGGTTCACCTGAGGCACCATGTGCAACGAGCGATCGATGTGACATCCCAGGTACCTAACCGTGGGCTGCCAAGCTACTTCCCGATCACGGAAACGTAGCGGCGACGGCATAGCACGGTGTCGGCTGAACAGTGTCGCGACCGTCTTACCGACGTTGACGGTCAGCTTCCACTTGTCCAGCCACTCTGGTAGCAAGTCGAGCAGCCGCTGCATCCTCGCGACCGCCAACTCGGGACTGCGCGAAGTGGTGAAGTAGGCGCTGTCGTCCGCAAACAGCGCTAGAACGGCATCATGCTCCCACTCTTTGAGGTGACCCTCTAGAGTGGGGATGTCGTTGGTATAGAGGGAGTAGAGGAGCGGCGAGAGGCAGCTGCCCTGCGGGACTCCTGCACGAATGGGGCGGGGGTCGGAATCATGGCCCTCTACCGACACGAAGAACTGCCGTCCATCAAGAAACGACGCTACCAGCCTACACAATAGCGCCGACACCGGCGACTCCAACAGTTTGAAGACGAGACCAGCATGCCATACACGGTCGAAGGCCTTCTCGATATCGAGGAAGACCCCGACAGTGCATCGCCCGCGATTGGTCTCGCCTGCCAAGTGGTGGAGTACCCGTGTCAGTTGCAGCGTAGTCGAGTGGCCCGCACGGAAACCGAACTGTTCGTCCCTTACAGCAAGTGACCGCGACAGTCGTTTCAATGCGAGCCTCTCGAAGAGCTTTGCTATGGTAGGTAGTAGCGTGATGGGTCGGTAGCTTTCCGGGAGACGTCTGTCTTTCCCCGGCTTCGGGAGGACTATGACCTTCCCCAACTTCCAGATGGTCGGGAAGTAGCCCGTGCGGAGGACACCGTTAAAGAGCCTGGTCATGGCGACCAAGGCTCCCCTGGGCAGCATTCTCAACGCTAAGTTGGGGATCCCGTCGGGGCCTGGCGCCTTGCGCTTATGTAAGCGCGCAGCGACCTTCCGCGTCTCCGAGGGCGAGATGAACTCCAATCCCTGGGGTGGCGGTGTCGGGCGTCCGACGAAGTCCTCAACCCACGCCTCCACTACCTCATGGTGTTCTTCGACAGCGCCTACGGGGTTTGAGAATTGCTCGAACAAGTGCTCCGCAAGTATCTCCGCCCGTTCTCTCGGCGCAAAGCGTCGCCTGCCCTCTCCGTCTAGAAGCGGGCAGACGGCCGCCCTAGTGCGAGTGAGCTGTCTGTTGAGGTGGTGCAGAGACCTCTCGTGTTCGCCCGCCTGGTCCACATAAGCGTCCCAGGCGGTGCCACGGTAGGCACTCATCTCGCCAGACAGCTCCTCCGCCAGTGCGTTGAGCTCACGCTTGATCCGGGGACAGCGGGTGTGCGCCCAAAGCTTTCGCAGCAAACGCTTTTTGTAAAGTTTGGCCTTTAGACGAGCTGGGAGGTCGGGTTTGTGGCTCTCCACCGGTTTGTGATCGGTGGACGCCGCCAAAGCATCTTTAAGGGTGTTTGTTAGCAGGTGGGCGGCGGCTTCCACCCCTTCCGGGGTGGAGAGCGAGCCACTGAACTTTAGGTTTGCCAATTCGGCCTGGTACTTCTCCCAGTTCGTCACGCGGCGGAACCGGGGCGGTGCTACACACTCCGCCCCCAGACCAAGCGTGATTAGAATGGGGAGGTGCTGTCCGTCCAAGTCGTACAGCACCTCCACACTCACCGGGCATTGGAGATTCCTGTGGAGCACTATGTCCAGGACATCGGGACGATGGGACTCGGCCGAGGGGATGTGCGTGGGTGCCTCTGGCCCAAGCACCTCATAGCCCATCGCCTCGGAGTCATGGTGCAGTTTGCGTCCCGCTGGGTTGACCGTGCGCGAGCCCCAAGCCGGATGCTTGGCGTTAAGGTCGCCGGCCACCAGGGTCGCAATACCATCGTCCAAGATGTTAGCGATGTCCCGCGGGTCAAAGAGGGGACCAGGTGGGCGGTAGGCCGCAAACAGCCGCAGGTCCCGGCCCGCCATGCACACAGCTACCCCTATGGAGCGAGTCTGGGTGAATGACGGGAGCGGTAACTCGTCGTGTACCACGTCGCGTCGGACCGCCACCGCCGTGCCCCTAAAGGGATGACCGGACGGCGCGATCTCGTCACGGCGGTACACGAAGTAGTTCGGCAGTCGGTAGCTCTGAGCGGGGCGGAGTTTGGTTTCGCCCAGGAGCACGACGTGGACGCCCTGCTCCTGGACGAGGTGTCTCAACCCCTGCTTACTGGCGGGAGAAAGCCCTCCCGGGTTCCAATATAGTAGCTTAAGTTGTACTACCATATTGGAACCCGAAAGTTTCGGCCAATGTTCTTTTAATCGCCCCCACGAGGTCCGGGTACCGGGCGATGGCCTCGCTTATGGTGGCTATTGCCGCCACAAGGTCATCGGCCGACGTCTGTATACCCAGAGCCTGTAGGGGACGAGGTGCAGGGGTTGGAGTACGTGTCGTCCTGGGGCGCGGCACAGGGCGAGTGGGTTCCTCGCTCAGTGCTACCGTTTGCCTCCGCGGCGGCTTACTCCTACCATGCTGTTGGTCGCCCACCTCCGCGCCAGCCGAGGCTGGGAGGGCGGGCTGCGATGGAGGTTGAGGGGGAGCGGCGGGGGCCGCGGGCTCAGGTTGGGTGCGTGGCGTCTTCTTCTTCCTGCTCCTGCTTGGCCGGTGTTCTGGCGCCGCAACACTTGGTGCGGCAGGGGCAGGGGCGGCAGATGTTGTCGCCGCTGGTAGCGCTTTGCGCTCCCGGGCCCTTTTCTTCCTGTCGCGGCGCGCCTTACTGACGCACACGCGACCGGAGGGAGGGTTTGCCGGCGCCATGAGAGATGCACCCTCTGTTCCCGCGTACTCCTCCACTACCCCTCTGGGCGCGGGTCCCCTAGTGGCGGACGGCGCGCGAGGCCGGACAGCGGGTGCTGCACCGGAGGTGGTAGGTGGTGCTGTGGGTCTAGGCGGTGGGTACTGCATCCCCCTGACCCGGGCCATTTTCCTCAGGTACGAACAACGTCTGTCGTTCGCAGCGTGGGACCCGGAGCAGTTGGCGCAGACCGGCACCGCGTCCTTCGGTTTTGGACAATCCCGGACCAGATGATATCCCGCGCAGCGGATGCACCTGGCCGGCCGGTGACAATGCACCGAGGAATGGCCTACCGCTTGGCAACGGTGGCACTGCGGGGGGCCGTAACGACCCCGCCATCCCTCGATGACTATCCCCGGCATGTTGAGCAGCTCTGTTACCCTATACAGGCGCGCGAGCTGCTCTTCGCCCATGCGATCCAGCTGCACGTAATATATACAGCCCGGTTTGTCCCGCCTTGGTGTTATGGGCCGCGTGAATCGCGCCGGGAAGTCCAGGCCGGTTAAGGCTTCTGTGACTCTCTCTGGGTCTGTTCCTCCCGGTAGGCCGCGGATCGCCACCTTGGTGGGACGCTCGTCCGTTTGGGAGTAACAGTACCAGGAGAGTCCCGGTTCCGTTTCCGACAAGTCGGTTAGGTACCTCTGGACGACCCGGTACTCTTCAGGCGTTTTTGGAAGGAATCGCACCCCCTGCCCTAGCGGCTTCGCGCTTGGAGCATGGCCGAGAATTGCCCTGAGGTTCGCAAAATGCTCCACCCAGTTAGGGAACCGCTCCGCCACTAGCGGAGGGTATGCCTTGACGGCTGGCGCAGTTGGACCCTTTGTGGGCTTGCCTTGCGGCGGTGGTGGGGACTTGGGTTTTGGTGAGGCCGGGGCCCTCAGAGCCGCAGCGTAGGACGTGCTGGGTTGGGGCGCAACGACGGCGCCGAGCCGGTCCCAATGTCCACTCTCGTTGGAGGCCATGGAAATGGCCGAAACGGATGGGGGCCGAGTGTGGATGTCGGCCGCGGGCGGGCCCACTGGCGAAGAAGCCGATGCCAGTGCGGCATATGATGTTGAGTCCAGCGTGTCCGCCGGACCGCCCGCTTCGGTTGGAGATGGTCGCGCCGGTATCGGCGAAGGCGCCGGAGTCGGCGAAGGTGACGAAGACAACGAATGTGCCTTAATCGGCGAAGGTGGAGAGGGGGACCGCGGGGGACTAGTGTGGGTGATGTGCCCTACCGGTGTTGGTGTTGGTGTGTGCGGTCTTACCCTGTCAGACACAGCAGCAGACACAGCAGCAGCAACAGCAGCGCCAACTTCCGCTTCCGCTTCCGCTTCGCTCTCTCTGGAGTCCTCATAGGCCTCGTCCCCGGATGTGCTGGGAGAGGCTGGCATCCTTGGAGGCTGGTGGACATCCTTGGTTATCACCACCCTGGCAGTCTTAGCTGCCGGGGGTGGGGATGAGGATTCCCTCCTGGTGGTCTTGAGGGGCCGCCGGGGGCCAAGCTCAGCCGCATCCGATGACAATGTTTGATCCGGTTGGTTTGGGGGGGGCACCGGCTGTTTGTGTCCCTTTCCGGGGAGCTCTAGCTGTTTGGCCAGTGGTCCCTGGACCGGTCGGTACTCCTGAGTGAAGATGTTCCGGAGTACCACCGTCCTGGCCGGTGCCGGGTTTCTCTTTGATCTTCCGCGGCGGTCTCTCTCAGCCGGTGCCTCTCGCTCTGCCCCCAATGTGGAGCTGGGCGCGGGTACCTGCGAAAAAGTGCCGCCGTCTCCTTCTGGCAGGCCCTCTCGCTCGCTCGCGGTTCTGCCGCGAGATGAGGGTAGATTGGGATTTTGGAAATTTTCCTCCGATTTTGAGTACTCGCCGCCGTCCCTTTCTTCGCGGGCTTCCTCTTCTGCCGTGGGCTTCCTGGCGGTGCCCGACGGCGGTGGTTTCGGCTTGGAAGAGCGCATCCTTATTAGTCGCGTCCGTCCTCGACGCGGGGCCTTGCTTCCACTCGATGGCCGCAACACCGGGGCCCTTTGCTCATCAAAGGGGTGGTGTTGCGGCGGGGGTCCTCCTCCTCGGATTCCTCCCGGCTACGGTTCCGGTACACCCAAGTCGTCGCCGACGTATGGTTACACTGACTCATAGATGCCCAGAGACTTACAGGAGTCGGTGCCGAACGCATAGCAGTGCCAAGACTCCTATCTAGTCTTGATTACAGATGTCCACGGGCGGCAGTAGCCACTTACCATCAGGTAGACTGCTCGTCTGCTACTCTAATATTATACAAAAAAAAATGCAGATATTATTTCACATTAGAGATAGGTGTAGCGGTGATACGCCCCCGCTCATACCATACTGATTCCACTAACTTTTAAAGTACGTAGTCTATATACTATCTATAGAAGGGCAAGGAAGCCCTATCCAAGACCGCTAAACGTTCTCGGTGAACAATAATACTAATCTCCTACTTTACGACTTACCCAAGTTACCATAAGTTACTTTAACCTGCTAATGCTGGGTTTATTTTAAGTACGATTATTAAAATAAAGAAGTTGCAAATGAGCATGTGGACTGCATTCCGCTCGTACCCTTAGTATGAGTTTTTACAAAAAAGACTTTTTGTATTTGTTTACGTATACCATACACCATATTGCCATAATACCATATTGCCCATACATTACGTATTTCCCATATATTTCCAATCAGTTCTGAAACAGTCCGCTAAGGGCGCTGATTAGAAATGTATGGGCAAATACGTAAACAAATACAAAAACAGTAATTTTAGTAAAAACTCATACTAAGGTTGCTGATGGTAACTGGTCAGTGCCCATGGACATCTGTCACCAACTCTATATAGATCAGGAATCCACCTGAAATCGATAACAGATGCGTTATCACACCTAGAAATAGACCCGGTGTGGTATAGTGCCACCATGTAGTGCGTCATGGGAGGTAGCCACCACTGTGAAACCAATATTTGTTTCACCACCTTCCAATTTACACATAACGTAGTGCGAAATTAATTATCACTTGCTTTAACGTTGAAGGAGAACATCGTGAAGAAATCTGCATACTTGAGAGCACTTAAAAAATCTCAAAGGTATGTTTTTATTTTTTATAATATAAGAGTAGCAGACGAGCATGCAGTCCACCTGATGGTATGTGGCTACTGCCGCCCACGGACATCTGTAATCAACCCCAGATAAGATTAGATATTCCTACCTGAGGTCGGCCACAGATGCGCCGCTACCCCTAAGGACTAAGCTGGAACGCCTCGGAAAAGTCTGTCTCCCTTACCACACCCTTCAAACCGGAACACAGCAGCGCCTAACACTGCTGTTATGAGGCAGACATAGGTGCGGCGGTGGTGCCGCCGGAGTCGAACCACAAAGGGTTCTACCACCTTCAAAAAGTTCTAACACCTTCTTCTCATTCTGAGACGCGTGCCTAGGCACTGCTGACAGTGGGTATGAATTTACAGTACAAAAAAATAAGAAAACTTAAATTGGTCTACAAACACTCGAGTTACTCAAGATTATATTATGACCGTGCTCTTCTGTTTATCCACGAAAAATATAAAAACATTAGTTATGCATCATATATCAAAACATTCTTCGTAAAATATGCTTACAAAAACCTCATCCAAAATCGGATGAGCTGTTACTTAAACAATTGCGAATACAGAAACTTTTTTGAAGTCAATTAATAATTTGAAATAGTTATCGATTCTCTCTCTCGATTCTGTAGTATTTACTACCATTCTCGATTCAGACCGACAGGCTCGTAGATCGAGAATTTGATGACGATGTTACGACCTATTTCCAAAATTAAAACGCTATTGCAGTTGCCATGCGCCTCTTAAGCACGGTTTGAACTTTGTGTACCTTCCTTGTTTGTGTTGCAACTTGCAGTGAAATCTACATCTTTTTTTAACGAATAAAAAGTCTGTTTGTGATTTTAAAACAGGCAAATAGCGAAGTAACTCGCGTGGAGACGGTTCTGTATAAATTTAACACTGTAAATGAAAAACATGTTACAAGTTATAATGCTGTCTATACGTAATGTATGGAAAAATATGTTATCTTCTGAAAATGAAAGATTTATTTCTTTTAAAACCATAGACTTCTTATAGGTAGGTTTTCCTGTCCCTGTAGTCTCGGGACTAGAATAGGGCTACGGTATCCCCTGCCTGTCGTAAGACGCCTCTTACGACAGGCAGGGGAGGACTAAAAGGGGGCTTCTGGGGTTGCGGGCGGCAAGAGTGGGAGCTCGAACCGTCCAGCAAGTAACCCCGGGAAGGACGACGGTGTGTGTGGCCGCATACTGTTATAAACACTAGGTGTGTGGGAGTAGCGTAAACTGCTCCCCCAGGGAAGAGCCCGATTGGGGGATCGCGCACGAAAGACTCCGGTTGTGTTCCATCGGAGATCCCGGAGTTCTCCACCAAGCGCCGAGGACGGCCACCGGGAGGGTTTTAGTGCGGTAAAAATCCCACATAACCCGGCGTCGCTCCCACGTCGCCGGGTACCTTTTGAAAGTCTCTCCCTCGCAAACAAAAAAAAAAGGTAGGTTTTCCTGTAATATTTAAGTAAAGAACTATTGTCTGCTTTTTTTATTCTAGCCTCAGTAGTTCAAAAAATTGACTATTGCATTATCTATGCAATACATAGTCAATTTTCGTCGTCTATGTGGAAAGTATGTATTGTAGAAATGTAACAAAATAATATTTGAGATTCCTATAACAAGCTCGTTCATCTATTAGGCAAGGCAACTTGGTACAGTTTGCAAAACTCTGTTTTATATTTTTATTTAGCCCACAAAAGCCATGGAAATCACTATCGGTAGCAAATTTTAGACGGACAGACGCACGAGTGATATAAGGTTTCCATTTTTTGTTTTTTCGTGCGGAACCCTAAATTTTTTTAGCAATTCCATACAACTCGATAGGTGCATTGCACTTGGAGGACTCCGGTTGTCCCGTTAGAGACCCCGGAGTCCTCCATGCAGCGTTGAGTACGGCCATTAGGATTTAGTGGGTACATACAAATTGCATGGACGTTCTTGCAACTAACGTGCAAGATGTGGAATGAATTTTCTTCTGAGGTATTCCCGGAGCGCTATGACATGGGGCTATTCAAAAAAAGGTGCAAAAAGAGCTGTCCTTCAAAGCCGGCGATGCATTGGCAACTCCTCTGGTGTTGCAAATATCCATAGGCGACGTTGAATACTTTCCATCAGGTAGCACGTCAGTTTTATCGTAAGGCTCAAATAAAAAAAAAACAAGCTTATAAAAACACAAGGTTTACCTCCAAACAGTCCGGCGGCGTCGAGGAGGCCGTCGGGCGGTGGCTTGCCCTCCCCGCCCTCGCCGTTCTCTTTCTCCATGCCACCCCTGGAAACATACACCATATTGTTAGAAAAAATGAAAAATAATAGATTGTCTCTGCCCTGGGTGCCATCGACACTGATCAAAACACTTTTTCATAAAATTGAAATATTTTTAATATTTCTGTGAAGTGTATTTTATAGTACAGGAGTAGAAGACGAGCATGCAGTCCACCTGACGGTAAGTACCTACTGCCGCCCATGGGCATCTGTAATCAATCCGGGATAGGATTAAATATTCCTACCTGAGTTCGGTCACAGATACGCCGTTAACTTGAGAACTAAGCTGGAACGCCTTGAAAAAGTCTGTCTCCCTTACCACACCCTTCAAACCGGAGCACATCAGCGCCTAACACTGCTGTTATTAGGCAGAAATAGGTGTGGCGGTGGTACCGCCGGAGTCGAACCACAAAGGGTTCTACTACCTTCAAATTTCCGTAATATTTCATAAAAGTTTATAAAGTTTAAATCACTATGTTCATTTAAGTTTAAACAACTATTAAACTATGCGACTTTTTTGGAATTAAAATTAATAAAAACCATAAAGATACCCATTCACAATTTTATTCCGAATAAAATCAAAAGATAAAAAAACATTGCTAAAAATAACGCTTGCAACAACCCACCCTTGAACTACCCCAACCACCCCTCATTCATGCTCACACCCACACCCACACCACTCACCCTCTCCCCTAACAGCTGATCGGCACTTACGTCGTTTTAATTTTACATTCACTCAAGTTCAAGTTTAGGAGGTAAAGTAAATATATAATCCTTGGCTTTTAACTAAACTATTATTAGTTGTAGGCATAATTTTCCTTTAAATTATTATTTTTACTAAGACATTTTTCTGCTACAAATAAAATAAATAAATAAAATAAAACACGCATTCATATCGGAAAACATATAAGGTGTAATGGAGGAGGTAGAAACCTTTGTGATTCGACTCCGGCGGCACCACCGCCACACCTATTTCTGCCTAATAACAGCAGTGTTAATCGTTCTTGTGTTATGGTTTAAAGAGTGTGGTACGGAAGACGCACTTATCTGAGGCGTTTCTATTTAGTCCTCAAGAGTGAATAGCAGATAGAAGTCTTATTTTATCTGGGGTTGATTACAGATGTCCATAAGCAGCAGTAGCCCCTCACCGTCAGGTGGAGTACATAATTGTCTGCAACTTTTTATAATATTACAAAAACAGATTTTTTCACCAATTGCAAGCTATGTAATGTTACATACGGCGGTTATTACTGATCAGTACATAATATATTCGAGCTCGAGAAAGCGATATTTCGTCCCATGTGTTCTAACCCTTAGACTCGACCACCCAGTGCCCTACTACCACCCCTTATTCGTTGTACTTTCCGAGTTCATACTGATGCGGGCATATTGATCTAGGTCCTATATATAGGTACATTATTTGTATGTTCCTAAATATATTTTATTTTTAAAGTGAATTTGAGAGATTATGAGTTAGAGTTGTCTTTATTTATGTAGGTATAACTAGTATATAAATACAAGAAGGCATAATAAAAACCAAAGTAGTTATAATGAAATATATTTTAAGAAAAAATACATACAACTAAACGAAACAATATATCACAATTTTGGCTAAGTAAACAAAAAAAATATTTTATTTGAAAATGTTCGTATTTGATTTAAAAAAAATCATCCATGTTACCTAAGAAAAACCTTTTTGCAATATTGTCCTTTAGTAATAAACGTATGCCATCAAAAACAATGCTTGTAAAAAGATCCAAGTCTCGCCATTCAGTTCTTCTACCGTAAAAAGTTTTGAGATCTATGTAAAACCAAGCCGGTAAATGTATGCAGTCCCTACTTAAGGGACCTTCTGTCTTAAGGTATTATCTCACTATCTAACCTAACAACATCTCATGGGACCATACCAATATTAAAAATCTTTTATGTTCTAAATAAATTAACGTGGCAATCGTACTGCAAGTCACATTGTGTTTTCATCTTATCATATCGCATCACACAGGTAACATTAGTACGATTGCCACGTCGATTTATTTAGAACATAAAAGATTTTTAATATTGGTATGGTCCCATGAGATGTTGTTAGGTTAGATAGTGAGATAATACCTTAAGACAGAAGGTCCCTTAAGTAGGGACTGCATACATTTACCGGCTTGGTTTTACATAGATCTCAAAACTTTTTACGGTAGAAGAACTGAATGGCGAGACTTGGATCTTTTTACAAGCATTGTTTTTGATGGCATCTCATTCCTTTTTGTAGATATTTCTACTCTTTTCCTTTCCGGTACCTTCTACTAGTTGAATCTCAACAACAGATTTTTTAAAGCCAATTAAATTTTTGTAGTTAGTCTTTGTAGTTATGTAAATAATCTTGCCATTCATCATCACTTTCATTCGAACATGACAATAAATTAAATCAAAAAAAGTTACTATTTTGACAACTGAAATTATTCCCATTGTCCTCAGGAAAAAACATCTCTACTGATTGTGATTTATTTATTTATTTATTTATAGTGATTTAACGTGTCTTCGTATTAAATAATCGACATCCCTTACTTTCTTCTGAATATCCGACAAAAATCATTGGTAATCTTTCACTGACTTCGTCGGACTCCGGTTTTTTATATAAACCACAGTATTTACTGCTCTTGCTCAAATTCGGTTCAATTTATAATATACTTCTGACTTCTGAAATGAAATTAAATGAAATGTTTATTTAATAATGATAACATTCGTTTTAAACTTCTCGCATTTACAATAATAGTTCTGTTAGCTGTTTCAACCACAACAATTTGTTTAGGGGTATATAGCATCGCCTTCTGATGTAGAATTCCATTTGTTGATAAGAAAATATTGAAAGCTCTATTACAAAATTTCGTTCATCCATCTGATCTCATACCTACATTTGTTCGACTTGCTAGTTCCCATTTCAACACTTTATATTTTTGAAATTTCGTAAATACTCACTCTTATATTTGAGAAAATAAACATGTGTCATTCGTGAATAATAGTCGATAAATAATAACATGTACCTTGAACCGTTGAGTGAAGTAGCTTCCATGGGACCACATGAATCTGTATGTACGATCTCCAGTATATCGTTCGTTCGCGTTCAGAGGTTTGGAAATGGTTTCTTACTAGTCGTCATATCCGTCGTAATGTTCACATCATCAAGCCCGGTCATAATATTCTTATATTCCGGATTAATATGGGCTAGTCTTCTATGCCAATATTTATTTGACATTGTCAAATATCATATCGGTGATTTGACAAATTGTTTAAATTTATATATACCATGTACGTTGTGGCCAGTTGCGATGATGTTATCCATAGAGTTACTAATAGTGCAACCGTTTTTCAAGAAATTAACAGTAAATCCTTTTTCAATAAGTTTACTCACCGCTAACAAATTCATACTAAAATTATTAGTCTGCATTTGTCTTTTGCATTCAACTGTAGTTATTTTTAGAATTATTATTTGCAGAGTATATTAATAATACATATTTTCAGCTAGACTATATTTTTATTCACTTCTATTTAAAACTTAACTCACCGTACAATATAATTTTATATATAGCTATTATAGATTACAAATAATTTATATTAAAAAGGTTTCTTATAATAGTTTCCACGTTTTTTCCGGGTAGGTATTACCACAAAATAAAAACTAACAGAAGTCAATCTTCATACAAAGTGGGCTGGAGTAACGCACACATAGACACCACTTACCGACTAGTTATCTCGGGGGGACTCGACTCGACTCGTCAGTTCATTTTTACACGCATTTGTAACTGTTTTGTGCAAGCAATGGAGCAAAAAAATACCCTAATTGTGCAATGGACGGTTGTTTAAATTCAACATTAAACTGTGGATTTTCGTTTTTTTTATAGCTATCAATTATCAAGCCACTAGGAGCTGATATTTTTGGTGATCATGGCAAGAATATGTTATAAAGTGGCTATCTAAGCTCGATTTATATAACAGTTTCCTATTTCGAATCACTTGAAATGAATATAACTAAATTTTTGTAATATTGCGTTGAAATGTTAGGTACCTAATATTACGTAAGTTGAAAACATGATTTTTTGTTCGTATATATATTGGTTTGTCTTTAATGCCATTTGGTAGGTTTAGGTCTAAAACGGATAGGGCAAAAGGAATTGTGTAATTAGGGTAATCCTTTTAGAAGTTATTAGGGATTTTCCATTGTGAACATTGTAAATTTTTATATGTAAGCTTATTTTCATAGACATTTATTTATGCGCAATAAAGCCGAAATTTGCCTAAACACTTGTTTCCTTGGAAACAAACTTATTATTATTTTATAATACGGTGACAGTTGCTTTACCTCACGACAGTTATTGTATTTTGTGTATGTTGCCGTTAGATTGTAGAATACGTTAGCATACACATTAACTAGGCAGTCTTAAGATTAGCTAGAAAATATGCAGATTAACTATGTAGTTAAAATTTGAAACATCTTTTCAGACTTGTTCTTAGGACTAAAACACATGCCTTTTTACGACACGACGACGTAGTGTGATACATAGCGACATCGTGCCGCAAAGCGATATTGTTTCGTGAAAATATACAAAGTTTGTCGTAAATTCATGACACGACGACGCATCATAGCATGCATGGGTCGACGTCAAGGGGTAAAAATTGATACAATCTTCGTTTTGTACTTTAGGTAATGGACAAGCTAATCTGCGTTTTAACTGATTTAGGCACATTAGCCGTAACATCTAGTTTTCTTCTTATGACATTTGTCAGAAATTCGGAATGTTTTTGATATTATATAACTTTTTAGGGTTCCATACCCAAAGAGTAAAAACGGAACCCTATTTCTAAGCTGTCCGTTTGTCTGTCTGACATAGAGCTCTATTTCTGGATCCTTAATAGATAGAAACTTAAATTTTTTTACGGCATATTTATAATGGTGGCCGCTTTAACAACAAGTAATAAAAGTAAAAAGAAAAACTTTCAAATAAAGGAGAGTTGCCATACAAAGACCTTCTTTTTCTTTATGAAGAGGAGGAAACCTTCAAAAGGTACTCAACGACGTGGGAGTGACGCCGGGTTATGTGGGACTTTAGCCGCACTAAAATCCTTCGGTGGCCGTCCTCAACGTTTGTCGGAGAACTCCGGGATCTCCGACTGAACGCAACCGAAGTCCTCTAAGCGCGATGCCTCGATCGAGCTCTGCGTTGGGAGAACAGTTTTCGCTCCTCCTAAACTATCCGGTGTTTTTTTTTTTTTTTATAATGTAAGAGTAGCAGACGAGCATGCAGTCCACCTGATGGTAAGTGGCTACTGCCGCCCATGGACATCTGTAATCAACCCCAGATAAGATAAAATATTCCTACCTGAGGTCGGCCACGGATGCGCCGCTACCCCTGAGGACTAAGCTGAAACGCCTCGGAAAAGTCTGTCTCCCTTACCACACCCTTCAACCGGAACACAGCAACTCCTAACACTGCTGTTATTAGGTAGAAATAGGTGTGGCGTTGGTGCCACCGGAGTCGAACCACAAAGGGTTCTATCACCTTCAAACACTTTGTTCACGACGGTATGCGACTACACATACCGCCGTCCTTCCCGCGGACACTTATTGGACGGTTCGAGCTCCCTCTTGCCACTCCCAACTCCGGAAGCCCCCTTTTAGTCGCTTTTTACGACAGGCACGGGATATCGAAGCCCTTTTTTAGTCCAGGAACTACAGGGACAAATATATAAGGACCTGCTATTTTTTGGCGTTTTTCATTTTATCTATTGAACCGTAATAGATGTTACAGTTGAAATGTTCACAATGCATTATATGGCTGCTATAATATCAATTAGTAAAAATAAAAATAAAATAAACAAATGTTTTTGTGGTACGGAACCCTCAGTGTACGAGTTCGATTCGCACTTCACCCATTATTTGAATTGAATTTAAATTGAAGTTGGAATTGAAAACGTCTTTTGTCTCGAGAATAAAAACAATTGACGTCGCCTATAATAGTAGGGGAGCCCAAGACGGGATTTCGAGAGTGACTCGAACGCGGCAGATTAAGATATGGGAGATACCTTACATCCTATAGAGTATCTTAAACTATCCATTTGGGGGGTTCAACCAGGGAAGTCCATCAGACTATTAATAAAAAAATGTATTATCTATAGTAGCTTAATTACATTCTGAAAACAATAAATTTATAATCTGATGATTTGAGGGCGGCGTTAGGGAGTAATAAGGTTGCAAAAAAATCTATACCTGGACATACTCGAGTGCGGTAATTTTTTTAATATAAAGGAAATAATGCTAGAAAATATGCACTATCTGATAGCGCCATTTATTAGCTTGGATCCCTGGAAAGTAATGGTGTATAACAAACTAAAGGAAAAGGCAAATTTTATGGAAAATACATTATTCTTCATACATTCTCATTCTATTTTTTTTTCAAATCGTCAGTATAGAAAACCCCTCCACTAAATCGTCAGATGAAGGGTTATGATAAGTAAAACATCAGTTGGAATTTCCTGTATAATAATCTTATCCTGTATAATAATCTTCGAAGAGTCACTGACAGTCTTTCGAATCGAATCGTCAGTTTTTCGAATGGGCGACTCATCTGAGGTAGCTTCATATCCCCTTTGAAAATCTAATGCGCTGGTTACTTTTTTTTCCATTTTTACCTCTCGTATGACTATCCCAAACCAGCAGATAAACATATTTCCGGCATCAGAGATATATACTCTATCACTAACCTGCCGCGCCTTGAGTATGTCTGACTCTGCTTTTAACATCTTTCGAATCATCTAGACACTATTCCCACGGTGAATCGAAAAATATCACACAACCTTTTCTTCACTCTAACGTGTAATCTACACAATCGTATAGGACCTATCGGCGCTCGAGTTTCTACCCATTTAACATCATCGGCTCCCCTACTACTCTTACATTTCGCGGACAGAAACACAGATTCATTAACGGCAAATGTAACTTTGTCATCCTATATAACTTATATAGGATACAAAGTTATTTAATGTAGTTGGTGTATCTAGATAACTGGACAGAAATTGCAAAATATTTTAGTTTTCCCATGAGTTATATACTAAACACTAATTGTATTCTCAATTTCAACCTTCTATGTCTGCTAGAAGTGCCTTAAAGTTTTGATGATCGGTCAGTCAGTCAGTGAGTGAGTGACAAAATTACGAACTTTGACTACTTGTAATTCTTAAACTACTGGTTCAAATTTAATGAAATTTGAAATATACCGTGTCTACACAATGCTTGCTTGGCTCCTGAAAATTCAAGCTTCTAGCTTCATATGCAACGAAGTTACAGGGGGTCGAAAATGGGCCGAATTGCTTCGAGAAAAGTATGCTACGGCCGTGCCGCTTTTTTTGGCTTTGGCTCGACTTGGCGGAGGCACTGCCGTGCCTCCAGATAACCTTTTTATACAATACAATTTTTGTAGGTACTAAATAATAATTGATTAATTTTCACCACGATGTCATCGTTTAACCGATTGATCACCCTTATACCAGTTATTAATATTCAATCGAAAATGTACATTTTTAATGAGCAAAAATTGTCAAAGTTCGTTCTTTGGTAGACAAAACATTATATAAATGAAATATGAATAATCATAATACATTGGGATTGACATGAGCTTTCAAAGATCGAAACTTAACAATTTCTCGTAGTCAGAAATTGTTAAATTGTAGGCAAAACGTTTAAGAGATTGAATATTAATAATCATAATACATTAACATTACTCGTACCGTCCGTTATTACATAATCAGGTTCTATGTAACTAACCTGCCATGATTTTTTGCTTCAGACTACAATTGATACACATTTAAACATACGGCATACTTTTGATCGTATGACGTCATCGCCGAACCTAGGTCAATCGGCCCACATTGGAGCGGCCCATTTTGAGCTCAATGGCCCATTGTGACTGAACTGGTACTAGAGTCGCTATATTGCTCGGATTTTTCCAAATTATGTTTGTTAGAATTGAATTATATCTTGCTTAAACGGTGAAGGAAAACATCCTAAAGAAACTTACACGCTTGGCAGTCCTTTAAAATAAGTTGTTAATAGTGTGACTTGGCTAGCGCGGTGGACTATGGCCTAATACTTCTCAACCTGGAAGGAGACCCGTGCCCAGCGGTGGGACAGTAAAAAGTTGACGACAAGAATTAATTTTATATCAATTAAGAATATCAAGAATTAATTACATTTGATGAACATTCAAGCATACGGCATACTTGTAATCGTATGACGTCACCTCCGAACCTAGGTCAATCGGCCCACATTGGAGCGGTCCATTTTGCGCTCAATGGCCCATTGTGACTGTGATCTGGTATGAGACTTGGTGTAATTTGTTTCAATACAGAATGTAATCCATAATTGCGGTCTTTTACCGTATTTCTTTAGAAACTGGGATCCTGAATTGTGGGTCCGAATTTTGAATCCCAGGCTCTGATTTTTCAAAATTATATGCGAACTAGTTTTTGCCCGCGGCTTCGCCCGCGTTTAAAAGAAAATAATATGACATACTAACATACATAAAACTGAAAATTCGTACCTTCATTAGAATGACAGTGGCGCCATCTGGCGAAAATTGGTTGAACCAACTCTGAACCTTCGTGGGCTCATGGACAACAACTTTGCTAAAGATCATCACTTGATCAAATGCATAGTTTACGATTCGATCCTTACTAATATCGATTAAAATAATCAATTTTTTGGTCCAAAAGATCGTTTCTCCGATTAATCGATCTTAGATCACCATACCTAGTTCCCGTAGGATTTCCGGGATAAAAACTATCCTATGTCCTTTCTCGGGTTATAGACTATCTTTGTACAAAATTTCATAAAAATCGGTTCAGTAGTTTAGGCGTGAAGAAAAGACAACCAGACAGACAGACAGACAGACAGACAGACAGAGTTACTTTCGGATTTATAATATTAGTAAGGATTAGAAATTAAATATGACTTGCTTAGAACTGAGAAGAAAAACATCGTGAGGAAATGTACAAGATAAGAACTGAGTTGTAACGCCTCGAATAAGTATTTCTTCCTTACCATTCCAACCCGAAAACAGCAGCTTAACTCGGCTGTTAATAGGCGGTAATCGATGTGGTGGTGGTGCCGCCGAACCATAAAGGTTTGTACCACTTCATGTGGTCTATCAAATTTAAAAGCTCATCATAATTCCAAAAACATATATAGTCTTTAAAGCAGGCGGTTTTATATGCATTTCGCTCACACGGTATAGAGAATGAAAAAGAGGTAAACAGAATACAAATTTAGCTTCTTTGGGGTCTGGGTGTTTTTGTGTACATCTTTCAGTGTCCACCACATAGAGTAAGAGTCTCTAGTAAGAAACTAAAAGAAACTTAATAAGTAGAAAAATACTCTTTTGAAGTTTCTTTCTAAAAAG
This sequence comes from Epargyreus clarus, assembly GCF_041222505.1. NCBI lineage: Eukaryota > Metazoa > Arthropoda > Insecta > Lepidoptera > Hesperiidae > Epargyreus > Epargyreus clarus. Next base: position 4,303,479 of record NW_027332224.1, read on the forward strand.
CTTTATTTGTTATTTTATCCATTTAAGACTATTATATACCACGATTCCCGTTAAATAGATCCCTAACGACTCCTAATTCCGATTCACCCACGTAAACAATAAAATGTAGAAAGACAAAATTGGGTGTAACGACCACCTACGGATCTATTTTCTTTTCTTTGGCTTATTTTGATTTTTTAAACTTAAATAAAAAATGCAATCCTATCGTTTTTACATAGCACACGCCGATGACTATTTTTTTTATTTTAATTTTAAATATTCTTAAATTTTTTGGTCTTGTTAAACACTGTTTTTTGGTCTTGTTAAAAACTGATTATCGGTTTTTAATATGGCTTAGCTAAATTTAATCTCATGAAAAAGAAAAACCGCGTATCGTGAGGATCCGTTATTTATTAAATTTAATATCTCAATTCCGCGATAATACTAGTATTAGTAGTCTACAATCATATTATATTTTCATATTGTTAGTGTTTTTAAGAAACTTTGAAATCAATGCAGACATCATCAATCATCAACAACCCATTACTGTCCCACTGCTGGGCATGGGTGTCCTCTCAGAATGAGGAAGGATTAGGCCATAGTGCACCGCGCTGGCCAAGTGCGTATTGGTAGATTTTACATACCTTTGACATTTTTTTTAATAAATCTCTCAGCTGTGCAGGTTTCCTCACGATGTTTTCCTTCACCGTTTAGCAAGTGATAATTAATTTCTAATACGCACATAGCTTTGAAAAATTAGAGGTGCGTGCCTGGGATTTGAACCACGGACCCCTCGATCGAGAGGCCGACTTTCTTAACCACTAGGTTATCAATGCAGGCGAAAATACGTAATTACATAAACTTTTGTAATAGATACAATCTGTTTTCGAATCAAAATTGAGACCAACTCACATAATACTTCGGTAAATATCAAGTTTGACTTTTATTTCGGTTAAATTTAGACTGAATTTCAACCTTTGCAACGGACTAATGTATTTTAAATACGCGTGTAATTTTAACATCACTTATATCACCTGTATTTCGCAACTTCTATTATTCCAACACTAAAATAGTAGAAAAGTATCACAAAAATCGTACAGTAACCGTACAGACCTCAAGTTGATCGCAGGCAGGTCGGCGGTTCATCGACCCCGATTGTCTCGGCCGATCGTGTTTAACGAACGGTTAGAATTAGAAACTTTGCCTAATACGTGAGAATTATGGAAATGTGTGTTGGTTTTTGGTGACGGCGCTAGTGTGCGCGATTGAAACAAGCGCATTCGGCCGGTGTTCGAAATTCAAAAGTATGGGGTGCTTTTGAAAATATCAGAGTGTTGGTCCTTCTGCTCATGTCTGTCAGTAAAATATTTATAACTACCGAGAATGTGCACCCCACGCTTTTTTTACAATTAAATATATCTTTTTTTGTTGTAAATTCAATTTTTCATTAAATTTTTTCTAAGTGTATTTTATATTTTTTAGTTTGATTTCTATAAAAGCGTGTACTTTCGTTTTTTTTAACTAAATTTATTTTATCCGATTGTTTAGGCCGATCATGTTTAACGAACGGTTCGAATCGTTCATTATTATTAATTAAAAAAAAATTACATGCAACTTTTTAGTCGATTGCAGAGGCGATCGTGTTTAACGAACGGTTAGAATTAGAAACTTTGCCTAATACGTGAGAATTATGGAAATGTGAGTTAGTTTTTGATGACGGCGCTAGTGTGCGCGATTTAAACAAGCGCATTCGGCCGATGTTCGAAATTCAAATACGAAATTCGATTCATTCTTTATTATTAATTAAAAATCTATATATATAAAAATCAATTGCTGTTCGTTAGTCTTGCTAAAACTTGAGAACCGCTAAACCGATTTGGCTAATTTTAGTTTAGAATAATTTGTGGAAGTCCAGGGAAGGTTTAAAAGGTAAATATGGAATATATTTCATAAATAGATTCTGAGGCGGTACAAAGTTTGCCGGGTCAGCTAGTAATATATAATGATTGTTTTTTACCCGTCTACGAACGCGGTCGTGTTTAACGAACGGTTAGAATTAGAAACTTTGCCTAATACGTGAGATTATGAAAATGTGTGTTAGTTTTTGGTGACGGCGCTAGTGTGCGTGATTCAAACAAGCGCGTTCGGTCAGTGTTCGAAATTCAAATATAATTATTTATCGTTATTCATTTGAAAAAGGAACGTGCTCTTTTTACCCGACTGCCAAGGAAGGGTTATGTTTTTCGCGCGTATCTTGTATGTTTGTCTTTCTTTATTTGATACGATCTAACAAACGGCTGGATGAATTTCAACAGTTAAGGTGTTATTATATTTGTCTCAATGACCCGAGTGTCCTTAGATAGGTGTTAGTAAAAAAAAAACAAAATGGCGGATTTTTGGCGCGAAATAGTAACACATGTAAAAAAAAAAGTTAACCGAACCTATCAAGTAGGGTATCAAATGAAAGGAAATTAAACGGAGATTATAAAAACATATTTGTATATATATAAAACAACAAGGTGACTGACTGACTGACTAACTAAATGACTTTTTCATTTTTCAGAAATTAACGTACACCCTAAACTAAGGACCTTACAGTTCTGAAATTTTGCACATAGGTTCTCTATATAGTGTGAATAAGTACTAAGAAAAGCCTTTTGGAAATTCTACCCTTAAGAGGGTAAAATAGGGGAAAACAGTTTTTTTGAAATCCTTAAATTTTGAAGCAACTACTATAAAATTTTGTATTTGGCTTTCTAGATAGGAACAAGGACGCACTTATTTATCCCCATCCGAAAAATCAACCCTGTAGAGGGTAAAATAAGGGTTAAAAGTACATTTGAACAACCGTCAATTTTGAAGCAAACACTATGAAATTTTGTATCAGGCTTGATGGATAAAAATAATGAAATTCTACCTGTAACGAGGTAAAATAATGACCGAAACTTTGAATTACTGAAGTTATACATTTTATAGACCGGAAATGGTGGACCTTTTCACGAAATAGTAACACGTTTTAAAAAAAGTTCATCAAACCTATCGAGTAGGATGTCAAAACAAAGGAAATTAAGAGGAGATTACACATACATTATATAATATATCTTTTATATAAAATTCTCGGTTAAGTTACCGTACTCCTCCGAAACGGTTTCACCGATTTTCCCCAAATTTTATATTCATATTCAGTAGGTCTGAGAATAGGCCACTATCTATTTTTTTACCCCTAAGTGATAAGAGTTGTTCACCCTTAACATTTTTTTATTTATATTGTAACACAATGTTTGCCGGGTTAGCTAGAACATATATACTCGTATATACACAACGAGATGACTGTCTGACTAAATGAGAGAGTTGCTGTGCCAGAAATCAACGCAAAGGGAAACCGCTGAACTTAAGCGTGTTGGAATTTTACACATAGGTTCTTTATATAGCGTAAATGAGCACTACGAGGATAAAATATGATAATATTGTTTGAAGATCTTTTGTTTTTGATGAAACTTTGTATTTGGCTTTCTGGATAAAAATAATGAAATGCCTATTTCACTGCTTTTGGAAATTCTACTTCAGTCTTTTTGGGGCAGTCGGGTTTTTTGATTTTTTAAATTAATTACTTGTTATCCGATTGTTTAGGCCGATCATATTTAACGAACGGTTCGAATCGTTCATTATTATCAATAAAATAAATACATGCAATTTTTTACTCGATTGCAAAGGCGATCATGTTTAACAAACGGTTAGAATTAGAAACTTTGCCTAATACGTGAGAATTATGGAAATGTGTGTTGGTTTTTGGTGACGGCGCTAGTGTGTGCTTTAGCTTACCGCGTTCGCCTAGTGTTCGAAATTCAAATGTAATAATCATTATAATTAAATTCATGTACATGTCAAACCATGTTACTTCCACATTTTAGACGAACTCAAGACTACCAAAGACGAACCTTACGACACCTCATATGTTAAAATACATCAAGTCGTTTGGGCTGTAACCGCAGTCAGGTAAAAACTAATATTATTATTGTAATCGATCTCTACAAATTTTAGATGGATTCAAACCGGAATTTTTTCGCGAAAATCATACCACTAAGCCATAGCTCTACACGTATCAGTTAAAATATTAGCGTAAAACGCGTGAGAACATGCCCACAACGCATGCAGTATGCAGTATATGCAGTTTGTATGCAGCCTATAAACACCGTTGACCCACTTTTCTGATATAAATGGTTTGGTTGGCGCTTTTTAGTCTATCTGATGTAAGGAAACTAACTTAGTAGGTCAAATGGAAATAAATGTTGACTGTTCACAATAAATGCGGTTAAGTGAAAAGTGGTTCGAATTACGGCTTCTATAGAGGTCCGGGGTTCGATTCCCAGGCACGTATTACCGATTTTTTAAAAGTAATAACGACGTTAACCCTTTACTGTCCCACTGCTAGGTACGGATTTCCTCTCAGAGTGAGGGATTTAGACCTTAGCCCACAACGCCGGCCAAGTGTATTGGTAGACTTCATACACCTTTGACAACCCTTTTCTTCAAGATCTTTTAGGGGTCTGAGGATCCAATCCCAGGTACGCACTTTAATTTTGAAAGTTATGTGCGTATTAGAAATTAAATATCACTTGCTTTAACGTTGAAGGAAACCATCGTGAGGAAACCCTAGATCTTTTAAAAATCCCTAAGATCTTTTAAAAAAAATCTATTGTATGTGAAGTCTACCAATACGCACTTATCCAGCGCGGTGGTTTCAGCCTAATTCTTCTCATTCTGAGACCCGTGCCCAGCAGTGGGTCAGTAACGGGTTGACGACGACCCATTGAAGGATACTGGTTCAACCATCTCACAAACTTCAATTTAATATAACAAACCATGCCGAAATCTACCTTTTAACTCTATACTGCATAGCCGTTGAGTGAATTCTTTGCCAAATGTGTACGTCATTTCCGGGGTTGAGTAATGGAATGACATAATTGTTTTCAAATACTTATGTTCTCAGTTATATTATCGAATATGTTATGAACCCTCTGAGTTTCTTACCGGATCTTCTTAGTAGAGGTCGCGTTCCGATCCGGTAGTAGTTTAAGAAAATATTGTAACTGACAATTTGTAAGTGCCGTCTTTGGCCTATACAAAATAAATATATTTCATTTCATTTCATTATGCATTAGTTTATACCGCGGTTTTGTTCACAAGTTTTTAATGGAACAGATAAGAGTTTGCAATTGACCTGATGGTGTACTGCCGCCTATACTTTTCTATAATTAGACTTTAAGAGCGTTTGTCCACACGCCGTCACCGGACCGTCACCGAGAACAACATGCCGGCGCCGAAGTAGTGGTACATGCATTTACTATAGCCGCGTGTCCACCGCGCGTCCGTCATGTCATTTAAAGTTTTCCCGAAATAATCTCGTTCCCAGCGACGGTCCGGTGACCGGCGGCGGTGGACAAACGCTCTAAATAAGTCAGGAATTCTACCGGAGGTTGAGTACTGATAAGTTACCGCTTGACTAAACTAACGCTCATATTTTTTTCTCTGTCTGTATGTCTGTAAGTTTGATTCGGCAAATCTCCAACACGACTGGAGCTATTTTGACAGAACTGGCAGTTAATGGGTGTTATAAGGAGTAACTTATAACACCCATTAACTACCATAATTATATTTTAGCCATAATTTTAGAAAATGAATTAGATTTCCGCGCAAAAAAATGTTAAATCTTTTTAGAATTTATTACACTACTTCTAAATGGGGGTGAAACCGCGGGGTATACCTCATTTTTAATATAATAATTGGCTAAGCGCGAGTCAAGCTCGCACACGGAGGGTCCCGTACCACCAAATTTTTATTTGTCTGTATTTTAAGTATTTAAAGCAGAAGATAATGCTAAAAACGTCGAAACGTACCGGTTTCTTGTATGGCGACCCCCATATATTTTCAAGTTTATTTTTAGTATTTGTTGTTACAGCGGTCACCATTATACATATTATGTGAAAACAAGTGTCTATCTATTGGAGTTCCAGGGAACGAGCCCTGTGACAGACAGACCGACAGAGGAGGCTTAGTAATATGGTTCCGATTTTACGCTTTGATTACGGAACCCTAAAATACGATCAGACCTGGATAAGAAACAAGCATGACCTTTAAGAACCTCGTAAAATCTTCTCCAAAGCTACAAATGGAGAATTTATTCTCCATTGGCATAGTTAAGTAACATTCTTGCCAAATGTGTTTACGTGACTTCCTGGTTTCAGCTAATGGAAAATGTTATGTAATTTTGATTGCATTTTGAGAAATGCAGTTTTATGACGTCAGCATTTTTTTTATAATATGGGAGTAGCAGACGAGCATGCGGTCCACCTGAGGGTAAGTGGATTCTGCCGCCCATGGATCTGTAATCAACCCCAGATACTATTAAATTTCTTGCCTGAGGTCAGCCGCAGATGCGTCGGTATTCCTGAGGACTAAGCTGGAATGCTTCGGAAAAGTATGTTTCCCTTACCACATCCTCCAAACCAGAACACAACGGCACTTAACAGTGCTGATATTAGGCAGAAATAGATGTGGTAAGAGGCTGCCACACTTAAGACTTATGCAATCAACCCCAGATACGATTAGATTCCTATCTGAACTTGGCCAAAGAAGCATTGCCACTCCTGAGGACTAAGCTGAAACGCGTCGGAAAAGTATGTCTCCCTTCAAACCAGAACACAGCAGCGCCTAACACTGCTGTTATTAGGCAGACATAAGTGTGGCGGTGGTGCCGGAGTCGGACCACAGAGGGTTCTACCACCTTGCAACTTGTATAGTAAAAGTAGGAACTCACCTTGAATGTTAGCTATCATTCAGAACCCAGGCTCCAACAGGCCTCGGACACTGCACACATGTTCACTTCATGTCACTACACACACACACAAACACACTACACTGTCACTACCACATCGCATCCAGTGATCTGTAACAAAGAAAATTATATATTAGACTAAATGACAATATAAGTTAAATTCACTAGAGAATAAATATAAAAATACTAGCTGACCCGGCAAACGTTGTGTTGCCATATAAATAAAAAAATGTAAAGGGTGAACAACCCTTATCACTCAGGGGTATGAAAAATAAATAGTAGCCGATTCTCAGACCTACTGAATATGCATATAAAATTTGGTGAAAATCGGTAAAGCCGTTTCGGAGGAGTACTAACATTGTGACTCGAACTTTATACATAAGATTTAAAAAAACATTAAAAATATAGTTTGTGCAATGAGACTGTGTTAATTCCTCAATTCAGGATTCTACTTCTAACGCTACCTTATATGTTACAATTCTTTAAGTCGTTTTATCTGCAGGGCGTGCCAAAAAGAGGTATACTCGTAGCTAAACCTACTACTATGTTAATACAAAAAAAGTAAACTCAAAAACATTGCCTTCCGCAGTCGGGTATAAATGGGAAACTAAAGCTAAGGACGAAGAGGGTCGCCTAGTACGTCAACCGAATAATGTAAATTCCATACATTCCCTTCATACTTCTATGTCAAAGTCCTATACTAACAACAGTAATTTTGTGAGTCCGCATTATTTCTATTTATTCACTTTTAACCAACGATTTCGGTGTTCCCAGAAGCTATTGGTACACGACGATCATTATTAAGTACAGGTTTCATAACTAACGAGAAGATATTGCGAAAAATCGCTCGATAAACACTAAGTAAGAACATCACGTACATACATAAGTTAGCTAAGTATTTGTGTACAGCGGGAATCATAATGGAAGTAGCGTCCAAAATATTGAAAGATATTTTACAGAATTATTTATGATCGTCAATAATAACCTATCACTGTTTCTTTCCAAGCATCAAATAGACATTTTAAACAAATAATTCCATCAACGGCAATAACAATTTGTAATATGTAAATGATTTGTAAGCTTATGTAAATGACATACTTAAAAAAACTTAGTACTTTTCAACCTTCATCTACATCGCTTATAGTTCATCGCTTCGACTCATACCACAACCTAACCCCAACCAACCCCATTTAACCTACCTACTATGATTCAGTGAAATTACCGCTTACGACAATACCAAACGACCCTTATTCACCCCCCCGTTCCGTCTCTCTCGCACCCGTGGGATCACGTATATCTATCCCTGTCTACATTAGGGTTGGTATACGGCACTCAGAGGCGAAATTTAACACTTTTGTTACGTGTTTCCTCTTATTGTTATTAATTGTTTTGTTTATGTTTATAGAGCAACGGTTCACGGTTTTTACTGATTCGTTTTGAGTTAGTTTTGCTATAAGTTTACTATTGATTGTTTCATATAACAACGTACCTGAATGTAGTAACTTAGTCCTCAACGATAGCGGTAGTAAATGTTTCATATAATACGAAGTAAATAAAGGCCGTTACTTAGTCCTCAATGATAGCGGTTTATTTGATGTCGACCTCTTGTAGGAATATCTAATCCTATCTGGGGTTGATTACAGATGTCCATGGGCGGCAGTGGCCACTTACCATCATGTGGACTGCATGCTCGTCTGCTACTCTTATATTATAAAAAAAACTAAAGGTAGAAGCCTTTGTGGGTCGACTTCAAAGGCACCACCGATATACTTATTTTGTCTACAGCAGAGTAACATAACATATAAACTTCATATCTTTATTTATTTCTATTGAAAACATATTATGAATAGCGTTATTTTTAATATTATAAATAAATGAATGAGATTTTTTATGCCTAATAACAGCAGTGTTACGCTGCTGTGTTCTGGTTTGAAGGGTGTGGTAAAGGAGACATACTTTTCCGCGGCATTCCTGTTTAGTTCTCAGGGGTAGCGCATCTGTGACCAGCCTCAGGTAGGACGCTAATCCTATCTGGGGTTGACTACAAATTTCCATGTTGGCAGTAGCCGCTTACTATCAGATGGACTGTATGCTCATTCGCTACTATTTCTTCAAGGCCGAAAAAACATCATAGTGTAAATATTTAGAGTTCCTCCGTGAAAATCGAAAAACCGTGCTTTAACGCCGTATTCATTATTAATACCAAAATGGCGTTAAAATCGCAACATTTGGTGTAATGTCCGATGAGGGGCGAGCCCTTACCCTTCCTTTCATTGTGCAATATTTACTACCAGGGAAATAAATGCACGAATTAGGGGTGCTTTCATCTCATACTACTAGTTATGTGTGTGGTTGGACAGATTTATTTATATGAATGTTCGCTCGTAAGTCAAAATTGGACAAAATAATTTCTGATTTTTTTTTTGGATTTTTTATGAACACAAAATATGCGTTGTATCTTTGTCCTTTGGTCATCTGTGATCAACTCTTGATAGGTTTAGATATTCCTACCTGAGGTCGGCCACAGATGCGCCGCTACTCCTGAGGACTAAGCTGGAACGCCTCGGAAAAGTCTGTCTCCCTTACCACACCCTTCAAACCGGAACACAGCAGCGCCTAACACTGCTGTTATTAGGTAGAAATAGGTGTGGCGGTGGTGCCGCCGGAATTGAACCACAAAGGGTTCTATCACCTTCACCTTCATGATAATAAAGTCTGCATGATAGTTTGTTACTTCAAACATAAAAAACTGGAGTTATTTAAGCCTTCCTTACACGATGGCGTATGTATGTAATATGTACACATCACACACACATGTACGTGTCGGATACAGAATTAACTGAATCGTGCACGATTAGTTTCGCTCACGTCTCCAATATCTGGACGATTGGGGCCGTTTTCTCTTCAATCTCTTCCACATTAAGGTAGCCTAGGAAATAATACAGTTGGCTAATGTATAACGTTTTATAGGAAGCGATGATACTGTACGAGGAATGATTGGTTTGAAGGTGGTAAAACCCTTTGTTCATCGACTATGGAGATACAAGTGCCACACTTGTTTCTGCCTTACAAGTAGTGTTAAGTACTGCTGTGTTCCGGCGTAAGGAAAACATACTTATCCGAGGCGTTTTATCTTAGTTTCCAGGACTAGCAACGTATTTGTAGCAGTGCTCGGTAGGACTATCTTATCTGGGGTAAATTACAGATGTCCATAAGCAGCAGTAGCCACTTACCAGCTGGATTACTCGTTTGCAACTTCTATATTATATATATATGAACATTTATAAGTAGGTCCAATAACATATCTGATAGGGCTACATATTAGAGGACGGCTATAGATGTGTTGCTAAGACAGTGGTTAAGAATGGTTAAGAAACTAGGCCTCTCGATTGGAGAGGTCCGAGGTTCAAATCCCAGGCACGCAGATCTGATTTTTCAAAATTATGTACGTATTAGAAATTAATTATCACTTGCTAAACGGTGAAGGAAAATATAAATTCATGATAATCGTGAAAAACATTGGTAATTCTTTTTTAAATCTTCATCAACGTATGATTTATTTTTGTCGTATTCTTTATACACACAATACTGTTTTGTCGTATACTTTGAAAGTTTGAACACGCAATACTTGTACATTATGTCGTATGCTTTGAACACAATACTTTTTGTCGTACACTTCGAACGCGTAACGTCACTTCTGTATTCCAGTGGAGTAGACTCAGAACTATACAACATAAATCAAGTAGTCCCCGAGCTATAAAACAGCATAAAATTATATTCTTTAAACAAGAACTTAAGCTTTGTCGGAAAAACTAAGTTCAACCATACTTAACATTTAATCTTCAGATTTCTAAGCTCCATGTTCCACACATCCAAGTTTCACACATACACAACTAACACTCACATTGCATCCTGTCTCCAACAAAACAAAACCGCTGTCATGTGGTATTGATTCCGGGGGTCAGATATCTCGCTCGCACCGCTAGGTTAAGCCCACGTGCGAGCAGGACAGGTATACTTTCTTGGCCGGAGATGTTACGTACTTGTGGAGATTAATATGGTAACGCCCTGCGGAATATTTTCTGTAGCTATAGCTTTGTTAGGGTTGCCTCTGCACACTTTCTACGTTTGACGGCTAGTGTAAGTATGAAGATAAAACAACTTCAATCGTCCTAATGTCATAATTATTGAAGTTTGAAACAAAATGGCCGCCACTGATCAGGTCATGGAGATTGCAAATGTTTTCTCAGTCATTTTGAAAAACATTTGACATAAAGAAGTAGCAAACGTTTACAATCTATCTGATGGTAATTAATTATCGTTTATGGACATAAATAATCAATCCCAGATTACAACAAGTATGCAATATAAGTGTAGCGGTGATGAAGACAGACCACCGGTCTATTTTAATTTAAAATTCATTTTTACATATCATTTAAAAAAAAACTAAACTTGAATAAAACATTCAACTCCAAGTAGAAAATGCTGACTATCTTCAAATAGCAGAACAAATTTCTTTAACCATAGCTAACAACACTCATAATTAGGTTGTCTTTGTAACAAAAAAAAAGTCAAAATCAATTCATCCTTTTAAGGGCTACGATGCCACAAACACAGTCAAATACACATTAAACTAATAAACCTCTTTTTTGCATTTAGAATAAAAATAATAAATTATTAAATATTCTCGTGTCGACAACCCTAGCAGAGAAGCGGCGAGTTCGATTTGTTTATGGGGCAGTTTATTGCGACTGTAACCGGTAAGTTATAAAAGATAGCTTTTTCTGAAAATATGGCGCTTTTGTGTGCTAGAGTGATCCGCACATAGAGCGTTCTGTCTTCATCATCATCTATAAAAGGTTGCAGAAGCTTTAGTGGTTAGCTTTAGAAGCTAGATTGTTATTTGGAAGATGGTAGAACCCTTTTTCGTTCGACTCCGCCGGCACCACCGCCACACCTGTTTCTGTTGTAACAGCAGTGTTAAGCGCTGCTTTGTCCTGGTTTGAAGGGTGTGGTAAAGGAGACATACTTTTCCGAGGCGTTCCAGCTTAGACCTCAGGGGTAGCGGCACATCTGTGGCCGAACTCAGGTAGAAATATCCAATCCTATCTGGGATTGATTATAGATGTCCATGGGCGGCAGCAGCCACTTACCATCAGGTGGACTGCATGGTCGTCTGCTACTCCTATATTATAAAAAAACTACTACTGCAAAGTACATATGGTGTATCGAAGTTATGTGCACTTCGAAACACCATAAGTACTTTGCAGAGGATTCGAACCTTGGATCTCAGTTTGTTACAAACACTAGCTTAATATAATACAATTGATAAATAATTTAAAATTATAATTCCCAGTATGAAGAACCCATTAATTTTCGAAAAACCTAACATTAAGGTCTGAAAGGGGTAGAACAATTTTATATGCACCCCAAAATCTTCACTTACCCGTTAAGGGAATGTAAACCTAAATATAACGAGCATAATGATGAGTTCAATAATATTTAATTATGCAAATGTTTACATCCTCTGAAGTGAATGTTTTAAGGAGATTTATATCTTTGATGTTTTGTATAAGGTTCAATTTTCCATCTAAGTAAAGAACAATTGTGCAATTAACGTGTGTTTTAGTTATGTCAATCAATATGTCTGTCTTTTGAGCAATCTATATTAATATTATATAAAGAACAAATTTTTTTTATTCGTTAGATTGTAATGAATAGGCTCAAAAACTACTGGACCGATTTTAAAAATTCTGTCACCATTCGAAAGCTACATTATCCACGAGTAACATAGGCTATATTTATATGAAATATATTTGATAAAAAGATTTTGAGGGGTACAAAGTTCGCCAGGTCAGCTTGTTTTAAATATGGGAGTAGCGAGCATGCAGTCCACCTGATGGTAAGTAGCTAACAAACTGACTGCCGCCCATGAACATCCGTAATCAACCCAAGATAGGATTAGATATACCTACCTGAGGTCGACCACAGATGCGCCGCTACCCTTGAGGACTAAGCTGAAGCGCCTCGGAAAAGTATTTCTGCGTGTGGTAACACCTTTAAAACCAGAATACAGCAGCATTTAACACTGCTGTTATAAGGCCGAGATAGGTGTAAACATCTACCGCAGCGTACTAAAGATTCTGTTCAACAGCCAAATAACCACAGAATCGTAACTATTTGTAAAATTGCCTCAAAATGGCGACTAACCCAACCCCAACAGGGGGATGTTAATTCACCCCAATCAATCAACCGAGCTCCCCGAACACCCCACTGTCCTCTCGTGGACGAGATGTCTGTGATTCGTCGTTTCGTAATTCACTACTGTAATTTTGGTACAATTTTGGAAATAAACATTTTTGAAGGCATTTTGAGTAACGTAAGGGTTTAGATAAGAAGCTTTTATCCCGAAAAACTACCGTTCCCGAGGGATACATAAATACTTGTAAACGCTAGTACCAATATAAATATTTTCTAGGAGCCTAACAGAATACACGATTATGGAATGCTCGAAAGTTCAAAAAAATCCTAACTACGCCATATTATTAATTTATGTAGGCTTACGGCATACGGCGATACTTATATTATCACCACTATTAAAATATACCTGTGGCAAATGATTACAGTAGCCATTTTAAATAAAAAATATTTTAGAAATCAACCCATAACAGTGCCACTGCTAGGCAGAATTAGAAGCCTTAGAATTAGAAGGATTAGGCTATAGTTCTCCGCGCTGGACATAACTAAGAGGAGCTCAGGGCGGGAGAAGATCCATGAGGATTTCTCCACGAAAAAAAAAATAAATAAATAGTTCACCGCGCTGGCTAAATGCATATTGGTAGACTTCACATACCTTTGAGATGTTTTTTGTATACCGGTTTTCTGTCGATGTTATCCTTCGCCGTTAATCAAGTGATAATTAATTTCTAATACGCACATAACTTTGGATAATCAAACGAGCCTGAGATTTGAACCTCGGACACCTCGATCGAAAGGCCGAGTTTCAAAAGGCTATCATTTTACAAATAAACTAGCTGACCTGGCAAACGTTGTGTTGCCATCTAAAAAAATGCTAAGGGTGAACAACCCTTATCGTTTAGGGTTATGAAAAATAGATAGTAGCCGATTCTCAGACCTACTGAATATGCATATAAAATTTGGTGAAAATCGGTAAAGCGGTTTCGGAGGAGTACGGTAACTAACATTGTGACACGAGAATTTTATATATAAGATTATATAAACAACACAAATACATAAACAAAAGTTATACCAAAACAGGTGCTAAAGTCGAACCCTATTGACATTCTTACTTCAGTCAAAACTCAAAAACGTTTCAAAAATCCAGCTTCCTTTTAGATGTCGCTAAAAAAGCAAGACACAACACCAGGTGTCCTTACTGCATGCAGAATTTGCATACTGTAACTCGATTTGCAACTAGGGTTGCCACCATAACGTAAAATAAATTTATATTAAAAAAAAATTGTGAGCCGTTACGGACGCCTGGCAGATGTGAAACATCGACATTATTTTGTAAAAGTAATATGCAGAAAATAACATATTGTGATAGGAACTAAATATGTCATAATGATAAAATAAAATATTACGATTTTTTTCCAGATAACGATGACTATTTATTGAATAAACATTTATTTTCATTAAATACAAAAATTTACGAATTTATTTCATATCGTGACTACTTAATTCGCACAGTCGATTGCGCATGGCGACGCGTCGCAACACGGTACAAACTACTGCATATAGACTGTATATATATACCATCGTATAGCGTGGCGACGCGCCACGGCATGCGTCGCCACGCCAGAAATCGGTTTTACGTGCGGCTATAGATGTTTCACATCAAAAAAAAACGTGATTTTCAGGGTTACGTGTCCAAAGGGTAATAATGAAACCATCGCCGTCTGTCCGCCTGTCACAAGTCCCTGTCTTTTCACCGTAATAGTCTTTTTACAGAATTAGTATAACGGTGGTCGCTATAACAATAGGTACTAAAATTAAAAGAGCTGGATAATAAATGGGTCGCCATGCAAAAAAACTCTATTTTTGACGTTATTCGTTTTATCTGTTAAACCTTAATGAGCAGACAGTTCAAATTTTCACAATACATTTACATCTATGCTATGCAAATACTAGAATTAAAAAAAAAAATGAAAATATTGGTGGTACGGAACCCTCAGTGTGCGAGTCGACTCACTCATGGCCAATTATTTTAATTAAAAAAAAATAATAATCACCCGAAAAATATCGCCAACCCTATTTGCAAGCTTTGTGCAGTGAGATTTGCAGATCGCACGTTACATTTGCACGAATTTCTACCTTAGCACTGCGTACGTATGACCACATTTCGAAAACGGTAACTCGATATGTATGCGAAACTAAGATCGAAAATTAATTTTGTCGCCTACCTTACAATGTAACCGTCATGGAGACAAGTATAAGGTGTGCACAATGTGACTTTATGCGCCATCGGAGGGTAATGTTATTTTTATAATCAAATACTAGCAGACGAGCATACAGTCCACCTGATGGTAAGTTACTGCCGCCCATGGACATCTGTAGTCAACCCCAGATAGCTAGGTAGCGGATAGGTAGCGGCACATCTGTGGCCGACCTCAGGTAAGAATATCTAATCCTATCTGGGCACAGATTAATAAATAGTTAATGATCTAGGGTCTATAACAGATGTCCATGGGCGGCAGTAGCTACTTACCATCAGGTAGATAGCACGCTCGTTTGCTACTCCTATATTACAAAAAAAAACAATTGTTCGCTTAAAAACAAAAATCAAAATCCCTTTTCTATTAATTTACGAACATTTGTTTCGTAAGCACGCCATACCCCAATTCACCCCTACTTTGACACTACATATAATATTCACCCTTATTCCTTTGTAATAAGATCGTACTTTTCAGTACCTTTGTATAATTAATGCAAATCTGGGCATAATCCCTTTAAACAATACTGTACTTTAATACCTTCGTAATAGAGTTCTAGTAAATCTTGGAACATGTCCTCTCGCTCTCACAACTGTCAACTAATCCCTATAGTGACGCTGTGAATTGGACCCTTTATGATTTTATCAGCAAAATTTTGTATGAGCAATTTTTTTTATCTTATAACAATTTCAATTGTTTATTTATAAACTAAACTTGTGAGAGACCAGTAGTATAGTGGTTTAAACTCGACCTCTCGATCGAGAGATCCGAGGTTCAATTCCCAGGCACGCACCTCAGATTTTTTAATATTTTTTTTAGTATTTATTGATAGCGGCCAGCCTTATACATACTGTGTATACATTTCAAATGTCTATTTTAGACAGCAGAGGCTTAGTAATAGGGTTCCGTTTTACCCTTTGAGTACGGAACCCTAAAAAGGCTTTGTCTTTATAATTGCGTGTTCATGGCACCCACAATTATGGTCAGCTACTCCATGTGCTAAATAGCAACGACAGAACTAATTAACGTAACGTTAATTAAACATTTATTAATGTATTTCATAAACAGACAAAAACTACAATTTCTTGGTCAGCGGCCATTTTATTTCAAACCGTCTTCATTACCATTTGCAAATGGATGTCATTTATAAGGATTATACTACTATATTAAATTTATGCGTATAAAAAGTGGTATGTTTCAACTTTCTTGGTTGTAAAGTGTTAATTTAATAAACGAATAAAAGACTTTTATTTTCTTTTAACGGTTGTAGAACCCTCTGTGGTTCGACGCCGGCACCACCGCCACATCTATATCTGCCTCATAACAGCAGCGTTAAGCGCTGCTGTGTTCTGGTTTGAAGTGTAGTAAGGGAGACATACTTTTCCGAGGCATTCCAGCTGTCCTCAGGGGTAGCGGCGCATCTGTGGCCGAACTCAGGTAGTAATCTAATCTTATCTGTTACAGATGCCCATGCGGCAGTAGCCACATAAGATGGATTGCATGCTCGACTATAAAACAAATAAACCGAATGCTTATAAATATACCATCCTTCCACAATTTAGACGAATCCAACGACACCTCATGTTAAAATCCGTCCTGTTTGGACTGTAGGTCGCGCCAAAGAATGAAACACATTCATACATACATACATACATACACAAGTTGGGTAAAATACTGGTAGTAAAAGGGTAATCACGTCTCGGCAAAAGGTGTACAGGACGCCCCCCGACCACATGGACTGATGACCTGAAGCGGACGGCGGGTAACCACTGGATGCAGACGGCTCAAGACCGGTCGGAGTGGCGTAGATTAGGGGAGGTCTATGTCCAACAGTGGACTATTAAGGGCTGATGGATGGATGTAAAAGGGTAAACTATTAATAATTATTAAATTATTATTATAAAGAATTATTATTACATATGTCTAGAACACAAAACCAAAGCAAATTAGCCTCTATTAAAAAACGCAAGTATAAAATCCGTAGCAACCAGTACAGAGGTCACCTAAACGTGTGTCATTAGATCCACGAGGCACTAATTACAGATTAACAGCCATCTCTAACACTAACCTTGAATTCAACATTTCTAGATTTTTTATCTTATATTGCGTACAGTTTTATTACTTATAATAAACGAACAATTCATGTCACTTATGGACATTTGAAAGGTGGTGGAATAAGGTTTGATGGTCGTAGAACCCTTTCTGGTTCGGCGGCACCACCGCCACATCAATTACCTGCCTATTAACATTAGTGTTAAGCCCTGCTCTAGTTTGAAGGGTGTGGTAAGGGAGAAATACCTTTTCGAGGCGTTCTAGCTTAGTCCTCGGGGGTATAGGCGCACCTGTGGCCAAACTCAGGTAGAATATTTGTCTGTATGTGTGTTTAAAATCGTATCAAACTAAAACCTTGATAAATGGCGTCGTACAATTGTAATATTCTGAATCCACGCGAACGAAGTCGCAGGCACAGCTTGTCTAAATACACTCATAACTAAATAACCATTAATTTTCCAAGCGTGAAACCGTTTTTAGTTACTGAGGAGTTATATAATCGCTTCTGAAAAAATACTACAGGAAGTAAATATTCTTTAATTGTGCACTGAATAGAATATTGGAAATCATTAATTAAAATAATTACTTAGGTAATTTTGCCTATTGGTTTTATAACATTTATTATAATGACAAAAAATATGTTTGTAACTAATCATAAAAATGTTATAGTATTTAATTTTTAGTAGCAAACGAGCATGCAGTTCACTTGATAGTAAGTGGTTACTGTCGCCCGTGAACATGTCTTCAAGCCCAGATAAGATCAAATTCCTATCTGAGGTTAGTTACAGATGCATTGCTACCCCGAGGTGGTAAGTGAGAATGCCTCGGATAAGTGTGTCACCCTTACCTTCGAACGATTAGGCATTAAAAGATGTGCTCCAGAGTCGGACCACAAAAAATTCTAGCACCTTCTAAATTGTCCCTAGGATTTCAAACTTAATATAAGAACTCACAATCTTTAGACACCTTTAAATAAATTAATTATTTTTCGAGCGCATATAAATTAGTATAGTATAGTACTAGGATGGGTGCCTCGTCTTAAGTCCGTCTATGTCCATAACCACACCCTTTTAAACGCAAAATTGCTTCACGTTAGAACAAAAAAACACGATAATAGGCACCACTGTCACACCCATGTGCCTATTTAATCCCAACAATAGACTAATCTAGCTCCAGGATAGGCATAATTAGATTGGCGTCTCCGTTGCGCAGTAACGTTTTAATCTAGATCTAGTCTGAATAATGCTTAAGTAATTGTGCCCTAGATTGTCTAGATTTACCGTGCAATGATGGAGCAATATTTTATGGCTGACGTGTGGTTATTATAGCTTATATATTTACTTTGCTTGGGGCTTTGTCCGTATTTAAAGAGACAAGATCATCATATAAACAATATTTACGAATCAATAGTTTATCCACGCCAAACTGTTAGATGCTAAATATGCTAAATGCTAAACAACATTTAAATGTTCAAACTAAAAATCTAATTGATTCCTTGTCATCCCGTTTCATTTCATCTCGTCACATGTCCTCATGTTACATCACATCACGTCACACCACTCCACACTATTTTAAACAAATAAATATCCGTGTCAGAAAGCATTTAAATGTAAAAACTCTAAACAACCTAATCTAATAAAAATCCTTGCCGCGTTACATTTTGTCTTGTTTCCTATCGTCACGTTACATTACATTTCATCACAAGATATCACATCACTCTACTTCAACTCAATTGCAAAAAAAAATCTTATCCAAAAATTATATATAACAAAATACCCCAACTATAGAATATTACACATATTATGTAGCTCATATCATCAATATAGTCGATATGACCACTTTATATTCTCGACTCTTTTTTCTCTCAAATGACTTTTATTACTTGCAATATTAGTAAGTTAGATATTTTTATGTCAATGTAATAGACGTCAATAGGTGATGAGTCAAGTTAATAATTCAAGATGCAGCTCCCTGATGTACCGTGTCCGGGATAGCACCAACAGCATCCTGAAGATGATAAGCAATAGAGTAGACTGTAGATTTATTTCTCATTGCAGTTTTCTACATATAAAATTGTAATGTAACTAAAAATTTTAATTGTAATTAAAAAAATAAGTCTTTGTTACTTAAAACAAAAAATTAAATTATTATTATTAAATTATTAAAGGTACAATTACAATACTGAAAAATGCACAAAAATCTATTGGTGAACAAAGGCTGTCCTTAAGTATCGACATAGTCACTATTCCATGATGTGTAACTAATTGCAATGTCCCTACCAATAAATTGAAACGTACCATATTACGAGTAGTATTTAAGGTAGAAGTAATTGTTCCGATGTTGTTATTGAACTCGAATCACGAAGTGTTCTACCACGTTTTAACAAATGATGTTATTTGGTGTGTATATCACATAACTCTTCACTTAAATCTTTTCAATGTAACAGGATATACCTAAATACATTTTACAAAAATTTCAATAACGTGTAAAAGCACAATAAAAAAGTATTTAATCAATTTGCGCTGGCTTGATGCCAGGCCACTTGGCGCAAATGCCAACTTGGTCGAACTTACGTCGTGGGAAATACATTCAAATCTACTGCACACATTTTTTGTGAGATTAAAACGTGCACTTAATTTAAATTAAACAACATAAATATTAATTGTATAGTGTAATACGTACATCAGTATTTTTCAAAATTGGTTATAGACGTCACAAGCAAACGCATAACTTCTTAACTAATTGTGAATGTTGAAAATTGATGGAACCTTGTAAATAAACCGTTAAGGATAATAAGGCACAATTTTATCAATTTGCGTCGCTGGCGCGCTGCCAGGCCGCTTGGCGTAAAATATCACTGAGAGAAAGTTACATATACATATCAAACTTAAGAAAATCAAGTTAAGGCTTACATTATTTTACTACTTTAAATGATATACAAAGCGATGTTAAATAAAACGATATACTCGAATAAAACAATAAATGACATGGAAAGTAATTATTATATATTCACTTCACCTTTTGTTAAGAAATATAAAAAGTTTGGAAAATCCAAAAGTGCACGACTCATAATGCTCATTTAATTATGAAATATAAAAAAAAGAAAAAAACTTAAATCGTTTATGTTGTAAATAAGTAAATATTATAATCTTTATATCCAAAAAGTATTGTTATAGGTTACTAAACTCTTTGGTAATGTTTTCTGAGTTATTACTTCTTGTCAAATATTAAGAGAAATAAAAGATGTGTCTGAGCTATGAAAATAAGATTTTATTATTTAAAGTATTTCACGATCCAATATTTTAACATGGTAGCAGAGCGTGGTTAATAAAAAGAATAAGAATTTCTAGAAAAACGCAGTGTTATAAAAAGACGCGTGCAAGAAAGAAAATGAAAATTTGTTTAAATGCTTGGAAAACATTACTGTCATAAAGATGGCTAAACAAGCGAAGATTGAAGATATTGTGATACCTATTTTTGATGGCGCAAACTACTCAAGCTGGAAATTTAGATTATTAACTTTGTTGGAGTACAAAGAATGCAACGAGGCCGCCATTGTGAAAATGGAAAAAGCCGACGCAGAATGGAAAAAGAAGGATCTTAAAGCAAGAACAATAATAATGAGTACAATCTCAGACAAGCAATTGGAATACATCACTGATTGTAAAACAGCGTATGACATGTTAAATAAGTTTGATAAAATATACCTAACACAGTCTACAGCCATGCAAATTGTATGCAGAGCGAAAATAGAAGAGATTAAACTGAACGATTATAACACTATATTAGATTTTTTTGTGGAGTTTGAGAAAACAATAAATAAGTTTAAAACGGCTGGAGGAAAAATAAATGAACTTGAGAAGTTAAGATACCTCCTAAGAGCGCTTCCGCCAAGCTATAGTTATATTGGAGACTTTCTCGATGTAATTCCCGAAGAACAAAGAACAGTTGATTATGTATGCTCTAAAATAAAACAGAAAAATATGTCTACTAGAGACTTAGATAAGAAAAATAATATAAGTACATTTGCAACCAAAACTATCGCTCAATGCTTTGTATGTGGAAAGACTGGTCATCTCAAGAAAAACTGTTGGTATGCCCAGAGATATAATCAAGGACAACAAACTGCTAGAGGTCAGCGAGGTTCACAGAGAGGTTACAACAGCGGTGGATATTATAGAGGTCATATCCGAGGCAGAGGTCAAACACATTTTAAGGGTCAAGGTCAGTCCAGTGGTAAACCTTCAAACAACTTTGCAGGGGAGTCATGGACAGCTCAAGTATGTAATTCGGAAATAAATCAGGTAACACAAGAATATGATAATGATGGTGAAATTGATTGGCTTTTAGATAGCGGGTGTACCGACCATATAATAAAAAATGATACATATTTTTATGATTTTATAGATCTGAAAAGTCCTGTTTATGTAAAACTGCCAGATGGTAACATGTTAAAAGCCACTAAAGTAGGCACTGTTAAAATTTATTTTAAAACCTATTACAATCTAAAGTATGTAGATTTAAAAAATGTTTATTTTGTTGAAGGCATTAAACAAAATTTGTTAAGCTTTTCAAAGATAACTAAAAGTTGCACTATAGTAGCAAAAAATGAAAATGCAAAAATCTATAATAGTCTCAGAGAATTAATAGTTGTCGCTGATAAAATAAACAATTTGTATTCTATAAAAAGTTTTGTATGCAAAAGAGAAATGTATGCACATTCAATAACTTTGACTCAGAAAGAAAAATGGCATAGGGCACTTGGTCATGTCAATTTTCAGTATTTGAATAAATTGATAAATAATAAATTAGTAGATGGTTTGCCAGATAAAATTGAAAGCACAGACATGAAATGTTCAAATTGTATACAAAGTAAAATGAGTAATGTGCCTTTTGAAAATAATAGAACAAAGACAACTAAAATTTTAGAATTAATTCATACTGATTTAAATGGTCCACATAATACAACTGGTTATGGTGGGGAGAAATATTTTCTTACATTTATCGATGATTATAGTAAATGCACAAGAATATTTTGTATTAAAAGTAAAGCAGAAGTGGCGAGTTGTTTTATAGAATTTGTAAATTTATTAGAAAATAAATTCAACCAAAGAATTAAGAAAATTCAGTGTGACAATGGTAGAGAATATTTAAATAAAGAGATTTACAATTTTATAAGGTATAAGGGTATAGAGTTATTACCATGTCCACCCTACGTTCATGAATTAAATGGAGTAGCGGAAAGATATAATAGATCTGCTATGGACATAGCTAGGTGTTTAATGAGAGAAGCTAAAATTCACAGAAGGTATTGGCCTGAATTTATAAAAACAGCAGCATATTTAAAAAATCGTACAATTGCAAATACGGTAGAAAATAAAACACCTTATGAGATATTTTTTAGAATAAAACCAAATGTCGAACATTTAAAAATATATGGAAGTAGAGTTTATGTTAGGGTTCCAGAAGTTTTAAGAAAAAGTAAATGGGATGATAAAGCACAAAAGGGTATTTTAGTAGGTTATAATGAAAATAGTTATCGAGTTCTATTAAATAACAAAATAATTAATGCTAGGCATGTACAGGTAATCGAAGAAAATACTGAACTGATTTGCTTAGAAAAACTAGATGATCCAAAAGATAAAGATTTAGAATTAGACCAAACTTTTAAAGAAATAGTAAATGAGGAAAGTGATGAAAAATATGAAGATGCGGAGGAGACTAGTTCTAATAATACCTTGAAGGATGTAGTTGATGATAGTTTAAATGATAATGGAGATAAGAATTTAGTAGAAAAGAGAAAGAGAACTCCAGTTTCTAGATATGGTAATCCAGTTTCACATTTTATATATGTTAATTATATTGATGCCAATGTACCTAATACTTTTGAGGAGGCGATGGACTCCAATGATTATAAACAATGGAAAATAGCAATGGACTCAGAAATAAATAGCATAAATAAAAATAATACTTGGCAAATTGTTGAAAAACCAAAAGATAAAAAGGTTATAGATGTTAAGTGGGTTTTCAGAAAGAAAAGCAACAATATTTATAAAGCTAGATTAGTTGTGAGAGGATTTCAGCAAAATGAATACATTGATAATGCTTACTCACCGGTAGGAAAAATGCAAACTTTGAAAATTTTATTGTCATACAGTTATAAGAATAATTTATTTATTGAACAGATGGATGTAGAAACAGCTTTTTTAAATGCTCATGTAAAATCAGAAGTTTATGTAAATCAACCGAAAGGTTATGAAATTGGCGATAATAAAGTTTACAAATTGCAAAAGGCACTCTATGGTCTCAAAGAAAGTCCTAAAGTGTGGTACGAATGTTTTGATACGTTTATTAAAACGTTGAATTTTGTTAGAAGTAACTATGATAACTGTTTATATGTTAATAGAGCAAGCAAAGATCCAATATATATATTAATATATGTTGATGATTTTTTAATTTGTTGTAAAAATAAAACTAAAATAGATGAGGTAAAAACTAGTTTAATGAAAAGATTTATTATGAAAGACTTGGGTAAAGTTAAAAGCTATGTTGGAATAGATATTGATTATAGTGAGGATAAAGGTATAATGACTCTAAACCAAACAAAATATATTGAATCTTTGGCTGCAAAATATGATCTGAAAAATACTAAGTTATATGATACTCCAATGGAAACAAATTTAAAACTAGAACAAGCTAGAGAAATAGATGAAACTATTAAGTACAGAAATATAATAGGTGAATTGTTATATATTAGTACAGGCACAAGGCCAGATGTAGCGTACAGTGTTAATTATTTGAGTAGATACCAAAGTTGCTATAACGAAACACACTATAAATATGCAATGAGAATATTAAAATACCTTTATAATACTAAGGATCTAAGTTTAACTTATAATGATAATGTGGATACTGAAATATTAGATTGTATGGTAGATTCTGATTTTGCTGGAGATAATGTTGATAGAAAATCTACAACTGGTTTTATTATTAGATTGTATGGAAATTTAATTTATTGGAAATCACGTAAACAAAATACAGTAACTAAATGTTCAACTTTTGCAGAATATACTGCTATGTCAGAGGCAGTAACAGAAGTACTTTTTATTAGAAACTTACTAAGTGAATCATTTGATGTAAAATTTCGTGATCCAATAAAACTGTATGTAGATAACTCAGGTGCAGTTGCAATAGCTAAATACGGCAACTTTACAAAGAATTCGAAGCACATCGAAGTGCAGTATCATTATGTAAATGAGAACTATGAAAAGAAAATAATTGATATTGTAAAAATTAATACTAAATTTAATTTGGCAGACATATTAACTAAAAGTTTAAATAAGGCAAGTTTTTTGAAGAACAGGTTAGAGTTAAGATTGATTTAGATATGTTATTAGTATGTAATAGTTATGTTATGAGATTATAAATTTAAGGAGGCGTGTTGTAAATAAGTAAATATTATAATCTTTATATCCAAAAAGTATTGTTATAGGTTACTAAACTCTTTGGTAATGTTTTCTGAGTTATTACTTCTTGTCAAATATTAAGAGAAATAAAAGATGTGTCTGAGCTATGAAAATAAGATTTTATTATTTAAAGTATTTCACGATCCAATATTTTAACAGTTTAAAATTAATTGCCGAAATAACAGCTGTAGTAGGAAGAACGTACTGCACAAGCGCCCCTGGTGGAATAAATGTACATAATATCTATAGATATACAGTCTTGTAGTTTTCGTTTTTTATTAATTGCAATTAAACGACACTGAATTAATTAATCATTCGCATTCAGTGACCTACAATCGTCGATTAGAATTTTAAAAAAAAAAAATTAACTCAAATGATGGATTTTTCACAAGTTACAGTGTTTTCAGGTTTCACTAACATGACGGACAGGAAATTTTTTTGACCTATTTTGGTGATTTTTTCCAATTCTTTTGCAGTAAATCAGTTTTTAAAAAGTATGGAATTAATCTCCATTAAATTATCTCGACAATAGTATGCAAAATATCTTGATTCCATGAACTATCAAGGCTATAATAATAAAAATAGCCGCCAAAATGAAGCGAAAAAAATTTTTCGATCGTAAAGCACTCTCTGATGCTTCGCATCATGAGTCGTGCAATTAGTTCCGTACTTTAGCCTTTTTACACTTATGTAGATACCTATATTATTATGTATGACAAAAAAATGGAAAATTTTAACTATCTTTTAGAGTGCTTTAAATACATAATTAATGATTGAACAACGTTTGAAGAGCGTGTGAAAAGTATTTATTCAATTTGCAGCATTGGCGCGGCGCCAGGTCACGCGGCGCAAACGCCAAGCTGATGCATCGAGACAGGCCTCGTGAGAGATATAGTTGTTATCACTCACACCTTTAGGATTTTTCAAGGGACTCAAATAGAAAATTGATGGAACCTTGTAAATAAATCGTTAAGGACAATAAGGCACGATTTTATCAATTTGCGTTGCTGGCGCGCTGCCAGGCCGCTTGGCGTAAAATATCAGGCACTGAGAGAAAGTTACATATACATATACGTAGAAATCAGCATAAGGATTAGATTATTTTATTACTTTGAATAAAATACAATGTATTGTTAAAAAATAATATATTCTTAAACAATAACAGGGAAAGTAATGATAATTTATTCACTTCATCTGTTATTAACAAGTCTTAATTATCGTGGTCTTTTGTACGATTATTTAAGATATAAAAAAATTGGAAACTTCTAACCATATTTTGGAGTGCTTTAAATACATAATTAATGATTGAACAACGTTTGAAGAGCGTGTGAAAAGTATTTATTCAATTTGCGGCATTGGCGCGGCGCCAGGCCACGCGGCGCAAACGCCAAGCTGATGCATCGAGACAGGCCTCGTGAGAGAAATACTTCTTATCACTCACACTCTTAGCGTTTTTATGGGACAGAAATAATATATAATTCATATCTCAGAACTGCGATTTTTTAATTGAATTTCCTTACTATATAAATTATAAATATATCCTTATGTATTACTTGAAATTGAACATAAAATCTGTCATATTTTTTCCGATTTTTTTCGCAACTTATGTATGTCTTTTATTAGGCACGGGCTAAACGATTTAATCAATTTTAACATATAATTACTTAAACAAAAAACGTAATTCTTATAGGATCACTCGTGCGTTTGTCCGTCCGTCTGTCTCAGCCAAATTACTCTGAAAGTACTGGATCAAAAGAGTTCAAATTTGGTACTAATATGCTTATGATAAAAAAATCGAGACAGGCCTCGTGTGAGAAATACTTGTTATCACTCATACACATAGCGCTTTTAGAGACAGAAATAATATATAATTTATATCTTAGAACCGTGAGTGTATCTTTCAATTAGAATCCATTACAATTATTCTGTGCTTTTAAATATTAATAAAAAAAAGATAATAAAGGAGTACCAAACGAGTATGCAGTCCACTTGACGGCTCCAAAGCTGCATATGTTTGCAACCTCAGATAAGATTAGATTCTTGCCTGAGATAGGCCACAGATGCGCCGCTACCCCTTTGGACTACTCTGGAATATCTCAGATAAGTATGTTTCCCTTACCATAACCTTCAAACCAGAACAGAACAGCGCTTAACATTGCTGTTATGAGGCAGAAATAGGTGTGGGGTGGTGCCGCCGGAGTTGAACCATAAAGGATTATACCACCTTCAAAATATACTTGCCATAATATACTGCCTATAGCCTAGTATGCCTATACGTCTATAGTAAACATAAATCAAAGACAAATCCGGAGCTTTGTCTCACTCGATACTGCATCATGCTATCATACACACATGCACGCAATACTGCATCAATTCATAACACACACACGCATATACTCACACACACACACACACGCAGACTAGTAATACAGCGTAACGGAAGTACTTACGTTACCGTTAACGTAACGTAGCGTCAAATGACGTTCTGAGTTGCCATTTTAATAAATAAATTGACCTCTTCGAACCAATGTTTTGTCAAAGATCAACATTTGTCATCTACATAAGTACTATAAATATCCAATTTTCGACCTTCGGTAAGCGAAATTAGCATGGATTGAGTTGAATTACAAGTGCGAAAGTCATTGCAAAAGAATAACATTTTAATATACCAGTATACCCGGCACGTGTAAACAACAGCATGAAGTCAGAAATTAATCAGAATTTAATCATAATTTCAATTTATCTAAGCTGTGGGCTATGAGCTATTTTTATCATTCTATATTTATTCAAGACGTTTCATATTAACAAACACTTCTGTATAATCGTGATACGTCACAGTACCTCACATATGCTATATATATCACGTATGTGGTATGACAAATGCTTACGTCAACTTCGACGTACCGATGATACGTCAAAGGTGACGCTGATGTTAGATTCTTATTGGGGACGACAGATGGCGTTGATTTCAATTATTATTTTAAATATTATTAAATTTTCAAAGTTATGTGCGTATTAGAAATTAATTATCACTTGCTTAAACGGCGAAGGAAAACATCGTGAGGAAACCTGCATACCTGATATTTATAAAAAAAATCTCAACGGTATGTGAAGTCTACCAATACGCACTTGGCCAGCGCGGTGGACTATGGCCTAATCCTTCTCATTATGAGAGGAGACCCGTGCCTGGCAGTGGGATAGCAATGGGTTGATGATGATTATTTTATACTATAAAATATACAAATTAATATTAATAAACACTTTTGCATAATCATGACATGGCACAATGCCGCACATATGCCATCACGTATGTGGTATGATGGAAGTGCTTACGTCACATTCGACGTATGCAACGAAACGTCGAATGTGACGTTGACGTTAGCTTCTTGTTGGGGACGACAGATGGCGTTGATTTCAATTAATATTGCATGGTATAAAATATATGAAATAATATATACGTAAAATAACTTTATCATACCGGACTGTATATTTGCACGTCTTAAAGGCAAAATAAGAGTCTGACAGTCTGTGTTTTTTGCAATCGAGTTTTTGTTTTTATAATCATAATCTAGTTTGAAGAGCATGTGATTAAATGTGACATTTCAGGTTAATCTGACTAATCCTTCAAACCACCTTCTCCACCAAGCCATAATCCCCTCGATTCCTATTTCACAACTAAGTGTAGCTAAAAATAAAGCGTCAGAAATAAGGGTTGACGTAAATGAAGCTATTTTTGAACGTGCTGAGAATATAGACATTAAGTTGCCTCTTAATTAAAGGTTATGTTATTTTTAGACAATTTCTTTGTTTAAGTTGAAAGCTTGCGACAGTCCGACTCTCAGTTTATGTAAGTACATCTGTCTCAGGCAAAAGCAGTGATAGCTAGTGGTTAGGAAACTTGGCCTCTCGATCGAGGGGTCCGAGGTTCAAATCCCAGGCACGCAATTTAAAACGTATGTGCGTAATTTGCTTAAACGGTGAAGGAAAACATCGTGAGGAAACCTGCATACTTGAGAGATTTATAAAAAAGAATCTCGAAGGTATGTGAAGTCTACCAATACGTACTTGGCCAGCGCCAGTGGACTATGGCCTAATCCTTCTCATTCTGAGAGGAGACCCGTGCCCAGCAGTGGGACAGTAATGGGTTGATGATGATGATCTTAGGATACAAAATGTAAGATGAGACGGTTACAGATGCAATTTTGGCTATTTGAATTGTTTATTGTAATTAACGCTAGATAAGATTAGATTCCTACCTGAGTTCGGCCACAGATGCGCCGCTACCCCTGATAACTAAGCTGGAAAGCCTCGAAAAAGTATGTCTCCCTTACCACACCTTTCAAACCAGAACACAGCACTGCTGCTATTACGCAGAAATAATTAATGTACTCCTACTAAAACCAATCTCCCGACACGACACACGACACGACACTTACAACTAACGACTTTCCTCGTTCAGTGCTAAACAGAGGCTTTCTAAACAAGTGAGCATTCATCCCAACCCTAGTTCCGAGTCAAAGATGAATGGTGAGGTACAAAGCGGAATGTAGGACGCCTGTCTTGCTTACCCTACTGCAGCTCACTTAAGAATTAGCTCAGAATATAGGAATAAATAGATGGTGCAAGTATTTATGAATTCAGTTTTATTAGAAACCGTACCTTGTACCTTAGAATCTCAGATGACTAAAATATTTTACTATTTTAATTATCAAAAGTTAGAAGGAAGAAAAGAAAAATAATAAGCCAAGTGCCCGTCGAACTCGCACACGGAGGATTCGGTATCATCAAATTTTGCATTTTTTTAGTATTTGTTATTATACCAGCCATAGAAGTAGATACATTGTGGAAATTTACACTGTCTAGGTAAACAGTTCAAACCTATTACGGTTCAATAGATAAAGTGAAAAATGACGAAAAATAGCGGTTTCTTTTCTCTGTAAAATGAGAGAATCTGGAGAATACTCTGTAAAATGTCATGTGTCTATCTTTTACGGTTCAGGAGATAGAGCGCTGTGACACACGGACGGACAGAAGGACAGACCGACAAGCCACCAGAAAGCGGAGGCTTAGTAATAGGGTTCCGTTTTTCTTTTTACTCCTTGGATACGGAACCCTAAAACCGCTACTATTCTTTCACTTTCATTTATAGCCCAAAAGCAGCTCAAATAATCACAGGTATAACCATACCACACTAGGGTTCCCTTGGGTAGCGTCATGACCAGTATACATATACATTAGGAGTATTTAGTACAGGAAACCTCACACTCCACACGTCTTAGTCACGGTACGATGATTCACGTCAATGACAGTTAGGCATCTCCGTTATAAATAACCATAGATAAATATAACGCTGTCTGCGTTATTTATGGAATTTTATGTTGATTTTTTATTTTATGCGCGGGTGTGATGTGGGCGGTTGATCTGTACCCTTACCATTAATTTTTACGTTTTGACAAATGAAAATGAAAATAACTGTTTTGGTATTTCTTTACGTATTTTCCCATACAATTTCCAATCAGCTCCCCTAGCGAATTGTATCAGAACTATTGTGTCAGTAACGTAACATTAAATGTCTAAATTGACAAAATAGCGCTTTATGTTTTGTCTCTCTTTTTTGCGAACATGTGAGGCAGACATAAAGACTTGAGCACTTACTTATTGTTACGTTTACTCAGTCTACTCAAGCAAACAGAACAGAATAATGGATTGAGTAAACGTAAAGTAAAATTGTGGGATGTTTTGAAAACTCATGGTAAGGGTACTGGGTTGGAATACCAACATCCTAACTAATATTATAAATACGTATGTGAATTTGAAGTCATAACGACATAACCGATTATCATGTAATTTTGTACACACGTTATCAGGGGTCTAGAAAAAAATATTGGGTATTTTTATCACGAAATAAGTACCGTTTCCGAGGGATAGATAAAATACACCGTGAGCCAAGCCGCGAGTAAGAGCTATTAGACTCATAAATGATGAATTTGATTTCTACAGTTTAAAATTTGTATACTTCGCAAATAATGTTAGATATGTAGGCTTCATCCGTGGGATTGCAAAATAAATTGAAAATATTGCGGCAGAATTATTAATAGATATTATTATGTTATGACTAGACATCGGATTATATGCACTATTTAATTTTTTTATATAATATAGGAGTAGCAGACGAGCATGCAGTCCACCTGATGGTAAGTGGCTACTGCCGCCCATGGACATCTGTAATCAACCCCAGATAGAATTAGATATTCCTACCTAAGGTCGGTACATACAGATGCGCCGCTACCCCTGAGGACTAAGCTGGACCGCCTCGGAAAAGTATGTCTCACTTACCACACCCTTCAAAACTGAACACAGCAGCGCCTAACACTGCTGTTATTAGGCAAAATAGGTGTGGCGGTGGTGCCGCCGGAGTCGAACCACAAAGGGTTCTACCACCTTCAAAATAACCTTAATATTTAAATGACGAAATATACATGCAAATATGCACTAAAAAAGCAAAATATGGCCAAAATATGCACTATCAAATGACTATTTATTATCAAGTTTTTACGATTATTTACGCAAATTGATATGTTATATATTGAATATCCATTCCATTTTTGGAATCTTTCCTTTTATCTTATCTTATTTTGATTCCGACTGCGGAGGGTAATGTTTTTCGATGTCACATACATCATACATGTTTCATACTTTGACACTTACAGCCCAAACGGCTTGGCTTATATTGAATTTGAACACAAATCCTGGATTTATTTTTAGTTGGTCACGTGTTGACATGTTTTTGGAAATGAAACATGCAAGCCGTGCCGCAGCAGATAACAAAGGAGCGTCACAAGTGGGCGGGGCGGCCCGCGGCGCATCTGACCTACTTCGGCGGATGCTGTCGCCATTTAGATATGTAGTTAAAATAGGACAGCTGTTTTAAAAAAATGTGAATTTGAAGAAAAATACCTTTTTTAGACATAATGGCTTTTATTTAATCTAAATATATATAACTCAAAGGTGACTGACTGACACAGTGATCTATCAACGCACAGCTCAAACCACTGGACGGATCGGGCTGAAATTTGGCATGCAGGTAGATGTTATAACGTAGGCATCCGCTAAGAAAGGATTTTGATCCATTCTACCCCCAAGGGGATAAAATAGGGGATGAAAATATTACTTCGTAACGCGAGCGAAGCCGCGGGCAAAAGCTCGTTTAATATAAGAATTGAATATTTTTACCATTACGTCTTTTTTTATATTCGGACTGAAGACCGAGTAAATGAATGAATGATTGAATTGACATCTGCGATCATAGCACACAAAATTATATTACGTTTTTTTCTCAAAAAAGAAGTAAATAATAGGTGTAAATAGAGAAATTACTATAATTAGTATTTAAATCTGGCACTGCATAATAATACTATGGTATTATAACTCGTATTAAACCTAGATGAAGTATTAAAACGGGACTGCTCTATACAAAAACGGAACGCATGGTCACTTTACATCAGTGCATATTTTTGTTGCTTAAATCATAACTTAAGCATGACTTGTACAGGAAGTTTTTTGAAAATATACTGAGCACATTTCTTATACTATATAGGTAGCAGATGCAATTGCATTGATGGTTCATTGGATTTCGTTCCCACTGCTGATCACGGTTTCCATAATAACAGTTTATGTATAGAAAACTATATTGAATAAAAAATATTGGTACACTTAAAACGCCTCTAAGAACTTTATAAAGAACTGTCAAATATGTTGATTTCATTACAATGTGGAAAATAGTTTGTAGTGTTATTTCATAACTTTTTTATAGAATAGAAATAGCAAACGAGCATGCAGTCCACCTGATGGTAAGTGGCTGCCGTCCATGGACATCTGTAATCAACTCCAGATACGATTAGTTATTCCTTCCTGAGCGCCACAGATGCGCCGCCACCCCTGAAAACCAAGATGGAACACCTCGGAAAAGTATATCTAACTTACCTCTTCAAAACAGAACTAACAGGGCTCAACACTACTGTTATAACAGAAATAGGTGTACCAGATGCCGCCGGAGTCGAAACACAGAATTCTACCACCTTTATTTCTAAATGATCTTTATCAGTTCTACCTTTATATACTGTACATACTATACTGTACATTCTTCAGTCGTATTATCGTATTATCAGTCACATTATGCATACGGGAACATATATCGTTTATTTTAAACGCAACCGTTCAGTCGTAACAGTTTTTATGTCAATGACTGACAGTAGAAAGTTTGTGTATTGGCAGGAACAGTTCACCTCCATGATAATTATATTTAGCACTAGCTGTGCCCCGCGGTTTCTTCTGCGTTTAAAATACTCAGGAGATTTCATGTTTTAATAAATTGCGCGGAACCCTAATTGTTTTATTAACGTCAGCTAACTGTTAGTGAAAGTCCCATCAAAATTGGACTAGCCGTTTCTGAAATTAGCCGCAACAAACAGAAAGACTAAAAAATTATAATTTTATGTTTTAATAAAATTGTTAAGAATTTGTGTACATAAATAACCTACAATAAATCCTATCACCAATCCACCCTTGATTGCAACCCTTCAGTCAACCTGCTGGACACAAACTCTCCCCAAAACTGGCACAGACCCGCCCTACCACGCTATTCCAACAGATTACTAGACATACCTCCAAACCCACCAGGGATTGGCCAAACAAAGCAAATGTTTGGCAAATGTTCTTATTTCGCAAATTACATAAAAAATGCTAAGGGTTGTAAAACAAGTTCTTGAAGGGTAAGAGGTCTTAACACTGCTGTTCTTTTTTTAGTTTATGACTTTGTCTTCTTAAAGGCGCCATATTGAATTTAATGTGACGTCATTTAGTGGGCGATTCAGACGCTTCTAATTATGTCGAATTACTATAAATAGTTTAGAAGTTATGTGGCAACAAATGAACTTACATACTTACAAACATACTGTCAAAATTAACTCTCCTTTTGGCTTCGTCGATCTAAACAGAAAGCAGTGTTGCGGTGGTGTCATCCCAGTCAAATACGTATGTATCGGAATCTTTAAACTCCATTTTTACCCACCTTGAACGGTCGGATTAATTTAAAATTTTGAACACTTATCAAGAACCGATGACAATACACGATCTTAATAGTTTTGTCCCATTCTCCACATTACGATCGTCAGGGTTGTGTGATTTTAGCGTGGTTTTTAGTTTTTAAACTATAATTATGTTCGGGTACAGTGAACTTTAAAACATATAAGGAAGATAGATACATCATTAACGCAAAAAACTAATTAGGCAATGTATAACCGCATTTTTATCGAAGCCCTTGAAGTTATGTCCTGAGCAGCGGGTACACCAGATGGGGAACAAGTACTGGGATACCTGACGCTGATGGCTATATACAATTCTCTGTACGGACATACAAAGACAAATATTCCACCTGAGACTCCAAACTTAGAAAAGAGATTAGTGAAATGGTAAAAAGACTAAACAAATATTTTATGTTTTTATAATCACGGTTTAATTTCCTTTTATTTGATACCCTACTCGATAGTTTCGGCTATCTTCTGTTTTTAAAACTATTAAAGCTATTTAAAACCCAAGTGCAAGATTTTTTAATTAACAAGTGTTATTACTCAATTAAAGAATTTCTGGACGATGAGGTCTAATTGCAGTGCCCCACTGAGATTGGTCTGGTTTATTTTGACACTTATTGACTTGTTTTGTAACTTATTATGTCTTTATTAATTCTGTATAATCTTAATTAGCCTGTCTTTTAAATCTATTCTCTTCTTCATATATTAATTTTAGAATAAGACAAATTATATTGTACGCCGTATGGCAGGACATAGCGAATAAAGTAACATTTTGTCACCTGTATATTACGTGTCCACAATAAATATGCTTTGACTTTGACTTTGACTTTGACTTTAAATGTGTTCATTGAGACAAATATAATGACACCTTAACTGTTGAAATTCATCCAGCCGTTTCTTAGATCCGATCGAATAAAGAAAGACAAACATACAAGATACGCGCGAAAAACATAACCCTTCCTTGGCAGTCGGGTAAGAACAGCATGTCTAAGAGTTCTCCACAAAGCTCTAAAGGTTATGATGACCTAAATCCTTCTCTTTATGGGAGGAGACTAACTAGTGTGGAACTTTCTTATGTGGTAAGGCAGATATACTTTTCTGAGGCATTCCAACTTAATCCTGAGTAGCGGCGCATCTGTGGCCGACCTCAGGTAGGACTCTAATCTTATCTGAGGTTGATTACAGATGTCCATGGGCAGACGCCACTTACCATCAGGTAGACTGCGTGCTCGTCTGCTATTTCAATATAATAAAACCCATTACTGTCCCACTGCTGCGCACGGGTCTCTCATAATGAGAAAGATTAGGCCGTAGTCCACCGCGCTGGCCAAGTGTGTATTGGTGGTTATAAATCATTCAGGACAAATATATTTACAAGTCCCGATTTTTTACACTTCTTTTAGTATGATAAGTAGTATCCATTAATTTAAGTCTACCTTGAAAGTTATTAAGTTGGTTCAATGAATTATTTCATAAACTAGTTTCTATGGACTGATTCGGTTAGAACGATACAAAATTCCTACATTCCGAGATAAGATCGGACTAGTTTGAGAACTGAAAAGCAAAATCGTGTTAAATATTGAAATTATTGGTTTTAACTGTGGTTTGCATGTTGGCTTGTCTACGGCCTCTAGTTTGATTTCCGGCTGGTCAATTTTTTATGATAATTTTGGTATATTTTGATTCCTATATTATTATGTAATTTTACATGTATTTCAGGATATCAAATGGAAGAGTCAAGGTTCAAATCCCAGCCTTTAATAAGACGTCTAATCTTTCAAAGCTCTTTGCGTATTGGATAATTGGTAATTAAAATTAGTTATAGTAAATTGCATATTAACAGAAAATATCGTAAACCTACACGCCAATGAGTTATTTGAAGAAATAAAAGTTTTTAGAGATTTAGGGTCGATAACAGAGACCTATAAGCAACAGAGACTAACTATCAGATTGATTGCTTTAGTTAGCTATGTATGCAAAACATTCGTCACTTTAAAGGGTAATGTTTAGGTTTAAAGAATTTATTCTCATACAAAACAGAGTTTTATTTACAATGAGATACAAAAAGAAATAATGATTACAAAAAAGCTTCTGCCTCTGGAGCAGTAAATTTTAGCAATTTGTAGTAGGTTAACTTAGGATACATTATTAAATATATATTTTTTTCTAGTTAATACAAAAATTTTCAGTTTATTTTTAGACATTTTTATGTTTTCACAATTTTTTATATGGTTAGGTAAATTATTATATAGCTGTACTCCCTCAAATAGTATCGTTTTCTTTCCATAGTTAGTTCTAATCTTAGGTAATTCAATCTTGCTTTTATTTCTTAAATTATGCGAATTGCCTTTGTGATGTAATTTTAAATCAGATTTGATAGAATTTGTTACCACTTTCCTAATAAGAATACAAGTATAGTAAGTATATAGTTGGCGTAAGTTTAGTAATTTAGTTTTCTTATATAATTGTGTAGTAGGAGTAAGTAAGTTTAACACGCAAAGAGGTCACTTTGTGTGTTGGACTTTTAGCCTTTCCAGTGACGACATTATAACCAGCGTTCTCTACCGGTCATTATCTCCTTCGATTGAATAAAACATAATCATAGTCAAAGGGAAACAAAATAAGTTTAGCCGTTGCCAAAACTAGCCAACACAAATGTAACGGTCGTGTGAAGGTTAGAAGACTTTGTAGGGCACGTCTGTATTGTCTAAAGGGATTTTAATAGATTGTCTTTGTATCCATTGCATAATACATATAATTGTGTTGATTGTAGAGTATAAAGGTTTTTTTTTGATGGAAGTAGCATATAACAGCGTGTAACAACTGCCGATATAAAATAATGCATACATAATGTAAAAATAAAATAATTGGCCAAGTGCAAGTCGAACCTGCTCCCGAAGGGTTTCGTAACACCACAGATTAATAAATAGTTACTACGTACCACCAACTTTTTCATTCTTTTTTATTTTCTAGTATTTGTTATTATAGCAGCCATTGTTGTTTGTTGTATGGAGACCCCTTTTTATATTAAACTTTTTCTAATTTTTAGTATCTGTTGTTATATATAGCGGCCACTAAAATAAAAATTCTAACAGTTGCCGAGATAGAGCCCTGTGACAAACGGACAGACAGCGAAGTCTTGTAAAAGGATTCCGTTTTTACCCTTTGGGTATGGAACCCTAAAAAACTACAGCTTAAAAATAATGTCACTCTCACATTTAGACGAACGAACAACACTCAATATGTTAAAATCTGTCAAGCCGTTTAGGCTGTAGGATTTGACAAAGAATGAGACATAAATGTACAATTGTACAGACTCCCCATCCATCCCACCAATCCACTTGATCCACCTTCCAAATATTTTTTTTTTCTCTGTCTATCTGTCTGTCATATTTGTGAACTATATCATGTTTCACGTGAGTAGGACTCATAATATCGATGAAAAATCCGTTGTCACACTACTCTTGAGAACTAAAACAGAATGTCCCGAAAAGTAACCTACACCCTTCAAACCAGAACACGTTATTGTATTAAGCTAGCAGCAACACTACCTTATTCGTAACAATCGTTTTCCTTTTGGAAAAGACAAAATATTTATCGAAGCCAAAAATGTAGCGATCGCAAAATAAATTGCAATCAACTTTCGCACGTAGCCCTGTATATTTAGGGCCTATAAAGGCGTAGGGTGGTCTAAATTTGGTATCCCTTCAGAGAAGTTGCGAAATTAGTTTTTGCCCAGCATTCCTTCTCGGAGAAATGGTAGCATTCCCTTAAGTTCCATCGCCGACTTTCTTGCTGACCCTACTAAGATAATTTTGCCATTGACATTATTTTTTAGGGCTATGGTTAAAGGAATGTTTGCCGACATGGTGCACGGCAGAGTTCTGGTTAGAATGAGCATAATAAGAAAGAAACAATAGATTAAATTTTATGAAATTAAAAACTCATACTAAGGGTACATGTAGCACGTCTGCTTCATCGTTAGGCTCAAACATAAAAAAATCCAAAGACTTCATGTCACTAACAATGCAAGTAAAACTAGGAGACAAAGCGAACATTAAAGCGAACAATAGACCACAGATTAAACACATGTATTAATTCTAGTTGAAGTAATCTCTAACCTCGGAGTACCTCTTAATGGGCACAAGGCCTCTAGTATTTTCAACTCTACTCTTCAATTATATGATTCAGTAGCTTCGTGTAGGGAAATAACGATACATGTGTTTGAAAACTTTGTCATTAATGATTGTCATTAATCTATTGTTGTCCCACTTCTGGGCTTAATATTTCCGACTGCGACAGAGTTGTATTGTCGAGTGTTTTTTTTTTTTTTATAATATAGTAGCAGACGAGCGTGCAGTCCACCTGATGGTAAGTGGCTACTGTCGCCCATGGACATCTGTAATCAACCTCGCACAAGATTAAATTTATATCTAAGATCAGCTACAGAAGCGCCGCTACCTCTGAGGACTGAGGTGGAACGCCTCAAAAAAGTCTCCTTTACCACACCCTTCAAAACAGAATACAGCAGCGCTTAACACTGTTGTTATTAGGCAGAAATAGGTGTGGCGATGGTGCCATCGTCGATGTGTATTTCTTTGACATGAACTGTAGACTAGAACTGTAGCCTTTTAACGCGCTTAACCAGATATTTCTTTTAATTTCGCGCGGTTTCAAGGATTATGGATTGTATGGATGTCTTGTCAACTATGTTGTATATATATATGTATGCTTGTAGCTTATGATAACTGGTGGGTTATTGTAGCCCTTTTGTCGTTTTTAGCCCTTTTCAAAATCTAAGAGCAGAACTAACATGTAGTTGACAGGTCAATGCTCGGAGGTAGCCCCATAAAACTCAGCAAAGCTTGGCTTACCTTCGCGAAATAAGTCAAGTCCACTCATTCATGAGTCATTATTTGTGGTATTTCCAAAACTGAGAAATGGTTCAGATTGAGCTATCTGATTGTTTTTTGGTTCTATTGGTGAAAGTTAGGATTAACAATTTTCGTTTGAAAACTATTGCACGTTTGTTTCAGAAAAATAAACAGAAGTAGCTGTGTTTTACAGAAATAGTAAACAAAATGATTATATTACTAGCTGACCCGGTAAACTTTGTACCGCCTCAAACTACCTACTTATCAAATATATTTCATATAAAATATAGCCTATGTTACTCGTGGATAATGTAGCTTTCGAATGGTGAAAGAATGTTTAAAATCGGTCCAGTAGTTTTTTGAGCCTATTCATTACAATCAAACAAACAAACAAAGTTTTCCTCTTAATAATGGAGTAAACATTGATATCCTAGTGTTTGAAACTAGGCATCTCAACCAAGGGGTCCGAGGTTCGAACCCTCCGATTTTCTAAAGTTATGTGCGTGTTAGGAATAAATTATCATTTGCTTAAACGATGACTGTAAACATAGTTAGGAAACATAATGTACATACCGGAAAGTTCTTTAGATGTACCTATTTGGAATTGGTCCGCGTTGCGAGGCAAAGCCCTTCTCATCAAATCATCATCATAATCATTATCAACAACCCATTACTGTCCCACTGCTGGGCACGGGTCTCCTCTCAGAATGAGAAGGATTACATACGTTATTGAGTTTCTTTTGCCGCTTCTTCTCCATAACAAAACTAGTTAAGTGATGGTAGAAGTAGTAGAAGTGATGGTGAATAGTAGTTCAAAAAACGTTCAAAAAATTCTGTAAAGAATGCGCTTTGAATAAAAAAATATTTTTGATTTTGATTTTCTATCTCTCTCTAATATTTGGATGTATGTCTCAATGAAATATTTCACAATACACACCACGACCCTATAAGCGTCATTATGATCATAACCTAGTACTTATATAAATGAAAATACACAGAAACAGCACAAAGAAGCCTATTAGATACTTATTGCTTCCTGCGTCAGATCAGGTTAGTGCTTCTTGGAACTTCACAATCGATGGTTTATTCCAGTTTGCATTATTCGACGAAATAATAATTTATAAATACCTTAGAATATGGAAAAGTGTGCAATTCTTCAACTATTTTACTCGACTCCGGAGGGTAATGTCTGTTGAGCGTATGTATTTTTTTATAATATAGGAGTAGCAGACGAGCATGCAGTTCACCTGATGGTAATTGGCTACTGCCGCCCATGGACATCTGTAATCAACACCAGATATGATTAGATATTCCTACCTGAGGTCGGCCACAAATGCGCCGCTACCCCTGAGGACTAAGCTGGAACGCCTCGGAATAGTCTGTCTCCCTTACCACACCCTTCAAACAAGAACACAGCAGCGGTAAACACTGCTGTTATGAGGCAGAATAGGTGTGGCGGTGGTGCCGCCGAAGTCGAACCACAAAGGGTTCTACCACCTTCAAAATTGTGGTTTGTAGAAATTGTCAAACGCTTATACTTGGTAAGCGAACCAAGGGCTAGATTGATTATTAATAATATTCGCCAAATCAGCATTTTTGCGTAATACCTGCCCCACTAAAGAGCGAAGATCAAAGGTCGGTACAGAGTTTAAACTGGAGACATATTTATAGATAGTTTCCGGCGGCTGAAAAGCCTCGATTGTCGATCGGTTATTGAAGTCCACCGGATATTACGTCAATATGGTTATCGAGTATTTCTGCAGCGCTGATGTGTTCCGGTTTGGAAGATACTGCAGCTAAATATAATCAGAATGAGGAAAGTTTTATGTTTTCCTATTTTTATTCAATTTGACATGATTGCACACCATTGTAATGGTAGAATGTACGAACTTCCATTGCTGTAACTATCTTTGTGTACTACATTCTTGCAATAAATAAATTTCATTTCAAATTTCATTTCATTTCATTTCAAAGGTGGTAGAACTGTCATTTAGTCACACCTATTTTTACCTAATAGCAGCAGTGTTAAGCGCTACTGTGTTATGGTTTGAAGGGTGTGGTAAAGGAGACATACTTTTCCGAGGCGTTCCAGTCCTCGGGGCTAACAACGTATCTACAGTAAACCGCAGATAGGTCTCTTATCTCATATAGGGTTGATTGCAGATGTCAATGAGCGACAGACAGCATTTATTTATTTATTTCCATTTGATTCAGACATGGACCACATTTTGTTAGTATTTACATTGCACTTAAAACCTATTTACCATCAGGCCGAATGCAAGTTTTTTTACGACTACAAACATAAAAAATAAGACCGTTATAATTCAACAACATCAAGTAGAATAACCTTTATGTTTATAAAATTAGCATATAATAGGTATAAAACAACTGATCGGAGCTTCGGTCACTATTCGTCATAGCAGCTGTCCATGCAGCCTCAAATGACGCACAGATGGTACATCTTATTATTATTATACGTATGATAGTTTATGGCCCAATGCCATACTACATCTATGCTCTTACGATTATAGTCTTACATATATACTAGCTGACCCGGCAAACGTTGTGTTGCCATATAAATAAAAAAACGTTAAGGGTGAACAACCCTTATCACTTAGGAGTATAAAAAATAGATAGTAGCCGATTCTCAGACCTACTGAATATGCTATATAAAATTTGGTGAAAATCGGTAAATACGTTTCAGAGAAGTACGGTAACCAACATTGTGACACGAGAATTGTATATATAAGATTATATATATATAAAATATCACTATAGCGGTGAAGGAAAACATACTGAGG
The DNA here is from genome assembly GCF_041222505.1 of Epargyreus clarus. Taxonomy (NCBI): domain Eukaryota; kingdom Metazoa; phylum Arthropoda; class Insecta; order Lepidoptera; family Hesperiidae; genus Epargyreus; species Epargyreus clarus. The sequence goes on from NW_027332224.1 coordinate 4,345,028, forward strand.
ACTATAACAGTCCTTAAAAAATATCAAAGGTGGTTATCAAAGTATAGATATCTCACCGCCTTGTAATTTAAGAAAGGCATTAAATGGCTTAAACGGCTGACAATGTGACAGCCATTTAATGGCTGTCATGGTGTAATTTATGCGAAACAATGCCGACGTGCGCAGAATGTGCAGAGAAATATCGTTTCATTTGTAAATTATCTAAAAACTATTTTTTTTTTAATATTTTTCAAACACGAAAATGATGACTGACAATTTCAATTGTCAAAACTGGTTACATTCTCTTGTTAGGAGTGAGTAATCTTTACTAATCTATGGTAGGATGTATCTATTTTATCTTTTTACTTTTTACCTATCAACGAAGTATATATAAACACCTGATGGTAAGTGGTTACCGCTTGGACATACAAAGGAGCCGCCGATGCAACGTCGGTTTTCAATGAGAGCTCGTTTTGCATTTTTTGTGGTCATGTATATACTACTCAAGTTTATGCGTCTAGCATTTTTCTATAGGTATCTTATGGAAGAAGCAAATAGGTGTCTAATGATGTGAACAATGATGGTGTAGTAGTTAGAAATTCAGCTTTACAGTCGGGAGGTCCGTGGTTCGCATCAAAATTTTACAAATAAATAACTATTTTTTTAGGTAGCGGTTAGGCTACCGCTACTTACTTTTAAGGTAGCAGAATTATTGTTATAGGTAGTTCTACTCCGGAGTAGCCACCGCAACACATATTTCTGCTAGTTTTCCGCACTCCTGATTTCTGAATTAAATGGTGTGGTAAGGGAGACATACTATTCCGAAGCGTTCCAGCTTAGTCCTCAGGAGTAGCGGCGCATCTGTGGCCGACCTCAGGTAGGAATAGGTGTGACTGTTTTGCAACCTTTAATCTCACTCTGAGTATATTTAGCTGTAGTCTTCCAAACCGGAACACATCAGCGTTGCAGAAATACTCGATCACCATATTGACGTAATATCCGGTGGACTTCAATAACCGATCGACACTCGAGGCTTTTCAGCCGCCGGAAACTATCTATAAATATGTCTCCAGTTTTAACTCAGTACCGACCTTTGATCTTCGCTCTTTAGTGGGGCAGGTATTACGCAAAATGCTGTATTGATGGATCTGAGAACGCCTCGGATAAGAAACTCTCTTTTACCACACCCTTCAAACCAAAACGCAGCAGCGCTTAACACTGCTGTTATAACAGAAATAGGTGTGACACAACAGGACACGTATTACACAAAATTCTGTGTTGTCGACCGTTTTTAATAATCAAGCTACCCATTGTCTTACGAAAGATTGGAACAATCAAAGATTTCACAATGTCTAGGCCGAAAATGTCTCCCTTAGAAAGGCAAAATATTAGTAGTTAATTTTATATATAAGATTGTCGTGTCACGATGTTAGTTACCGTATTCCTCCGAAACGGCTTTTCCGATTTTCACCAAATTTTATATGCATATTCAGTAGGTCTGAGAATCGGCTACTATCTATTTTTCATACCCCTAAGTGATAAGGGTTGTTCACTCTTAACATTTTCTTATTATATGGCAACACAACGTTTGCCGGGTCAGCTAGTATTTTATAACGCGTGTCAAATGTCGATACTTGATATACAAAACATTTGAAAGATTCATTATTGATTATTGGGGATATTTTTCTAGCGTTTGTATGTATGTCTCATTCTTTTCACGTCCTGCAGCCCAAACGGCTTGACGTATTTTAACATATGAGGTATCGTTGGATTCGTCTAAATTGTGGGAATGACTTAGGCTATATTTTTAGGCAATGAGATATTTGTTTTTATTATTATATTGTAGTCTTTAGGGGTACGCTCGAAGACAAATGTTTCTTAAAGTGAATAATACACGCAATAAGTTTGAGAAGCTCTGATCTAGATGAATTCGAGATGTTACAAAAATGTAAAACAGTATTTTGTAATTTTATCATTATAGAAGATGTTATTTTGTATTACTATTGCGTATTATTATATGCATAAGTTCGCAATAAAGTTATGCCAGTCAAATCATTGAGATCGAAAGTTTATTATTTATATATTTTTTATTGTGCATATATTTTTATCACTTCCAATTAGGGCCTTAGATTCGTGCCTTTTGGCCATGTTTATTTTTTTAATGCAGCATTTTGAAATAACGAGGTATAATTCCAATACATTAAGGTTATAGTTATAACAATTATTCAGTACACCTTACATACTTGCTGCATTCAATTATATTTAATTCTCGAGTGTTAAATGTCAATTAATGTAATTTGCTAATGGTTTCTTAATTAATGGCGTTTTAAAGAGAAAGTGTTGTTTTTAAAATATAGTTACAGTTACAGGCAGGTGCTAAGACGACATTGTATTTTATGCCATAGATAAAAAATATTGGCAGTAGAAAACAATTATGTACAGATAAAAATACAATAGGCTTATTGTATGACCTTTATATTTTTCAATTGCTTTGTAGACTTAACTCTTTCGTGCGCCGTTGCTGCTTTTTAATAATCTGTAGTGTAAAAGCCATTAAAATTAAAATGGAAACATAATGCAAATTGCTTAATAAATAATAACGCCAATCGTTTATTCCACGCAAAAACTCGCTTGCACCAACTACCAGTTTCACAAGCCGATACCATTTTTTCAAGTACAATAAACAAATGTACGAAAAAAGTTGAACACGATAATTATCTCTGCCATAACCCATAGCCACGAATCAGCATTTTAACCGTATTAATTCGCGTGAGACGGATAATACCACGCGGTTATAACATACACGAGGCATTTTTATTCAGTCGGATTATAAGCACCTTAGCCAATGTCAAAAAGAAAAAAAATTATACACCGCGGCGTCTGCAACAACACGACAAATTCGAGATGATAGCGCGTTGCCGCCGGCCGCCTGACGGACTCGTACAGTTTTACGTGTCCGTGTAATAACTATAGGCAACTCTTGTTAAAGTACATGACTAGACCGCTAAGGCGCGGTCGAGAACGAAACGAATGCAATTATTTCATACTTGATGCTTACGTCCGCCATGATAGGTACAGCTCAACGCCACTCAGTGGGAACTTACTTTTTTAACGATTTACGCGTACAGCCAATATTTTTTCAATCGGCCCATCACAATGCGTTATTGTTGGACGTTGAATTGACGTTATCGTTAAGATGATGTAACGCGTTATCTCGAATACATAACTAGTGTTGGTATAATAAATTACAATGCTTTGTAGGACGCTGTATGAATGAAAGATAATTTTGTTGACCTTGTTTATGTATAGTTTACCGCCCCCACGATTATACATAAATAATATTACTATAAACAAAACAAAACGTATACGTTAGCGCACATGAGTAAAATAATCATTCCCGATTTAAAATTAAAACATGTTTTGCATTCCAGTATTTTGACAATTCAAAAATAGAATAGTGACGCTTTTGTGGCCAGTATTCGTAACTATATTCTATTGTGTGGTAAGCGTGAACCTACTTTACCTGCCTTCATTAACTCACCGATTCTAAACCTCATTTCTAATATCAAGGCTAGAAAAGAATTGTTAAAACGGTATTTGAATGTTTTAGTGTATCTTAAAGTAGAACAAATAAATATATAATCCGAGTTATCTTTTGTTTACATTATTTCTTACCTGTTTCGTATGACTGGCATAATCGTCAAAGGATTTGGTTTTAAAAAACTAAACATTCAATTTAGGAAAAAGTTAATTTATTCAAATCGAACTATGCTTATATTATTGAATATAGAAGTTTGTGGTGTTGATAACTTATTTATTACGTTATTATAACAAGTTTACGTGAATATAATTATCAACTGTTGGTTTTCGTAATCGTAAATTAAAAGACTTGTAAACAATAGTGTATACGTGTGTTTGATAAAATATTCGATTGTTGTGTGTTTAGTGACATAATCAAAAGTGCAATAGTACAAACAATAGGTAAGTGCATGCTAACACCTGGCGTTCTATTTATAGACACGGAGAAAGCGATACATATTACAACGTTTTACAAGCAAATAACTGTAATACAAACAAATATTTAGTTTACCTTTAACTCGAAGACTGTCTTCTGTTTATCACGAACCGATTGAACACTACACGGAAACTTTCGCACGCTTCCCATTCGCTATTCAAATCGAATGTTCTTGCGGTACAAGAATGCAAGACATCGTAAAAGTACAGGCCACTCTTCGAACACGAAACGATCTGAACATCAAAGGATTTAAGACCGCGATGGCCGCTAGCCACTAAAATTATTGATTTAGCAGCGTTACAAAACAACAAAAGATATAAAACGGGCCGACTGCACACCCCCGCGCGGCCGAATCGATCAGAATGATAATTGTCGCGCACAAAGAGCGGTGACTACTCACCTAGACGGGAATGCACACTGCTAAAACAACAACACACTACACTACACTGGCTTCAAATTGTTTAGTTATAATGTCACTACACTGTCACTGTTGAGTTTCGGGGTTGGTTTATTGAGTTTTTTCGGGTTTGGGAGGTTAATTAGTGCGAATTAATGGTGATATTTGTCGCGGAGACGCGAACGTTTCGACGACCGCTAGCAAGATGGCTCCGCGTATGCCCCGCGCGGCGACCGGCCCCCCCGCGCCGCGCGTACGTGCAATGAAAGATAGGTGGCGGGTACACAACCGGACAGCGGTACGACGATCCGTCCTGAGATACGACCTCGCGATGGATGCATGTTGATGTAGAGGACTATCGGTTAAAATACGATATCTGTATGTTGATCAGTCGCAAGATAAAATTATGCGATTCGTAAGATTAAGTATACGATAAAAGTTAATTTCTTGATAAGATTGATTTTAATAGTTCCGTGGGCACATATTTTCGATGTTTTCATTGTAATATTCTATAGTGTTAAAGTCACCAAAGTTGTTAGAATGAAATTAAAAATAATACTTGTGTTGATCAACCAATAATCGACGATCGACGAACTTCGATTATTGGTTGATACAATATACATAAATACCGTAATAAATACAAGAGTTAAATATTTGTCAATGTCATGTAATTGGAGCAAAAATTTCACTACAATCGAAAACCAAATGTTACTTAAAAGTAATCATCGATATTTTTTATTCACAACCAAATAGTTTTTTATCGACATTTACTGTTACCGGTCAAGGCGTAAACAATCTAGATTAAAGAACAAAGCAACGTCACACGACCTACAAATCGCCGCACATATCTTGCAACGCGCATACCGTGTGCATCGCGCCCAGTTCTTTCCCTTCACACCGCTTTGGCCGTGCGGAGATCCCCTCCCCCCTCTTATATACTGCTCTCTTTACAACAAAAAAAACACCAATTTCCAAATTCCGTCCAAGCCGAGCGCTCTCTCACTCCGAGCTAAGATGGCGTCTCGCTTCCATTTTATGGGAGATTACGCGTCCCTCCGATTGTTCAAAGCCTGAGTTCTCCACGCTACGATTGTTATGTGCGACACTATAAGTGTATCGCACATATTTTTGGGCTAATTTTTTCCGTTTAATACAACGGTCACATCGGTAGCGGCGTAGCGTCGACGTGTTTCGTAATAATAAACAAAATGGCGGTGATTGGTTCGGATTATCGTATTGATTGAATGCTTCGGCCGCTCTCGGGGTTGAAAGAAAGTCGTGGAACTAAATGACCGCTTTAAAATGTAGTCGCGTTAGTATGGTTTTGTCTCTTTCGTTACTCGGGTCGTGTCTACCTGGAGAGGCAATAAAACGTGGGAGGCAACGCGATTTGACCGGCGAATGTTATAACACGATTCTACATTTTATACAAACAAATAGGTACACTGTATCGCTATTGATTACATGACTCATACACTAATAAGGACGGTTTAGGACACGTCTGGCGTTGTTTTAGTAAGCTACGTTGGAACTAGATTTCAATGCACGTTATGCCGTTCTAAATTAATATGTCTCGGATGACCTTTTATAATCGTATGGTATAAGGGTGCGTTTATAGAGAAGATTATAGGGGGCGTTTATATAGAATACTAGTTCCAAAAACGATAATATAATTAATATGATATTATTCAAATATTGAGATATCTTTACTGCTATTACTAGAAACAAAAAGGAAAATAAATAAAATTGAGATGTATAATGTTTTAAGTAGGTTAAATATTTATAAACAATTTCGATAAAACCAATGAGGTTAAACCATATCTATATAATTAAATGAACTAGTCATCAGTCGCAGGAGTAGAAATAAAAAATCGACCCTATGTTAATACGAAATAAAAACTAAACTTGAGAATCACTGAAACTGTAACATCAATTGTAATCATCATCTCAATTATTTTTAGTATGGTAAAAAAAATATATAATTCAAGTTAATATCTTTACATTACATTGACTATTTAAACCGTTTTTGACAAAAGTAGAGAATTTGATTAACATGTGATGTCGTCGGCATTTAACAAAATTATTGGTAATCTTTACGAAAGTAAATAATGAATGATTTAGTATGTTTAATTCATTTATTAGTAGCACTTATCTTAACAGAGAAAAATGGAAGTCCCTATTTATATTTTACTTACTGCATACATGTAGTACCGATTACTGTACTTATATTAAAAAAATACTTATACTTTTGATGTCTGTTTGTCTGTCCATCTGTCTGTCTGTTTGTTCCAGCCAATTTCCGAAACGGCTCTGCCGTTTTTGCCGTTTTCTGGCAGTTAACTGATATTATAAAGAGTAACCTAGGTTTCTACTGTTTTGAGAAAAAAAAGAATAAAATCGCGGGGGCAAAGCTAGTTACATAAAAATCCTAGCTTTCTACAAATTTCTTCCCTATAAATTTTAACTATGCCAAATCTCCGTGCGCGCAAAATTCGTAAAAGGGGATCCGAAGTTTTACGTATCAATATAATTATAATTATTATTTGTATGAAAATTGTTCTTATTTTCTGAGCACGTTGGGTGTTTACATTTTTATTACAATATTATATATCTTATATGTAGGTATATAAAATTCTCGTGTCACAATGTTAGTTACCATACTCAAGTTAGAACAATATTTTTCGCATTTTTATCGATAATACTTGCACTTAAATACAACTACATACATTTAATAAAGTAATAAGCGTGCTCCGTCGTAATAAATCAGATAAAATAATATTAATTACTCGCGTAAGTACTAATTAGTAATTACTTGAACCATTAGTCAAGTGACAATAGGTCGTATCAATATAATAATTTTCATACGAGTCAAATAAACTATATTGTTAAGACAATCGGACAGGGCCGGATTTGGAGGTCTGGAGGCGCTGGGCAAGGAGGGAGCGGAGGCTCCTGATTATTTAAAAAATAAAAAGATTTTTTTTCCGTGAAGTCTTCCAAGAATTTATTGCCTTTATATAAAATTAATTTAAGAAAAAATATAGTCATTAGTTAAGTGCAAGTTTTGTCGGTTACAATTTGAGAAAATACTGTTTAGAAAATTGTAAAAAAAACTTATAGTTGCCATCGATATTGTTTTTGTCTGCATTAAGGGGGCGCCGGGTTTCTGAGGATCCCTGCCCTCCTCCAAATCCGGCCCTGCAATCGGTACTATAAAATATCACAATTATTAGTAGAAGTATTGTATGTCGTTAGTCTTTGAACGGGTTCTAATATACAGGTGATAGAATCCTCTTTGGTTCGACTTCGGTGGCATCACCGCCACACCTATTTCTGCCCAATAACAGCAGTGTTAAGCCCTGATGTGTTCTGGTTTGAAAGTTGTGATAAGAGAAATTCTTATCCAATGTATTCCTTAGTAGTTGCGTAGCTACTCGTGATGACTCATCGGGGGTACCAACGCGTCTGGGGCCGACCTCAGGTAGGATTCTACTCTTATGTGGGGTTGATTACATATGTCCATGGGCGGCAGTAGTCAATTATTATAAGGTGCATGCTTATCTATTTCTACTTCTATACTGAAAGAACTATCTTATTGACACCAATACTATATCTAAAAAGATTTACAACAATTTGACCAGTAATATAAATGTAAAATCATACTAAGTTATTCTTAAATTAAGCATTGAACTCCTAAACGTTGTCTTTAAAAATATAAATTAGAAAAACTAGGTTATTAGGAATATATTTCATTACTTTGTACAAACATATTTTCCTTAAACCAACAGCTGTCTTCAAAAACATTAAAGATTTTCGAAAAATAAATTACTGACTAGGTACTTAATTAGGAATACATTTCATCGCTGTATGTATTCCTAATTAAGTAACTAGTACTCGTACCTACATATCCTTAAATAAAGACTGTCCATTGAAATCCTTAAACCAACAGCTGTCCTCAAAAACATTAAAGATTTTCGGAAAAAAAACCATTGTGTCTACAAGCGGATCCCCAAATCACAATTGGTCGCGGTCACTCACTCCTACTGGTCCAAATTGGCCACCATTTTTTATTATGACTCATACAATCACTAATGCAAATGTATTGTGACAATCTCTTGGGATGGACTCCAAAAAACTAACTACAATATAATAAAAAACAATATGTTGATTTAGGTATATTTTTCAGATGCATAGATTGTTTTTTTTTTAAACTATCATTTGTTTTTTAGTGATTAAGTAACTCGGCCTCTTGATTGAGGGGACCTAGATAAAAAAAACTCAAGCCTCCTCTGATTTGTCAAAGTTATGTGCATATTAGAAATTAATTATTATTTAAAACGGTAAAGGAAAACATCAAGAAAACCTGCATACCTGAGGAATTAAAAAAAAATGTTTGTGCAGTCTAGTGTCTACCAATTCGTACTTGGCCAGCGCGGTGGACTATGGCCTAATCCTTCTTATTCTGAGAAGAGACGATAGCCCAGCGATGGGACAGTAACGGATAGATGATAGTAATTGTTAAGTGGTAGGGTTTTCAGTTTTCAAATTGGTCCAATTATTAACCGAGTTTATTTTAATATTTTCATAAAATATAGACAGACATAAAAAATAGTTTAGCTTAGTTATTTAGTTTTAGCCCTTGTACTAACAAGGCGTATAATTAGCGGAGTAGGTACTTACTTGATTATCGAATCAAGTACTCCTGTTCGATTCGGAGAAGCCGACACACCTATTTCTGTCTAATAACAGCAGTGTTAAACGCTACTGTGTTCTAGTTTGAAATAAGGAAGACATACTTTTCTGAAGCGTTCCGTCTTAGTGCTTAAAGGGAGCATCTGTGGCCGACCTCAGGTAGTACTCAAATGTTATGTGAGGCGGATTACATATGTAAATTAGACAACACACTCGTTCGCTTCTTCACAAAGCAATTAAGGATTTTTTGAAACGGCTGTTACGTTCAAATATTTTCAAATCACTAAATTTTGTTTAAACAGTATTTGTACAGACCACACGCTTAACACAAAGGAAATCACGCTTCGAGAATCAAAGACAAGTCGAATCGATACGAGTCGTAAGCCAGATGATTTTTTATATCGACTACCTGTCAACCGTTCCCCATCAGTCCCGCCACTCAAACTAGACCTATTACGCGCCTTACACGTCATAAAAACAACAGATCAAACAGACTGGACGTTTAAATCCGACTAGTGTAAGAAGAGCTCTGTATTACCATAGAATATCTCTTTTTCATTCTACGTTTGTTGGCGCGGTGCGGGGTGTGGTAGGTCGTTGTTGACTGGTGGTGCCATCTCGCTAAGATCAATGACCGCCCGGTCGCGCTCTGTATGCGTATTCCAACAATATTGCCGTGTCCTCTCAAGTCCTTAAAGGTAATGGAAACTGCTCTGTACCTACGTATCCTTTTTGTAATATAGAAGTAGCGAGCGTGCAGTCTTACTGATGGTAAGCTACTGCTGCCCATGGACATCTGTAATCAACCTCGGATAAGATAAGACTATAGTTTGAAATTAGCTGCAGATGCGTTGCTACCTTTGAGGACTAAGTTAAAACGCCTCGGATAAAGCCTCCCTTATCATCAGGCCCTTCAAAACAGAACACAACTCCTGAAACCTTATGTAGGGCTCTAAACCATGTCATTGTGTTACTTAGTTAAGTTATCTCTGGATGACAGTGTTTTTACCATTAGGTGGAATTCGTACTTGCTACCTCAATGCAATATAAAAAATGTTGTACCTACACATTATACATGTACAACATTTTTTCTATAGGAATGTACAGAATGGAGTGAGTTAAAATATATGTACAAATACAAATACAAAATACATATATATAATCAGAATATATATAATCAGAAATATGTATAATCAGAACCCAATTTTATACTTACCAAAGTCCAACAGCTGAATGCCCAGTCTTATATTGAAAATGGGGTCACTTAAATATGCGCTATCATTGTCAAAATCTTTTACAAATACCAAATGTACCCACCAGATTATATTGATGATGTTCGCCACAGAATTAATAATAAGCCCGTTACTGTTCCACTGTCCCACTGCTGGGCACGGGTCTTCTTAAGGCCTTAAGGTCATGTCCATCACGTCAACCGAGTGCAGATTAATAGAGTATAGTCGCCTAAAACTGCTAGTCCGCTCTGAATATAGAAATGAATCGCTTCGCCATAGCAAATTGTACGACTACACCTGCTAACAACAACTTCAGAGCGGACTAGCAGTTTATATTTACAGACATTGAAGGCGTGAGACTGGGACCGGAGCAAACAAAATAATATAGTCTCCATACAATGTGTATTAAATAAATTTATAACAATAATTAAAATTGTATAGAAAAATATTATTTTGACTGTCACTGCCCGTGCTTGGCTCGTACAATGTATCTAGATGTAGGTAGATGTTTAATTTCTAATACATCGAAGCTTTGAAAGATTAAAAAAAGAAGAAAGATATAAATACACGCTCTACACTAATAGCCCACATTAGAATTCCCTGTGTCGTCGGTGCTACAGACACACACAAATACACAAACACCCAGACCCAGAAACAGAAACCTAAAGTCATTATTTAGATGTAGGCGTGACCGGTTAGTCACGCGGTTCGTCAAATCTTAGGATTCGAACCCTGGACACTTAAAACAGCTAAATCATGCTACCTTTCCATGTGCAGTGTGAAATTGTGCAACGCATAAACACAAGCGAGCCTAACTTTGAGATACACGGAGACACGAGAGAGCTGAGTTAGGGCTTAGCCCCACTGATACATTTTCTGTAACCTAGAACAAACGTGGTGGCTACTGCCGCCCATGGACATCTGTAATCAACCCCAGATAGGATTAGAAATTCCTACCTGAGGTCGGCCACAGATGCGCCGCTACCCCAGAGGACTAAGCTGGAACGCCTCGGAAAAGTCTCTCCCTTACCACACCCTTCAAAGCGGAACACCGCAGCGCCTAACACTGCTGTTATTAGGTAGAAATAGGTGTAGCGGTGGTGCCGCCGGAGTCGAACCACTACGGGTTCTACCACCTTCAATTGTCACTTACTAATTGTCAGTTACAATATATAGTGGTACCCACTTTTGTCTATGACCACAGTATAAGTGTGGCTACACCCTAAGATGACTGGGTTAACACCGCGGATAATTTGTGAATATGTGAGAATCTGCTAGAACGAGATGGAATTATCGTGTGTCTTACTCTGGACTGTGACTTATATCTCAATGAGTCATGTTTTGTAAGATTGAAGCAACGAGCATGTAGTTGCAGTCCACTATTTATAATATAGCAGACGAGCATGCAGTCCACCTGATGCCAAATGGCTACTGCCGCCTATGGGCATCTGTGATCTACCCCAGATAGGATATGATAGGTTAAGGTCGGCTACAGATGCGCGCTACTGAGGACTAAGCTGGAACGCCTCAGAAAAGTATGTATCCCTTACCACACACTTTAAACCAGAACACAGCACCGCTTATCACTGCTGTTATTAGGCAAAGATAGGTGTGGCGTTGGTGCCGCCGGAGAACCACAGAGGGTTCTACCACCTTCAATACTGTATAATAATAAAAACATTAAAGAAAGTAATTATTACAGATATGGATCACGTTTTAAAACAAATTAACAAAGTATTCTAGGAAACGATCCATCTTAACACTAGGGTGCTATAGGATAGCCGGATAATTGGTACAAGTAATTATTGTAGCAAAGGTGATGTACTTTTACATAGATAACATAATTTTTAGAAATGGTTATTCTTTCGCACTACAACCTTTTTTTTTTTTTTTTTTTTCTTTTCGAGGGGGAAACCTTCAAAAGGTACCCGACGACGTGGGAGCGACGTCGGGTTATGTGGGATTTTTACCGCACTAAAACCCCCCCGGTGGCCGTCCTCCGCGCTTGTTGGAGAACTCCGGGATCTCCAACGGAACACAACCGGAGTCCTCCAAGCGCGATGCCCGAATCGGGCTCTGCCCTAGGGGAACGTTCGCTCCTCCCGCAACATCTGGTGATTACGACGGTATGCGACCACACATACCGCCGTCCTTCCCGGGATAGCATACTGGACGGTTCGACTCTTGCTCCCACTCTTGCCGCCCGCAACCCCGGAAGCCCCCTTTTAGTCGCCTCTTACGACAGGCAGGGGATACCGTAGCCCTATTCTAGTCCCGGAACTACAGGGACAACCTATGGTTACAACGAGCAAAAAAAGTCAATTTCAATAAGAAAAAAACTTTATAGTAGCAAAAGTAACGTATTACATAGACAACATGACATTTCTTAATTTAAAGTTTATATATATGTCGGAGAAAACACGATTAAGACATCAAAGGGACACGTCAGTCAGTAATTTAGTAACATATATGTATGTATGCCATAATCATAATTTTATTCTATTAATATAATGACATAATTTTAATTAATAAATTAATATAATGACATAATTGACATAAATTGAACAATGCTGTACCTACTAACACTATAAAAATGTATTTTGCACGCCAAATATGGCAAATGTGAGTAACTTTCTAACTCTGTACAACCTACTAACCACATTTATGCAAATAAATAATTATGACTTATGAACAATAAAATAAGTAATCAGTCGGTCAAGTATATAGCAAAGTAACAATAGCGATTAAATGCGTTAATTAGATAAACCGACAGTTTCGCATTGGAGATGTTACCGAGTCCGTGTCTCACGGTAAACTACCCTCATTCTCGAATACAACTGTCCACATGGCGCACCTTTTTTAAATAAAAGTGACGTCACTGCGTCTACCTGAGGTACAGGTACTAAGATTATAAAAATAGCAATGTTATTAAACAACGATATTGATATCCACGACATATATATAAGCAAATAATTCGCCAATACGAGTCGAACTCGCACTTGGTAGCTTCCATAATTTTTTACTTATTTTATTCATTGTATTATTTTCAACAATACTTAGTTATATGAAACAACTCCATCTAGTCAAGTCTAAAGCACTACCGATACCTACGCCATATTTTATAACTATTTTCTGAAACTACTATAAGTGCTATTATAATAAATAGCAGTTATAGTAGTAAACGGATATTAAAAATGTCAACTGTCTTCCTAGTCCGTTTTAACAGTTAGATCGAAAAATGCCGAAACATACCGGTTTTTATCCTTTGGGTACGCAACCCTAAAAACTTGTCATTATTAAACCCTTCGTGGCGCCATCGCCACAAACATCAAATGAATATTATTAATAAGACATAACCAATATATTTTAAAGAAAATAAGAGTAAATGTTTATAATACAGATTTCATCATCGCCGTAAATTATTCCTATTATAAAATGAATTTAGTTCACACGCCATTTCTAAACATTGTTTGTTCTGTGTCGAAATAATTGGTCTTAACTACAAAATGACACGTTTGGTGACGAGAGACGACGGCTTTTTCGTTTTGTAATAATTGTTACTTTTGCACTATAAACAAATTAAAAAATATCATCACTTACCTTTGTGGCACGTATTGTCGTTTTACACCCGCTAGTTATAGCCAATATTAAACAAATTTTGCGTAAATTTTATACAATACAAAAATCTATCTATCCTCCGAAACGGCTTGACCGATTTTGATGAAATTTTTTGTGCTTATCCGGTATCTATGAGAATCGGCCAACATCTATTTTTCATCCCCCTAAGTGATAAGGGTTGTTCACCCTTAACATTTTTTTATTTATATGGCAACACAACGTTTGCCGGGTCAGATAGTAAAGGTATAAATATTCAAACTTCAAACTTTGGTATGCCAAAAATGTCTACGAATCATTATTATTATTTGCAATGTTAAGATTTATAATAATAAATATTTTTCTATAAGCTCTACAGCTAAGCTGCACTGCATTTAAGCATATATGGAATTTGGCCTCTACTGGTCACCCACCGCGTGACGTTTTTTTTTTATAATATAGGAGTAGCAGACGAGCATGCAGTCCACCTGATGGTAAGTGGCTACTGCCGCCCATGAACATCTGTAATCAACCCCAGATAGGATTAGATATTCCTACCTGAGGTCGACCACATATGCGCCGCTACCCCTGAAGACTAAGCGGGAACGCCTCGGGTAAGTTTGTTTCACTTACCATACAGCACAGCAGCGATTAACACTGTTATGAGGTAGAAATAGGTGTGGGGGTGGTTCCACCGGAGTTAAACCACAAACGAGTTACTAAAGGATGAGACGCACATACGTACTCAAAAAACGTTACCCTTTGCATTTATAAATAAAGTTCTTAAACTGTAAATTTAGTAATCTCAAATTTGCCTGCGTGGTGAAATAAATAATCCTCTCTCAATCGAAATATTAGGCCTAAACAATAATCATTAACGATGATTGCATAGCCAAACGATTAATTAGTCTGATAATACCTGATCCTACGGCTCGTACCGTTCCCGAATCGATAATGGTTATTGTGGAATAGAAGACAGGCGTACAGTCGAGGTGAAACACATCGACGTTCATAAATATTGATTTTATGTGAGCGGCCGACGTTTAGGGTTGGCCCGGTGTGATATTCACCTTTACTACAAATAAATATAGTTCAAAAAACTAAAAAACAGCTTATGATGAAATCAACTAAAAAGTAGAAAATAATTTTCAATCTAAGAATCAATTAAGGAACAGTATATAGTATAATTGTGAAAAAAGCGTGGGGTGCTCCATTTATCGGGTTCGAAAAGCGCCCCACACTTTTCTTTTAGAATGATTTTTAGGATTCCGTACTCAAAGGGTTAAGTACGGAATCCTAAAAATCATTCTAAAAGAGGGCATTATAGATATGTTTCAGAACATTTGAGTTTTAGCGAAATAATGTTATTATTTTCTGAACTTAAAATCACGCTATAACAGTTACGCCGTATTGAAACTAAAAAGCAATAATTATTTGCAATCTAGTAACTTGCGATGAACTTTGTCTAAGGCGCACGAACAATCTCGCCTCGAAAATCGTTCATCCTGAGGATGTCGATAAGGACAATGGTACAAAATTATTAAAATCGTGTATTGTCATCGGTTTTTCATAATTCTTCAAAATTTTGAATTAAACTGAACGTTCAAAGTGGACAGAAATCGGGCTCAAAGATTCCGTTACTTGTTACTTACGTACATACCTATATACATACAACCCAATCTAATAAAAACGTGTTAAAAATATTTTTACGAATCTACATTTATTAACAACTAGTAGTGACCGCTTCGCCCGCGTTAAAAAAATAACATGACATACTTATAACTGAAAAATTGTATCTTCATTGGACAATGGCGCCATCCGTAGGAAATTGTCGTACCAACTCAGAATCTTTGCTAAATACTCACATGATCAAAGGCATAGATTACGATTTTATGATGGACATACAGAAAAACAGTCACTTTTATATTATGTAGATAATAAAGTACAATATACTCATATACTATAGTGTTAAATACTAGTGATGAAAAGCAAAGAACTAAAATAGAATAGTATTAAATATGTTACATAACTATTGACATTATTTTATTTTGGTATTATTTTATGTCATTTTCATGGCAAAATAGAAAAATAAACATATATGTATACGGCCAAATTGAGAAACCTCCTGCTTTTTTTGAAGTCGATTAAAAAGAATGGGACTTGACTTAACTTGTATTTTTAGCTGGAATAAAAGTTGCAAGTTTTAAAGAAAAATGTGACCAATGTGGTTTCATTTTTTTCGTGAGGTTTAGGTGAGGTGAACATTACTATCACATATTTTTGCTACCTGTTAATGTCAGATATTTGCTGCGTTCGTGTAGGCAGATATTACTGAACTCGTTCTTAGGTCAGATATTTTTGCTAATGTGCCCTTAGTCTTATATTTATGCTTGTGACTGTACTTATCACCAGTACTTAAGGCCTGGCCAAACAGAACGCATACTTTAGCGCCGCGTACGGCGTAATAATACGCGTCCTGTTTGGCCGGGCCTTTATTTAGTTTTGGAATACGGTATAGTCTAAGCAAAACTGATAGCTCGAAGTTTTGCGCGTAGATTTAATTAGCATATACTCGGTAACGTAAGGGCACACTAACGGCTATGTACCCTTGGGCGAGAGCGGGCGGGTGCCGGGAGGGACCGCTGTATTCATCCCGCTAATATCTACAATTTGCTATTGCGACGCGACTCGTTTCTGTATTCGGAGGGACTTGCAGTTTGGCGCGGTGCATACTAGATGGCGCCTTACTATTCCTGAAACACGCTTACGACTTGTACTTGTAGCAAATATAAGAGTCAATCTGTGCGTGAATTAAATATTGAAATATTTGTTATATAATTTATTTTTGCCAGTGCTGCCTTAGTACCTTTGTGTATTCTGGTCAGCGCATGAAATATTGGAATGGAAACAGTAAAATTTACAAAGTAAATTTCTTAAAACTTAAAGTACTAAAATATATCAGTCATTATTTACTGATAATATTAGATAGATAGATAGATAATAATAGATAGTATTAGATAGATAAATGCATGATAAATTACATCAACTTAATCCGATAAATTTATTTAAAATAAAATTATAAAAAAATAATATAAAAAAGATAAAACAAAAATCGAAGTAATTGTTTAGAATTAAATTTAACTTACACTAAATAAATTATAATAATCGTTAGATAAAATTTAAAAAGATTTTTTATAAGAATTTAAGATTTATATCTTAAATAACACTTTTTATTACTAAACATAAATTTAAAATACGTATTTAAAAATAGAGTTTGAATTAAAATATTTGATACAGTTACATAGCCTACTGACGACAATATTGTAATAACAAACATTAGTTTTTTATACATTTAATTAATTAATAAAAAAGTCCGTCATTTTCAACCCTAGACCGCAGAGTTAAGCTCGCGGGGATGTCACACGTCGCGGGGCAGTGACACAGTATAAGGATATACAGTAATTTAACTCGGCCCTGACCTTGAATTAGATACCTACGGTTGCGCTGGGCACGGTAACGCGTTAGGGCTGCCTGCCTACAGTTTTTTAATTACATCTGCATACTTGACTTTCTTTTTAATTTTTTGAATGTAAATGTTGTATTTTTTTATTTAAACAAATGAATGCTATAGTTAATTATATAGAAAGTGTTGAATGAAAATGCATGTTATGTTTCTTAATATGTATATATTACGTAATAAAAACTATTCTTATAATTGGGTACTTGACAGTTACAACAATAAAATATGAAATATGTTCGACATAGCTTATAAATTAACACAAATTATGCAAAATTTAGTTTAAATATCTAATAATAATTTTAATATAATCTATACTCCGATTCATAATTGGGTGTCCAAAATGTAAACAAAGGTTCTTATTATTGACGATCTTAAAATAATACAACAATAATAAAATATTGATCTAAATAAATTAAGATCAATTCTCATTTTCTAATATTTATATTACCTCATTCAGAATAGTCCCTCGGCGGCATATCGCGCGAACAAACGGGTGCCGAAAGGCTGCTAAGCCACGCCCTAAGCCTTTGTTGCGCCGCGCGACGACGAATAAATACGACGCGTGCGTTGTGCAAGCAAGCCCTTCGTTTATCAACAGTTTCGAGTTTTATTTTGCGCGGGAATAATAAAAGTTGTAAATTGGTCGAAGAAATAAACGCTAAATAAACGCTTTCTACACTCACAGCCCCTCATAGGATTCCCTGTGTCGTGGGTGCCATGTACACACACATAGACAAATACACAAACACCCAGACCCAGAAACAGAAATCTAAATTCATCATTTAGACATCTGTCTGGCCGGGGATCGAACCCTGGACCCTTTGCGCGTCAGACCGGTATGGTGGCCGCTCCGCCACGCGGGTCGTCTGATATAGTTTTATTCTATTAATTTAGAAGAGGGATAACCTCAAATAACAAACTAACACCTGTCTACTGAACCAAAATTACAACAATAATACGTATTTTTTTAAATATCAAATTATATTAATTAAAAACTTATCTAATTTAGTAGTAGTAGTACCTAGTAGATTAAGTATCTAGTATTAACATAAAAATCATTGTAATTGTCTTACCTTTCGGAGTTTCCAGGCAGTTTAAAAAATGTTATATCTGGATGTGTTATTGATGAATTGAAGCAACTAAAAACAGCACAATATAGTCTATAACTTTTCTTCGCCATATTATTCATGAAACAAAAAAATATACTTCTAAAAAAAACCGTCACATCACCCGCTCGTCACCGTGGCACATTCACGACACTGCGTGTACCGAGTGATTACTTACCTCGAGGCGAGTAGGCGTGGCTTGCGTTTCGTGCGTTTGTATGAAGATAAAATACTGTATATCCTTATACTGTGGCAGTGAGATGTGAGAAAGAGATGCCACCATCCACCCCTACATCCGAGCGAGATGACCACATTGCCTCCGATCCCGCTACTTGCACGTTCGTTACATTTCATTTCGTTTTGTTCGATTTGGGAGCTTTTAATTACGTTTTCCTTTTTAATTGATTCTATTTTATGTCGCCCTGGTACAAATGCGTTTGATGTAAATGTTAGTTACCTTATTTCTGTTCTAATTTGAATGAATTTAACAGCTGTTTCTTTTTAAAATAATTTTGTTCTTTTTGATGTAATAAGCATCGTACAAGATTTCATTTTAAGGTTTTGTATAAGTTTTTTTCTCACCTTCATCTCCATAAACACTAGGTTATAAAAGTCAATAAAAGCTGGTAAAAAAGAGTTTTATATAGACTCTACGTTGCATAAATTATTTTGATGTTTACTTGCTATGACCTACTTACAGATATCACGTATTTAGCACTCTCTGAATTTTATTGTACCTGTATACTAAATAAGCCTATGGAGTCTATATTGGTCTTCTTACATTCTGAGACCCCGGACCCTCTGAGAGGTTTATGGCGACAATCAAACATTACCTTCTCCAAGTGCTTCACTATTTAAACCAGAACATAAGCAGCAACGCAAATACTATTTTATTATGTGGCAGAAATAGGAGCGATTGGTGCGAAATTAATCCTTAAATTATTATCAACTTTTGTCAAGTAAGCCTTCCTTCTAGCATCAAGATGTGTGCATCAAGAAATATTTAATGTAAAAAATATTCTCAATAAAGTCGTCTATTTTTATGTTAAAGGAAAATTTAGTACAATCAATAAATTGCAACTCTAATTTTCTTCGTCTTAGACAAACTAATCAAACAATACTGCTAAAGTACTGTTTCCAAAATCTAAACATTGATAGCAACGACATGCATTGAGCTTTCTGGACACTATTTGTGTTGACTTACCTTTCATTAAGTACTAACTTATACCGCTAGATGTCTCTGTACTCCGTAATCTCGCTATTCGCCACTAGATGGCGCTTATCAATATTTACTGTAAAACACAATTTTAAAGGATATATCGCGTCAAAATTAATTTGACGAATTGAATTATTAATAGTTAATGCTAAAATGAATGTGTTTTGTAATTTAACCTGCCATCTATTGTCTTATTGTAGTGTAGTGACGTCATATACTCAACGGACCGGTACGGGCAGCTCAGTACCGTTGGGTTGAACGACCCCGCGTGCATTTTGTTTACGCGGGAATTTAAGATCCGGAAGATTCAAGAATTGGATATTTCTGAGATTATTTGAATTCTCATAAAGGTTGTGCAAATAAAGTTTTACAATGCATCTTACAGTTCTGTGAACTTGTTTGTGAAATAAATTCGTTAATTGCTAAATTGGGCATTGCTAGGCACAGTCTGAAGTGAATGGGAGTGAATATTTTAACGGTATATCGGCGATTGGCTCAACATTTGTAATATTACGTATGAATGTAATGATTTAATGGAATGTTTTTGATGGTTTCAAAAGTGCGTGAAAATATACCACAGAAAAAATATTTAAGTTGATGTTAAAAGCTGAAGCTTGTAAGGCTGTCGTCCATGAATATCTGTGATCAACCTCAGATAGCATTGAAATCCTACTTGAGGTCAGATTCATTACTAAGGACTGAGTTGGGACGCCTTGGACATTTAATAACGTTTAACAGGTCTCCTTTACTACATTGCAGCTGTTAATAGGTAGAAATAGAAATAGTCCACTTGATGGGAGCATTCAGTCCACTTGATGGTAAGCTCCCGTGAAAATTCGTTATCATCCTAAATATAATTGGAGTTTGTTCGAGTTCCGTTACAATCGCCTACTAGAATTGAGTTGGAAACTCATGTAAATGTCGCGAACATCCTTTAAATCAGAACATAGCAGCGCTACACTGCTGTTATAGAGCAGAAATAGGTGATGATGCCACCGCTGTCGAATACAAAACGAACTCTGGAAGAATTGGTCCACGGTTCGGTTTGCACGGTCATTTTTGCCACATGCAAAATGTGGAATGAACTTCCTCCTGAGGTATTCCCTGAGCGCTATGTCATGGGGCTCTTCAAGAGGGGTGCAAAAAGAGCTCTCCTTCAAAGCTGGCGATGCACTGGCGACTCCTCTGGTATTGCAAATGTCCATAGCCGACGGTGACTGCTTTCCACCAGGCAGCCCTTATAGTTAAGTTCCTATAAATATAAAAAAATGGCGTAAAATTTGAAGACTGAATCATTGCAGTTGCACCATTGAAAACGGTAAAGGTAAGTTCGTCACAGTTCATTATTTTAATTGTTAATCGTATTTGTCATGAAAGCTTGCCAAATTGAATAAAAGTAATTAATATTTTTATGGAATTAACAACCAAAGTTGCAGTCGACATAATTTTAAGTCATTGTCGCTTAAGTCCTTAACTTTTAATGATATAAGTGACTACGTGAAGACAATCCCGTGCCTTCCTGCGTATTAATAATAATTTAATGTTTTTTTACAATATAGGAGTAGCTGACAAGCATGCATAGCCCCGAGGACTAAGCTGGAACGCTTCAGAAAGGATGTCTCCCTTAACCCTCAAACCAGAACGCAGCAACGCTTAACACTGCTGTTATGAGGCAGAAATAAGTGTGCCGGTGTCGAAACACAATGAGGTCTACCACCTTCGACGAGGTCCTTAACTTTAAATGTTAGAAGTGTCTACGTGAAGACGATCGCGTGCGCTCCTGAGTCCTAATACTTTAAAAATGTAATGAAGACTTTTTCGTCTTAGATATGTGCCTGCAGTAAGATTTTATCATGCCCTTTTAGTGTTTTATGAAAAAAGTTGTGGCTTTTTCAAGTAAAACACAAATTTCTGCTGCTTTCAGACGTTTTTTTAATGTAGAAATATTTTATGATAATCTTCAAGATTAGGATTATCTTAACAAATTAGCGTAATACACTAACACAGTTGCAATACAATCCGTTGCGGACAAAGTGGTGATAGCAACACATGCAAACATAAGTATATAAATGGCATTTATTTATATAAATGGCAATGGCAGATAGCTGCTGGCCAAGGGCGAATTTGGTATCCTGAATTGAACCACGAAGGGTGCCACTCTTATTTGGAGTTTATAAAACAGCTCAAAGGACTTATTATAACGAAGCTTTCAAAGTTATTATTGTAAGAGAGTGGTAAGGGAGACATACATCTCCGAGGCACACCAGCTTAGTCTTCAGGGGTAGTGAAGCACATGTAGCCGACCTCAAGTAGGAATCTTTTCTGAGGTTGATTACAGATGTCCATGGGCGGTAGTAGCTACTTACCATCAGGTGAACTGCATGCTCGTCCGCTAATCCTATAATATGTAATAATAAAATGCTACTGATTACTGACTGATTTGAAGACCACATAAATCAAAGATGTATTATCATGGAAGCTAGATTTTTAGGAACGCTACGAGAGAGGACTTTGAGCTGGAGATTAAAAATCTCAACCGCATCTGGCACGCGTACACAGAATCGGGCAATCGATCGAAGATCCACCACAGACAGAACCGGCCTCAACACCGTTAACACTGCAGCACGAAAAAAATTACAGTTAGCCCGAGTGCCGACCGCGCGTTGAACGAAAAAAGCACAGTCTGCCTCCACACCACGTCACTAGGACGTATGCGCCGTTCCCCCGCAAATGACATTAATGACAGTTCAATTCGCGCCAAACTAACTTTTTTTAGACAAAGGTTTTCACAGTGTTCTGCCGTTTATAATGGCAGAGGTCGGATAATACGTGCAAAGTGACGTTGATGGATTTTTGTTTTACAAAACTGTGTGGATTTTTGGCAACATGCCTAGCACTATTCGAGGTAAGTTTGTGATATATTATCTGTCTTGTTTTGCGTGTCATCCATTTAATATGGTTGGGAAAATAATGTTTATTATATTTCAGTTTCAAACAAATTATATGTTTTTGGATTTTTAATTTATTGCGGTACATTTACTATTGTTGTCTTGAGTGGGTTGGACTATTTTTATAAGTCTGTAGTCCAAAAAGATTCGTATTGACAAATATCATGAAAAAAATGTTTTCCGTTTCATCAATTTAATATTTAGGTTTTGATAAAATATTTTAGTTTCTTATCATTTAATCTTTGGATTTATTTTAAATTTGAAATTGTGGTTTTGAAAAAATATTTTCGTTTTTTATCTGTTAATCTGTAGATATTTTTGAGACGAAGTTCTTGACCCACTTTTCCATTTTCGGCCTTTAATTTCAGGAAAACGGAACGCAACATAGTTTTAGTTTTATGACCTAAGAGAATGAAAAGTTTTAGCTTATACGTTATTTATATTTTTATAACCATTTATATATTAAGGCAAAGGTATTTAAAATCAAAAAATAATCGAGGCCTATTTCTTCGTATAAAAATTACATTTTATATTAAATATATTACGAGATTGCGGAGGTTAATGTTTCTCTACATGCTTGGGCTTAACGGATTTTAACAAATATGATATTCGTCTAAATTGCGAAAGTAAATAGGCTATTTTTAGGCCGTAGGTATATATATTTACTTCTTAGAAAAATTTTTACTCATATAACCATCGAAAAGTCCAAATATTTTATGACGTCACTTGACATAATTACGTCATAATTTTTTGCCGCGATATTGAGGCAAAGGTCAACGCACCTCGTGTTGACGGAAGCTATGTACGATTTGAATTTCATAATGCATTTGAAAATTACAATTCCAAATCGGTTGTCTGTCACTTTCAATCATTTGGGCGCTAAAAATGTTTGAATAAAATATGGCGGTTTGTTAAAGTTGGGATTTTCAGCACGTTTTTTTATTTTAATTTGATTTAATATTGAATTTAAGGCCATAGTCTATGGTCAAATGCGAATCATTAAACCCTTAAATAAATATAACGCCTTCTACACTCACAGCCGCACACTAGGATTCTCTGTACCGTGGGTGCCATGGACATACACAAAGACGACACAAACACCCAGATCCAGATACAGACATCTAAATTTATCATTTAGATTTAGTCTGGCCGGGAATTGAACCCGGAGCCCTTTGCGCGTCAGACCAGTATGGTGACCGCTCAGCCACGAATTTGACGACCAAATTGATAGACTGTCCAACATCCTTGAGAACATTTTTTAAAGTTTTAGGCGTAGACATGTTTTACTTCATCATTTAAATAAATTATAGATAATTTGTAATACTCTCATATCTTCAAAAATCAAAGCATGCCTGGGATTTAAACCCCGGACCTCGTTTTTAACCAATAGGCTATCATTCTTATTTGCGTGTATTTATAAATATAAATAACGAAATACATGGAAAATTTGTGCCCTTTTCTCAAGTATTGCTATTTTTAAGCAAGTTTGTTTATTGCAATTATGTTTTTTTTTTTAATTGAAGTACTTAATGAGAATGCAGTCCACCACCAGAATGCAGTCCACCAGTCAAGCAATTATAGACATCTGTAATTAATCCTAGATAGAATTCGAGTTTTGCAACAGATACAATGACATTTCTACTAATGATTTCAAACAGAAATAGGTGTGGCTATGGTGTCACCAGTTTGACCACGAAAGGTTCTAACACATATTCATTAAAAACACAAACTTATATAATGGAGGTCATTGACCTTTCATAGGAATTCTTAATTTAATAGTAAATTAAAGTACTAATAAAACATAAATTGCAGAGAAAACAATTAAAAATGGCATAAAAGAGCGAATTAGGTAATTGACGTAAATTTCCATTTTATATAAAAAATCATTACGTATGTATAACTTGTTTCAATAAAAATTATAATCCTAAATTGCGGTATGTATATGCGTCTCACTCACATTTTATAGAATACGAGTGAGAGGGAAATATATTACTGTTTTATAAAACGAAGTTATACGAAGCGCATCAAAAATAAAATTGTACGGAACATTCTCAAAATGCTACAGGTCGTTGACCGTTGTTATAATTATGAGAATTACAATTACACGGTAAATGTAACTTTTATAATTGAATTAGCAGACGACCAGGCAGTCCATCTGATGATACGTGGCTACTGCTGTCCATGGACATCTGTAATCAACCCCAGATAGGATATGATTCCTAGCTAAGGTTGGGCACAGATATGCCGCTACCCCTGAGGACTAAGCTGGATTAGGTATCGCGGAAAGGTGTCTCCCTTCCCACACCCTTCAAACCAGAATATAGCAGCGCTTAAGACTACTATTATTAGGCAAAAATAGGTGTGGCGGTGGTGCCGCCGGAGTCGAACCACAAAGGGTTCTACCCACTTTAAAATGAATGAATGAGAAGGATTTATGCAATGTCCACCAGGCTGACAGGATAGGTTGCAAAATTCTTCGTGTTTTGCTAGTAACGTATCTGCCGATTTGAGGTAGGACTTTCATCTTATCAGAAGATTACAGATGTCTATGGGGGCAGTGACTATATATTTTAACGAGCTTTTGCCCGCGGCTTCGCTCGCGTTACAAAGTAATATTTTCATCCCCTATTTTATCCCCTTGGGTTTAGAATTTATCAAAATCCTTTCTTAGCGGATGCCTTCGTCATAACATCTACTTGCATGCCAAATTTCCGCCCGATCCGTCCAGTGGTTTGGGCTGTGCGTTGTTAGATCACTATGTCAGTCAGTCACCTTTGAGTTATTTAGCTTAGACTGGCTAGGGTATGACCTAAATCATCCTTATTCCTGAGCCCAGCAGTGGGACTATAATGGGTTGCTCATAAATGCTCGTTCTGAAGCTGTTACAAGCGAACAATCTTAGTCAGGGGCTACCTTTAGTATAATTTGTCAATCTTGTATTCTGTCATATAACTTATATTTTACGACATTTCAACTGAAAAGTGATATTTTTATTCGACGATGTGTGTAAATTTTTTACGATTTTCTGTTTTACAACTTCAGTTTTAATTTTAAATGTAAGATATATGTATAATTTGGTCACAGAGAAAATAGTATTTCTTAAACTACAGTTATGTAAAACAAAAGTGTTAAAGCTAATGGAAAAGCAAAAATACCAACATTATGAGTATAGGTACGACTTCTTTAAGCTATGTCCAAATCTTGTCATGTTTTCTATATAATGTTGTCTTCTTCATATGAAAGGTGGTAAACCCTCTGTGGTTCGACTCCGGCGGCACCACCGCCACACCTCTTTCTGTTATAACAGTAGTGTTATGCGCTGACGTGTTCTGGTTTGAAGGGTGAAGCTAGCTTAGTCCTTAGGGGTAGCGGCGCATCTGTGGCTCACCTCAGGTAGGAATTTCTAATCCTATCTAGGGTAGCCACTTACTGCATGCTTGTTTGCCACTCCTATGTTATTAAAGAAAAAGAAAAATAGGTATACTTTATATACACTCAGTTGGAGATATGCACAGGCCTCAAAGGCGATCCAAAAAAACCTGTGACACTTAACAGAATCGAAATTCACTAAGCATGGTATTGTATGCAAAACGGTAACGGTAACAAGTGGTAACATGTTGTGTTTACAGAGATTTAGGCGTTACGTCATATGTGCTCGTTGTACGGCACATATGAGGCGGCCATCTTAGTCCTATGCAACGCATTTGATCGGATTTTTTCTTTTTTTATAATATAGGAGTAGCAGACGAGCATGTAGTCCTGATGGTAAGTGGTTACTGCCGTTCATGGACATCCGTAATTAACCCCAGATTGAATTACATATTCTTATGTGAGGTCGGCCCCAGATGCGCCGCTACAGAGAACTAAGTTGGAACGCCTCGGAAAAGTATGTCTCCCTTACCACACTTTTCAAACCAAAATACAGCAGCGCTTAAAACTGCTGTTATGAGGCAGAAATAGGTGTGGCGTTGGTGCCGCTGGAGTCGAACCACAAAGGGTTCTACCACCTTCTAAAATAGGCGTTAGATTGTGCATGCTCTTTTGCTGCTACTGCTTTATTTTAAAAAGGTATAAATTTTATATCATATTCAGTAGGTCTGAGAATCGGCTACTATCTATTTTTCATACCCCTAAGTGATAAGGGTTGTTCACGCTTAACATTTTTTTATTTATATGGCAACAACGTTTGCCGGGGCAGCTAGTAATATATATGATAAAATAACATACTCGTATGTACGAATGTATGTACGAATAATCCCCATACGTGTGGCCGCTAGCAAGTAGCGTGTTTGTGTCGAAAAGCGACAGTCGAGGCCCTTTCTCTGTGACGTAGCGTACGGTAAACGCTAGGGACGGAGTCCGAACGCTAGGTTAGTTATCGATATCGGTAGTTTAGTTTATGGGTCACGTAGTCTTGTGTTATACAAAATATAAAAAAAAATATTCGATTCATATTTTAATCTAACCTTTTAATTAATTTATGAGCAATGAACATAAGATAGATTAGGAAAAGTTGTAATATAAGTATTATACAAAATATATAAATAAATCAATTAATATTTTTATCTAATCTTTTGGTGTATTTATGAATGTAGAATCATAGATAAAAAACGTAATTGAAATAAGTTAGTTAATTTATTGTTTTGTTTACTTGATGTAATGTAGTAATAGTAATGTTTTAGTAGGAATAGTAGTAATGTTGTCAAGAAACTTACATTTTACGATGTTCTTCATGATGTAATGTGAAGTCCAATTCGCCCTTGGCCATCAGGGTGAGTTATGGAAAAAAATCTTGACAAATACCTTTTTATTTGTAAATTGTAAAAATTGGTAAAATTAATAAATTGAACACAATAACAGAAAGATTATCATTATGACTTGTTATATAAGTAGTAATTTTTATAAGTAAGTAAATAAAAAAATGATTGCGTATTGGAAAATGACTGTATGACTGTGGATCAATTTAAAAACTAGACATTTAATTTCCACTGACATTAAAAAAACATTTACATTTAACCACTTATCACATTATGTTTCAGCAAAAACCTAAGTGGAGTGTCACTAACGTAATTAGTTTAATCACATCCCTATCCGCACATCACTAGTAGTGACGTCGGTAACGGTGCGCCTCACCCACATACGGGTAACTGTACAGTCCGTTATCCGAACGCGTTCTTGCGCGCCTGGGAAGCTAAACAGGTGGAGGCTGTATGGGTTGCGTTGCCTTTGCCAATTAAAACGATTACTGACAGCTGACGTTTACTTGAAAAAAGAATTTCAAGTTTTGATGCTTCAGTCAAGTTTGATGATACCGTCTGTGTCAAATTCGTTAAGTTAAGGCTGTATGGATTAGGTTGTCTTTGCCGCCAATTAAAAAGATTACATTGACAGCTGACATTTATTAAAAATAAACTAATTTGTGAAGGTATGTCTAAATACGTGGGCAGTTGATTAGGTGCACGCTGTATGGGCAATATTTCCTTTGTCATCAATTAGAAAAAGAGAAACAAAAGTCTTCTTAAATTCCTGGAATGCTATTCAGGTATAGGCTGTATAGGTTGAGTTGCCTTTGCCAATTAAAACGATTACTGACTGCTGACGTTTACTTGAAAAAAGAATTTCAAGTTTTGATGGTACAGTCTGTGTCAAATTCTATAAGTTAATTAAGTTAAGGCTGTATGGATTAGGTTGTCTTTGCTGCCAATTAAACAGATTACATTCACAGCTGACGTTTATTAAAAAAACTAATTTTTGAAGGTATGTCCAAATACGTGGGCAGTTGATTAGGTGCACGCCGCATGGGCAATATTTCCTTTGTCATCAATTAGAAAAAGAAATGTATATTTAAATACCTGGAATGCTATTTAGTTACAGGCTGTATGGGTTGCGTTGCCTTTGCAAATGAAAACCATTACTGACAGCTGACGTTTACTTGAAAAAAGAATTTCAAGTTTTGATGGTACAGTCTGTGTCAAATTCTATAAGTTAATTAAGTGAAGCCTATGGATTATGTTGTCTTTGCCGCCAATTAAAAATATTACATTGACAGCTGACGTTTATTAAAAAACCATCTAATTTTGAAGGTCAAAATACGTGGGCAGATGATCGGGTGCACGACGTATGGGTTATATTAAAATATATTTTATAGACGTTTATTCGAAACAGAGTCTATGTAAATAGTAGTAGTAGTAGTAGTAGTAGTAGCAGAAGTAGTAATCGTAGTAGTAGTAGTAGTAGAAGTTGCGTTGTCTTTGCCAATTAAACGAATCCTTTAATAGTTGCCATTTAATTATTATAAAAAAATGTCTGTCAAACTAGTGGCTACCAATTTTATTCGTACTACTAAGATGAATCTCACGACTTCATACATTTTAATCTGTCAGACTGAAATATTGGGCTTCCAATACGTATGTCGAAACGAAATAATGTGTTAGCTAAATAGCCGTTTAAGTATAAATAGGCTCTTTAAAAATTGTTCAATAGTTTATATGAACTGTAGCGTTTAGTAAAAAGGCTGTTTACTGAAAGGCTAAGTAACTAGTTGCATATAAAACATAAATATGCTCGATAAACATTACCCTCCTTCTGTCGCATAAAAACAAATAATTCGGGTTCATTGTCCAGTTCATATATTGCATCGATTAGAGCAAAATCTAGATTAAGCCATAATGGTCTAGACGCATTTCATGTTTAATTAAAGAAAGGGTATTTAAAACTTGAAATAATCTCTATAATGGTGGTTGTCGTGCAATTTCATGGAAAACTGGGTTTATTTTCTTGAGTCATATCCATTTTAGTAATTATCTAGTATCCTGCCTTTAAAAAAAGTTTTAAAAGGTATGTAATTCTAGCATAAAGTATAAGTAATAAGTCTACCAATACACACTTGGCCAGCGCGGTGAACTATGGCCTAATCCTTCTCATTCTGAGAGGAGAACCGTGCCCAGCAGTGGGACAGTAATAGGTTGATGATGATGTTCCTGCCTCTGGCAACAGATCTTTTAAAACGCATGGAGTTACGACTATGGTCAATTAAAATGGCTAACTTTACGCTAGATAGCTAGACCAAACGCATTTAGAGCTCACCATTTTATATATAACTAGCTGACCCGACAAACGTTGTGCCATATAAATAAAAAAAATGTTAAGAGTGAACAACCCTTATCAATTACGGGTTTGAAAAATAGATAGAATATTTGAAACTGCGATGGTAGCGAAGTCTGTCGAATCCAATGTGAAACATTCCAAAATCAATAACCACTTACGAATTTAAAATTAATTAAAAGAACCTTTTCCCACGGACTAAATTGTAAATCTAAACCATTCTCAAGTCCCCTTGAACACACACAACAAATTTCATCAAAATCAGTCCAGTCGTTTTGGAGGAGTTCAGTGACATACACACGCACATAAGAAATATATATATATATATAAAGATATAGGAGTAACAGACAAGCATTCCGTCCATCTGATGGCAAGGGGCTACTGCCGTCCATGGACGTCATTAATCAACCCCAGATAGGATTAGAAATTCCTAAGAGGTCGGCCACAGATACGCCGCTGCCCTTGAGAACTTTACTGGAACACCTCGGAAAAATATGTTTTCCTTATCACACCCTTCACACTGCTTTTATGAGGCAGATATTGATGTGGCGGTGGTGCCGCCGGAGTCGAACCACAAAAGGCTCTACCATTCTTTAACCAAGAAGAGCTTTTGGCAAATCTTTACGATACGATATTTTTAACAGTTTTCTCATTTGATAAATAATTGATTAAAAAGTTGCACATAGCTTCAGAACACATGAATTATGAATTTTAGTAGGCATTACGGTAAAATAACATCTATTAAAACTCTAATAAGTAAGTTATGGTATGGTCCTCACGAGTAGCGGCGTATCTGTAGCCGACCTAAGGTAGGAATTTCTAATCCTATTTGTGGTTGTTTACCGATGACGGCAGTAGTCATTTACCATCAGATAGACTGCATGCTCGTTTGCTACTCCTATAGTATAAAAATTGTATAAACTTACAAAAGTTCTAGTTTAAATATTAGACACATTATCTAGATAAACCCAACAAAATACGAGTAGCATTGCGTGTGTAAAAACGAAATATATGTTTATTTAAATTCTTTCCATTTTATTTGCAAAGTGTAAAATGTATGCAGTTTAATGGTAAATGGCTAGACAGATATTCTTATTATTTCTTATATATTCGTATACGAAGTATCTTATTATTTTTTAAGAATACTGTTGTAATATCATTAGTATAGTTAGATATTACTATTCATATAGGATATTTTATGTTAGTCGTCATCGTCGTCATCAACTCATTACTGTCACACTTCTGGGCACGGGTAACCTTTAAAAATGAGAAGGATTAGGCAGCGCGCCGCGTTGGCCAAGGGCGAATTGGTAGACTTCATGCCTTTGAAAACTTTTTGTAAGATTTCTAAGGTATGCAGGTTTCCTCACGATGTTTTCCTTCATTGGTTAAGCAAGTGACATTTAATTTATAAGACACATAACATTGAAAAATTAGAGGTGCGTGCCCGGGATTTTAATTTCGGACCCCTCGATCAAGAGGCCGAGTTACTTAACCACTAGGCTGTCACAGCTTTTTTTGTTTTGTATTATTTTTATTTAAATATTTATGACTTTATGGGATGGTGGTAGAACGGCTCGTGGTTCGACTCCAAACCATGTATTTCTTTGTAATTTAGATGGTAATTTTCCTGGGCGAGCACAAGCGAGTAAAGCTTTATAAAGATTAACATTTTAATATTTAACCAATTAAAAATAAAAAAAATTATCCTGCTATATTTGCATAGTTAAAATCCTGTTATTCGCTAATAGATTAGTAAAGATTACTCACTCCTAACAAGAAAATGTACCCAGTTTTGAGAATTGAAATAGTTGCGTAAAAAGGTTTGCCACGTCTCCGTGCTAAAATGTCCCTAAAATATTTGAAATAATTATTTATTTATTATGTAAATTACGCAGTATTAGTTATTGATTCGTAAATTTTCTCTAAAAATGTTTTTATTTGTCAAGAATTAAAAAAAATAACTTACTAATAAGCCGTTTGTGGCTTCATTCAATTTCAAGGCGGCGAAGTATCTTTACGAAGAATCTATGGCTATAATAATAATTAGTAGAAATTAAAAACACTGAGAATTTTGGTTGTACGGAACCCTGCGGGTGCGGCTTAAAACTTGCACTAGGCCAATTCTTAATCTGCTCATTTTTTGCCTACTAAAGATTAAAATTTCACAATTCTTCTTACCACAAAATGTCAAATTTCGATCTTTAGTAGGTAAAGCATTGGAAACGCCAATTATTAACAACGGGCTTATCAACTACCAAAGTTTTCTTCACGTCTGTTGAACTATGGTAGTGATCACAAAGCAGTCATGATACATATTTATGTAATAAGAAAACAAGGAACTAATCTTTAAAGTTATTGCTAAGAAACAAATCAAATAACTATGATTACCACTTAATCTTGATAAAAATATTCACGTTTTCGGTTGTACATATTTGCGGGGTTATGAAATATGTCATTATCTACACCTATACACTTTTGTACTTTGTGTACACAAATCATCATAGGAAATGAAACACACACAATCAAATTTTATTGATCTATTTTTACGCAAATGTCAAATTATGACAAGCTATTCAAAATGGCGTCGTGGCGCGGGTTGCTAAGGCAACGCGGTAGTAACGTGGAAATATTTTAATCTGTATTATAATTTGTTGATGGGCGATCAGTTATAGACGTGGATTGGAGAGGTCGTTCACCTCTATCGGTTGTGGCATTAGATACTACCTATACCGCTATGTTTTGTAATTTTGGCGGCCCGCTGGTGGGAATGCCAGTTGTGTAAATAAAAAAGAAAAGAAAGTGAACAATAGGGTTTTTGATAACTTGAAAATATATTTACTTTTTTTAGTCTAAGTTGCCAGTATTTAATGAATTATTTATTTTTAATGGTTATCAACTATAATTTAGTTTTTGGTATGTGGATAAAAATGCATATTTTTTCTGTAGTGTAAGATTAGTTGATTTTGAAATATTATGTGGCGGAGGTTGTAAAATCTGGCAGTTTAATACTGATATTTTTTATAATACAATAAAAATACTATGTTACATTATACTAGCAATTTAACTGTAAATTTTTATAGTTAAATATTAGCAATGCCAAATATTTTAATAAAAAATATTGTTGTTTTAAAAATATTAGTATCTTTTTTCCAAATGATTTGTTACAGGGACAAATGCTTTTTTTGTTTAAATTAATTCGCTATCCTAGAATAATGTAGACTTTAGTATTTATAGTCGTAAAAAATTTTACCAGGCGTGACCCAGACAAACAAAACGGCACAGAGTCAACATTCCCAAGAATTAATTCCACAAAGAAAGTCATCTACGACCTTGTGAAAGGTTACCTACATACCCTAGGTTACAAACTAGCCTAGAACAGCTAACTGTACTGGCTAACGCCACACATACTAATCACGGCCCGTTTAAAAAAAAACTGTTCTTTTTTCAAATTCGCACCGCGTTTGACAATAAAATTTAAAAGCACCGTAACAATTGCGCAACGCGGGTCAACGCTCGAAGTTCGGCTATTTCCCGTTAGTCGGCGCACGTGATCGTGAGCGGTTTTACTTTTAAATTTGCAATTTAGTACCGCTATCGCCTAATAGATGGCGTTGGCGCGTCGCTAGTTAGCGTGGTCACGTGTTAGACTTGGTGTAGACTGTTATATGGGACACGGTAATGCTTTACACTTTATTGCGGAGTTGATGCTAAGCGGACATTGGCTTATTGACATCTTTGAGTACGTACACTGTTATAACAATGATGAATAACTGTCCCATTGCTGGGCACAGGTTTCTTCTGTTGTATGACTATACAATGTGTTTTTAAACTTATCACGATCAGTATTAGATTTTCAAATCAATCAAAATTAAAAAACATCTTCAGTAAAAAAAAAATGTCATTGTAGTGTGATGGGTGGGCATGTTTTATGTTCGAAAACTGTTATTCATAATTGAGTTTGTTAAGCAGTTTCATTATCTAAATTTTGAAGCTTACCATTACGATTACCTAACATGCCCTAAGGTGTACCTTTTTATAACGAGGGGGAAACCTTCAAAAGGTACCCGGAGCGACACAGGGTTATGTGGGACTTTTACCGCACTAAACCCTCGGTGGCCGTCCTCAGCGCTGCGTAGAGGACTCCGGGATCTCCAACGGAACGCAACCGGACTCCTCTTAGCGCGGTGCTCCGTCGGGCTCCGCCCAGG
Organism: Epargyreus clarus; assembly: GCF_041222505.1. Classification (NCBI taxonomy): domain Eukaryota; kingdom Metazoa; phylum Arthropoda; class Insecta; order Lepidoptera; family Hesperiidae; genus Epargyreus; species Epargyreus clarus. The sequence goes on from NW_027332224.1 coordinate 4,379,042, forward strand.
TGAGCTTGACGCTCGCCACACCGTCTGGTGTGCATGACGACGACCACATCCACCACATACTCTTGCTGTCCGCAACCCCGGAAGCCCCCTTTTAGTCGCCTCTTACGACAGGCAGGGGATACCGTAGCCCTATTCTCGTCCCGGAACAATTAAAATAAAGCCTTCGTAAAGGCCCAATGATCGAAAACAGGATCCAAATAAAATGTCGAAAGCGCTTTTCAGTAAAACATCATCAATTTCCCAAACAAATCATGTGTGACCTAAAAAGGCTCAAGTCATTGGGTCACGCTATTGATCGACCTTGAATAGAACCTAGGTCACCCCGGACCTTGCGCAAAACTGAGCTGTTTTAATCACTGCGCATAATAATTTCATGTTTATTTTTTTTTTATAATATAGAAGAAGCAGACGAGTATGCAGTTCACTTAATGGTAAGTGGCTACTACCGCCCATGGACAGTAAATCAACCCCAGATAGGATTAGATATTCCTACCTGGGGTCGGCCACAGATGCGCCGCTACTCCTGCGGACTAAGCTGAAAAGCCTCGGATAGGTATGTCTCCCTTACCCTTGAAACCAGAATACTTTTATGGTAAAATAAAACATCATAACCTAGAGTTTTTAAAAAAAAAAGGTTCTTAAAGGAGTGTGAAGTCTACGAATTCGCACTTGGCCAGCGTGGTGGACTATGGACTAAACTTACAGACTAGGCCTAGAAATAAATATGGTGGTACTTTCTCGGTCGAACCATAGTGGCTCTGCCATATTTTTTTTTACTATATGATTTAAGATTAATATTATCGCGGTATTGACACATTTTAATATGTAACGGGTACTCACAATACGCGGTTTTTAAATTATTTTTTGCCGAAGAAATTAAAAACCCGTTACATTAAAAAAAATGTTTTAAAACTCTTATATTATAAAGAATTAAACGCCAAAATTGCTAACAATTTTCGGTCTACACCGGTCGCCATAAAACTTAGGAAATCTCTTTTTTACGGAGGTTTTTATGTAGTTTAACTAACTAGTCATTATAACATATTACAACCAAATCGTAACCAAAAATCTATGTAAAGACACAGGCGGAAACTAGTATTTTTTAACCTGTAAAGTAATGTAGGGCGCAATGTAGGGCTCCGTGGGCGAGCTAGGGCATATTTCAGGGTCAATCGATAGTTCCCGGATCCCGCTGCAGCTAGATTCTGAATAGCGTTTTGAGTTTTCAGAAAACGGTTCTAGTTTTTTTAAACAATACTAACTTTTACCTGCGGTTTCCCTCGTAGTCAGTGGATTTTATCTATCCCACGGGAACGGTAGATAATTTTTCGGTATAAAAGGTAGCCTATGTCCTTTTCTGAACCCCGACAACGTGTGTACAAAATTTCATGACAATCGGTTTTGAAGTTACGGCGTGAAAGTATAACAAGCAAACTTTTTTTTTTTTTTTGTCGAGGGGGAAACCTTCAAAAGGTACCCGACAACGTGGGAGCGACGCCGAGTTATGTGTGATTTTTACCGCACTAAAACCCCCCTGGTGGCCGTCCTCTGCGCTGCGTTGAGGGCTCCGGGATCTCCAAAGGAACGCAACCGGATTCCTCTTAGCGCGTTGCCCCGTCGGGCTCCGCCCAGGTGAGCTTGACGCTCGCCACACCATCTGGTGTATACGACTGTATGCGACCACACATACCGTCGTCCTTCCCGGGGCCGCTGGCCAGGTGGTTCGAGCTTCCACTCTTGCCGCCCGCAACCCCGGAAGCCCCCTTTTAGTCGCCTCTTACGACAGGCAGGGGATACCGTAGCCCTATTCTAGTCCCGGAACTACAGGGACATAACAAACAAACTTACATACGCATTTACAATGTTATATGAGTATTTGAAGTAGCAAAGACGACCACTTGTTGGTAAGTCGTTGTCGGTAATAAAAATATATGACCAATACCATATAGAACAGGGGGGTTACTACCATCTCTTAAAACAATATTATTTTAATCATACATTGAAATTTCATACCACGACCTCGTTACAGTAAGATTGTTTTATAACATTAAAATAAGCAGTTTTGTATTATGTGTAGGAGATTTAGCTTTTTAAGCAAAATATGGCGATTTCAGTTGTTTTTATACAATGGATAAGTGAAATATGAATAAGGGTTTCAGTTTGTTCAACTGCGTATGACGGAATATTTTACTGTTTTAAGGAGGTCATGGTTGAAAAAAAACTTTTCTGAACTATGATGGTTTTTAAAAGATCGTGGCAGGCCCCCAGGTTCTACCTAAAGCCAATCATACGTTGCCACTGAGGACTAATATCGTCGCCTCATATGTAAGTCAGTGCATCCACACTCTTCCACAGAACAGAACTGCTTCACGTTAGAATTAGGTGTGACGGTGGTACCTCGGCAGTTGAACTAGTAGTTCTAACAGTTTTATCATACTTCGGAAGGTAATGTTTTCCGAGCGTACACGCTACAGCCCAACCGACTTGACGGATTAACATATGAGGTGTCGTTGGATTCGTCTGAATTGTGAGAATGACATAGACTATATTTTTAAGCAGTATTTTGTTTTTTTATTGTAATAAAAAGAACGCTTTTACACTCACAGCCCCACACTAGGATTGCCTGTGTCATGGGTGCCATGGACACACACATAGACAAATACACAAACACCCAGACCCTGAAACAGAAATCTAAATTCATTATTTAGATATCTGTCTCGCCGAGGATCGAACCCGGGACCCTTTGCGCGTCAGACCGGTGTGGTGACAGCTTCGTCACGCTGGTCGTTTACATAAACTAGTTAAAATTTCATCGTACTTGCGCTAAGATATATACATAGCGGGGAATATTGACGCATAATTTGAATATTACTCTCTAAAGCCTAATTGTGCTTCATACCTACTTACCCTTACACGTTCCCTACAAGGGATTTCTACAAAACGAGACCTTGAAATGCTGTCAGACTGAATTGGAACCTTAAAATCTGGGTGGTAGGTGTAATTTCTTCTTGATAGAACCTTAGCAGGGCGGTAGGCTCTGAATAATGTAGATGTCTAGGCTTCAGGCTATGCGTAGGTCTTATAGAGAACGTTTCCATGATGTTACGGTAAATGATGTAAGTTCATTTTTTAGATTGAAATAACAAATAAAATTGTAGTGTTACTGCGCAATGCTCATGGAGATCTGTAATTAACCTCAGATTAGATTAGAATCCTACCTGAAGTTGAAACGCCTCGGAAAAGTACGCGCCCTTATCACACCTTTAAAGCAGCTGCAGCCCTGCAATTATAAGGTAGAAATAGGTCTAGCTGCCGTACCTCCTGAAATAAAAGTTAAAAAGTTTTCTTACTTAGTCCTCAGGATTAGTAACACAACTACCACCAATAGGTATAGTCTGTGCTAAACTGCTAGTCCGCTCTGAAGCTGCTGCGAGCAGGAGTAGTCATACAATTTGCTATGGCGACGTGATTCATTTCAACATTCAGAGCGGACTAGCAGTTTTACGCGGTCTATATCTGTGTTTACAAATACCTATGGGTGGCAGTTGCCACTTACCATCAGTACCCTTAGTATGAGTTTTTACGTTTTTATAAAAATGACTGTTTTTGTTTTTGTTGACCTTCCCATACATTTCTGATCAGTTCCGCAATCCGCTGGGGGCGCTGATTGGAAGTGTATGGGAAATACGTAAACAAATACAAAAACAAAAACAAATACATACTAAGGGTACAGGTGGGCTACACGTTCGTTCGCAACTTCATATTCATAAAAAATATCGCAAGAAACCTGTACTTTGATGATATTAGGTACCTTTTGGAATTGATAGAGAAACTCATAAATATCGTTAACACGTTAATGATAATTAAGGATATTTATATTTTTTATATATTTTCTATAGAATATAAAGTGTTACATATGTATTTAGTGCCGTGGACACAAACCCAATTTTCAGAGCTTCTCAAGGCCGATATCGAGCGAAGTTCTTTGTTTGTTTTTACAAAAACCCGCCAAAATGATCTAGAATAAATTGAATTGAAGTATCTATTGAAGTGGTACAATCCTTTGTGGTTCGACTAAAGTCTGCCAGACCTGTTTCTGCCTAATGACAGCAATGTTAAGCGCTGCTGTGTTCTGGTTTGAAGGGTGTGGTAAGAAAAATATATTTATCCGAGACGTTCTAACTTAGTTCTCATGGGTAGTAATGTATCTGTGACCAATCTTAGGTAGTATTCTAATCTTATCTGGATTTCTATACAGATGTCCATTGGTGGTTAAAATCACTTATCATCGAGTGGACTGCATGCTCGAGCTTGATTCACTTAATTTCACAAAAACTCAGTGCCAATGATGAAACTCAGTGATGCCAATTCGGTCTTACTAGATCAGATGGACTGCTTGCTTTCCTCCCTAAATTACATTAAACGCCCATAGGCAGTAATCACTTACTATTATGCGGACTGCATGCTTTTTAGTTTAACAAAGAAGTCCATAAACAGCAGTAACCACTTACAATCAGGTAAACTGCGTCATCAGGTGGACTGCATTGGTTCACAAAGCTTAGCCAGCAACCGTTCCGGATTTGCTCCGGCCAGGATTGCAGGCAGTATTGATTTCCCCTGAATGTGAGGCTAGGTCGTGCTGCACTAGTTCTTGTGGGAACTGTGTAGTTTTAACATTTTGTTTTACCGATCAGTATAAAATAACAGGATAGGATAGTATAGTGATGATCACTGATGCCCGTGACCCGTGTATAAGTTATCAAAATCACTAAAATGAATGAATTCATTAATTCATAAAACAAATGACGTACATACTTTCAGATGGACTGCATTCTTTCATACTTAAATTTCACAAAAGTAATAGGTGGTAGTGATCACTTACCATCAGAAGAACTGCATGTTCGTTTTTTACTTAAATTTCTTTAAAAATCTATGGACGGCAGTGACCACTTACCATCAGGTCCATAAGCAAAAGTAACCACTGACAATCAGGTAAACTGCGTCATCAGGTGGACTGCATTGGTTCACAAAACTTAACCAGCAACCGTTCCGGATTTGCTCCGGCCAGGATTGCAGGCAGTATTGATTGCCCCTGAATGTGAGGCTAGGTCGTGCTGCACTTGTCCCTGTAGTCTCGGGAATAGAATAGGGCTACGGTATCCCCTGCCTGACTGCATGTTTCGTACTTAAATTTCACAAAAAGTAATAGGTGGTAGTGATCACTTACCGTCAGATGGACTGCATGTTCTTCTTTTACTTAGATTTCGTATTGGTATCTCACTATGAACACATATATTACCTTAGGTTCAATGACCTGTTATTTTATCTTCTAATCTGATGTAATAGTTATTTGCAAATTATATCATAATATATTTATATTTAGTTGCAAGGTGTGAAAGAGATAGCGATAGTTCCTATTGACGTCATCGTTCCAAATGCGTAAACTATAGAGAGAAATCTATAAAATGTTGTAACAGAAAGGTATCAAAGCTCAAAATATATTGTTTTGTTATGCCATTTTTTTATAACATAGTAGCAGACGAGCATGCAGTCCATCTGATGGTAAGTGGCTACTGCCGCCCATGGACATCTGTAGTCAACCTCAGATAGGATTCGATATTTCTACCTGAGGTCGGCTTGATGCGCCGCTACCCCTGATGACTAAGCTGGAACGCCTCGGAAAAGTATGTCTCGCTTACCACACCCTTCAAACCAGAACACAGCAGCGCTTAGTGCTGTTATTAGGCAGAAATATGTGTGGCGCTGGTGGAGCCGGAGTCGAACCACAAAGAGTTCTACCACCTTCAAACATTGTATTGACAAATATTATTTTGTCTGCTAGAAACGATGTCTGAAGATATAAAATATAAATGCAATTCAAAGGTTGTCAATGGCTACCAAAAATCAAACAATAAAATCGGTTGACAAAAATTTCTGAATATATCGATTTGAATACAAATAAACTTTGTATTATTACTATTAAATAACATAACTAAATATTTCGAGGAAATTACCATTAAAAGTATCTGGCTTAATAATTAATGTGGGGATTTAAAACAACACTTATAAAAAAAATCGGTTGACAAAAATTCCTCATAATATCGATCTGAATACTAAAGAAACTATTATGTATTATTATTATATATCATTGCTAAATATTTTGATGAATATGTACCATAAAATATCTGGTTTAATATATAAAGTAGGGAAAAGCACTGAAACGTTTTTTGTATCGTAAACAGTAATAGAGAACATAAAAAAAAATTTGAATCGTTTGACAAGAATTCCACAAAATATAATAAAAAACCAAACTGCTAGTCCGCTCTGAAGTTGTTGCGAGCAGTAGTCATACAATTTGCTATGGCGACGCAATCCATTTATATATTCAGAGGGGACTAGCAGTTTGGCGCGGACTACTAACTATAAATATTTTTATGGTTCGTAAAAATATCTGGTTTAACATAAAATAGGGGTTTAAAACAACAATTTAGTAATTTTTTTTATACAAAACATCGTTCTCTAATTTTTTAATAAGTTTTTGTACATAGAAATCGTAAAAATACAATTAAATAAATATTGATTTAAAGTACAAAGGACTGCTTATTTCATTATTAAATTTCTACAATCTAATATTACACAGAAGGGATTTCAAAAAAGCCATTTTAAGTACAATAAACATAGTTATCAAAAACATAAACAAAATGTCAAATCCTGAAATGAGGCGAGTAATGCCGCGCGTAAAACCTAGACACTGTTACCAGGTTACAGATCTTTAGTCTAGCCCTGACCTGATTCCGAGTTCAGGCCGAACCAGGACACAGCCTTAGCTAGCTTTTACGCTGCACCTATTATTAGACTAAGCTATATTTTTGACTAATTTACTTACATCGATATATATATGATGCTAACATAAATTTGATTATATACTTTTTCGTCATCGCCAAACGATCGAAGCGTTCAGACAGAGACGGGTATATCGAGTTAGAGGGAGATGGGTGGGGGACTTTTGCGCATGCGTAGGTACGTGTCGCGATTGTAGCGGGTACAAGCGTGAGTTGTATGTGGGGTTGTGTCTGAAGATTTGATTCAGGAAGTCAATTTGGTGTATTATTTTGGTTATTCTGTTTAGTGTTTTGGTGTTTTAATTTCTTACTAAGTGTTAAGACGTCTATTTCGTGGATTGTGGTTTTATATGTGATGATACATTGTTTGTGGATTTTTAGAGAATTATTTTAATTTAATATAAATGAATACACAGGTAATACAGACATAAAATAAGCGTATATTAATACTTAAAGCATGTATTAATTAAAAATACGGTTTATAATACAATTGCATCTTAAATGTATAACGATTGAGTACTTGATTTAAAAATACATTTCCAACATTAAAAGAAAAGCTACAATTTAATACAAAAAACACAAAGCGTTTACATAGTGAGCGATAAGTCTTACGATTCGTCTCGGGATTGTATCACGGAAGCGCTACGGCGGGCCTACGCCGCGTCGGCGTAGAGCTACGCTCGTAGGCCTTGCAGTGGCTACGACGGCCCTCGCGTCGCCGCTACCGAAGTAGGACACCGTGTCAATATGTTACTATTTGTCAGTCACAAACAAAACATGGGGACCACCATGTAAGCCACGACACCAACCCATCACTGCCATTGATACTTTATGAAGCGCACAACAAAAATCGGATAATAACCCCTGACCTACTTTCCATGCAGCGCGCTGCAGCAAACAAAACGGTAACAGTGTTCAGGATTAGTTAAGGAGTGATGTGATAGCCGTGTTCATTAGCTGTAGAAGATCCGGATTATTTATTAGGTTAAAGTGCAATAATTAAAATTAATACGACTGATTCTATAAGTCTGACGAGTTGTCGGAGAGAAAAGGCTGAAATGGCTGGGAACAGAGAGAATTTGGAGGGTCAGTTGACACATGTGATCCAGCACCGAGCGCCGGTGACTGAGGCGCAGGTGAGCGTGCATCAGCTGCAAACTCCATCTGGAAGTGGGAAGCGTCATCAAATCATCATAGACATTAAGCAGGATATCGATATGGATGAGTTGTCTACACGCTCGCTGGCTGAGAGCGTGATGGAGACGCTTGGTGCAAGATCAGCGGCTGTCTACATCGACAACTCGCAAATACCAGGAGAGAACTCTGATATGGAGTCGCTAACTACTGTTAACGTGATAGTAGCGAATGATTTAACAGCTGCAGCGAGTCCTCAAGTGGAAGATGTGGACGCTGAGGAAGGCCAGCCAGTGGAAAGCACACTCCCTCGTGAAAGAACAGAGATGACAACGAATGAGACATCGACCTCTACTATATCAGTGACGACAGTAGCCACTACGACAGCGTCAGGTAATCGATTTGTTGTTGTTGTTGATTTGTTGTTTTGTGTTGTTTGCTTGTCATGATGTTAAATGGATTAGGTGAAGCAAGGCAAGTAGGAAATTTGTGATTTTTTTGGACAAGACATTCCATTTTAATCACCAATAACGGATTTTATATATATATTTTTACATACCTGTCTACACGTTACGTCAGGGGAATGAACTTTTCTAGAATTTATGTTTATTTAAAGTTTTGTGAGGTGTAATCAGGAAATGGGTAATATTGCGTCTAATAGTAAATAAACCCACCCATAGACATCAGTAATAATTCTGGGATTATTAAAATTACTCCTGAGGACTAAATTAGCACTCCTCGTGTCTGCCTTACCACTTCTTCCCAAAACACAAATACACACAAATATTTTTTCCTAACTAAAACTGACGCCATCTTGTTGTACCGCTGTCATAACATTCGATTATTATATTATTGAAACGCCTTATTTATATTCAATCTATCCAATGTTTTGTCTACCAAAGATCGACACTTGATTATTTCTGCATACTAGACAACGATACACATTCGTTTTAGGGGTTCAGAGTAAAATGTAAAAACCTTTATTTAATCAACGGAGAACAATGTTTGTAAGATGTTTAATGTGTGTGTAGAGTTGTATGTGTGTGTGGGGCATGTTTGTGTATCTTTGTATCTATGGGTGTGACCAATATTCACGTCGTTTCGTCACACGTCAGACCCGAATCAAGGGTTTTGATAAAGATGGGTACTGACAGGGTGCTTTCGTTTGTAATGAGAATTTGATTCGTTTTTGGGGTTCCGTACGCAAAGTAAAAACGGGACAGTGATACTAAGCCTGCGTTGTATGTTCGTCTGTCACAGGGCTCTTTTTTGAACCGTGATACATAGACATTTGAAGTGTTTACATAGTATGTAACTAACGCCGATAAAACAACAAATAGTAAATAAAAAAGTTAAAAATATAGGGGGTCGCCATATAACAAACCAGTATTTTTCGGTGTTTTTTGGTTTATCTACTGAACCATAATAGGGAGAACCTTTATCATATATTATGTATCTTTAGCTGATATCGTAACAAATATAAAAAATATAATATATATATATATGAAAATTTGGTGGTACAGAACCTTCTATGAGTGAGTTCGACTCGCGCTTGGCCAATTATTATTAATTAATACGTAATTTTACAGTTTTGATTTACGTGTACATTGATGAAGTAATCAAATAGATTTAAAATAGAACTAAAAGGAATATTGAAGGAAAACTTTCTTGAATTAGACAAATATTTGATTTATCAGAAATGTAAATTGCGCGTCATTATCTAACTGAAAATAATGTAATACATGTTAACAGTTTGTTATAAAAATAGAGTTCCTATCTTTAATATGAATATACTTGTAATTTGGTAGAATCCTTCGTGGTTCGACTCCGGCGGCAACACCGCCACACCTATTTTGGTTATAACAAAAGTATTAAGCGCTGCTGTGTTCTGGCTTGAAGGGTGCGGTAAGACATGCATATCCGAGGCATTCCAGCTTAGTCCTTAGTAGCTGTGACCGACTCTAGGTTGGAATCTAATCTTATCTGAGATTGATTCAAGATATCCATAGGCGGTACTTACCATCAGATGCACAACCTTCGCATTTACTCCGATAATAAAAAAGTATCAATAATGCATTTTGTAGGTACTAGAGCGTCGAAGGCTCTATTACACACCCCTCAGATCGTAACGGATATGACGTCAGGGCGAGCCTCCAGCCGTTATACTATTTCCGCTCGTCGTCTCAATACGTATCTATTTTAAGGGTGGGAATAGGGTTGCAACAACCTTTTATAATGTAGGAGTAGATGAGTATGCAATCCACCTGATGGTAAGTGGCTACTGCCACCCATGGATGTCTTATCAACTGCATCTGTTGCCGAGCTCAGGCAGGAATATTAAATCCTATCTGGGGTTGATTACAGATATCCATAGAGGCAGCCACTTACCATCTATTTGAACTGGTTACTAGTTACTGTTACTGTAGTTGGCTACAGATGTGTTACGACCGACCCCTGAGGACTAAGCTGGAACGTCTCGGATAAGTAGGTCACCCTTACCACACCCTTCAAACCAGTACCCTTACCATGAGTTTTTACGTTTTGACAAATATGACTGTTTTGGTATTTGTTTACGTATTTGCCCATACAAATTCCAATCAGCGCCCCTAGCGGCTTGTGTCAGAACTTGGATATAGAGTACCTTTTACTCGTGTCTGAAAAAACTATTTTTCTCGAAGACTAGATAAAAACAGAGACTGTCATAGATCGATGCGAGTGATGCCGCGGGTAAAGGTAGTTGTGTAGTATTGGGGGCTCGGCATGACGTCATATCCGCGAGGGGTGGAGGGGTGGTTGAATCAAATATAACATCCCTTTAAGTTAGAATTGAAAATATCAAGTTGTGTATGATTTGTCATATGATGAGGAATAAATGTTTATACGAATGCGAGATGCTGTTTTGTTTTGTATGATTGTATTATTATTTATTACATTTTACAGACCGTTATATAGATTCTATGGTGATTTAGTGATAATAATAGTAGTGATTAGTAATAATCGATCTGTCCAATTGGTAACCAAAGATCGAAAATTGTCCATTTCTAGTAAGCTGGTATTGTCAAATTTTAGTATTTAGTACGCAAATATTGGCTATATTCATTAATAATAGTAGGCGTTTGATATACGAGTATGTGTGCCGATTGGCAAGTTACGTCAAAAAAGAAAACATACCATATATATTTCTATACTAATATTATAAAGAGGAAAACTTTGTTTGTTTGTTTGATTGTAATGAATAGGCTCAAAAACTACTGGACCGATTTTAAAAATTCTTTCACCATTCGAAAGCTACATTATCCACGAGTAACATAGGCTATATTTTATCTATATATATAAAAGCGAAAAGATACTCACGTTCAAAACGTATTAATCAAGGTTTTGACTAAACTACTGAAGCTACAATCATGAAATTTGAAATATAGCTTCATTTTATAATGTAGATGCGCACTAAGAACGGATTTTTTGATATTCCACCGTTAAGGGGGTTAAATGGGGGTTGAAAGTTAGTATGAAAGTCCGTCAGTTTTAAAGCAAACTGGATAAAAATTGGTATTTAGCTTTCTAATTTTAAGTAATAAAAATCTAATCTAAGGGTTTTTCCAAAATCAACCCTAAAGGTGATTAAATAGGGGTAGACAGCTTATTTTAAATTTTGCCATTTTGAAAGCCAGCACTTTGAAAGTTATCCATTGCTTTACTGGTTAGATATAATGGATCTTTAGTTCTACCGTTTTTGAAAAATCAACCCCTATGTGGGTTAAATAAGGGTTGTAAGTTTGTATGGAATTCCTCCAGTTTTGATGTAAATTCAATGAAAATCGGTATTTGGGTTTTCGATTAAAAATAATTAAACACCTATTTCACCATTTTTCGAAAATCAACCCTTAAGTTGGTAAAATAAAGGTTGACAGCTTATTTTAAAATTTGCTAATTTGAAAGCTAGCGCTATGAAAGTAAGCCATTGCTCTACTGGTTAGATATAGTGGAACTTTAATTCTACTGTTTATGGAAAATCAACCCTTATGTGGGTTAAATAAGGGTTGTAAGTTTGTATGAAAATCCCCCAGTTTTGATCTTATCTCCATGAAAATCTGTATTTAGCTTTTCGGTAGAAAATAATTAAACAGCTATTTCATTGTTTTTGGAAAATCAACCCTTAAGTTCGATTAATAGGGAATAGAACTTTATTTTAAAATACGGTAATTTGGAAATAAGGATTGAAAAAATAGCATTTAGCTTTCTGGTTGGAAATAATAGAGCTTCTTTAACTCCGTTTATGGAAAATCTACCCTTAAGAAGGTAAAATAGGGGTGGAAACTTCGTTTAGAAGTCCGCAGCTTTAAGAGCAAAGTCTATGTAATTTAGTATTTTGCTTTCTGATTGAAAATAATAGAACACCTATTTCACCGCTTTTGAAAAATTAACCCTAAAGGACGTTTAATAGGGGATGGAACTTTATTTTATAATCCGTTAATTTGGAAGCAACCACTATGAAAAATTATCATTGTACTCAATGAATCTGAGTCACTGTTTTTTTTTTAAATCAACCCTTAAGATGGCTATAAAAGGGTGTATGCATTATGCCTTTCTGTTTATACATCTGTTTCAGCATTTTTAGCAACTCAACAATCAACCCCATTAGGTTCCTATATGTAAAGAAAGTTTCTTTAAAAACCGTTATTGAAGTTATACTTCCTTTGGCGTGTCTGGAAAAAGAACAGAGTGCAGAGAAGTTCAGTGTAGGGCGAAATTCCACGGGCCGTCGTAAATATATTTTAACATGGGAATGTATTGCGCGTGCTGAAGTGCAGAACAACAGTTTTTTAGGGTTTCTAAAGGAAAAAAACGGAACCCTATTACTAAGACTTCGCTGTCTGTCCGACTGTCCGTGTGTCACAGGGCTCTATCTCTGGAACCATAATAGATAGACATTTGAAATTCTTACAGAGGATGCATAACGGTGGCCGCTATAACAACAAATACTAAAAATAAACAAAAAGTTGAAAACAAAAAGGGGTCCCCATACAACAAACTGCTATTCGATATTTTTCCAACTAACTTTTGAACCGTTAGAGGTAGACAGTTAAAATTTTCACAATGTGTGTACTTTAATGGCTGCTGCAATAATTAATACTAGAAATTTAAAAAAAAATTGGTTGTACGTCTAGGAGCGGGTTTGACTTGCACTTGGCCAATTATTAGTAACGCGCAGACCCGCGGGCCACAAGGGAAAGTCGCGGGCCACACACCACCCGTGGGTGTCGGGTTGCCGACCGCTGGTGTTGAATATTAGCTTTCAGAAATTTGGTGATAAAGTATTTATTGATGCATATGTACATAGGAATGTTTTTGAAATTCTACTAAGAAGGTAAAAGAATTGTTATATGTATGTATACGGGAATCGAAGTTAGAAACGTGAAATTTCAGATAACGTCTATTCAGACAAATACACGACAACGTGGACGTGTGCAAATTTCACTACATTTTGGTATACTGATTAGGTACATCGCAACTACTTTGGACACACTGCGTGCCAACATTTTGTCTTGCCGTGGGGTATGGTTGTGGTTATGCGTGGATTAGTGATGGTGATGTGGTAGACACATAGACCTTGGATTATAATTTTGGGCTAGAACAGGGCTACAGTATCCCCTGCCTATCGTACGAGACTAAAGAGGAACATCTGGAGTTGCGGACGGCAAGAATGGGAGCTCTAACCGCCCAGCCAGAGACCCTGGAAAGAACCACTGTATGCAAGGCCCCATATAACATGGACAGTTCCTATGGAATAGTGTAAATAATAATTATGGTATCCTGCATGAGACTTATATTTTAAAGAAAGTTTCATTACAGTCCACTAATTAGAGTTTTACTGTATGTTTCTGAAGAAAGCTTGACCAATTTAGGTACACAGTGACGAAAAAAAAAGCTTTTATTAAATAAATAATAATGCTACTTTATCGTTAAAATTTTTAAAAGTACAAATTTACGATTACAGTTATTTGTATGTCATATCATATTTTTTAACGCGGGCGAAGCCGCGGGTTCTTCTAGTATTAAATATATTTGATAAATAGATTTTGAGGCGGTACAAAGTTGCCGGGTCAGCTAGTTTTTAAATTAAAAAAATTTTTTTTTATGAATGTCTGGTTGTATCGAACCTGGAACCTTTACGTGTTAGACTGGCAATCGCTTCGTTACAGGGATTGTGGGATTAAATACCCCAACAGTGGGATAGCGTGGACAAGCTCTACTACACAATCATACGCTTCAAGCAAATCTTTTGTGTCATATTGAATTTTAAACGCATTATTCTTCAGAATAATAGGAATAATGGACAATGAAAATGCAATAGGAAATTCTATTTGAAGAGATTTGTTATATTCATGCTGCTATTATATTGCAGACATTTTGTGATTTTTTCTTTATTATATCTTTTGCATTCATCTGCATGTTTTTTTTTAAATAACAGCTTTAATATTATAGGCATATAATAATTATTTTACGATAATACACTTTCTTAATATATATTCTCTAAATTTACACGCGAACTATATTTCTTTAAACTAAAACATACAGCATGATAGTAAGAGGCCACTGCCGCCCATGGACAGCTGTAATCAACCCCAGATAAGATTAGATTCCTACCTGAAGTCAGTCACAGACGCACTAGCCCTGAGGAACTAGCCCTAGCTGGAATGCCTCTAAAAAGTATGTCTACCTTACCATACCCTACAAAGCAGAACACAGCAGCGCTTAACACTGCTCTTATAACAGAAATAGGTGTGGCGGTGGTGCCGCCGGAGTCGAACAACACAGGGTACTACCACCTTTAAAGTGTTGTTAGATTTGTCCAAATGGTGGAAGTGACTATATTTTTGTATTTATAATAATATATATATTTGCCTAATCTAGTCTTGTTGATTTTAAAATATTGAGATATCAGCGATAATACTTCAATTAAAAATCCCACACCTTGCCATATGAATAAACACAAATGTAACACACAATTTTCAATCTAACACAATATCTGATTGAACCACGTAATTGGTACAAATCAGCGCGCCCTATCGATTGCTTTAATTAGAACTTGGTAGTTGCTGGTTACAATCAAATTAATTTCATTGTGATTTTCAATCGAAAACAAGGGAAATGGTAGCAATAAGTTGAATTGAACCCTCTGTGGTTCGGTAACACCACCGCCACTCCTATTTCTGTCATAACAGCAGTGTTAAACGCTGCAGTGTTCTGGGTTTTAGAGTGTAGTAATCTAAATATATATAACTCAAAGGTGACTGACTGACATAGTGATCTATCAACGCACAGCCCAAACCACTGGACGGATCGGGCTGAAATTTGGCATGCAGGTAGATTTTATGACGTAGGCATCCGCTAAGAAAGGATTTTGATCAATTCTACCCCCAAGGGGATAAAATAGGGGATGAAAATATTACTTTACTTCGTAACGCGAGCAAAGCCGCGGGCAAAAGCTCGTGTAGACATAATTTTCCGGGGCATTTCAGCTCAGTCCTCAGGAGTAGTGGCGCATCTGTGGCCGATTTCAGGTAGGAATCTAGTCTTATCTAGACTGGATTACATGTCCATGGGCGGCAGTAGCCACTTACCATCAGGTGTAGGTACTGTATGCTCGTCTGCTACTCGTACCAATATTATAAAAAAACCAAGTTTTTTTAGGATAGATACATTTTAACAATCCATCATACGTTTGGGCTGTATCTAAGTTGTGCCAAAGAATGAGAATAGGTACATACGCTCGAAAAACATTACCCTCCTTGTCTGTATGACTGTCTGTATGATTTTTCAAAGTGTTATGCGTATTAAAATTTAAATAACTAATATTGAAATAACATCGTTAACAACGCCGTTTAACAGCGAAAGAAAACACCATGAGAAAACCCACACGTCCCGAGTATCGTGGTGGACTATGGCCTAAAATCTCTCTCTGAGAGACCTGTGCCCAATGGATCCATAATTGGTTGATAACGACATATTGCCATCATTTAAAACCTTAAAATGTAGCTATCGTTTGGTTCAAGTCTAAAGTATGTCAAAGCATAGTGTATTCTTATTTCTGCGAATTATATTTAAAACGGGTCGATTTTGGTTCTACGTTTAGGTCTATAATTATATGTGGAACTGGAGTAGGTTAGCATTAAATATTTGTGACCAATAGTATACCAGTGCAGCGATAGCCTAGTGGTTAAGATCGGCCTCTTGATCAAATAGTCCGAGGTTCAAATCCAAACGCAGCTCTGATTTTTCAAAATTATTATAGAAATAGAAATTAATTATCACTTGCTTAAACGGTGAAGTAAAACATCGTGAGGAAACCTGCATACCTGAGAAATCTAAACAAGAGTGTTTAAAAGTATGTGAAGTCTACCAATACGCACTTGGCCAGCGCGGTAGACTATAGCTTAATCCTTCTTATTCTGAGAGAAGACAAGTGCCTAGCTGTGGGACAGTCATGAGTTGATGAAAAAGCATTGTGTCATATCTTTTCCTTTTTAATATCTGTATCTCCTTTTTTAGGTTGGTCTGTACGTAAAGGGTAAAAACGGAACCTTATTACTAAGCCTTCCGTGACTGTCCGTCTGTCATAGGCTTTATCTCTTGAACCGTAATAGATAGATACTTGAAATTTTTACAGAGTATGTTAAATGGTAACCACTTTGGCAACATATAGTAAATTTAAAAATAAAAGGTTTAAATATATGAGGGTGTGGACTTTAAATAAACTCCAGAAAGATCAGAAAAACTCGTTCTATTTGGAGTTTATTAAAGTGTCCATGGGCGGCATGGACCGTTTACTATTAGGTAGCATGCATGCTTGTTTGTTTCAACTTAAACAAATATGGTAGGATAGAAAAAATAAACATACATTGTAGGTAAAAAATAACTGGGTAAGTAAAAAGTCTCTATTACAAAGAGGTCGCTTAAGCTTTTGTGCTTAAGTGCATGCTATTAGTCATTATAATTGCGTAAACATTATTAATTACGTGTATTTAATGTCTGTTTACTTATTTCGAAGTATTACAGCGTAAACACGTTTACCGTTAACTAGTGCCATCTGTTGAGAAAAACACGCAACTCCCTGACACATATAAGAACCAGCTTCAACGGTACTCCTAAACAAACCTTTTGAAAGCTATGCGTAGATTGGTATTCATGCTTAATTGAAGCCAAGTAATTAAATCTAACCTTTATCTAAAGGTTAATAACAGTAAATAACGACATCTGGCGTCAGGAATCCTAACTAATAACTGTACTTGTTTATATTTCTGTTTATGGAAACGCTTACGTAGTTAATTATAGTATATAGAAGCTGTCGATAAAACAAATCAAGACAGATACACTCCAGTTAAGTGCGGTTATCTCTGACCTATATTCCTTGCAATCGAAAGCAAAACACAGTCTCGAGTTTGTCGCAAAAAGTGCATTACGGTTCCAACGCCATCTAGCGTCGAGTAGCGACATCTGTTTTTTCGCTAAGTCCCGTTGTTAAAACCGCTAGTGACACAGTTTCGCCAGCTGATGCGGTGTCGTAGTGGTGTGACGTCGCCACGTGGGAACCGTCGTCTATGTGTGTGTGTTCCGTTATAGCTTTAGACCTGTTTCTTTTACACATTCTCAGTTTAGGTCTTTGACTTATTTTTATACTGTCTGCTAAATAATTGAGTTACGGCACTTAATGATTCATATAAGAATATTATCTAACTGGAATTTTCAGATAATACTATTACTATATTATTATTTAGATTATATTGTTCATTTTAGGTGTTTGAATCATTTAAAAAAAAAAAACGTTTGTCGTAATAATCGAGTTACGGAACTTAATGATTCATTTAATTGATTCATTTAATAAATTAATAATATTATTCAATTGGAATGTTGACATATTTTTATTTTATTATTTACATTATGTTCACTTTGTGTCTTCAACTTATTTTTCATAAACATCTATCAGTTATCTAAATAGTTGAGTTACAGCACTTTATACGATTCATATACGTTTTTTTATATCTCATTCGGATTTTCATATATTTTTTATTTAGGTTTATTATATTTAGTCACTAATTATTATAAAATGTGTGTTCGTTTTTGTGTGTGTGTATTTTAGTGGGGTTGTGAGTGTAGAAAGCGTCTTTTTAAATTAAATATAAGTATACTAAAATTTTAAAATAATCCTTTACTTACCTATTAAAGAGTTCTGCGCCTAACTACAGTGCCTTCAAAGCCTAATCTATTGCTATCTATTGCTGGTTTATAAGTAACAGCAATGTTTACACTGACAGAAATAGGTGTGGCGGCGATGCCTCCGGAGTCGAACCACAAAGGGTTCAACCACCTTCAAAATAGTTACTAGCACTAAGTTAGGATACATCAATTCACACAATTAATGTAATTCGATTAAATTTTCTCATTTAAAATATTTAATCATGTTTTTTCCTTTCAGGTAAGTCGCATCAAGCCAGCAGATATACTTAATGGAGAAAGCGTAAGTAATTAACAAAATAATCGAATGAAAACAAAAAACCCAACTATTTACAAATATAGTCTATGTTACTTCTATTCAGACGAATCTATCGACATCTAAGGGAGACTTCATACTTTTCCGAGGTGTTCCAGCTTAGTCCTCAGGGGTAGCTCATCTGTGGCCGACCACAGGTATAAATCTAATCCTATCGGGGGTTGATTACAAGTGATCATGAGCGGCAGTAGCTACTTACTATCAGGTGGACTGCATGCTCCTATAATAAAAAAAAAAAGAAAAACCTCATATATTAAAATCCGGCAAGCCGTCTTCATGGCGCACCCAAAATATGTGACATACATATTCCGCAGTCTGTCAATAAAACTACCCCTCCGAAAAATCACCCTTTTTGCGATCAAAATAAAACTATACAAGGAAATACACAAACTTATCTACGTCAATACATAAAGACAATGTTTTGTCCCAATTTCAGAATAGGTAGACATTTTTTATCAATTTCTTGATAAGATATGCAAATCCGGACATCAACCCCTGAATAATCTTAGTGTGCCAAATTTTATCTGTCATGTGATTAGGCTTTCTTTTTATATGTAAATTACATGGGCGACCATAGTTCTCTGTGGCAACGTGTGATCGGCTTCAGGGGGGTTACTGCCATCTCTTAAAACAATATTATTTTAATCATACTTTTACTTTTTTTGCTGGAAACTTAACTTTTTAAGCAAAATATGACAATTTCCGTTGATTTTATACAATGGATAAGCGAAAAATTAATAAGGGTTTAAGTTTGTTCAACTGTGTATGACGGAATATTTTACTGTTTTAAGGAGGAAATAAAACTCTCCTGAACTATATTGGTTATTAAAAGATGGTGACCCCCTGGTAGAAACTGTTATGTAGAGTTGGTTACAGATGTTCATTGGTAGCGACCAATTACCATCAGGTGGACTGCATGGACGTTTCCTACTTCTATATTATGAAAAATATGTAAAAAAGTACGGTATTTTATTTAACATATTTTACAAATGAAGTTTTCTAAAACCAATTAATTATTTAAATCAATATACCTAACACATTTTAACCAAAATGTTCGTTAAAATTAAAATAAGTATTAGAAAAATGTTTTATTTTTAAATACTTAGATTTTTATTTATTTAATAACTTAATATTTAAAATAACATTGCGTAATGTATAAGTGAAAAATAAATTTAAATAAAAAGATCTTTAAATTCAATGAAAGAGAAAGTCAAATTAAGTTGAAATTACATTTTAAAGCAAAAACAGTTATATAAAAAAATTAGAAAATATAAAATTTTATAATAACAAAATAAAAGTTGAATCAGAAATCAAATAATAATTGGTGAAACGTTCTCGCAGACGGAGGGTTCCGTACGGCCAAATTTTCATTTTTTTATTTTTAGTATTTTTTATCACATTAGCCATAGGTTATGAAAATTTGAACTGTCTACCTATTACGGTTCCATTGATAAACACTAAAAAACTTCGAAAAATAGCGGTTTCTTGCATGGCCACCCTTATTTATTTTATTTTCAACCTATTTTTAGTATCTGTCGTTATAGCAGCCAGCAGTTCAAATTACAGTATTATATTAGTAGTACAAGTGTAAAAAATAAGTATCTAAATATTACGACTGAAGAGATATAGCCCTGTGACAGACGGACAGTACAGCGTAGGCTCAGTAATAGGGTTCTGTTTTTACCCTATGGTTACGGAACCCTAAAAATTAATTTGATGGTGTCCTAATTCCTATGTTTAAAATGTAGACAGCCACTAATGACTAATCATAACCGAACTACTTAACTTCAAGTACCTTTTATCATTAACTTTACTGTTAGATTAGGTAAGTTTAAAATTTTCTCGAAAGTTTTGAAGGCAACATGTTCTTGCGAAAATTGTGGAACATCAATACTATCTATTTTTTTTCATAATCTCCATCT
Organism: Epargyreus clarus; assembly: GCF_041222505.1. Classification (NCBI taxonomy): domain Eukaryota; kingdom Metazoa; phylum Arthropoda; class Insecta; order Lepidoptera; family Hesperiidae; genus Epargyreus; species Epargyreus clarus. Next base: position 4,399,492 of record NW_027332224.1, read on the forward strand.
CTTCATCCATCTGATTGGTATTGGCCACTGCTGTCCAAAGATATTTGTAACCACCCCAGATAAGATTAGATTCCTATCTTAGGTTGGCCACAGATTTGTTGCTATACTGAGGAATAACAACGCTTCGCTGCAGAGGACTAAGTTGAATATCTTCCTTATCACATCTTTGTAATCATAGCAGAGGTACACTGCTGTTATGAGGTTCAAATAGATGTGACGGTAGTGCCACCGAAGTAGAACTACCATAGGATTATAGCGGCCATAGCATTGCCACCTCGACTCAGTCTGGTTTATAAGGTCCTTCAAAATGGCCTAAGTTGAAGCCTCCTAGGCCTCACTACACTTGACACATAATTTAGTCCTCCATCCACTGACAACGTGGGCGCTATCGGTCATTGACCGAGATAGCCTTATCAATGTTATCAGACGAAATTAGGTTACCGTGTATCACAGTACGCCGTTAGTATGTGTCTTAGGCGAAATTCGTCAATCCATTATTGTCCCACTGCTGGGCACGGGTCTTTTTTACACGCTTTATATTAGCTTCACTTGTATGTTTGTCAGTGAGTAACTCCGTTTTTCAGTAGAAAGAGATCAACATACAACCTCATCTTACCCTGCATGTATGAAAGAAATAAATAGAATACCGAAAGCTTTTTAGATGATTTTATCGTAAAAGCGGGTTTTTTAGTTTTTTGAAGTTTATTTATTTATTAAAAGATGAGAAGAACATTGGTAACTTCTTTAGCGTTGAATCCGTAGGGAACAAAAGCCGTATACCTAATAATAATTATTACAATAATTAAAAACATTATAATAATTATTACCTAATATAATTATTACAGGAATAAGGTCATAGTACACAGCGCTGGTTAATGTGGAATTGAAGACTTCATAGAGCTTTAAAAATATAGCGATAGAACCCTATATGATTCAACTCTGACGGCTACCGCTATACCTATTTCTGCCTATTAACAGCAGTGTTAAGCGCTGCTGTGTTCTGGTTTGAAGGGTGTAAGGGACATACTTTGACGAGGTATTCCAGCTTAGTCCTCAGGGATAGCGGCGCATCTGTGGCCGACCTCAGGTGGGAATCCGGTCTTGTTTGGTTGATGGCAGCTCTATGGGCAGCAGTAGTTACTTAACATCAGATGGACTGCATGCTCGTCTGCTACTCCTATATTACATATCGATACCTTAATTCGCAAATCAGCCAACTCCACTTTTTATCAAAATGTTTTTCTTTATTTATTTTAATAGTAAATGGCGTTGAACGAAATAAAAAAATCTACATATTTCTCAGGCCTATGGAGTGTGGGTCCCTTGCGATGTTTTCTTTCGCCATTTTAACAAGTGATAATTAATTTCTAATACGCACATAACTTTGACAACTCTGAATTGTCTAGGATTTAAATTTCTGCCCTTCTGAATAACAGAGCGAACTTTCAACAATGCTTTTTATAAAATTACGATATATAACATTACAATATTAGAATTGCTTCTATTACTTCTACCATCTGGCACAAAAGCAGATGGTCCTTACCATAGAAGACAAACCCGTTTTTAAAATCCACGTGTTCATCTTGACCCCTCAAAACCTCCCCACTGGACCGAACACACTTCAATGGACTTTACATGTCCTGTCATTTCACAGGGACACAAAAGGGTTAATTTGCGAAGGGGTGACGCAAGACTTTAAATAGCGCGATCGATTTTTTTTAACTTTTAAAAATTATGTTCCTGTTTCTTTTGCGAGATTTTGTTAATTTAAAATAGTAATGAAATGTTTTTTTTATATAATAACAGACGATCATGCAGTCCACCTGATGGTAAGTGCCTACTGCCGCCTATGGACATCTGTAACCCCAGATAGGATTAGATATTCCTACCTGAGGTCGGCCACAGATGCGCCGCTACCCCTGAGGACTAAGCTGGAACGCCCTGGCAAAATATTTCTCCCTTACCACAGCAGCACTTAACGTTGCTGTTATGAGGCAGAAATACGGGCGGTAATTATTAGGCGGTTTTAGGCAGAAAGTCGCAAAAACAGTCAATAAAGACAGATATATTTCGCTGTTGTTACATTTAATTTTAGCTTGAATGTTTCATAGATGGACTAAATTATATATTATAACTAGCTGACCCGGCAACGGCTGACGTTTTGTTGCCATATAAATAAAAAATGTTAAGGGTGAACAACCCTTATCACTTAGGGGTATGAAAAATAGATAGTAGCCGATTCTCAGAGCTATTGAATATGCATATAAAATTTGGTGAAAATCGGTAAAGCAGTTTCGGAGGAGTACGGTAACTAACATTGTGACACGAGAATTTTATATACAAGATGCTTACTTATTATGAGTTAAATGAAATATTTGAATTTAAAAGTTATATTGTTACTTAATGGAAGAGAGAATTTACCTTGTTATAACTTTGAAATGTTAACAAGACTAAATTCCAAGTTATTTTTAGTTAAATCAGTGGATATTCAGGAAAATAATCTCCATAGTTTACGGGTTAATCCGTTTTACTGATGAAAGTCCATTTGCTGACTGAATTTGTTAAGGGAAAAAGGGTTTAAAAATTCCAAAAATAAGATATTTTGGTTTTCTTTATGTAGTTGCGTAGTTAGTTTATTTTTAATTATTAATGTAACATGTTTGCGCTGTTTTTTATAATAAAAATCATGGTTTAACCAAAGGCGGAGTCACTATACCGGTCTGACATGTAGAGGGTTCCAAATTCGATCCCTGGTGAAGCAGATATCGAAATTACTGATTTAAATTTCTGTTATAAGTACCAATGTGTGTGTTTATAGCACCCATGATACAGGGAATCCTAATGTGAAGTAGGTAGATTTTTTAGGATTTTTCTTATGTACTTACATTGATCATTACAATGATTTATTTTTATTAATGTAGATTAATATTACGATATTTTTGAAAAAGAGGTTACAATACTTATATTGAAAATATATTTGTGTGATTGCTCGTAATAGTAAGAACAGTTGGAATGTATGCTTTGAGCTTATTTAAAATTTATTCATGTAAACACTGTTTCTTATGTGGGTAATCCATTTAAATAAATAAATAAATTTATGTCCATATTTAAAAGCTTCCTATAAACTTAAATGAGTAAAAAGTAATGGTTATATGAACTGCGTTCATTACGTTAAGCTTTCCTTGTTTATTTATGGATATATATTGTGTATTATTTCTCTAATTAAATGTTTGCTATATTTAGATATTGTAATCAAAAATGTATGTTGACTTTACGTACGTAGGACAATGCATAGGGCTTGCGTAACTCATGACCTAATTATTTAATACTACAAGTATTTACATTTACTTGTCAAAATCTAATGCATCCTTTTTAATTGTTGTATTTATTACCAATTATTAGTAAGGTGATACATTTACGTGTCTAATTTTAGTATCATTTTTGTTAGAAAGTCTAATTTTAAGAGTTAAATTACGAAAACATTTCAGCTGATTATTTATTTGGCAAAATCTTGTCCATTCTTTATAATTTAGTTTATTATCATTATTTATTGATTAATTTAGATATTGACGCATCAGACTATGATTTTATTTTTGTTTTCGAAAGTTTTTGGCTGATATTTTAAGTTATATTAAGAAAAAAATTCGGCTGACTACTATACACGTTAAAACTTGCAAGGTAAAAGTAAATGTGGTGTTATGCCTAGATCAAGTGTTCAAATTAAATGTGGCCAGTACCTTCACAGTCCTGCGGAGTACCAAGCGCCAAACCATTCATTCGTTTTGCGCTTACAAAATTCAGTTTGTGTCGTAGAACGCGCGAGCGCGAACGTACGCGAAACTTTCAAATTTTGACAGCCGAAACTTCGCGCCGAAACTAACTTTTTTTTACATCGCTGTATACAGCCGCAAGTAACTGTGTGCATTCGGCCAGTGTGTTTCAATTGATTTTTTGGATTGTTACAAATGCATTGCGGTGCAAGTGAGTAATATGTATAAGTTAAGATTGTTCGTCCGTTGTGTCACTACGATTGGATTTATCAGTCATTTCGCAATTCACTATTCGACTAAACTTTTTGGTTCTAACATGTTAAATATGCAATTTTTTAAATGAATGATTTTTTTAATGAAAAGTGAATTCATTTTTTGAATAAATTCAGTTTTTCGATTCAAAAAATCTTAAGGCTACGCACTTAATTTTTTTTATAATTAACCCACCCGTATATTAATGACCTGTATAACAATTATCTATCACGAAACCTGCAGCTATCAAGGTCTTAGTTGCATGAGATCTAGTATTGCATTGTGGGAGCGAGGCGGCGATAGATTCGACCTTGTGTCAGACAGAGAGGTCCGATGTTGGGAAACTCTTGGGAAATATATTTTTCTCTTTCGGGAGCGAAGGGCATTTTTTCGTGTATTTGTTTTTGAGATAATTAGCGTTATCTAGCTTTGTTTGACATGTTTTTAGGTCGATGTTAAAGAGATTTGGTCGTCTTTAGTGATTTATTGTGTTAATATCTTTTATTCAGCCATAAAAAATAAAAATTAAAAATATATATTATGAGTAGCTTTTCTTCAAAAAATTTTAGGCGTTATTTTAGGCGTTGATAACTTCGAAAAATTGGCGAAATTTTTTTGTTTATTAAATATATTAATTGTTTCATTAATCATAATAATAATTTTGTTTATGAATAATTTAAGACGACGTATAAAAAAATTAGGAAATATTGTTTTCTTAAAATTGAAAATTTTCGTAATTATTTTTTAATGATAATTTAAATCGTTAAAGTGTCGTTGTGAAGAAATTTTAATGCTTCAATCATCTATAAATTTTAATTAAGAAAAAACTATTACCGAGAATCGAATCTGTGACCTTCTAATTTGCACAATCTCCTATAAGCCTACAGGCTATCGATTTGCAATATTATTACGGTTATAGCTATTAATCTTTTGTAATCAAAATAAGAAATAAAAGAAAGATAAAATCGTAACATATATTACAAAGTAAAAGATATGATCTGTTATTTAAGAGTATATAAAATATTTCATTAGAATAAAAATAAAACTACGACTTAATTTAAAATAATATTAACATGTTTTTACAATAGATATACTAGATGTAATTTGATTCATTTAAGAAAATTATGACTTATAATTGAACAAATATATAATTTTATTAGTAAGTCAACCATTTATTGTAGACTTACATTTATTTATGGCTTATTATATGCTATTTAATTTTAAACTAATCTAAACTAAATAACTATAGATTATCAACTATAAGGTATCATCATATTTTTAGTTTCCATGGGGCATGCATTTTTTAAATCTTTTGTAGAGGTCATTTACAATATATGTGTATAGAAATCGTGTGCAAAATATATTGTTTTGATCATTATTTCGAATATTTTTTTATAAGTGTGAATTTTTGGTTCAATTTGAATAATATAGTATTTTTAGATTCGATAAGTGACGCTTTTTTTTTGAACCGAACGTTCAAACAAAATTTCTTTATAAAATAAGTCAATATAAGTCACCTTATTACATTAGTTAACAGTAAAATAAGCCAAAAATGAGTAAGGACGAGTTTAAATGCTCAAAACGGATTTCGAAAACACGAGCATAAAACACAATGACTTCATTTTGCGTAAGATATTTCGCGATCGTAATTTTTCAAAGCCTCTTGCCTTTAAGATTACAAAATGTATGCGTAATAATATTTTATAACTAGCGGAATGGGTAATAAATTATAAATAAAAATAGATAAATTGATATAGAGACTAATTGATTTCTGAGGTAGATTTCGTCATAGTTCGACTTATTATGTATATTCGACTTATTATATATAGTCACCAGTGCCACACTTATTTTTGTTATAACAGTAGTGTTAAGCGCTGCTATGTTCTGGTTTTGTGGTAAGGGTGTGGTAAGGGAGACGTTATTAGAGTCATTCTAACTTATTCCTCAGGGGTAGCAACGTATCTGTGGGAACCTCATGTAGGACTGTAATCTTATCTGAGTTTGATTACAGATGCCCGTGGTAGTGACGTATGTCTGGTAGGTGGACTGCATATTTTAAAAATCTTTAACAATGTATTTTAGTTTCATTTCTCATTCTTAATTTAGAATTACTATTACCCTGTTGGACATAAGGTTTTTTAAAATGAGATCCACATTCGGCCAATGCTTTAGTAGAGTTCAGTTTTGTATTTTTTTCCAAAAAGTTCCTCCTGAATTATGTTTCTTCCAGATTTCTTTCTTTATTGTTTAATCATGCGATAGTTATTTCTAATACGCACATACCATCGACAAAACTACATGCGACTAGTACCCTGAAAGATTGAAATGGATACGCTATCGTTAGGCTAAGGGTTGATTATAATAATTATTAAACAATGGTCCATTCGTTAAAACTAACTTAATAATCCGAATGTCCTCGCAACACGCTATATCAAAGATTGGATATATGCATGATATCTAGACAATGTCCATTTTAACACGAAAACTTATAGTACTTTATTTTTGAAAAATTACCTCAAAAAGTCAAAATATGTAGTTGCTGAACAACACAATCTTTTTAGGATTTCTTATTATATACGTGATAACTTATAATAATTATTATTCATAATTATGTAGTGCGTTCTGGAGATAGCCTAATTTGAAATCCAGGCTTTCAATTCACGAATCCCAGTCCATACTTTAGATATTTTGAGATCGTACGTATAATGTACGCAGTGTAGAAGTATTTCGTTTCTTCTAATATATATTGGTAATTATTCTGTAATTGGTAAATTATGTATTAAATATATTTTGAATATCATTAAACTTCAACATCTTTTGAGCGTTGACCACCAAGCTTGGCATATCTAAATATTATTTCATGGAGAAAGTTTTTACGCAAATCTATTTACACTAGACAAATAACCTCTTGCTTAACTTTTTATCTAAACCCACGTGAACAAAATCGCGCGCAATAGTTTTTTACAAAAAAAAAAAAACAATCTAAAAGTTTATATCTCATAAAGCTTCTAACAAGTCCGTAAGAGTAATCAAAGACATCATTTAATAGATAATAATCTGTCCTTATCGCTTGCTCAAACTATAATGTAATTAAATTAATTTGCAAAAGAAACGATACTAATGACGATTATCGATTTGTATCATTCGTTTCTCTTTTTGCATTCGTTTTTTTACAATTCGTTTGGTATCGAAACGATCTACCTTTCACATTTAATCTCTTGTTATTGTGGTTATTGTATCTATATGGGCATCTCAGGTGCACCTCTGTGCACGGTTTCATATTAAAAAAAAGAATTTGTTCGAAATTTAAAAATAATTGCATTTTACCTTTTTGGCTTTGAAACTTTTGTGGAGAGATAGATAATTTACTGGGGATGAAACAGATGACTATAATGACGATATAATTATATCTAAAATGCACATGCTTCTCGTAGCAAATATCTTTTAAAAAATGAAGTATTAATTTTAAAATTTTATGACATATTTTTTTACTTCTGCACTTTTTATGATAAAAGAAGTGTACCAGTCTGCACTAAGACAGTGTGGTAGTAAGCCTAATATTTGCCCAGTAGTAGGTTATATAAAGACCTGATGTATTGTCAAAAATACTATTTGAAGATTTTTTTAAATATACTATTTACGTTTCATTTTACGGACACATACGAAACTTTACGCCTTTAACAGTAAAATAAAAGAAAAGTCCACAATTCCTATTATTCTAGTCAGAAATACCTAGCCCTTTCAATTTCGTGTCAGCTGGAACATCGGGAAATAACCCCACCGTTTTAATTAACGACGTGGCCTATATTTAAAGTTGGTTTCATACAAATGCTTTCAGCTTAAACTCTACTTGCTAATGACGTCATTTATTAAAAATAATTTGACGTTTAGTTGCAAGTATGTGAAAAGATTAAGTTTTTTGTAAGATGCAGTAAAAGAGCGTGCAGTTCATCTGATGGTAATGCTGCCGTATGGACAGTGACCAACTCCATACAGAACAGGGATCGTTCTACTCTAAGGTAATTGAACATTGAACATTGCCTTACCATTCCTGAGGAATAAGATGGTTCCTTTTGTAAGTTAGCCTAAGGATGTTAGTCATTTTCGAGATTTAGGACATAATTTTGTATATGAACTTAAAGCACATGACACAAACACCTAGAGCTAAAAATAACTTATTTTTTATGTCATTGTCTTGCCCAGAATCGAAACTGGAACCCACTAATAAGTCGGTGTGTAGTCTATGAATTGTTATCGAGCAAAAATAGGCGTGGCAGCGACGTCACCACCGTTAAATTGTAAAAAGTTTAAGCATTGAAATTTTATTTATTCGTTCATTTAAAAATTTAAAACTTTACTTTTAAAAATCCGCGAATAACCAAAATGTATCAAAAGGAAAGTAAACAGACGAGAAAGAAGTGAAAGTGAATCGGAAATCTGTAAGGCTTTAGTGAATCATATCTTGTCAATTTTTGGGCAACTTTTTGTTACTCGCTTTTCATTTTTAACTCTCGACCTTTAGTATTGTTCCACTGCTGGGCTTGAAAGAGAAAGATATTAGTTAGCTTCTCAGCTTAGGAAGGCTTCGAATTCTCGACATTCACTTATGGTTTTCCAATGTTATGCGTGTGTTAGAAATAATATGATTGGTTAAGGAAAACATCATGATAAAGCTTACATTTTTGAATGTTTGTTCAATAAAGGTTTTTAAAGGTGTGTGAAGTCCTACTAATTCGCACTTGGCTAGCGTGGTGGACTATGACCTAACCTGTAAAACGACGACCGTACCAAATAATGAGTCGAAAAATGTTAAAAAATAAGGCTGAGTTTTCTCTAACATTTATGAAAGGACCGAGGTATACACTAAACCATGGTGGTAGACAATGTCTTAACCCCTTTGTAAGGATTAATTAATTAGTAGGACAGGCTTCAGAGAAATAGTGTAAGAAATACACCTAAGTTTTCCTTAATATTTTCATTGTGTTGTACAAATTTACCCACACTGGGTCAATATGGGTAACTGGGTAGGCTACAAACCATTCAGAGGATACAGCCAGTAAGGCTAACTCACTTTCAACTGCCGAAATAAAGAGTGACCTTCAAAAACGAAAGTGAAAGCAGCGCTACGAAACTGAATTTCTTTCAATACTCATTTGTGAACACTTTATATTGGGTCTCCTTGTGCTGCTGTGGACGCTATGAGGCTTTCGTTTTATGTTATTTTATTATTATCAGCATTTAATAAGCCATATGCTTTAAATGTTCTTTTGTTAGGATGGAAGGATTTCAATGCTGGCTGACTGACACAAGACTATATTAGTCCTCAGAAGTGGCAAATCATTTATTTTACTTCAGGTACAACCCTTTTCTATATAGAGTTGGTATAGTCCGCGTAAAACTGCTAGTCCGCTCTGAATATAGAAATGAATCGCGTCGCCGTAGCAAATTGTATTACACCTGCTCGCAACATAACATATGTCAAATTTTAATAGTGACGTTACCATCAGATGGACTGCAAGCTCGTTTGGTACTTACAAAAATATGCTTAAAAGTAAATAATAATAGTTTTCTTAACATCCGGTTGCTTTTAGCATATCTCGTATAATGTGTAATAATAATTATGACATCGATCACTGCTCTCGCCAGCTTTCACGTGAGATTTTGGCAGTCCAACTTTCACTCAACGACGCTGGTGTAAGTGAGAGGATGGCGCGGGAGCGGTCACTCTTGTGTTTGGTGGTGATTTTCCATCAGACTTGTGTTATGTCCAATAATGTTATTTTCCTTTAGGTGGTCGGTCTTATCGATAGGTTTAGGTATACAATGTTGGATAATAATTTATTTGATAGTTATATACTTTTGGGATATAAAAGACAGAGTTAATGTTAGTACCATCTACCAATCAACCTCCAGGCTAAGTAGGAAACTTGGAAGGCGGTGTTTACATGTTTAATTAAATTAGGGCACGATTCGGTTAACATGATGTCATCTTTTGTTTTTATTTGAACTTTTTAGGCTATTATTATAAGGCTATTATTATATATGTCATATGATGTAGAGTCAAACTATTTACTATGCAGTTTCACAATTGAACAAGATATTAATGTTCTTTTCGATAATTTTGGGTGTAAAAATATTTATACCAAATCTTACGCTTATATAATTGAAACATAATTAACAAACATGGAATAACAAATCATATAATTGGAATATCATCATTAACTATTGACTTACGAATGAAAATCATCACTCCCACACTGATTACTACAATTGTAACCAAGGCGTATACATACAGTCACATAACCCACACTCGCTACCTCTTATAACTTGGGGCTCCTCTATTGCAGCTGTGTGCGTAACGTAATCTTGCGTAACTGTCGCCTGCGCTGCGCACGCGCACGAATACTGATTCGTGTTTCGGCGAATTGTGCTGTAATTTTGTAATTTTAATTTTAACTTTGGAATTTTTGGTTTCGTTTTGGGGTTTCGGGTGTGTTCAATCGGTGCATTGTTGTTTGAATTGTACTTTTTTTGTTTGTTATGATTTTTCTTTTGTTAAAAGTTGAGGAATATTTTTTAAAATTGAACAAATGGGGACATCATAAATAATTATTATTAATAATGAGGAATAGTTACGTCATTTTATATTGGCGATATTTTATAAGCATTGAAAGCATAATAAGTTTATTAACTTTTAAAAAAGGAGGTAGAAAATGTACAGTTTCATAAAATTTAAGAAAGCTGACGAATAATGCGTGTAAAAACTGCAATTCTGCATTTTTAAACGTCTTTAAAATTAATGACCTTGAAATTTTATTCGCGATTTTTAATCTTTTCTATAGTAATATTTTAAGTGAAGAATACGAAGAAGAAATCTTAAACAAAAAACAATTTAAACATTAAAAAAAAATTACACCAAAAATATATTTTTTTTGGAAATTCTCTAAATTTGTTATATCGAACTGGGCGTTGTATACAAAATTAATGAAATAATTTTAAAAATTTCAATTGAGTTTACTCAAATATCAAGAACTGTGAACCCTATACTAATTTAGTAGTGAATTAATGAATCATTCGCCTACACGTCGTAACATGACGCGAGAAGCACTGACTTAACCGTTTATAGTCTAAGTAATGAGCTTATACGATTTTATATACAACTAGTAGTAGTAGGCCCGAGCATTGATACTCCTGAGGTGAGTTCGGATGTTTTAGTCAAACACACCCTTCAAACTATCTACATAGAACTACCTTTTTATTTAGTGATAGAACACAGCAGCGCTACACTGCTGTTATAAGGCAGAAGTAGAAGTGGTAATGCCAAACCGTTCAATAAGCGAAATGTTCTTCATTTGAATATAATTAATATGAATTTTATTAAAATTTAAAATTCATTGAAATTTAAAAATAAAGATTATTAAATTTTTAAATCAATTAAGATTTTAAATGAAACAAATTTTAAAAATACCTAAATTAATTTTCAATTTCAAAATTAATTCACTATATTAGTTGAACTTAAAATATATTATTTTAACATTCTGTGCAAATGTAAAATACTGCTACATCAACTATTTATTGGATATAAATAGCAAGAAAAAATATAAAACATAGCTGTACAACTATAATTTGGTTCATAAAACCATAAATAATTTGAGTACAAAGGATCATAGTTATATTACATGGTAAATTACTAGTAGGTATCTGTACTTATGAACCATTCGTCAACATAGTAACATGATGCCACTGACTAGACATGATGATGATAACTGACTAGTGCGTTTATTCTAGTGATGGGCTTATATTCTATACACATATCTCTATCGCTGCTGTGTTCTGGTTTGAAGGGTGTGGTAAGGGAGCCATGCTTTTCCAAGGCGTTCCAGCTTAGTTCTCAGAGGTAGCGGGGCATCTGTAGCCGATCTCAGGTAGGAATTTAATCCTGTCTGGTTGATTACAGATGTCCATGGGCGGCAGTAGCCACTTACCATCAGGTGGACTGCACGCTCGTCTGCTACTCCTATGTTATAAAAAATATGCATTAACACACTGATACCGACCAACGCGTTTATTCTAGTGATGTGCTTATATTTTATACAACACTTTAAACGTCACTTCATTTGTTTCTTTTAAATAAAGAATGGCATTTTTACCTCACTTATATGTATTAGTGGCAAGCTTTTAAGCTTCATCCCCTATTCAGTTGAGTAAAAAAATAAATAATGATATTTTCGATTCACTTTCAAGATTGTGAAATAAGCTTTCAAATCTCAACAGAAATACCTTACTAGAGCGCGAGCAATAGGTACTATACGAAAACCTTTGTTTTATAGAAAATATATATTCCCAAGTTATGGTTATTGCTAAACTTGTACTCTTTAAAAGTATTGTTAAAACATTATATCCATATGCTCATGTATATTTTATACAAGCAGATCAGAATTCATATTAAAATATTAGACTAAATATTGAGAAATTGTGAATTATTATATTGAGATTGGGTGGGAGGTTGAAATTTTAGAAATACTTATAAATATTTTACGCGAAAAATCCTAAACAATACAAAAATGGATTAATTTGAATTAGGAAAATAACAAAATTATCCAAATAAATTTTCATAAGAAATATATATTTCAACCCCTTTATATATTGTAATATGTTGTTATACAAGAAATCCATACATCTATAACAGATATATTTTTAATATAGGAAGCAATGACCAATGACCCCATTATTCTGCCAAGAAAACTGTCCCTTGCATATAGGCCATTCAGGGTATTGTCGTTGCTAAAACAAGCTAGGCTATTCATTTCCGTTGACTTACATATGAGGGAATACTTAGTCCTCAGTGGCAACGCATGTGATCTTCAGGTTGAACCTGCTCTATATGGAGATGGTTACAGATGTCCATACCTTGACCACTATTTGCTACTTAAATTTAAAAAAAAAAACTATTTTTCTATCTACAAAATACGTAAATTTGTAGCAGTTTTCGATATCTTATATATAAAATTCTCGTGTCACAATGTTAGTTACCGTACTCCTCCGAAACGGCTTTATCGATTTTCACCAACTTTTATATGCATATTCAGTAGGTCTGAGAACATAGCTACATCTATTTTTCATACCCCTAAGTGATAAGGGTTGTTCACCCTTAAAATTAATTTATTTATATGGAAACAAAACGTTTGTCGGGTCAGCTAGTATATAATATAAATGTACACTAAATGGCGTAAACAAACATACAATTGAATGAAACCCATAAATATTAAGTGTGGGTTTACATAAGATATATTTAACTAATCTAGAATGCCTTTAGGAATATGTGATTACTCTGTCAATGCTTAGAGCTTCAGAACTTTACACTGACTAAATTGAAACGCTTCAAGCTTCTTACTTTATCCTTACACCTCAACACTGCGAATTTAGTATCTCTACAATATAAAAAGTAAATTTCGTCATGAACTAACTGAAAAGTCTTTAAAACGACTTACACGCTTATATCTCTTCATACTAATAGTTTGAAAGTCTGAAATTCATTAAGCTCGTGCTTATTCACGCTTATACTCATGACTTATGACTTATAGACTTAAAACCAGCATACGCAATGCAACAGACGACATAATCAAAGAAGGAACAAAGAACGAACCTACATAGCGCATCAAAGTGAATGACATAACACAAAACGCTGTATATAACGCCATACATAGAAATAAAAGTAGTGTTTTAGCTTGGGACACCTCACTGGCCATGCGGGATCGATTCAGAGCATGCGCACTGAACAAGCGCTCCCAACCCTCCCCTCCACTCGGCCGTACCCCCACTGCAACTGCACTCAGTGCACGCCGGATCGCGGTTAAAAAAACTCCAAAAATAAAACGCTGTGCGTCGAATATCTAAAATGACCGCACGCCCGGATTCCAATCGCGCGATCTTCTAAGCATACCCAACGCGAATGACTAAAAACTATGAAGAGGAAAAAACGGGAATCGGGACTCAACTCAGTTAAACCACAACACCGGATACTTACCGACATTATTTGAGATACATTTAATCACAGTTTAAACCAAATTTATACGCAATATAATCACAAATCTTAATAGTTCAATCACACTAGATCACGTATCCCAAGCCCAAACCTTGTAAACGAAATTTTAGACTGATGTTAAAATCCGAATAAGTAGCTGACAAATTAATAAACGTTACAAATTATAGTATTTACATTAGTTGACCATTTGAGAAAGTTTATATATAGATTATTTATACGTAAGTAAGTGATAAATGCAATATAGTAACCGGGGATCAGTGTAGCCTTAAAATTTTTTACGGACGAACGATTTTGACATTTATAAGTGTAGTGTTTGGTTTGTAAGACATGGATCAGTGATACCTGGTCCGGGAGGGCCACCATGCTCAACATGTTCGATATGTGGAACTCTGTAAGCAGCAAGTTGGAAGCGCAGAGCAACCAACAGAGCCAGCAGCCACACACTTCAGGTGGGAGCATTAAAGGTAATTTCAATTATTAAGGGAATAAGATAAAAAATAGCGCGGATACAGTCCATGTAAGTCGTGGACATCTGTGATCATAGGAGGCTGTTGTTGAGGACTTGCCACGTGTTTTTCAACCTATTTTCGAAAGTAGATCATAGTGTTGTAAGCGAAATAAGGTGTGGCTATGGTGAAGTGAATACACGAAAAAGCAGTGGAAGTGTATTTTCAAAAATTATGAAAATTAGAGAAATAATAATCGTAAGATTAGATTAACTATTGCGTAGATGTTAAAAAAAATAGTTACGAAATATCTCGATTTAGACGAGCAGTAAAAGTTAGTAATTTTTCAAAAAATATGCAAAATCGCAAAACAAAAATCTTACTCTCAAAATAAGGCCTGGATAGATTTTAATGAAAAATAGACATGAAATCTTTCTATTAATCAAAATTTCAAATGAATCTTATTAAAATGAATTAATTTATTTGAGTGCTACGATGTCAGAGCGACAGACAAATGCTTCTTATAATATAGAATGGTAAATTTACTTATAAACAGAAATGAAGAAAGTTTTAATTATTATGTTAATTTAAATATTTAGTACAGAGTTAAATATTTTTAAAGATTTTGTTTAAAACAAGGCTTAGTCAAAGAATACCTTCAAAAACATATTGTAAAAATTTTCAAGATCTTCTTACAAATAATTCTAAAATTGCTATTTACTTTATTAAATTAATAACGTTAAATAAATTTATCTGAAATTAATGATATTGCCTAAATTTATTTTGGCGAATACAGCAACACTTAAAACGATTTAATCTATACATTTCATATAACTTAATACAAATACTTTCACATCATGAAAACAGTTTTCACAACTTCTACAAGTCATAAATAACGTACTTTATTCTTTTCTAAACATCTACAAGAATTCTAAAACCTAAAATTAAATGTCCCTCGCCGTCTCAGAATGAAATAAAATGTAAATTCCTATTCAACGGAACACAATCTGACATTTCTTTTAAATCTCACGCGGAAGGCATTCACAGTCACAGATAAAATATTGCGTGAGCGAAATCTCATAAAAATCATTTCTAGAAAGTCCGCCCAAACTTCCTTTCCGGTATTAATACGTATACATAATTGTTTCTCATTTATAGTTACGCAAGAGTTACACGCCAAAGAAAGTGGCCAATTAAAATTCGGTAACTGGGCATGCATCTATCTCTTTTATGAATAAAATGACGCAACGCTGCTTAAAATGTAAAGATGTGTTGTTTTTAGAATACGGATTTAATTAAGAGAAATGTAAATGACTTTAATTTTGCTTATAACTTTCGAAAGGATGGTAAAGTTGCAAAAACAAAACGTGAAAAAAACCAAAACTTTATGTAAAAGGATTGTAAAATTTTAAAGGTAATTAATATGCAATATCAAAACGCGACTTTCGCGCGTAAATGTCATTCATTTCACGAGCCGAAATTCGCGGTACATTTTAATCTGTAATTGACATTTCGAACGCACTTTCTTCGGCGCGATATTTAAAACTTGTTCAGCCAGCAACTTAGGTCGCATTTATATTTATAAAAAAGTATATATTCGTATGAACACGTTATAAAACCAATCGTGTGGAAGTACTTTCACACACAATAGATTGCACATGATGATCGGAACATTTTATTATTGATATAAAACGACTAACATATTTATTACAGGCAGAAATACTTTGTATCCAGCTTTTTTCTAGTATCTAGTTTAAAAAAACGTGATATTAAATGGGACGAATTCTATAATAGATTCGTTGCCTTTGGAGTCTAAGTTGATCCCATATAAGTAAGAGTATTACTACACTGTTGAAACCAGTACGCAGCGCTACATTGTTGCTATAAGGCAGAAATGCTTGATGCCATGGCAGACAAACTACAAAGAAGATTCTAGAATCTTTATAGATTTAACTTTATATCACAGATAAATAATTTTATTTCAAAAAAGTATCTCTATTTGTAATATCAATTGCTGTGATAATCTATCCGTCTTTCTGTCTATTTACAAATAATATTTTCGAAATAATCTATCTTCATATTATCATTTGTAATTCCTAAAATTAAGCTCATTCGAAGCTTAATTTTTGCATCATACTTCATAAAGCCAAAAACCTGAGAAAATTTGAAAATACTAAAATGGCGTCTATTTTAATATCTTTCGGGTTAAATAGATGGTTACATAGAATTAACCCTATTTTTAATTTGACTAATAAACTTATCCTGAAAAGCCTGCATCGATTTTAACATTATTTTCACTTAAAGATGAATTCCAAGGACTTTACAGATTAAAAACTTCTATCTATCTAATTTATCTTTATATATATATTTCTTATGTGCGTGTGTATGTCACTGAACTCCTCCTAATCGACTGGACTGATTTTGATGAAATTTGTTGTGTGTGTTCAAGGGGACTTGAGAATGGTTTAGATTCACAATTTAGTCTGTGGGAAAAGGTTTTTTAATTAATTTTTAATTCGTAAGTAGTTATAGAATCGGAAACTATGCATTTGATCAAGTGATGATCTTTAACAAAGTTGTTGTCCAAGAGGCCACGAGGGTTTGGGAGTTGGTAATACCAATTATTGACAAATGGCACCACTGTCATTCCAATGCAGGTACAAATTTTCCGTTTTATGTATGTCATGTTATTTCTATAAGATGCGGGCGAAGCCGCGGGCACCACTAGTACTCTAATAAAAAGAGCGTGAACGCGAGCGTCACCGCGAGCGGCATAAGAATTACGATGCAGCATTTTGCATGCCACAACCGCTACCAAATCTGGTTTCTTTTCACGTACTCGTTGCGTAACTATAAGGTGGAATAACAGAACTGGTTTGATATTAACAGTTTTATTATTCGTGAATGGAAACTGGAACGGTCCTTTGCCCCTCGTTTGCGAAATTAAAAAGTTTGTTTGTTGTCTATTGCCGTTTCGCGGTATGTTGGGAGAAATAATTATTTGTGTGGAATTCTTAGGGGCTAACGGGAATAAATTTGAATGTTCTTTATTTAAATTTAAATTTCGTTTTACGCAATATTATTTTGTAATAATATTAAGCTTACGAGTATATATAAAATTCTCGTGTCACAATGTTAGTTACCGTACTCCTCCGAAACGGGTTTACAGATTTTCACCAAATTTTATATGCATATTCAGTAGGTCTGAGAATCGGCTACTATCTATTTTTCATAAGTGATAAGGGTTGTTCACCCTTAACATTTTTTATTTATATGACACAACGTTTGCCAGCCAATAGTATTTTTATGAAGGAATGAGTTGTTTATACAATAGGAGTAGCAGACGAGCTAGCAATCCACCGGATGGTAAGTAGCTACTGCCGCCCATGGACATCTATAGTCAACCTCAGATAAGATTAGAATTCCACCAAAGCTCGGCCATAGATGCTTTGCAACCCAAGAGGAATAAGAAACGCCTCCGATAAGTATGTCTCCCTTACCACACCCTTCAAACCAGAACACAGCAACGCTTAACACTGCTGTTATAAGGCAGAAATAGGTCTAACGGCGATGCTTTTGGAGTTGAACGACTAAAGGTTTTACCAACTATACTTATTAAACAAATATTAAGGAAAATCCATAATTAATGCAATTTCGACACAGCAAAGCAAACTGGTAAGCATTAAAGTGTATTGTACCGAATCATATCCAGTTGAGGCAGTCTGGAGTTATGAGGGTGTGACAATCAATGTTTAAAACATTTATAGTCCGCGCCAAACTGCTAGTCCGATCTGAATATAGAAATGAGTCGCGTCGAATAGCAAATTGTAGATATTAGCGGGACGAAGACAGTGCGGGACCCCCCGGCACCCGTCCGCTGCCCACTCTCTCTAGCAGCTTGGCGCGGACTATACCACCATTGCTAAGTATTTGGTGGTAGATTGTTCGACTCCAGCAACTTTTTTTTTTTTTTTTTTTGGCGCCCAGATGTATGTGGAAAAAGGGCTGACCCTCTACGGAGAGGGAGGAGGAAAAAATGCATCCAAGCACTTACAGGCCGCGACGGCCGGTGCCTGCGTCGTGTGGGGCTGAATGAAAGGTCCTCCTGAAGGGAGGACCATCCCACTAAAAACTCCTTTAAAGGCATTCGTCCTAGGGGACTCTCGTTGTGGAGCGAGAGGCGCTAGCGGCGCTCCCTAGAGAGCGACCGCTGGATAGATGACACTGAAGGTGTCAACGTATCATGAATAAGACTAGAATCGTCGGGAAGACGATTCTCTATGGAGAGTTGTTCGCCCCTGTGGGCGGCCAGAAGATTCTCCACATCCGTGGAGGGTTTGTTAGGAGCGTCGGTCAAGATATTTCTTGGCCGACGGCAGTTGTAACGGGTAGGAATAGGGGCAGCATTGTCCGCTGCACCCTTGATTAATGGGTTGGAATGATTTTCTGAGCGGTCGAAGAACGCTTCAGAGAATTGTCTGAGGACTTGTTGTATTGGAGCGAGCTCCAGGTCGCGGTGAAGGTCAGCGTTCCTGACATACCAGGGGGCATTAAGTGCCCGACGACAAAAAAGATTTTGTATAACCTGGAGTTTGTCTAGGATGGTGGGATTCGCGTGAGCGAAGACTGGAGAGGCGTATGTTAACACCGGTCGAATGCAAACCTTATACAGCGTTCGCTCATTCCTGGCAGACAACTTGCTGTGTCTACCAATCATGGCGTTGAGGCGGCTCATGTAAGAGCGGGCGGTATGGGTGACCTTAGAGACGTGGGGTCTAAAGGTGAGGCCCGGGTCAAGGGTAACTAACTCCAGCAACGCCACTATTTCTGTTATAACAGTGTTAAGCACTGCTGCGTTCTGGTTTGAAGGGTGTTAAGAAGATATACTTTTCCGAGGCGTTTTAGCGTAGAAATAACCGCTATTATTTCTGCCGAATAACAGTAGTGTTAAGCGTTGCTGTGTTCTGATTTGAAGGGTGCGGTAAGGGAGACATACTTTTCTGAGGCATGCCAGCTTAGTCTGCAGGGATAGCGGCGCATCTGTGGCCGACCTCATGTGGGAATCTGATCTTTCTCATCTGGTGTTGATTACAGATGTCCATGGGCAGCAGTAGCCTCTTACCATCAGGTGGATGGCATGCTCGCTTGCTACTCCTATACTATAAAAAAACTACTTATAAAGATTTAAAAACAACATTAGTTGCATTTCTAACGAAGTAGGTAACAATATTTCGAATTTTAAGTAAATATTAAATGCTGATATAACATTTCGTAGATAAATACGTACAATGTACAGTCAGCATCAAAAGTATAATATATGAGCAAGTTAAGATTCAAAAAATACCTAAAAACATACACGTTCATAAATAGCTGAATACGCCTAGCATCATAATTAGATGAACATCGTAAAGTGGCAAAATCAAATGAACATTAATGTGTCAAAAGTAGCTCAACACCGTATGTGCAAAATGGCTAACATCACTATCACTAATATATGTCATTGTTTAGCTACTTTTGACACTAGTATTCATCTATTTTTGAAACTTTATGACGTTCATCTAATTATGGTGCTAGTTGTGTTCAGCTACTTATGAGCTTGAGTGTATAGGTATTTTTGAAGCGTTAATCTATTCATCTACTTTTGGAGCTGACTGTACATAGGTATCATATTACCAATATACGTTTTAGGCGAAATTTAATATCAATTGCTAATTTGCAATAACTGTTAGGTATCGAAATCGGCTATTGTCGATTCAATTATTCTGCCTACGTGGTTAGTTAGTTTCAAAATGAAAATTGTAGGTATATGCTAAGTAATAAATAAGTAATATCCTAAGTAATATAGTAAGTAATAAATAAATGTATGAAGGTGGTAGAACCCTTTGTGGATCGACTTCTGCGGCACCACCGCCACACCTATTTCTGTTATAACAGCAGTGTTAGGCGCTGCTGTTTTCCGTTTTGAAGGGTGTGGTAAGGGAGACAGATTTTTCCGAGGCGTTACAGCTTGGTCCTCAGGGGTAGCGGTGCATCTGTGGCCGACCTCAATTAGGAATATCTAATCCTATCTGGGGTTGATTACACATGTCCATGGGCGGCAGTAGCCACTTACCATCAGATGGACTGCATGCTCGTCTGCTACTGTAATATTGTAAAAGACCTTACCATTAGGTGGACTGCATGTCCTTTTGTAACTTCAATCTCTTACAAAAACTACGATTTTCAAACGCGAATGCTTCTTCAGTCTACTAATTTAGGTGTTAATTGATGTTTCACGTTAATTGGACTATAAGTACTAATCTAGTATGTAAAGTGTGACTCAACTCTGCCGAAATTTAATATGCAATAAACATATTGTTAACTTTGCTTGGTTTCGCCCACGGTATGAAATTATGGACAATTCTTAGATGACTAAAATACATAGATCACTCCTAACAAGAAAGTGTAATCAGTTTTGAGAATTGAAATTGTTGCGTAAATAAAGTGTTGCCACGTTTCCACGCTAAAATGTTCCTAAAATTTTTGAAAATCTCAATTATATATTACGTAAATTACGTAGTATTAGTTATTTATACGTAAATTTTCTCTAAAAATGTTATTTATTCCCTAAAAATATGATTTGTCAAGAATTCTAAAAACTAATGATATAATCATCCTTTTGTGGCTTCATTCAATTTCGAGGCGGTGAAGTATCTATCTATTTTATTTATCAAAGGGACAATTGAACAAATCTCCTTAATATAAAATGTTTTAGGGTTTCGTAGCCAAAGGGTAAAAATTTAACTCTATTATTAAAACTCCGCTGTCTGTCCGTCCGTCACAGGGCTCTATCTCTGGAACCGTAACAGATAGACACTTGAATTTTTCACATAATATGTATAATGGTGGCCGCTATAACAAGAAATACTAAAAATAAAAAACTGATATAAATGAACCGCTATTTCTCGATGTTTTCCGTTTTATCTGTTGTACAGTAATAGGTAGACGGTTGAACTCTTTATAATGCATACTTCTGTGGCTGCTATGACAACAATTACTAAAAATAAAAAAATAATGAAAATTTGATAACACGGAACCCTTTATGTGCGAATAGGCTCGCACTTGGCAAATTATTTGGTGTCACATCAGTGAAATAGATCTTATATAAAGTTAATTTAGACTAGTATTTCGTTATTATTTAACAACAGTTGGTACTTAACAATTTTCAAAAAGAAATCTGAGTTTATTCAATATCATTTAGGCCTGTAACCTTGATGACCATATTGCAAATATCTATTGTTTCTCTACGATTGAGGTCATTTTCGTTTATAAAACCATTTTTCGTCATTCTACAATTGTTAGAAATTTGAAAAAATAAAATATAATATATAGGGAAGTGTAATTAGTTGAACTTTCATATACATTTTAGCGGAATCTCATAGAATTCTAAATAAATAGGTTTTCAATGTACTAGGAGACCATAACCATAAGTAGACTCATAAAATGAACTACGCCAATAAATATAATAACAATTAATTCCAATATAACCTTATAAAGCCGAAAAAACCTCAACAAAATCCATCATACATGAGCCTAAGTACTAGGAGCTCATAAACATGTGACAGGCGTTACTTTAGTACTAAAGTGCACGAGAAAAAGTTGCCTGGCCAAGACCCATATAGCCTACGTCGATGCATGCGCTCGACTCGTCTTGGTACTAGCCACGGCCTTCATAGTTTGTTGACATCTGTTTTTCTATCCGCCATTTTGTTTGCCGTTTGACCACAGACTCAATATTCGGTACGATGCTTAGATAATAAAAAAATCGATACAGTACCAACCATACCACAGATAAAATATTAGTGTAATCAATAATAAATTATTTGATGCAGTACATACTAAAAATCGTTTAAGTATACAGATAAAATATTTGTGAAATGAATAATAAATTTATTGATTTTAATAAACATAACATTATTTTGTGTTGAGATTAAGTAATTGAATTTAGGTAAATCTCATTTTACGCTACGGTGTGTTACCGATTAACCTTCAAGTTGCTTGGATTAACGCAATAATATCAAATCAATAATTAATTTATTATTATAAAATGTTAAAAACGTTTGATAATTCTATAGTTTGAATTTTTGATTAAATAAGTAAAAAAAAAGTTTTGAATTTGACGCGTAAAATTTGTCCGCTTAATTCTAAATTCTAAAAAATAATTCGTCATTTAAAATGAAACTTAAAATACATTTATCAGCATCAAATACAAAAGTTTTAAATATCATTATTTATAAATGGAACAAATTTTGTTTAACATGAAAATATTTGTATTAATTGCATTCCTTTTTATTTAAATACTAGTGGTGCCCGCGGCTTCGCCCGCATTTTAAAGATATAATACGACATACATAAAAAGAAAATTCGTACCTTCATTGGAATGACAGTGGTGCCATCTGTCGAAAGTTGGTCTTACCAACTCGCAAACCTTCGTGGGTAAATTATGAAAAAATCGAATTTCGATCTTCTGGGTTGAAAGATCGATTCACTGAATCGATCCATTACTGGAGATCGATTAAAATAATCGATTTTTTGGTTCAAAATATCGATTCTCCAATCGATCTCAGTTCCATCCGTAGTTCATGTGGGATTTCCGGGATAAAAACTATCCTATGTCCTTTCTCGGGTCTCAGACTATCTTTGTACAAAATTCCATTTAAATCGGTTCAGTGGTTTAGCCGTGAAGAAGAGACAGACAGACAGAGTTACTTCCACATTTATAATATTAGTAAGGATTAGTAAGGAAGTACGGTTGCTGACGGATACATAATTTCAGTGCTTGTTTGATCCTGATAACCTTTTTTTTCGCTATCCTCGAAAAAAGATCGAAGACAGAATCGATTCTTAGGACCTCAATTTTTTTGTGAATCGATTTATTGTACTTCGATTCGAATCGATTCAAAAATCTATCTTTTTCGGAAAGAATCGCCACCCCTTATATAATCCCAATAAATCTATATAAACAAATATAATGTTGCAACCGTCTCCAATTGCAAGAATTTATATTTTTAAGCTCATGGTTATTAAGAGTATGCCAGAAGACCCACAAACGTAGGTAGGATCCATTACAAAATTTAAAAAATCGACTTTTTTTGGTCAAAAGATCAATTCTCTGATTAATAGATCTAAGATCGCTTTCTGGGATAAAAACTATCCTATGTCCTTGCTAGGGTCTTAGACTATCTTTGTACAGAATTTCATTAAAATCGGTTCCGTGGTTTAGGCGTGAAGAAGAGACATACAGACAGACAGACATACTTTCACATTTATAATATTAGTATGGATATCGATTAAAATAATCGACTTTTTGATCCAAAAAATCGATTCTCCGATTAATCGATCTTAGATCGCCATCCCTAGTTCCCGTGGGATTTCCGGGATAAAAACTATCCTATGTCCGTTCTCGGGTCTCAGACTATCTTTGTACAAAATTTCATTAAAATCGGTTCAGTGGTTTAGGCGTGAAGAAAAGACAACCAGACAGACAGACAGAGTTACTTTCGGATTTATAATATTAGTAAGGATAATATTTGAAGTAAAACAAATAATAGGAGTTTGGCGTTTTAAAATACATGACTCAATACTTAATCGAAATATTCTTTCATAATTTTCCTTGTATCGTATTTTTTACGTGATTTGCGCCGTATTTCTTTACTATTTCCAATAAGTTAAGAGGAAAACCTTCACTAATGATGCATAATAACTGCACTCAATATGGTTAGTTTGCCTTTTCTGAAAGAAATAATTAATATATAACACCTTTAAATTGATTGATCAGTAATCGATATGTTTCTATCTACATATTATGTAAGTCGTATAGATCAGTGGCTTATATTGTAATGATAATATGTTCGATTAAGACAACATTTTTTTAGCCACAGTAAAAATTGTTATGTGTGTTGTAAAAAAATGTTTTAAACTACTAGTTGAGGGAGAGATCTTTGCCCACTTGTGGGACATAAAATAATTGTATGCAGACTTAAATAAACATATAGATACTTAATTATAAGTGGTAACACTACCTTAGATATATGTTATATTGTATTTGACCGTTCCAGTAACTTTTTTGAAAAACTCCATTAACCCTATGGTATTAGAGGAATGCATATTGAAGAACGTGTTTAATTGTTTGCCTACCAAAGACCGAAATTTGTTAATTTCTAGAATGCAGGTATTCTTGTTATTATAGAAAAAAATGTATTAAGTAACAATATCTATAACAACATAACTTTGCTGTGTTCTGGCTTAAAGGGTGTGGTAAGAGAGACATACTTTTCCGAGGCGTTCTTACTTAGTCCTTATGGGTAGCGGGGTATTTGTGATCGACCTCAAGTAGGAATCGAATCCTATCTGGGCTTGATTACAGATGTCCACGGGCAGTGACCACTTACTATCAAGTGGACTAAGTACATCTGCTACTCCTATACTTTTATTTCTGTCTAATAACATCATATATTCCACAAAGAAAACCAAAATCATGTGTTCTAGTATCAACGCATATCAGTCGCATCACGTGGTCTAAATTCGTCTGCTACTCCTATTTCTTTCTGCCTAATAACATTATATTTTTCGAAATATTCCAAAATCACGCGTGCTAGTATCAACGCATATAATTCGCAGTACACCACATATTGCCGTATGCGCGTGCGCAGTACGCGTGGTCACAAGTAGCTGCCCAGTTTGTGTGATAAGCAGAGACTTCTAATATCGCACAGATAGACAACTCCATCAAGGGCGTTGGTAGAAAATTTGGTTCGTTTTGTACCTACTTGAGTATAGATACGAATTCAAATTTACAATTTGTTTTGAAAGTGGTTGAACCCTCTGTGGTTTGACGGCACCATCGCCACCTACTTTTGTTATAACAGCAGTGGTAAGGCGCTGTGAGGTAAGAGGAGACAGACTTTTCCGAGGCGTTCCAGCTTACATCTCAGGGGTAGCGGCGCATCTGTGGTCGACCTCAGGTAGGAATATCTAATCCTATCTGGGGTTAATTATAGATTTCCATGGGCGGCAGTAGCCAGTTACCATCAGGTGGACTGCATGCTCGTATGCTACTCCTATATTATAAAAAAAAAGTATGTCAACACCCTTCAAACTAGAACACAGCAGCGCTTAACACTGCTGTTATTTGGTAGATATAGGTGTGGCGGTGTTGCCGCCGGAGTCGAACCACAATGGATTCTACCACCTATAAATAAAACACTACTACGTTTAAATTGTACGTAATTGCCTCTCTGTATGAATTCTCTTCACTATCTAGTGAGACTGTACTGTAGGACCGTTTGTATTTAGCAAGTTATCTAGCCAAAAAGACTTGGTTTAAGTCCACCTAGACCTTTTTTCATTATTCTTTTTGTTTCTCACGAGGGGGAAACCTTCAAAATATACCCGATGCCGTGGGAGCAACGCCGGTTATGTGGGATATTTACCGCAATAAAACCTTCTGGGGGGCATCCTCAGCGCTTGGTGGAGAACTCCGGAATCTCTGATGGAACCGGAGTCCTCCTAACGCGATGCCCTTCTATCGGGCTCTGCCCCTTAGCAATTTACGCTCCTCTCACATCTCCTGGTGATTACAGCGATATGCGACCACACATACCGCCGTCCTTCCCGGGGTCGCTTCCCTAACGGTTCGAGCTCCTACTCTTGCCGCCCGCGACCCCAGAAGCCCCCTTTTAGTCGCCTCTTACAGGGCAGGAGATACCGTAGCCCTATTGTACTCCCGGAACTACAGGGACAGTCCAAAGTCCACCTACCTACCAATATTTTTAATGTGTTTTTGAAAAGATTGAAGGCATTGGACATGCAGTCCACCTGATGGTAAGTGGACGTAAGTAACTAAGTATAGAACAGGTTCTACCTGAAACTGATCATACGTTGCCATTCCTCAGGACTACGGACGCCTCCGCCGGACGCCGGTTTAAAGCATGTTATGTAGAGTCATTACTACCGCCCGTAATTTATAATCAATCTTTCCTATTTTTATCTACCGAAGATCGAAATTTGACAATAACTATGAAATACTAGATTGGTTATTAAAAACCGGCGCAAGTCAAATAGTTTTCTATTGCCTCATAACAGCAGTGTTAGGCGCTGTTGTGTTCTGGTTTGAAGTGTGTGATAAGGAAGACATACTTTCCAGAGACGTTCTAGCCTATCTAGGGTTGATTACAGATGCCCATGGGCGGTAGTAGCCATTTACCATGCTCGTCTGCTATTCCTATAATCTAGTCTAGTATAAAAAATATCTTTGATAGGCAAAGACGGATAGATTTGTTATTAAAAACGGGCGTAAGTCAAATAGTTTTAGAGCCTACTAAGTTACTAGACTTACTAGACTACTAGATAATAGTCTAGGACTAAACGCGCCCTATCATTACACATAATCTTATGCGTGTGCGTTCACTTCGCATGAGCGATGACGTCATCTGTGCGTGTGGGTTATATTGCAAGTGATAAGCGATTTGCTTTGCGGAGGGTAATGTTTTAAATGTAGAAGTGATAGCCTAGTGGTTAAGAAACTCGGCCTCTCGATCGAGGGGTCCGAGGTTGAAATCCCAGCCTCTGATTTACACTTCTGACATACTTTTCCGAGGCGTTCCAGCTTAGTCCTCAGGGGTAGCGGCGCATCTGTGGCCAACCTCAGGTAGTAATATCTAATCCTTTCTGGAGTTGATTACAGATGTCCACAGGCAGTAGCCAATTACCACCAGATGGACTACGCTGGCTTGTTTCTTTAATCTTATATAAGATCTTTTGTTATATTATTTATGTTTAATTATACATATCCATGCGCAGTAGCCACTTACCATCCGATGGACAGCATGCTGGCTTCTTCAATCTTATAAAAAAACCTTGTTTTATATTACTTATCTTACATATAAAATCCTCGTGCCACAATGTTAGTTACCGTACTCCTCCGGCTTTACCGATTTTCACCAAATTTTATATGCATATTCAGTAGGTCTAAGAATCGGCTACTATCTATTTTTCATACCCCCAAGTGATAAGGGTTGTTAACCCTTAACATTTTTTTTATTTATATGGCAACACGAAGTTTGCCGGGTCAGCTAGTATACTTATATTTCATTGTCCAGTTACAGTAGCCACTAACCATCAGGTGGACTGCTTGCTTCACTCCTATAAAATTATTGTCCCATATTTAACTGCGTAGTGACTCAAGAGCAATAGTTCAAGTTATATCATGTTTAGGTTCTACGATAACAATAAACCAAGTGAAATTCGACCTTCTGCGTAATTGCAAAATCGGCCCGCTTTTTACAATTTTCGCAATGTCCCTTCAAGGCGACAGATTGGTTCTTTTTTTTATTGACAACCGAATCCGGGTCAATAGGGATTTGTAAAGCCTAGAAAAAAGCGCGAACTAGAAAAAATGGCGGTTCAATTTTAGTTGATTTTAAAGTTTGGGTTCAGGGGTCCGTGCGTGAGAAAAGACCTTTCGATTTTTGTACGAAAATTTTCTTAGCGGCGTGCACTTTTTGTGATGGGTAAATGTTAAACTCGTCAGGATCATGTCCTGATCGAAAATTCGTAAGACGGCAAAGCAAATTGCAAAAGTCAAGATGTCATCATTCTATGTATATTCTATTCGATGGTAGAGAAGCCATTTTTAATGTATAATATAATTAAAAGGAAAATTAAAATTAATTTCAAATTATATGAAACTCTACATCGTACAAGTAGAGACTTGAGAGATTACTGAACGTTATGTTGAACTCTATAATTAATAAACTACATTTTCCTGTTTGTAAAAATAATTACTATCATAACATTTCATTAAATTAAATTATCTTATATAAATAAAAATGATATTAGGGCACATAGCAACTATCTTTTTCAAAGTCAAAAATATTTTCAATTTTTTAGTATTTGGATGAATATAGATATTATTCAGATTTTATTGCTATTTACAAACATAAATCAAAACTAAAACTTAGGTCAAATTAATTTAAATTCCGTTCAAGTATTGCATCGATTTACGCAATAGAACGATGTTACTACAGAAATTATTAAATTCCCACTCAGTCAATGCTATTTCAACGTTCCTAGATAATGTTATCTGCAACTAGGTACTAGAGAATGATAAGGGTTGATTTAGTGCTTAAATACAGGCTTTGATATCAAATGACGACAATATTCAACAAAATTATATATTTGTAAAATAAAACTTTATTGGCTGTATAAACACGAAACCTTTGACACCATATGACACAGTAATGGCGCCGAATTTCTGCGCTCTATGTCCTCAATGCCACGTTTTCAAAAAAGGAATCGAGTCTCGTCAGCAAACGAACAAAATGTTCGCCTTATTACCCAGTATAGAGCTTGGAGGCCGCTGCAGCTCACTTAATTCACATGTGTATAATCTGTGGAAACAAAAATAGATACGGTGTACCACAAGCTACGTATCTATGATTGTGTGCGCGTATACCAAAGTAGCCCGTATTCCGTACACAAAAAGGTTAGAACGGCGTGCGGCGGTTACAGAGCATGCGTGACCTAGTGGCCCAGAGTACATTGTCTTATAAAACTCGGCATAAGGTTTGAATTAGAATGCACTTCGGACAAATATCGCGTATCATAGAAACCGCGAAATTCAAATTTCGAAATTTGCAGGATAGGACCGTCTCAATTAATACATTGTGTATGTTGTAAAAGTGTTTTAATACGAAAGTGGGAGAGGTGTTTTTGCGTTGTGTGTCGTTTGATTTGACGCCAAGTCAAAAGTGTGTCACCGAGTTGAACAGCACGGCAAGGCCGGTCTATCTGTGAATGCGCGTACAATAGTGCGGATGTGCGACAATGTGCGTCCCTATGTTTCTATACTTTTAATTATTTTCTACCAGTTTTATTACCAGCTTTTAATAAACTGCTGTTATGTTAGTATGGTTCATCGGCCGACACTTAACTGGATAATATATAAAGCTTACAGTTTCTGTAACTTTGATGATAATGCAATGATATGATTATTGAACAATGATGATGATGATACAGTTGTCGTGTTTAAGCTTATTGGATTCTTGATAAGTACCATTCGTTTTACTAGAGTTGAATACAAACTTCTCATTATGTAACTACAATGATAATGCAATTATGTTAATTATTGATGAATCTGATGATGATGATGATAAAAAAAAAACTTTGTTGCGTTAAGCTTGTTGGATTTTAATAAGTGCCATTAGTTTTAGTACAAGACTTAAATACAAGATTGTTCAAAATCACAAATCTTTCTTTGACATAAGTAAGGAATTATAATTCTCAACACATTACAGAACATCGGAAAATGAGTCTCTTTTAGACTACGAAGGTTATTATAGGTCATAGTCCAACATACTAGCTATATTTATATAAGACAGAATTTTTAGACATCATATTTTTGGGGAAAATATTATGGACTTTCTTCGCCCTTGAAGCAAACCATACTTATCCTATTTTTCCAAATTGAGAAGTCTCGATTAATTTCACAATATTCCTTTACCATTAAAACTATTAATAGTTAATTTCTTTTAGAAATGTCTGTAGTGTGAAGTTGTTTTATTTCTTTGTTAATTATATAATTCTAAAAGACATTTCATGTAACTGGCAGCTGATAATTTCACAAAAACGTGGAGGCCGTTGGTAATGAATTCGATCGATGTGTAAACAATTTCAAATTCAAAATGTCAATACTCTGTACCAGATTCGGTGTTTATAATTTTTTATGGTCGAAAGTAACAATGTTTTGGTCATAAGAGTTCGGGATTCGAATCCCATTCGTTAGTTTTGCGAAATTTTGTGTGTATTAGGAATTAATTATGACACGACATATTTGTGAACGAAAATATCAACACGAATGATTTTCTAATTTCAATTAATGAGAAATATTATAAAAACAAAAACTCGATTTGTTAAAAATTGAAAAAAAAAAAAATTGCCTATTTCACTTCTACAAGAAGCGTCCGAACAAGAACATTACCTTTAAAATGGTTTTATATTTTAATGCAAACAAAATTGAAGCTTACATAATTACAGATGAAAACTCTTATTTTCAAAAATCTTTAACATAGAAGTTAAAAAACAGCTTTTAACTTCAAAGACTGCAATTTTAAAAACACTGGGCGAAGCCAAAATATAAGAAATAAAAAAAGAGTGACGTAATATTGAAACTTAGAAGTGCATTTAAGTGTCAAAGCGAAAGTGTTGTCATAATAAAAAAAAGATGTTTTAAAGTCGGTCAGTGTGGTCGCACTTGTGGTTAACTAACTGAAGTTTAAATGAAAAAGTTTGTTTTTGTAAGTTTGTTTAACCGCATATAGAAAATCTTATATGAAATTCTTATTACATAAGTTCATATCATGTTTTATAGTTATTTTTGAAGAGATAGAATTTATGATTGTGTTAAGGTCCTTTATAGGTATCGGGTGCTTGTTGTCAACCCATTACTGTCCCACTGCTGGGCACAGGTCTCCTCTCAGAATGAGAAGTTATAGTCTACCATACTGGACAAGTGCGAATTTGTATATTTCACACATCTTTGAGATTATTTACAGAACTCTCATTCATGTGTTCTCACGATATTTTCCTTCACCGTTGAATCAACTTATAATTAATGTTTAGTCTTAAAAAAACATAGGTTCATCTAGGACTGAAACCTCAGACCCCAATCCCTTTTTATCCCCCAGTGTAAAAGACCGATTTTGAAACCAATATTATTTGGACGTAGTTATGCAAAATGGATCCAACCCACAAAACCGTTTTTTTTAGTTACTATCACAAATGGCATCTCCACATCAAATTTCGTATATGCAAAAAATGCACGGTACATTTTTTCTTTTGAAATATACAGATATCAGTAAAACCAACAATAAATTAAGTAATTTAACTTTTACTAAAAGACCTATTTTCTCAAAAGCTAGTTTTTGTGGTTGGATCTATTTTGCATAACTACGTTCATTTATACGAGTAGTTCATCTAGTGTTCTAAAATCAATTATGAACATAAATTTTCCAATTTTTGTATTAATTAAACCCTTTGATAATATTAAACCTCGTTAAAACAACCACATAAAAAAAAAAAAATGATCAACTATAACAATCCCATTTTTTTATCGATATCATTATCAAAAAAAAAATTATTTAAACCTTGTCAATCTCGTGCTGATCAAAAACAAAAAAAAGAATTGACAGACGAAAGAAAAAGTACAGAACAGTTTTGTCTTTGCCTACTTATACACAGATTATAAAATATACTAACTTTATTAACATTTATTAGGTCATTAGGGCGTATCTATAAGTATTAATTTAAAAACAATCAATCGACCTGGATAGTTAGCTAAAAACTAACATCAATCACATTCATTCTAAGTCTAGAAAAAGCGACATGCTTTAAAAATCACAAAATCAGTGCTAAAATAACCTAGAACCCAATTCAGGTTAATCAAATAAAGATCGAAAATAAACGATAATTGATCCCAAAAAAGTATAATTACGTAATTTATCGATTAGATAAGTCTTCATTAAGTGTCATTCATATTGTACGGTGAAACACGTCAGTTTTTAGGGTTCCGTGCCCAAAAGGTGCTATTGAAACCCTAATATGGGTCTCTTATCCGTCTATTTATAACAGGTATCCGCGCCAAACTGCTAGTCCGCTCTGAAGTTGTTATGAGCAGGTGTAGTCATACAATTTGCTATGGCGACGCGATTCACTTCTATATTCACAGCGGACTAGCAGTTTTACGCGGACTGTACATGGGTAGCAGAGCCCACCTACAATGCATGTGTACCTAATATCATTTTCATATGCTGCAGTTAAAAAAAAAACAAAAAAAAACAGGTTTTCTCATACATCGAAAACATTTGGCGCTTTTCGTTTTAATATCCAATATACCGACATCTCAGATTCATAGAGAACCCTTCGTGCGCAAGCCCGACTCGCACTTGACTATTTTTTTACAAATTTTCCAATTGTGTGCCGCAAAAAGCGTTCATTCACAAAAATAATTATCATTTGGTATTATTATGAAATAAATCGTTTATCGATAAACCAACATGCAATTTTAGAAGTTTTTCTAAACTATTAATTATTTAATTTAGTTTGACATAATTGCAGTGACGTTCTTTGTTTCTTCGTTAATAATAATATGGATTTAATATAATTGTTTTGTTTTTGGGCCAAGCTTAATTATTGTTATTGCGATAAAGTTTCTTATTTCTTCTTATAATATAGGAGTAGCAGACGAGCATGCAAGCACCTGATGGTAAGTGGCTACTGTCGCACATGGACATCTGTAATCAACCCTAGATAAAATTGGTTAACTTCACATACCTTTGTGAACTATATGGCAATATATGTGTTGCTACCCTTGAGGATTGAATTTGAATGCCTCGGATAAGTATGTCTCCCTTACCCACACCCTCCAAACCAGAACACAGCAACGCTTAACACTGCTGCTATAGAGTAATAAGTATGGCGGTGGTGTCTTAAGTGTTACCAGTCCACTGAGGTCAAGTGAGGTCTTAAATCAAAATTTTTACCGCCACACCTATTTCTGCCTAATAACACTAATATTTGAAGTATGTGGTAAGGGCGACATACTTTCACGAGTCATTCCAACTTATACCTCAAGGGTAGCGGCGCATCTGTGGCGCACCTCAGGTCGGAATCTAATCAGATGTCCATGGGCGGCAGTAGCCACTTACCATCAAGTGGACTCCTATATTATAAAAGAAATAAGTATGGCGGTGGTGCCTAACTATTAACAAACGATTTTGAGGCCTAAAATGAAAATTTTCCATATAAAGTTATACCATACATCTGTCATAGTCAAGTTACGTACGCTTGCACAACTGATGCTCACTTTTTGCATATCAAACATAATATATGTGCCTCGGAAGTCGTAGGGTGACCAATTTAAAATGACTCCATTTGTCTGAGGTTGTATAATAAATCAAATCAAGTACTGCGTCCTATATGTGACTTATATAGTCACTTCAAAATACGAGTAGGCCTTAGGAACGTACCTTATTTATTTTCTAAGGATTTACATATATTAAGTTTTTCTATATTTATTTTCTATTTTTTGTGTTTTAGTGTTACCTTCTATTTTACTAAATCTTTCTTTTTATTTTAACATTGTCTTATATATAAAATTCTCGTGTCACAGTGTTAGTTACCGTACTCCTCCGAAACGGCTTTACCGATTTTCACCAAATATTATATGCATATTCAGTAGGTCTGAGAATCGGATACTATCTATTTCTCATACCTCTAAGTGATAAGGGTTGTTCTCCCTTAACATTTTTTTTATTTATATGGCAACACAACGTTCGCCGGGTCAGCTAGTTTATGTCTAAAATATGCTTAATGCATACCTATATTATATACCTTATATTTATCACAATATATAATTAAATTACAAATAACAATGTATGACAAAAACATACTTAGTAGATATATATCCATTATATACCAGTATATACCTCGTTATATAAACGTTCAGGCGCACACTCAGATTTGAGCTAACAAAGATAATAGCAAACAAAAAGTGTGCACATCGCTTGCGCAAGCGTAACTAGCGTGAGATGAGATATAGTGTGTACTCCCATACGAAAATTGTAGTTTAGAATAGTGTAGTGGTATGGAGAGGCATTACAGTCTGGGATTCGAATTCTAGACTCATGAGGTAATTGTTAAGATTAATAGTAAATTAATATACGCCACATAAGCATATCAAATCCTTTCATCTGCCTTCTGGCCATAAGCGTGTTATGGCCAGAAGGGAGATGAAAGGATTTGATGTTGATGATGATAATGATAATATTGAAGTTAATAAGCTGTGATAGTCTTTTTTTATAATATAGGAGTACCAGACAAGCATGCACCTGGTGTTTAGTGGTTAATGCTACCCATGGACATGTACAATCAACCCCAGATAAGGTTAGATATTCCTACCTGAGGTCGGCCACAGATGCGCCGCTACCCCTGAGGACTAAGCTGGAACGCCTCGGAAAAGTGTCTCCCTTACCACACCCTTCAAAACGGAACACAGCAGCGCCTAACACTGCTGCTATTAGGCAGAAATAGGTGTGGGGTGGTGCCGCCGGAGTCTAACCACAAAGGGTAGAACCCTACGTAATATGCCCCTTACTTCATATTATTGAATACCTGAGATTTTACCTCCAATTTTCCATAGGCTATCTGACACGTGTATAACATTCAAAATTCTATTTGGTTTGGAGATTAGGATGAATACTTTCCGTCTACGAAGGTATGAAGGACTTTGTCTAAAGGGCGAGAGCTCAGCCGCACGTAGACCACGGTTTTCATCAAAACATGTTTATAGGGAAGGCGATGCTTTCCGAAAAATACCTATTCTTGGTTCGATTTGAATCGAAGTTTCGACTCAAATGCGTCACAAAAAAACCGAGGCTCAAAGATTCTTCAAAAATCGATTATCGATCTTTTTAGCCGTGAAAGGACGAAGATAGCGAAAAGAAGGTCTTCAGGACCAAACAAGCACTGGAATACGTGTCTTTCGGCAAATGTCACTAGCACATCAAAACCAAGCTCGAAAAGATCGACGTTCAATTTCCTGGACGAAATATTGATTCAATGAATCCATTACTGGAGATCGACTAAAATAATCCATTTTTAGGCCCAAAAGGTCGATTCTTCGATCGATCTCAGATCGCCATCCCTACAAATGTATTTATTCGCCCTCAAGGTAAATTCTTCACGCGAACAGGGATGATACAATATGAGTTTTGTAAGTGCCTAGATTGTGTTGTTATATTCTTTTCATTATCAACAACATTGTTATTATCACTTGTGATTATAATTATTGATTATTATCATCATTACTATCAGTATTTTGGTTTTCATCATTATTATATGTTGTTATTGTGTTACTGAAATTAAATTACTATTGCTATTCTTGATGATATTTCCTAATTATATCCATGATTAAACTTGAATTTTCTTTACAATTGCTACCTTTGAGGACTACTTGTAAGATGGAACTGTTGTTGTCTTTTTACCACACCCTTCAAACCAGAACACAGCAGCGCTTAACACTGCTGTTATTAGGCAGAAATAGGCGTGGTGGTAACGCCTGTGATCTCGGTATGAAGGTGGTAGAATCTGCGTAACTAATCCACCACACACTGCTGTTATTAGACAGAAAGTATCTTTACAATGGTACCATCCTTAAGCTGACAAGCATGTCTGTCCACTAGTCGCGTGCCTATGTAGCCTTGTTGTGGAATAAATATACATTTTGATCACAACCTACAGGTAAGGTGACTCTGGGGATTTCTGATCAATCCTGAAGGCAATGTGAAGCCTGGTGGCTGAAACTTGGCCTCTCAGGGGCCCGATGTTCAAATGACACCTATATTTTTTCAAAATTATATGCGTACTAGTGGTGCCCGCGGTTTCGCCCGCATTTTAAAGATATAATATGACATACATAAAACAGAAAATTCGTACATTCATTGGAATGACAGTGGTGCCATCTGTCGAAAATTGGTCTTACCAACTCCCAAACCTTCGTGGGCTCTTGGACAACAACTTTGCAAAAGATCATCACTTGATCAAATGCATAGTTTCCGATTCTATAAAATGTATATAGACAAATGATCATTTTCATATAAATAGATAGATGATCGATTAAGACGGATAATTCGATCTTCTGGGTTGAAAGATCGATTCACTGAATCGATCCGTTACTGGAGATCGATTAAAATAATCGACTTTTTGGTCCAAAAGATCGATTCTCCGATGAATCAATCTTAGATCGCCATCCCTAGTTCCCGTGGGATTTCCGGGATAAAAACTATCCTATGTCCTTTCTCGGGTTTTAGACTATCTTTGTACAAAATTTCATTAAAATCGGCTCAGTGGTTTAGGTGTGAAGAAAAGACAACCAAACAGACAGACAGACAGAGTTACTTTCGGATTTATAATATTAGTAAGGAAGTAAGGACTAGTAAGGATTACAAAATAATTATCAAGTGCTTTGATGGAACAAAACTAAATATTCTTATAAAGAAATCTCAATGGTGTGTGAAGTCTATCAACTCACATGTAGACATGTATGACCTAAACTCCTCTCAATCTGAGAAGAGAGCCATGTCCAGCAGTAAGATAATAATAGGTTCACGACAATATCTATATAACTAGTGTCCTAATACTATGTAAAACACTATACGCTTTATATTAAGGGTAGAGACCATCGTATTTCGACTCTACAGAAACCACTACCACACCTATTTCTGCTTCATAACAGCGTTAAGCGCTGCTGTGTTTTGGTTTGAAGGGTGTGGTACGAGAGATATACTCATACGAGGCCTCTCAACTTTGTCCTCAGAGGTAACCCATCTGTGGTAGAGTAGTAATAAATGTAAAAGTAGGAATCTAATCTTATCCGGGGTTGATTACAGATGTCCATGGGCGGCAGTAGCCTTACCATCAGGTGGACTGCTCGTTGCTACTATAAAATCTTTATTTAATTAATTATCGACTAATTACTTCCAGGCAAATTTTATCTAATCCATTTAATAGTAATTAATCATCAACAAATCTGAGTAGTCTGAAAAGTAAATAATGCATGAAGGCCACCATTATGTAAATTCGTACTAATTGAAATTGAGATGCTTTTCTTTTGTATTACACCGATTATTATAAAAAAATATGGTTAAGTGCGAGGTGGGCTCGTGTTTGTGGGTTCCGTATCCTTAAAATTGTAAAATACTAGTTTTTGCTAACTACTTCATATAGATTAATCATAACATTATATAATTCAATTTTTAAACCCCTATTTTACCTTAGGGTTGTTTTTCCTAAAGCGATGAAATAGGTGTTTCATTGTTTCTAAGCAGAAAGCCAAATACTAATTTTTATTTAGCTTGATTAAAATAAAATTTCAATCCCTGTAAAACCTTTTTAGGGCTGTACATCAAACCGAATTTGATTTCGGTTTCTGCTGAAAAAACGACTTTTAGTTGGCTACTAGTCGTCGTCAACCCATTGCTGTCCCACTACTGGGCACGGATCTCCTCTCAAAATGAAGATTAGGCCATAGTGCACCGCTCTGAGCAAAGTGCGTATTGGTATAAGATCTCTCATTTATGCAACACTCCTCTAAGCCTCACGATGTTTTCCTTTACCGTTAAAAGCAAGTGATGAATTATTTCCAATTCATTTGCCTGGGATTCGAATCTTGGACGCCTCGATAGTGAGGTCGAGGTTTAAGCACTAGGTTATCACGGCTTTTTGATCACCAGTAGGTATTAAGATGAAAAATACTGTGAAAATAAGTCTAGCCAGACTCAAAGTTCATTAAAGATTTTTATCTTCTTCTAAACCCTTTCGCCCTTTACCAAACTTAAAGCCCTAACCAAACCTAATTAGCTTTAGGGCGAAATATGTCAAGATAAACCTAGATTAGGTACCAAAATATAGTCTAGATGTTTCTTTGTGCCGTGTTCGAATACTTTTTTTATACTGCCTGAAGTGAATTGGCGACAAATTTTCTTCCAAGATTTCTTTTATTGCAACAATAATTTATTATTTAATATATCTGCAAGTATTTCAGTGTATCGTAAGCCAAAAATAAGCGATGATTGCTTCAATAAACGTTTTTGTTGGCACTTGCATGTGCAAAGTCAAAACCGACGCCATTTTGGATCTCGGAGCTGACAAGCGCTCCAAAATTATGAAGGACACCGTCCCAGATAATTTGTTCATACAGCCAGTGTTAATACTTTTTTAATATATATTTTCTTCGGGATAATGAATTGCATATGTTACTGCCAGTTGATAAATTTTTCGCGCATTTTTAACCATTTTTACACAAAAAAGTGGAAGTAAATTTTATTGACGTACTTCCTTCATAATTTGATCTTCTGCGAAAATAGTATAAAGACAAAAAAAAATTGTTTTTATTAATCATAGCAAAGTCGCCCCATTTTTTGAGCCAAACAAAAAAAAAACTTATATTTTTCATAGAGACGTGACACAAAATAACGAGTAACGTTATTAATTAGTTTTAACGATTTTCGGTTTGTTGGTTATTTAGGTGCCGAGATGTTCTCTCGTATATAATTATACAGGATGTATAATAGATGAATAATAAGCAATAGGCCTTCACCGTATTTGAGCGACACGCGATCCTTTGCTCAGTAGTAACTAAACTTGTTATACAAGGGCAAGGAATATTTTAGCATTTAATTCACGATACCTAAAGTTTTTAAGTACACGGGTTTTAACATCAAAGTAGATAATACTTAATAGACAGATTTTCTGTTTAATAGGTACACTATAAAAATCTTTGCATACAAATTTGTAACTAGTGTTGTTAATAGCCAAAACGTAAAAGGTTTACAAATTTGTTTTCAAACATATAAGCACATATTAAAACTAAAGGTGGTAGAACCCTTTGTGGTTCATCTCCTACGGCATCACCACCACACCTATTTCTGCCTTTTAATAGTAGTTTCAAGCGCTGCTGTGTTCTGGTTTGTAGGGTGTGGTAAGGGAGACATACTTTTCCGAGGCGTTCCAGCTTAGTCCTCAGGGGTAGCGGCGTATCTGTGGTCGACCTCAGGTAGGAATATCTAATCCTATCTGGACTTGATTGCATATGTTCATGGGAGGAAGTAACCACTTACCATCGGGTGGACTGCATGCCCGGCTGCTACTCGTATTTTATATAAAAAAAAAACATATAAAAATGAAATAATCAATTAAATTATTTTTCGTAGTGAATTAGTTCGTGACATGACGATAGCATCTCTGCCATGTAATCTTCTGGTTTGAAGGTTATGGTAACTAATAAGTCATACGAAATGTTTTAATTTATTCATCAAGGATAGCAACCTATCTATCTATCCAGCGGCATTTTAAGGTCCACTGCTGGATGTAGGTGCTTTAGAGAAAAGTTTAGAGAAAAAAAGAGAATTGGTTAGTGTGCAATCCTGACGAATCAACCGACTTGAGTACCTAAGTGATTAATTATTTAAATTTACTAACAAGCATGACCTCTGATTAGATTTAAATCGGCATTTCTCTTTACATTGATAAATGGCTTTCATTACACACAACATTACATTCAGTTAATAAATCCTTTTCTTGGCTTGTTAGATAAAAAGTTTCTAACATACCCAAAACGTTTGGCAACGGCCCGAACCGGTCCGTTATCTAACAGTGAAAGTTTTTTCGTCAGGCTATTTGCTTAGCGATCCTACAAGACCTTATAAATACAGGTAACTGCTATTTTTGTGTATTCCGTTTTTTTATTAACTGCTATATAATAGCAGTTTGATTGAAGACCGTAGTTTCTAGGTTTAGCAAATATAAGGAGGTCTTTTCATCGTTAAAGATAGAATGGCTCTGTGATCTCCGTTAGATTAAACTTTTCTCCTGTTTATAAGTGTCATCGATGTTAAGTTGGCCTTGATTTTTAATAGTATTAAAGTATGATTGCTTAAGCATGCAGTTCACCTGATGGTAAGTGGCTACTTTCGCCCATGTGAATCTGTAATCAACTCCTGATAACATTCGTTTCATAGCTGAAGTCGGCCATAGATGCCCCTGAGGACTAAGCTGTAATGCCTCGGAGAAATATGTCTCCCATACCACACCCAGCAAACTAGGACACAGCAGCGCTTAAAACTGTTTTTATTAGGCAGAAATAGGTCGAAGTCGAAACACAGAGAGTTCAAACACCATCAGATAATGATAACAGATGGCCATGAACCATAGTGACTATTATATAACATGCTAATTTTATCACACAAAGAACATGCAAATATCCCACTATGTTGTAAGTTTATCATTAGGAATTAAATGCATGTCGATCTCTCTCAGTACTTGGATAGGAGTGGAAGTTCAACTCTTACCTATCATCATCAACCCTTTACTGTCCCACTGTTGGGCACGGGTCTCCTCTCAAGATGAGAAGGAACCCTTACCTATACATGATGCTAATTTTAACACATAAAGAAAATATGTTATCAAAAATAACATGTACCAATTATTATATTTTTTTGTTCAACGCATTGCTCTTTATCTCTGCAAAGGTTTTAAATCTATGTCATTTTAAATATTCTAATCTTAATCCTCCTTAATAAGTTTCATGATCTCTGACTCATGCAAAGGTACTTTAATACATAATCTTTACAAACAAACCTTTTCTCTTTCACAGCCATATAAATCATAAAAGAGCTAAACTAACAGGCACCAAAGCTATCATTGTCATCAAACAATCACAGAGGCGTAATTAACGCATTCACATCCCTAGCGGTTGCGTAACAGTTAGAAAATAACGTTAAACAACAGTTAATAGCAGTTATAACGTCATGTTATTTTATAATGCGATTTTTAACTTTCATGGGTGTATCCGAAATAGTCGCACACATGTAAACAACTTTCGAATAGGTGAAAGTTGCCGAACTGGTTGTATGTGTGCGTAAGAAATTAAATTTTGGCCCCGGAACCGCGTTCGGAAGTCGAAACGCGGTATCTATACAGATAATAATTTAATTGTTTGTATGTCTGTAGTCTCGGATAAATACTATTTTCTCACCGCCAAATTTTCTATTAGCAATTTTGTGACTGTATCGTATTAACCTATATGTGCTCTATTTGTGCTAACCTTGAAAAATACTAAGCTGATTAAGATAGAACCTACTCGAACATAGATACATATATTTAGCGTAGGTGAATACAGTTACATTTTATACAAAAACATGTAAGTAGGGGTCCTTTGTAGTAATCGAAAAATCTTATGATAAAATTTGATGCTATTTTACTGTAAGTTACATAGTATTTTATTACAAAATCTTTCTTAAACTTCTAAAATAGCCACAGACTAGCTCATACCTCGGCATCGCCCGTGTTACACTACAACGATGTAATTAAACATTTAAATAGGCCACTGGCCGTACGCACATTACCGACTTACTTGCCACTGACTCATCGTCAATCGTGTATGCATTTTTGTAAAACAATAAGTATTTTAGACTGTACAACATATGGTAGAATATTTTGTGGATCGACTCCGGAGACATTACCACCTCAACTTTTGAAGGTGGTAGAACCGTGGGTGGTACGACTTCAGCGGCACCACTGCCGCCTGCCAAACCTATTACCTGTCTAATAACAGCAGTGTTAAGCGCGGCTGTGTTTACAACTGAGTAATTAGGGGAAGCAAGTCGCCTGTGGCCAACCTCAGGTTGTTGTGAAGACTAGTTGTCTGTGGGCGGCACTAGCTGTTAACTATCAAGTGGACTGCATACTCTTTTGGTACCTCATTCTTATAAAAAGTGGTTCAAAGGCCAACAAATAAAGCAAGAGACATACCAAATTAGTCTTTAAACGCTTTCTACACTCACAGCCCCACACTAGGATTCCCTGTGTCGTGGGTGCCATGGACACACACAGACAATATACACAATCACCCTGACCCAGAAACAGAAATCTAAATTCGTCATTTAGAAATCTGTCTGGCGGGGATCGAACCCGGGACCCTTTGTGCGTCAGACCGGTATGATGACCGCTCCGCCACGGGGGTCGTCGTCCCCAGGGTTATAGCAGCGCAACTTTATCAGGACGCAAATCCTACTTTGGATTTAATACATATTCCCATAATTATCAGATATACCGTCAGATGAACTGCATGCTCGTTTGTTACTTCAATTCCATAAAGATTTCGAGTAGTGCGCCAAAATTAATTACATTGTATCATAACCGCTATATTCTATTTGTTACTTGGTAACTTTTATTATTATCTATAACAATTGAGCATGAAATTTCATTTATGGTAACGGAATAACAATTTTTGACACGGTTATTTTATAACGAAACTGTTATATTTTTCGACAAAAATAACTGTTTTGACATCACTATTATAAATTTTGTATCTATATTTTTTGTGTATTATAATATTTCGAATACATAAAAATTAAGCCACGAGTCTTCAATTTAATATTCAATTTATATTCAAAATAAAAATAATAAAAAATAAGTATGTCAGTACCTAAATGTTTGTAGGTATTCAAAAATAATGTACGAAAAAAGTGTAGACCATAATGAGCTTTCAAATGAATCATCATTCAGAGTTTTGCAACAAAAATGTCGATTTCGAAAAATCAATAGTGTGAACAACCTTACTTTCTCAAACCAGCATCTCAGTTTAAATAAGCAGGTATTGATTTAAAAAGTAAACGCTGGCTGTATACAATTAATCATTGCGATTGGTACATGTCCACAATTTAAAATTAAACAGGCTTCAAATCGAAATCCGCATTTCCCGCGTAATCAGTACAATATTTGTTTTCAACAGATAAAGAAGTGATATCAGCCAACATTACAATCATTAGGAAACTCGCAACAAAATTAATGACAATTCGATAACAGTTCAAAAACAAGACGCGGTAAACATTTGACAGATACGTTAGATACGTAATACATCTGACCAGGCGTCCTGACCTACGCGTCTCTTATATAACCATCAATCCCTCAGAACATCATAGCTCATGTTAAATTGGTCGTGGCGTCAAGATGGCGCGGCGTGTTCGCGTGACGAAAACACCCGAAGTTCGCCGAACGCGTTCGTAAGTGGGTCACACGGATGCACGCACACATTGATCCCGGCACACGACAGCGCATCGTTGAGTGCGTAGTTCGGAAAGGTTTTTTACTTTCACACTACGCGAATATTCGCCGGCGAATGGCTAATAAAGAAATGCTTGTGTACATATTTTATTAGCATGCCGTTATTTTGTGTGTATTCGTATTCTACGCTGTTACCTTTCTCTAAAATCCTTGTAAACATATTTCACAAAACAAAAACTTAAAAAAGAAACAAAAATGTATTTAACATTTTTGAGATAACCAAAAAATGTTAATCTTGTGAAGTTAAGTAACTGTTAGTGTTTTTATCGTGTTATTGATTGTGACCTTGAAATGTTATCGGTCAAATTGAATAAAAACCACAGACTTGTTAATTTTATCATAGTGTATTAATTCAGTGTTACGTAAATATAGTAT
Source organism: Epargyreus clarus (assembly GCF_041222505.1). Taxonomy (NCBI): domain Eukaryota; kingdom Metazoa; phylum Arthropoda; class Insecta; order Lepidoptera; family Hesperiidae; genus Epargyreus; species Epargyreus clarus. The sequence goes on from NW_027332224.1 coordinate 4,443,099, forward strand.
ATGACTTCTTAATTTATAATTATAGCATAAAACACAAGCCTTTTTGGTTTCTATCTCTTTTTATAAGCTTTTCCATATAAAAAAACAATACATAAAAAACAACATAAAAAAAATGGCCAAAAATTTTCGACAATATCTGACGTATTTTTTTTATTACTTATGGAATTAAACTTGCGAAGACAGAAAAATATGTTTTAACTTCCAAAGGGTGTTTTAGGGTTTAAATATTTACAAAAGGCGTTCCAGCTTAGTCTTCAGAGGCTGCAAGGAATGTATAGTTGATCTTAGGAAGGAGTATGTTTGGTTAATTACAATATTTGTGTATGTGTTACATTATTATGACATGGAAAGATGTGTCCACACTAAGTGGCCTGCTTGTAGGTAAATTTTGTATAAATAATACTAATCTAAGTATTGCACAACAAATCCATAACCATCCATCCATAAAATGTAACGAAACAATACATAAGACCAACAATAAAGTCCACATTTTTTCTGTTTGTGTTATGCTCTGCCCTATTATGCTCTGTATTGATTAAGAATTTCAATATGTAATGGGTAGATGATACGCGGTTTCAAATTCTTTTTGCCGCTGGTTTATTGCTTTAAATCAAAACAAAGTCACATAATTGCGGATTATTTCAAATAGTTACATTTATATACTAATAACACCCGTGTTCGCAATTTCAAAGTTATTTTGAAATTGCGAACACCCTTCAATTTTATTTACGTACCGTAGAACCTTACATAGATATTAGCATCGCATGCTGAATACAAAATCTTAGTGCGTCTAACCTTAGACCAAAAATCATAGACTAACCTCGAACATATTGAATCGTGAATGAAAATCTCGAACAAAATATTGAATCGTGCTCATTTCTTGCGTAATACACGAATACACACATGCCGATTACATTCAGTAGATACAAAGAATCTCGGAGGTAGGTTGTTGTATGAAAACTGCTTGAAGATAGATAAATATTATTGCACACTTACAGTTGAATTTAAATAATAAGCAATATACACATTTCAAGCAGTATCCTATAGGTTTATCGTTAAGCAGCGATCTTTTCTAGACAACCTATGCAAGAAAAAGAAAAGGTTGCACAATATTCCAGATTTGCAACATTTACGAAGTCTGTGGTATTCAGTCGCATACTTGAAGCTGGAACCCTTCGTGGTTTAATTTCGGAGGCACCACTAAAACATCTATTTCTTCATAATACAGCAGTGTCAATGTGTGTGAATTCTATTTCAAAATAGAAAGAGCAGAACACGAGGCATTCCAACTTAGGATGGGGTAACAACGCATCGACCGATCAATCTTAGTTATCTGGGATTGATAACAGATGTTCATAGTATACAGCTTTCATGTACATGTACAGTCTCTTAATTATACCTAAATTATAAAAATAATACGATTTCTTGTAAGCTGTTCTACGAGGCGTTGTCTGTCCTTTTGATCTAAGTGTCCAACATAGGTTAGTACACCTATCTGCATAATTAGGCTCTGCGTTTAGGCCTAGGTAGATACTAATTTGGTCAATGTCGTATTTTTAATCACTTATACATACGGATTCGAACTGTCGGTGTTTGCGCGTTGAAATTCTTATGTCTTAAAGGTTTATGAATGCCTCATAAAAAAGCAGTACTGTTTAGTCAGGATAAATCAAAATACTTATTAAAGAGAGCCTAGTTGTATGAAACTCGGCCTCTCAATCGGAAGGTCCTAGGATCGAATTGTAGGCTTCCTAGCAAATTCCCCACCTGTTTTGTTCTGCGTACACGAAATTAATTATCTCTTAAAACGAAGGAAAACATTATGAGGAAACCAAACTACTGTCTTGCTCTACGGTAAGATACCTGGTGTAAGAAACCGTGGTGGTGTTTTATAGGGGGGGAGGCAACTTTTCCTCTTCGCGATGCCACGCTGTAGAACTCCAATGTGTAAGCTACTGTGCCTCCCTTCCTTAGCAACGCCCTCGGCCCTGTCGCTATTTAATTTTTAAATAAATCGACAAGGGCTGAAACAAAGCCCTCCAAAGCACGTAAGTGCGCATGTTAGCTAGCCATCATCATCCAACATAAACCGCACCCAACATTACTCAACTTTGTTACTATCCTCACGGGCCGCAGAACTATCGTTTAGCTAAGGTTAACTAAACCATAAAGGAAATTCTTGCTAAACATCTGTAGATGAGTCACTTGGGTATTGCCCATTAGTTTTACACTTTCTCTTTTAAAATATGCGATGTTTAAGTTATTTTGTCTCACTAATAGCATGTATACATCTATCTAATGGACACGGATCCTAAGTAAAACAGAATCTTCACTATATTTTATTTAACGTCGTAATCCGTGCGTTTTCGGTGTACATTTGCAACATAAAATAGTCGTGTCAAACGCGTCTTAAAATTAAAATAAAACTATAATAGATATAAAACGTGACGTCATTGAACGTAATGTCACGTGGTGTCACGTAGTAAAAATTGAATTGATGGCAAATGTTTATAAGTTTCGTATAATTGAGCAATCAAAACTTGAAATCAAGCTTGTTGAAAACTGTCACAAGATCAAGTGACATTTAAGAAATGTGAGCAATTTGAGCATTAGAAACATTAAAAAATATGACCATATGCTTCTAAAGGTAGATTTAAGTTTATCAGAGGTGTCACCCCTGATAACTAAGTTGGAACGTAAATAAGCGAAATTTTCTTACTACAGTTTTGCTTTAAAAATATGCCCTTTCATCCCTACCTTACCTTAAATTCCATAAAACACAACATGTTTTATCACTTAAGTTGAAACTTAGCTATTTACGTATACCTATAGTGATTATTATTTATCCTCATTTATTATTTTATTTCATGTAATCATTCTGTGTATTGCTTAATATGCAACTATGTCAAACATTAATTAAATTAATAAAACGAGATACACGTAATTAAACGTTTTATTAAGGATAGTTTAGTTAGTAACTTGAATATAACTAATTTATAGGGTTGTTAAATCATTATTAATCTTAAAGGTGGTGCTGTGAGGTTCTCTGACCATCAAGGCCACACTTCTGCCATATACCACGAATGTAGTCTCTCTTTGCTTTAGTTGTGGTAAACAAATTCACGTTTTCGAGTCATTTCTTTTTAGTCTTCACGAACACTGTGTGATCTATTAAAGGTTGGAGTCCCATCATTTTCGTTTCAGATTTCCATGAGCCACCACCCATTAAGATTGGATAGATTCTATTCATACATATATGTACATATGGTATAATTCTTAGCATAAGATTTTTTTCACATTCAAAAGTAAGTCAAGTAATCGTATTTTTGTAACAGTCAAGTTACAAAAATACGATTTTACGAATTTTACGATTTTTATTTTACGAATTCTGATTTTAAGATGAAAAAGAACAATCTCACATAATAGTGCTTATATCCTGATTCACCTTCAAGAAATCATCTCGACTCAACTATTACCGTAAAATACTTTTTATTTATTACGCACTAAAACAACCATAAAATTCGACGATTTTTCAACTCTTGACCAATTTAACTCTTTAATTAAAGCTTTTGACATTTAAATGTCGAAATTTCCAAATGCAAGTAATGTAAAAGTAATAATTAACTTTTTCAACGTTTTATTTCGGCATGTATCGATTAATTATTTTTACACAATTTGCAATATTGATATGTGTAAAAATAAATACAAATGTTTTCGTAGAACCTTTCATAAATTTGGTCTCATATTCCATATTCTAAGCTTTCAAAGTGTGGAAAGATTTGTTCCCAGCTGTGGGAAATATAACATTTGCAATCGAATACAACTTACATTACAAAATGTTTAATTTTATATTAGCGCTAACATAACCTTAAAAATAGACTGGGTTTAATTTGAGCTATTTTTTAAGCAAACGTAGCCAATACAATGAGTGAATTGGGATTACACTTATCCAAAATATTTATGGATCCATGGTAAAATTTGAAAAACGGTGCTGTCTGAACTGAGAATGGAAGGTCACTTATTATATGGTTGCAATAATACAAATGTATCTAATTTCCCTAAATCATTGTACCACGTTTTTGCCATTTAGTTGCCGCGATTAGGAATACTCTGCATGTTACAAAATCACACTAGAATAATGTGAAAATCATTAAGGTCCAAATTACATAATTAGTTAGTTCTTAAATATGTAAACATTATACCATTACTGTTCCAATGTTGAGTATAGTCTTCTTGCAAAATGAAGGGTTAGCAGGCTTAAAATGTCTTTATTAAAGGGGGTAAAACCCTTAATAGTTAATAGTCTGTACCCTTAATAGTCTGTGCAAGAGCACAGCAACGGTTGTAACTTATTATCAGGTATACTACAAGCTTATTTAACAAATAAACTTGGAAAGAAGATATTAGAAATGTATAGAAAATTAAAACTATTTTCAAATTGCTGATATACACTTTTGTATGTAAAGACGTAAAGTCGGATCATAAGTAGACTGAATCGTAACTGCAACGTACTTATCGTTTTACGATTCCAGTTACACTATTTACGATTTGGAATCAGGGCAACTTTAAAATACATGTCTTGTCCTGATATTTAGTTTCTGTCTAATAAATAGTAATGTTTGCAATTATTTCACTATTATATAAATACGCATAGTACCTTCCTTTCGCGCCTTCGTTCGCGTGAGCTTAGATACTCGTATGTTATCAATTTACTGTCCCACTTCTGGGCACGGCTCTCTATTCTAGAATGAGAGAGGAGAGAGGAGAATCAATTTATTATATGCACATAGCTTTGACAAATGATAGGCCTGGGGTAAATTTGAGTTATACATAATGGTCATTGTTCAGTTAAAGTAAAATGGAAAATTTTCGTGAAAGCCCACTAAGATATTAAAGTTTCGTTGTAATCTGTTAAATTATTTAACGATCTTATTTAAATCAACATCCATTTATAGATTACAAAATATTGTTTACTACTAGCCAATTGAGTGGCCACTGACGCATGGACCTGTAAATAACTCCAAATAAGACGAGAGTCCTACTTGAGGTCGAGAACAGATGTGTGGCTAATTCTTAGAACTAAGTTAGAATGTCATAAGTTTCCTTATGTTTTCCTTCACCATTAAAATGTGTGCTATTTTCAAATTAAATGAACTGGGATCAAACCCGCGGCATTTTATTATTAATATACAATTAATTAAACTCCCTGTCAAAAATTATCATAACTTGTAGTTTGCTTATGCCGGAATCGAACCCAACACTCCCCGTACAGATCACAGCATCACGCTGGAGATAAAAAGTGAAACCGAAACCTTCAAGAACAAATGCGAAATCTAATAATAGTTGCTAAAACCTGACCTACGACAAGTAGATATCGTGATTACGTAGAGTGACTAAGTATATAACATTGTTACTATGTAGTGGCAGGTTAGTTATACTATTTAGTGGTAGGTTAGTTATTTTACGTGACCACACGTTATATTAAGAACGGGACTGTTTTTTAGCTAGTCTCTCCTGGTGTCCTCGAGAACAAGTTGGAGATGTGAAAATGTCCCATTTTAGGAAAAATAAAAATGAAAAAATTATAAATAGAAAGACCATTTTTACTGAAATTGCAGAGATATACATTTCAAAATCTATTTACATTTCAAGAACTTTCATATCCGTATGCCGAGGGTAATGTTTTTCGAGCGTTTATCTTATATATAAAATTCTCGTGTCACAATGTTAGTTACCGTACTCCTCCGAAACGGCTTTACCGATTTTCACTAAATTTTATATGCATATTCAGTGGGTCTGAGAATCGGCTACTATCTATTTTTCATACCCTTAAGTGATAAGGGTTGTTCACCTTTAACATTTTTTTATTTATATGGCAACACAACATTTGCCGGGTCAGCTAGTACTTATGTATGTTTGTCTTATTCTTTAGCATGCCCTGTGGCCCAAAAGCTTGACGGTTTTTAAAATGATTTGTCATTGGATTCGTCTAAATTGTAGGAATTGGTGTATAGGCTATATTTTTACAAGCTGGGTCTTTTGGTTAAAATATTCTCCAGTTTCTCTGCCAAATTGCGGAGATATGTTATTTAAATAAAATGTTCCATAATATTCTATCCACTTGCCACATAATAAAACTTTATTATTAATCATCATAAGATTTTTTTACCCAACATTATTTTAGCAATCGTGTCCCATTTTAAAGTAACAAAATGGTTAGTACAATTATGCAGTGGCAGGTTAGTTACGTGATTCAATAGTAACTTTGTAATTTACTGTCTAAGCTATGAGAAGGAAAATTAATAAAATCTATCGTGACTCTGACTCTACTAAAGTGACATACCTCGTTTAATAGCAGTGCTGCTGTATTCTGCGTTGAAGGAAAGTAAACTTACATTGGGCGTTTCAACTTAGTCTTTAGGCAGGAGTACATATGGCCGACCGTATCTAGACACAGATAATAACATTTTTTGTAACGCTGTCTTCTGGAAGGTAGACTTACACGAGGCGTTCCAAATTAGTCTTTAGGTAGCAGTTTCAGTGGCCGATTTTAAGGAGGATATGAATGCTACTTAAGATTGATTACAGGTGTCCATGGATGGCCACCACTTACCATTAGATATGCTTCATGTATACATGGCTGTGCCATTGTAGTACTTTTTCTTTTTTAAGTACTTTAAGTTGGGGCATATTTGATACTTTGGCATTAAGTGCTGCATACAATGTTAGTTGTTAGTCTTCAATGGTGATAACTATGTTCATAAAGTTACGATGCTACGTAGCAGTGGCCACTTACTATCCGTTTCCTATACACGTGTAACATGCAAGTATTATAAGTGCTTCATACATGAGGAAAATCCCTTTAACTGTACCATTTATTTACAATTTTAGTTGACCAGGAAAATAGAACATAATATTGTAAGTTTATTTTTAATATAACTATTACAATTTAAGTTTATTTCTCCTATGTCTATTTTAACAAACGAACGCTGATACGATTTGAAGGACTAAAGTAGGAATATTTACACGAAACATTCTAACTTAGTCAGGAGACTTAACGTATTTGTAGGATTTTAAGTAGTACTGTAAAAATGTTTTAAGCTGATTACATATGTCCGTGAGGATTTTTAGGCGAGGAATTTACATATGGCGTTCCAACTTAGTCCTCACGGCAACATATCTGTAACCGACCTTATAGATTTAATCCTATCTGAAGTTGATTACAGATGTCCATGGGCGGTAATGACAGATAAATTTATACATAAGTCTTCGAATATCGTACAGTCATTATTGAAATAATTGCGCAAGTACAATGATAGTTATGTAGTGATACTGACTCATACAAAACACGAACCTAGCATTTATGCATACCTAGTACACACTACTTAATGTAACAGTGATTTTTATACCAGTTCATGCCGCGGATTCGCTTGTAATACACAAAAATAGACTTCTTAATGATTAAATCCACACATGTAAATAAAACTGAAGTGTTTGTCTGTTCAAAGAAGTTTTTGGATTTTTTACCCATTTTGACAGATTTAAGAGTGAATAAAGGGATTATAGGGAGTAAGATATATAAAATGTAACCTAGAAAACATTTCAGGATTATGCGTATTTTTCAAAAACCATGAACGCTTTTTGTGCCTAGTTATAAAAGCTATAAACTCTGCTTCTATTCAAGAAACATAATAATTACCGTCTCTCAAAGCGGTATAAATAAAAAATATTATATAAAGCGCCTTTTGCGCTAACCTTTCAGGCCGTCTAATCAACGAAATTTTAAACGGTGGTAGTGGAAAATTTAAAGCTACCCTTTTCAGCGCTTTAAAAAGTACTCATTAAGGTATGGAAGCCGCATTCCACAATTTCCACAAAAGATTAGGCCGCAGCGGTGTGTGTACGAAGTGAGCACGTGCCAACGCACACAGGTGTAGGACACACACGCGCGCGTCAGTGTGAGTAAGTGATGTAATGCTCGTTGACGCCTGGCAGACATTTTTTATGGACTCCTAGTAGTCTCTGACGCAACTTTTTTTATAACCGTACGAAGTTAGGTTGTATATATTGGTGTGTTGTCGCCATTTTGTTTTATTTTCCTTGATTTTTTTGACAGTTGGTTGGATTGCTCTACTGTAAGGGATCTGGGTTCTGTCCTCGGTGAAACAAGGCACATTAAAGTAGGCTAGGGTGTACATTTTCATTGCATATTTTTTATAAGATGTTTTCTTGTCTTTTTTGTGTTTACATAAATAAATAATTTGCTTTATGCGAACATATACGGATAGATGAATGTAGCAATTATGTGTTAATAGATGGCGTTTCAAATAATTTTATATATGGAAGTAGGTAAAAACATCCCATTTTCCTTAACAATAACTTTTTATTTATGCATTATGTGACATATTTATGTCATTCAAGTGGCAGTAGGTCATGCAATCTACCTATTGTTAAAGTCCAACCTTTAACGCCTATTATTAATAAGCAATCTATCCAATGTTTTGTGTCCAAAGATCGACATTTTTACAATATCTTCACAGGAATCGTCAAATTACGGTCTTTGGTAGGTAACAAATGAATAGATGGGTTATTAATAACGGACTTAAATGATCTTACATGCCTTAACGCGTATAAAATAACGTTTTTTTCATACATAAGAGATCAGATTCGGTTTATGACCTTTTGATGTATAATATTATATTATTTTATGATTCAATATTATTATAATTAATTAATATTTTTTGTCTTTTTCCAGGTAAGAATCATGGAATTCCAACCATACACGCGCCTAAAACAAGCCATGGTATAGTATGAAATACATTTATTATAAAAAAAGAAAAAAATCTATAAAAATAGATTTATCTGTTCCTTAATAACAAACAGGTAATGTAAGTATTATATACAACATTATATACGGAATAACAGATATTTGAAAAAATATTTGTAAAAAGAAAATTACAATACGTGGTTGACACTTGACGACAGATATATACCTACATTTCATTAAGTCGTATTTATAATATTTTAACTACCGAACAGATTTAAAAAAGGAATAATTTATTTTTAAACCGGTTATATATTTTACAATACGATTACGACACTTGACGACAAAAATGTATACACGTCGAAAAATTTGACGCCGTATGAACCGTTCCTTACGATGCACGTTCACTACATACAAACTTATGCGTATAACTGTAAAGCAAGGCTGCACACTAGCGTAACAAGGACAGGTCAACGCACTCGGTTGCCTTGCACGAGCGAGAGAAAGATATAAACGGATGCCAAAGAAAGAGGAGTTTGGTTATACGTCGCTCGCTTCCGCGCTTCAAATGCGATCTGCCGTGCGTGCGAGCGGGCCAGCGATATAGCGGCAGGAAGAGACGGCTATATAAATATTATGCCTGTTATTTCACTTCCTCCGTTGTGATGCAATAGCAATTTACAGTATATGCATCTATTTTAAGACAAAGCTTAATAAAATTATTATTTAGGCTCTTATGATTAACAATGTGTACAATGTTTTATTACTATTACCCAATTTCAATTAAGATCTGAAGTTATAATCGTTATTCAACTCGATATTGTAATGTCCGACATTTTCTTTTTATTGCCGTAAAAATTGGCGCGAAATGTACTTTGATCATTTGTCAATCTTTAAATCGTAATGTCTACATAAATCTTTGTATTAATACGTCAAAAATGTGTTGAAGTTGTAAATAAACCGTTGAAACTCAAACAACACATAAATCATAACGCAATTAGATAACAACGCCATCTATTAACGGATAGCGGAACTATATATAGCGACGCCGCTATCGCGTGTCCTCATTTTTGTGGTGAATTCTCATTACAATCGACTCATTACAACTCGCGAGAGAATCCCACAAGCAAATATAATGTTTGTCCTTTAATTTCGAGGAAAATCGATTAAAAAAGAACTCGGTACGCGTGCCCTAGTTCCAATTCCGCGGAAAATATAGTGTCTTTTGTGGAGTTTTCTGCCTACTACAGAGTGGAAAAAACAAGTAGGCAAGACGTGCCAAACCTAGAGTCAATGAACCTCCTCAAAAAGCTGGCAGCTGCACCGCACCACGAAAATAAACTTTAAAACCGCGCTGCAGCGTATAAAACCACTCTTTCCTTATTCCTAGAGAGGGACCGTTTTGAAAAATACATCCGAGCGCTTAAGACCTTTCGCCACTGCGCCGAAAAATGTAAAGGCACGCACACACTAATGCGTCCACACGTTATAGGCTCAAAGACGCAGAGGTAGTGGTGATTGTGTACAAAGAAAGTACGTATGAGCTTTCCCTGTGTTGAGTTACACAATCTCGGTGCTCTCTTTCCGTTATACGGTGAAGTGCCGTTGTCTCGTTCCCGCATACTGTTATGTAATAACGGTTGTTGTGATTTAGCCGCGTAACATTTTTCTTGGACCGCTATGTCGTTGCTACGGTACGATTTTTTTCGATCTCCCATTTAAGATTCGCGATAATAGTTTAATGGCGAGCCCGTTATTTTGTTTCGTCGGCCGGTGCAAAGTTGAAAAGGTTGGAATTTTTTTTAAGAAAACTTTCAGTTGCATTTTCGGAAAGGGAAATCAAGAACTAAAATAAACTAGTCTATAAATAGCACATGTGCCTGTCAAATCGTGTTGCACCTCCCAATACATGCAGTCGTGTACGTATAGGCTGAGTGCGGCTGTGTGCGTGCGTGCGGTGGTGTGCTCTACACCCGTTCATTTCCTATTAGTTCCCCCGATGGCCCGCTTGCAACACCGGTGTGAGCGGGTCCTTACGAATTCGGCGCGTATTTCGAATTTCGAATTTATTTTTTTTCAGTGCAAAGTTGCCAGTGTTTGTGTTGTGTAGTGCACAATAAAATGGATATGTTTTGAAGGTTTGTTACGTTCGGTTTTCACAACTCCGACGCTGGAAAGTGGGTTCAAGTGATGTAACTCGTTACATTATTATAAACGTCTGTACTTTCTTTAATTTAATGACACGCTTGTATATTCTTAATTGGTTAATTAGCGACTTGGCTCACGAATTTCGGGTCGTCGTTTAGCACCGGCTTAAAATAAAGAGATTTATGAGAAAATTATACGGATGCGTTAACGAATAATTTTTAATTTTAAGTGAAATTTACGTGAAAAAATACAATTAATTTTAATATCTCATTAATTTTACTTTCGTATGAATGAAATAAGACTTTCTAATATTTAAATGTTTTTGAAAAATTTATACTTCCAGAAGCGATTAAAATAAAAATAAACAAAATTAAAAAAAGAAAATTCTGAATTAATAATGTATTATAAAAACATTTTGAAATTTGTACAACTATTAATATAAATGTGTTCATAAAGTAATACGGATAAATAAATTGTCATAATTTATTTATAAGCAATAAGTAATATATAAAATTTTCTTCATTTTTTGTAACTCACTAACCCATACATTGTACGTAATCTAGGTATTAAACTTACGTAGGTATTAAAAAAAAAGTTAAAATTACTTTCTTTTACTCTTTAAGTATATTTTATTATCAAAATGACTCTTACTTCTTAGTATATTTTTATAATTGAGTATAAAAAACATATAACCTATATTATGACGTCATAATTGACCACTGAAGACCATCAACTGATCCTAAGGTACTAGGCGCACATAAATTCATATAAGGTATTCCTTACAAAATTTAGGTCATCTTTTACAAGTAAAACCCGCGGCAAAACATAGTTTCTAACGTTACTGACACGCCCTCATACCACAGATAATAAAGATAAGCATTTTATTGATTTTGTGTACAAATAGTTTATTTTATCTATATTTTAAAAAGTAAACTTGTTTATCTATTGTGGTTTTGAGTAACATAACATATAAACTTCATATCTTTATTTATTTCTATTAAAAACATATTATGAAATAGCGTTATTTTAATATTATAAATAAATGAAAAGTAGATATTTTCTGCTTAATAACAGCAGTGTTACGCTGCTGTGTTCTGGTTTGAAGTGTGGTAAGGGAGACATACTTTTCTGAGGCGTTCCAGCTTAGTCCTCAGGGGTAACGCATCTGTGGCCGACCTCAGGTAGGAATCTAATCCTATCTGGGGTTGATTACAGATGTCCATGGACGGCAGCCTTACCTTCAAATGGACTGCATGCATCATACGCTACTTCTATATTAAGTAGTATTTTGAAAAAAAAAACAAAAATCTGACTCCGTAAAAATATAGAACTCCCTAGAAGAAATATATAAAACTCCCATAATTTAGACGAATCCAACGGCACCTTTTTTTAAAGTCAAGTCGTTTGTATGCCAAAGAATGGAAAAAACTTTACCTTCCATTCGGGTAAAATTAAAACCATGTGGTATTGAACCCACCGCGATAGATATCTCTATCGTGGTTTCCATGTATAGATAAAGAATTCTACCGAAGTGGTTACAGTGTATGACAACTTAAACAAACCATACTGACGTGTAATGCGATTATTTTTAGGGTTCCGTAACCAAAGGGTAAAAACGGAACTTCAAATATTTTTAAACTATATTTGTACTATTACAATAGTACAAAACCGAGTTCATTTCATAAGGGGACCGATCCTCTGTCCTGCTCTACCTCGTTTAAACAGAAAGAGAGCAACAATAGATTGTTTAATGTAATAAAAGATGACCTATTTTCAACCACGTTGCTTGGAATTCATTTCCCCTCTTATTCTGTAGGAGAGAAATGTTTTGGTTTAATGATGATCATTACTGTCCCACTGCTGGGCGTAATAAATACTTAAGTCCTACACTATATTCTTCCAATATTCTTTTTTGCCGTGTACATGTAAAATTTGGATGTCCTCCTGAGGTATTCCCTAAGCGCTATGACACGGGCTCTTCAAAAAAGGTGCGAAAAGAGCTCTTCTCCAAAACCGGCGATGCATTGGTGACTCCTCTGGTGTTGGTGACTGCTTTACCGTTAGGCACTGTTCTGTACGGTTCTGCCTTATCGTTAGGTACAAATATAAAAAAAACTTCCGGTCGTAGTCCACCCATTACTGTCCCATTGCTGGGCATATGTCTTCACTTTTTTTTTCTTTTGATGCGCGTGGCGGAGCGGTCACCATACCGGTCTGACGCGCAAAAGGTCCCGGGTTTTATCCCCGGCCAAACAGACATTTCTAAATGAATTTAGATATCGGTTCTGGGTCTGGGTGTTTGTATTCGTCTTTGTGTGTGTGAGGTACAGGGTATCCTAGTGTGAGGCTGTGAGTGTAGAAAGTCGTCAAGAACGTCTTTTCTCAAAGTAAACAAACTGGTCAACTGCGGATAGGAAAATACATTTTTGATATTTTTCTAATTTTCAGGAACATACATTTTCTTTACATATTTTCCTTCACTGTCAACGCAAATGATAATTTGTAATACGCACATAAGTTTGACAAATCACATGTGCCTGATTCAAACCTTTGACCCCTGAGAGAACATATTTAAACTACTAGACTGTGACTACTATTAATACTACTACTAGGTACATTAAAAAAAATAATAACGCGCCTACCAAGTACATATAGAAAAAAATCTTGGTCTTCTTGTTTTTACTGCATGTTTTTGGAACGGCTTGACCAATTTTGACGGGTCTTTCACTAAACGATAGAGGACATTATAGAGAATAAAATGATATATATATCAAATATAAAATATTTAGGGTACCGTCGTCTAAACCAAAAAACCGCGCAAGAACGCACGCGGAAATCGTAACACAAATTCTTTACTTCTAACAATAAAGTATTAAACTATGACCCCCAACTTGACTCACATGTAGGTCAGAGGTCACGACACGTTTTGGGCTAGCTCGTCTGACCTTGGTGAGGTTAGGGTCATGAATTTGCGACCTAGATTGTTCGCGGAAGCTCGGAATGGGGGTCAATCTTTCGGTAACTTTTGTATTAATTACACATTTAATTTAAGAAAGTTTTTCATTATATAAGAATAGCAGATGAGTATTCAGTCTAACTCGTAAGTGGCTACTGCTGTGGACATCTGTAATCAATCCCAGATAGGATTAGATTTCAATTCTGAAGTCCACTACACATGCGCCGCTATCCCTAAGGACTGAGCTGGAAGGCCTCAGATAAGTATGTCTCCCTTGCCACACCCTTCTATCCTTTGCCTACCGAAGATCGACTTTTCATTTATATACTAGAGATTGACATTTCGATCGTTCATAAATCGGATAGATCGATTATTAATAACGGGTAAAGCTAACTGTAACACAAAATACACTAAAAATAAACAACAACTGTAGTCAAAGTATGAGTTTTTACGTTTTTACAAAAAGACTCATACATTTCCATTTCCATAGCGGACTGTATCAGAACTGATAGGAAATGTATGGAAAATACGTAAACACATACAAAAACAGTCATTTTTGTAAATACGTAAAAACTCATACTAAGCTAAAGCAGACAAACTAATTCCAACGTAGCATTACGAAATACTTAGTAAACAAAATGCCTATTACAAGCCGCCATTGTGGTTGCGTAACGCACGTGAGCTGTGTTCACACACGTTGTGCGAGTGCTTAGGTGTTTGGCTCGGTAGAGGGGACCGAGGATCGAATTTAAATAAATAATAGTTAAAACAACTAAAAAAACACACCTTTATTGCTAATATTAAAACTAGAATATATTTTTTAAAGACAAAGGGTTTAAGAGTAAAGAGTTTCAAATCAGAGTAATAAATATAGTTCAAAAAATTAAAAACGCTTTTATGACAAAATCAACTAAAAAGTAGAAAATAATTTTGAATCTAGGAATCAATTAAGGAACAGTAAATAGTATAATTGTGGAAAAAGTGTGGGGTGCTTTTCGAAAACTGATAAGTGGAGCACCCCACTTTGAAATCGATTTTTACCCACATTGAACAGTCCGATTAATTTAAAATTTTGAACAATTATCAAGAACCGATGACAATTTCACAATTTTAATAATTTTATCCCATTTTCTTCATTAGGATCGTCAGGAATCAGGATTAACGAAATTCCTGGTGCGATTTTAGCGTGGTTTTTAGTTTTTAAACTATAATTATTTCTATTTAAATACGAGTAATGCGTCATAAGAAAGAATTTATCGCCATATATATTTAAAATAAAAAAAATAATGTACAAAACATTATTTATTTACAATATTTAAACTAAAACTACTAAGATTAACACAAAAATTTTATAAATAAAATAAATGAGCTAAATCGCTGCCCCGAGGAAAATGTGAGTGAGAAAAAATCAATCAATCAATTACATGAATATCAATCACTAATACTCATATATTATTTATTGGTTATGTTACGCAGTCGTGTGCCCTACACCCAATTTAAGATCCCCAGTTGCGTAAGAAATTGGGCAGAAGGGTCCCTTTGTGCACGAGCTGTCCTTGAAGCCCATTGAGGTCCAAAGGAGTAAATTCTTTAGTGGGTCCCTTCGGTTGAACTCGAAAATATTCTGTACCAAATACTTTGCTATTTTTTCTAATAACACAAAATTAGTTTTTATTTTGTGCTAATAAGGTGGTAGAACTCTTTCTGGTTCGACTCCGGCGGCACCACCGCCGCACCTATTTCTGTTAAAACAGCAGTGTTAAGCGCTGCTGTGTTCTGGCACAAAATAAAAAGGAATTTTGTGGTTCTGGATTGGGTGCGGTAAGGGAGACTTTTCCGAGGCGTTCCAACTTAGTCCTCAAGGGTAGCAACATCTGTGCTCGATCTCAGGTAGGAATCTAATCCTATCTAAGGTTAATTACAGATGTTCATGCGGCAGTGGTTGCTTACCATCAGGTGCTTTGTCGCATGCTACTTATATATTATAGAAAAAAATATGTTTCTATTTATAAAAATACATGAAAAGACGCTTTCTACACTTACAGTCCCACTGTAGGATTTCCTGTGACGTGGGTACCATGGACACACACAAAGACGAATACACAAACACCTACAGCAAGAACAGTTACCCAAATTCAACATTTATATGTCTAGCCGGGGATCGAACCTGGAACCCTTTACGTCATATCGGTATGGTACCACCGCCACGAAAATCGTAAAACGACTACCATTTGTAAATAATTCAATCGCCGTCAATATTACGTATATACCAATTACATCGATATGTATTCCTTAATCCACTAATTGTAACGTAATGCTCTGTAACGTAATACGTATTGTAACGCGTTCATAAAGTGTAATCTTAGGAAATATTGTAACTATTTAAGAATCTTATATATAAAATTCTCGTGTCACAATGTTGGTTCCCGTGCTCCTTCGAAACGGCTTTACCGATTTTCACTAAATTTTATATGCATATTCAGTAGGTCTGAGAATCGGCTACTATCTATTTTTCATACCCCTAAGTGATAAGGGTTGTTCATCCTGAACATTTTTATTTATATGGCAACACAACGTTTGCCGGGTCCGTTAGTAAATATGTAAAATAAATAACCTATATTTTGTAATAAAACATATAATTGATCTTAAATTGTAAAAAGACTCTTAACTATGAAATAGGTTGTAATACATTATTATTAAAACCCATTTTGAAGAAACATTATTTTAATAATTTACTAGCTGACCCAGCAAACTTTGTACCGCCTCAGAATCTATTTATGAGATATATTTCATATTTACTCACCTTTAAACCTTCCCTGGACATCAACAAATTCTAAACTAAAATTATCCAAATCGGTCCAGCCGTTCTCGAGTTTTAGCGAGACTAACGAACAGCAATTGTTTTTTATATATATAGATTAATAGAAAATATTGTCTAAAAAGTGTTTGAAATCTATTAATCCACAGTTGGCCAGCGTGATGGACTATTGCCCAAACCCCACACTCTAAAAAGACACTTATTCCCAGCAGTGGGACTACAACGCATTGATAGTAAGGACGAAATGGTAAATAAACCCAATGACCCAGATACTAAAGAGTTCAGCTTAAAAATACCGCTAAGGACACCTACTGCCATCTGTTGGGCAATAGCGGAACTAAACATTGCAGCATTCGACGAATACTTCAAATTACTACGATTTTCGCATATATTTTTATGCAAACACATAAATTATATATCTACAACTCATATAACTGATGTATTTAATATTTTGTGTAATATTTTACGCATAATTTTTAGTCTCGTGTTTGTAGTTTCTTCTTTCCGCCACAAGATGGCGTTGTACCCCGCCCAGTACTGTGCCAGCGACCTCACTGACGCATTATGTCATTTTTTATTGACGTGTAAGCCTCTTTTTCTATTACTTGCGATAAAAGAATGAATAAGAAAAAGGAAATTGTATTTCTCTTGCTAAATAGTTTGATTCTAACCTGCGTTTCTAATATAAATGAATAATACAGACTTTCTTAATAATTTGACCAAGTTTTACAATTGGTATGATATGTTTGATATTTCTTGGGTAGAAAATAGATTAAAATAAAAAAAAAAAGATAATATATTACACTAGCTGACCCGGCAAACGTTGTGTTGGCAAATAAATAAAAACATGTTAAGGGTGAGCAACCCTTATCACTTAGGGGTATGAAAAATAGATAGTAGCCGATTCTCAGACCTACCGAATATGCATATAAAATTTGGTGAAAACCGGTAAAACCGTTTCGGAGGAGTACGGTAACTAACATTGTGACACGAGAATTTTATATGTAAGATTTAGATGGTGTTACGACGAATAACTTAATTAATACGAAACTTAGTAAAATAATTTACTTTACTTTCTTTTTGAAGTTTTACGCATTATTAGAAACTGTTAGAAAATTATGAACAATTATCACATACAGGATTTTAATAATTCTGTCCCATTCTTCTTATCAGGATCGTCAGGATAACCGATTACCCTTGAGCGATTTTAGTATGGTTTTTAGTTTTTTTTTTAACTATAACATTATTTCTATTTAAAATAATAATATAGTTAATCGCCTGTTATACAGCAAGGCTTTTACCTGCATCGCTAATCGTGCGATGACCTATCGTAATGTTTTTCCTCTCATGTAATTACCTATTAATACTTCTTGCCTACGTAATTGTTTTTATGTTTCCTTGCTTGGACAGAGGGCGTTCGCATCTTACATACATAATGTTATGAGTAGCAAACCAGCGTGCAGTTCACCTGGTGGTGGCTTGCCGCTCATGGACCAGGGGACCTACCACCATCTTTTAAAAACCATCATAATTCAGGAAAGTTTTATTTCCTCCTTAAAACAGTAAAATATTCCGTCATACACAGTTGAATAAACTTAAACCCTTATTAATTTTTCGCTTATCCATAGTATAAAACCAACTGAAATTGTCATATTTTGCTTAAAAAGTTAAATTTCCTGCAAATAAGTAAAAGTATGATTAAAATAATATTGTGTTACGTGACCACACAACATTAATGTTTTATTTAGTCAAAATATTCTCTGAAAAAACTTAACCAATTTTCATCGGACTTTCACCCAACGATAGGCGACTTAACTGGGAACATGTTAATCTAAATTACAACTCAAAACTATTCAGGGTTCGTACGTAAAATCAAAAAACCGTACATTAATCCCCATGTATAAATAACTGTACACGTTCCAGGTATTGTAAAAAGTTATTGTAGATTGAGTTTAGATGTCTGCCTGATAGTCATCTAATTTATGCTTAGTACATGAGTTATTGCTTCGGGCGATCACAATTGTATATACAGGATGATGTTTAAAATAAAATAATTGATTGCACAACTTAATACGTTAATTACATTTAATACGTAATTTGAGACTACTTTTTAGCAACAATTATTATTAAATAATTCGTATATTTTATATACTCATTTTGGGTTACACATTTTTTCATCTAGGACTGTATGACAGCAGAGTAATGCTTATACGAGGTAATGCCCCTGTGGTCCATCTCAGTCAGATTAGATTTTACCTAAGGTCGGATACAGATGCGCCGCTATCTCTGGACTAAGCTGGAATGCCTCGGAAAAGTATGTCTCCCTTACCACACAAGTCAAACCAGAATACAGCAGCGCTTAACATTGCTGATATAACATAAATAGGTGTGGCGGTGGTCCCGTCGGATCGAACCACAGAGGGTTCAACCTATTTGAATTTATATTAGAACCATACCACTCAGAATCGAACCCAAGACTAGCGTTTTTTGAACACCCTGTACAAACATTAGGCACCAAACAATCAATCAATAACAATTGTAAAAAACGAAACCTCCTACAATTAATCATTGGATATACTGAATAGGAATTGAAATTCATTAAAGCTACTTAAAGCTTACGAAATGTGTGCTCATGTGTATGACAAATAGATTTTTTGTGCATGACAAATTATTTTTTGGCAGAAGCTGGGTGGGTAGAAATATTTTGAAAGTTATATCAGTGGTTAATTAAATAATATTGATGATTTATTAAAAATTGAAATATTTGAAGTTACAGATTACGTATGTAAAAGAAAAGTAATAAAAAAACATGATGATTTTTTTGAAAATTTCCAATTTTCGGGTATGAAATTTGAAATTAAAATTTGTATATGAAATCGGATAATTTTTACCCATACTTTTATCTTTAAACAAGGAATATGAAAGGTCAAATAGTACCTGTATAGTAATGGTACCTATATATATGTATAGAAGTGATAGCCCTAGGTAGAAACTCGGGGTCACGGTCGGAGTTCCGAGATTCGACTCCCAGGCCCGTACCTCGCATTGTTGAAAGTTATGTGCATTAAAAATTAGGAATTAAAAATTAATTATTACTTGTTTAAACGGTGACAAAAACAACGTGATGAAACATGTATGCGCGAGAGCGTAAAAAAAGTTCTCAAGGGTATAAAGTCTACCGCGCTTGGCCAGCGTGGTGGACTATGGCCTAAACTTCTATCACACTAAAAAGACCCGTGCCCAGCAGTGGGATAATAATAGGTAGACAACCACAGCATTGCTGTGTTCTGGTTTGAAGGGTGTGGTAAGGGAGACAGACTTTTCCGAGGCGTTCCAGCTTAGTCCTCAGGGGTAGCGGCATCTGTGAAACCTCCGTGAATCTAATCTTGTCGGAGGTTGATTACAGATGTCCATAGATGTTGATGGTAGTTGCCTACCCTCAGATGAACTGCATGCTCTGCTACTCCTATATTTAAAAAAATACGTAACAAAAAACTAAAAATATAAATAATAAACAATTCTTCTTTTCTTATAAATTCACTTTTCTTATAAATCAATTAATCATTACTCATCATAAATATGAATAACAAAGCAACATTATCCTTTTACAATTACAAAGCAAATTACAATAATATCGCGTTTCGATACAAAAAGAAAAATATAATGCGTCATAAGCTCGTAATGAAAGATAAGACCAGACACGGGGTCGTTCACCTCAGTTTGGCAATCGAATGAACTTTAGTACAAGCTGCTCGATACAAGATGGCGTTGGTTACGATGCGTAATTCTTATTTTGAATGGCGTTTATTTTTAAAATAAATTGTCGTTTTATTTTTGTATTTATTTTAAAAATAACTAAAAAAATATGCTCATGATTTAGAAGAATTGATTGTTCATTGTTCTATATTTATTATGAAAAGAATATTTTGGTTTGAAGTTAAATTTACCTTCTAGACTAGAAGGTATTAGGAAATCTAGAATAATTTTCGTTCTTATTTTGAGGCACCGCGGTAAAATTTAACTCAATATACATTATTCAGATTCATTAATTTAATATGCTATTTTCGTTTTAAGATGTGGAAAACCATATTATTATAAATTTGGAAAATCTGTCAAGAATTCAATAGTTTAACTAGAAATCATAAATACTCTATTAAATTTCTCTACTTTTGTGTCCCTACACCCACATTCCTAAAAATATCTAGAAAAATATAACATGGGGCTCTTAAAAAATCCAAGCTCTCCTTTAAAGTCAGCGGTATTGCAGATTCTGATGTTGCAAATGTTGAAGCAATATTGACTAATTTCAACAGTTTAAGAGCCTTAACATTCACTTAAACTTAACAGTATACTTAACTCTGAACATCTTGTAGGTATAGAAAACTCAACACGGATTAAATGAAAAGTGCGTTCAATTTACTCAGCAAATCGAAATTGCGTAAGTCAACTTTTTAATATTTCAATCATAAATTTAATATGCACATACCACACTTTTATGTTGCGTCATTTTGTAACGTGAAGAAAATAATTTTGTACAGCGACTGTGTAATATTGAACTTAGTCAGCGATTTTGTGGAGTACAAAGACTGTAGAAGAAATAGATGGAGCTTAGAATTTACTGGCGCATAAAATAGAAACCGAAGTGAACCTTTTTTATAATATAGAAGAAGCAAATGAGAAAGCATTCCACATGATGATAAGTAGTCTCTAAATATTTTGCGATTTAAATATTTGCCTATTTAAAATTGGCCACATATGTGTTACAGGCTTAACGTGTAGGGTTGAAACGTAGCCCTTATATTGTCCTTAAGGCTCATTGTCTCATAATGTGTCGTGACTTCATAATTGTAAGTAAGTAAAGTAGCAAATTCTTAAATTATGAATTACTTTTGATTACTTAATAATACTACATATTTAAGGATTTAAAACTCAGTATTCAAATTACTCGTAAATCAACAAATCATTTTTTTAATTCCAAATAGATTCCTTACAGAGCACTTTTTGAATGTCATTACATCTACCACCACTTCACAAGGTGTTTCGTTATGGAGAAGAAGCGGCGACAGAGACTAAATAACACACATCTTTAAAAAAAAAGTTATTTACAATGGTAAACTTAACCTAATGGTACATGTGGAGCTGGAGCTACTTCAGACCACACCATTTTAACAGTCAAATAATCACTTTTTTTACATAGCGTTTCATTAACGACACGTTTAAACTTTTTAATTGTTCTTCTTATCCTAAATATTAAAAATAGAATGTCCAAATACCATATTTCTAATTTTGTATTACTTTATTAGCCTTTTTATAGCTCCATCTGTTAACTTTCGATAATTGAAAACGTTTTTAAAAATAAGAATGACCGCGCCAAGCAAACGTAGGTTTCAATTAAATTATTGTTATGTCCGTACAGTTACCTCCAAAAATAGACAATTACACACATAATCGCTCCGCGTACAGTTCGTTAACCTTTTATATGACCTTTAGTTCCGCTATTGGATAACAGATGGCGTTGTACGGACATGGTATGTCTAGGTGTCAATTGAGTGCAATGATCCTTCGCCGGTTATGTACCTTTTGATCAAGTGTTTTGTAAAAAAATATAGCGGACGAGATGAAAGTGTCATTTCTGATGCCTTCCTTTTGGTATTTGATTCACAAATGATTCATATGTGAATTGGCTTACGGTTTGAGATTTTGGATTTTTCGGACCTTAGGCTTTGTAATAAGTGTGTTATGTAAACAAAAATGGTCGATGACGTCGCCAATTTGTGACGATTCCTCGAATTTTCAATATTCTATTTTATTTTCTTCTATTATTTATTGATTTCGAAAATAGAGACGGTTCTATTTTTGGCGGTGTGTATTTTTTTGACTTCTTTTTTATTTTTATTAATGTACATAAATCAATTTATACGACTAAATTATCTTCGGTAAACATAATAAATAAAAAAAATAATAAACGTTTTCTACACTCACAGCCCCACACTAGGATTCCCTGTGTCGTGGGTGCTATGGACACACACATAGACAGATACACAAACGCCCAGACCCAGATACAGAAATCTAAATTCATCATTTAGATATCTGTCTGTCCGGGGATCGAACCCGGGACTCCTTGCGCGTCAGACCGCTCCACCACTGGTCGTCTAATCGTCGGATAATGGAAAACTAAACTTAATCATTTCGAAAAAAATCCGACGGGCGACTGGTATTTAAATCTAGACCCTAGGACTTTATACTACTAAGCCATAAGCTTTATTGTTTGTATAAATCTATCTAAATACATAAATCATGTAGGTCTTATGTGAAAATTACTACTCAGAGGCCTATAACAGTTGCAAATCTTACACAGGTTGACCACTCTAGTTTGCCCAGTAGTGGGACCTAGGCCAGCAGTGGGATACAATACCCAATATGTTACAGGCAGAATAAATCTAGGTTATTGGAGCAATACCCGGAAATCGGGCTAAAACTGTACCCTAATGGATATATTGGTGTTTTATGGCGCACTAAATCACCTAGGTCGTAACTAGTGACGTCAGAGGCCTAGACTGAAGACTTGCCTAGATTGAAATAGCAAATATACAGTCAGCCAGATAGGCTACTGCCACATGGACATCTGTAATCAACCCCAGATAGGATTAAATCCTACCTGAGCTCGGCCACAGATGCGCTACCCCTGAGGACTAAGCTGGAATGCCTCGGAAACGTATTTACGAGACATTCCACCACCCTTTAAATTACACAGCAGCGCCTAACACTGCTGTTATGAGGTAGAAATAGGTGTGGCGGTGGTGCCGCCGGAGTCGAACCACAAAGGGTTTTAACTTTTAGTACTTTGAGATTTTCAAACCAATAACATTGTATGACGTGAATGAGGTATGACGTATGATTAGTCATACAAGTGTATTGACCTACATACATACCGAGAAGTGACCATACGTAGAATTAGTGTATGAATTTCGAGCGGAAAATTTGGTTTTGATTTCTCAAAATTTGTGGTATATTAACCGATTGCGACCTATTTCTGATTCATAGGAATGCGGTTGATTTGGATTGAAGTATGGTAGTTTGAAGGTAGAACCCTTTGGGGTTCGACTCCGGCGGCACCACCGCCACACCTATTTTTGTCATAACAGCTGTGTTAAGCGCTGCTGTGTTCTGGTTTGAAGGGTGTAAGGGAGATATACTTTTCCGAGATATTCCAGCTTAGTCCTCAGGGGTAGCGGCGCGTCTGTAGTCGACCTCAGGTAGGAATCTAATCTTATCCAGGTTTGATTACAGATATCAATGAGCAGTAGCTTACCATCAGATGTAATGCACGCTCATCTGCTACTCCTATATTATAAAAATCAGTTTTAAAAACTATTTTTTATTTTCATATGAAAATACAAATTTCAATTTTTAAATGTGTCATTCACACAATATTATATTTGATATATATATTGTATAGTAATATATTTATTTGTGGTCGATATCGCATAGCGTGGTCGGCTTCATATCTCAACAAATATTTGAGTAAGTGAATAAATATAATGTTTAAATATGATAATTCAGTAAATAGTTTATTAATTATTATGCAATTTCCATTAATTGTACTTATAACATAAAATAACTAAGATATAACTAACTAAAATAACTGAATGAAAATCCTAACTAATATTGTAAATGCGAATTTATTACATAATCGATTGTCATAAAATTTTGTACACTCGTCGTCGAGGGGTCCAGAAAAGGGCCTTTTATCCCGATAAAAGTACCGTTCCTGAGGGATAGATAAAAACTGACTGCGAGCGAAGCCTCGGGTAAAAGTTAGTGTAAAATACATGAACATATTAATTTTTTGTCATAACATACACTTTGAGAACACGAGAAGGCATGTTGTCAACACATTATTTTCCCACTGCTGGGCACTGGCCTTTCAGAAAGGATTAGGCCATGGTCCACCGCGCTGGCCAAGTGCGTATTGGTAGACTTCATACCTTTGACAACTTTTTTAATTCAGATATACAGGTTTCCTCACGATGTTTTCCTTCACTGTTTAAGCAAGTGATAATCTTATATATAAAATTCTCGTTAGTTACCGAACTCCTCCGAAACGGCTTTACCGATTTTCACCAAATTTTATATGCGTAGTAGGTCTGAGGATTGGATACTATCTATTTTTCATACCCCTAAGTGATAAGGATTGTTCACCCTTAACATTTTTTATTTATATGGCAACACAACCTTTGCCGGGTCAGCTAGTTAATTTCTAATACGCACATAACTTTGAAAAGGCAGTGGTGCGTGCCTGGGACTTGAACCTCAGACCTCAAAACCGCGTTTTACTAGGCTATTATTGTTTTTTAATACACATAACTTTGAATCAGAGGTCTGGGAATCAAATCCCGAACTTACTAATTGTTAGGCTGATTTCTTCCCACTAAGCTGTCACTGCTTTTT
Organism: Epargyreus clarus; assembly: GCF_041222505.1. NCBI lineage: Eukaryota > Metazoa > Arthropoda > Insecta > Lepidoptera > Hesperiidae > Epargyreus > Epargyreus clarus. The sequence continues at coordinate 4,468,236 of NW_027332224.1, forward strand.
AATATTTTTTCTCAGGGATATTTTCTAATAATTTTCCTTCTTCAATTATTATAATATTTGGTTCCGAAACAGAGTTTATTACTCTTATCAGCTGTTGCGGGGTCATTGAACCGGGAAATAATATTTGTAATACTAAATAATACAGTAAATAAAATTGATTGTACGTTTGTGTTACTTAAATAATGGTAACTTTGTGGTTCGGTATAGTACTCGCCAAACTGCTAGTCCGCTCTGAAGTTGTTCCGGGCAGGTCATACAATTTGTCATACAATAAGTCATACAATCTGCTATGGCGACGCGATTCATTTCTATATTCAGAGCGGACTGACAGTTTTACGCGGACTATACCACCGCTACACCTATTTCTAACAGCAGTGTCGTGCCGTGTTCTGGTTTGACGGGTGTGGTAAGGGAGACTTATTAGAGGCGAACTTAGTCCTCAAGGGTAGCATCTGTAGCCGACCTTAGGTAGGATACTACCTAAGGGTGGCTGTAGCCACTTACCATCAGGTGGACTTGCTACTTCCATCTACTTTGCTACTCAAATCTCTTATAAAACTATATGACAGATACATGGAAATTCTTAAGGCCTAATCCAGTACGCCTATATTTACGCTGAAATTTTTATTTTTGATGTGAAAACTAACATTATCCTGTAAGATCTACTACATTTGCGTGAAAATCACATCAGAATCAGTACATCTTCCCAATTTAACATTTTATAAATAAAGTTTCCAATGGAATTAATCATAATAAATATTATTTCTTAAGGAAAATTTTCTACAAAATTTCCTTCATTCTATATAATTTATATTAGATTTTTTAAATATGTACTAACAATTAAAAACACATAAAATTTTGAAATTCAACGTGAAAAACTTTCAGTTGCAATTCGTATAGACAATGAAAATACTTCATTACGCCATCTCGCTCTAACACTACGGAAACGTCTATCTGTCTCTGTTTATTATAAATTTCGGGGCGCCGACCGGGCCGTTGACCCGCCGAATTTTGTAAGTTCAACGAACGCCCGAATAGGTGAATGCTCGCTCGGCTTTATTCGGCAATTTTCGTCAATTTTCGCCACTTTTCGCGGTTGTGAAGAAATCCTAAGCCTAATTTCTTAATGATGTTTTTTTTTTAAATGTAATTTTAATATGTGAAAATTACTCGCCTGTGTTAAAAAAGTGTTTTTAAAGGTGTGTGAAGTCTGTCAATACTAGTTTGGGAAGTGGACTATGGCCTAAAGCCCACGTTCTAAGAGATATATGCCCAGCAGTGGGACAGTAATGGGTTGATAACAATATTCATATAACTAACTAACTAAACTACGCCATGCTTATAGCTTAGTCTGGTATTCTTAGTTAGGGAACTAAATAAAACTATTTGTAACTAAACTAAAACTAAATTCCTAATTTAGTTACGATATTACAAAGTAATATAATCTTACAGCATAATTTGTCATGATTATTTTGATTAAATTACAATAATTAATATTAAATATATAATTTAAACATTTAATTATTCTTAATCAATTAGATTTATAGGTAATTGAATTCGTTTTTAGATTCAGTTTTTGGATTTATTAAATCATATTAAAGTTAATTATCGCTTGCTTTACCGGCGAAAGAAATCATTATGAGGTAAAGAAGAACATCTTATAATTATTTCGTTTATAAATTTTGAAATAGTATATTACTTACATAGTGAACACTTTACGTAAGAAATGTCGTAAAACAAAAAAGTACTTTAAAATATGCGTGTCACATTATTGGTCATAACTCAAAAACGCGTGCTCCAATTTCGAAAACTCTAACACCATCGGAATCTACATTAAATTCCCTATAAAATGACATATAAAACATCCCTTTACCCCAAAAAGGGATAAGCAGGAAGTGAAAAAACGGACGTCGGGGATGACGATAGCATTTTTGGGGGGCATTAGCCTCTCAGAGTTTAATGTACGGCCTTAGCTTCGAATGGCGGTGTGGTTATTGATCGTGATATATCGGGTTCGATTCCCGTGTTACGCTGACCGTTATTTGTGGAAATTATTTTGAAATTGATGTTTTGAAAAATGTAGATGATTAATTTCTTTGTGTTTTAGTTAGATGGTTTTTTATACGTTATATATTTTTTAGAATAAATACCCTATTTAGTTAAGGGATGAATTTTCAAAAATCCTTTCTTAGACCTCATTTACTTTATGAAAGGGACTTCTCTGCAAAATTGTTTTACTTAAGATTGTCCACAGATGTTTGCCTTAAGGACAAATTTTGGAAATATATTACTCCCTTACCACACCCTTCAAACTTAATTTAGCTGTTATAAAGCAGAAATAGGTGTGACGGTGGTGCCTAAGTTAAACCACGGAGGTTTATCTTATGTTATTTAGAACATTTACGTAAGAAACACGTATGAAGTATCTTTTTAGCTAAATCTTATTCTGACACTAGATAAAGAAAAAATATAGATAAATGAGTTTGTTTATGAGAGGAACTTCAATTTCTCTTGTGACGTGTAATTCTGTCAAATATAGATTTATTTAATTTACTTGCTGACCCGGCAAACGTTGCGTTGCCATATAAATAAAAAAATGTTAAGGGTGAACAACCCTTATGACTTAGGGGTATGAAAAATAGATAGTAGCCGATTCTCAGATCTACTGAGTATTCATATAAAATTTGGTGAAAATCGGTAAAGCCGTTTCGGAGGAGTACGGTAACTAACATTGTGACACGAGAATTTTATATATAAGATTTATACTCCACACTCTATGTGGAGGGTAATGTTTTTGAGGCATATGTCGGTGTTTTTGGCATTGCAAGCTTAAACAATATTAAACTTTTATTGGAACTTTTCTTCAATCGCACTTTCTTCTTTTTTATCACGAAGCATACGAGCGTGCAGTCCATCTGATGGTAAGTGGCTAATGCCCATGGACATCATAATCAACCCTAGATAGGTTTCGATGCCTACCCCAGGTCAGCCACAAATACCTTGCTACTCCTGAGGACTCAGTCAGAACGGATAAGTATGTCTTCCTTACACCAGAACACAGCAGCGCTAAACACTGTTGTTGGTCAGAAATAAGTATAGTGGTGGTGCCTTCGGACCACATAGCGTTTTTCAAGTAGGAATAACATGACATTTTTATACTAAAAATATGTTAGAATTTACATGTAGCTAAAAAAATATCTCGTTTTTTCAAAAACCTTCTTATGCTGAAAATATGTAACAGATAGATTTTCGATGTAGATCAAAGAAATATCTAGATAATTTTCTCTAAATAACCCACGTGTGTTGCCGCGTGGGAACCTACATACATAGACCTAGGACAAGTTGCGAAAAAATTCGCAAATAACCGCAGCTCAAGATGTACTGGTCCCCAATATTTTGGCGCATTCAACTCTGCCCGGTTATTGACCCCTTATCTGTTGCCGCTTACGTTTTTAGCACCTTATCGTAATAGTGTGCGGAATTTGGAGACGGATTTAAAAAGATAAAAATAAAAGTAAAAAAGAAAAAAAAAGAAAAATATAAAAAAAATTAAAAAAAACAAATAATATAAATAAAAAAAATCAAAAAAAGAGAAGAAAAGGGGAATTAAAGAATTAGGTAAATAATAATTAGAACATTGAAAAAAGAGTGAGAAAATCAGCATTTATTTTGCTCAAAATGAAAATGGGAAATAGTCCTATATAAATTATGTTTTCACAATTATATCAAGTGCAATAGCAGTATTAGCCTAATTTTAAAAATCAGACTTTCGAAGGGTCCACAGTTCGAATCCAAGGCACACACATCTTTACATGTGTATTAAAAATTATCACTTATTTTTAGGGTAAAGTAAAATGGGTGAAGCTAGTATGTGAAGTTTAAAAAATCTGATTTCTGGGATTAGAACCTCGGACCTACATTAACAAGCTGCTTCTTACCACTAGCCTATCACTTCTTCAGCACTTATTAATATTCAATCTATCCGAACGCCTACTAAAGATCGAAATTGACAATACCTGTAATAATGATCAAACATCCATCTTTGGTAGACACTTAGACAGATTAAGTATTAATAACGGGAGATCAATCCAAAACGCTCCTTGTCCGCGCTGGAACGCCTCACGTCACCAGCCGGTATAGGTCAGTGATGACAGTTCAGTGAACTGGAAGCCAACGACCTAAAGTTCAATATTCGTACTTTTTGCATGCTACTCTCGTAGTGATATTAAGAGCTACGTTATGAAGACAGACAGACAGGCAGACACACAATACACCAAAAAGACAATAGAAAAAAAAACAAATACAAAAAATTATTAGGTTTTAAATAAAGGTGGTACCCTCTGTACCCTTAGTTATGAGTTTTTACGTTTTGACAAAAATTACTGTTTTGGTATTTGTTTACGTATTTGCCCATACATTTCCAATCAGTACTGATACAATCCGTTAGGGGCGCTGATTGGAAATGTATGGGCAAATACATAAACAGATACCAAAATAGTCATTTTGAACAATCCAGAATCGAATCTGCCCACTTTGGCATCACACTTTCGGAATCAAACCCGCTATAGGTCACTATTGTCAGTTCAGTGGTGGTGGTGTCAGTATGTGAAGTCTACCAATACGCACTTGGCCAGCGCGGTGGACTATGGCCTAATCCTTCTCATTATGAGAGGAGACCCGTGCCCAGCAGTGGGACAGTAATGGGTTGATGATGATGATTCTAAAATACAAAAGTCCTCACCAAGGAATCGAACCTTCTCACTTTGTCATCACACTTTCGGAATCAAACCCGCTATAGGTCAGTATTGCCAGTTCAGTGGCCGCGGTCACTGGCCTGAGTTCAACCATGTTCAACCGAATTCATCGTTACAAGTGACGTCACGCGGAATTGTCTGCCACTGATGTATTTTTAAAAATAATTTGAATATTTATAATATAACTAGTGGTGCCCGCGGCTTCGCCCGCATTTTAAAGAAATAATATGACATAGGTACATAAAACGGAAAATTTGTACCTGCATTGGAATGACAGTGGTGCCATTTGTCGAAAATTGGTTTACCAACTCCCAAACCCTCGTGGGCTCTTGGGCAACAACTTTGCTAAAGATCATCACTTGATCAAATGCATAGTTTCCGATTCTATAACTACTTACGAATTAAAAATGTATTAAAAAAAATCTTTTCCCACGGACTAAATTGTGAATCTAAACCATTCTCAAGTCCCCTTGAACACACACAACAAATTTCATCAAAATCAGTCCAGTCGTTTAGGAGGAGTTCAGTGACATACACACGCATATAAGAAATATATATATAAAGAAGATATAATTTAAAGGTAGTAACCCTTTGTGGTTTAACTCCGGCGGCACTACTGCCACACCTATTTCTGCCTATTAACAGCAGTGTCAAGCGCTGCTGTGTTCTGGTTTGAAGGGTGTGTTAATCATGTCTTTCCGTAGCGTTTTTTAGCGAATAGCAACTGTTTGGGGGCCCTCCAGGATCAGGGGCCCGGGTGGAACGGTTTTACCCTTTGAGCACAGAACCCTAAAAATAGAGGTCTAGATTAAAACCATCAATCCATCTTATACTCATCATCAACCCATTACTGTCCCACTGCTGGGCACGGGTGAAGACCCGTTTCCATCCGTGAGAGGAGAAGAGTCTCATAATGAGGGATTAGGCCATAGTCCACCGCGCTGGCCAAGTGCGTATTGGTAGACTTCACATACCTTTGAGATTTCTTTTTATAAATCTCTTAGGTACTCGTATGCAGGTTTCCTCACGATGTTTTCCTTCACCATTTAAGCAAGTGATATTTAATTTCTAATACGCACTATTTTTTTTAAATCAGAGGTGCGTGCCTGAGGTTTGCAGGTGGTAGAACCCTTTGTGGTTCGACTCCGGCGGCACCACCGCCACACCTATTTCTACCTAATAACAGCAGTGTTAGGCGCTGCTGTGTTCCGGTTTGAAGGGTGCAGTAAGGGAGACAGACTTTTCCGAGGCGTTCCATGGGCGGCAGTAGTCACTTACCATCAGGTGGACTGTATGCTCGTCTGCTACTCCTATATTATAAAAAAACCTCTGACCCCTCGATCCAGAGGCTGAGTTTCTTAACCACTAAGCTATCACTGCTTTTATAACCATCTTATACTAATATGAACTAAGTATGAACATAGAACATTTCGTGTTTCGGCGGGTCATCGGCCTAGGCCACTAACCCCAGAACTGACCTATACAGAAACGTTCCGATAGTTTAGTCATAATACCAGGCATTCCGAAAGTGTAATGACTTCGCGAAAGGTGGTAGAACCCTGCCGAATGCACCACCGCCACACCTATTTCTGTTTACCTAGATGGACTGCATGCTCGTCTGCTGCTCCTATATTATAAAAAGAGATAAATATGCTCGAATAACATTAGCCTAACATTACCTCCCGCAACATTACCCTCTACAACATTACCTTTAAAGGTGGTAGAACCCTTTACGGTTCGACTCCGGCGGCACCACCGCCACACCTATTTCTACCTAATAACAGCAGTGTTAGGCGCTGCTGTGTTCCGGTTTGAAGGGTGAGGTAAGGGAGACAGACTTTTTGGAGGCGTTCCAGCTTAGTCCTCAGGGGTAGCGGCGCATCTGTGGCCGACCTCAGATAGGAATAGCTAATCCTATCTGGGGTTGATTACAGATGTCCATGGGCGGCAGTAGCCACTTACCATCAGGTGGACTGCATGCTCGTCTGCTACTCCTGTATTATAAAAAAAAAACCTTCCAGAAAAGCGTATTATATGTCCACTATATTTTTATTTTAAAGAATTTCCGTACATTGGACTTTTGTCAACGTATTTTAGTCGCAAATCGGATATTTAAAAATAAACCCGTGTTTACACTACACCAGACTATATTTAGTCGCGTAAATCATTGCGTCGCAACCTTGGTCGCGGGTTCAAATCCCCGGTGACGTCATCTATTAGTGGTATTTTAAAATAAACTATCATACTACTTTTGTCTAAGAATATTTTATAGTGTCAGTCTCATATGTTTCAGGTTCGATTCCAGGTCAGGTACATGTAATTGATGACAGCCTAATCTGGGTCTGAATGTTTGAAACATTGTTTTTGAATCGTGCAGTTTAGTCAAAATAAAATATCCCCAATTGAGTTCTTAGTGACATATTTTCAAAATTTTCATCACTTAATCTTTATACCGCTGGGCAAGAGTCTCCACTTAGAATAAAGGATAATCAACTTCTAATACATATATCATTTCTGAAAAAGCAGTATTTGAACCTTAGACTCTGCACAAAATTTAAAAAAACAGTCTCGGAATTCAGTGTTATCGATTTCATATCATTAGGCAATCATAAGTTCGCGAGTTTCCCCTAAAAGTGCTAAGTTCATGTAGGCCATACAATGACCTGAGGTCGTTACACTGAGTGTAATATAAATGACACAATATGATAGATATAGTGACCGTAACTTGATTTTTATATAAGAGTAGCAGAGGAGCAGTCCACCTGATGGTGAGCATAGTACGCGCCAAACTGCTAGTCCCCTCTGTAGTTGTTGCGAGCAGGTGTAGTCATACAATTTGCTTGGCGACGCGATTCATTTCTATATTCAGAGTGGACTAGCAGTTTTACGCGGACTATACTGCCACTCATGGACATCAGTAATCAACCCCAGATAGGATAGGTAATACCTGAGGTCGGTCAATGCGACGCTATTGAGGACTAAGCTGGAATACCTCGGAAAAGTATGTTTCCCTTACACCCTTCAAACCAGAACAAAGCAGCGCTTAACTGCTGTTATTAGGCAGAAATAGGGAAAAATAATGTAACAAGAAAAATATTTTTTTTATTTATTTTCAGTATCTGTATCTAATTATGTAGTTTTAGTAACTAGTATATTTTCGTAGTTACATAATTTAGATTTAATACAAAAGCTGTTTCTCCTATTTCTGATATCTATGATATTCTTTATCGGTTTATTTAAATTTAAATTACAAAATTTTATATTCATCACAACATTATATTAAATACTCACACACTTATATTTTTTATTATTACGAGAATCAAATGATATTTTTATTTTATTTAAACATAAGAGATCATTATTTTTTTTTCTTGTGATATTTAAATTAAAATTACAAAATGTAACAAGCACATTACATTTAAAAAACATTACAATATCGTGTAAACACAATAATATTTTAACAAATGTATGTTACATTTGTTAAAAGATTTTGGTACTTTTGTTATAAGGTAATTAGTTGTTGCAATGATTTTCGCTTTTCCCCCAAAAGTTCAGTTCAGCGGCTCAAATAGGCCACGCAACGACCCCCAGGTCATTCCCCGCTTGTCAATAGGGTAACAACATCTGGGACGCAATAGGCCATTGATCTTAGGGGGTCATTAGTATCTGCATTACCTTGTAACTTTAGGAATAATTGCCTCTTTTTAGTTAGAAATGGGAAATTTCTAATGTGTTGGGTTAATTTCTAATTAAAAAAAAACAGAGTTCATATCGAATATCACCACATATTTTTTGTATAGAAAGAGCAAACCGTATGCAGGCCATCTGATGGTAAGTCACTGTTTACGGATTATTTTGGAATACGGAGAAATTATTATTATGGACATCTTTAATTAATCTCATATGGGATTGGAACATGAGGTCGCTACCATAGCGTTTCTACATGATGATTAAGTTTGAACGACTCTTATATCTCTCGCTTACCAAACCCTTCGAAGCAAACCGTAATAATAAGGCAAAAACAGGTGACAGTGGTGCTTCTTGAGTCGAACAATGAAGACAACTACAAACCTTAAATTTATTGAAAATCAAATAAGAATCTAATAATTATTATATTATTAATCGACAGTTCCAAAAAGAAATTTTAGACGTTACGATAAATTTTGGCAAATTCAAAAGAGCAGAGTTCAAGTGGGTCACGCAACGACCTCCGGGTCGTTCCCCGGCGTGTGAATAGGCCTTAACGAGCCGTAGACAAGCAAACACGCTTTGTCATGGTAATGTCTCTACCGTAGAGTTCTACGCAAATAATTTTGGAAATTCTCAAGCGAAAATCTCAATCTATTTATAATTAGAGGACTTAAGTTTTAAGCTTTAATGATCGTTAGAAATAGAATTTATGATAAAAATAGAGTTGTTTGAGACATGGTAATGTCTCTACGGTAGGATTAGAATAATTAAAGAAATTAAGCTTTAAGTAATGTTCGTTATAAACAAAATTCATATAAAAATATAATTGTTTAAGACATGGTAATGTCTCTACTTTTGAAATCCTCAAGCGAAAATTTATTAAAATGAATTTCTATTCATAATTAAGCTGTCAAGCTTAAAGGTTCGTTAGACATAGATTTTGTGATAAAACATTAATAATTAATTTAAATTAGCGATATCTACTTATATTTATTAATATATTTTTTGTTAAATTTATTTCAAATATACTCAGAGAAATATTATTTAATTATTTAAAATGTATAAAAAATTAAATACATTTTTAAAATAAAATTATAACATGATTAAAACAGTTTTTATGCAAAATTGAATGAAGACCCCTTCGTAATTTTGAAGGGGTCTTCATTCAATTTTCTTCTTTCATGACTATATAAAGACAAAACTTAGTCAAAGCTAATATAAAAAGCTTGTTCAAAACGGAACATGACGTCAACACCACTATTGCAAACCAAAAAAAAATCACTCCAACTAAACTACATTGAAACACCTACATACTTCACAAAAACTCACTCCAAAAGTAGGCATGAGTAATATCTTAGTCAGCTTGTATTGTAACTAATGACCGGCTACCTGATGGTATATATGGTCATAGCAGGTCATCAAATTTTACTGTCCCACTGCTGGGCATGGGTTTCCTTGAAAATAAGAGGTTTACACGATAATTCATACTGTTGTTTTTCGTGCTAGACTTCGCACACCTTTGAGAATTTCGCAGACCTCTTAAGTATGTAGTAAGCAAGTGCTAATTATTTTGTAATACAAGTAATTAAAAAATTAGAGCTACGGAAAGGGATTCGAATCCTAGCTTAAGAAGCTGTAATTAATAAAGTCAAAATATTTGTAATTGAACTTAAAGAATTGCTTTAACGTATAGAGAGGAAAACGGTGCAATAAACTTCATAATAATCTTTGTCGTAAACATAATATAGAATTTACGAATAAATAAGCTAATAAAACAACTTAAAACTAATGCTTTTTAATATTTAAGTAATTATTTATTTTATAATTTGCCTTGGCATTTTAAATATTCTTTGAAAACTTTTTTCTAAGAGATTTTAAATCCAATTTATCATTGATCCCACCATTTCTCACTGATATATGACGGTCTGCCTGCTTTTTATTAGGCATTATAAGGATAAGTTCAAGCCCTAACCAGTTACCGACCAACAAAAGAAATCATTCACTTAAAGATGGCGGAAGTGCGCACCAAAACAACAATCTGTTTAAACATGATTTTCGTGTTACTTTTTATGATTCAATAAAATAATCGCCTTTAACTTTCAACTTCCATTGTAATTTTAAAAGAAAAGACAAACTGAAAATGGTTTCGACGTTATCAAAAGACAACAAAGAAAATAAGGCGCATCTTTTTAATGTGCGTGTTTCTATTTCAATAATAGAATTTAGATTAGAAAGGTAAATTAATTTTAAATTACAATTTAAAAATATTCTAGTAATAAAAAAAGTAAATGCACTATAAGAAATAATAATAAGTGAGCTCCTTAAGTTTTAATGATTTGAATATTTAACAATAATTATAAAATCGTTTTATTACGCAATTATTATTCAATTTATATGTTAATAAAGTAATTTGTAATTTTATAAAGTTCGTTACTCCATTAATGTTTTTTTATTATGTTTATATACCTACCTAGTATGTTAATATAGATATTTGAATATTACCTATCTGTTTAAAATATAATTCATTTATTTTATATTTTTAAAGAAATTTAATGAGTATTTCATAAAATAGCATTAAAAATAAAAATAAGACGCAATTTGTAATTTACATTGGTACTGGAAGTTTAAAAAAAAGACAAATTCCATCCAGCCGAAACCAGAGACAATATAAAGGCTGTGTGTCGTGTAAGCCTCTGCCGTCCCGCTAAAGCGCGCTAAACAACAAAAATGGCACCGGGAAGCGATAACAACCCACGTGGTGGGTCAACGGCTGCCCCACTGCTGGCTGGGTTCGCTGAACGCACGCACACCAGCACACGAACACATCACACTATCACACTATACGCACACAAGTACAACGCACACGCACAAACATAAGCTTAATAGGTATGCGCAGGTGACTAATTGTTTTTTTAACTTAAGTAGGGTTGCTAGTTGGAATTTTAGTTGGTAGGTTATGGAATTTTCCGAAGGGGAAAATTGTGCAATAAATAATTTTACACAATTTTATTTCTTTTGTTCAAAGTATTTTCTTACCCGCTAAAAGGAGGGTTAGCTTTTTCGAGTATTTATAATTATGTATGATCTTTTTTTGACATGAGCCAAAGCCTCAACGGCAGGGTTTAATATGAGGTCTGGTTAGATTGATATTTTAAGCGCAAGTGGCGCTCAGTACATTATAAATTCAACAAAACAAAATGGCGTCTTCATTTTGTCTTTTCAGCGCTTTATTCATGGTTTAAAAAATTGCTTAGCAAAATGTTTAAGTAGTACTCATTTCATGAATACATAGAAAGGAACTGTAAAATAATTTAAAATTTTTACCCTAAAAACAATACATTAAAATATTTTTATTCAAAGTATGTACATTCTTTTTTAATTTTAATTTTAGTAGCCTACCATCTCTTCATTTCTATTCAAAGAACTTAAACTTTTATCATTATTGAATGTAATTTTTAATCTCTCCGTTGTAATTTCTTCATGAAAAAGAAGCAGCGAAACAAATAACTGATTACTCCTATAAATATAACATTTCCCCAAAAATATCTAACAATAATAAATTGAGCCTATTATTAACTTCTTGAGATATATCTGACTACATATTTTTATCCTTTAAGTAATCATTTATTTATAATACGTTATTTATATACCTTTTGTTTTGTTATCTGTTAAAACATTGTTTGAAATTCTTGATGTAGTGTTTTTTAGGTGAAGCGAATATCAAAATGAATAATATTCCATTTTAAGAAGATCCTTTACATTGTTTCTGAACTATAATATGTACAAGCACTTCGCACGATGTTTAATTATAGAGAAAAACGGCCAAAACATGTAAGAAAGTCCTTAAAACTCAATATCGTTTTATGGTTTAAGAAACTTAATTCTCATTAAGAATTCATAAATTTACTTACATGAGAACTTAAAATCTACTTAATCTAATTATAATATAATGTACAAGTAAGCATACAATTATAAAATGATGTCTAATGTGTTTTCAATTAAAGATTTGGCTATCTAATACAATCTACGTTTGAGAGGTTTATTCTTATTCCTTATTTAACAATTGTATTTACGGCTATTTCTATAAATTGCTATTTTTGTATATGTAATGTATTAAATTTATTTAATTTTAGCAAACGATCATGATATTAACAGAATTTTCTGAACGTCAATATTACCGCCACTTCATTCGTTTATCTGTGATTGGATGGGATAGGATAGGATTGAAAGGCATTGGATATGATAGGATAGGATTGAATAGGATTGGCTAGGATTATATAGGATTGGATTTGATGTGAGATCAGTTATATGCATTGCTAATTTAAGGATAAAGTTGGTCCGCTTCGTATAACTTTGTCTCCTTTACCACACCCTTCAAACCAGAACACAGCAGCGCACCATTCTTATAAGGCAGAAGTGGCGGCGATGCCTCGGAGTTTCACCATGAAGTTCCTTCAAATTAATTATTCACATCCATTAGTTCTATAGATCGTGACTAGACGGTTAGTTTTACAAAAGTATAATTGCTAGAAAACACGCAATATTCGTAAAGTGTTGCTAGGTGGTCTTAAAAGCTATTTCTGCCTAATAATATCAGTGTTAAGCGCTGTGTTCTGGTTTGAAGGGTGTGGTAAGGGAGACAGTTTTCCGAGGCGTTCCAACTTTGTCCTCAGGGCGTATTTGTGGCCGACCTCAGGTAGGAATCTAATATTATCTGGGATTGATTACAGGGAACGGCAGTAGCTTACCATCAGGTGGACTGCATGCTCGTCTGCTACTTCTATATTATAAAATTTAAAATTTTGTTTTTACCAGTTTTTTTTGCAAATATATTCGATGTACAGACATTTAAAGCTTACATTATTGTTATATGAAATACATATTGATTGATATAAATTGAGTTGAATTAAAAATATTGTTTAAAATTTGAAAGATATCACAATATCTCGTACGGATACAGCTATCTTATCTTAATCTTTTATCTTTTAGATTTTCAACAACACTTTCATATATCGTTTGACTTATAATCTGTTGGTATATACAGGGTGAATTTTTAAAACGGGCCTTCAGGGCCAAATTCGAAACTATAAGGATTAGCGAAAAATGCTGAAAGGAGTTACGAGGCCGATTTTGATAAAAACTAAAACTGCATCATTAGTTTTTTAAAATATTTTTTTCCTTAGCCGGGAATCGAACGAGTTCATTTTGAAAAAAATTACACCTCTATATTATTCCACTATCTGATAGTGTCGCTTATAAGGATCAAATTCTGGAAAGTAATGTTATGTGACAAATTAAAGGAAAAGGAAAATTTTGAAGAAAATATGTATTTTTCCATACATTGGCATACTAATCCTTAAGGATTATACATAACAAATGATTTATGTATAATTCTTTAGAAACAGACATAAGTCATACCATTGAAGAATTTGTTGGTTAATCAACTAATTATTCGATGTTATGACTATGACATACGGCTTAGTATGAGAAAGTAATAGTTTGGCAAATAAGTTACCGCCGTTTTTAGTATTTATATTTTAATGAAAATAGATAACTGATTAAATAGTAAATTCCTATTGTTTGTTGTTTACAACGTCGTTTCAACGTTAAATATGATTTTCTATATCTCTTTTTTAAGTAATCACTCGGATTTGACTCTAAAAAGTAATTCTCGCAAATTGTCAACTTTACATCTGTATTAAACGAAACTCCGCCCATAGCAAGTAAATCTATTTTAATGGTCCTAAAAATAACCTTAGCTAAGTCGGACATAAAAAATAAAAATTATTGGGAAACAAAACGTCCATTTCGAATGATAAGAAACATTGAGCCAAAAAAAATGTTTAAAGTATAGAATGGCGGGAACTTAACTGCCAAATTAATATGAAAAAATATGTATTTTCTTAAAATTGAGGCTTTTCCTTTAGTTTGTCATTTATCATTACTTTCCAGATTTTGATCCTTATAAGCAACACTATCAGATAGTGGAATAATATAGAGGGTGCATTTTTTTTCAAAATGAACTCGTTCGATTCCCGGCTAGGGAAAAAGTTTTAGTTTTTATCAAAATCGGTCTCGTAACTCCTTTCAGCATTTTTCGCTCATTCTTATAGTTTCGGATTTGGCCCTGAAGGCCCGTTTTAAAAATTCACCCTGTATAGTAAAATATAATTTGCATGTTTGTATGTCATTTTTTGAATTTATTTTAATATTTTTATTTAATCGAAGTCCGAACAAAATTATTTTTATTCGCCTGTGGAGGGTAATGTTCTTCGAATGTATGTATGTATATCTCATTCTTTTTCCACCCTACAGCCCAAAGGTTTTAGGGATTTTAAGGTGTCGTTGGATTCATCAAATTGTGGGAGTAACATATTTCCTTTTCAAATATTTTTAAACAATCATTTTTTTTTTATAAAAGGCAATTGTTACTTTTTCTACTTGTTGTTGGTCCCATTTTGATTTTCGACCCGCGTGACGGAGCGTCCGCCGTATCGGCCTCACGCGCAAAGGGTTTTGGGTTCGATCCCGGGCTAGACAGAGATTTAACCGATGAATTTAGGTACCTGTTCCGGGTCTGGGTGTTTGTGTATTCGTCTTTGTGTGTCTCCATGGCACCCACGACATACGGAATCTAGTAGGGCTGTGAGTGCGGAAAGCATTCTTTTAAATAACACTTAAAATAAAAATAAAAAAATCCTCAAAAATCGCTTAGTTACAAACGTAAGATAGGTAGATAGATAGATATACTTATAGATAGGAGTACTACAAGTACTAATGTCATAGTTTAATATGAACGAATGTATAACGGCGATTCATATCGTTAATCTTAGTTTGCGGATTGTGGATAGGCAAACGGGTTTGTTAGGGTTGTTACCCACTTCACAACTGTAGCTATAAACAGCTACATTTTGTTACAAGCTATCTAATATTAAGTCAAAAATAATAATATGAAAAAGGTCTGCACAAAACGTTGTATTTACAAAATCAAAAATTAGGTATAGTCCGCGTAAAACTGCTAGTCCGTTCTGAACATAGAAAGGAATCGCGTCGCCATAGCAAATTGTATGGCTACACCGGCACGCAACAACATCAAAACAGACTAGCAGTTTGGCGCGGACTATAACAGTCTGACTATTCCATTATTAATGTTCATTTTTAGGGTTCCCTAAGCAAAGGGTAAAAACGAAACTCTATTAATAAGCCTCCGCTGTCTGTCCATCTGTCCGTCTGTCACAGGACTCTATTTTAAGCCTAGATATACCCTTGAAATGTTTACCAAATATGTATGAAAAAAAAACTTCAAAATAAACGGAGGTCCCCATACAAGAAACCGCTGTTTTTCGTGTTTTAACCGCAAGATAGATTGGCATTTACGGCTGCTATAATAAAAACTACTAAAAATTAAATAAATGTTTATGGTAGGGACTAGGGAACCCTCCGGTACGAGTTCGACTTGCACTTGCAATTATTTATCTTTTAATGTGTATGTATCACCTATAAACAAAAAATGAAATGAAATAACAGCAGTGTTAAGCGCTGCTGTGTTTTGGTTTGAAGGGTGTGGTAAGGGAGACATACTTTTCCGAGGTCTTCCAGCTTAATCAGGGGTAGCGGCGCATCCGTGGTCGATCTCAGGTAGGAATATCTAATCCTATCTGGGGTTGATTATAGATGTCCATGGGCGGCAGTAGCCACCATCAGGTGGACTGTATGATCGTCTGCTACTCTTATATTATAAAAAAAAAACTAACTGACCCCTAACAAACGTTGTGTTGCCATATAAATAAAAAAATGTTAAGGGTGAACAATCCTCATCACTTAGGGGTATGAAAAATAGATAGTGGCCGATTCTCAGACCTACTGAAAATGCATATAAAATTTGGTGAAAATCGGAAAAGCCGTTTCGGAGGAGTACGGTAACTAACATAGTGATACGAGAATTTTATATATAAGATTATATAGGCCTACGGAGTCACAAATTGTCAGTTACAATATTTTTCTTTACTACCGGATCGGAACGAAAAATATATTTATCGCTTCGCTCCCACTGTGTTACAGGCACACTAGAGCAGTGCTATTGAACCGTTTCGGGGTTCGATGCCCGGCGTTGGCCGACAGATAAGACTATCGATTGCCGATTCGTTGCTGTTTGCTGCCCACTGCGATCGATATCTATTAGAAACAGCCCTTCTAAGTGATTTGGGGAAACTGTTGCCCCTTAAGGGATTTGAAGGCTACTGTTGGGTATAGGTTTGCAATAGACCATTTGTTTTGAAAATATTTCTAATTGTGAGAGCGGAGAGTAATGTTTTTTGAGTGTTTGTATGTGTGTATGTATATATATGTATGTATGTATGTATGTATGAATTTTGTCTTGTAACAGCAGTGTAGCGCTGCTGTGTTCTGGTTTGAAGGGTGTGGTAAGGGAGACATACTTTTCCGAGGCATTCCAGCTTAGTCCTCAGGGGTAGCGGCGCATCTGTGGCCGACTTCATATAGAACTCTAATCTTATCTGGGGTTGATTACAAATGTCCATGGGCGACAGTAGACACTTACCATCAGGTGGGTTGCATACTCATTTTCCACTCCTGTGTTATAAGAAATGATCTATACGTATTTAGGCTTTCAAACCACCCTTAAGGTCTATAAGGTTTAATAACTACCCTAATAACAACCGGAAGGGCCTAACGTGTCCTTCAAAGTACGAAAACTTAAACTTAATTTATTCAACGTCCTCATAGATGGCGTTGTTTCCAATTAAATAATGTAGGTAGATGGAAATATTCATAAAAAAATATTTTCTTTTCATATTACACTAATTCTTTACCATGATATATAGGTCTCCCTCTTTTTCTATATGTGTGAGCAGGACAGGATATCATAGGGTCATCAGTTCAAACATAGTTCATAGTTCGTTGGACCCGTTCTTATTTGAAATTCGAATTTCAGCTGCCGAATTTCAGCTTTTTAAACTTCCGTACAAACGGGTTTGATGTATACAGCCAGGTTTTAAATTCTTATGTGCCAGTGTTTTGATTTTTGGAAAAATTTATGGAACTTTGGTATATAGTCTTTTTTATAATATAGGAGTAACAGACGAGAATGCAGTCCACCTGATGGTAAGCTGCCGTATGGACATTTGTAATCAAACTCAGATAGTATTATATTCCTACCTGATGTCGGTTACAGATGCGCCGCTATCCCTAAGGACTAAGCCGGAACAGTATGTTTTACCACACCCTTCAAACCTAAACACAGCAGCGTTCAACACTGCTGTTATTAGGCAGAAATAGATGTGGCAGTGGTGTAGAACCACAAGGATTACTTATCCGAGGCATTCTATCTTAGTCCTCAGGTATAACGGCGTATCCGTGGCTGACCTCAGGTAGGAATCTTATCTGGAGTGATTACAGATGTCTTTGGGCAATAGCCAACCATCAAAATGACTGAATGGTCGTTTTTTACTTCTACATTATAAAAAGATGAAACATCTATTTTATTTAATATGTATATTTTCCTCCATTTTAACATTAGGCTTAGTGAACAGATGTGTTTTCGTTCGACCCACTTTTTTGACACCCAACATACGTGGGTTCGAATCGGGGTGTAAACATCCAACACATGATTTATATTTTCTAAACGCTAAAAATCCTATAGGCATCATGGAACAAAACAGTCTGTAAGGACATGTTGAATTGCGAGCGATTTTGTAAGCGGAAGCGGATTATCTTGAAATCGTAAAATTTATTATTTTACAAAAAATAATCCACAATTTTACTTTAGAAGAATATGCGAAATTAATGACTTATTTAATTTTAAGCATGGCAACTTATGTTTATAATTATTTAAATTATTTAATGATCTCTCGTTCTCTCTTATTTTTATAATTATGATTTTAGAATGAATGTAATTTGGCTTTTTTATTAAAACATTCTTTGTGACATCGTATCCCTCTAGCAGGGTAGCCAACCTTACAATACCCAAGACCTATTTACTCATTATATTTTATGCGATCCACTACTAAGGCATAATATTAAGGCAGTGATAGCCTAGTGGTTAAGAAACTCGGCCTCTCGATCGAGGGGTCCTAGGTATAATTCCCAGTTACCTCTGATTTTTTGAAATTATGTGCGTATTAGAAACTAATTAATACTTGCTAAAACGGTGAAGGAAAACATCGTGTGAAAACCTGCATACCTTAGAGATTTATAAAAAAAGATCTCAAAGGTATGTGAAGTCTACCAATACGCACTTGGCCAGCGCGGTGGACTATGGCCTAATCTTTCTCATTAAGAGAGGAGACCCGTGCCCAGCAGTGGGACAGTAATGGGTTGATGATGCTGATGATGATTACGATCCACAACTTGCACATTTATTTCGCTACACCTATGATATTTTACCCGCGTCGAATTTCGATCAGAGACACAAATAAAATCATTGCTAACCTCTTTTTTTTTTTGTATCTCTGACAATTGGAGACGAAAAAAATGTTAAACTTATTGCCATGATCGACGGATGTGCTACCTCCGTCGTATAGTCGTTACCCGCTATCACCCGCTGTAGTTCGACTGCCACCCTTACATCTGTAACCAGGGCAGGCCGTCTGACCGGGATGTGAGTCAGTTACCCCGCTATTGATCATTCCAGGGTATAAAAGCAACAATGCTATTGTTTAGTTTTAGGCCTAGGAAAATCATTAAATTGTCCCGGTTATAAGGCTTTTGTTGGAATTTTGAGGCTATTTTTGTATCGCAAATAGAGCCTACCAACGAGTACTAAGCCACACCTATTTCTACCTAATAACAGCAGTGTTAGGCGCTGCTGTGTTCCGGTTTGAAGGGTGTGGTAAGGGAGACAGACTTTTCCGAGGCGTTCCAGCTTAGTCCTCAAGGGTAGCGGCGCATCTGTGGCCGACCTCAGGTAGGAATATCTAATCCTATTTGGGGTTGATTACAGATGTCCATGGGCGGCAGTAGCCTCTTACCATCAGGTGGACTGCGTGCTCGTCTGCTACTCCTATATCATAAAAAAAACCAATATACCTCATGTTACAATCCGGCCAGTCGTTTGGGCTGGAGAACGTGCCATACATTCGCTCAAAAAATACATTACCTTCCACAGTCGAGTAAAAATTCTTAGCCACTTCGGTCACTCGCTCTATAGCTGAGTACGTTATGTATGTACTCGTACATCAATTTTTCATTTCACAAAATATGAATCAGCAATCATAATACACAAAACAAAAGGTTAATAACCTGAATTGACTCCGTTGCACAATCCTTGTATCATCAACTTGGTGCCTATGGCTCTGTGGTTGACTCGGTTGTCAAAGTTTTGGGTTCGATCCCTGGTTAGACATATTTATAATGGAACGCTTAGTTTTTGTTCCTTCCGAGTTAATGGTTAGTTTTCACGGGTGTACCGGGTTCGATTCCACAATTATTCGAGTTCTATCACCTTTAGAAGTTAATAAATGGTCGCCTATGACAACACTATCACCGAAACAGAACTTTACCTTAGAAAATTATGTGACGGTAGTACCTCCCCATTAATATAAGAATTTTTGAAGTTAAAACTTCTTTAGCGGCGTTGTGCACTTTTTGTGATGGGTAAATAATGTTAAACTCACCTCAGGACACGTGGCCTGATCGAAAATTCGTAAGACGGCAAAGCAAAAGTCAAGATGTAATGCGGTGTCAGCATAGAAAAATATGCCAATGGGTGTCAGTTTCACTTTTTATTTATTATATTTTATTATTCAGGTTAGGTTTTGAAAGTTTTCACTTCTACTGGCACTTTCCGTGCAACCCGTTGATTTTTTTTTATATTTTGTTTCATTTAAATTTCTTAGTTTATTTCAATACCATGGTGTCTCATCCAATCTTGGGACAAATTCGTGATGATACGCCACACGTGGCGTTGAATCAATAGGTCGTTAGCTGGTGCGAGCGAGAGGGCCGTGACGTCACAAGGTCGCCGCCGGTTCATTGACCAGATACAGAAATATTCGGAAAATTTTTACGTCACTCTCTACAGATTTTCCGCAGTCTCTTTTAGGTGATGTCGAATTTTTGTAAAGAATTCTGTAAAATTCAATAAATATGTCCAATAAAATTATGTTTCTGAATAAATAGTAATTCTTAAATTCTCTTTCCTAATTTTAATGCTCAGTTTACAGAAATTATCTTTATAATCTATTTAAATTTTAAATATAGAAAAAGAAATTACTATTCATTATTAATAAAATATAAATTTAAATTATAATTTATAAATTATAAAATATTATTTTTTTCACTTTTAATTTCCTACTCTAAAATTTAAAATTAAAACTACTCTTATTGGACAGGGTGTATAACATTTAATAATATTGAAAATTCTATATTCTTATAAATTATTTAGGCATATTTATTGGATCTTTCTAAAATTCTATTAACAAATATTATCTGTTATGTCAATTATGTACAATATATTTTATATAGTCTGATTCATTTTTGTATCAACAAATATATTATTATAAATTATTCTATTACCCATAAAACTAAAATGTATTTACTACAAACACATACTTTAGATAAAAACCTAATACTAGAAAGTAAAATTTCCACAAAAAGCATTATCTATATATAGAAACGTGTTAATTGCCGTTCTTGCATTCGTAATACCGCCTGCAATATCTGTCTAGGTCACACGGTGACAGACAGACTGAGTTTAGATGTGGAGCTGTTATTTTTGTTCTAGGTTATGAGACTAAAAAGTTAGGGCATATGAAAGTGTTTACCTTGTACATGATGCGTTCCAACTTAGTTGTTTGATTTTGGGAAATTTATGTTGTTTAGGGGTTGTTTGTAGATATATAAAGGTAGTAGTGTAAATTTAAAATTAGGTGGATAGTAGTGATTTTTATTATCAAATTTTAGTAGTAATAAGCAGTTCACCCGATGGGCATTAATCATTGGTTCTAAGGACTTCTTTAATCAAAGTCGTACTTAACATCAGTCATATATGCGTTTCAATCCATGATAACTAAAATATACTAAAATTGAGACACCTCGTGTAAGTCCTTCATTTGCCACACGCTTCAAACCAAAACACAGCAGCGCTTAACACTGCTGTTATTAGGCAGAAATAGGTGTGGCGGTGCCTCTGTGGTCGAACCATGAAGGGTTTTACCACCTGCTAATATTGTCACATACATATATAACGGGAAAAATGCAAACCACCCGTATTTGGAAGTAATAAAAATAACTATTGCGTAAATAAAGTTAGGTTTTACGGTCAGGTGACACACACTGAATTTAGATTTTGAGGTTTATTATTTTAGTATTACATAAGTTGGGTTAGGTATATAAAACAGCGTTGATTGTATAATATAAACAAAACAACAATAAATACGAATACTGTTCCTTAAAAAATAAACACATTGCTTGTTTTTAAGTATGATAAATAACAATTTGTTGTTTAATAAATAATTTTGATTTTTACAAACTGAACACACAAATTGAAATAGGAATTTAAAAAAACATTGTTAATTTATTTCAGTTGGAATCCAATTTTTGTTAATATTTATCCTCAACTAAATCAATCAATTATAATTTGTATCTGGCTTTGACCACATACTATAAACCTATCAACAATAAATAGAATTAGTATGATGTTATATTTTTCAATCCAATTTGACCTTGCCTTTTAAATAATTTTGTATTCTAAAATTTTAATTCTAAATTATATTTTATTCTTTACGTCAATTTCTAATTAAATCATTATTTTTCTAGTAACTGAATTGTATCTGACGCGCGATGAAGCACGTTCGTTAAGTCCTTAGAAAAATAAAGAGCCACACAACATTGATAGAAACATTTTCCTGGGTCAACGACCTGGTTCGCTCGCACTTGACCTACGCTAGAAAAAATCAAACGTGATTCATTAACAAGTATTGCAAAGTTTATTGCAATATATAACAATTTTCCGGGGTCATTGACCTCTAGTACAATCTTGACCTACCAATAGGAAAGTATCGAAATTTTCAAAATTTTTCGAAGTCGTTTCGCCAAAAAAAAATGCAACCGACCAAACATTCGATCTAGGGTTCAATAGCATTTCACCGAAATCTTTGTTTGGGTCGGGGTCAACGAACCGGTGTGGCTGTGTGCGCGCGCCGCCCATGTGTACACAGCAGCGGTAACGCACACATCGATAGCGCTTGTAGGCGCGGTACGTTCAGCGAATTTGTCACTTAATTACAACTAAACTGTACTTATTTTTCTAACTCCCCCCCCTCTTTTTGGAGGTAGGAACCACCAGCTATCGCCCCGTGCAAGAATTTCGGGTATATCCCCAAAATTGCCGGAGATATTTTCGTCACGGGGCGACTGAACTATCACTAGACTTAAGTCGATTATTCGGTCCGTATGAAAAAATATAATTTTTCGTGAGCCCGGCCCAAGTTTCGTCGAAGCGTCAGTCATGTTCGGGCCGCCGTGGCGCTAACATCTCAAGATTGCCAGACGCGAGTTGTGAAAACCATAGTACAAATAACGTACCTAGTAATGAGGTGAACGCATCTTTTTCAGTGACCGTGATAGTGAAGTGAAAACGAACGTGCTAAAACAATTTTAAATTTTAAAAAGATTTTAGATAATTGAACTGTCCAGTTCGGTTAGCTAAAATCTGTGAACGCAACGTAAACCAAATTCTCTCGCTGGTTTTCTCTTTACAGATTTTTTGTGTTTCGACCACAAATAGTATACGGGAACAAGTGATCAGGAAATACAATATACAGTGCCTTAGTAGAATGTTTATTTAAGAGGAAAAAGAATATAAAAAACGTAACCACGGAGACAAAATGCCAAAAAATTTGCTACTCTTCAAAAAGTTAATACCTGAAATCAATTTCGCTAAAAGAAATCTTACATCGCCGGTCGGCCGGAATATATTTATCAGTTAAAAAACACATAGTGTTTTCAACATAGTTGAGCTAGAGTGCCATAGAGGTTTTTTCGAAAAATTTTTATGGTGATTTGCCTTACGACTAAGTCGGTACTTCGACACCATTGGTGGTGTAGAAAATGAAAATTGGATTTGTATTTTTAATAAACTGGCCGAAAATCACTTGAGGAATACCACGATGAATAATAATCAATTTCATGAGCTGTTCGGCTCTCAGTGGCCTCCTGACCAGCACGGAGGCCACTCTTCGGCCTCGACTATGCTGCATCAGAACCCGATGCCCCAGATGCAAATGAAACGGGAACCCCATACGGAAGTCCAGGGGGTGATGCATAACCAGATGATGGATATGAACTCAGGGTCTGTGGCTGACAGCACCTCCCCTCCACCAGGGATTAGTGAAGGGATGTTCGGATCTTCAGTGTCAGGGATGTTCATGGATAAGAAGTCAGCTAACTCGATCAGAGGTAATTTTTTAATTTTTGCAATTGGGCAAAAAATATTTTTTTTCTTGTCATAAGGTCAGTGACCTAAGGAGTCTCTCACATGTGACTCTCTATAGATAGAAATTATACTACCGAATTATAATTGAACGTATTTTTTGCCTTTAATTGCCTTTTTATTATGCTAATTTTATTTATTTTTAATTATTATTTGATTATTAAATATTTTTTACGTAATATTATAATGTCTGGAAGAGAGCCTTTATGAATTTTTAAAATAAATAATTAACTACAAAATTCTTTTAAAAATCTTAAAATTATTTAGATTTTATTTCAATTTTCAAATATATCATTTATAAAATTTCATTAAAATTGTATGTTAGTTAATGTTAGTATTTTTTATTACAAAATTATTTTCTGATACTCGATTTCTAAAAATTTCAAAAGAATAAGAATTTTCTTTTTGTGAAAATTACAATTTTATTTTTATGGAATAAATTCTTAATTTTAGCCCATAGCTTTCAAATATATTTTTGACGATTATTTTTTAATATAACTATTATTTATTAATTTATATAGCCAATTATTTAATAATCTTATATTAAACCTAATTAAATTATGTATTGTGCCATTTTTGTGTTTCCATATTTATGCAAATTGTATTTGCCAAATGTGTTCGCTGCTCTGGTTAATAGGTCACGGGTTCGATGCTCGGATCAAGATTTTTTGGCGTTCGTTATATTTTTAAACGTTTTCGTGTCTTATATCAGAATTATGGATATCTATCATACTTTTCATTTATGTCTGTGGTTTATTTATCAAATGAGTTATCCATTTGATGGGATGTGGTCACTGGCCATTGACATCGGTCATTAACCTCAAATAGGACTAAAGTTTCACCTTGGGCTAACCAGTATTGGACTAAAAACTAAGCTGGAACGCCTCGTGTCCCTGCCCACCCTTCAAACTAGAACACAGCAACGCTTAACATTGCTTTTATAGAATTCGTGTAACTGTTTTATAGTACCCAATACTCTGGAACACAAGGCATTCTGACTTACTCAAGGGTTAGGGCTGTCCTGTCCCATTTGGATGTAAACAGTAACATAGTTGTCAATGGTCAGTGACCATTTAACATCATAACTATTATCATAATGATAATAGTATTGAACTAAGGTTTAGTCCAAACATTATAAAACACAAAACGTTAACAAATCTACTTTAGTTTACTAATATTTTATCAATGTATTTATTTAGACGGTAATGACTGTTTTATACTGATTGATATGCGATATCAAAGCAGAATTCGTTATAGTTTATAAAGACGTTATGTTAGTTTTGAACCCTTTGTGGTTCGACTCCGGCCGCACCACCGCTACACCTATATCTACCTAATAACAACAGTGTTAGGCGCTGCTGTGTTCCGGATTGAAGGGTGTGGTAAGGGAGACAGACTTTTCCGAGGCGTTCCAGCTTAGTCCTCAGGGGTAGCGGCGCATCTGTGGCCGACCTCAGGTAGGAATATCGAATCCTATCTGGGGTTGATTACAGATGTCCATGGGCGGCAGTAGCCACTTACCATCAGGTGGACTGCATGCTCATCTGCTACTCTTATATTATAAAAAAAATCCTTATGTATTATAATAAATCTTAATGTATTATAGCATGCAGTGTACAACAACCTTAAGAAGACTGTTTCGTCAATTAATTATAAATATCCAAAGGTTTCTTTAGTTTGATAAGCACATTTATCTACTTTTTACAATAAAATTTTATATAACTCAAATATTGATCCGCGTAGCATAGTGGCATCTATATCGGTGCCAAGTGCAGGTTCCGAGTTTGAACCCGGGTCAGGCAAACTAAAATTAAATTAGAATTTGGTTTTGGGTCTGGGTGTTTGTTTACTTGTGTGTGTTTCAATAACACCCAAGATAGGGATTTAGAGTTGGTGTCAAGAGGTAGTGGTGAAGTAATACCTTCAAGCCATTATTGTCCCATCACAAATCGTAGGTGGCCCAGTGATTGAGTAGCCTCTAATTCGAAGGGTCCAGGGTTTATTTAGGGCACACCTGATTTTTCAAAAAGTTGTGTGTATTAGAAACCAATTATCACTTGCTTCAACGGTGAAAAAATCGCGAGAAAACCTCCATACCTGAGAAATAAAAAAAAAGATTTCAAAGGCATGTAAAGTCTACCGATACGCACTTGTCCAGCGCAGTGGACCCGTGCCCAGCAGTGGGACAGTAATGGGTTGATGATTATATTTCTAGAACTCAGCGAAACCAATTACGGAACGTCATGTGTCCCAAAAATGCCATCTTTATTTACAATTAGTTAAAATTATCTGAACGACCCGAATAGGTAATAATGTTTGTGACCCACATAATAATTTTCCACTAAATTACTCAGGTTTTTTCTTTGTTTGGTATTAGTGCTAATTGGTCGAAATCTGGGTTAAGATTAGGGTTGCCATCTTATGTTCCGAGTAAAATAGTATTTACAAGAAAATGGCAAAAACAGTAAAAATCTATATTTTGAAAATATACCTTTCATTGTTAAATAATAACAGTAACAATTTACTAAAATATACTTTAATATTAAAAATATATATAGTAATAGTTTAGTGGTTAAAAATCTGAGTCAAAATCCGAAAGTCTGAGGTTCAAGTACTAGTCATTTGACTTTCAAAGTAATGTGCGGATTAGAGATTAATTATTATTTAATTTTGCTTTTACGGCGAAGGAAAAAACATCGTGAGGAAACTTATACGCCAGAGAGTTTGAAAAAAAAACTGTTCTAAAGGTGTGAAGTCTTCCAATTCATACTTGACCAGCCCGGTCGACTATGGCCTAAAAATGTCTAATACTGAAACCCGTGCCCAGCTGTGTGATAATAGGTTGCCAGGGACAGTATGGGTGACAGCCCTAGTATAGTTAAATTAAACATTACACAAAATTACACCTTCATTTTGGGACAGAAAACTCAAAATAGAAAATCAAAGTGAAAAGTGTTATCTACAACTCAAATCATCGTTTTTCCACTTTAAACGTCGTAAGTGAACATTTCTTTACCGAAAAACTAGCCTTGTAACCATTTATTATGAATGTAGTTTTGAAAAAACGTTAAAAAAACGCAAATCTGTCACAAAAAACCAGATTAAAGACGCCATTTTGATGTACTGAAAATTTACGCAGTGTTTTTCAAAGTGTGTTACGACCCCCTGGGGGTCAGAAAACATGGGGGTCATAAAAAGGTCGCGGGTGCCTATATAGTCGAACCAATAAGAGTTCTACCTTCCTTACCACTGTTAATGAGCCACAGATGTTACCCCTAAGACTAAGTTAGAACGCCTTTTGTGTCTCCCTTACCACACCTTTCAAATCAGATCACAACATTGCCCTTATAACAGAAATAGGTGTGACGGTGGTACCTCCAGAATTAAACCATGAAATCTACCTTTAACACTTATTAGAAACTATTGTCTTTTATAGTATACAGTCTTGCCCAGTAGTGGACTATGACCACAACCCCTTTTGACACTTTCACACTTTAAATCACTTTGATAGTCTGCCCAGCAGTGGGACAATAATGGGCTAACGACGTTATAAAAACAGTCATCATCGACCCATTACTGTCCCACTGCTGGGCACGGGTCTCCTCTCATAATGAGAAGGATCAGGACATAGTGCACCGCGCTGGCCAAGTGCGTATTGGTAGACTTCACATACCTTTGAGATTTTTTTTATAAATCTCTCAGGTATGCAGGTTTCCTCACGGTGTTTTCCTTCACCGTTTAGCAAGTGATCATAAATTTCTAATACGCGCATAACTGAAAAATCAGAGGTGCCTGGGATTTGAACCTCGGACCTCTCGATCGAGAGGCCGAGTTTCTTAACCACTTGGCTATTACTGCTATAAAACAGCATAAGTTGTTATAAACAGCTATAAAACAGTATAATCCCAAAATTGTAAATAATACGCAATAATACTCCCAAACACTTTTACAAGCCACTTCCATGCAAGTGTGCACTTACCTTGCACGTGTTTCGAGGTCAATGCACTTGACACACTTGCACTTTGACTCTTACTCAATTGTTTTAGTTTACGGAATGCTATGTTGGGAAACGTCCTAAGGTTTAGAACCTCTGATTGTGTTTTGAACCCCTGCAGTCATACCCAGTATATTTTAATGGTCTAGTATATTTTAAAGGTTTACAACGCCTATGTGATTGGGGTGTAGCCGGTGTAGGTCTCAGAACGTCGACGTCGAAGAAAAATCAGGATTACAAAATATATTTTTGAAGGTGTACAACTCCTGCTGTGGAGTCTGTTGTCACTTATATTGTCGTCGAATTTACGGAAAAAAAAATATGTATTTTGGGAAAAATCTATTAAAAAAAACAAAAAAATCTTTTTCTGAAAGATTATTAACAATTATTTTTTGAACGGCAATAATTCTGCCCCCGGAATCGGAACACCTATTTCTTCACACAAAATCTAAATGACTACTGTCACACGGACTTGCCTGAATCCGGTCATAATTGGTTAATTTCATGTTCAAGGTTCTTTCAATTTATTTCGGAAGTGCGTTAACCCTTTTATACTACTTTTATCCTGTGTTTGAAATATAACTAGTATTTAGTAGATTTATAAAACAGAAGCAAACTAATGCAGTTCATCTGATGGTATGTGGCTGTTGCCCGTGAACGTCTATAATCAATCTCTCCATTTAAATAAATCCTAACTAAGAGATAGTATAGCATTTCTATCATCAAAATGCATTTAGGATTCTTCGCGATATTTTCCTTCGTCGTTAAACCAAGAAGTATATTTTCAAATATCTACACAACTTCAAAAATATGCTTGGGATTTGAACCCCAGACTCCCAGCGAGAAGTTATAAACCACTAAGTTATAAGCTTCATAATAAAACGCATCTGTAATTAAAGCTTAAATTGACGCCTAGTAAAAGATTCCAGCATACTAGAGCAATGACCCGTGACGTCACGTCACCTTACGTGACAGCGTGTCAGTTGCGTTTACGTTGGGTCAAGTAACATAATTATGTTACTGTGATAAGTTTAAAATGATAAAATGTATAAGTAAAAAAAGGAAAAACTATCAATTACACACAAGTAAAAAATTCTGTCAATATTACAGATTTTTTTATGTAATTTGTAAAATGTTTTTTGCAATGACCCGTGACGTCACGTTACCTCACGTGACAGCGTGTCAGTTGTGTGCTTACGTTGGGCCAAGTGACATATATAGCTTAAAGTATAATTGCCCAGCTGTATTTTTAGGTAACGGTGCTAAATCTGCATTAAAAAAATCTTAACATGTTTAAGTTAAAACTATCAATTATACACAATTATTAAATTGTGTCAAAATTATAGTTTTTTTTTATGTAATATGCAAAATTATTTTTTTAATTAATAGTAAGTGTAATTAGACCTAAAAGTGAGGCCTAGTAAAAGATTCCTGCATAGTAGAGCAATGACCCGTGACGTCACGTCACCTTACGTGACAGCGTGTCAGTTCTGTGTTCACGTTCGGCCAAGTGACATACACTGCTTTCAAGTCGTAACTGCTGTAACTTTTAGGTCAAAAGTTACAGCCTAATCTATGAATGATAATACATTTATATTGTGACATGAAATAATCAAATTCATCGTTTAAATTATTGGTATCCACTATATAGAATTAGAATTATTAATAATGTTTAATTTGATGACATCTCTTTAATTATGTAATTTTAATTTTGACGATTCCTGTGTGACATTATTTAAATTTGCCATGTAATAATGAACAAGATATATTAATTTCACGCTCAATGTGGTAGAACATAAGATAATTTCTATAAATTTAAGATACTTGTAAAATACTTTGTTCTTGCAAATAAATTATTTGATTTGATCTATCAAAATTAAAAAAAACGTAACCTAACCTCGTTACACTTTGCACGAATTTCGGATTTTTACATAGCGTCCAAGGTTTGAATCTAGGCCTAAATATTTCTTATAAGATGCCTAACTGTGGGATAATAATGCTAATAATGATAAGAAAATAAACTTAATTGCAACATTAATGTTTAATAATAACAAAAAGTGATGGCAGTGATGTGATAGCCGAGTGGTTAAGAAACTCGGCCTCTCGAGCGAGGGGCCCGAGGTTCAAATCCCAACCATGCACCTCTAATTTTTCAAAATTATGTGCGTATTAGAAATTTATAATCACTTGCTTAAATGGTGAAGGAAAACATTGGGAGAAAACTAGCATACATGAGAGATTTATAGAAAAAAATCTCAACGGTATCAAGCCTAATGCTTCTCATTCTGAGAGGAGACCAGTGGGACAATAATAGGTTGATGATGAATAACAAAAATTCGCACTTTTTTATAAAATACCAAATTCCGAACACCCTGTGCTACGTCACGTGACGCGACGTGACGTTAGGGGTCGTTGACCCACTGAAACGAAGCTTTATTAAGGTTGTTAAACAGGTGTAAACTATTATGGGGCTTAATTAACGTGCTTAAAGCTGTTTGCGCATGCGCTTTACTACTAAATAAATATTGAAGACGAGTGAAGCTTGTCAGCTTCCCAGCCGTTCCAGGTTCGATTCTCGGTCACGCAATTTTTTTTATAATATAGAAGTAGCAGACGAGTATGTGATCCACCTGATGGTAAGTGGCTACTGCCGCCCATGGACATCTATAATCAACCCCAGATAGGATTAGATATTCCTACCTGAGGTCGGCCCCAGATGCGCCGCTACACCTGAGGACTAAGCTGGAGCGCCTCGGAAAACTATGTCTCCTTTACCACACTTCAAACCAGAACACAGCAGCGCTTAACTCAACTTATATATAAAATGCCACAATATCTACCTTCAATTCTATTTATATATAAAAAATCGTAATATAACGTTATTCGTAACCAACTGAGCGATCATGTACAGTGGTCGTTGACTCCCCGATAATAACTATTTACCCCACCATTTCCTTATTTATGTTGTAATTACTGTAATTTTATAATAATGTTGTTGGAATGGAATGTAATAGGACTTTTATATTATTTTATTTATGTACATAAATCGTATATAATATAGGAGTAGCAGACGTGAAGGTGGCAGAACATTTATGGTTCGACTCTGGCGGCACCACCGCCACACCTATTTCTGTTATAACAGCAGTGTTAGGCGCTGCTGTGTTCTGGTTTGAGTGTGGTAAGGGAGACATACTTTTCCGAGGCGTTCCAACTTAGTCCTAAGTAGCGACGCATCTATGGCCGACCTCAGGTAGGAATATCTAATCCTATCTGGGGTTGGTTACAGATGTCCATGGGCGGCAGTAGCCACTTACCATCAGGTGGACTGCATGCTCGTCTGCTACTCCTATATTATAAAAAAGTCCACCTGATGGTAAGCTATTACCGCCCCTGTACATTTGTAATTAACCCGAGATAGGATTAAATCCAAACTGAGATCGGTCACAGATGCGCCGCTACTGTGGACTAAGCTGGAACGCCTCGGAAATGTATGTCTCCGTTACCACCCTTCAAACCAGGACATAGCAGCACTTAACAATGAGCCACAAAGGGTTTTAAGCATCTTTTTTGCAAGTTATGTCATCATGTTACAAGGTTTTGTCGTATTTTGGTCTGATAACATAGTAATTGTGTATAAAAATAACAGACACGTAACAACTATCGGAAAGCAGGCGACAATGACCTGGTATCGGTCATATCGAATACGTCAGCTCACCTGCTTTGCTGTTTTTTATGTTTATTTTTATTATTTATTTTAGACACAACAACAGCATAACATACAAACATTCACATTCGTATTGACAACATACGCTTAAATAACATAGAACGCTCCGGGTTCAATCCCCGTTAAAACAAATCTCCAAATTACTCGTTTTATTCTTTAAAAATATAAAAAGGTACTCATTACAGATACCCCTTTCTATCCGAAAAAACAGGTATTCATGTATATTTTAAACTTCTGTAACGTTAATAAAAAAAAAACAACGGGGTGCACTCCGGGAGTGCCGGAAAAAGAGAAAACTTTTAAAACCTAACCTGAATATTAAAATATAATAAATAAAAAATGAAACTGACACCAATTGACATATTTTTTCTATCCTGACACCGGAACATCTTGAATTTTGCAGTTTGAAAAAAAAAATTCTTTGCCGTCTTATGAATTTTCGATCAGGACACGCAAACCTGACGCGAGTTTAACATTTTTTACCAATATTCATTACAATTACAATATACACAATAATACATATCTACATATATGGCAGTCTAAAACCCTAATTATTTGAAGTTGGTTAAAAAGCTCGAAATCAGACAAATACACAAGAATATCTAACCAAACATTCTAAAAATGAACAAGTACCTAAATAGTCAAGTTTACTCAAATTACAACAGATTGTAAGGCCTTGTTGGTCACTGGCGTCGTGTTACAACATATTAGGTGTATTCCTAGGGCACTTTGAGCCCTATTTGAAGGGCCTGAGGTTTGAAACTCTGTAAGATCTAGTACTAAGTACATGTAAGTGAATTGTATTTGATGTTGCTATGTATTGGGTTATTAATTAAACCTGTGCCTCATTCTTTAGCACGCTCTATACAGCAAACGGTTTGACTAATTTTAAGGGTGGTAGAACCCTATGTGGTTCGACTCGTGGCACCATCGCTACACCTATGTCTGCCTAATAACAGTTTTTTAGCGCTACTGTGTTATGGTTTGAAGGGTGTCGTAAGAGTGACATTTTTCCGAGGTGTTCCAGCTTACTCCTCAGGTAGGAATCTTATCATATCTGGGTTTGATTATAGATGTCCATAGGCGGCAGTAGCTTACTATCAGGTGGATTGCATGCTCGTCTGCTACTCCTATATTACTCGTACATACACCTATATTACATTAAAAAGCCGTAGCAGTTATAAATAAATTAATGTTGAAGAAAATTGACTCTTGTGCAATTCATGACTTAAGCAAAACGGCATCCAATTATCTTTTCTTTACGTTCTTATTTACCAATTATCTTTTCTTTACCTTTATATTTATCTTTATCCAATTAATCGTTACAACAATCGCTTCGCGTAGTATTGTGCGGTGTCAGTGACCGCTGACATCGAGCCAAAACTAAATTTAATTGAAATAAACAACGCAATAAACATAAAAATAATTTATCGTGAAATTATTACTCACAGGTCGAAATCTATGAATATATTTTTGTAATACACAGATTCTAATGTAATGTTTATTTACGATAGCAATTTTTGTGGCATTAATATAAGATACATTTTGTTATTATTATGAATACGTTGTTATTATTTGTCGAATTGAAATTTGAATATGGAAACATAAAATGCGTATAAATATTTAACATTACAATTTGAAATACAAAATGTAAATGTAATACAAATAAAAATAATTTATCATAAAAATATTTACATTAATATTTGTAGGTTTTATACGATGTAGTTTTTACCCGACTGCCAAGGAAGGGTTATGTTTTTCGCGCGTATCTTGTATGTTTGTCTTTCTTTATTTGATCGGATCTAATAAACGGCTGGATGAATTTCAACAGTTAAGGTGTCATTATATGTGTCCCAATGACCCGAGTGTCCTTAGATAGGTGTAAGTAAAAAAAAATCAAAATGGCGGATTTTTGGCGCGAAATAGTAACACATTTAAAAAAAAAAGTTAACCGAACCTATCGAGTAGGATATCAAATGAAAGGAAATTAAACAGAGATTATAAAAACATATTTGTTTATATATAAAACAGTAACGTGACTGATTGACTGACGAACTAAATGACTTTTTCATTTTTCAGAAATCACCGTACAGCCTAAACCAAGGACCTTACAGTTCTGAAATTTTGCACATAGGTTCTCTATATAGCGTGAATAAGTACTAAGAAAGGCATTTTGGAAATTCTACCCTTAAGATGGTAAAATAGGGGAAAACAGTTTTTTTGAAATCCTTTAATTTTGAAGCAACTACTATAAAATTTTGTATTTGCCTTTCTAGATAGGAACAAAGACGCACTTATTTATCCCGTTCCGAAAAATCAACCCCGTAGACGGTAAAATAAGGGTTAAAAGTTCATTTGAACAACCGTCCATTTTGAAGCAAATACTATGAAATTTTGTATCAGGCTTGTTGGATAAAAATAATGAAATTCTACCTCTAACGAGGTAAAATAATGACCGAAACAATGAATTACTGAAGTTATATATTTTATAGATCGTAAATTGGATTCTGTGGATTTTTTTTCGCGAAATAGTAACACGTTTTAAAATAAGTTAACCAAAACTATCGAGTAGGATGTCAAAGTAAAGAAAATTAAGAGGAGATTACACAAACATTATATAATATACTTATCTTATATAAAAAAATCTCGTGTTTGTTACCGTACTCCTCCGAAACGGCTTCACCGATTTTCACCAAATTTTATATACATATTCAGTAGGTCTGAGAATCGGCCACTATCTATTTTTTATTTACCCCTAAGTGATAAGGGTTGTTCACCCTTAACATTTTTTTATTTATATGGCAACAAAACGTTTGCCGGGTCCGCTAGTACATATATACTCGTATATACACATCGAGATGACTGTCTGACTAAATGAGTGAGATGCTGTGCCGGAGATCAACGCAAAGGAAAACCGCTGAACTTAAGCGTGCTGGAATGTTACACATAGGTTTTTTTTTAAAGCGTAAATGAGCACTACGAGGATAAAATAGGATAATATTGTTTGAAAATCTTTTGTTTTTGAAGCGGACACCTACTATGAAACTTTGTATTTGGCTTTCTGGATAAAAATAATGAAATGCCTATTTCACTGCTTTTGGAAATTCTACTTCAGCCTTTTTGGTGCAGTCGGGTTTTTGATTTTTTTAATTAATTACTTGTTATTTTATTATTCATGACTGACTGATATTTTTATTAGAAAATTTGATTAGAAGTATATATTTGAAATTGTTAATTTAGAAAATACAAATAATATTAATATCGTGAATTAGGAATTTAAGTCTTCTTTTAAAATAAGTAAGTCGTCTTTTAAGGTAGTGAAGCTTCTGACAATCTATTGAATATAACAAATTAATATTTTTTCAGTGTCAATTTAGAAAGTACAAATAATTTCATAATCGCTAATTAGGAATTTGAGTTAACTTTAAGAAGTTTCTTACAATTAATTTAATATAACAAATTATTAAATTTCCCACATTTTTAATTTACAAATAACTGTAAAATTTTACGCTCATATTATTTATATCAATACGAAACCAAATCCTATTTGTAGGAGACCAATCTTAAAATCTACTTTTAACCGATTTACCAAAAGATGGATGATCTGTCTATATTTAGTCCGTCTGGATCTGTACAGGCTAATTATGAATCAGCTCAATTGATTTTGACAGGACTTTACATAACGAAGAATTTTATTGAGAGCGACATTTATTACGTTTTCTTAAGTTGGTGCGAATAAACCTAAAAACCTTACACGATTTCGAGCTCTTGTAAATGTTTTCATAATATAATATTAATAGAATTATTGCTTTGCTGACTAACTTTTTTTTAATATCGAAAACTATACATTATAATGACAAATAAGAGAATTGTTAATTCTTTTTATTAATGATCATTAAATCAATATTTTCCCACGGCTGGGGACACCTCTCCGAGAGAAGGGTTTATAGTTTACACTTCAAATCATAGTGCACATTTGACCAAACGCAGATTAGTAGACTTCACTTTTAAGATATTTTTTTTACGTTTAGTCAAGTGCGTATTAGTAAGCTCACATACCATACATTACCTTATTCTAGCAAATAAAGATATATGAATATACCTTTTAGAACATTCTAGATCCAGATTTTATAGTGTTGTGTAGTGTAGATTCTAGATCTAGATACAAATGTCGCGTTTATAACTATAATATATTTTTGTAATACACAGATTCTAATGTAATTACAATCCAATTCAAATCCAATACACACATAATTTCAAAAAACCACTCCTTTGGATTCGAACCCGAACCTTCAGACTATCACTACCAAAATTCCCTTAATTTACTAGAAAAGTATTTTTTGCCACTCAAATTCGAACCCAAACCCCTTGTAATAGGCCACTAGCGCAGCGGGTAACGGTCATTAACCTCTTACCCGTGACGTAGACATTATTAAAATTCGGTTTCTGATAGCTTCAGCTGGTTCATTGACCCGTGACGTAGTGTGGAGGCGTGTCGCGGAAGATAGCTGGTAGAGCCATTTGATAGCTATAAGAGACATTTGATAGCTAGCAGAGTCCTTTGATAGCTGGAATAGCTATTTGATTAACGCTAGAAAAACTATTTGACAATTGCTAGAAAGGTTACTTGATAGCTAGAAGAGCCAGTTGATAGAAGATGAAAGCTAAAAAATACATGATAGATGCTAGAAAAGTCATTTGACAATTATTGCTAGAAGGGCTATTTGATAGCTAGAAGAACATTTTATATTCGCTAGAACAGCTATTTGATAGTCACAATAGATATTTGATACTAGAAGAAAACATGTGATAATTGTTAGATGACATATATAATAATTGTTAGAAAAACTATTTCATAATTGCTAGGAAAGCGATTTGTTAAAGCTACATAAGCCATTTGATAAGTAGAAGATACTTTTGAAATATCTGACGTACGATCTGTAGATATCATTAAAATTGATCTTTAATGATAAAAAAAAATCGAAGAAAAAACTGTCAAAACATTCGTTAATTAAAACTTGCCTGTCAAATAATTTAATATGACACAGGCTTGTAACCGTTATTAATAATTAATCTATCCTTTAGTCTACCAAAGATCGACATTACACAATTTCTATACAATTCGATCTTTGGTAGGTAAAAAATTGAACAGATTGATTATTGATAATGCGATAGAGCGAAGCATGGCTCAGTTGGTTCTCTTATAAAGACATACAAATCCATTCCAAGTACTGAGTGTCGTCGTATCATACCGAGCCTACTAAGGCAGCTCGCCTCACTTGCATCTATAAATAAAGGATCAGCTGATCGTGACGTCACCGGTCGCCGACCCCGTGACGTCACGGGCGGAATGCATAGCGGGGCCACCGTTACACCTTTCAAATTTGTTCGAATTTGGAATGCGTTTTGTTTTTATTGGAAGTTGCAATGTTTAATGGGTTTGGGAATTTTATGGTTGTGAACGGGAATTTTATTAATGGGAATATGTATGATGAAAATGCTGTAACTAGAATATTGATGTGGTACATACGTGAAGATAAAATATTAATAAATGTACATAATACATAAATAAACAATTATGATTCTGCTAAGTTCCTTATCAAAATATTTAAATAATTTTATGTAGACGATTTTAATTTGAGAAAGAAAATTTCTGAAAATTTAAATACCTTAAAAAATAATCTTAAAAAGTAAAATATATACTAATGAAATTATTTCAACTCAGATTAAAAACAATCTACAAATAATTTTCAAAACTATATATTTAAACGTTAAATTAAAATAAAATGAATCAGTTTTTAAACAATTATTGTTTAATCAGAATTGAGTTTTGATAA
Organism: Epargyreus clarus; assembly: GCF_041222505.1. Lineage (NCBI taxonomy): Eukaryota > Metazoa > Arthropoda > Insecta > Lepidoptera > Hesperiidae > Epargyreus > Epargyreus clarus. Next base: position 4,505,686 of record NW_027332224.1, read on the forward strand.
TATTATTGTTTCAATATAAATGAAACGAAACGATCAAATAAATTAAAAACTGCAATTAAATAATAATATGATTGCAGATTATAAGAATTATAAAAATGTAATAAAAAATAATTGTAATGTTATAATATGAATATAAGTAACATTCACAATATATTAATTAAAAAACAGTAAAAGTGTTAAAACCTATTGTTGTAGCCTTCATTGTAATTAATTTAGGGTGCAACGGATATTGCGACAGACGGACAATGCGATTTAGCAATTGTCAAATGTTACGCGAAATAACAGGACAGCCATTGTTTTATATATTGTTATAATGCTTTTGTTTTATTAGCTACGCTTTAATTCATTGTTACTTTGTTAATTGGTATCTCTGAAACCGTTAAATTATACTTTTTATAAGTAGAAACGCATGCAGTCCACCTGATGGTAAGTGGCTACTGCCGCCCATGGACATCTGTAATCAACCCCAGATAAGATTGGATTCCTATATGAACTTGACCACAGATACATTGCTAATTGCTACTCCTGAGGACTCAGTTAGAAAGTCTTGGATAAGTATGTCTCCCTTATCACACCCTTCAAAGCGGAACCCTTTGTGATGCGACACCTGAGGCACCACCTATTTCTGTCTAATAACAGCAGTGTTAACCGCTGCTGTTATTAGTTCTGGTTTGAAGGGTGTGGTAAGGGAGACACACTTATCCAAGGCATTTCAGCTTAGTCCTCAGAGGTAGCGGTGCATCTGTGGCCGACCTCAGGATCTCATCTTATCTAGGATTACAGGCAGTAGCTACTTACCATCAGGTGGACTGCACACTCGTCTGCTACTTCTATATTATAAAAATATAACACAGCAGCGCTTAACTATAATATGACTCAATTAAACCACCATTTTATTCTTATCTAAATCCAAATTGTCAGTCAAAATTCATTTATAATGCCCGCTCTTAAATAATTGGTTATTAATTACAATTTAATTATTTAACCCATTAATTTATAATTTCTAGCGACACGTGTATCATTAAAGTTTTACGATTATTGATTTAATAATACATCTAATAAATCTGGAATTTATAAATTATTTAACTTAAATATTCACAAAATAATTTAGCGTGTAAATATTTTTTAATATTTGAATTTATAAACATTTATTAAAATTCGATTTCAATTTTTAAAAATGCTTAAAATTATATTTTCGGTAAAATTATGGAATTAATATCTAAGGCTATACAGAACATACAAAATTACAATTTTCACACAAAAAGTTTCAATTCCACATAGAACGAATTATAGAAGATATCTTCCATATAGATTGGTTTCCTCATATGTAAGTTAACTGCTTCGCGATAGAAATTAGTGTGACGGTGGTACCATACTGATCCAAACTTTCAAAGGGCTACACTAAATTGGAACTCCCTATGTGCCTAACGTTACTAGACTACGCCGGAACGCCTTACGTTCGTTGATATACGATACATCGTCGCTACTAATACGTATTAAATATTACAACTTAAGAATTTACACACACATACTATGATACCGTTATCGACTTTTATCACGGCTTTATAAGGTTCAAATTACGTTACCCACACGCACACAAGCAGAACCTATGATGCTCAAAGTATTTTCGACCTTATCAAGTGGGTGTAAGGTTGAGGGCCACTGGCGGTGGTAGATGGAGTCATCGGCCGCTGACCGACCTTGCCGCTAAGGTTAACGAACTGTAACCAAAAATGGCGGCGGCGTACGAAATTCAAATATTAACGGTCCGGAATTTTATTTGTGGTTGTTTTTTTTATTATGTAACCAGCCTGTTTTTTTCTAAATTAGGATGTTTTGTGGTTATGAAGGTTATTTGTGTGATTTAGTAGTGACATCATGTGGGGAGGTCCAGGTTCAAATCCGAGAGTTATCGACCGTTTAAATTTGTCATTTTTTGTTTTTTTTTTTAAACTTGCCTTTTATTAACAGTAATTAAATGCTTATTAAGGTTGTATTTGTAAATAGGTGGTAGGATTGTGTGTGGCCCAGGTTCGAATCCAAGATGAGAATTGATTCATACTTAAAATATGACGTGTCTTGGGCTCAAATCCAGATGTCTGGTGTGGGACTAAGTCTTAGGAGTAGATCACATTTATAAGTATATAATTACATTAAAGTATTAGAATTTAAAAAACATAGAAGTAGTAGAACGGTAGAAAATTATATATAGTGTGACCCGTCTTATGTAGGCGGCTTGATATAAGCAACGGTTTAATATAAATAGTTATTATAATCCACTATAAATAACGTATGTATAGCCCGCGTAAAACTGGTAGTCCGCTCTGAATATAGAAATGAATCGCGTCGCCATAGCAAATTGTATTGCGGACTAGCAGTTTGGCACGGACTGTAAGTTCCGAAAAGTTTTCTAGAGAAACACCTTACTCCCTCTGTAGTATGCATTGACATACACCAGAGAGCTCAACTAAAATGGTTTTTTACAACCTAAACTAACCTAACCTTTCTTTTGTTTCAGCCCAAATCGAGATAATCCCTTGCAAGGTGTGCGGAGACAAATCATCGGGGGTGCACTATGGGGTGATCACCTGCGAGGGGTGCAAAGGGTTCTTCAGACGCTCACAAAGTACAGGTCGGCATCTGATTTACTGTTATCAATGTTATTTGTTAAGTTTAGTCTGTAACTCCCTTTATGTCTACTGGGTTGTGTGTAATAGAAGGGTGTTATAACATGATGATGGTAGAAACTTTTATGGTTGCCTCCGGCGGCACCACCGTCACAACTATTTCTGTTATAACAGCAGTGTAACGTTACTGTGTTCTGGTTTGAAGGGTGTGGTAAGAGACTTAACGAGGCGTTACAATTTAGTCCTCAGTAACATGTGGCTGACTTTACATGGACTTGTAATCCTATGGGGTTGATTATAGATGGGCAGTGGCCACTTACCATCATGCATGCTCGTTTGCTACTTATATTTAAAAGGTTACTCCCCAGGGTAGTGGCTTACTTGTGTTGAATATTTTAAATCAAAGGTTTTTGACAAGGTTTACTGTTACAACATTTTTTTAATTCCCACTGCTGGGCACATATCTTGCCCACTTGAAGCATATTACACTATGCTTAGCGGGTTCGTGGAGGGACGTTGTAAAAGGTAGAACCAGTATGGTTCCAGTGGAGGTACCACCGTCACACCAATTTCTAGTGAAGCAGACTGCGTTTCAGTGGAAGGGTATGGATGTACTGACTCTTAGTACTCATAAGTGGCAAATAAAATACGAAATACGAGAAATTATAATTCTATTGCTTCTGAGTTTCTTTTTTATTGTTTGGTTCTTGAATGGAAGAACGACAAAAAATAACATTTACAATGATAACATTCTACAGATTGTATTTTAATAAGAATACATGCATAGAAATAGTAAAACATACTCCTTTAAATTCTTTACAGAGCACTGCAAAACATTTATCTATAACATTTATAGACACCTATTTTTTATTAAGTTAAGATTAAAACTACTTCGCAACAATCCGCTACAAATATGTATGATGGTATATATTTTAAACCATGCAGTAAGTAAGTAAGTACTTAGCGATTAACCGTCGTAGAGTCAACTTACCCTGATGATGCTCCGTTTTGGAGCGAAACACGTGTTGGTGGTGGTATGTATGGTGGTGTATATTTTTAATTTTTGCATCTGCATGCATCCTTTGAGGGAGGGAGGGTGGTACATACTGCATGGTTTAAAATATATACCATCATATATATTTGTAGCGGATTGTTGCTAAGTAGTTTTAATCTTAACTTAATAGCATGGATTTCCGCAAAGTAACGCCTGATACAATTAACTACCTATTTTTTTATTTTGAGCCCTACTGAAATCAAGTACAAATCCAGGGCCTTACGTTGTTGTCTACCTGTAATTTCAAAGTTGCTACAATATTACACTATTTTTCTCAGCTCCTACAAATAGACAAACACATTTTTCTTTCTTATGGTGTTAATAAGTATAAACAAAGATATGTAAGGGGTGCCAAGTGTACCAAGTTAGTCTTAAGGAGTAAGAAATGCATATGTGATCGATTTCAAGTATTATTAATGTTCATGGGTAGCAGCGCCCACTTAACATTAGACCTGTGGACTAGTTACATAGCACTAGTTACATAGCATAGGAATATTAACATAAAAACACTCAATTTATTATCCCATATAATACATAGAGAGTACGGATTTGGAGTCTATTAATTACTCGTCCATAATATAGCTTGCTAATCGTACTTTATATATTTTTGGTAGATTAGAATCTTTTAAACCTACTTTATATTATGATATATTTTGCCATATTAAGGTCTAAGGTTAGAGGTCTAACTCTATTTTCTTCCTCCTCCATAACTCAATTTTACGAGCACTTAGAAACCTATTCAATATCATTGACAATCATTATTATTAAAACAAATCATTATCATTAAAACTAGGGCCGGATTTTAGGGAGGGCAACCGGGGCGGCAGCACCGGGGCCTCCACAAAAGAGGGGCCCCCACAATAGAGACGTAGGATTTACTTTTTTTAAATCCGACTAGTAAACACTATTAAAAAAAAAATCTTTTCCTTTGATATTTTTTTTCGCTGTTTTACCTTTATCTACAGTACTTTGTACAAACATGAATACTAGAAGATCTACCTGCGTTTTACAATAAAATATTTATTGAAAAACTCAATAGAAAAAAAATTTCATTTTATTCGGAAAATAATTTGGGGCTAGGGGGCCTCCACTCCTTTGTTGTCCCAAGGCCTCTAGACCTCTAAATCCGGCCCTTATTAAAACCTTTTCTAATTTACACAATATTGTCCAACCATATCCATATTGCCCTTCCCCAAATTAATCGTCGTTATTAACACAGTAATTATTTTCAGTGGTGAACTACCAATGCCCGCGCAACAAGGCCTGCGTGGTGGACAGGGTGAATCGGAACCGTTGTCAATATTGCCGTCTACAGAAGTGCCTCAAGTTGGGAATGAGTCGCGATGGTGAGTACCTAATAATCATAACCATAATTGTTTATTTGCATGGAATAAGGTTAACAAAAGGTTTAAAATTACAAACGACTCAATAAAAAACAATTTACAATAACAATATCAATATGGGCAATATAATTCAATAAAAATAAAATACAATATAGTAGTATAGGGTAATGTGAGAAAATACAATATATTGTTGATAAAGTTGGTTGATAAATAAAATACATATTACCAAAAAATAAAATTGACAGAATTAATCCTTCTCTTTTAGAAAATAAAAATAACAAAATACAACATAGTAAACTTTGCAATGTATATTCCTGCTTATATATACTTACAATACAATACATTATTTAATTAAAATATATATTACAATAAAATATGGCAATTAATCTTTTATTTTTAGAAATAAATTAACCTGAGATGACAGAAACTATTTCCATTTCATGTTATTCTTTGCAATGTATATTCCTTCTTATATGTATATGCTTACAATACAATACAATAGTTGGATACAAATAAAAATTACAATAAAATTACGGCAATTAAACATTTTATGTTTTAAATAAATTAACCTGAGGTAATTTTCATAGCAACAGTTGTATGTAATCACCTCACCGGTATGAGGAAGTGGGGTCAACGGCCCCTTATCAGTGCTGATAACGCAATGGTTTGTATACAATCGTTGGTGATAACGTAGTCAATAAGAAATGTAGTCAACGTGATAAGGACGTTAGGCATTCGGGCTTGGCACATAGAGCGGTCCGGGTTCGATCCCAGAAAAAGAACTTAGTTTTCTTTTTTTTTTATTCCTGAAGGGAAACTTTAGCGTTGTGCACATTTTGAGATGGGTAAAAAATGGTAAAGTCGCGTGGTCTGATCGAGAATTCGTATCGTAATCGTAAGACGGCAAGCAAACTGCAAAAGTCAAGAAGTAATCCATTGTCAGCATAGAAAATATGTCAATGGGTGTCAGCTAATTTTTTTTATTATATTTTATTATTCAGGTTAGGTTTCGAAAGTTTTCTCTTCTGTCGGCACTCCCGGAGTGCAACCCGTTGATTTTTTTATAATGATAGTTAAACTATGTTCTGATTTAAAGGGTATAAGAGGCAAAACATTCCAATTTAGTCCTCAGGGAAAATACTTTTCAAAACTATGGAAAACTCAATCGGGAGGTCCGTGGCTCAAATCCCAGGCACCTCTGATTTTTTCAAAACTTATGTGCATATTAGACATAATTATCACTTGTTTAAACGGTGAAGGAAAACATCGTGAGAACCTACAATTCTGGAAGATCTTAAAAAAGGTGTGTGAGGTCCAGTACCAATACGAACTTGGCCACTAGGGATCACCCATCCAACTATTGACCCGATTGCTTAACTATAGACATTGCTATAAGGACAATTATAAGGACTGATGGCTTAAATTTACAAGCGAGTAAATGCCACTAAAGGTCACCCATCCGATTGTCGACCTGACTTAACTTTATTTATCTAATGACAACAATAAGATCTAACAGCTTAACTTATAAAGCAAAAAGTACCACCAACGGTCATCCATCTTGATTTAACTTAGTTCGTTTAACATCGACAGAAGCGGTTCGTTTAGTATTAATATTAATCGTTTAATTACAGTTAATTAGTATGTCAGTGATGTTACACTTATACTCAAGTGAATTACACAAGTGTATGTAATATAGTGATGTGCCAATATCGATAAAAAATATAAATAATATAAAATATCGTAGAATATGTAGTAGTATTAATAGAGAATCCGAAGGCACCACCGCCACACCTATTTCTGTTATAACAGCAGTGTTAAGCGCTGCTGTGTTCTGGTTTGAAGTGTGGTAAGAGACATACCAATTCCAACTTAGTCCTGAGTAGCGGCGCGTCTATGACCGATCTCAGATAGAAATCTAATCCCATCTGGGATTGATTAGAGATGTCCACAGCAGTAGCTACTTACCATCAGATGGGCTGCGTGTCTGCTACTCCTATATTATAAAAAAATAGTATATTTAAGATTTAATTTACTATTCAGGATTTAGCCTAAAAATCGGCCTTTTTCAAGTAAAACTCGACATGCAAAGGTATCGATAACCACCAACCCCCACCCATTGTGCAAGACTCGCGTACCGTAACGACACATATATATAAACAATGTCTATGTTTTTGTCCGTCACGTAAGAACACGCGATCTTACATAACCGGTGATATGTGGCACATGATGCGTTATGTAACTTTAGGAATGTGTTCAGACTAAAAATGTAGATAGTGTATTGATTTTATATTAATATTATTGTGGGTTCATATTATAGATAGATCCTTTTTAATAATTCCAAACGAAACTTAAATTTGTTGTTTTTTTTGGCTCTTGGGAAAGTAATAAATGTTTTTGTACAAAAAGTGACAGATAAGAACCGACACCAAAAAGTTTTTTTGCATACAAACCATTTTTTGGTAAATGGCTATAGACACTCATGGACATTTTTACCTTTTGAGAATTTTTGTATCAGGTATGCAGGTTTCCTTACGATGTTTTCCTTCACCGCTTAAGCAAGTGATAATTCATTGACAAAAATGAGGTGTAGTCTTTCTTTGTTTAGTCTGAGATGCTTAAATCTTGTTTTAAAGGTAGTAGAACTCCGGTTAGTCTACTGTGTCAGCGCCACACCCATTTCTGTCTAATAACAGCAGTGTAGCGCTGCTGTGTTCTGTTTGAGGTGTGGTAAGGAAGACATACTCTTCCGAGGCGTTCCAGCTTAGTCCTCAGGGGTAGCGGCGCATCTGTAGCCGACTTCAGGAGTTTAGTCTTATATGAAGTTAGTTACAAATGTCTATAGGCAATAATTACTTAAATTCATGAACAATTTGACAATATTTTTAATTTATCAAAATTTTTTTTCGTGATTGTTTTATGATACATTTAGTTTCTACCTCAATATGACGTCATTACTTCTTATGGGCGCTTAAGGAGACTTAACAATCAGTTTCTTAAAGAACTCATTGTTTTAAACATAATTTTCAAAACACAGCCTCAGTGCCATAGTGTTATGTGTAATATATTATTACAGTAGAGAAAATAAATCAAATTTACGACGAAACATTTTACAACGTTCATAAAACACAAAAGTCCTATTTTCTATACAATAATCTCTAAACAGAATACTATTGTACGCACACTTAGCCATTAACTCCACAGAGTTCACTGTTCCAAAACTAGGCAACCACGCAACAATGATCCCTATTGTAATACAAACACAAACGCAATACAGCTCTAGTTACAATGGACGAGGTCATCAGTCTCAAAGGAGTAGACACCATGTAAACGAATTAAAAGAAACGTCACCCAAACAAATTAAAAAAGCAACGAACTTCACACATTTGTACTATAAATCGTGTCAACTCAATCCGGTCGGTTAACCGGCAACGGGACGTATAACCGAACAAATTAAACAAGTAACGAATCACACGCACGTGTTCCACGTATCGTGACGATTCAATCCGGCCGGGTTATCGCCAACGGGAGTTACGTAGCAAGTCGTCATGTATATACGTCAGAGGTAAAGAGTTCGTTGTTCTACTAGGCAGTGTGCCAACGCCCCGTCGTCCTCACGCACACTACGACGCTATAGCAGGGCTACCAACCGTACTAAGAAATATAGTTATACTTTACAAGTATGTAATAAAGTGTTGACAATATATACAATACGCGACGTACTAGGTACATATTTGTTATGGAAGTATAGAATAAAAAATACTGTAATAGTTACTATGATAGGCACACATATTCTGGAGAAAATTCAATTTACTCATTTGTTTTATGAATATAGTATATTTTGTACATTTTTGCCTCTTTTAACATCTTTTCTATACAATATAATTGAAAATTAGACGAGCTTACCTGTAAGCGAAGTCTGATTATAATTTTATGAATGGTGATCTGAAATATAATTGAGAATTACAATGTAGTATCCTTCTTCCCACTCGTCGGCATCGCGATTGTTTAGCCTTTTAAAAACAAAAAAGTTTTAAGACCTCTGACACTGCGTATGACAGTGACACTATATTGACAGCTACCTCACTTAATTTAGAGTCTATCATTTCCAACTTAGTCTCCTTGATAATATGCATGCTGTCTATATCTAGGAGACTCTTTTGTTCTTATTGTTGCAGTATGGGTTTTGATTTTGGGAGGGTGGGTAATTATATTTCAGATCACCATTCATAAAATTATAATCAGACTTCGCTTACAGGTAAGCTCGTCTAATTTTCAATTTTATTTCATGGTGATCTGAAATATAATTGAGAATTACAATGTAGATGTTTAGAGACAACTGCAACAATGGAACATGTAATTAAATTAAAGATTTATTACCATACATATATATTATTATATGGATTTAATTACATTGCTGAATATTTATTCGTTCTGCATCATATGGATGAGATGTTGTGAAATCCATAGTGCTTAGTGAGATTTATTCTCAATAATAAAATATATATATAAAATATATATGAAAATACAACATGAAAATATCATATTAATAAGAAATTTTTCTCTTAATTAGGTATAATTATAAAATATACATAATTATTAGGATTGCTAATATTTACTCTTACTGTATAATATGGATGAAATGTTCTGAAACACATAGTACTAAGTGAGATTCCCTCTGAATTAGATGAAATAATATTCAGTGCAATAATAATGCAATATTTTTCTCTAAATATATTATTACTAAAATTGGCCAACAATAATAATAATAGTAATATTGCAATTTAGTCAGTATTAATGATTATTCAATTCAAGCTTTTGCACCTTGCAAAAAATAAATACATACAAGGTCGAAAATATGTTTTCTACCCTCTATAGTATGTCATAATTATGTGTAGAATTAATTACTTGGTCAATTTTATTGACACAAATAATACTATTTCCTTTGCTATGTAGCAATATATGTATAAATATGTTTCATATGTGATGTGCATTACATAATAATGTACTTTTATATAATACTATACTTATATGAACCAGTAGGTACAATGTATGTATTCCAATATTATTAAAATAGGAAGCCATCCCATGTTGAATATTTAGGAATTAATACCATTATTTATTGACAAATTATTATTGGGTATTTGATTTGATCTTGGGATGATGTATGCCCCATGTGAGATAAATTTATATTTTATGTTGTAGGTATATCCGGTATAATATTGGGTGTTATACCTACTTTCTTTCTTTATATTAGTGTGCATGTTCAAGAGGGACATGATCATTCTTAGATCAATGAAACATTTTAGTTTTATATGACTTCCTGTTTTTGTAGGTATGTATCGGATTTGCAAAAGTTACTTATACTTTTTGCTGTACCATGCTTATGCATGCCCTCTGTAAAGTTACATATCTATATGGTTGGTTGGAAAGCTTATGATGCGTTTTGAAATCCAATCTGACTTTCGATCTAACATCTTTTCCTAAAAATGTGTGTAACTATCAGTTATGTGTATGTATAAGTTGATATCAGTTTTCATAACAGTATTTATGTATATGATTATTTCAAACCCCATTCATGACTAGACCAGAAAAGCTTATCTTTACTCAAAAGTATTTGTGCTGAGCATTTGCAGGATTAATTCAGTTCTAATAAGTCAAATATTTTATAATTTCCATGGGGTTCTGGCTTACTTAGCCTGTAATGATTACTAACACAACAGGTTCTAGTTACAGCTCTGTCAGTGTTAAATTATAAAGTTATTACCCACATTTTTCTCCATCTTAATGCTTTAAGAAAAGGAAATTAGATAAATCTTCTATATATAACAATTATTTATATATACAATATAGTTTTCTTTGTTCCAGGTAAGATGTCTGCCATGTGTGTCCTATATAGTAATGTTAGAGTCCTATATAGTAACGTTCATCACACATACCCCTAAGGAATTCCTATTAATTCTAGGGATGCTAGATTTACATTTGAGAATTGATTGGACATGCAGCTTACTTTCTTTGTTTTATGTTTCATAAGAGCATCTAGGTATACACACTAGGCATAAAAGACCCAAAGAAGATATCATATTAATGGCTGGCCATTCTCATGATATAATAATATTGTTATTACTTTTATATCATTAATGTGTCACATATTACCATGGTGGACATTATTAAATTTCATTATGAAATGATAACAATTTCAGTTTTAGTGTAACTAACATAGACATTATAAAGACTTAAGTGCAATAGCAATTCTCATATTATGCTTGTCTTTATTCCAGGGTTAATGGGCTGCTGTGTTATTTGTTGACCTGATGACTGGTGTATAAATGTATGATGCATGTTTCTATATAGTAAACCCGGTGTTGCTAAAGGAAATGTTTAAGCAACAATATAAATAATATATTATTATTTGATTGCATTTTGTAATGTTGGGAGTACCAGGCTTCTGTTGTAAAACATTACATAGGTACTACCAATCTTTAGTCAATTTTTTCATGATGATCAACCTCATATTTTAAGCAGTTATGTACAGTAAAAGTGAAAAATATGTGCAGATATTTAATAATTAACCATATGTTTGTGGACTGAACTTCCAAACCTTTAATTATTACTGTATTTATTCCTATTGAGTCACTGAAAGATAAGTGTAACGAAATCCAAAATGTTAATTTTGTATAAATTCTCACATTTGTACATAAAGTTCACTCTTGACATTCACCTATTTGCATTTATGTCACATATGCCACATAAATAAGTAATACTAAACAAGGTTTTTGAATTATTTACAAATAAATAATAAATATGACATTTATTATTTAGCACATTTGTATTGTTATAGTATTGCAGGTATTGTTATAGTAACTGGCCTTAGAATAAATCATAAAGGTATTTGTGTCCAAAGACAACTCCAGACTTCTGGATTGATTTTATCACTGTAAACCAGTGTATTAAATAGATAATTTAAAAACTTCAATTCAAGTTACATCTATATATAATAGAGTTATATATATTATGTAAGCTCAATGACTTTAAGTAGGTACTCTGTACCAGTAGTTAAGTGGTGCATTATAGTTCTGATTGTACTCCTTGATACAAATCTCCTTAGAGTTATACCTTAATAATACGAGTATTTCCTGAAATCCGCAATATCTTGAAATACACCTAATCTGGATGTTAGGATATTCATATATACCTAGCCCAAAAGATATAAAATCAAACAGCTTTATATAGCTGGTAACTGATTAACTTTTATTATACATAATTTGTATATATGTGAGTAAGAGGTACTACAATATAACCCATGTAATATTGTTTACTTTGAGCCATGTATAGGTACCTGTTATTTGCTTATAAAACAGCTGAAATTGAGTAGGAACTATAGAGTATCCATAACAAATCAATGAACTCTGCTCGATTGTGTTGAGGTATTAACACAGAATGCTACTATCAAAGCTAGGACTTCAGACGCTGGATCCAATATATGGGATACTTATAGTATTCTTTCTTCATGTGACTAAAAATATATTGGACAGATATGTGTCAGTATCAATAAGCCGGAGTCTTGTTTGCTCAATCATTGTCCTCCTGAGGTGGTTCTTTTGAGAGAACATGCCTTCTGTTCTATATCAGGTTAACATGAAACAGTTGTCATGTATATACACCAGTGTGTATGTGATAATGTGAAGAGCACATCTATTACCATTTGAGATCGAGCATTGGATTAACAAAAATATACAAAAATAATTTTGTCATCAATGTTGTAAGATTTTTATCTTGACGCCATATATTAAATTTTAATATCATATAACACAATTGATTTGTGTGGAACAACCAATCTCAACCAATTTAGAATTGGCAACGGGGTGCTGCATAAAACATTTATGTCACAAATGTCTATTTTGGACATTGTTTTCTGATAAGATAGCTAGTCTTCTATCATTTGTAATGCAGCTAAGTGAGTTTCAATGTCTTCAGTATGATTCCGTTACATGAGCTCATGAGCATCATGCTGTGCAGTGAATCCTGATAAGATTCTTATATGCACGGGGTTATATTTGTTTTGGGTTAGCGCACCAGCAATGTGATGATTCCTATTTTCTGTTCTCCACCATGTATTACATATATTTTTATCGTGTGTATTGTGGTGGAGCATAAATGACCTATTATGACCTTTATAGGTAGCACTAGTTAAAGTGTTATTCTGAGAAGAGCATCAAAATGTACCAGGTTGATTTCCTCAGTTCTCATTGGAATATGTCATTCATCCAGTTGCTTCACACATACCTCCCAATTTTAGAGAACTCTGATGATATTATTGTATTCACTCGTTGTCCCGGTATGTTGACATAATATTTTCCATTTCTGTTAGGACACTGTTTTGTCATATAGTTACAAATATGTTTTGCTATTTGCAATAACTCTATGAATGATTCCTGAAATTATAGCTAGTTCTGAAAATTATTTTGTCAGAGTTTGTATAACAGGGTTGGCATAACCTTGTGTTGTAGCAGCTCTAGCTTGGTGCTTATAAATCATTCATGCTTTATACTGTGTATTGTTAGTGCAATAGCTAGTGATGGAAGCATTCAAGCCATTTGCCACATATAAATGTTAGCGCAGGTATCTCGTACTCAATGGCGAGTGAGTGAAACGTTTAGTGTCAACAAAGTAACACTTGGAGTATCTCGTACTCGATGGTTCTGATGCTTTGTATATTCGACCACTTGCCACATAGAAATGTTAGCGTGAGTATCTCGTACTCAATGGCGAATGAGTGAAACGTTTAGTGTCAACAAAGTAACACTTGGAGTATCTCGTACTCGACGGTTCTGATGCTTTGTATATTCGACCACTTGCCACATAGAAATGTTAGCGCGAGTATCTCGTACTCAATGGCGAATGAGTGAACCGTTTAGTGTCAACAAAGTAAAACTAGGAGTATCTCGTACTCGACGGTTGTGACTCTTTGTATATTCGAACATTTGTCACATATAAATGTTAGGGCCAGCATCTCGTGCTTAATGGTGAACATGGGAACCATTTAGTGTCGACAAAGCGACGCCACGAGTATCTCGTACTCGGGTGGGTGGTACTCGTGGCTCGGGTGCATTTTATATTTGGACCATTAATTGCAAAATTATATGCATAAAAATGCAAGCATCTTACGGTTAAAGGCGAATATGAGCACCGTTTGGTGTCTGTAACGTGCAAGAGCGAGATTGGCGTACGTCAATAGTTTTGAAGTTGTAGATACGAGAAAGTTTTTCAAACAATATAGTTTCTTTCTAAGCATATGTTAGTTATTTAGGCATTTTTATAGTTGTGCACACATAACTGTAAAAAATGAATACATTATTTTCTTACATACCTGGTAAGTGATTTGTACATAACCTATGAACCGGTGATCCAATCCGAAGAATTGCTTCGTAAATTCTTGCTACTGCGACCACAACTACGCGGACGTGATTCTTCATTCCTAGTTTCCATTTTTTCACTAGTTTTGCTTCACTATACACGTTTAACAAAACTTTGAAAAAATAATATCACGATGCCTTGGAAGCGCGAAAAAGAAGTGAGGTAGCTGTCAATATAGTGTCACTGTCATACGCAGTGTCAGAGGTCTTAAAACTTTTTTGTTTTTAAAAGGCTAAACAATCGCGATGCCGACGAGTGGGAAGAAGGATACTACATTGTAATTCTCAATTATATTTCAGATCACCATGAAATAAAATTGTAATATATGCTTCGTCAAAAGAAAGGTTGGCAAAAGGTTTTACAAAGTATCTAAAATTAACTTGCACTTTACCACTTTTAAATCGAAAAAAAAAGTAATATACTATATTTGAATAGTACACATTTAATATAGTACACATTTTGCTATATATTTTACAACAGTATTTATTTAGTGTGTAAATCCGAATTATGGGACAATATTGTATATTTTAGTAGTTGGCAACCCTGTTACAGTACACAAAAACGTGTCATTGAGGTATTAATTATTGCGAAGACACTTATTGGTATTTTTTTTTAGGATTTTGCGTGTGAACTTTACGCTTGGGAACTCAGAATGAATTCCCAGTTACGTCACCATGAATGGCGATTGTAACGCCTGCTAGCGGCGAATAGCGGAACTAATTCTTATTATGAAAAGAAAATTCCTTTTTTTTAAATAAAAAAGCGTTTAAATAATTTTAAATGGTTTATATTGCGTAATAAATTTAATAATTAATAAATGCACGCTTGGATTTTAATGTAATTTAAATTAAAATTGTCAAAAATTATTAAGTATTGAAAATGTTAAAAAAAAACATGTTTTACATTACGTAATAAAAATACAGAATGTAATTTGAAGTTTATATACAATATATAATCTTAATTTCTTGATTACATCTATAAGAACAAAATAAATTTGTAAGTTGATTCAATTAGAAATGGGCAAAGCAGTGCCATCTAGTGTCAAAAAGTAGTAACTGGCATTTTTATGAAGTTAAAGAAAAATCGGGAATAAAATTAGGAACAGTTATTGAAATTGACAAAATTAAATACATTTATAATAAATTGAGTTGAATCCACCTATAATAAGTACTCGTGTTATTAGTTTAAATATATTGCTGATTTATAAATTTAATAATAAAATTGTGGTAATAATTTGTTTATATAAAAATAGGAAAATACTATTTGTAAGTTAAATAACAGATACATTTTAACAACTGCAACTGCAAATTATGTTTTAATATTCCATTAAACGGCAGAGATTTTTGTTGACTACAGAAAAATAATAATAGAAAAACTAATTAAAATAAATTTTATTTCTCAATATTTGTGTAAAATACTTCAAAACAATTTATTAAGTAGGAAATAACATTGTTAGAATTTCCGCGAAATGTAAATAGAATACCGGTAAACCGCAGTGTCCTAAATTTCTATACACTATGGAGATACATGTTGACCATTTTTGGTCATAACAATAACCACATATACAAGAAACGAACTGTTTAAGCGTTTATTGCAACGGAAAACCACATACATGTCTAATAAAATATTGTAATTGTAAATTGAATGTTCAAAAATATATGTATGGTTGCAATGGTTCAAGATAAAACTATATGTTACTGTTCAAGATAAAACTATACGTTATTTTTATATTTATGGTCGGAATTATTATTATGAAGGTGGTAAAACCTGCTGTGGTTCGACTCTGCCGGCGCCACCGCCACACCTATTTCTATTATAACAGCAGTGTTGAGCACTACTGTGTTCTGGTTTGAAGGGTGTGGTAAGAGAGACATACTTTTCGGAGGCATTCCAGCTTAGTCTTCGGGGTAGTGGCGCATCTGTGGCCGACCTCAGGGAATCTGGGATTTATTGCAAATCTTTGGACGGCAGTAGCTACTTAATATCAGGTGGACTGCATCGCTTATGCTCGTCTGCTATTCCGATATTAAATAAAACTACTAATTATATCGTAAATCAATTGCTGCTAATTTATAGCTAGAAATAACGACTTATGAAATGGTTTTAACACAAAATTGGCAAAACTTTAATTATTTGACAATCTCTCGTCAACTGGTATACTGGCAGAATCGAAGGTTTTAGCAACCATAGAGGTTAAGCCTGACCGCTCGGAATTTGGAGTTAGGATCTCTATCGTATCTTACGTTATATTAAATGCACAATCGATAGCCAACTAACGTGAAATATCTCTTTCCAGCCGTTAAATTCGGTCGCATGTCAAAGAAACAACGAGAGAAGGTGGAGAGCGAGGTCCGGATCTACCAAGCGCAGATGCGCGCGCAGACTGACGCGGCGCCGGACTCCGTGTACGACACACAACAGCAGACGCCCAGCTCCAGCGACCAGTTCCACGGACATTATAATGGGTAAGCCATCGGTCACGTACTAATTAGGTCGCAGGTCGAACAAATACTGTCGCATTTTAAACAAATTCGGTCACTTTTCGAACAAATTCGGTCGCATGTTGAACAAATTTGGTCACATGTCGAACAAATACGGTCGCATGTCGAAGAAACGGCAGAAGGTGGAGAGCGAGGCCCAGATCTACCAAGCACAGATACGCGTGCAAACACTCTGGTTCGACTCCGGCTGCCACACCAATTTCTGCCTAACACCAGTGTTGAGCGCTGCTGTGTTCTGGTCTGGGTGTGGTAAAGGGGCCATATTTTTCCGAGGCATTCCAGCTTACACTTCAGGGTAGTGGCACCTGGCAAATCGTAGGTAGGACTCTAATCTCATTTGGGTTTTAGTACAAACGTTCAGTAGCCACTTACCATCGGGTGGACTGCATGTGCGTTTACGATCTTAGAATTCAAGACGTATAATAATACTATAAACATTACGGTCCGTTCGTCCATGTTTTCTATGACCTATTTAAAGATCCTAAAAACATATTTAAAGATCCCAAAAAAAGATTCTAAAACTGAAATAGAAAGCCTTTCATGTCGAGTTTAAACGACACTCATATATTACGAAGCTTTTAAATGCATTTGTTTTAAACAGTCCGCCACACCTATTTCTGCCTCATAACAGCAGTGTTAAGCGCTGCTGTGTTTTGGTTTGAAGGGTGGTAAGGGAGACATACTTTTCCGATGCGTACCAGCTTAGTCCTCAGGGGTAGCGGCGCAACAGTAGTCGAGCTCAGGTAGGAATATCTAATCCTATCTATGTTGATTACAGATGTCTATGGGCGGTAGCCACCTAAGTTCACTGCTCGTCAGCTACTCCTATAGTATAAAAAAGGCTGCAACTTATTAGACTTATAGTTCTGTTAAGAAAATGCCGTCTAACGCAGGAATTTTCTTCCAATCTCGTATGGAGGCTATCCTTACCGTTGCTTTCCCATAATTCATGGCATTCAGATGTTTATTCTAGGGATGGCGATCTAAGATTCTTCGAAGAATCGATTTTTCGGACCAAAAAATCGATTATTTTAATCGATCTCCAGTAACAGATTCAGTGGATGGATCTTTATTCCTAAATCGAAAGTCGATCTTTTTAAAGTTGATTAAATATTAACAAATGTGGTAGACATTATTTGCTGACGAATACGTATTTCAGTGTGTGTTTGGTCCTGATGACTTTTTTTTTGTCATTTCTCTCCCTTTTTAGCTGAAAAGTTCGAAGATCGATTTTGGAGAAAATTCTTTAGGCCTCGTATTTTCGTGAATCGATTTAAGAATCGATGTTTTTCCTAAAGAATCGCCATCCCTAGTTATCCGTGTCAGTGATGCGTCAGTGATTACGGTAACGGAGCGACATTGTAACGGTGAATGTAAATAGCGCCACCTAGTATCGAGTAGCGGTAATACCGCTTCTCGTAATTGACGGCAGGTGGCACTGTTAGACGGGAAGGTGTTAGGTTTTTTTATGCGGGAATGTATTGATGGATAATTAATGGTTTATTGATCTGTGACAAGCTTTTTACAGCTCTTTGTTTATTATCTTTAGAAGAGTCATGAGGAATTTTACACAAACTATAATGAACAATGAATATGCCTGTTGGAGAAGGATTTATATTCATTCAAAATTAGTCTTCCTATGCTTTCTCGTTTATTATATATCCCCGGGATCTGATTCTTATACGTGACACTATTTTATGATACAATAATTTACGGTGATGATTTTTTTTCTAAAATTAACACAAATTTTCGGCTTTCCTAAAAAATCTAATTTATTTAATTATTCAGCAATATCGACTCCGAAATTCCTAAATCATCTAATAATTTCTAGCAATGTCTTTTAACAATCAAAGATAAAACAGAATTTTCCTACTTTTCTTGATTCAAAATATATGGCCCCAAGATGATTTTTATATTTTACGAATCTAAAAATCCTATTACTTTATTCAGCAACAAATAGTACCCAAGTTACCCGAAAACTTTTTAAATACCAATGACGTTTTTATATTTTTTTGGATTCTAAAATCCTATCACTCAGTCAACAATATCAATCCCAGCCACCCAGGCTATGGCTCCCCGCTCTCCTCGTACGGCTACAACGGCGCCGGGCCTGTGTTGACCTCCAACCCCAATAATATTGCCTTATTCTTTGATCCTAAAAATATCACTTTTTACCACGCTTTTATTAGCTTCCTATATGTATGAATGTAACGGAATCTTTAAACTCGATTTTAATCCACTTGGAACGATCCAATTAATTAAAAAAATTGAATACTTATCGAGAACCGATGACAATACACGATTTAAATAATTGTATCCCATTCACCTCATCAGGATCGTCTGGAATCAGGATTAACGATTACCCTTGTGCTATTTTAGCGTGTTTTTAGCTTTTAAGCTATAATTATTAAATGCAAATATCACTCCCAGCTACCCAGGCTACGGCTCCCCGCTCTCCTCGTACGGGTACAACGGCGCCGGGCCTGCGCTGACCTCCAACATGAGCAGCATCCAGCAGGCACCACCTCAGCAGCAGGCCTATGACGTGTCAGCTGACTATGTGGACTCTACCACCGCGTACGAGCCCAAACAACCCGCTGGGTTCCTGGATACGGACTTTATAAGCCATGGTAAGTCTTAAGTCTTTCTTAAGTTCTTAAGTCTTTATTTTAGTTACTTTATTCTGGTTACTACGGGATGTTCTTGTAAGTCTATTTGTTCTATATACTAACTGATTTGTTCTTGTAAGTCAATTTGTTCTACTAATAAAATTAATGGTAGTATCAAATGTGTTCTTGTTATTTTTTTTTCTATCAATAAATTATGGTACAAATGTGTTATTGTAAATCAAGTGATTCCATTGATAAATTATTATACTAACAAATATATTTTTATAAGTCATTTTGTTCTTTTTATTAATAATGGTAGCTACAAATATGTTCTTATAAGACGATTTGTTCTGTTTATAAATACTAACAACTACTAAGAAAGTAAATTACTTATTTCGATTTTTTCTCTTAATAATGACAGTAAAACAACACAAAAATAAGTAGGTATCAAATACATTTGTCTTAATATATCATTGAAATTATAGGAATCTAAATAATAGATTTAAATATAGGTCATATAATTTATAAATCCATAGTTTGTAGGCAAAAACCTATTGGCTTAAGAAAGGAGTTAAAAGATATGTATCTTTTAAATCCTTTTTTTATCATGATAAAAATATTGAAATAGTTATACAATAGATTAAGAAATATTATAAATCAAAAATTTGTAGACTAAAAAAGACTTAAGAAATCACATGGAACTAACAAAAACCTTCTGACTAGACGATCAACAAAAGGGCTCAACGATCGTCCGACCGTCCGGCTCGACGTCCACATCAACGGCGACCACATCTACCACCTCCATGCGACAGACCACCATCGACATCAACAGAACCCGACTCCCACAGGACTTCGACAGATACGAGGATCGAATCCAATCCCCCGCTTCAATATCCAGCGGCGTGATCAATATAAAACAGGAGATTAAGCCAGAGACTTCAATGGGCGTTGATAATTTGGTCGCTAGTTATGTGGACTCAACCACCTTTTTGCACAGTCCATCGAATTTACAACACAGTCCGATGGACATACAGAACTCTGTGCTTGTTAGTGGACAAAGCTCGGTGTCTTTAACTAGTGAGGAGCTAAGCCCAGATGACTTAACCTCGAGCAGTGGGCATGGAAGGCTTATGGACCCGTTAAACATGAATATGTCCGGGATGGGAATGGTGAACCCTAACGCGGTGTCGAACAGACGGCATCAGGGGTCTAGCCAAAGCGGTTCCAGTAGTGACGATTTGCCTTGTAAGTGGAGTTCCCAAGGTTCTACTTTAGGCCCCTTTTTGTTGATCGATTTGCTATTTTTTTTAGTTTGGCGGATTTTTTGGTACATTTATATTTTTCTAGAGATTTTTTTAAACATTTTTTTGGTGTTTCATTCTAGCTGTTTTTATTTTGCTCAAGATTTTTTTTTTACATTTGTTGCGTTTTATATTTATTTTTTGAATTTGCTATTACAAATTTTATTTTTCAAAGAGATATTATTATTTTAGCAGGTATTTATTATTGATATAATGAATGGTACTCAAAATGTAAGAATAGGATAGAAAAAGCAATAAAATATTATTATTTAGACCACATAGACTTTATTCGTAATATTGCCCAGTACAATATGGTTTAGTTTTTCTTTTCCATAGAGAAATTCCACTTTTTTTCAAATATAAGCAGTAATATCGAGTGTCGTACTGAAAATAAAAGAATATAACTCAAATTTCAAAATGTTTTTTATCCAACGGGAGGGTATGTTTTTCGAACTACATATGTCGAACGGTTTAATGGATTTAGTCGTTGGCTTCGTCTAAATTTTGGGAGTGACTAAATTTTTAAGTTTAATTTAATTTTTTGGTTAAATAAGGGTTTAATTTTTTTGTAAAAGTGTATTGGTTGTGTATTGGTGTTTAAAATTTGAAAATACTTACTTTTTTACATGGTTCTTCATTTCTTGACTGTACTATTAACAATGGATAAGGTATTATGGGTATCGCTAGGCAACATGGCAATAGACACGCTAAAATAAATAATAAGGAAATTGAAAAAAATGAGTAAAAGTAAAAATCAAATATTCTTCTCGATTCACCCGTAAACAATAAAGAACACGAAACTGTGTGATCTCACAGGAGAATTACACAAGGTTATCCTTTAGTAAAGGGTAGATAGAATAAAGAAAAAATACGTGTTGTAAATTGGAATTATTTAAATACAATATTGCACTACTTGGTAAAGATTTATTCAGGGTTGTTCCTACGGGAAATAAAAAAAATAATAATAAACTTACGCCAACATGTCATCATACATGTGCCTAATAATATAAGAGACACTGGGTCTATCGCCATATTCAAAATATTGTCCCGATAATATGCATTGTGTAAACGAAATTTAGATTACAAAAATTAATAATGACATTAGGAATGTCACGTCATATGGAATGTTTAACGTCAATTATTTTTTTAAATTAAGATATTATAATAAAAAGAAACGTAGAGCCAAATATTGTTTTTATTTTATATTTATGTTTTGTACAAATTGATTTAAATTTCATTTTGTATATAGTTTTAAGCTTTGCGATTTATTAGGTATTTGTAATTTAGCTAAATGTAGTGTAGTTACATGTATTATTATTGCTAAAACTATACTTTTATTATTTTGTTGTAAAACTTTTTTATTTTACATACATTGTTCGTTTTTTCGAATGTAGAGAATTTACTCTAAAAATGGTTTCATTATTTTTTATTTCATTTTATTTCATAGTTCTTTTTAATGTATTTAGCTGTTTTCAAGATGCTTCCGTAAATATTGTTCTTTATTTAGAAAACTCATTTTAATTTAAAAGATATTGACTTCTTTTTGTTGTTCAAATTTAGCTTTCTTAGATGTTAGAATATTTATGGTATTATTATTTTGGTATTATTGTCATCATCATCATCATCATCTAATTCTTCTATCATTTTCCAGCGGAAGGCGACATAAGCAAGGTGCTGGTGAAGAGCCTGGCCGAAGCACACGCGAACACCAATCCCAAGCTGGAATACATACACGAGATGTTTCGGAAACCACCTGATGTGCCTAAGTAAGTGTAATCATCATCATTATTATAAATATGATAATTATCAATACCACTATAATTTATCATCATCAAAGTTTATTTAGTGTTAGTGTATTAATGTTAGTGTTTATATTGATAATGATCATGACGATTCATCTCGATACTGAAGCCATTGTCAGTGTTCATATTGATGATGATAATAATAATGATTCATCTCCCTAGGCTGCTGTTCTACAACTCGATGACGTACGAGGAGATGTGGCTGGACTGCGCGGACAAGCTGACAGGCATGATCCAGAACATCATAGAGTTCGCGAAGCTCATCCCTGGCTTCATGAAGCTCACGCAGGATGACCAGATTCTTCTGCTTAAGTCCGGTATGTATTTGATGATTGTGATTATGTTTTTGGATATAGACGACGTTTTATGTTTGAAGATAAAAGTAGTTGTTAGGAGTTCAAATGGTCTTTTGTGGTTTTTAGCATTGTAGTGCTATTTAGTTTTTAGTTTATATTAAAAGCCACACGTAAGGCGATTTAATTTAATCCTAAATGATTAGCAACTAACTATAATTCTAGACAGGATTTCCTTTTAATTTTTTGGCTTTTTTTTGTCCAAAGCATGGGATGAAAAAGAGTATGACTTATGACGTCACTGAACAAAATAGATGGCGTCGCAACAATAGAAAATTACTTTTGTTAGAGTAGAACTAAAATGTAACTTGTGATAAAATTAAACGTGCTTATTTCACATATACCTGTGATTAAGTAGTTATTAAACATTCTTACAATAAAACACAAACTAAAATTTGAGACGGTCTCACAAATTATCGTTCCCAAATGATAACTGATTATAATTTTGACCACAGGTTCCTTCGAGCTGGCGATCGTGCGTCTGTCCCGGCTGATTGACATAAACCGCGACCAGGTGCTCTACGGCGACGTGGTGGTGCCGATACGGGAGTGTGTCCACGCACGGTAAGTATAGTATTCACTATCATCTTCCATACTTTATTTATTAGTATATATTTATTAGTATTATCCTCTATTATTATTTATTTCGTATTGCCATTGGTGCCTTTGAAGTTATCTTTATTGCTGTCTTGTTATTACTTGGCTCTCTTTATTTCTAACGTCTTATATAACTATTCAATATTTTGTCAAGCACGGCTCGTGTCGGTACGTGCCTGATACGCTCTGTAGACGTAGATGAATCTATAACAGCATCAATATTTCTTCTTCTCCCTTTATTTATTCTTTTTTCCTTGACGTCATCATCATCGCTGTATTCCATTATCACTTTCATTTTCATAATATGTTTTTATAATAGTACAAATCCAAGTCTTTTTATTAATGAATAACTTATTGTACTACCTAAATATGTTTCAAATATTTATATTTTAGTCAAAACATCAGTAGTGCTTATTAGATGACTTTTTAGATGGTATCGAGCGTGTGGTAAGGGGACATACTTTTCCGACGTCTTCCAGCTTAGTTCTCATATGTAACATCTGTGGCGGACCTCAAATAGGAATATCTAATCCTATCTGGGGCTGATTACTAATGTCCATGGGCGGCAGGTGACACTTACTATCAGCTGGACCGCATGCTCGTCTGCTACTCTTGTATTATATAAAATAAAAACATTATCATATTCTTGTTTATCAACTACAATATGTGGTTCTCTTCCAGCGACCCACGTGACGTGAACCTCGTGGTGGGGATATTCGACGCGGCGAAGACCATCGCGCGGCTGAAGCTCACGGAGACAGAGCTGGCGCTGTACCAGAGCCTCGTGCTACTGTGGCCAGGTAATTGTTCTTTTTGAGTTTTTATGTCCTTTTTGAAGTTCTTTGTTAGGTGGATTGAGCGGATTTTTGGTGCAGGAAATGTTGGCGTCACCGATAGAATTAGACAGTTGTGGTTTGGAAATTTTGCAACTTTTTTATCGGGTGGTCTTCTAGGAATGAAAAGACAAAACAGGTCCTCCTACTTGAATATTTTATCTGGCATATGATCAGGTCCTCCAATCCCTTTTTCTTGCTTATGCCAATGCACCCTCCGTCTTATTAGTGAATTTGGTCGGTAAAAAATAAAGTCGGCAAAAGTGTTCCTGTGACTGTTGTCACGCCTATGCCAAGGTACCTTCTTACCCCCTCCCGTTTTGTGTAGATTTAAGAAGTAAAGTATTAAATTTATAATGTAACGGGTACTCAGGATATGCAGTTTTTAAAATCTAAAGTCATATAAAGTATTAAAGACGAATCTTTTCCTTGCAGAGCGGCACGGCGTCCGCGGCAACCCGGAGATCCAGTGCCTGTTCAACATGTCGATGGCGGCCATGCGGCACGAGGTGGACGCGAACCACGCGCCGCTCAAGGGGGACGTCACCGTGCTCGACACGCTGCTCGCTAAGATACCCACCTTCAGGTAAGATCCTGTAGGATTGTTGGGGAAGAGGAGGATAGGTCGCTTTAAGATATCCACTTTCAGATGAGGATCATAGGAGGAGCAGGATAGGTCGCTTCCAGTTCTTCAGATGAGGGTCTTAGCTACTATAGATACTTTGGATTTGTAACTTTTGATCAAGAAGATAGGTCTTTTTCGAAGGAGTTGAGATCTTAGAACTAAAAAATCTCTCAAGTCAAGGTTTCTTATTTTACCCATCTTTATATAATTATGAGAACCATTAGTTACCTTGGATACTTTCCGGTTCGTTCATTTCCATTTGGAGATGACATGAAAATTTAATGATTTCTATTTAAATCAATGTTAAAAACGAGATCAAACATACAATCATGAGTGACGTCATATTTTATACACTGTTTGCCATGATACTTTTAAAAGGAGTTTTGTGCATCAAAAACCATAAAACAGTAGCGCGTAACTCTGCTGTTTAATATGGAAATAAATGTGATGATATTACCTTCAGCATCCAAGGTTCCACCACTTAAGTTATGTTTAGCTGGATCTTGTTAGTTATTATTCGTAACTATTCTAACGTCTCATGTTTTATGTTTCCAGAGATCTGTCGCTAATGCACTTGGAGGCGCTCTGTCGCTTCAAGGCGGCGCACCCCCACCACGTGTTCCCGGCGCTGTACAAGGAGCTGTTCTCCCTCGACAACGTCCTGGACTACACCCACGGATAGACGTCCCAGGTTCAATTCCACGGATATTTTCATTGCAATGCGATCAGTTCGATCTCATTCGCCCCCGGCAATATCGCCGGCAATGAGCCGAACTTCACTTCTAAAGACTTATTGACAGCTACGTTTCATTTATTCCTCACTTAGCGAAGTAACGCTGAGGACGCCTATTTGTCGTTTGTTAACCTATTTATAATTGTATGTATGTACTCTGAGACTGTTATATGATATTTACGTATTAGTACGTACGTACAATATTAATATTTAAAAGTTTATTTAATTCGAGTCTAGGTACGGATGGGCGTCTTCAGTTTTACATTTATTGTCAATATGACGTAAGTCATTTTGCTTTACATGATAATAAATGTAGATTTTTGGGAATGTGTGGAACTCGATAGTGACTGTGGGGACACACTATAATCCTTTTTCGTGTTATCGTGTGTTCGTATAGTTTGTGACGTAATATAATTATCATAAAGTGTATCTAACATTGATGAGAAATAATTATTATTATATAAAGATATAATAATAGAAATAGAATTTTTATTAAGAGATAAATAAAAGTTATAATGACGTAGACATGGAGATCACACAACAGTTTTTTTTAGGCGAAGCGTTTAATTAAAATAGGTCTTTTTAATTATTTTAACAGTTTTTTAAAGAGAATGTAACTTGTTATTTATTTCAAATGATTATTAATATTGATGTTTTATCTCTTCAATGTAGTATATCGGTTATTTTGTAATATAGGAATACATGATACTGCCCAAGTTTTTTTTTAAGTTTAGCTTTTTTAATGAGACAAATCAGTCGAACACGTAAGCAGATACACTTTGACGCATTATGACGTAATTTAATATTAATTAGTTGCATTAACGTATTATTGTGCGATATATTGAACAAAATTACAGATGAACATTTATAATATTATTATTATGGTAAAGTAAGTCAAATCTTATTATTGTATGATCTGCAATCGCAATATGTTACATTTATGTTCAATATCAATATGGTTAATTTAAGAGCAATATGAACATGTATTTTGCGTTTTGTTTAATAGTTTTTTATTTGCAGTATTTATTCGCTACAAAATATATTCTTATGTTTTTTTTATTATGTTTTGAATAATTTTATTACTCGTACTTTTACTTTGTTTATATTTTAATCAAATAATAATAAGATTTGATATAATTAATATAATGCAATCGACGCGTTTTTTACTATTAGCAGGCAATTTAAAAGGTTTCTTTAGTTCAAATTTGATCTCATTTTGCACGTTCTATCGCTTTGGTGCCATTTTTGGATTTGCATAATACAACTGTCCACGCATAATATTTTTTCATTTATTTTAAAGTTTTTATTGTTTTGAGTACAACTTTCTATGAAAACAACTTAAGTTTTTACTACGAATACTATCATAGTAAATAACTTCGAACAAATGAATAACAATAGAAAGTTTCTTCATAGTATTTTACCCGTACATCCTTTAAGAAAAAAATATTACATACGGTTAATTTGTATTAGACATTTTGAAATAGGCATAGAATTCAGAACTTTTAAAGCTTTTTTGAGTCTTAAGTCTGTAAAATGTGTTCGTTTTTGATATTTTTTTTTTCTGTTATACGTACTATATATTATTGACAAACTAAATTGCCTGCTACATTAATTAGAATTATGAATAACCATCAATTTTTCTAACACCTACGCTAAGTTCTGTCGAATAGCCTTTACTATAGACTGGTTTATATTAATGTTAAAAGTATAAATCTTAACTTGTATTTTGTAAATAGTTATTAATCATATGTATTTTATATTAAATATCATTATAAGGTTCGATGGGTTATTTTTAATTTTACATTCTATTAAAAATATATAAAACAATATTTCCACATTTGTTTGAGATGCCAATCTTGATTCATGTGAAGAATTGTTTTTCCTTTCTATATATTATATATTTTTTGTTAAATAAAGCAATTCTGTTATTGTCTATTTTTTGTTTTATTTTTTGTTTCTTTTATTTCAGTTTTGCTATATATGTTTTTTTTCGCATAGCATAGGCTCATCACACAAGATTTCCGTTTAATATCAATAAAATAGTATTAATCATACATACATAGTGAGAATATATAGAATATGATAAAATATACGGGTGGTTCAAATATTATTTTAAACACATACTTGTTATAAATGATATAATATTTCAAATCGGTTTATAGTTTGAATTTATCAGAGTATAGAGTCTTACACTGTTAAATTGATTTCACACTTGATACATTTATCGAAATGTTAACAATTTTACGTTTAAATGTAATATTAGGTGCACATCCTTAGATGATTTAGTATTACGATAATTTACGGATGAGTGGTGTCTAATTTTTCCATTATATTACAGATTATATAACAGTTCTTAAGGATAGGACCCCAAAATTTCACGGTTGTATTTAAGGACAATCAGCATATCAAGAAATAAAATTGGACATTGCTCATTAAGTGTCCATTCACACGTATACACACACCATATTGTAGCGGCAAAATGTGGGCAGGTAATGGTTACGTGTGAATATCATGGATGCAAATATATTGCAACTACAAAAAGCGTGTTTTTGTTAAAGTTATGCGTGCTAGTATGTCCGTAATGACTGCGATGTTATCAATATTATTCCAAATTGTTAATTGAGATGGTAAATTGTGGTCAGAACTACGCATTTTCATACAAAATTTCATCCTGCCCACGCAGTTATCACCGTGGCATGGGTGCAGTGTGGTGTAGTTATGGTACGTGTGAATAGTCACTAAGTCTTATTTGCACGAAAATGCGATTAGAGCACTAAGACTGAATCGGCGAACGCTTTTGCCTAAACAATTAAAAAAGATAACCGTCTAAATTTGCCTAGTGCTATGTTCCAAGTATCCGAATTCATGCCGAGAAAGCAATAATTTTACAACTGAAAATGCAGTGTAACTTTCAGTTTTGGGTTACAATTAAACACCAATTAAAGGTATTAAAATATTATGGGAACGGTAAAGCAAAAAGTACTGAGTTATTTGATTAAGGTGTGATTCGGTTAAATAAATGATTTGTACATTTCCATAATACATTTAACTGAATATGAGTTTCATTTAATATGGGATGAAGAGTTTTTCAGTATATGTATATAAAATAATAATGACGTTCATTTATTTCTAGTATTAATTAAATTTAGTTTAGTTAAATGTAAAATCGGACGACATATAAAATTAACTGACAAATGAAAAGTATTTAAAAATACTTTTTTGCAGATTAATATACCTGAAACACTGGCCCAATTTTTAACTTGCTTGAAAAATAAAGAAATATAATAATATAATTATAAAGATATCGACTTAAATGTTTATATACAAATATGAAATTAACTGAATAACGAATCAGTTTGCAAAAAATACGAATTTGAAATTATTTGATATAATATATCTCTTTTTTTAACCTCGTTTGACATATATACAAATGGTGTCCATTCTATACTTCTTACTGTAGACTTGAGATTGGTGCGAAAGTGCGAGACGCCAGACCTCTCTTTCACACGTATGGTGGAGGCGTTAGTGTGATAGTGATAGGCACATAGGGTAACGTTTTGATTGCTGGGTAGTTTTAGTAGGTATTTCTAAACTTTTGTACTATGTTTTGCTAAATTTTCACTAAAGTAAAAATAGATTTGGACACAAGAGAGTGTGGGGTAAATCGGGAATGTATTTCGTCTTTATAACTGTGGATCAGTGTTGCCAACTCTAACTGTTTTGACAGTAGATTTAATGTTTTCTCATGGTATCCCTTATTTCTGTTTTAATCGCCTTTTTACTGTTTTATCATGTCATCCATCTACTGTTCTACATCTACCATAAATGATTAGTATTTTGTATTATATAAAACGCAGACGATTTTTTTAACCGAAAAATACTTACTTCAGATATTGTTCTGATGACATTTTTTTCATCGACATAATATTTTTTGTGAAGTTTACTTTTTAAGGGCGATCTACTGCTTTTTAGTTCAGAAGGGTTGGCAACACTGTTGAATCGTTGATTTTTCTTCTTATTCTTTGAAAGAGCTTCTATTTTATAGGCCGTAAGCAGGTCACAAAGCATATTGATAGAAAAATTTGTACCTATTGTTTTTTATAAGATGATTATTTTATATTAACTAAATTATTCATTTGTTAAATATTGAGTATTTTTACACACTAACTGAACATATTAAAGAAACAAAATATAAAGAACCTATATCTATGTAAAAAAGAATCAGAAATATATAAAGAAAAAATATTTTGTACGTGCAAATTGATCGAATGTCCCGGGCAATATGAGAATGTCCCTATCAATATGAGATGTCCCAGTGATTGTCAAAGTGTCGATCAATTTGTACTTACGTTAGCTTTGTTGATTTGTAAACTCAATACAAAACATTGTACCTAAAGTAGATAAAATGGAGTTTGAGAACCAATAGAATAAATGTTATTGTTTTTATTATTATTCTCGAATCACTTGCAATGGGGTTGTGTTTTATTTATCTACCCTTAAATCGTACCCTAAAATATAACAATCCTTTAATCTATTTGCGGCGGTCATATTACCAGTCTGATACACAGTGTTCCGAGTTCGATCCCCGGTAAACGGATATCTGTACCCTTGCCATGAGTTTTCAAAACATCCCACAATTTTACGTCACGTTTACTCAGTCCATTATTCTGTTTCATTTGCTTCAGTAGACTGAGTAAACGTAACAATAAGTAAGTGCTCAAGTGACGATTAACTTTTTGTCTCCCTCACATGTTAGCAATTTAGACATTTAATGTCATGTTACTGACACTATAGTTCTGATACAATCCGTTAGGGGCGCTGATTGGAAATTGTATGGGCAAATACGTAAACAAATACCAAAACAGTCATATTTGTCAAAACGTAAACACTCGTATTAAGGGTACTGAATGATGAATTTAGATTTCTGTTCGGGGTCTGGGTGTTTGTGTATTCGTCTTTGTGTGTGTTCAGGGTATACAAGACAGAGGAAAATCCTACTTTAGGATTATGAGTATAAAAACATTATTATTACTATTTTGTCCCAATGCTGGGCACGGGTCTTTTCTCCGAGTGATAGGTTTTGGCCGTTAGGCGATTGCATGGAATAATTAATTAACACAAGTTTAAAATTATTTATTCTATATTTCAAAATAACCAAGTTCGGGGAAAAGCATATGATGCCTTTTTTTTATACAATTTTATATACAATATTTAACAGGCACGGCCCGTGTCTAATCCTATCTGGGGTTGATTATAGATGTCCATACAGCAGTAGCCAGTTACCATCAGAACTGCGTACTCGTCTGCTACTTCTATACTATATATATATATATATTATTGTAAAATAATGTTAAGGAGAATATCTAAATGTTTAAAATGTTTGCTTGCAACGGCACGTGTCTGATACGTTCTGTGCTGGAAACTTATAATTATTTGACTTTTCTTGTGGGTTTTTCGTTTAATTTGAAAACATCAGCAATGTACCATTGTGCGTAGTAGCTGAGAATGGACAGAATGACGAAGTATACGAAGATCAGTGGAAAGTAAATAGTTCCATATGACATCCGTAGCATTGGATACGGCCATACCCCCGTTTTGATGTAGCTTACAATTATTCTGTAAATAAAAATACATAAAATACAATATACAATATGATATAAGTAATTAATTAATAAATATAATTTGAAGTTTTATATTGTAGTAGCAAATGAACATTTTGAAGGTGGTAGAACGCTTTGTGGTTCGACTCCGGCGACACCACCGCCACACCTATTTCTGTTATAACAACAGTGTTAAGCGCTGCTGTGTTCTGGTTTGAAGGGTGTGGTAAGGGAGACATACTTTTCCAAGGCATTCCAGCTTAGTCCTCAGGGCTAAGTACGTATCTGTGGCCGAATTCAGGTAGAAATCTAGTCTTATTTGGCATTGATTACAGCCATGTCACTAGTCACTTAGGTCGTTTGTCCACCGCCGATACCGAGAACGAGATTATTTCGGGCCGATTTTAATATGACGTGACTGCGATAGTTTGTCTACCGCGACCGATATCGGCAGTTTATTTTGATGCAGCTGTCACGCGTAGGACGGCAGTGTATGGACAAGTTCAAACGTGTTTTATATTGCCGGCACATCGGCCCGTCAAAATCTCGGTGCCGATCTAGCGATCACGTCGATCTATTCGAAATATCGGCGGCCGGGATGACGGTGCCCGGGTGACGGACGTGCGGTGGCTATAGTAAATGTATGTACGCTACTTCGGCGCCGTCATAATTATCGGTATCGGCTCGGTGACGGTGGCGGTGGACAAACGGCGTTATTATGGTCAATCTCAGGCAGGAATCTAATCTTATCTGGGAATTATTACAGATGTCTATGCCAGTAACCACTTACCATCAGGTGGACTGATTACTCGTCTGCTACTCCTATATTATAAAAAATACTTACACACTATTATAAGCAATTAATAGCATAATAACATGTAACTTCGTAAGTTTGTCGGGTTTTCCAACTCGTCTCTCAGCGAAGACAAACTCCCATAACATTATAGGTAAAATGACACTGTGCATTATGTGGTTTGACACAGGACTCAACACTGTGTCGATTGAGGCTGGGAAGACCAGGTCTCGGTCGTAAAGGAAGAATGGCCAGAACGCGGTAAATATGAACTGAAAAAAAAAATAGTTAAAGGAAACTGAGTTAAGAATCAATTCAGTCAATAAAAAATATATACAATCGTCTTCAATATCTCAGACCATTATTATTCTTAATACTGCATTGACAAATAAAGAAACAATTAAGTAATATTTAGTAAATTAATGTTTGTTACATTAAACGCTATTATAGTCCACGTAAACCTGCTAGTCCGCTCTGAATATAGAAATGAATCGCGTCGCCATGGCAAATTGTATGACTACACCTGCTCGCAACAACTTCAAAGCGGACTAGCAGTTTGGCTCGAACTATACAAGTATTAGAAGTACAAGTAGTAGAAATCCCTGATTTAGTTCAACCAAAAACAAAAAAAAAAAAACAAAAGGAAAGAATATAAAATTATATAATTAGTTTCTTTTAAATACATAAAGACTTCTCAATCTTCTCAATCAATATCAATGTTTGAAATTTATTGATTTTTTTACGTAGAAATTATTAACATTTATAAAAATAAACATAAGTAATAATTTTTTATAAAAAAAATATTTCTAAAAAATACTTACGAGACCACAGGGCCAGACCAAACCAGAGTAGAACACAGATCTGTACCATCTCAAATAATCTAGAATTTTATTGAATCCCTTTTCTTCTATTTTCAGTATGACAGGACCATCGCATATAAGGCCTATTACTGCGTAAATACACTGAATTACCTGAAAAAAGAAGAATAAAATATTATAAGCTTGGGTGGTAAAGGTGGTAGAATAATTTAGTAGACGATGGTACTGCCGTCGCACCTATTTCTGCCATATAACACTTTTGTTGTTGTAAAGTGTTATGGTATCAAAAATATCTATCTATTAAGGTAAATAGGTAAATCGAAAAACTTTTTCTTAGTATATTCTAAATGTATAATTGTGGAAATGGTTGGGTGCTTTTCGAAAATTGATAAGTGGAGGAGTGGTGGACTCCACGCTTTTTTCACAATTATACAATTTACTGTTCCTTAATTGGTACCTAGATTCAAAATTATTTCCAACTTTTTAGTTGATTTTATCATAAAAGCGTGTTTTTTTTGTTTTTTGAACTATATTTATTATTTTTACTGTTCAGTATATATATAGTTTCAAGTTTTTTAGTATATATTACCAATTAACAATGATGTATTTCGCACGTTTCGTTACAGCTAGATTGTCAGTTAATCATAATAGTTTACCAAAACTACATTGTAAATGATGACAGACGGACAAAAGAATGACGGAGGCTAGATAATAGGGCGACGAGCGTGATAGCCTAATGGTTAAGAAGCTCGGCCTCTTTATCAAGGGGTTCGAGGTTCAAATCCCACGCGCCTCGGATTTCTCAAAATTATGTGCGTATTAAAAACTATCACTAGCTTAAACGATTAAGGAAAACATCGTGAGGAAACCTGCATACCTGAGAAATCTTAAAAAAATGTTTTTCAAAGGTATGAGAAGTCTACAAATTCGTACTTGGCCAGCGCGGTGGACAATGGCCTAACTCTTCTCATTCTGAGAGGAGACCCTTGCCTTGTAGCAGTGGGACAGTAAGGGGTTGATGGTGAGATACTATTATCCTGGACCCTATGGTCCCCTTAGCCCTTTGGATAACTTCCCCAAAAAGATTTGTTACTTACCAAATTCCAAACTGTTATATACTTCGATTTCATGAAGAATATTGTTTCGAGTTCTGGACTCATTGGGGTCATAACTGCTTTTATGAGTAAGAGCATATTTATGAAATTCAGGATCAGTGTAAAGCAGTACCCGAAGGCTCTACAGTGGATCTTCTCGACCATTCTGAATCTGGAAAATTTTCGAAAAATATATATTAATAATTATACATAGTTTAAAAACTAAGAACCACGCTAAAATATCACAAGGAAAATCGTTAATCAGGATTCCTGACGATGCTGACGAGGATAAATCAATAACCTACGGATTATAATATTGAATAGGAAATATCAAAATTCATATTAAAATCACGATTTGAATTATTTCATATGTAAATTTTAATATCACATATTCATATAATTGTAAGTTTAACCTTTTTAATACCTATCGCTACCGTTAAAAAAAAATATTATAACAGAAATCATGTTCACTTAAAAATATAACCGAACTTGTATTGTGGTAGAAACCTCTGTGGTTCGACTCCGGCGGCACCACCGCCACACCTATTTCTGTTACAACAGCAGTGTTAAGCGCTGTTGTGTTCTAGTTTGAAGGGTGTGGTAAGGGAGACATACTTTTCCAAGGCGTTCCACCTTAATCCTCAAGGGCAGCGGCGCATCTGTGGTCGACCTCAGGTAGGAATATCTAATTCTATTTGGGTTGATTACAGATATCCATGGGCGGCAGTAGCCACTTACCATTAGGTGGATTGTATGCTCGTCTGCTACTCCTATATTATAAAAAAAATGTTTTTATTGATCATTCGCGCTTAAAGAAGTTATATTCAAAACATGTTTTTTTTTTAAATATATAATTGTATTTTGGTTAGATAAGGACAAATCATTAGATACTAATGTTTTAAACAATTTAAAGTGTTTTCTTGTGTGAATTTGATTAATTTTTAAATTGTTTAAAATGTTTTAAACAATTTAAAAATTAATCAAATTCTATTTTTACAGGGACACGTGTGAGTAATCTTAATATTTATTCATAAGAATATTGTCCAACGGGGATTCGACCCCCTAGGGGGTCACAACACTGAAAAACACTGCTGTAAGTAACCAATCAACCATGAATTTAATAAAATCGATTTTTTTATTGCATGATTACGTAAATTATAATTTTAAATTGATATAAGACCTTGTGGAATAATATTTTTTAATAAATGACTTATTATATTTCTGGTATTTACTCAAATATGCAGATTATAGATACATTTAATCTTACAATAAATTAACTAATTCTAATTTATATTATAATTATATGTAAAATACAAAAGCAATATCTATTAATATTAAATATATTTCCGGAGCTAGCAATCATTTATTATTATTAGACATCGGATTATATGCAATTGCATATGTAAATGCATATAGCGCCACTTTTTGGACGTTATTGCATATTTTAGTACTTTTTCATTGGTAGTGCATATATCAGTAGTTATATGTATTCAGCGTATTGTTTTATGGTACATAACTATAAGATTACAGGTGGGTGATGCCCCATTTATATTATTTCTCGTCCAATAAGAAAAAGTTGCTAAATACTAGAGATGGGCCGAATATTTGTTTGGTATTCGATATTCGGCGTATTCGGCATCTTTTTTGCTATTTGTATTCGGTGGATTATTCGGTTGTGGTGTCGAAAACGTTCGGTTGGAGTATTTCTATTTTCTTGTGTACACGACATGGTCCAGGACTAAAACACAAAACTTCTTATGTAAGATTTATGTTATATCATAAGTCAAACTCAAATCTTATGAAGAATGTTTAATAAAGCTAATAAAATAAAGAAATTAAATTCCAAATCAACATTTATTTTGAAACCTCAAGTCAACACATTTATTACTTAATCTATGGTTAGTATAGTCAACATTTATTTTAAACCTTACATCAGTATTTATTTTTAAAACTCAAATCAATATTTTAAAATGTTAAAGAACACACATAACTGGCATATTGACAATAAAGAAATGGTAAACCGAATAATTCGGCCGAATATTCGGTTCGGTGAAGATTAAACCGAATATTATTCGGTATTCGGTTATTCGGTGAAACCGCTATTCGGCGCATCTCTGTTAAATACCATAAATATAACCGTTGAACCATGCATATAATATTAATATTACAATTAGTTACGAAATTCTAAAAGTTTAGATGACAATGATTTCGGAAAAGTTAAAAAAAATGTTTTATTAAGATTATATTTTTTCAACTTTTCTGTTTTGTTCATTATTTTCAGTTACTCATTAAAAAATGTCTTCAATTTTTTTTAGTTCGATCGTTATTATAAAATGTTCTCATATATTCACAGTTTGAATTCTCTACCTACGCTACGCTGCTGTGTTCCGGTTTGAAGGGTGTGGTAAGGGTGACAGACTCTTCCGAGGCGTTCCAGCTTAGTCCTCATGGGTAGCGGCGCATCTGTGGCCGTCCTCAGGTAGGAACATCTAATACTATCTGGGGTTTACAGATGTCCATGGGCGGCAGTAGCTACTTACCATCAGGTGGACTGCATGGTCGTCTGCTACTCTTATAATATAAAAAATATATATTACAGTTCAATAGATAAAACGAAAAACGTCGAAAAATAGTTTCATGTATGGCGACGCCCATTCATTTTTAAGCTTTTTTACCCGACTGCCAAGGAAGGGTTATGTTTTTCGCGCGTATCTTGTATGTTTGTCTTTCTTTATTTGATCCGATCTAACAAACGGCTGGATGAATTTCAACAGTGAAAGTGTCATTATATTTGTCTCAACGACCCGAGTGTCCTTAGATAGGTGTTAGTAAAAAAAAATCAAAATGGCGGATTTTTGGCGCGAAATAGTAAGACATTTAAAAAAAAAAGTTAACCGAACCTATCGAGTAGGGTATCAAATGAAAGGAAATTAAACGGAGATTATAAAAACATATTTGTATATATATAAAACAGTAAGGTAACTGACTGACTGACTAACTAAATGACTTTTTCATTTTTCAGAAATCAACGTACAGCCTAAACCAAGGACCTTACAGTTCTGAAATTTTGCACACAGGTTCTCTATATAGCTTGAATAAGTACTAAGAAAGGCCTTTTGGAAATTCTACCCTTAAGAGGGTAAAATAGGGGAAAACAGTTTTTTTGAAATCCTTTAATTTTGAAGCAACTACTATAAAAAATTGTATTTGGCTTTCTGGATAGGAACAAGGACGCACTTATTTATCCCCCTTCGAAAAATCAACCCCGTAGAGGGTAAAATAAGGGTTAAAAGTTCATTTGAACAATCGTCAATTTTGAAGCAAACACTATGACATGTTGTATCAGGCTTTTTGGATAAAAATAATGAAATGCTACCTCGAACGAGGTAAAATAATGACCGAAACTTTGATTTACTGAAGTTATATATTTTATAGACCGTAAATGGTGATTTTTTTCGCAAAATAGTAACACGTTTTAAAAAAAGTTAACCAAACCTATCGAGTAGGGTGTCAAAATAAAGGAAATTAAGAGGAGATTACATATACATTATATAATATATCTTATATATAAAATTCTCGTGTTAGTTACCGTACTCCTCCGAAACGGCTTCACCGATTTTCACCAAATTTTATATACATATTTAGTAGGTCTGAGAATCGGCCACTATCTTTTTTTTTTACACCTAAGTGATAAGGGTGTTTCATCCTTAACATTTTTTTTATTTATATGGCAACACAACGATTGCCGGGCCAGCTAGTACATATATACTCGTATATACACATCGAGATGACTGTCTGACTAAATGAGAGAGTTGCTGTGCCAGAGATCAACGCAAAGGGAAACCGCTGAACTTAAGCGTGCTGGAATTTTACACATAGGTTCTTTATGCGTAATGAACACTACGAGGATAAAATAGGATAATATTGTTTGAACATCTTTTGTTTTTGAAGCAGACACCTACTATGAAACTTTGTATTTGGCTTTCTGGATAAAAATAATGAAATGCCTATTTCACTGGTTTTGGAAATTCTACTTCAGCCTTTTTGGTGCAGTCGGGTTTTTGATTTTTTAAATTAATTACTTGTTTATTTTTGGTATTTGTTGTTAAACCACCGTTAGAGAGCCCTGACAGACGGGCAGACAGCGGAGCCTTAGTTATATGGTTCCGCTTTTATCCCTTGGGTACTGAACCCTAAAAACTACTATTGTCATTGCCCTCTGCGAGCGAAGCCGCGGGTAAAGGCTAGTATACAAATAAATGTGGTTACCGGAGCTGAACCAAGTTGCAACCTTCAAATTAGTATTACATTTAATTTATAAAACCTGATTTTATTTCAATATTAATTTCTGTAAATTATACTTAAACAAGGTAATACTACCTTCTACACCTGTACTGCACGGTCAATCAGACCTCCAAAATTTTTGAGTTCTTTTATGGAAAATATCGCTTAGTAATTATAGCTTCCGTGCGTTATTCACATCCAATCTTAACCAATGTTTCTTACAAAGTCTAAAATTTTGAAAAAATAGGTGCCTAGGCAAAAATTAGCAAATTTAGTATTGAGGTTATAACGTATAGACAGTTCAACAACGATTTATTACCAATCCGTCTGTTTTTGTATTTGTTTACGTATTTGCCCATACACTTCCAATCAGCGCCCCTAGCGGACTGTATCAGAACTGATTGGAAATGTATGGGCAAATACGTAAACAAATACAAAAATAGTATTTTTTGTAAAAACGTAACAACTCATACTAAGTGTAATGTAGTAAAACCTTCTAAAATATGTCCAACGTCGAATCCGAGATGGTGTCAATGTGAAGCAGAATGAAAGGTTTTGAATGAAAATCTTGATATTGTCGTACTATTAGTCCTATAGGTACACGAGCTATTGCCCGCGGCTTCGCTCGCGTTACGAAGTAATATTTTCATCCCCTATTTTATCCCCTTGGATTTTGATCAATTCTACCCCAATTGATCAAAATCCTTTCTTAGCGGATGCCTACGTCATAACATCTACCTGCATGCCAAATTTCTGCCCGATCCGTACAGTGGATTGGGCTGTGCGTTGATAGATCACTATGTCAGTCAGTCACCTTTGAGTTTTATATATATATATAGATTTAACATCTTTAGTTAGTCTAATAAGGGTGTGGTAAAGGAGGCATACTTTTCCGAGGCGTTCCAGCTTAGTCCTTAGGGGTAGCGGTACATCTGTGGCCGACAGGCAGGAATCTAATCCTATCTGTGGTTGATTACAGATGTCCTGGGCAGTAGCCACTTACCGTCAGGTGGACTGCATGCTCGTGTGCTACTCAAAAAAAATCTAAAAGAAAAGTAAAGGAAAAAAGTTTATCATCATCATTCTAGAGCTCATTATCTTAAAATATAGGTGAAGTTTATTATTTGGGCATCATAATTTTGCTGTTTGCCCGTGGTGTAGTTATTTGATCGAAAGAAGTAAGAAGAAGAAGAAGAAGTAATAGATAATCTGTCCGAGACCAAATATAAGATAAAATATAATTGGCACTGACCGAAAATTTATAACTCTAGTAGGCAGAAATTGACAAATTTCGATCATTGAAAACGGGTTTTAGATTCTAATTTACTAAAATGTTACCTACAAAGTTATAAATACAAAAATTAAAGTTTAAAAACTCATATGTCAAAAGTCAAGATCGATTTAAAATTAGAATTAATTATTTTTAACGGAAGAGGGTTTTTGCATATGTTATATATAAAATTCTCGTGTCACAATGTTAGTTACCGTACTCCTCCGAAACGGTTTTACCGATTTTCAACAAATTGTATATGCATATTCAGTAGGTCCGAGAATCGGCTACTATCTATTTTTCATATAAGTTGGGTTGTTCACCCTTAACATTTTTTTATTTATATGGAAACACAACGTTTGCCTGGCTTAGCTGGTATTAGTATAGATATCTCACCGCCTTGTAATTGAAGGTATCCACAAATGACAGACACATACGTAAAATGGCTGACTGTTTTCCCATTACGTCTCCGACTGTCATGGTGTAATTTACGCAGAACAATGCCGACATGTAAGTGGTGCAAAAACAACACGAAATAGAAGAAAAAGTGCGGAGAAGTATCATTTCATTCGTAAATGCTCTAAAATCAACATTATTTTTATATTTTTCAAACACGAAAATAGATGACAGTGACAAATTGTCAAAACTTGTTACATTTTCTGGTTAGGAGTGAGTAATCTTTACTAATCTATGGGTTTTTTGTATAATATTAATTTTATTGAAGGTAAAGCCCTTTATGGTTCGACTCTGTATGCATAATTGTTATACCTATTTCATGTGACCTGTGACCATGGCACCAGCGTCACACCTATTTCTCTTATAACAACAATGTTAAGTGCTGCTGTATTCTTGTTTGAAGTGTCGTAAGAGAGACATAATTCTCTGAGGCAATCCAGCTTTGTCTTCAGGGGTAACAGCGCATCTGTGGCTGACGTCAGATAGAAACCTAATCTTATCTGGGGTTGACTATATATGTCCAGGAGCGGCAGTAGCCACTTACTATCAGCTGGACTGCATGCTCGTCTGCTACTCCTATATTATTAAAAAAATATATATTTTATCCGACTGTGGATAGTAATGCTTTCCGAGCGTAAGTTTATACATATTCATATGTATGAATTTGAACATAATATATGAGGTGTCATCTAATAAATTATGGCAGTAATATAGGCATGTTCTATAGTAAAATAATGTTCAAGTCAGAAAAAAAATAACTAATGAGTTTGGACAAGATGTATTGTCAGTACGCCAGTGCCAGAACTGGTTTACAAAATTTAAATCCGGCAATTTTAAAGTCGAAGATGCACC
Organism: Epargyreus clarus; assembly: GCF_041222505.1. Taxonomy (NCBI): domain Eukaryota; kingdom Metazoa; phylum Arthropoda; class Insecta; order Lepidoptera; family Hesperiidae; genus Epargyreus; species Epargyreus clarus. The sequence goes on from NW_027332224.1 coordinate 4,546,645, forward strand.
ACGTTGTGCTAGGCCGATTGAGGCTGACAAATGCATTAGTTAGGGGAGACTCGGGACACTTGATCCTTACGGGAGACTAGGTACACTGGATTTACAGAGCTTCTGTGAACACTATATGATTTTAGTGTGGCAATATTGGTTGTCTATGATACGTTATAACTTTCTAAAATTGGTACTCTTGTCCAATTTGATATTTAAGCAGATGGCGGATGATTGTTTGTTTCGTGTCGCAGGAAAATATTTTTCGTAAGTTTTCATTTTGATTAATTAATTGGTTAGTAAACTTATTTTGGGTAAGTATCACGTTTAAACTATTCATTATCTATGTTTTTAAACGTCTGCTTAATAGAGTAGTAGATTTTTTTACAATATCTTTTTATAACCACAGTATAGCTAGGGTACTATATCATTTGATATAATTTCAATTATTTTTAATGTACTTCAAAGGATAATAAAAAAATAACTTACCTTATAAAAATCACTATAACATACACTACATAAAAAATCAACTTAATAAATTACTTCTAAAAAAATTTACTTAATAAATTACTCTTTAATAAAAATATTTTTTATATTTTTTAACATTAACGCGTAAATATTTTTTTAATTCAAATACTCAAATTAATATTCTTTTATTTAGGCATGTATTTTTTATAAACACGGGAATATTTTTTTATTTAAACGCATTAATATTTTAAATATAAATTGATTATAATTTTAAATATACACACGTTAATTCTGAATCAAGTTGCTACAAGAAATGTAAAATGGTGTATAAAATTTTAAAACTAGTTTTACGTGGACCTCTAGAAATTAATTATATCTCGTGTCCTTACTTACTTATCTATACAAAAAATAAAATTGATGTGTGTATGTGACGCTAAAATAACTGTCTTTTTACGAGTAAATGTAGATAAAAGTAAGTATCAATAAGTAAGATAAAAAAAAATAAGTAAATATAATAAATTATTATTATATTATTAAAATGTTTCTCTATTTATCTGTCTTCCTGTCTGTTTGTGTGTCTGTTGGTTGATTCCGGTTTATCTCCGAAACGGCTTAACAGATTTTGATAGGACTTTCATTGACAGTTAGCTGATATTACAAGGAGTAACTTAGGACTCTTTTAATTTAGAAAAATAATTAGGGTTCCGCGCAAATAAATCAAACCTATAAAATTTTCAAAGTATTAACAATTTTTAATGCAGGTGAAACCGCGGTGCACAACTTATGTCTGTATGTAAAAAAAACCAGTTTCCATATGTTTGTTACAGCGCAACTCGAAAATTATTCGATGTTATGACGTAATATTTTTGCACAACCTTGCAACAACCTTGCACAACTTCTTTATGTTGGAAGGGTTTTTTCTAAAGAACCCGTGCCCAGCAGTGCGACAGTAAAGGGTCAATGAATGCGAGCGAGCGAAGCCACAGGTAAAAGTAGTCTAAAGATTTTGATCAATTATACCCCCAAGGGGATAAAATAGGGGATGAAAATTTGTATAAATCTTCTTAGTTAATAATATTACTTCGTAATGCGAGCGAAGCCGCGGGCAAAAGCTCTTTTAATATATAATCAAACGCATCACATTAAAGTATTTTACCGTTAACCCCATATGCTAATAAGAACAACAAAAATATATTATCTATACTAATATTAAAAGAGGAAAACTTTGTTTGTTTGTTTGTAATGAATAGGCTCAAAAACTACTGGACCGATTTTAAAAATTCTTTCACCATTCGAAAGCTACATTATCCACGAGTAACATAGGCTTTATTTTATATGAAATATATTTGATAAATAAATTTTGAGGCGGTACAAAGTTTGCCGGGTCAGCTAGTTAAATATATAACTATATAATTTATGCTGTCTGTCTGTACACCATTATTTTATACCAATACAGTGTCTAGTGTGTAGTCTGTACTTCTGTCTACTTAGATTCAGATTCGATATAACACGAGGCATTCTAATTTAGTCCTCAGGACCCAAAGTATGGCCGGTCTCAGATAAGACTAGGATTGCCATCGGTATGTATAGTCCGCATAAAACTGCTAGTCCGCTGTGAATATAGAAGTGAATCGCGTCGCCATAACAAATTGTATGAATACACCTGCTCGCAACAACTTCAGAGTGGACTAGCAGTTTGGCGCGGACTATACTATATTTAATTTTGAAATTTGAACTGTGGTAGAACTCTCTGCTGTTCATCTCCGGCGGCACCACCGTCACACCTATTTCTGTTATAACAGCAGTGTTAAGCGCTGCTGTTTTCTGGTTTGAAGGGTGTGGTAAGGGAGACATACTTCTCCGAGTCATTCTAGCTTTCTCCAAAGGTAGCGGTGCATCTGTGATCAACCTCAGTAGGAATCTAATCTTATCTGGGGTTGATTACAGATGTCTATGGCAGCAGTAGCCACTTACCATTATATGAACTGCATGCTCGTCTGCTACTCCTGTGATATAAAAATATACAGGTAAAAATAGGGAATATTTGTTACTAGTTTTTGCCCGCGGGATTCGTAGGTTCATTGACATCAACTTTGCTAAAGATCATCACTTGATCAAATGCATAATTTACGATTCAATTGTTACTAATATCGATTAAAATAATCGATTTTTTTGGTCCAAAAGATCGATGCTCCGATTAATCGATCTTAGATCGCCATCCTTACTTCCCGTGGGATATCCGGGATAAAAACTATCCTATTTCCTTTCTCGGGTCTCAGACTATCTTTGTACAAAATTTCATTAAAATCGGTTCAGTGGTTTAGGCGTGAAGAAGAGACAACCAGACAGACAGACAGACAGACGGAGTTACTTTCGGATTTATAATATTAATAAGGATAAGGATAACGTAACTACATATATTTTTGAAAATATTTTAGATTCGCATTAATTATTATGGTTACACGGACAGAGTCACGTTCTATAATATTGCTATTTATATTACTTACTAATAAATGAATGATCAGTTTAAATATTTGTTTAGGTGGTTTAATAATAGACTTCGCCATTAAAATAGTTTTATTGTATTTAAAAAAAATACAAAAATGTCACTTTCCATTTAAGGACTTCCATTCCTAATTCCTTATAATTAAAATAATAATCCTTACATTTTTTTTATAATATAGGAGTAGGAGACGAACACAGTCCACCTGATGGTAAGTGGCTACTGCCGCCACATCTGTAATCAACCCCAGATAAGATTACATTTAAACAATTTCTGTTGACAGCAGTTTATTATGACATAATTTTTGAATGATGATGTTGACATTTCAATTAATTTTGTATTTCCTTGTATAATGTATAATTTAATCTAAATAATTAAAATTTCAAACCATTTATTTTAATGTAGGTAGTATAGTTTAATTTAATTTGGTTTAATTTAATTTTATTTAATCTAATTTGATTTAATTTAATTCAATTTGCATGCTTAAGAAAGGCTGAATAAGAGACTATTAATATTGTATGTAACATCTTTTCTCACTGTTCAAAGCAAATACATTATCTTTATCTACCTGAGGTCGGCCACAGATGCGCCGCTACCCCTGAGCACTAAGCTGGAACGCCTCGGAAAAGTCTGTCTCCCTTACCACACCCTTCAAACCGGAACACAGCAGCGCCTAACACTGCTGTTATGAGGTAGAAATAGGTGCGGCGGTGGTGCCGCCGGAGTCGAACAACAAAGGGTTCTATCACCTTCATAAATGATTCCTACAACCTTCATTAATAACAAATAACTTCAAGGTGGTAGAACCCTCTGTTGTTTAACTCCGGCGGCACCACCGCCACACCTATTTCTACCTAATAACAGCAGTGTTAAGCGCTGTTGTATTCTGGTTTGAAGGGTGTGGTAAGGGAGACAGACTTTTCTGAAGTATTCCAGCTTAGTCTGGGTAATGGCGCATTTGTAGGTGACCTCAGGAATTTAATCTTATTTGGGGTTGACTACGGATGGCCATGATACTAACCATCAGGTGGACGGCATGCTCGTCTGCTACTCTTATATTTAAAAAATGGTGCAACACAGAATTGTTACATTCCATGGTTATCGTGAAAGTTGTTGTTGTCTAAGCGCGATGCCCAACGGGCTCTACCCTGGGGGAGCAGTTTTTCGCTCCTCCCACACCATGTAGTGTTTACGACGGTATGCGACCACACATACCGCCGTCATTCCCGGGGTCGCTTGCTGGACGGTTCGAGCTCCCACTCTTGCCGCCCGCAACCCCGGAAGCCCTCTTTTAGTCGCCTCCTACGACAGGCAGGGGATACCGTAGCCCTATTCTAGTCCCGGAACTACAGGGACAGAACTTTAACAAGACCTATGCAACCCACACTTTATTGCTAAAACTAAAACTAAGGGATGATATTCATCGGCATATATTACTGTATCTTCTGCCCCATATATAAGATATTATAGGCCATTGGATAAAATATATAACTAATGTCAAAAGTACTACTATAATAATTACTAAAGGGAAGTAGAAGGTTCCATAAATCATCTTGATTACTGGATACGGCCATATGCCCCGGTGTGCGTATAACGCGAACATTCTGGAAGGAAAACTCAAAAATTACTATATTTATTCATAAATAATAAAATAAATATAGTTCAAAAAAGTAACAAACACGTTTTTATAATAAAATCGACTAAAAAGTAGACAATAATTTTCAATCGTCCTCTGAAATCAGAGGTGCCTAGGATTTGAACCTCGGACCCCTCGATCGAGAGGTCGAGTTTCTTAACCACTAGGCAATCACTGCCTATATTATACTTACGCAATAAAATAAAAATAAAAATATGAGCAATAAAATAAAATAAATAAAATAAAATAAATTGCGCATAGCGACGCGTCGCCACACCGTATACACTACTGCATATAGACTGTATATATATACCATCGTATAGCGTGGCGACGCGCCGCCACGGCATACGTCGCCACGCCAGAAATCGGTTTTACGTGCGGCTATAGATGTTTCACATCAATAAAATAAAATAAAATAAAATACAATAAAATAAAATAAAATAAAATATAAACTTAAGCAATAAAATAAAATAAAGATATATACTTACGCTATAAAATAAGCCGCAGTCAAGACCAAACAATGACTTAGTGTGTATTTCTGGGAAGCTGGCTTCTGATTGGGCAAGAAGACGAGGTCCCACAGGATCGGGAACATGATAAACATATGTATAATGTAGTTAGAGACAGGACTCAACACTTTGTCGATGTAATCCGGGAATACTAAGTTACGATCGTATGTGAAGGTTGGCCAAAACATGATGAATATTACCTGGAAGAAACGAAAATATTGTAAATAATTTTCTAATTGCGAGGCGAACTCGAACACACAGGTTCCGTGCAGTCAAATTTTCACTTTTATATTATTTACTAGCTGACCCGGCAAGCGTTGTGTTGTCATATTAATAAAAAAACGTTAAAGGTGAACAACCCTTATCATTTAGCGGTTTGAAAAATAGATAGTAGCCGATTCTCAGACCTACTGAATATGCGTATAAAATTTGGTGAAAATCGGTAAAGTCGTTTCGGAGGAGTACGGTAACTAACAACACACGAGAATTTTATGTATAAGATATTCATAGTAGTCATTGTAAATGCATTGTAAAAAAAAATCAACAGTCTACTCATTACGATGAAGTGAAAACGTGAAAAATAGCGGTGTCTTGTATGGTTGTTATACTTAGCGGTTTAACAAAAATTCACCAACAGAAACTTGAAAAAATATATTGAGTACAGGACGAGAACCTGAGACGACCCCGCCGCCCCTGTGTCCAAGCGTGGTATATATTAAGACTCCCTTTCCCGCCCCTAAAAGGGGCATAGCATATGTACCCTATTAGTTCTATATTATACATACCACACCACACGGCCAAAGGATTCCATTGTAAAAAACTTTTCGATATCTTCTTAATTTGTCTAGAAAGTCATATTTCTGTTTGAATAGCACAGCACCATCACATGATAACCCCATACCAATGTAAAGAAGTTGGAAGGCCTGGAATTTGAAAAATAAACCATTGATTAATAATCCTGATGAGACTAAGTAAATTAGAATTGGACTAAATTATTAAAATCACGTATTGTCATCGGTTCTTGATAAGTATTCAAAATTTTAAATTAATCGGACCGTTCAAAGTTGGTAAGAATTGAGTTCAAAGATTCCATTACATACATACATACAGGGCAAGCTAATAAAAGCGTGGTAATGAAATTTACCAACCTTGTAGAAACGGGTGAAAATTGAGCTCAAAGATTCCGTTACGTACATTACATACATACTCGTAGATACAACATATAGGTGATAGAACCCTTTGTGGTTCGACTCCGGCGGCACCGCCACACCTATTTCTGCCCCATAACAGCAGTGTTAAGCGCTGCTGTGTTCTGGTTTGAAGGGTGTGGTAAGGGAGACATACATTTCCGAGGTGTTCCAGCTTAGTCCTCAGGGGTGGTGGCGCATCTGTGGCCGACCACAGGTAGGTAAATCTAATTCTATCTGGGACAGATTACACATGTCCATAGGCGGTAGAAGCCACTTACCATCAGGTGGACTGCATGTTTGTCTGCTACCCCTATATTATAAAAAATGTAATTCTGTGAGATTTTAGCATTCTTGCACTGCTTCACAGGCTCCGGAGATTCATCCTAATCTATTGACTTCAGTTTAGTAGTTGTAGATTTATGCCATTGAAAAAGAACAGGCGTACCGAAATTAAAAAGAAATTGCTATTATTACTTATTTCCTGTTCTCCTAATTTTTATTTGCAAAAAATCTAAATATATTCAACTCAAAGGTGGCTGACTGACATAGTGATCTATCAACGCACAGCCCAAACCACTGGACGGATCGGGCTGAAATTTGGCATGCAGGTAGATGTTATGACGTAGCTGTCCGCTAAGAAAGGATTTTGATCAATTCTACCCCCAAGGGGATAAAATAGGGGATGAAAATAATACTTCGTAACGCGAGCGAAGCCGCGGGTTAAAGCTAGTATAAACTAGTATTCAATAATGATGAAAGATGATAAAAGATAAAAGATAGAAGAAGATATAGATAACTCACCAAATTCCAAATAGTAAGGTAGAAGAACTCCATAGAATAAAAGAATTCTATGTCTGGGTCTTTCATGATGGGTCCTCGTAGAGCTAACGCCATTGCTAAGACATTTCCTAGATGAACAGCTCCTCCTATTATATACCCGGTTATCCTGAAGTAGATGTGGTTGGTACTGGAAGAATAGAAATAACTATTACTACTAATTTTAAGGTAGAACCTTTTGTGGTTTGACTCCAACGCCACCAGCGTCACACATATTTCGGCCTCATAAGAGCAGTGTTAAGCCCTGTTATGTTATGGTTTGAAGGGTGTGAGAAAGTTATATTCTTCCGAGGCGTTCCAGCTTAGTTTTCGATAGCGGCGCATCTGTGGCCGACTCTGAGTAGGAATATCTAATCGTGTTTGAGTTTGATTACAGATTTTCATGGGCGGCAGAAGCCACTTACCATCAAGAGGACTGCATGCTCGTCTGCTACTCCTATATTATAAAAAAAACTAGCTGACCCGGCAAAAGTTGTGTTGCCATATAAATAAAAAAAATGTTAAGGGTGATCCTTATCACTTTGGGGTATGAAAAATAGAAGCCGATTCTCATACCTACTGAATATGCATATAAAATTTGGTGAAAATCGGTAAAGCCGTGTCGGAGGGGTAGGGTAGCTAACATTGTGACACGAGAATTTTATATATAAGATATTCTTCAAACTTACTTAGTTTCTACACCATTTTCCTTAGCATTATCATCTGAATTGGAGTACAAAGCCTTTTCTTCAGCAGGTAGTATGCCCTTCCTTATATGTTTCGCATTAAGCTCCATGTCAACTCTGGAAAGAAAGAACATTTTTACATTAGTGATCAGAAAAACAAATATAAAAACCAAAACTCATTGCTTAAAATGTAGTCTATGTTTTTTTTTTATAACATAGAAGTAGCAGACGAGCATACAGTCCACCTGATGTTAAGTGGCTACTGCCGCCCATGGACATCTGTTATCAACCCCAGATAGGATTAGATATTCCTAACTGAGGTCGGCCACAGATGCGCCGCTACCCCTGAGGACTAAGCTGGAACGCCTCGGAAAAGTCTGTCTCCCTTACCACACCCTTCAAACCGGAACACAGCAGCGCCTAACACTGCTGTTATTAGGTAGAAATAGGTGTGGCGGTGGTACCGCCGGAGTCGAACCACAAAGGGTTCTACCACCTTTTAATGTCCCACGAATCCAACGACACCTCATATGTTAAAATCCGTCGAACATACAAACGCTCCAAAAACATTACCCTCCACACCCTCCACACAAAGATAGCAAAGGTTTGTATTTCATGTGAATTTTAATATACAGTAAAATAAATGTAATTTTAAAATGTGGTTTTGTTTTAGCATAAGTCAAGGTTATATATACTCATGTACATGTGTTAGCATCACGTTCTATATGTTAATTTTCCTTTATTTATTTATCTTGTATTTTTTGTTCACTGTTTATGAAGTGTGTCGTGTGTGTCACTGTCAAAAGTCGTCATCAGGCCTCGGAAGAATAGCCTAATTGTTCTGAGAATCATGCAAAAGATTTATCCTTACTAATATTATAAATCCGAAAGTAACTCTGTCTGTCTGTCTGGTTGTCTCTTCTTCACGCCTAAACCACTGAACCGATTTTAATGAAATTTTGTTCAAAGATAGTCTGAGACCCGAGAAAGGACATAGGATAGTTTTTATCCCGGAAATCCCATGGGAACTATGGATGGCGATCTAAGATCGATGAATCGGAGAATCGATCTTTTGGACCCAAAACATCGATTATTTTCATCGATATTAGTAAGGATTCAATCGTAAACTATGCATTTAATCAAGTGATGATCTTTAGCAAAGTTGAAGGTACGAATTTTCAGTGTATGTTACTATGTTATACTATTTTCTTTTAAACGCGGGCGAAGCCGCGGGCGATAACTAGTATTTTTATAGTCTTGTAAATTCCTTGATTGTAAATACATATCTAAATATTTTCAATCAGGGAAAAGTAGTTTCATTTGAAAATCCTTGTGTAGTACTCGCTCTACGCTCTACGCTCATCCATATTGATAGAAATTTATTCAAATTTAATTATAGTATTTTTTAATTTATTATTTTGTGTTATTTTCATGATGTGCTATTTTATAATAATAAGTGATCATTTATATAGTCACTGGCTGTATACATTGCACGGTTGTATGCATTAGCATAAAAAAAGAAACATAATGCTCTTGGCGTTTTTTGCCCACTACATATCGAAAATAGATGACAGATCTACTACGAAGAAATTGTCAAATAGGATTTTTGGTAAGCAGAACATCAAATAGATTGTTAATTAATAACGGTCAATAAACTATTCATACTACTTTTGAAGGAATCAGTTAGTTAAAACTACTTTCACCCAGTTCTATTTGAAAAAACTACTTTTAATGGTTATTTTAGTTATAAGTACTATTTTCCAAAGCTTTTAGTCAAAAGTGATTTTAATTTGTTAAGAGTTTTGACTGTAACATCATTTAATTAATGTAAGATATTCTTGTACGTAACTTCAAACAAAGAAAATACCGGTATAAATACCTATATAATAAATAATATAATTGGACAAGAGAGACGAATTCGCACTGTGAGGGTTCCGTATCACAAAATTTTCATTTATTATTTATTTTTATTTCATCAACAACCCATTATTGTCCCACTGCTAGGCACGGGTCTCCTCTCATAATGAGAAGGATTAGGCCATAGTCCACCGCGCTGGCCAAGTGAAGATTCAGTCTTCTACCTATTACGGTGCAATAGGTAAAGCGGTTTGGCAAAGGGAGATCTTCCGCCGGGCTAGGTGATCATGCCCGGGGAGCGGCCGTGCTCCGACAGTCTCAGTTCGGAGCTTGTATATATGCAAGATATTCAGAAAACTTCGATAGCGTGATTCAGTATACTCGTGGCGTCATCTTTTGTTGAGTAGCGGGAAGTCGCTATAGCGTTAACACGCTATTCAAGCTATTTTCATTGATAGTTTTTGGTGTTATAACACCCACTGTCATACATCTTTATATATATATCTTTATATATATATTTATTATGTCCGTGTGTATGTCACTGAACTCCTCCTAAACGACTGGACTGATTTTGATGAAATTTGTTGTGTGTGTTCTAGGGGACTTGAGAATGGTTTAGATTCACAATTTAGTCCGTCGGAAAAGGTTTTTTTTAATTAATTTTTATTTCGTAAGAAGTTGTTGATTTTGGAATGTTTCACATTGGATTCGACAGCTATTTTTCATACCCCTAAGTGATAAGGGTTGTTCACCCTTAACATTTTTTATTTATATGGCAATACGACGTTTGCCGGTTCAGCTAGTACACTGTAAAAATGAGTGTCTATGTATTACGGTTCAAGAGATAGAGCCTAGTGACAGATTATAGACATCGGAGGCGTAATAGTGTGCCGTTTTACCCTTTGGTTGCGGAACCCTAATATATTATATTTTATCACATACTCAAATTATAAATTCTAGACGCTATTTCTTCAATGACTTATTTCAGACACAAAATTATATTCAAGAGATAATTTTATATCTGGTTTTTTGTCGACTTATTTTAATATAGGTACTTTATTTTTGCCTGATTGTTGAAGGTACTGTTTTTCGACCATTTTCGTACGTACAAGTACGAAAATGGTCAAAAGATTTCAAAGGTTCAAAGATTCCGTTACATACATACAGGTCAAGCTAATAAATGCGTGGTAAAAATATGAGGTGCTTTTCGAAAACTAGATAACTAGATAAATGGAGCACCCTACGCTTTTTTCACAATTATATTATTGACTGTTCCTTAATTGATTCCTAGATTGAAAATTATTTTATACTTTTTAGTTCATTTTATCATAAAAGCGTGTTATTTAGTTATTTGAACTATATTTATTTTTAGTATTTGTTGTTATAACGACCATCATTATGCATCGGTGTAAAATAATCAAGTGTCATGTCATGTAATAGGTATTTTACGGTTTAAGAGATAAAACCCTGTGACTCACGAACAGACAGCGGAGGGTTTCGTTTTATCATTTGAGTACGGAATCCTAAAAATCATTCTACAAGATGGCATTATAGATATGTTTCAGTACATTTGAGTTATAGGGAAATAACATTATTATTTTATAAAACTAAAAATCTATCTAGTAACTTTGCCTGAACTCTCACTAAGGCGCTTTCTCTCGCCTCGAAAATTGTTAATTCTGAGGATGTTGATAAGGACAATGGTACAAAATTATTAAAATCGTGTAATGTCATCGGTTTTTGATAATTTTTCAAAATTTTGAATTAAACTGAACGTTCAAAGTGAATAGAAATCGGGTTCAAAGATTCCGTTACTGTTACGTACATACATACATACATACATACAACCCAAGCTAATAAAAGCGTGTTAAAAAGCGTAGTAAAATATGAATGAAATTTTGGCGGTACGAAATCATCTCGACTCGCACTTGGACAATTATTTTGAATATCCAATTGAAGACATTCGTACAATTTTTTATTGGTAGATCAATGTCTCACACCTATTGTTTAAAATCAAGTTAATTAATGTTTTCCTTCATCGTGAAAACATGTGATAATTAATTTGTAATAAACACGTAATATGCACATTAAAATGATATTTACAGTACCTTTGTGGTTCGACTCCGGCGGCACCACCGCCACACCTATTTCTGTTATAACAGCAGTGTTAACCGCTGCTGTGTTCTGGTTTGAACCACGGTACAAATATCTATAGATCCTAATAATTTGTTTGAACTGTGTTAAAGGAGACATACTTTTCCGAGGCGTTTCATCTTAGTCCGAAGTAGCGGCGCATTGTGGCTGACGTCTGGTAGGAGTTTAATCCTATCTGGGGTTGATTACAGATGTCCATGAGCGGCGGTAGCCACTTACCATCACGTGGACTGCACGCTCATCTGCTACTTCTGTAGTATAAAAAAATATAAAATACTAGCTAACCCGGCAAACGTTGTGTTGCCATATAAATAAAAAAAAAATTACGAGTGAACAACCCTTATCACTTAGGGGTATGAAAAATAGATAGTAGCCGATTCTCAGACGACTACTGAATATGCATATAAAATTTGGTGCAAAATCGGTAAAGCCGTTTCGGAGGAGTAAGGTAACTAACATTGTGACACGAGAATTTTATATATAAGATAACTACGATTTATCCTTACCATATTATCCTTAATCGTCAAAGTGGGTAATAAATAACTTTTAATTACTTAAAATTATGCCTGATATGAACTTAAGACCTCAAGGTCGACATTTATAGCTTAATAATATAGTATAGCAAGATTAATTCAATGTAAGTTAATTATAAATTGGCCAAGTGCGGTTCGAACTCATATGACAGGTTTTGTATCAGCAAGAAGTTTTGAATTGTATCGAATGGCATATTCTATGAAGGAGTGATGTAGAGTTCTCAAATATATATTTTTAATGAAAAAAAAACAATGTGAGCCGTCACGGGACGCCTGGCAGATGTGAAACATCGACATTATTTTGTAAAAGTAATATGCAGAAAAGAACATATTGTGATAGGAACTAAATATGTCATAATGATAAAATAAAATATTACGATTTTTGCGCATGGCGACGCGTCGCCACACCGTACACACTACTGCATATAGACTGTATATATATACCATCGTATAGCGTGGCGATGGCATGCGTCGCCACGCCAGAAATCGGTTTTACGTGCGGCTATAGATGTTTCACATCAAAAAAAGGACGACGGCTCCACCGCCACACCTATTTCTACCTTATAACAACAGTGTTCAGCGCTGCTGTGGGTGTCTGAATCTTGTGGTAAGGGAGACATACTGTTCCGATGCGTTCCAGCTTAGTCCTCAGGGGTAGCGCATCTGTGGCCGACCTCAGGTAGGAATATCTAATCCTATCTGCGGTTGATTAGATGTCCATGGGCGGCAGTAGCCAGATGGACTGCATCGTCTGCTACTCGTACCTTATAAAAAAAAACAAAGTAGAACACAATATTAAAAACCATATAATTAAGAACGACACAAAAGGCGGCCTTATCGCTAAACACCGATGCCGTATTTAGTTACAATGTTGTTTTATTTGTGTAAAAAACATTTATTTGTCGACGTTGTCGACTTCTGTTTTGGTCGTCAACCGTTTTTTTATTTTGTCGTCATATTTCACATACACTGTTGTCAAAATGTTTATCTAGATGTTTTTTTAGGTCGATATAAATTCCTTTCCCTAATTTCTATAAAAGTTGCCTATAGTCTGATTCATAATTAGATGTCCAAAATGTAAACAATGAAATGTCATTGTCGAAATTCGATTACAAGTATTGTAAACCCTAACAAAATAACAAGAAACAAAAACTGTAAAAAACTCAACAAAAAACTTAAACGAAACTTAAAAATGGCGGCACAAAAAATGTTCTGGACCCCGCTTGTGTTACCATTATCGCATTTTAATTTTCTACCATAAACCTTGTTTTTATTATTATTACTGTTTGGAACGAAATTGAGGTAATATAAATATTGTAAAATAAGTTATATAATGCGTCGGGATGCAGCAGCCAGGATACAGAAAGACCGAATTACTTATATATACGTATTTAATCAAAACAGAATATTACATGTTTTGGATTAAATCTAACCTAAATTAAAACTAACTATCCTAAGTGACTTGCTGGGGCAATGTTAGCGCTCAGAGTGAATTCCCACGTTCGGGACTATACGATGGAAACGGAGCGGTGGTGCGGAGTCAGCGTTCCCACGGCACGGCGGCGGTGCAGGATCGGGTGTCTTCTTGATAATTTTGTTTAAGGCGAATTTCTAACTATGGTGATTAAGGCCAATATATAACAAATATGAATTGATCTTAATTTATTTACATTATTATTGATGTGAAACATCTATAGACGCACGTAAAACCGGTTTCTGGCGTGGCGACGCATGCCACGCTATACGATGGTATATGTATACAGTCTATATGCAGTAGTGTGTACGAGAATGGCGACGCGTCGCCATGCGCAATCGAATTTAATAAATAGTCATCGTTATCTGGAAAAAAATCGTAATATTTTATTTTATCATTAAGACATATTTAGTTCCTATCACAATATGTTCTTTTCTGCATATTACTTTTACAAAATCCGGTCGATGTTTCACATCTGCCAGGCGTCCCGTGACGGCTCACATTTTTTTTTATTACTTTAATATCTTCAAAAATAAGAAACTACGTATGAATCGGACTATAGGAACTGAGCATGTTATATGTCTAAATCATAGTAAATAGGCGCCTGATAACAATATTTATATAATTACTAGCTGACCCGGCAAACGTGTTGCCATAAAATAAAAAAATGTTAAGGGTGAACAACCCTTATCATAGAGGTATGAAAAATAGATAGTACCGATTCTCAGACCTACTGAATATGCATATAAAATTAGGTGAAAATCGGTAAAGCCGTTTCGGAGGAGTACGGTAACTAACATTGTGACACAAGAATTTTATATATTAGATAAGTAGTTAATGAGCAAGCTTCCCACTTAATGATAAGGTAATGCTTATGGACTCCAGGTGAGGCTAGAGTTATACCTGTACCCTTAGTATGAGTTTTTATCAGTTCTGATACAGTCCGCCAGGGGCGCTGATTGGAAATGTATGGGCAAATACGTAAACAAATATAGAAGTCATTTTTGTAAAAACGTAAAAACTCATACTAAGTTCTAACAAATCACAACAGCGTTTAAAATTGGTGTTATAAGGTTTTGCGGTGGTACCTCCGAAGTCGAACCACGGTAGATTTTATCAAAAAATTAAATTAAATTAATTTTAATACCTACTTTTTAGATCGTTTCCTTAAGAACTTCAGGATGAAAACTATATATAAACACTCTTAAATAAATATCCAATGATATGTGAAAATTTCAAGTTAATCTATTTAATACTTTTTGAGATTTGCGGTTAAAATACACAATGACTTTTTATATATAAAATGAAACAACTGACGTATTACACCATTGGACATAAAGGCAAGACTAAATCAACTCGATCTACATGGATACGCAGGGCCGTATTCAGAGTGTTTAATAATATAGGAGTAGCGGACGAGCATGCAGTCCACCTGATGGTAAGTGGCTACTGTCGCTTATGGACAATTGTTATGAGAGACTAGCTGTGCCCCTCGGTTTCACCCGCGTTAAAAAGAAACGGGGGCACAGCTAGTTCTAAAATATAAGAAGCCTAAGTTACTCCTTATTATATCTGTCTGCCAATAGTAGTCCAGTCTAAATTGATCTAGCCATTTCAAAGATAAGCCAGAACAAACAGACAGACAGACAAAAATTGTAAAAAATGTTATTTTGGTGTATGTACCGTATGTATATTCATTAGTACATAGTACATATTCCGTAGTACAAAGCGGTTATTTCAATATTAAAAACAGACACTCCAATTTTATTTATATGTATAGATGAGATCCATCGCAGATGAGATTAGATTCCTATCTGAGTTCGGCGACACATGCGCCGCTACTGACTAAGCTGGAACGCTTCGCAAATGTATGTCTCCCTTGCACTCTTCAAAGCAGCAGCGCTTAACACTGCTGTTAGGTGCCGGAGAACAACAGAGGATTCTACCACAAATTGATAATTAATTTCTAATACGCACATAACTCTATATCTCCTCTCCTCGACTATTGTCGCAACGTTTTGATATCCGCTACATATCTAATTTGAACTTTGGACCCCCGAGTGAGAAGGATCTTAACGACGTCTCTTATCATCTCTCAATCCGGCCCTGTGTATACACTATACAAGCATAAATGTGTGACCTTTAGTGCTTATGCTAATTGTTACGAGTTTTTGCTGACAAACCAGCTTTGAACAATTCTCAAAATAAAATACATATTTTTATTCAAAATTTCGATTTCATTTAAAGTAACTGGTTTTTTTGGTTTTTTGTATTTTTGAGGTTTTTTTTTTGTTATAATATAGGAGTAGCAGATGGAGCATGCAGTCCACCTGATGGTAAGTGGCTACTGCCGCCCATCGACATCTGTAATTAACCCCAGATAGGATTAGATATTCCTACCTGAGGTCGGCCACAGATGCGCCGCTACCCCTGAGGACTAAGCTGGAACGCCTCGGATAAGTATATCTCCCTTACCACACCCTTCAAACTAGAACACATCGCTTGACTCTGCTGTTAATAGGCAGAAATTGGTGTGGCGGTGGTGGCGCCGGAGTCGAACCACAAAGAGGTCTACCACAAGTAGTGTATGGCCTGAACCTGGAGTAGATTTCGCGTTAGCTAAGTGATAATTGGCAGATTCCACACAACTTTGAGTACATTTTTTTATAAAAGTCTTTACAGGTATGCAAGTCTCCTCACGTTCTACATCATTATACTCTGTGAAGCTCAGGTCCTCCAGCGGTCCGCGGTTCCGACACCGATTTTTAGGGTTCCGTACCAAACGGGTAAAAACGAAACCCTAATACTAAGCTTCCACCGCCTTTCCGTCGGTCCGTCTGTCACAAGGCTCTCTGAAACCGTAGATAGACACCATATAATATGTTTAATGATGGCCGTATGATAAGTACTAAAAATAAAAAAATAAACTTCAATATAATATCTATGGGAGTAAAGCACTATTTTTCGAAGTTTTTCGCTTTATCTAATGAACCGTTATAAGTAGACAGTTTAAATTCACAATTCATATAATTAAATGGTTGCTATACGAATAAATACCAAAAATAAAAACATTGGTTGTACTGAACCCTCCATGTGCAAGTTCGACTTGCATTTGGCCAATTATTAAAGTTAAGTGCGTATAAGAAAACGAGCTTTTGCCCGCGGCTTCGCTTGCATTATGATAATACGGTAATATTATTAACTAAGAAGATTTATACAAACTTTCATCCCCTATTTTATCCCCTTGGGGATAGAATTGATCAAAATCCTTTCTTAGCGGATGCAGTGGTTTAGGCTGTGCGTTGATAGATCACTATGTCAGTCAGTTATCTTTGAGTTATATATATTTAGATAATTATGATTTTCCTTAAAAGAGAAGGAAGACATAGTGAGGTTACATGATTGAGACTAAAAAAGGTTCTCAAAGATGTGTAAAATTGAAAGTTAAACGCCTCTCACTAAAAGGAGCCAGGCACGCAAAGATTGTTCAAGAAGTTCACTCCTATTTGCTCACACAGCGACACACGAAGTGGGAGCGACGTCGAGTTATGTGGGATATTCTTACCGCACTAAAACCCCCCGGTGGTCCTCATCGCTTGTTGGAGAACTCCGGGATCTCCGACGGAACACAACCGGAGTCCTCCAAGCGCGACGCCCCGATCGGGCTCTGCCCTGGGGGAGCAGTTTTCGCTCCTCTCGCACCATCTGGTGTTCACGACGGTATGCGACCACACATACCGCCGTCCTTCCCGGGGTCGCTTACTGGACGGTTCGAGCTCCCACTCTTGCCGCCGGCAACCCCGTCGCTCACATACCTGTGAACTGTAACGGAACTCGATAAAAAATTGAAAATTAGACGAGCTTACCTGTAAGCGAAGTCTGATTATAATTTTATGAATGGTGATCTGAATTATAATTGAGAATTACAGTGTAGTATCCTTCTCCCCTCTCGTCGGCATCGCGATTGTTTATCCCATGTTGAATACTAAGGAACTAATACCATTATTTGTTGACAATATTATGATTAGGTATTTGATTTGATCTTGGGATGATGTACCCCATGTGAGATAAATTTATATTTTATGTTGTAGGTATACCCGGTATAATATTGGGTGATATACCTACTTTGTTTATTTACATTAGTGTGCATTTCCAAAAGTGACAAGATCCATCTTAGATCAATGAAACATTGAAGGTTTATATGAGTTTCAATAAGGCGTAACTGTTAGAGCGTCATTTTTAGTTCAAAAAATAATAATGTTATTTCCCTAAAACTCAAATGTTTTGAAAGATATCTATAATGCCCTCTTATAGAATGATTTTTAAGATTCCGTACTCAAAGGGTACTTATCAATATCCTCAGGATTTTCGATTTTCGAGGCGAGATTGTTCAAGCACCTTACAGAAAGTTCATCGCAAAGTTACTAGATTGATTTTTAGTTTTGAAAAATAATAATGTTTTTTCCCTATAACTCAAATGTACTGAAATATATCTATAATGTTATCTTGTAAAATGATTTTTAGGATTCCGTACTCAAAGGGTAAAACGAAAGCCTCCGCTGTCTATTCGTGTGTCACTGGGCTTTATCTCTTAAACCGTAATAGATAGTCATTTGATTTTTTACAAACGATGCATAATGGTGGTCGCTATTTTTAGTATTTGTACAAATACTAAAAATTAATAAAATAAATATAGTTCAAAAAACTAAAAAGCACGCTTTTATGGTAAAATCAATTAAAAAGTAGAAAATAATTTTCAATTTAAGATTCAATTAAGGAACAGGAAAGCTTATGATGCGTTTTCTTTTGAAATCAAAACTTAGTTTCAATCTAATATCTTTCCCTAAAAATGTGTCTAACTATCAGTTATGTGTATGTATATCAGTCATATCAGTAATATCAGTTTTTATAACATTATTTATGTATTATTTCAAACCTCATTCCATGAGTGGATCAGAAAAGCTAATCTTTACTTAAAAGTATTTATTCTGAGTATACCCAGGATTCATTCAGTGTTACTAAATCAAATATTTTATAACTTCCATGGTTACTTGTGAGTATCTACTTAAGCTCAATGAGTTTAAGTAGGTACTCGGTACCAGTAAGTGGTGCATTATAGCTCTTAGATTTATACCTTAATAATACGAGTTTTTCCTGAAATCTGCAATATCTTCAAATACAACTAATCTGCATGTTAGGATATTCACCTAACCCACAAGATATGAAATCAAGCAGCTTCATATAGCTAACCCATGTAATATTGCCAAGCCAAGCCAACTTTTGCACTTGGCCAATTATTATATAGTTTTTTTGTCGGAAAAACAATTTAGAAATAAAATATTTCATTAATTTTTATGTCATTTTGAGGAAGAGTTAGGTTTTATTAAACTTATCCTAAAACAATATCATTATTTCACAAACGTTGAATACAACGCACTCTTGTGAACTTTCAAGGAATGAAGTTAACCCTTCGCAAAACACCGAGTTTAAAACACACTACAACGAGCGTTACGTTATTGCGAAGGTTCGCACTTATTTCACGAGAGGGCGTTGTTTTCAAAATGTATGAAATTTATATACCTAACACACTTGTAAAACAATTTTGTACACACTCTGTAGTATTTCTATATGTTTTAAAAAATCAAAATAAATGTGACATACTTTTGTACTAATTTGAAGTAACATAGAAAAAAAAAATTTTCAATATATAAAAATCAATTAATATTATATTTCAAATTTATAAGTAAAATAAAAGCGTATTAAAAATGCTCGTTATACAAATAAAAATAAATTAATGATGATTTTTTTAATTAAAAAAAGTACAAAAACGGATGTCTGGTGGAAATCTCAAGCAACTGAACTGTGCTCCCTGGTGGGATTCGAACGCACAATCTCCGGCACCAACAACCGGGCCTTTCCCATTAGGCCACAGGGACACAACATAAAATTTCGAAAATTGATATATATTGTGTGAGATTCTGAACCGTGGAGACCACAGTCGTAGCTAAAGGGAGAGAGGGGTGATCTGGGCGTTCAACTCCTCCATCGTAATACGCTGTGTATGATTTTTGGTCGTTGGTTTTATCCAATGTAATTTTGAACTCTTGTGCACCAGTGATAATAATGCAGGTTTTTTATAATATGGGAGTAGCAGACGAGCATGCAGTCCACCTGATGGTAAGTAGCTACTGCCACCCATGAACATCTGTAATCCACCCCAGATAGTATTAGATATAGAACTAAGATGGAACGCCTCGCAAAAGTATGTCTCTTTTACCACACCCTTCAAACCAGAACACAGCAGCGCTTAACACTGCTGTTATGAGGCAGAGATAGGTGTAGCGGTAGTGCCGTAGGAGTCGAAGCACAAAGGGTTCTATTACCTTCAAGAATAAGTAAGGTTTTTCTATACTAATATTATAAAGAGGAAACCTTTGTTTGTTTGTTTGATTGTAATGAATAGGCTCAAAAACTACTAGACCGATTTTAAAAATTCTTTCACCATTCGAAAGCCACATTATCCATGAGTAACATAGGCTATATTTTATATTAAATATATTTGATACATAGATTTTCAAGCGGTACAAAGTTTGCCGGGTCAGCTAGTTATTAATAAAACAAGTAATTAGTAGAAAGAATTAGATTTATTGCGATTTTTCATTTTATTAACATTATTCTTATAATATAAAGTAGTTTTTACAGATTAAAAAGCACCGTTACAAACTATAGAATACGTAGAACTTAAGATAAAACATAGTATTATGGCCAATAGTGTTATAATAGTTAAAATATCACTGGATAGAAATGAGTATAATATTGGCAGTAGAGAAGTTTTAAAAACACTAAGCAAACAATATAATGTTAAGGAATAGTTAAGAAGTTATGAAATCAAACAGCCGACTATGAATATGTCACTCCCACAATTTAGACGAATCCAACGACACCTCATATGTCAATCCGCCAGCCGTTTGTGCTGCAGCGTGACAAAGAATGAGACATACATACATACACACGAATAACATTACCCTCCGCGGTCGGGTAAGAATACAATTATTTATTCCGAGTACTTTATACAGAGTTGAAACATTTCTTCAAAATAAGAATTTAATTTGAAAAGTGAAACTTTTATGGGAAATAATAGAAATTATTCACATTATTTTCTGCAGAATTATTCATTATTCAAATTTATTTTATACGTCTAGATGTCACATGTGTCTATGGGTAAATTTTAACGTAAAAGCGAAAAATAATTATATTTTCAATAATATTAAAGTATAATGTACTGCAGTCGGCCATTTCGTCGGCCATCACGGTACCGCACTAGATTAGTAAAGATACTTCGCCGCCTTGAAATTGAATGAAGCCACAAACGGCTTATTAGTAAGTTCTTTTTTGAATTCTTGACAAATAAAAACATTTTTAGAGAAAATTTACGAATAAATAACTAGTACTGCGTAATTTACATAATAAATAAATAATTATTTCAAATATTTTAGGGACATTTTAGCACGGAGACGTGGCAAAACTTTTTTACGGAACTATTTCAATTCTCAAAACTGGTTACATTTTTTTGTTAGGAGTGAGTAATCTTTACTAATCTATGGGTACCGCTTAAACTTTTCTATGCAATATTGAGGCGCGGCGTCATCAGCGGACGCAATGACACTTTCATATATAATCGCGCTTTGTTCAAAATAGACAGGATAAATGCTATTATTTGCATTAAATCTCATTTATTTCCGAAATAATATTATGATTTTTGGAAACAGTAGACGTAAATCATAGATTAGTAAAGATACTTCGCCGCCTTGAAATTGAATGAAGCCACAAATGGCTTCTTTTAGTAAGTTCTTTTTTTGAATCCTTGACAAATAAAATCATTTTTAGAGAAAATTTACGAATAAATGACTAATTTACGTAATAATTACGTAATTTACGTAATAAATAAATAATTATTTCAAATATTTTAGGGAAATTTTAGCACGGAGACGTGGCAAAACTTTTATACGCAACTATTTCAATTCTCAAAACTGGGTACATTTTCTTGTTAGGCGTGAGTAATCTTTACTAATCTATGACGTAAATGTACATTATAGAAATAAAAGTGAATATCAAATCTGTCATAATGTTTTATATTATTTTTGACATCTATACGTATAAAATATGTCTGTTCTTATTGTAACATTGTTTATTTTAAGACTAGTGGACTTAAATGCTTAGCACTAAATTATATAATTACGTAGGCACTTATTATATGTTATTCAAAATCACCTTCCTTATATCTAAATGATTTATTTTATTGGTATTAAAATAAATCTAAGAGTTTAAAGTAACCCTTATTTTTCGCTTCATATGAAAGA
Source organism: Epargyreus clarus (assembly GCF_041222505.1). NCBI lineage: Eukaryota > Metazoa > Arthropoda > Insecta > Lepidoptera > Hesperiidae > Epargyreus > Epargyreus clarus. The sequence continues at coordinate 4,568,810 of NW_027332224.1, forward strand.
CTGCCTAAGTTTAGTGCCTAAGGTTTCAGAGGTCTAGAAATACCTTATTTTATTACCTAGCCAGATAAACCCTAAGTTTTCCAAAATTGAAAAAACATTTTTTTTCAAATACAAAATATGTTGGAACTATACGATTCTTATTTCTAAAAATCTGTTACAAATTATGATTTGGAATTACTGAGTTAAAATAGATACCATTTACTTAAAACTAAGAGTGTGGTAATCAGTTATTATTATTATAAAAAATATTGTGACAATTAAAGTTATAAAAATATAGTTAAAATATACATGGCTGTTTCGATTATCTTTCGATTAGATATAAAAAAAAAGTTTTAGACTATTTTAGCGGGAACATACCTAATCTTTGACATAAGCATAACCACAGATTAAAATTATAAATATTTATTGCCTTTTTGTGTCAGTTTAACAGATAAGTAAATTTTAAAACACGAAATATATATTTTTAATTCTATTATTGTCATTATACGTGTTATAAGATTTTGGCGTATTTTAATTTAAATCTATGCTCATGCTTAATTTTAAATGATTAAACGTTTCAATTTTTTAGCAAAAATGTCACGAAGCACCGAAAAAAATGTTGTTTTATTATTGTCATGCAGTTAATTCTAAATACTTGTCACCAAATATTGAAAAGAAGCTATCAAAAATCAACATTTTAGCAAATTTGAAACAAAAGTTACATAAAAATGGCGGTCACAACAAATAAAATAATCTCCAAAGGGAATAAAAAAATCCAAACGAAGCTTTGTCATAAAATACTGATGATGAGGTTTCGTCTTAATAAACTGTATAATATCGTATTTTATAATAAGTGCCGAAAAACGTATATTAATGTGATTTTCACAAATAATTGTAATATTTTTATCAAAAAAAAATATATTTTCTTTAAAAAGTACAAGATATGTTCCGTGTAAATTATCTTATATTACCAAAAATGACCAAAAAAGCCATTTTGAATTCGACAGCTCCTTTTCAAACCATAGACAACCCAACCATAGACCACATTTTACTTTTTTATTTTTATTCGTACATTTGAAAGTTTTATCATTTTTTTTAAACACGTTTTTATTAATATAAGGCATCTATTTAAGCAAAATTCCTACACAAGCTAGGATTATTAGGAAGCTGTATGCCACCATGTTGGCGTGGCTGGTTTCCTGGTTATGTAACACTAGTTTGTTGTCCTGGGTTCGCTCGGCGACCGTCGCCGGGGTACCATCTCTCTCTCCGAGAAGCTGGTTCTCCACTTTCAGGTTTTTTATTAGGGCTAGTTCGTCTTCTGTAAATAACAATATTTATTATTTTATAATATTAAAAAAATATTGTAATTGTAATTGTACACACACAATTTGGCTTTTTGTCTAAAAACAAAATATATTAAACAATTCATTAAAATATTTTTTTATGTATGAAAAATAAAAAGTAATCTGCTTAAAATAAAAACGGGGAAAACTAAATACCGTTTGTGAACTATTGATTATATCAAATTACTAAAATAATATAATAAAAATAGCACCTAATAATATCAAATTTCATTTTTTATTGAGCAAATGATCATTGATTTAACAAGACCTTCAAGATGATCACTCACCGGGGGTCATCTTATGTCCCTTCTCCCAATCAACTTTGATAAAGGTCGTAAGAGACACTTCGTATATCTTGTTCGAAGCCGCACCGGTGGCCACCGATCGACGCTTCCGACCGTAAGCTGTTACTCCGTTGCTGCATAGAACCTGTAAAGCAAAATATATAAAGTTAGTCGAAATATAAAGGTGGTAAAACTCTGTGGTTCGACTCCGGCGGCACCACCGCCACACCTACTTCTGTTATAACAGCAGTGTTAAGCGCTGTGTTCTGGTTTGAAGGGTGTAAGGGAGACACACTTTTCCGAGGCATTCCAACTTAGTCCTCAGGGGTAGCAGCGCACCTGTGGCCGACCTCAGGTAGGAATCTAATCTTATCTGGGGTTGATTACAGAGTTCCATACGACAGTGACCACATAGTAGGTGGACTGAAATGAACTATATTTATTTTGTATAGGCCTACAGCGGCATTTCGAAATTGTCAGTTACAATATTTTTTCTTAAAGTACTACCGGATTGGCACGCGACCTGAACTGAGAAGATCCGGCAAGAAAATGAGTTTGCCATGCACTATTTTTAACACGCTTTTATTAGCTTCAGACGTATGTATGTTGGTATGTTAGTATGTAACGGAATCTTTGAACATGATTTTAACCCCCTTCAAAACGTCGGATTAACTCGAAATTTGGCATACTTATTAAGGACCGATGACAATTCAATATTTTAAACATTAATAGTTTTGTACCATTGTCCTTATCAACATCCTCTGGATTAACGATTTTCGAGGCGAGATTTTTCAAACACCTTCAGCAAAGTTCATCGCAACTTTAGATTGCAAATAATTATTGCTATTTAGTTTCAATAGGCGTAACTTTTATATCGTGATTTTTAGTTTAGAAAATAATAATGTTATTTCCCTATAACTCAAATGTTCTGAAACATATCTATAATGCGTTCTTGTAGAATGATTTTTAGGATTCCGTACTCAAAGGTTAAAACGAAACCCTCTGCGGTCTGTTCGTCTGTCGTTGGGCTTTATCTCTTAAATCGTAATAGATAGACACTTGATTTTTTTTACAAACGATGAATAATGGTGGTCGCTATAACGAGAAAAACTAAAAATTAATAAATAATTGTAGTTCAAAAAACTAAAAAACACGCTTTTATGATAAAATCAACTAAAAAGTAGAAAATAATTTTCAATCTAAGAATCAATTAAGGAACAGTAAATAGTATAGACCCCACACTTTTTCCACAATTATACTATTTACTGTTCCTTAATTGATTCTTAGATTGAAAATTATTTTCTACTTTTTAGTTGATTTTATCATAAAAGCGTGTTTTTTAGTTTTTTGAACTACAATTATTTACATATAATTACTGCATACTTGTCTGCTACTACAAAAAACAGAACTTACCCCTTGGCATTTATCCAAGCAGACATACACAGTTCCCTTGAACTGCACGAAGGTAGTATCAGGGAACTTGAAGGCTCTGAATTTAGCCATTAAGTTGTCACCATCAGACGTCAGGAAGTTGTCGAAAAGGTACGGGTCTACGGAACACCTGGGAACAATAATAAATTTTAGAAATAAAAAAAACAAGTGTGTACCTATGTACACATTTGTACACACAAAGTTTTCCTCTTTATAATATTACTGCGTCATTAGTTTTCTAAAATATCTTTTTCCCTAGCCGGGAATCGAACGGAAAGTTCATTTGGAAAAAAAAAATACATCCTGTATTATTTCATCGTCGCTTATACGGATCAAAAGAAAAAAAGAAAGTTAAAAGTTTGTAAATTGTACTTACCCGTTGAAAACTATGGGTTCCTGTTGCTTCCCGGTGTCCGTGACGTACATATAGCTGACTAGGAGTCCATAAACTGGTGCAGATGTGTTGTCCAAAAAGATCTCCATGGATAAAGGCGTGCCTGGGCTGACTGAGATCTCACCAGATACTCTGAAATCAAAAAAATCACCGACTTATAAAGAAAACGGTTTTAAGTTGGTTTGAAAGGTAGCCAGTAGCTTCGATTAGGGAGATTGATTTTTAAATATAGGAGTAGCAGACGAGCATGCAGTCCACCTGATGGTAAGTGGCTACTGACACCCATGGACATCTGTTATCGACTTCAGATAGGATTTGATATTCTTACCTGAGAGCGGTTATAGTTGAGTTGCCATACTTTGCTCTCCCAGATAAGATTAGATTCCTATTCCTGAGGTTAGCTATAGATGCACCGCTACCCCTGAGGACTAAGCTGGAACACCTCGGAAAAGTATGTCTCCCATACCACACTTGAAACCGAAACACACCAGCGCTTAACACTGCTGTTATACAGAAATAGGTATGGCGGTGCATCTGGAGTCGAACCACAAAGGATTCTACCACCTATATGTAGACCGCAATAATATATTTTTGATTTGACCTGTAGTCAATACTGTTGTACCTAAGTAAATTGCCTCACTATACGTACTGTTTTCCATTCTGCTTAACCACTGCGCCTAAGACCGGTTCAGGTGCGCGACCCTCTTCGTATCGTGTGATGTTCAGGACACTAGAAAATTACAAAATAAATTACATAACTTAAAAATGAAATAAATGGATATAAAACAGTTTTTAAATTTCATATTTTTGTTGAAAAACTATTTCAATCGATGCTTATATCCAGTGGCGGACTGAATGGAGGCCTCCACTGTAATGTATGAAAATTTGATGAAGTGAAAAGTTATTTAAGTATTCGTTGTTATAGTAGCCACTGTTATACCGCTCACATAACTGTACGAGCTTTTGCCCGCGGCTTCGCTCGCGTTACGAAGTAATATTATTAACTAAGAAGATTTATACAAACTTTCATCCTCTATTTTATCCCCTTGGGGGTAGAATTGATCAAAATTCGTTCTTATTGGATGCCTACGTCATAACATCTACCTGCATGCCAAATTTCAGCCCGATCCGTCCAGTGGTTTGGGCTGTGCGTTGATAGATCACTATGTCAGTCAGTCAACTTTGAGTTATATACAGGGTGAATTTTTAAAACGGGCCTTCAGGGCCAAATCCGAAACTATAAGGATTAGCGAAAAATACTGAAAGGAGTTACGAGGCCGATTTTAATAAAAACTAAAACTGCATCATTACTTTTTTAAAATTACTTTTTCCCTAGCCGGGAATCGAACGAGTTCATTTTGAAAAAAAATGCACCCTCTATATTATTCCACTATCTGATAGTGTTGCTTATAAGGATCAAAATCTGGAAAGTAATGATAAATGACAAACTAAAGGAAAATCCTCAATTTTAAAGAAATACATATTTTTTCATATTAATTTGGCAGTTAAGTTCCCGCCATTCATCAATATAAATATTTAGTGTAATAACATTTTTTTTGGCTCAATGTTTCTAATCATTCGAAATAGACGTTTTCTTTCTCAATAATTTATATTTTTATGTCCGCCTTAGCTATGGGCTGAGTTTCGTTTAATACAGATGTAAAGTTGACAATTTGCGAGAATTACTTTTTAGAGTCAAATCCGAGTGATTACTAAAATAAGAGATATAAAAAATCATTTTTAACGTTGAAACGAAGTTGTAAACAACAAATAACAAGAATTTACTATTTAATCAGTTATCTATTTTCATTAAAAAATAAATCCTAAAAACTTCGGTAACTTATTTGCCAAACTATTACTTATCATACTAAGCCGTATGTCATAGTCATAACATTGAATAATTAATTGATTAACCAACAAATTCTTCAATGGTATGACTTATGTATGTTCTAAAGAATTATACATAAATCATTTGTTATGTATAATCCTTAAGGATTAGGTATGCCAATGTATGGAAAAATACGTATTTTCTTCAAAATTTTCCTTTTCCTTTAATTTGTCACATAACATTACTTCCCAGAATTTGATCCTTATAAGCGACACTATCAGATAGTGGAATAATATAGAGGTGTAATTTTTTTCAAAATGAACTCATTCGATTCCCGGCTAAGGAAAAAAATATTTTAAAAAACTAATGATGCAGTTTTAGTTTTTATCAAAATCGGCCTCGTAACTCCTTTCAGCATTTTTCGCTAATCCTTATAGTTTCGGATTTGGCCCTGAAGGCCCGTTTTAAAAATTCACCCTGTATATTTAGATGGTAAGAGTCTAACTATAACGGTTTTACCTATTACGGACTGACAGCGGAGGCTAAGTAATAGGAGTTTCACCCTTTACGTAATAAAAGTTCAACTTACTCGGGTTCCTTAAAATCCAGCGGGAAGGGCTCCACGGACCGTGAAAGCCTCACTTTTCCAGTGACCACACAACGAGCGGTGACCGTCTCGCGACCACCAAGTGCACTCTCTATCACCACCTTGTGGTAGAACGTCCTTTTACCCTGGAACATGGGAAGAATTAGGATTTATCAAAATGTAATTTACTTAAGGCAGCGATAGCCCAGTGGTTAAGAAACTGAGCGTCTCGATCGAGCGGTCCGAGGTTCAAATCCCTGGCACGCACCTCTGATTTTTAGAAATTATGTGCGTATTAGAAATTAATTATCACTTGCTAAAAACAGTGAAGGAAAACATCGTGAGGAAACCTGCATACCTAAGAGATTTATATAAAAAATAATCATCTCAAAGGTATGTGAAGTCTACCAATACGCACTTGGCCAGCGCGGTGGACTATGGCCTAATCCTTCTCATTCTGAGAGGAGACCCGTGCCCAACAGTGGGACAGTAATGGGTTGATGATGATGATGACGATGAATTTATTTACACACATGCGATCAATTGAAATTTACTGAATTGAATACGATCAATTGACATTAAGAAGAAAGAAAAATTGAAAGTTGGTTCCACAATGGTTCGATTCCAGAGAAATTACCGTCACACTTATTTTTGCTTTACAATTGCAAAGGATTCTCTATCGTGGGTGCTGAGTACACACACAAAACGAATACACAAACACCCAGACCCAAAACATCTTATATATAAAATTCTCGTGTCACAATGTTAGTTACCGTACTCTTCCGAAACTTTCGGCTTTACCGATTTTCACCAAATTTTACATGCGTATTCAGTAGTTCTGAGAATTGGTTTCTATCTATTTTTCATACCCCTAAGTGCTAAGGGTTGTTCACCGTTAACATCTTATCTGGGGATGTTTACAGATGCCCATGAGCGGCTGCAGTCACTTATCAGGGGGTCTGCATGCTCGTGTCTCATATCATTTATAAAAAAAACCTCTCAAATTTATATTCGGATAATAATGATTACTTGTTCTTTAAAAAAAATCAAAAATGTTATTTATTTCTCCACAATGTTTTTCCTTATATATAAAGTTATTAGAGCCCACCTGATAAGCAATATTACTTGCTTGTGTTAGGTGAGCCCCGCTCTTCCAACATTGTACATAGAAATACAAATATTTAAAATATTACACAGTGTGTATGTGTGTGTGCGTGTGTGTGTTACTACTTAACAATTAAAATAGAACCAGATTATACTTCGGACTTGTTTAATTGTTGAGAGAGTGGGACACGTAGGGTAAAAGCGACTAAAAACGACTTACAGTTAAACTGTTGAGGACTCTAGTGACACCACACTTGTGGTGATCTTGAAGGTCGAGCATAAACACCGCCGTCTTGCCCTCCATGACTGGCTGACACGGACTGTACACTGAAAATAAAGAAAACACTTAAATAAAATATATTAATAACATTCTGGACTTAAAATTTCCCATTTGATTCATCGAGAAAGAGAATAAATAATTCGCCAAGTACGAGTCGAACTCGCACATGGAGGCTTCCGTACCACCAAATGTTCACTATTTTTTTACTTATTTTTATTCATTTTATTGTTTTTAATACTTAGTTATGTCACACAAAAATAGATGGCGTTGGGGTCATGATGATTGATACGTAAACAACTATATTAAAGTATGTTTTATGGTTCTTATTTGTATTTATTATAATACCAGTTATAGTAGTAAACGGATTGTAGATTGTTGTTCAACCGTTTCTCTAGTACAGTTTAACAGTTAGATCGAAAAATACCGGTCTGTTGTATGGAGACTCCCTTTAATATTCAACTTTATTTTAGTGTTAGTACTTGTTGTTATAGCGGCCACCGTTATGCATCATCTGTAAAAAAATCATTTGTCTATCTATTACGGTTCCGGAGATATAGCCCTGTGACAGACGGACAGACAGCGAAGTCTTAGTAATAGGGTTCCGTTTTTAGCCTTTGGGTACGGAACCCTAAAAATAAACGCAGTAGGTACTATAAAAACCTCACTGTTTAACAATTACCTATTACTGAAAAAGTAAGGATTGAAAAGTGGTAGAATATAAGCGAGCGATAGTACCCATATGTCGACGACAGTTGGTATGACTTTCGTCATCTATCGTCAGCAACTGTCGTCGACTGCGGCTGTTTTTAGTCAGTAACAGACGGCATAGATTGTTGACGACAATCAGTGACGGTCGCTAACGATAGGCTGCCTTAGGTGACAGTCGCACATGTACTAGTTTCCTAAGATGTATCAAGTTTCACGGTGTTTAGTTCAACGGTTTCACAGTCTATAAATCTTAAACATATGCATTTCATATCATAATTTTTTTTATAATATGTATTCTAGCTGACCCGGCAAACGTTGTGTCGCCATATAAATAACAACATGTTAAGAGTGAACAACCCTTATCACTTAGGGGTATGAAAAATACATAGTAGCCGGTTCGCAGACCCACTGAATATGCATATAAAATTTGGTGAAAATCGGTAAAGCCGTTTCGGAACTAATATTGTGACACGAGAATTTTATATATATGATTAAGATGATTACGAGCTATGCTCCGCAGTATTCATAATTTTATCCCATTCACCTCATAAGGATCGTCAGGAATCAGGATTAACGATTTTCTTTGTGCGATTTTAGCGTGGTTTTTAGTTTTTGAACTGTAATTATTATTTCTAAAAGTAATAGTAGCATGAGTTATTCTTTATAATATCAGCTAACTTTAAATGAAAGTCCCATCAAAATCGGACCAGCTTTTTGGGAGATTAGTCGGAACAAACAGACAGACAGACAGAAAGAAAATTTATACTCCTTTTTTATTATAAGTACCGTATTTATTTTCCTACCCTTCTTTGACAACCCGCGTGGAGGAGCGGTCACCATACCGGTCTGAAGCGTAGAGGGTTCCGGGTACGATCCCCGGCCAGACAGATATTTAAATGATGGATTTAGGTTTCTGTTTCTGGGTCTGGGTATTTGTATCTTGTCTTTGTGTGTGTCCACAGCATCACAATACAGGGAATGCTAGTGTGGGGCTGTGAGTGTAGAAAGCGTATTCTTTAAGTGTCTTTTGACATTAAAACAAACACTTCTACTTTATTCAATTTATTTGTATATAGATGAAGTATGCTTCCTTCATGGAACGCCTCGTGCGTTCACGCTATCTGGTCGAAACCCTTAAGATTGACAGTTCAATGGTGGTACACAAACAGACAGATCCATCATTCTAGTGATTTAATTCGTCCCGCAAAACCCGGTCACGTGGGAATCTGTAATCCGGGTTCGATGCTCGGGGAGGTAATAAATTATGATTTTAAGAATTAGATTTGGAGGTGGTTCGTCTCCGGAGGTACCTCCGCTACTTATGTCTGTCTAATACGAGCAGTGTTAAGCTGCAGTGCTTTGCTTTGAAGTGGATACACTTACATGACATTATTTACATTCTCTTACGGTTTTGTACCTAAAGGGCAAATAATTATACATAGTTTAAACACTACAAACTAAAATACTAAATGCTAAAATTGCACAAGGAAAATCGTTAATCCTGATTCCTGACGATCCTGATGAGGAGAATGGCATATAATTATAAAAAACGTGTATTGTCATCGGTCCTTGATAATTTTTTAAAATTTTAAATTAATCGGACTGTTCAAAGTGGGTAAAAATCGAGTTCAAAGATTCCGTTACATAGATACATACATACATACAACCCAAGCAAATAAAAGCGTGGTAATATTAAAAAAAGCGTATTAAAAGAGACTTTAATACTAAGCCTCTCTGTGTCACAAAGCTCTTTTGAACCGCAATAGATACTCATTTAAATTTTACAAAGTGAGTATAACCGCTATAGCAACAAATACAAAAAAAGGAAAAACAGGGAGGTATAGTCCGCGTAAAACTGCTAGCCCGCTTGAATATAGTAATGAATCGCATCGCAATAGCAAATTGTATGACTACATCTGCTCGCAACAACTTCAGAGCGGACTAGCGGTTTGGCGCGGACTATACCAAAACAAGAAATCGGTACAAATTGTCTGCTATTTTTCAATTGCCTCTTTTTAAAAAGTTTGTCCATTTGTTAAAAAAGTCAAATTTAACTATGTACTCGTATAAGCGACTGTTTATCCCAAAAAATGTAGGATATTTTCTAAAAAACTGCAGTGCTGTACGGGGCACTTTTTACTTGAACTCAGCAGTAAATATGAACTAATTCTCATTACAAGCGAAAGTTATATTCACACGTACAAAAGCCTTTTCTTCGCAACAATCAAATTGTTTTCGTGCGAAAATCTACGTCGACGAATGGGTTCACTTTTGTATTTGTCATTTTGACGGCAAATTAATATGGGAAAAGGTACAGTTAATGGTGCTTATACCTTATTCTCATAAATCTTTCTGTTACGTGATAACAGACGTCGCTGCGTGCGTTCTGAATCACGCTTTAAAAGTTTTTTAATCTTGCGTATAAACAATGAACTAAGAGTCGCTGAGTACGGTGATTTTTATGCCATTACATTATTTTTGCCAGTATGACGACCCGCGTGGCCGAGCAGTCACCATCCCAGTCTGAAGCGTAGAGGGTTCCGGCTTCGATCCCTGGCCAGACAGATATCTAAATGATGAATTTAGGTTCTGTTTCTGGGTCTGGGTGTTTGTGCATATGTCTCTGTGTCCATAGCACACACGACACAGGGAATCCTAATGTGGGGCTCTAAGTTTGGAAAGCCTCTTTTTTTGGGGTTCCGTATTCAAAGGGTAAAACTAAAACTAACTAAGCATCTGTTGTGTATCCCTCTGTCACAGGGCTCCATCTCTTGAACCGTAATAGATAAGCACTTGAAATGTTCATAATGCAGGTACTTTTAAAGATGTTGTAACAAATATAAAGTTAAAATAAAATTCATAAATTACTTTCTTAATTCATTATTTTTAAACATACCCAAATAGAAGATACTTACGTTTGAGCTGGTCTAAGTAAGCCATCTCCCTGTCGCCGTCCATGGGTATGGACACCTTCATCACCTCTGGAGTACACTCCACTTGCGGCTCAGATCCTGAAGACAAAAGTAAATAAAGTTAATATAACAATTAAATCACTAGGCTATGCCGCCTAAGGGAACAGAGGCCCCGTGTGCAGGGCCTCCAACAGAAGTGGGGCCCCACGAAAACAATTTATTATATGTCATGCTAAGATATACATTGCTAAATTGAAATGATAATTAACCAAATTCGACTTTATGGTGTTCGGGCTTTTATTTTTCCGTCAATTATTTCTAACCACTGAGTCCTTTAAATTCATATGTGCCCAGGGGCCCCGGCAGTCTTTAAGAGCTGTATATAGACAAAGGTGACAGCGTAGTGGCTAAAAACTCGGCCTTTTAATCGTGTTTCTATGGTTCTTAATCCGTCCGAGATTTGAATCCCAGGCAAGCGTCTATAAGTTAAGGATGAAGGGAAAAATCGATTAATCGAAGAATAGATTTCTTGTACCAAATAAATCGATTATTTTAACCGATCTCCCGTAATGTATCGATTCAGTGAATCGATCTTTCATCTTCAAAATTTAATTTCTTCGAAGTTCATAGAACATTAACAAATGTGTTATAGACATTTTTTTGCTGACAGATACGTGTTTCAGTGATTGTTTGGTCCTGATGAGCTTTTTACATACTTAGAATAGAAGATCTAGATCGAACATCGATCTTTGGAGAAACGATTCTTAAGGCCTCTATATTTTTGGGAATCGATTTATCACACTTCGATACGAATCGTTCCAAAAAACGATATTTTTCTACAAATAACTAAAATTTTTGAGACTCAGAGTAAATCGCCCTTCTCTTCAACCTTGAACATAGCAGCGCTATACTGCTATTTACTTTCTACTGGGCATCAATCTCGCCTCAAAGAGAAAAAGATTTAGGCCATAGTCCACCGCGCTGGTCAAGTGCGAATTGGTAGACTTTACAGAACTTTGAGAACCTCTTTTTTTGCAAGGTTTCCTCATGATGTTTTCTAATCACCAATTACATTACATCATCTTACTATAGTCTTATAAATACTTCCTATAACATCAGAAAAAAATAGAAAACAAGGCATTCTTAGGCCGTATACAGAACAATAGATCATTCCCCGAAATAAAGCGGCGTTCACACGAGCGCGGTAGACCGGAACGTGTAATGAACTTGTGTTCCGTGCACGGATTCGGGTTCAATCCCGGTCAAGAATATCGAAATTTTATTAAAGAGCAGCTTGTGTATTCTCTTTCTTTTTATAATAAAGTACACTAGCCACTTACGTATGGCAAGTGGCTAGTGCCGCTCGTGAACATCTATAATCAATCTCAGATGAGAGGTTTACTTGAGGTCGGCCACAGATGCTTTGTTACCCTTGCGGATTAAGTTGGACAGCTCAGATAAGTACGAGAATGTGTTCCTTACCACACCCTTCAAAGCGGAACACAGCAGCGTTTCAACTAAGTTCGGCATTCCATCTTAGTCCTCAGGGAAGCGACGATGTGACAAATGTCACAGAACTCAGGTAGGACTCTAATTTTATCTAGGACGAGCTTTTGCCCGCGGCTTCGCTCGCGTTACGAAGTGATATTTTCATCCCCTATTTTATCCCCTTGGAGGTAGAATTGATCAAAATCCTTCCTTAGCGGATGCCTACGTCATAACATCTACCTGCATGCCAAATTTCAGCCCGATCTGTCCAGTGGTTTGGGCTGTGCGTTGATAGATCACTATGTCAGTCAGTCACCTTTGAGTTATATATATTTAGATTGATTATAGATTTCCATGGGGAGCGGTAGTCACTTACCATGAGGTTTACTGCATGGTCGTGTGTTACTTCTATGTTAATCTAGAGAATTATTACAAAAACAAACAACTGAATAAGTCCTCCGACTGCTGCCTGTCTTTCCCACAATTTCGATGAATCCAACAACATCTCATAGGTTAAAATCCATCCCCCAAGGATAATATTAAAATCCTACTTGACGTCGGCCACATATGCCCCGCTATCCCTGAGGACTAACCTAGAACGTCTCGGAAAAGTATGTCTCCCTTACCACACCCTTCAAACCAGGACACCTCATAACAGCAGTGTTTAACGCTGCTGTTATGAGGAAGAAATAGGTGTAGCGGTGGTGCCGCCGGAGTTGAATCACAAAGCATTCTACCACCTTTAGGTTATCATAATGTTAAAATAATTGTAAAAGTTTGGAAAATCCAAAAGTGCACGACTCATAATGCTCATTTAATTATGAAATATAAAAAAAAAAAACTTAAGTCGTTCAAAATTAATTGCCGAAAAAACAGCTGCAGTAGGAAGAAGGTACTGCACAAGCGCCCCTGGTGGAATAAATGTACATAATATCTATAGATATACAGTCTTGTAGTTTTCGTTTTTTATTAATTGCAATTAAACGTCACTGAATTAATTAATCATTCGCATTCAGTGACCTACAATCGTCGATTAGAATTAAAAAAAAAAATAACTCAAATGATGGATTTTTTCACAAGTTACAGTGTTTTCAGGTTTCACACATGACGGACAGGAAAATTTTTTGACCTATTTTGGTGTTTTTTTCCAATTCTATTGCAGTAAATCAATTTTTAAAAAGTATAGAATTAATCTTCATTAAATTATCTCGACAATAGTATGCAAAATATCTTGATTCCGTGAACTATCAAGGCTATAATAATAAAAATAGCCGCCAAAATGAAGCGAAAAAAATTTTTTGATCGTAAAGCACTCTCTGATGCTTCGCATCATGAGTCGTGCAATACATGAAGCCGTTTGGGCTGCAAAACCTTAAATAATGAGGCATACATACGTACATACAAACTTACATACATACGCTCCAAAAACATTACTCTCCATAATAAAATAAATACATATCGTTCAATGCAATGGTCAGTGAAATGTAATCTATCTTTTTATAAGGATACGTACAGTATGAAAGTTCTTTCACCCAACCTATCTTGAGATCAATCTTAAGGGAGTTTCGAAGGGAGAGCTTATAACGTATCTGATCGTAAGTCCTTAACGCGTTACGAACTTTATGTACAGGATGTTCAAAAATATATTTTTTTTAAATATCTTTTTTTATGAAATCTTTAATTTATAATGATATGAAAACATCTTCACTACAGACTAGATAATTATTTAAAAAAAAACCATGGTGCTTAAAATTATAGCCTTTTGATACCTCACAATGTAAAAATCTATCAAGCTGCCGAGATGTATGTAACGGAATCTTTGAAGTCGATTTTTACCCACTTTGAACGTTCATATTAATACAAAATTTTAAACAATTATCAAGAACTGATAACAATACACATATTAAATAATTTAGTTCCATTCTCCTCATCAGGATAGTCAGGATGTTAATCCTGACTATTCTGAAAATCGCTATTCTGAAAATTTTAGCGTGGTTTTTATTTTTTCAAACTAAGTATAATAGTTGTATTTAATTAAATCCATCCTGTATACAGTCTGCGAGTAAGATTCACTCGCACGTCTTGCTCGAGAACACATACTAGTTCCGGTGCGTGCCTTCTACACAAAAACTAATCCGCTAACTAATTTAGTTTTTATGTCGAGTCGAAAGATAGGGATAAATTGAAAACTTTTCGTTTTTACGTAGTATCTTTTACAATTTGCAGTGTTTTTGTGTTCACTTGATCGTATGTAGTATGAAAACGGCGACGGAAAACATCGTGAGGAAACCTGCATACCTGAGAGATTTATAAAAAAAAAATATCTGAAAGGTATGTGAAGTCTACCAATACGCACTTGGCCAGCGCGGTGGACTATGGCCTAATCGTTCTCACTCTGAGAGGAGACCCGTGCGCAGCAGTGGGACAATAATGGGTTGATGATGATGAAGATGATGAAAAGTGTTAGAATAAAGTGGTAGATAGTTATTAGAGATATACCACCACCCAGTGGTGGACTAAGATCGTCGGAGGCCCAGGTCGGAAAGTTGAATGAAGGCCCCCAATGTAAAAAGCCGACTGTGTTTCAGTGACCTTTTTTCGCTGACTGATACACATTTCATGAATTGTTTGGTTCTGACGATTTTTTCTAACTGTGTTTCTTTGAAGGCTCCCGGCAACGGGAACCCGGGGTGGGCCGCCCCTTTCACCCCCCCCCCCCCAAGCCGCTAAAGCCCCCCCTAAGCCGCTAGAGCCTCCATCACACGTATATTTGAAATTGGTAGAAGCCTTTGTGGATCGACTCCGGATGCACCACTGTCTACTTTATTTTGCTTAATAACAGCAGTGTTAAGCGCTACTGTGTTCTGGTTTGAAGGTTGTGGTAAGGGAGACTTATCCGTGGCATTCTAATTTAGTCAGGGGTAGCAACGCATCTGTAGCTAACCTCCGGTAGGAATCCAATCTTGTGGGTTACAGATGTCCATGAGCAGTAGCCACTTTCCATCAAGTGGACTGCATGCACATCAAATTTGAAATAGTTGTTAAATATCGACGACCCGCGTGGTGGAGTGGTCACCATACCGATCTGACGCGCGAGGAGTTCCAGGTTCGATCCCCGACCAGACCAATATCTGAATGATGATTAGATATCTTTCCTGGGTCTGGGTGTTTCTGTGTTCGCCTTTGTGTGTGACCCATTACACGGAATTCTAGTGTGCAACTTTTTATTTTGTGGTGCAACTGTGAGTGTAGACAGCGTTTTTTGTGACAGTGGTACCTCGGTCTAATCTACTGTTACAATTTCAAAATATGTCACTCGCTATATACAATACTTTTACTCTTACAACACAGTTACGAAATACAAAGTGAGGCGGTCTGTTTGTCCGTCCGGTGCCGCGTCCTGTCTATAGCGCCATATACGTGACCTACATGATAATGACCATATGGTCAAGAAACTTAGACAAAGTAATATGTAACAGTATGGTGTAGGCTTCTTTCAATAGAGGACGTTGTATGTTTTTTTAATATGCAATCTACCTGATGGTAAGTGGTTACTGACGCCCATGGACTTATAATTAATCCCTGATAAGATTAGATTCCTACCTGAGGCCACAGATGCGCCGCTACCTCTGAGGACTAAGCTGGAATGCTTTAGAATAGTATGTCTCCCTTACACCCTTTAAGGCACAGCGCTTAACACTGCTGTTATTAGGCACAGTACCATTAGTATGAGTTTTTACGTTTTTACAAAAATGACTGTTTTTGTATTTGTTTACGTATTTCCCATACATTTCCACAGTTCTGATACAGTCCAATTGGGGAGTTGATTGAAAATGTATGGGCACATACGTAAACAAATACACAAACAGTCATTTTCGTAAAAAAAGCAAAAACTCATACTAAGGGTACAGGTTATGGGGTTGATTACAGATGTCCATGGGCAGTAGTAGCCACTTACCATCAGGTGAACTGCATGCTTGTCTGCTACTCCTATATTATATAAAGGCAGAAATAATTATCAATGTGTATGTTTGTCGTTTTAAATTCCAGAAAGCAAATATCTACATCTTAGCTAAACATCTTAAGTATAAATTGACCATTTTGAGCCACGCGAGATCTAAGACCTTAAAGTTTATCTCAGTGACACCAACAAAGCTATCGTGGAATCGCATACAATTACGTAGCTATGTGAATAGCATAGAGTAATGTGTGTAGGTGTAATGTTTGTTGTAGAGGTTTATGTAAGAAACAAAAGAAATTAGAAAGAGAAGTGAACATAACAAACGGAAAAGGAAATTATGGGAAAAAGTCCGAATGAGAGTATGAAAAAAGAAAAAAATATGTGAATTAAAGAAAGACGGAAAGTAAGGAGGAAAGGAAAAAGGCAGTAAGAGAAAAAGGGAAGAAAAATAAAAGAAAGAAAAGAAGGAAGATAAGAAAACAGAAAAGAACCGAGAGAGAACGAGCATGTACCCTAGATGAGATAGTAAGTACGAAATAATGGGAAGATGGAATGAAAGAAAGAAAAATAATAAAGCATAAAAGCGAGAAAAGATGCATGAAAGGAATGAAATGAAGTAAAGAAAATAAAAAAAAGAATTACGGAAATAACGAAACGCAGTGAGGTAGAGAGGGAAAAGGGATCCTAGGAGAGAGAAAGAAAAAATAAATAAAAGAAATAATGATAGGAAGATAAGAAAAAAGGGTAGAGAGATGAGAAAGAGAGAAACAAAGAACCATCATACCCATGAAGAGAGCAAAAAACTCCACTTTATGATTAGTGGACATCTATTGGTACCCTAGATAAAATTAGATGGTACCTTAGATTAATATATAAGATTCGCATTACTACCTCCGAGGACTAAGTTTAAACGCTTAAAATAAATTCAGATCAGAACAAATTCAAATCAGAACGCAGCAGCGTTTAACAATGCTGTTATAATGCAGTACGTTCGTAAAACAAATTCAAATCAGAGATCAGCGTTTAACACTGCTGTTGTAAAGCACAAATAGGTGTTGAGATGCTAGTCTATTTACTTTCATTCGTCTATGGCACACAACAGCTAAGCGAATTGTTTGTTATCGTGCCGTTTATATGAAAACCGATCTCAGGTCCGTTTATAGGCAAGCCGACACACCGTAAAAGTACATCTTCGGAGATAAATCTTGCCATTCAATGTCGGATGGTAACTGTTAATGGGCTAAGGAATGAGCTGACGCAGGAAATTGCGAATATAAAATTTGTGGTATCCGGCTTGAAGGACCAATTTATTATAAAATCTATAAAATGATTTTATGTACGTAGCCATTTCCTTGTGTAGATAACAAGTGTTTAATTAAAACTTAAATCTCATGAGCTGAGAAAAATATTTTTAATAATTTTTATATGTTGTAAAAAAATATAAATTTATTGTCTACGACTATAACTCTCCTTAGATATTACGTGTCCCATAGAGGAGCCTACGTAGACACGTAATATTTTTAAACCCCCTGGTTTAAAAATACCACGCTTGGTAAAGGGGGGGGGGGGAGGGGGGTTGTACTTAAGTAATCGTCACATATTGTCTAGAAAGATTTCACGCTTTTGAGGTATCCTCAAATATGGCGTTTTTTAAAGTCATAAGTGGCAACACTGTAGCAATTACTAAGAGTGGAAGAGTGGTCATTTTGGGGATTAAAAAATTGCTTTGATTATCAGTATAGAAGTACTATCATTTATGTGGTAAAATACAATGTTCATTTATTGCGCTATCGTACACGAACATGACATTACGAATTTTCGATCAGGTCACGTGCCTGACGCGAGCTTAACATTTTTAAAATTTTGAAAATTTGTTACGTTTATACGTAACAAATTTTCAAGTTTTTTGTGTACACTCAGTAAATTATCAACTACTTCCTTACATGTCATGAAATTATTATAGAAAAAATAATTATTTATCATAAAGCGGTGATAGCCTAGTGGATAAGAAACTCGAGGGGTCCAAGGTTCAAATCCCCGACACGCACCTTTGAATTTTCAAAGTTATTTGCGTATTAGAAATAATTGATCACTGGCATAAACAGCGAAGGAAAACAACGTGAAACCTGCATACCAGAAGAATCTTGGCCAGAATGCACTTGGCCAACGCGGTGGACTATGGCCTGTACCCTTACCATGAGTTTTTAAAACATCCCACAATTTTACGTTACGTTTACTCAATCCATTATTATGTTCCGTTTGCTTAGTAGACGGAGTAAACGTTACTATACGTAAATCAAGTCTTTTTGTCTACCTCACATGTTCGCAAAAAAGAGAGACAAAACATAAAGCGCCATTTGTCAATTTGGACATTTAATGTTACGTTACTGACACTATAGTTCTGATACAATCCGCTAGGGGCGCTAATTGGTAATTGTATGGACAAATACGTAAACAAATATCAAAACCGTCATTTTTGTCAAAATGTAAAAACTTATGGTAAGGGTACTGATCCTTCTCACTCTGAGAGGAGATCCGTGCCCAGCATTGAGACAGTAATTGCTTAAAGATGAAATTATAATCGAATTGCAAATCGCTACCTCTTATAACTCAAACCAAATACTTAGTTGCATAAGATCTTCGAATTGTTAGCGTAGCTACGTTGATTTACTGTGCGATTGTGCTATCTAATTATGTGTACGCATTAAAATATTTGGATAATTAATAGTCAGAAAAAGGTAAAATATTTATTCAATTAATTATCACTTGCCGTTATAGCAAGGAAGGAAGATATTGTGAGGAAATCTACACGTTCTTTAAAAACGTTCTCAAAGGTATGTAAAGGCGGCTCCACCACATTATGTGGGATTTTTACCGCACTAAATCCCCCCCGGTGGGCGATCTCGGCGCTGCGTAGAGGACTCCGGGATCTCCAAAGGAACGCGACCGGAGTCCTTTCAGCGCACTGCCCCGTCGGTCTCCGCCTAGGTGAGATTGTATCACCACACCGTCTGGTGTATACGACGGAACCGACCACACATACCGCCGTCCTTCCCGGGGTCGCTAGCCGGGCGGTCCCACCACCACACCTATTCCTACCTCATAACAACAGTGTTAAGCGCTGCTGTGTTCTAGTTTGAAGGGTGTGGTAAGGGAGAAATACTTTTCCGAGGCGTTACGTAGTCATCAGAGAACAATTATCTCCGGCCAACTTAAGGTAGGAATGTAATCCTATCTGGGGTTGATTACAGACCTTCATGGACATCCAAGTACACTCATGGACATCTGTAACCAACTTCAGACGTCATTTTACATCTACCTATAAAATTTATAGCAAAAATAAGACCAATTAATATGAATTTTTGTGCAATGTGCCGCGACCCCAGAGCACTAAGCTGGAACGCCTCGGAAAAGTATGTCTCCCTTACCACACTTCAAACCAGAACACAGCAGCGCTTCACACTGCTCTTATGAGGCAGGTGTGTAATTCTAAGTCTATGGTCACATATGACCCATACATATGACATAGTATGCATTGCAGTCAAACCTGCTTCACAGGTGTGTCACCGTGTACATGTGTGGGAAAAAGTAGCGCATGAGGTAACTGTTACGCTAGGGATGGGGGTGGTTTATCGATAAAATATAAAAATCTCTAATTTTAATGCCGCTTTTTATTTTAAACTAGCTGACCCGGCAAACTTTGTACGGCCTCAAAATCTATTTATCAAATATATTACATATAAAATATAGCCTATGTTACTCGTGGTTCATGTAGCTTTCGAATGGTGAAAGAATTTTTAAAATCGGTCCAGTAGTTTTTGAGCCTCATTTATTCATAGTTTAGTCATTACAATTAGTATTAGTCATTACAACCAAACAAACAAAGTATTCATCTTTATAATATTAGGATAGATATCGGTATAATACAGGATGACGTAAAATTCATCACCCTATTTTGTTTTTTAATTTTTGTACGGAATAATAAATAGTAAATTTGATTAATATACTCGTAAATCTTTACCAGGACCTGTATTTTTTTGCTGATTAGAAAATATCCGTTTTCTGGTTAGCAAAAAAAAAAAAATTCTAATTAGCGTCCGTTTTATCATATTTTCCTCGACTTTCCTTAAGATTTCCGCCGGTAACACTTGCAAAATTCTCCTTAAGAGCCGCAATATGGCACAATATAATTGACCGTTTAGGCGGCTTTTAATAATACATTTTAATATGATTTATACGTAGTCTGTTTTAGTACTTATAAATATATATAACTAAAAGGTGACTGACTGACGTAGTGATCTATCAACGCACAGCCCAAACCACTGGACGGATCGGGCTGAAATTTGGCATGCAGGTAGATGTTATGACATAGGCATCCGCTAAGAAAGGATTTTGATCAATTCTACCCCTAAAGCGATAAAATAGGGGATGAAAATATTACTTCGTAACGCGAGCGAAGCCGCGGGCAAAAGCTCGTCTTATTATATTATTTGTAATAGGTTTCAAGATAATGTAGATACTATAAAATCAAGCATTTATTGCGTACTTTAGACAAATAAAGTAATATGATTCCTAATGAAATCAACTCCCACATTATTGGAATCCGGTTATTATTAATGCAGTACCATATTCATATTAACTTTGTATGCTAAGTAGATTTAATGAGGACAGACAGACATCATGTTATGATTGCAGGCAACTAGTTTATTAGCCGTTCAATTAATAGCCGTATCAAGTTAGCTACGTTTAATACAATATTTAATGATCTGCCAAGATGTTTGTCCAGGCCGTTCATATAATTTTCGCTGCAATGTACATGGTGAAAAATGTATCATATACGAATTACTATAGAATTTGTTAGCTCAGTTTGAAATGTAAAAGATAATATAAAAGCACGGGAGCAAGGCGCGGCAACGACTTGTGAGCTGATAGGTTCACTTTAAGAAAATTCAGATCTAGCCTATATTGCTGTCCATAGCCATATATAATTAGCCACAGATAGTATTAGATATTACCTGAGGTCGGCCATAGATACGCCGCTATAGATAACCAAGCTGAAACGCCTCGGATAAGTAAGTATGTCGAACCAAAGAGGGTTCTACCAATTTCATGTTGCCACCTGATGTTCAGTGGCTACTGCGGTCCATGGGGACGTGTAACCAACCCCAAATAAGATGAAAGTTCTTCCTGAAGTGGGTCACAAAGGTCGCTCTCTTGGCAAATCAAAGGGTATTCGCCGCAAACGTTAGCGTTACATCTATCCACACATTTGTGTTTGTAGAGGTTCGGAGTTTGCGGCAAGTAGCAAGTGTGTGATAGACTATTCTTAAGGTTCGATGTAATATTTACTGACTATTGTACTGCAATTTGCACATGTGACGCATAAGGTTAAGTTTACAGAAAGATATAAGGAAGAGGAAAGAGCATAAATGTGTCATTAATTATGATTTTTATTGTACGTTATTTCTCTTATATTGTTTATTTTATTGTATTATTAACAATAATATCCGTTGTTTATACATACAACTAACGATAAAGCAGACGGGCTACCTGATAGAAAGCAGTCACTGACGCCTATGGACATTTACAACACCAGAGGAGTCGCCAATGCATCAATGTTTTTAATTAAAGAATATGTGATCGGCGGTAGAAGGTGGTAGAACCCTTTGTGGTTCGACTCCGGCGGCACCACCACCACACCTATTTCTGCCTAATAACAGCAGTGTTAAGCGCTGCTGTGTTCCGTTTTGAAGGGTGTGGTAAGGGAGACATACTTTTCCGAGGCATTCCAGCTTAGTCCTCAGGGGTAGCGGCGCATCTGTGGCCGACCTCAGGTAGGAATATCTAGTCCCATCTGGGGTTCATTACAGATGTCCATGGGCGGCAGTAGCCACTTACCATCAGGTGGACTGCATGCTCGTCTGCTACTCCTATAATATAAAAAAAAAACTAAAAAGAAACATGAAAACATCATTAGACGTTTGCCTAACCGGGGATCGAATCCTATACCTTCTGTGTAACAACTGTGAGTAGGCTTGAACACTTTCACAGAATCTTGCGATTGGAGTTTATTTTGTTACTTCGTCAATGTTTCGACATCTTAATATAACGTTATTCCATTAAAAATAGAAATAAAATATTTTATCGACATCGATAAACTCCCGCTATGTGATTAATAATTAGGGTTGTCATTTTGTAAAATTATCGATATAAATATCGATTATTTCATGAAGTCGTAAAATAATGATATATCGATAATATCGAAAATTTCACGCAATTTATCGATATTCTTAAAAATATATAAAGAACTATCTGACCCGGCAAACCTTGTACCGCCTCAATCTATTTCTAAAATATATTTCATATAAAATATAGCCTATGTTACTCGTGGATAATGTAGCTTTCGAATGGCGAAAGAATTTTCAAAATCGGTCCAGTAGTTTTTGAGCCTATTCATTACAATCAAACAAACAAACAAAGTTTTCCTCTTTATAATATTAGTGTAGATTACGACCACATTTTTCGCTGACAAGTTTCGTTATTATTCATTTTGACGCCATTTTTCTTGATCTAGTCCTATTCTTGTATTGAATATTTAAAATTATCGATATTTCACTATACTTCGATATAATAATATAATTTCAGAAAAGGTTACTATATCGATATAAATATTAATATTTATTACGATATTTTAGATTTTGGGATCGATATTATCGATACATTGCACACCCCTAGCGATAAGATTCCTTGTCCTGTCCCAGTGTCTATTTAAGGAGTAGGTTATAAATATAGCCTCGTTTAATTAGTAATTCCCTTTTTTTAGCCCTTAGGGCTCTTTATTACATTTAGTGTAAGGACCTGTTAAATATGTAAATGGATGTCTGGATGTTTTGTACTTTTTAACGCGAGAGTGGCTACCCATTGGCTGTCGCTTGAGAAATAAGTAGGTTTACGTTTGTTTTTAATATTTTTAATGGAACTACCGTAGCAAACGAGCATACAGTCCACCTGATGCTGGCTACTACTTACTACCCATGGAAATCTGATAAGTTGATTACAGATGTCCATGATCCCAAATAAGATTAGATTCCTATCTGAGCTTGGTCACAGCTGCGTCGCTACTGCTAAAGACTAAGCCGGAACGCCTCGGACAAGTATGTCTCCCTTACCACATCCTTCAAACCAGATGGTTAGGCATAGATAGATAATGACAATTTCTGCACATAAGTTGAAAAGCCTGGGGTTCAAACCTTGGACCTCTCGATTGAGAGGCTGCGTCTTAATCACAAGCTTACCACAACGTATAAGATTTAATGTTGGATCAGGATGCATCTGCACACACTTTGAATATGCACATGCATGCAATGCAATGCATGCATGCACGCAATGTATGCACATGCACTCAATGCAATGCACATAACTTTGAAAATGAAAAGTGTGGGATTGAAGAATGCATTCTTTAAGACCACGCAGTATGTACCACCCTCTCTCCCTCAAAGGATGCATTCCTTGGAGGGAGGGTGGTACATACTGCATGGTTTAAAATACATACCATCATACATATTTGTACCGGATTTTTGCAATGTAGTTCTAATCTTAACCTAATACTACAGTATGTCAATAGGATATACTGTAGTATATGGTGTATGTAGGATATGGTGCCGCGAGACCGGAGTCAGGAAATTGTTGTGGGTTTGTGGTACACTGGGCGGTCACCATACTCTGGCGCGCAGTTCCGGATTCGTTCCCCGGCCAGACAATCTAATTTCTGTTCTGGGTCTGAATGTTTGTGTGTGTGTAGCCCTGAGTTTAGTAAAGGTCTTTTTAATGTGTTAACGAATGATATTATAATTTTTTTTTGTACCCAGAGGGTAAAAATGAGACGATATTGGTACGGCTCCACTGTCTGTCCGTCTGTCTGTATGTAGTCTGTATATTTTTTTAAAGTTTACTACATGCGTGGTTTTCCCTCATCGTTACTGCAAATCATAATTAATGTGGTAGAACCCTTTGTAATTCGACTCCGGCGGCACCACCGTCACACCTATTTCTGCGCCATAACAGCACGTTAAGCGCTGCTGTGTTCTGGTTTGAAGGGAGACAGAAAAAGTATTTCGAGACGTTCCAGCTTAGTCGTCAGGGGTACCGGCGTATCTGTGGCCGAGCTCAGGTGGGAATATCTAATCCTATTTGGGGTTGATTACGGATGTTCATGGGCGGCGGTTAGTCTTTATTTTGTGGCGGTAGTTATCACTTTCTCCTATATTATAAAAAAAACTGAGAGGAGAACCGTGCCCAGCAATGGGACGGTAAAAGGTTGACGACGACGTACTTGTCTACACTAATATTATAAAGAGGAAAACTTTGTTTGTTTAGTTGTAATGAATAGGCTCAAAAACTACTGAACCGATTTTAAAAATTCTTTCACCATTCGAAAGCTACATTATCCACGAGTAACATAGGCTATATTATGAAATATATTAGATAAATAGATTTTGAGGCGGTACAAAGTTTGCCGGGTTAGCTGGTTTTAAATAAAACAAACCTACTGTTTGCATAATTCGACCGTGGTAGTATTGATTCAGACTATATGCATTCGAGTAACATATGTTCATATTAGTGTCAAGGTAGACTCATACTGTGTTCATTATAAAAGAAATTATATGGAAGGGACATAGTAAGATATATAATAAGTATAATAATGAATAATTTCATATTAAAATGCATACAATTTTGCTTTAACGAATAATAATAAATTAAAATGTTGGCAACACTTTGTTGGTAGTTTTTTAAGATTAATGTAGCTTGAATCCTTGAAAGTGATAGAAGGTAGATTGAAGGTGATAGAACCCTTTGTGGTTCGATTCCGGTGGCACCACCGCCACACCTGTTTTACCTAATAACAGCAGTGTACCGCTGCTATGTCAGTTTGAAGGGTGTGGCAAGGAACATACTTTTCCGGTGCACCAGCTTAGTCCTCAGGGGTAGCGGCACATCTGTGGCCGACCTCAGGTCGGTATCTAATCTTATCTAAAGCTAATTCCAGAAGTTTACGGGCTGCAGTAGCTTACCATCAGGTGGACTGCATGCTTGTCTGCTACTCCTATATTATAAAAAAGTCTTAGTGAGCTACCAGCTTATACGCGCCGGATTTACCACACAAAATGTCGTTTTTGTGTGACGGTAACTTATATCCTCCTTAAAGTCCCAGTGTACCCCCTGCCTATTCGCACCGGATCTGCTATGCTAACTCGGCTATGAGGGCTGTAGGCAACAGCTGTAACATAGTCATTTATTTTAAAATGTATTTACTTCTCATCTATTTATAGCTTATTTCTTTTATTTTCTTTTTCTTTCTCACATTCTTTCTTTTTTCATGTTCTCCTTTCTCCCCTTTTTTTCACTTTATTTTATTTATTTTCCTTTTTATTATTATTTTTATTATTTTTAGTATAGTTGTACCGCCTTCAATTTTTCTGCACATCCCTAAGGTTGACTGGGAGATAATGCTATTTAGCATTAAGTCGGCCTTTCGTACCGCACTGTTTTTAACATGGTCAATAAAGAGTAAATAATGTAATTGTGTTGCCCTACGTCACTTTATTGACATAAGGTGACCCAAACACGATACATTACAGTGGTTTCGCGCATGATATTTATGTGCACACTTATTTTGAATGTCCTTGTGTGACGGTTACTCACTATGTCCCTTAAGTACAATTAATGGATATTTTTTCCAGGCCTTTGTACCATATTTATAGTAACATACAACATTTCTACCTAATTTATTTCTACCTAATAACAGCAGTGTTAGGCGCTGCTGTGTTCCGGTTTGAAGGGTGTGGTAAGGGAGACAGACTTTTCCGAGGCGTTCCAGCTTAGTCCTCAGGGGTAGTGGCGCATCTGTGGACGACCTCAGGTAGGAATATCTAATCCTATCTGGGATTGATTACAGATATCCATGGGCGGCAGTAGCCACTTACCATCAGGTGGACTGCTTGCTCGTCTGCTACTCCTATATTATAAAAAAAAAAACAAAATTTTCAACAATCATGTGGATTTCGTGACGGCCACTCATATTTTTACTAAATTGTGACGTCAAATTTCAGTGTATCTTTAGCTTTATACGTCAGATAAAGAACAAGGTATTACATATGATATGTCGTTCTTGTGTGACGGCATCTTCCCTAAAGTAAGTCTCGGTGTGTCCTCAGCCTATCCGCACCGGATCTGCTATGCTAACTCGGCTATGAGGGCTGGAGGCAGTAATGTAGGTACATTACTAGATAGGTATCTAGTTAGGTGTTGCCCTATGTCCCTTTTATATCAGAGCACGGTGCATTAGTTTTCTCACGATCATACAAAAAAATCTCTCAAATGACGACCCACGTGGTGAAGTGGTCTCCATATCGGTCTGACATGCAAAGGTTCCGGGTTAAATGATTTTATATTTCTGTTATGAGTTTGGGTTGTATATGTTCATGGCACCCACGTCACAGGGAAGTCTATTCTGGGGCGGTTTTTTATAATACAGGAGTAGCAGACGAGCATGCAGTCCACCTGATGGTAAGTGGCTACTGCCGTATCTGCAATGAACCCTAGATAGGATTACATTTCTACTTGAGGTCGGCCACAGATGCGCCGCTACTTCTGAGGAGTAAGCTCAACCTTGAAAAAGTATGTCGCCCTTACCACACCCTTCAAACCAGAACACAGCAGTGCTTAACGCTGGTGTTATGAGGCAAAAATAGGTGTGGCGGTGGTGGTGCCGGCGTCGAACCACAAAGGGTTCTTCCACCTTCAAAGAGGTCTATCTGTGTGGCCAGGATTTAAACCCAGGAATCTTTGCGCGTCGGTATGCTGACAGCCCCGCAGATCGTCATAGAAAGTAAGCCTTAATCAGCTTTCATGCAAACCTTACCATTAGATAGAGTAGAAGCACACGATACCATCTACTCGCACGCCAACACATTGTTTACTATAATTGTATGAGAATTCTTGCAAAGTATTGATTACTTTAATTAATGTTAACAGTTAATTACATTGAAGAATCATCATCAAGAAACATCATCATCATCAACTCATTACTGTCCCACTGCTGGGCAAATCCACCGCGCTGGCTAAGTGCGTATTGGTAGTCTTCACATACCTTTGAAAACTTTTTTATATTTCTCTGGTATCCTTGCAGTTCATCTGCTGGTAAATTTAGTAATTCTGTTCACACCGTCCTGTCGATCCAATCAGTAACTTCTCCAATTATGCATCATAATATTATCGCTGGGAAAATTTACTGTAGATTATGACCATAATCTAGTTTGGTTTATCTTTTTGTTCGTTTAAACGGCGTATGTGAAAGATTTTATTTAGATAGCCATATGTAATGTCATGTTAACATGAGTTTTATAAAACATTTGTCATGTTTTCTCACTGTGAGATTCTTTATTATAGTTGGGAGCCCAAGACGGGACTTTGGGAGTGTCTCGAGCGGCAGACTGAGATTTGGGAGATACCTTACACCCTATAGAGTATCCCAAACCATAAATGAGCTTACTATGTCGGGGGGTTTGCACAATCAAAAAATTCTATCATTGGACATGCTCGAGCGCGTTCAATTTTCTTTTTAATATATAGGAATTTTAATATAAAGGAGTGTCACTTATTAGCATGAATTCCTGGGAAGTAATTATGTATCATAAACTAAAGAAAAATGCTAATTTTTAGGAAAATACATTATTCTTCATACATTCTCATACATATATATATATACATATATTTTTTTTCCAAATCATCAGAATAAGAAAACCTTTTCTGCATTCTAACGTCTAATCTACACAATCGTATAGGTTTCAAAGACGCTCGAGTTTGTACACATTTAGCATCTTCCCCTACTATAATGGTCACCACAAAACAAACTCAGATTTGCATTTATAATATTAGGATTAGGATATTACTCACACAATTTAGACGAACCCAACTACATTTGAAATAGCTGCTTTCCAAAAATAACAACACAACTCAAAATTAATTTTTCAGTTAAAGGTACAGTTTAATCCAAAATTTTTCCTATTTTAAGGTCTAACTGTACTGTTGTTACCTATATATATTCTTATATTACCTCCATCCATACCTTGATTTTCCCTTATATTAACTTCATTTATTAAAAAGATCTCGAAACAAAAACATTGTTTAATTTTAAACTGGCTCCCCTGGAAAATTACCTTTTTTGAGTTGTGCCAGTATTCTTGCAAAGCAGCGATATGTACCGTCAAGCCGTTTGAGTTACATCGTGCCAAAGAATGCAACATGAGCTCAAAAAAACATTACCCTCCACAGTCAAGTAAAATGAATAAAACAAAATCGCAAACAAACACGAAGATAAATTAAATAAAGCTAATAGAAATACATTAAAGCTCAAATCTGATTAAGCTTTAGCTCGAAAAATAAATCGTGAGTTGCTTTCGCTTTTGTTTAGAGTTCCGTATTGGAATATGGAAAACGTTTCTATATGTTTTGATGGTAGAAGCCTGCGTGGTTCGACTCCGGCGGCACCACCGGCACACCTATTACTGTCTAATAAGAGTAGTGTTAAGCGCTGTTGTGTTCTGGTTTGGAGGGTGTACTAAGAGAGACATACTTTTCCGAGGCATTGTAGGCGTATCTATGGCGCACCTCAGGTAGGAATCTAATCTTATCTGGGGTTGATTACAAATGTCCTTCGGCGGTAGTCGCCACTTACTATCAAGTGGACTGCATGCTCGTCTGCTACTCTTGTTATAAAAAATATAAACATAAAATGTATAGAACACTGTATATGCGGTGACACATTTCACAATTTTATTTTGTACAAAAATAACAGCAACAGCTAAAAATAATCTTTAAAGTTTTTTAAAAACAAAATTATTTTTAATACGCGGAACCCGCCTCCCAACCCCGACTCGCACTTGACTTATTATTTTCCAACAGGCAAAGGATTCTCATACAGCCAGCATTGTCACAAACTTGTTAGCGGGAGATATGATCTAGAAAATTGTAAAATAAATTAACAAGAATGAAGCTTTGTTTTAAACTAGAGGCCCATTAAAAATACCTGGTTTCTTTGGTACGTTGTGGAGCTAAAGTTGTACTGGATGTGACTTCAATCTACAAAAGAATTGTATCATAGACGTTAGGTTATTAAAAAATGATGTCTAGATAGATTTTTTGTCTAGTTTTCTGGGTCTGGGTTCTTGTGTACATGTGTTTGTGTCTTTTTTATAATATAGGAGTAGCAGACGAGCATGCCGTCCACCGGATGGTAAGTAGCTACTGCCGCCCATGGACGAGTGTAATTAACCCCAGATAAGATTAGATTCCTACCTGAGGTTAACCACATATGCGTCCCTATACCTGAGAACTAAGTTGGAACGACTCGGAAAAGTATGTCTTCCTTACCACACTCTTCAAAACAGAACACAGCAGCCTGTAAGCCAGCTGTTGTTATTAGGTAGAAATGGGTGTGGCGGTGGTGTCGCCGGAATCAAACCACAAAAGATTCCTCCATCTTTAAATTGTGTTTTAATTAGTCATAGTTGTCTATTGAACAAACAGGAAATATTAATATGGACCTGTTAAAAAGAACAGAAAAATATCCGCTTAGAAAATGCCTGTGGATAATGGATATATCTTAATTCTTTTTGGTACTTTTTGAAGTAAATATTACGATGGTGCCGCGGGAGTTAAACCACAACGGTTCTACCACTTTTTGCGACATTTACCTTATAAGTGACCATTTATTAAAGTGTCATTTCTAGTTTAAACTTATCCGTGTAGCTCCCATCCAAGCTAATTACTGATATTTACTTCCCAGAAGGCTGTTACCTTAAATTAACGCCATTGTTTATGTCCGTTTAAAATAAATGCAAAAAATATTTAATCTGTGTTCATCTCTGTTATTTTAAAATGGCTGACATTTTCTAAGTTTTTGTGTTTGTGGTCTGACACCTCGTTTTTGCCACTAATTGAAGGACATTTATGATATGACGTCGGGTCGTGATGCATTAGTCGCAAAGTCGTCCGTCGTGTCGCCATGCCAAATGTCATGTAACGTCGTTAGTCGGATTGTAATGTCGTTGTTCGTGTAGCTGTTTCGGTGGGTCGTCGATCGTGTTGCAATGTCGTCGGTCGCAACGCTACGTCATTTGTCGTGTCATAACGTCGTCGGTCATGGAGTGAGGTCGTCGGTCGTGGAGTGAGGTCGTCGGTCGTGTTGCAATGTCGTCGGTCGCAACGCTACGTCATTTGTCGTGTCATAACGTCGTCGGTCATGGAGTGAGGTCGTCGGTCGTGGAGTGAGGTCGTCGGTCGTGTTGCAATGTCGTCGGTCGCAACGCTACGTCATTTGTCGTGTCATAACGTCGTCGGTCATGGAGTGAGGTCGTCGGTCGTGGAGTGAGGTCGTCGGTCGTGTTGCAATGTCGTCGGTCGCAACGCTACGTCATTTGTCGTGTCATAACGTCGTCGGTCATGGAGTGAGGTCGTCGGTCGTGGAGTGAGTCGTCGGTCGTGTTGCAATGTCGTCGGTAACATCGCAACGTCATTCATCGTGTCGTAACATCAACGATCGTGCCAGTAAGTTGTTATCGTGTCGCAAAGACGTCGGTCGTGTCTGAAAGTTATCGGTCGTGTGGTGAAAATCTACGACGTGCGTCATAAAAAAATCACTCACCTCTGATTTTTCTACATTCCGTGCATATTAGTAATCAATTATCACTATAACGATGAAGGAAAACATCGTGAGGACCTACATACCTGAGAATTCCTAAAAAAGATCTCAAAGGTATGTGAAGTCTACCAATACGCACTTGGCCAGTGCGGTGGACTATGACCTAAACCTTAACTTTGAGAGTGAGACTTTTGCCCAGAAGTGGGACAATAATGTGTCAAGACGTTGTAGTGCCTAGAAAAACCACAGATAATATTAGTTCTAAACTGTGTCATGTCTATTTTAGTCTGTGGTTGAGTTTGCATTACAAAAGGCTGCCTTTAGTGTCTTTGAAAGTGAAATCAGAAACTAATAGCTGTAGAAAGTGTGCTTTGTACCTTTTGAAGTTGTAAACCTATTGTAATGACTGTCGCATCCTGATATGTTGGTAACAAAGATGCCGTGTAAATCTACGACACGACACGACACGGTGCAAAAGACGTAATAGTGTCGTGATAGAGTTAAATCATTACGGCATTATATTATATCGTGGTACTTTACGACGAGTCGGAAACTATATCGTGTCCTGGAAAACGACGACGTGTATGATAAATAAAAGCGTGTTTAAAAATACGACACGAGGTCACGATAAGGCTAAAACAAATGCACGAAATGACGTCACATTGTGTGACTGCGACGTCGTACACGAAATGATGCCGTGTCGTGGAAATCTACGACGTCTTAAAGATCGTATATTTTGACAACATACTAGGTCGTGTCGTGTCGTTAAAAATATAAGTATGTGGTACTATTGAGAACGAAAAGTTCTACTGAGATCAAGACAATTTAATATTTATTTCAATTATTTTATAATCACAGATAAATCTCCATTTTCTTATTTGTATAGACGAACTCTACTAGTTTTTGATGATGTCATAACACTAGTACATATTAGTCAGAGGTAAAATTATTGCGAAAATTACGGTTTAAATAGCGATGACATAATGGAAAGAAAAATGTTTGATTGAAATACAAGTAATAAGCAATGAATTATAATAAAATACATCCATCATCATCATCAACCTATTACTGTCCCACAGCTGGGCACGGGTCTTCTCTCAGAATGAGAAGGATAAAGCCAGACTCCACCGCGCTGGACAAGTGCGTATTGGTAGACTTCACATACCTTGAGATTTTTTTTAATCTCTCAGGTATGCAGATTTCCTCACGATGTTTTCCTTAATGACCTAGCTGGAACGCCTTGGAACAGTATGTCTCCCTTACCATATCTCAAACCAGAACACAGCAGCACTTAATACTGCTATTATAACAGAAATAGGTATGGCGGTAGTGCCGCCGGAGTCGAATCACGAAGGGTTCTACCACCTTCAAATGTGTGCCAAAGAACGAGACATTCTTACATACATACATACATACGCAAAACATAACCCTTCCTTGCAGTCAGGTAAAAAAGATATCATGGATAGAAATACGCGGCAAATATGTGTATTTATAGTCGCCATTGTGGAAAAAGCAAGGCGGGAACGCGTTCTATTTTTAAACCTGTGTATTTTTTTAATGTCGCGTCCGCTTAGTGTTGCCAGTATGTAACTTTATATCCAAGATACAATAACTCGTTGGGTCCATACATACATGTGTATACATTTTTTTTATTTTTTCATCTAAGGATTTTTGTATAAAAAATGTTTTTGATTTTCGATGTTTTGCAGTTTTGCTTTTCTAAGAATATTTTTGTCAATACAAAAATGTGTTTTTTAGGAAAAAATGTTAGATTCTTCAGCTGTCCTTTTTTATGCTTCTTACTATTTATTTTATTCACTCACTATATTAGATATTAAACAAACCACAAGTATAAATCTAAGTGCCAGGACAATTATAGGCGACGACACGATCTCAACATTTAAAAAATATTGAAATTGAATTAAAATATTGTAGTGTTTACATAATGTCTTAGATAGATAATGATCAAAGCAAACGAACATCCAGTCCACCTGATGACAAGTCACTGTCGTATGGACATCTGTAACAAACTCCATATAAAACAGGTTCCACCTGAAGCCGATCACATGCGTTGCCACTGAGGACCATCTGGTCGCTTCATATGTAAAACTGCCTTGGAGCTTTGGAGGTAGAACCCTTTGTGTTCCGACTCCGGCGGCACCACGGCCACACCAATTTCTGCCTAATAACAGCAGTGTTAAGCGCTGCTGTGTTCTGGTTTGAAATGTGGTAAGGGAGATATACTTTTCCGAGACGTTCCAGCTTAGTCCTCAGGGGTAGCGGCGCATCTGTGGCTCACCTCATGTAGGAATATCCAATCCTGTCTGGGGTTGATTACAAATGTGCAAGGGCGGCAGTAGTCACTTACCATCAGGTGGACTGAATGCTCTTCAGCTACTCCTATATTATAAAAAGTCTTCCCTCTTCCACCGAAGAGCAGAACTGCTTCACGCTAGAAATAGGTGTGACGGTGGTACCTAGATCGAACCATACCTTTGAATATAACCTTATTATAAATGCATATTAAGTTACGTACTAGCAAACACGAAACGGATATGTCATAAAAAATGACACAGATTTAAAAATAGAATACTTGCGTTTTTCCACAGTGGCGGCATTACTGTGTTTTTTCCTGCGCTTTTTACATGTGACCTCGATTTTTAATGGTATCGTTCGCGCCAAACTGCTAGTCCGCTCTGAAGTTGTTGCGAGCAGGTGTAGTCATACAATTTGCTATGGCGACGCGATTCATTTCTATGTTCAGAGCGGACTAGCAGTTTCAAAAAGGTGGTAGAGCCCTTCATAGTTCGACTCTGGCGACACCGCCATACCTATTTTTGTTATAACAGCAATGTTAAGCACCACTGTGTTCTGGTTTGAAGGGTGTGGTAAGGGAGACATACGTTTCCGAGGCGTTTCAGCTTAGTCCTCAAAAGAACCAAGATTGTACCTGACATTAGGTAGGATTCTGAGCCTATCTGGGATTAATTACAAATGTACTGCATGCTGGTTTGCTATGTCTACATTAAAATTTTGGAAATTGTAATTTTGATGATTATTAAAATGATATTGATACTGGCATTATAAAGGTAACGATTGCGTTCTAAAAAAAAAAATTGACACAAGTTTAAAAATAGAACGCATTCCGCGCCTTTCCTGCAATGACTTTAATTTTTTCCCGCGCTCCGTCGTTGAAGCTTACGTCTTTAAATTGTAACTAACGAATTATTTTGATGATAAAATAGATTGCAGCATTTATAATGATTATTGTAGGCATAGATTAGTAAAGATTACTCACTCCTAACAAGAAAATGTACCCAGTTTTGAGAATAGAAAATAGTTGCGTAAAAAAGTTTTGCCACGTCTCCGTGCTAAAATGTCCCTAAAATATTGGAAAGAATTATTTATTTATTGAAGAAAATGTAAGCTTTTGACTTAAATTAAAAATAAAGAGAATACAAAGAGACAATTAAATATCCGTGCATGTTTCGACAACATAAAACGCAAGTAAGTAATGTTTTCTTAGATCTCATTACTTCATAGAACCACATAACGTTATGCCACTTAATAATTCGCATAACGTTTCGCATATGCGTGCAATACAAACCGTGCATCGTGAGCACGCATATGCAAATAGATGCAATCTTTAGTGCACCTGCTTAGAAAATTTAATGAATGTCGTCTACACTTCGGAGTAAAAATAAATATAGTTTAAAAACTTAAAACCATGCTAAAATTGCACAAGGAAAATCGTTAATCCTGATTCCTAACGATCCTGATGAGGTGAATGGGATAAAATTATTTAAATCGTGTATTGTCACCGGTTCTTGATAATTGTTCGAAATTTTAAATTAATCGGACCGTTCAAAGTGGGTAAAAATCGAGTTCTAAGATTCCGATACATACATACAGGTCAAGCTAATAAAAGCGTCGTAAATAGACTAATAGTAGACTAAAGTCATCATCTTCATCATCATCAACCCTTTACTGTCCCACTGCTGGGCATGGGTCTCCTCTCAGAATGAGAAGGATTAGGCCATAATCCACCGCGCTGGCCAAGTGCGAATTGGTAGACTTTACGTACCTTTGAAAACTTTTTAAGAACTCTTAGGTATGTAAGTTTCCTCACTATGTTTTCCTTCACCGTTTAAGCAAGTGATAATTAACTTCTAATACGCACATAACTTTGATAAATCAGAGGTGCGTGCCTAGGATATGAACCTCGGACCTCTCGATCAAGACGCCGCGTTTCTTAACCACTAGGCTATCACTGCTTACTCTGCTGACTAAAGTCACTTGAACTCAAATAGCAGTAATAGACGGAAAAGCAGTCAAGAAACTCGGCCTCTTAGTTGGAGGGTCGAGGACAATGCCCAGGCACCTCTGTTTTTTAATACACTTTTATTAGCTTCAGACGTATGTATGTTAGTATGTAACGGAATCTTTGAACATGATTTTAACCCCCTTCAAAACGTCGGATTAACTTGAAATTTGGCATACTTATTAAGGACCGATGACAATTTTACCCGTTA
Source organism: Epargyreus clarus (assembly GCF_041222505.1). Classification (NCBI taxonomy): domain Eukaryota; kingdom Metazoa; phylum Arthropoda; class Insecta; order Lepidoptera; family Hesperiidae; genus Epargyreus; species Epargyreus clarus. Next base: position 4,604,344 of record NW_027332224.1, read on the forward strand.
TCCTTACTAGGACAATCAGGATCAGCGATTTTTGTTTTCCTGAGACCCGGAAGGTCTGCGTTAAGACCAATAAAGGACCGCTTTTTTTACAATATTTTTTATTGTAAAAAAAGCGTGGGGTGCATGGTGTCAATAGTTATAAATATTTTATTGATAAATATTGAGTAGAAGGATTATCATTTTGATAATATCTTAAAAAGCACCCCACGCTTTTTTTACAATAAAAAATATTTTTATCTTATTTACACTATTCTTGTTTCAAATTTAAAAAAAAATATTTTCTATTTTTTAGTTGGATTTTCTATAAAAAGTGTAATTTTTTTAGTTTTTTTAAACTATTATTTATTTTTCATTTTTTGGTCGAATTTTTTATAAAAGCGTATTTTTTAGTTTTTTTTAACTATTATTTATTTCAAAGTTATGTGCGTATTAGGAATTAGTTTCCACTTGCTATAACGGTGAAGGAAAACATCGAGAGGAAACTTGCATGCCTGAGAGTTTTAAATAATGTTCTTAAAGGTGTGTGAAGTCTACCAAAACGCACTTGGCCAGCGTGGTGGACTATGGCCTAAAACTCTCACTTCGCTGGAGACCCGTGCCCAGCAGTGGAACAGTAATGGTTTGAATAATGTTTATCAAAAATAATAAATTTTAAATCAATACAATTATTTTCATCTAAAACCATTTTTTTCATTTATTAATCCATATAGAATTTTCTCAGAAATTTTAATTTCGTTTAACAATAAAAGTTACTTTCTTATTCATGTTTGTATGGGATAATATTTTAAATCCGGTAAGCAACCTTGCGCAATCAGCCTAACCTTCCTAAACTAATGATTCATTACCACCCACGTCCAAACGGCCTTAGGAGTCGAAATGACACAAATTTCTTTAAATACTGTTTGTAATGCAATGTAATAAGATCGATTTTACAATAACATACGCTTCTAGGGTTATCAACTATACTATTTTTTATAATATAGAAGTAGCAGACGAGCATGCGGTACAACTGATGGTAAATAACTACTGCATATGGACATCTGTCATCAACCCCAGATAATAATCAGTATCCTACCTGAGGTCGGCCACAGATGCGCCGCAGCTCCTGAGGACTAAGTTTGAATGCTCGGATAAGTATGTCCTCCCGAACACACCAAACACATATGTAAGGAAAAGTATGTCTCCCTTACCATGACCCTCATACCAGATCACAGCAGCGTTTAACACTGCTGATATAAAGCAGAAATAGATGTGGTGGTGGTGCCTCCGAAGTAGAACCACTAATAAATTTTAGAGTTCCGTAAAAAAAAAATAAAAAAGAAACGTCCTTATGTCCGTACGTCACGCTATAATAGCTATATCTCTCGAAACGTAATAATTGACATTAGATTTTTTCAAGTTTATTTTGAAAAAAATTGCAACCCTATTTGCTACCAACGTGTTACGTATAAGACGTCGCCCACACATAAAATATTTTCGACCTTATTCCTTTGTTACAATCACTATTTTCGATCAAATCTGGCGAATGTAACCTGACCATACTTAGCTTATATGTCATCATCAATCCACTACTGTCCCACTGCTGGGCTCGGGTCTCCTCTCAGAGTGAGATACGATAGTACATAAGTGGTAAAGTGTCGACATCTGACCCACGTGGCGGAGTGGTTATCATACCGGTCGTGTATAAGGTTCCAAGTTCGGTCCCCGGCCAGACAGATATCTAAATGATGAATTTAGTTCGTTTGTTTGTGTTGTATGTAGTTAGTTTTGTGTTTGCCTATGTATGTGTTCCTTAATCTTTTTTTTAAGCCAAAACAATTTTGATGTGGATGGTTACTATCGAGTGGACTTATATAGTCGTTCAAGTCACTTAAAATATAAATTAGAGAATTATTATAAAAACAAAAAACCCGGGTATAAAAATTAGACTATGCCACTCCCACACTTTAGACGAATCCAACGACACCTCATATGTTAATCCGTCAAGCCGTTTGGGCTGCAGCGTGAAGAATGAGACATACATACATACGCACGAAATACATTACCTTCCACAGTTTACTAAAAAATAGAATAATTAAGTACTTTGTTAAGTGTATATCTTGATTTACGTAGGTGGTCCCTCCTACATGACAAAGCATTGGTTTTTAGGGTTCCGTACCCCTTTGGGTACCCTTTGGTAAAAATGGAACCCTATTATTAAAACTGGTAGTCCGCTCTGAATATAGAAATGAATCGCGTCGCCATAGTAATTGACTACACCTGCTCGCAACAACTTCAGAGCGGACTAGCAGTTTGGTACGGACTATACTAAGCCTCCGCTGTCTGTCCGTCTGTCTGTCAGTCACAGGGCTCTATCTCTGGAACCGTAATAGATAGACATGAAATGTTAACAGAATATGTATACAACCGCTATAGCAATAAATGCTCAATCTTCGAAATAAATGGGAGTCGGCATACAAGAAACCGCTATTTTTCGGCGTTTTCGCTTTATCTACTGAACCGTAATACATTGATAACAATTTTTTTTAAAAACCTTTGGTAGCTATGATAATAAACACTAAAAATAAAAATAAAATTTGGCGGTACGGAACCCTCCATTTGTGAGTCTGACTCGCACTTGGCAACTTATTTAATTTATTCGAGGCAAAGACGTGATTCTTCGAAAAAACAAAATGGCCGATTACTGGCTTGAACAAGGTTGTTAGTATTATCAAATATTATAGTTTCACTATGTATGTAGACTAGTAACGCCATCTATGTCAACTGACGTGATTTATGTTCTGTTCAAATTCAAATAAATTAGTTCGCTTCAATTCGTTGAAAAAACGTGCCGTTTTATTTATAGGTTATGGGCCCAGACCCATATACCTCCTCGCGATAAGTGCTAATTGTGTTGTAATCCGTTTTTCCGTAAAACTGTGGATAGTTAAATAGTTAGCAACGATTGCAGATTGAGGACAAAGTTGTGCGTGCTGGTTTTAAGTTGTGCGTGTTGGACGGTAAAATGGCGGCGAACTCAAATTTTATGGCTAATGTTCCTAAACTGAAAGGACGTGAAAATTATGCAGAATGGTGCTTTGCTGTAGAGAATTTCCTAATTCTAGAAGGCATGCTTAAGTGTATTAAGTCGGAGTCTGAAGAAAAATTAGGAGCTACGGATGATGCAAGAACCAAAGCGAAGTTAATATTAATGATAGATCCGTGTATTTACGTACATATCAAGAATGTAGCAACTACAAAAGAGCTATGGGATAAACTAAGGTCATTGTACGACGATTCAGGCTTTACAAGAAAAATTAAATTGTTGAGACATTTAATTTCTATTAGACTCGAAAATTGCGCTACAATGAGTACGTATGTCACGCAAATCGTAGAAACTGGTCAAAAATTGGCAGGAACTGGGTTTCAAATTAGTGATGAGTGGATAGGCTCATTGTTGCTTGCTGGATTGACTGAGAAATTTTCACCAATGATTATGGCCATCGAACATTCTGGTATGTCAATCACAACAGACGCCATTAAAACAAAATTGTTAGACATGGAACCGGAAACGGAAGATGTAGAGGGCGCATTTGCAGCATTCCAGAGATGTCAAAAATATTAATAAGTTTATGGCTAGAGAGAATAATCAAGATGGCAGGAAATGGCAAACGTCAAAGTCAAATGTCAGTAATGGTGGTAAATAAGTTAAATGTTATGGTTGTAAACAGTTTGGGCATTATCGAAACCAGTGTCCCAATAACATTAAAAACAAAATAAAACCCAACGAAAATACATCAAAAGAAACAAATGCATTTAGTGCTGTATTTTTAAATGGTAGCTACTGCAAAACTGACTGGTATATTGACTCTGGAGCGAGCGTGCATTTGACAACGAACGAAAGTTGGATCTCAAATCGATCGCATGAATCTTTTCCGAAAGAGATAATTGTTGCAAATGACAACATGGTGCCTGTTATATGCTGCGGTGATGTGCAAATAGTTACGTGCACGAAAGATTCCAATTTTGACGTCACAGTCGAAGGAGTATTGTGTGTACCGAGTCTTTCGACGAATCTTTTGTCAGTGAGTCAATTGATTAGCAAGGGTAATTCAGTGTCCTTTAGAAATGATGGTTGTGACATATACAACAGAGCAGGTCACTTGGTGGCTACAGCGCTATTGGTGAATGGAGTATACAAATTAAACACGCAACAAGTTCCATTTACAGCAGCTGCAGCAGTGACTAGTGAGACTTGGCATCGAAGACTAGGACATGTGAACAGTAACTACTTGAATAAAATGGCAGATGCCGTGGAAGGGTTTTCACTTGATAAAAAAGCAGAAATAAGTAAGAGTTCCTGTACTACTTGCTGCGAGGGAAAGCAGTGTCGATTGCCGTTCCCCAGTGCTGGTACCAAAAGTTCTGAGCTATTGCAAGTAATACATACAGATGTGTGTGGACCAATGGAAAATACCTCGCTCGGTGGTTCAAGGTATTTCATAATTTTTATAGATGATTGCAGTAGAATGACTCATATTTACTTCATGAAAAATAAGAGTGAAGCTTTTCAATGTTTCAAAGATTTTAAAGCGAAAGTAGAGAACTTGCTTGATAGAAAAATAAAAATTCTGCGTAGCGATAATGGTCGAGAATTTTGTAATAATGAATTTGACAATTATCTTAAGAATATTGGTATTATTCACCAGAAAACTAATTCTTACACACCAGAACAGAATGGTGTATCCGAACGCATGAATAGAACTATTGTTGAAAAAGCTAGATGTCTCTTATTTGAAGCCGGTTTAGATAAGAAGTTCTGGGCGGAGGCGGCTAATACTGCTGTTTATTTACAGAATAGAACAGTAACACCTGGACTGTCTGACAAAACCCCATATGAATTGTGGACCAATACCAAGCCTGATATTAGTCATCTTAGAATTTTTGGAAGTACTGTAATGGTTCATGTGCCAAAAGAGAAGAGACTGAAGTGGGATAAGAAATCAGAGAAGTGTATTTTAATGGGTTATTCTGATGTAACAAAAGGATATAGGTTGTTCAATCCCAAGACGCAGACAATCTTTGTCAGTCGAGATGTTATTATCATAGAAAAAGAATGTAAACCATGTGATGTGATAATTGTTACAGAGACTGAGCAAACAACTGAAGACAGTGAAGTCATATGCTCGGATTCAGTGGGGGAAGAGTGTCTATCGGAAGACTCATACACTTCTGCAACATATTTAGATCCAAGTGACAGCACATATAGTCCAAATGAAAATGAAAACACAGATGATTCTGGAAGTATTGAAAGTGTAGTATGTACACGTACGCTGTCTAGACAAAGAAGAAAACCAGAAAGATATGGTTATTCAAATATGTGTTTGGAGATCGGAGTGTGTATCGTGCGAGACTAGTGGCAAAAGGTTATAATCAAAAATGTGGTATTGACTACAGCGAGACGTTTTCTCCAGTGGTGAGGCATACTACATTAAGATTATTATTTGCATTAATTACACAACTTAATTTTGACACAGCACATTTGGATGTCAAAACAGCTTTTTTAAATGGAGAACTGGAAGAGAACATATATATGCAAAAGCCAGATTGTTTTGTTTGCTCTGAAAATGATAAGAATAAAGTTCTCAAACTGAAAAAGGCTATATATGGTCTCAAACAGTCCTCTAGAGCTTGGCATAAGAAAGTTGATACTTGCTTGTTAAATAATGGTTATAAGAAGTCTAAATTAGAGCCTTGTTTATATACAAAAATTGTTAATGGTCTTAAGACAATTGTTACTTTGTATGTCGATGATTTTTTCATATTTTCAAATGATAAAGTTGAAATGAAACAGTTAAAAGATATTCTAAGTAATCAGTTCAAAATTAAAGATTTAGGTAAAATAAAACAATGTCTTGGAATGTCTGTTAATATTGATAATGAGAAAAAGGTTGTTACTTTGTCTCAAGAGAATTATATAGAGAAGTTATTGTCTAAATTTAATATGGCTGAATGTAAAATTGTTGATACTCCAATGGAGATTAAGTTAAATGTTGAGAAATGTCAAGAAATGTCTAAAAATCCATACCAACAGCTCATAGGCAGTTTAATGTATCTAGCAATTCTCACTAGGCCAGATATAGCTTATGCAGTGGGATATCTTAGTCAGTTCAATAATTGTCATAGTAATATACATTGGTCATATGCTAAAAGAATATTAAAATACTTAAAAAAGACAAAAAATGTAGGTTTGAAATTTAGTAATTCTGGAAATCTTGATATTAAAGGTTATGTTGATGCAGACTGGGCAAATGATCATGATAGGAAATCATATACAGGCTATTGTTTTGTGTTATCAGGGTCAGTTATATCTTGGGGATGTAAAAAACAAAAATCTATAGCATTGTCAAGTACTGAAGCAGAATATATTGCAATTTCAGAAGCTTGTAAAGAGGCAGTATATCTTAGCAATTTGCAATATGAGATTACTGAAAGAATGTATACTATCAATATAAGTAATGATAATCAAAGTGCACAAAAGCTGTCTGTCAACCCTGTATTTCATAATCGTACAAAACATGTTGATGTTAGGTATCATTACTGTCGGGAAGTAATTTCAAATAACATTGTAAAAATTCAGTATTTGCCTACAGCTGAAATGCCAGCTGATATGCTGACAAAAAGTTTAAATTCTGCTAAACATAACAAATTTATGTATATGTTAGGTATTGAAACAGTATAATATTGTGATAGTGGGGGTGTTAGTATTATCAAATATTATAGTTTCACTATGTATGTAGACTAGTAACGCCATCTATGTCAACTGACGTGATTTATGTTCTGTTCAAATTCAAATAAATTAGTTCGCTTCAATTCGTTGAAAAAACGTGCCGTTTTATTTATAAAGGTAATAGCGGTTATTTTTTATTTTTTCCTTTCATTTACTCATAAGCACATTAAGGAATTATTGTCGCCTTGATGAGCACATAAGGCGACCATCTTTGTTCGTGGCGTTCCAGGGTCAGAATAGAACTACGGTATCCTCTGCCTGTCGTAAGAGGCGACTAAAAGAGGCCTACTGGGGTCGCGGGTGGCCAGAGTGGGAGCTCGAATGTGTGGCCGCATACCGTACACACTAGATAGTTTGGCGAGTTTTGTGCTCACCATGGTAGAGTACGACGGGGCAAGATTCTTAGAGGACTCTGATTGCGTTCCTTTGAAGATCCCAGAGTCAACGCAGCGTCGAGGACGGTCACCGGGGGGGTTTTAGTGTGGTAGGAATCCCACATAACCTCGTGTCGCTCCCACGGCACCACGTACCTTTTGAAGGTATCCCCTTCGTTAACAAAAAAAGGCGGCTATCTTAGATCTCAATGGCAACGCATCTGTGATCAGCTTCAGGTAGAACCTGTTCTATAAATGGAGTTATATATATAGATTTTTTTTTATAACAGTGAAGTAACAAACGACCACCTGATGGTAAGTGGCTACTGCCGTCCATGGACATCGAAGGTTGTAGAACCCTATTTACCTATTTCTGTTATAACAGCAGTGTTTGGCGCTGCTGTATTCCGTTTTGAAAGGTGTGGTAAGTGAGACATACTTTTCCGAGGCGTTCCATCTTAGTCCACGGGGTAGCGGCGCATCTGTGGCCGACCTCAGGTAGGAGTATCTAATACTATCTGGGTTACAGATGTCCATGGGCTCCGTGCTCGTCTGCTACTATTATATTATAAAAAAAATAACTATAATCAACCCCAGATGAGATTAAATTCCTACCTGAGTTTGGCAACAGAAGCGTTGCTACTTCTAAGGACTAAGGAATATGTATGTCTCCCTTATCACACTTCGAACCAGAACACAGCAGCACTACACTGCTGTTATAACAGAAATAAAAAGCGGTTATATTTATATTCTTAATGCAACAATCTTGTTTTTTCTTTTGCATATTACTTGTATTTATCTGTAATGTCACACGTCTCAGCTATATAATCTGTGGTATTTATCACCACAGATAACAAATACATCACGCCACAGACTAGAAAAACCAGTACAATGGTTTCCCAATAACTGGTTGGATATATTTATGTTCATGCCAGTGATTTTCAAAGTGTGAGACCCCTAGGGGGTCGTGAAAGTTAACAAGCTTGCGAAGCCTCAGTTAAAATTAAACTCAATTCAGTAAAAAAACAAAATATATATTTTTTAATACAATTGTACTGAGATACGTTATTCTTATATATAAAATTCTCGTGTCACAATGTTAGTTACCGTACTCCTCCGAAACGGCTTTAGCGATTTTCACCAAATTTTATATGCATATTCAGTAGGTCTGAGAATCGGCTACTATCTATTTTTCATACCACTAAGTTATAAGTTGTTTACCCTTAACATTGTTTATTTATATGGCATCCCAACGTTTGCCGGGTCAGCTAGTTGAATTATATTTTCAGGTTCTTAAATATGACGTATCGAACCGATAGGTAGCTAGGATAATGAAAAAAAAGGTAGGCATTGCAATTTGTATTATAGTAAAGTACAGATAAAAAACTACGAGGGTCCCGAAATATTTTAATTAGCAATTTTTATTATCTCCTAGCTTAGTACATAAGCGAATTGTGCTTTCAAAAATTTAAATACCGCTGAACTAGAAGAGTATTAGGTCGAGAAATGTTCTCATGTACTCAGGTGATCGTGGTCAAAAAGTTTGAAAAACGCTGGTTTTCTCTGTGACTAAATGTGTGGCGGTGGTGCCGCCGGAGTAGTAAAACTAAGTGCTCCTTTAAACTAATACTAATGTGTTGGTGACTAAATTATGACTAAACTAAAAGATCAACAACTTTTAACAATGTTTATCTTCGATGGCAACAAACTCAGTACAATCTCATCTGCCTACACTAATGTGTAGGCAGATGAGATCTACATCATAACATCTGTACAATAAATTAAGCTACCCACACTCTTCAATATTACTTAGGCCAGAAAAACCGGCCAAGTGAATTGACACCAAAGGGTACTTATTACTGTGCAATATTAACACCAGAAGTGGCTGAAACTCGGCCTCTTGATCGCGGGTTCCGAGGTTCTAGTCTCAGGTAGCGGTGGACTAACGCTGTTTGTCCACTGCACCGTCACCGACCCGATACCGATATTTAATCACGGCGCCGAAGTAGCGTACACATACATTTACTATGGGATGACGGTGCTCGGGTGACGGACGTTCGGTGGACAAGCGGCTATAGTAAATGTATGTACGCTACTTCGGCGCCGTCATTAATTATCGGTATCGGCTCGGTATCGTGGTTGGTGGACAAACAGCGTAAGGGTCGAAGGCCCGGGGCGAAAGTTGAATCGAGGCCCCCAGTGTAAAAAGTTGATTTGATTTTACAAAATCAAAAATGTGTCATAGACTTATACACCAAAAAATATGTATGATTCCACTAACCTTTTTTTGGTTTTGACGACCATTTTTTCAGCAACTGTGTTGGGCCCCCAAGGATCGGAGGCACGGGGCTGGCCGCCCCTTCCGAGTTAGTCCGCTGGACACCCACTGATTTATCGAACCGTATTATAAATTAATTATTACTTTGCTTTGACGACGAAGGAAGACGTGAGGAAACCTGCATACCCGATGGAGATTTAAAAAAAAAGTTCTCAAAGGTATGTGAAGTCTACCAATACGCACTTGGCCAGCGCGATGGACTATGGCCTAATCCTTCTCATTCTGAAAGGAGACCCGTGCACTGAGGCAATAGGGGTTGACGACCACGCGTGCCCGGTATCCAAACTTTAAGAAGCAGAGATTTTACAACTGTCGTTTATTAGCTCTGTCTTCATTGTATCAATAATGAAGTATAGTCTCAACCGTTATTTTGGCAACCCCAGACTTATATGGATTGGCATAAAAACGTGAATGCGGACGGCAATGACCCGGTAACCGTTATGTGATTCATTGGGAAAAAATAATCGAAACACTCCCACTCAAAATATCTTGAAAATATCGAAGACAAATTCTTATTTATATTGAAGGTAGAGAAAAAGTTAAAACAAAAAAATCCGCATATTTAACATAAAAAATACTATTTATGTAAGCTTTAATAATTCAAGTATTTCCAAAAAATTGTTATGTTAAAAAATACACTGCTACAAGCGGATATGATTCCGGCCAGGATCGAACTGGCGACCTTCTGCGTGTAAAGCAGATGTGATAACCACTACACCACGGAACCCGTTACGATGGGCTTTGAAAATATGAATACGTTTCTTCGTAAAACTGTTTCGGAGGAGTACGGTAACTAACATTGTAACACGAGAATTTTATACATTAGATGATGAAGATTTAGATTTTGAAGATGGTAGACCCTTTGTAGATCGACTCCGGCAGCACCACCGTCACACCTATTTCTACCTTATAACAGCAGTGTTAGACGCTGCTGTGTTCCGTTTTGAAGGGTGTGGGTAAGGGAGACATACTTTTCCGAAGCGTTCCAGCTTAGTCCTCAGGGGTAGCGGCGCATCTGTGGCTGACCTCAGGTAGGAATATCTAATACTATCTGGGGTTGATTACAGATGTCCATGGGCAACAGTAGCTACTTACCATCAGGTGGACTGCATGCTCGTCTGCTACTCCTATGTTATAAAAAAAAATATGCTTCATAGCAAAGTATAGTACGACCTTACACCAGCTATAGTACAACCTTATTTGCAAATAACAACTGATTTCATTGTAATCTAATCCTATCTGGGGTTGATTACAGATGTCCTTGGGCGGCAGTAGCCACTTACCATCAGGTGGACTGCATGCTCGTCTGCTACTTCTTTATTTTTTACTTATCCGCTATTATGTATAATCCTATTTTTAATATTTGTTTAGTTATTTTTCCTTTAACATTTATTCTTTATTAAATGCAAAATATAGAAACAAATTTACCTTTCGCCAACGCCATCTGTAGGAAACTGAAACACAACACTAACTGGAACAGCGCCATCTTGTGTTCGTTTTTCACACTTCACTTAGACTCTGCGTTACCTGTAAAAAAATAAATTAAAAATTAATATAAACGTAACAAACACACTATTATCTATCTTATATATAAAATTCTCGTGTCACAATGTTAGTTACAGTACTCCTCCGAAACGACTTTACCGATTTTCACGAAATTTTATATGCATATTCAGTAGGTCTGAGAATCGGCTACTATCTATTTTTCATACTCCTAAGTGATAAGGGTTGTTCAACTTTAACATTTTTTTTTTATTTATATGGCAACACGTTTGCCGGGTCATGAAACTTTTCGCAATCAGAAAGCTACACTTGCTTATTAAGGAGTGCTATAGGCTATATTTTATTATGATTGAACAAAAAGTTCAGGGAAAAATATGGCATATGTATATCAAGTCAACGGAAGTTGGGAAAGAAATGATGCTTTACCAACGTGCGCTGACTAAACGGTTCGGTATAGACGAACATAATGTTCATTAAAAATGTTGTTCTCTATTAGTTCTCACAACATTATTGCATCATCATCATCATCATAATCATCAACCCATTACTGTCCCACTGCTGGGCACGGGTCTCCTATCAGAATTAGAAGGATTATGCCATGGTCCACCGCGCTGGCCAAGTGCGTATTGGTAGATTTCACACACCTTTGAGTTTTTTTTTTAATATAAGTCTCTCAGGTATGCATGTTTCCTCACGATGTTTTGCTTCACTGTTTAGCAAGTGATAATACGCACATAACTTTGAAATATCAGAGGTGCGTGCCTGGGATTTGAACCTCGGACCCCTGGATCAAGAGGCCGAGTTTCTTAATCACTAGGCTATCACTGCCTTAATTGCATCACAAAAAAATATAATTAACGTTCAACGAAGTGGGCACGGGTCGGCTAGTACAAAATAAAGTTGTATTGATATTTTCAAAGCATTTGGCAACGGGTTCCGTGGTGTAGTGGTTATCACATCTGCTTTACACGCAGAAGGTCGCCAGTTCGATCCTGGCCGGAATCATGTGTGGAGATTGTACGGGCTTTTTTGTTTAAATAATATTTTTTGGAAAAGGTTGCATTATTAACATGAATGGTATTTTTATTTATAAATCATTTTTAATATAAATTTGCGTTTTTTTGTTTTAACTTCTTTCAAATGTAAATGTAATTCTTTTATCAAAAATGTAAATGAGTCTTTGTTACTATAAAGAAGTTATTAAATTATTATAAATATTTTATTGATTTCATTTATATTTGTAGTATAAACACGGCGTCCCGATCGAGAAGTCCAAGGTTCAAATCCCAGGTAGGGATCTCTGTTTTTTAAAGTTATGTGCGTATCAGATATTAATTATTTATCACTTGCTTAAACTGTGAAGGAAAACATCGTGAGGAAATCTGCGTGCCCGAGAAATCTTAAAAAAGAAGTTTTCAAACTTGGCTCAGCGCGGTGGACTATGGCCTTTTATTTTATTTTTTTGTTATCGAGGGGGAAACCTTCAGAAGGTACCCGACATCGTGGGAGCGACGCCGGGTTATGTGGGATTTTTACCGCACCAAAACCCCCCCGATGGCCGTCCTCTGCGCTGCGTTGAGGGCTCCGGGATCTCCAAAGGAACGCAACCGGTATCCTCTTAGCGCGTTGCCCCGTCGGGATCTGCTCAGGTGAGTTTGACGCTCACCACATCATCTGGTGCGTACAACGGTATGTGACCGCAAGGCAGGGGATACCGAAGCCCTATTCTTGTCCCGTAACTACAGGTACAGCGGTGGACTATGGCCTAATCCTTTTTATTCTGAGAGGAGACCCGTGCCCAGCAGTGGGACAATAAATTGATGATGATAAATGAGATACAATTGCCATATACGGCAAAGATGTACAGAAGTACATCAGAACAACTATAGGTTTCACAGTTAATTAATTTAATAATTATGCTTCGCTCGGAATCGAATCGGTTACGCTCCGTAAAGCACCACCCGACCGTAGACTACAGTTCACTACTAATGTACCGTTCAGTATGTTTTATGTTGTTTTTTTATAATATAGGAGTAGCAGACGAGCATGCAGTCCACCTAATGGTAAGCTACTGCTGCCCATGAACATCTGTTATCAACCCCAGATAGGATTAGATATTCCTACCTGAGGTCGGCCACACATGCGCCGCTACCCCTGAGGACTAAGCTGGAACGCCTCGGAAAAGTCTGTCTCCCTTAAGACACGGTTTAAAACGGAACACAGCAGCGCCTAACAGTACTTTTATTAGGTAGAAATAGGTGTGACAGTGGTGCCGCCGGAGTTGAACCACAAAGGGTTCTACCACCTTCAAAATGTGTAAGGTCACTATCCCACTGCTGGGCAAAAGTTGATGGAACCCTTTGTAGTTCGACACCGAAAGGACCACCACACCTATTTCTACTTAATAACAGCAGTTGGCTTATTATAGTCCGCTTAAAACTGCTAGTCCGCTCTGAATATAGAAATGAATCGCGTCGCCATAGCAATTTGTATGACTATGCTCGCAACAACTTCAGAGCGGACTAGCAGTTTGGCGTGGACTATACATGTACTTCATACATTCAAATTTTTAGTATCTACTAAGTACAGTCATTACAAAAGTAATTTAGGGCATCTTGATCACGATAAACACGTTTTCGCGATCAAATAAATGGGTGGTAATAATCGTAATGCAGTGATAGCTTAGTGGTTAAGAAACACAGCCTCTCGATCGAGGGGTCCGAGGTTCAAATCCCAGGCACGCACCTCTGATTTTTCAAAGTTATGTGGGTATTAGATATTAATTATCACTTGCTAAACGGTGAAGGAAAACATCGTGAGGAAACCTGCATACCTGAGATTTATAAAAAAATAAAAAAAATCTCAAAGGTATGTGAATTCTACCAATACGCACTTGGCCAGCGCGGTGGACTATGGCGTAATACTTCTCATTATGAGAGGAGACCCGTGCCCAGCTGTGGAACAGTAATGGGTTGTTGATGATGATGATGATGAATATTCATCAACCAATTTGCCCTAATGTGGCCCTGTTGTTGCACATTAGTAGTTTCAGACGAAGGTCGTCGGAGGTCCGGGGCGGAAAGTCGAATGGAGGCCCCCAGTGCAAAAAGTTGATTTGATTTTACAAAATTACAAATGTGTCAGATTTATTCGCCTGTGATTCGGTGACCTTTTTTCGCTGAGTAATACACATTTCATAGATTCTTTCTGACGATCTTATTTTAGCAACTGTGTTTGGAGGCCCCCAGGAGCGGGGGTCCGGGGCGGACCCCCCTCCCCCTTTAAGCCGTTAGAGCATATTTGGCCAAGTGTTATCAAGGACTTCAAACAACTTTAACTAATATTTGATGTCCATTATTAATAAGAAATGGAACAATAAATTTGGCTACCAAATTCAATATTTGACAATTTATGACTATTATAAATGTCAAATTTCGATCTCTTGTAGGCAAAACTCAGATAGATTGCTAGATGGATTTCTTTTCTATAATATAGAAGTAGCAGACGAGCATGCAGTCCAGGATGGTAAGTGTCTACTGCCGCCAATTGGATATCTGTACAGCCCCAGATAGGATTAGATATTCTGAGATCGGCCATAGATGCACCGTAATCCCTGTGGACTAAGCTGGAACGCCTCGGAAAAGTATGTCTCCGTTACCACACCCTTAAAACCAAAACAAAGCAGCGCTTAACGCTGCTGTTATTAGGCAGAAATAGATGTGGCGGTGTGCCTCAAAAGTCGAACCTTAAAGGGTTCTACCATCATATAATTTTATTTAATCACTGCAATATACTCGTAGAGGTACTATGAAATCATAGGGCTCAAAAGGGCAATACGAAGGATAAGCCCTTTATGAATTGATTTTAATACAGGATTAATTTTGTATCAATTTCTATAAGAGAATTTTCACACTTAACTCTAAGCTAGTTTGTTGAGAGCCTTATTTTATGACGATGCTAATGAAATATGAATAATCTTTGAAATTGGATATAAGTTCACTATAAAGTGGAATTATGTGTGATAGGACTTATAAGAATTGAACCCATTACTGTCCCATTGGCATCGGTCTCCTTACAGAGGGAAGGGTTGTATAGGGACTTAAATAGGGTTGCGATTTTGCCCTTTGGGTACGGAACCCTAAAATATACAAGCAATGTTTTGTTCACCTGTACTTATAAAAGTCATGTCGCTCGGTTTCATCAACATTGAAAACAATGTACATTGCATACTCCACCACTAATATTACTAGTAATACTAGTAACACTATTATTACTAGTAATACTAGTAACACCAATACTACTAGTAATACTAGTGACACTATTATTACTAGTAATACTAGTAGAACTTTACCCTTTTTTTGTTGACGAGGGGGAAACCTTCAAAAGGTACCCGACGCCGTGGGAGCGACGACGGGTTATGTGGGACTTTTACCGCACTAACCCCCCAACCCGGTGACTGTCCTCAGCGCTGCGTAGAGGACTCCGGGATCTCCAAAGGAACGCAACCGGAGTCCTCTTGGCACATGGCCCCGTCTGGTATTGATTGTCGATTTATATAAACTATAGCCTAAAATCTTCTCTAATGAATTACCTATCAAATATAAAATTATTTTTAGAATCTGACCATAGATTAGTACAGATATCGCATCGCCTAGTAATTGAAGGAAGCCAAAAATGGCAGACACATATGTAAAATGGCTGACTGTTTTCCCATTAAGTCTCACGACAGTCATGGTGTTATTTACGCGGAACAATGCCGACATGTGCAGTTTAGTGGTGCAAAAACAACAAGAAATCGACGAAAAGGTGCGGAGAAATATCGTTTCATTCGTAAATGCTCTGAAAATATTTTTTTTTAATATTTTTCAAACATGAAAATAGATGACAGTGACAATTTCAATTGTCAAAACTGATTACCTTTTCTTGTTAGGAGTGAGTAATCTTTACTAATCTATGAATCTGACTAATACTTTCAGAGATTAAAAAATTCAAACAAACTCTATAACTTAAATATTGACATTTAAGAATTGCTCTGTAAAGAACCTATTTTGAATAAAAAAAATGATTTGATTTGATACCAACAGTATTTCTAGTGAATTACTATAAAAAACTGGCTGCATAAAAGTATAGCCAATGTCACTCCCACAATTTAGACGAATACAACGACACCTCATATGTTAATCCGTCAAGCCGTTTGTGCTGCAGCGTGACAAAGAATGAAATATACATGTACATACGCTCGAACAACATTACCTTCAGCAGTTGGCTGTAAAAACGTAAGTCAAACTAAGCTGCAAAGCCTCATGTGCCCAGTAGAATAAAGACTCTTATTAGTTGAACTTTTTGTAATACAAAACTCTTTAAAAATAGTTTTTGAATCTTCATTTATTTATGTAGTCGTGATTATTGGTGACTTAAAAGTCATAACTTAGATTAAATCACTTTGTAATCGCCTTTTTTACACAAATTCTTCGAAATATTATAATTATTAAGTACATAAATTTTCCATTTTGCTTAGTCTTATTAATTAACTTAATTAAAATAATAAAAAGTAAACAGTTTTTTAATTTCGAACGTACGCTGTCAATATTAGTACTTAAAAAGCTACTTTAAATGAATTATTAATTTACATAACTGCTGTTTTTTGTTTTACTTATTCTTGCTAAAATAACATATGAAAAAAAAACATATACACGGTCGAAATGAAAACCTCCTCCTTTTTTAAGTCGAGTAAAAAGTGAACACAATGTCAAATCGCTCAATTTTCTCAGACTTTAGACTTAAAGCATAGATTATAGTGCAACCACAGACAAATTCGACAAAAAAGTTCACATTTACATAAGTCCCTGCGTCTGACAGATCACTTGGTCAACACTTAGGACGCGTAATCAATTACTTAACCTCCAAGAAAAATGACCACAAAAATCGTCAAATAACTTAAAAAAAGGACTTACCGTTTCCAAAAAGTCACTTATTCACCCATAAACGTATAAACGGTAACTTTGACAGCTGATAAAACAAAATGGCGTCGTTTTAACAGCTGTTCGACAGCGAGGCGAGTGCAACGCGCGCGGGCCGCGGTGTGACTGCTTGAAGGCTCCACGATTCGTTTGGTTAGGGCTGTGTCATATGCGCGTGCGCAGGTTAACTTTGTCCAACTTAATTTTTAACAACAACAAACAACAACAACTTAACTTTGTGATTGTAGTAGATTTTTTTGGTTATAAAATCGATGTTTTGTTTTGTTTTGGGAGGTTCTGGAAAATCTTGATAAACATTTTTTCGTTGACTAATTTTTAAAGAATACGATACTACAATTTATAAAACTTTAGGTTCGCGCCGCAGCAGACAGAAAAGTATTTTCCTATATTTTAAACACATTTTTAACGTATTTAAGTATAACTACTGGAACACAGCCGTGTTGGCATGGACGTCTGAAATTAACCCCAGATAAGATTAGACTTCTACTTGAGGTATTGCACGGATGCGTCCCTACAAGGACTAAGCTGGAATGCCTCGAAAAAGTATATCTCCCTTACACACTCTTCAAACCAGAACACAGCAGCGCTTAAAACTGCTGTCATGCCAAAATAGGTGTGGCGGTGGTGCCGCCGGAGTCGAACCACAGGTTCTACCACCTTCAGTGTGCTGCTGTGTTTGAGGGGTGTGGTAAAGGTGACATATTTTTCCAAGACGTTTAAGCTTAGTCGACAGAGGTAGCGGCTTTGATTGGGGTTGATTACAGATGTCCATGGGCGGCAGTAGCCACTTACCATCAGGTGGACTGCATGCTTGTCTGCTACTCCTAGGTTATAGAAAACAAATAAAAAATACAGTCTCATTTTGCCAAAAGAATTAAGTAAGTTCAAAAATGTATTTTTTTCTGAAGAAAGTTTGAAACGGCTTGTTACTTATTCAAATTTAAAACTTGTGAACGCACTCTTACAATCTCAAGTAATATCGTTGAGGCTTCAAGGCTTTATAAACCTAATGTGTTATTAAACCACTCTACATTAAACCTTATTCCTTAAACATAAAGTTCTTTTCACGTTACCTGGTGTTCAAAGCTTGCTTACACACTTAGCTACACGGTACAAAAGATCGTATGTTAGAACTGCGTTTACTCAAAATTATACTTTTGTGTCAAAAAAATAGAGTTTATTTAAATTAAATATGTTTAAGATTGTCCATTTGCAGTTTGCATGCCCAGACTCCGAATTTTAAGTCAGTTTTTTTCTCTGTTTTGGAATCAACAGTTCTAATTTTAAAAATGACCGTCTCCATAAATTGTAACTGAGGTATGAGGTATAGGGTTGCTATATAAAAATATTACCCTTTTTGAAGGGAATAATCATAGATACATATATACATATATGCATATATATATATATATATACATATATATATATATATATATATATATATATATATATATATATGTATATATGTATACCTATCATCGCCTTGTAATTGAGGAAGCCATTAAATGGCTGAAACAACTGACAATTCTGTCAGCCATTTAATGACTCTCATGGTTTAATTTTCGCGGAACAATGCCGACATGCGCAGGTAAGTGGTGCAAAAACACGAAATCGAAGAAAAAGTGCGGTGAAATACTGTTTCATTCGTAAAAGATCTAGAAACTATATTTTTTTAATTTATTTCAAACACGAAAATAGATGACTGACATTTTCAATTGTCAAAACTGGTTACATTTTCTTATTAGGAGTGAGTAATCTTTACTAATCTATCTATCTATCTATGGGAATAATAATGATATTACTAGATTTCATCAAGTGACCGAAATCAATAGACATTATAGAAAATTTTAGGGCTTTTTATCAAATTGCAGGGGGTAATGTTTTTCGAAAATATGTATGCCATTGTATGTCTTATACTTTGGCTCCTATAGTCCAATTGACCGTGGGAGCGGCACAGGGTTATGTGGCACTCTTACCGCACTAAACCCCCACCCCGGCCTTCCTTGGCGCTGCGTAGAGGACTCCGGGATCTCCAAAGGAACGTCACCGGAGTCTTCTTAGCGCGTTGCCCGTCGGGCTCCACCCAGGTGAGCTTGACGCTCGCCACATCGTCTGGTACGTACGACCGTAGCCCTATCTTGTCCTGGAACAGAGATAAGCATCCTGTCCACCTGATGATAAGTCACTGCTGTACGGACATCAGTAACCAAGTCCATAAAGAACAGGTCGATCACAGCGTTATCTCCTAAGGACTAAAAATAGTCACCTCATGTAAGTCAGTCCACGCAAGAAGCTTACTAGAAATTTGTGTGACGGTGGTACTTCCACTGTCATAATAACTTATTCTACCAATAAAATAAGTAATTGAATAAAAAAAAATTTTTTTTCTTAATTTTATACTTGCTTAACCAGGAATCGATCCTAAACCGTTGCAGATTCATTATGCATTGAAGCTAACCTGTTTTCTTGCCCAAACTGCTTTCGAGGGTCATCGCCCCAAGAACAGGTTTTTAGGATGAACCGAACACATAATTTTTTGTATATATATAATTAGGAGTAACGGAATTCGTATATTGATGTAAGTAATATATAATTGGACAATTGTGTGTCGAGCTTGCATATACGGGTTCTGTATCACCAGAATTCGAAGATAGAATGTTTGTGGTTCAACTCCGGCATATCCACGCCTATTTCTGCCTAATAACAGCAGTGTAGCGCTGCTGTGTTCTGGTTTGAGGCGTGGTAAGGGAGACATAATTTTCCGAGCCGTTCTAGCTTAGTCCTCGGGGGTAGCGGCGCATCTGTGGCGGACCTCACGCTCTTACATTTATCTATACTAATATTATAAAGAGGAAAACTTTATTTGTTTGATTGTAATGAATAGGCTCAAAAACTACTGGACCGATTTTAAAAATTCTTTCACCATTCGAAAACTACATTATCCACGAGTAACATAGGCTATATTTTATATGAAATATATTTGATAAATAGATTTTGAGGCGGTACAAAGTTTGCCGGGTCAGCTAGTTTATAATATAAAAAAATGTAAGAACATAATTATATTCGCCTACTAGCAGTCACTCATATTGAGTTTAAGCGCCTGAACTAAAACAATATTAGGCCAACCGCTAAACTAAAAGTTTAAAGTATTAACTCAGGCGTAACCAATATGTGCCTCTTCGTCTTCGGCGTTTATAGTCCGCTATAAAACTGCTAGTCCTCTCTGAATATAGAAATGAATCGCATCGCCATAGCAAATTATATGACTAAACCTGCTCGCAGAGTGGACGAGCAGTTTGGCGCGAACTTTACCTACTAGTTATTTTAAATATTATATAAATAAAAATTAGTAAATGGAACAGTGGTTATAGTCTAGAGGTTGAAACTCGGCCTCTCATTAAGGGGTCCTAGGTTCAAATACTAGAATTTTTTTTAAGATGTCCGTATTAGAAATTAATTATCATTTACACATAACTTTGAAAAATCAAAGGTGCGTGCTGGGATTTGAACCTCAGCCATCTCCATTAAGAGGCAATTTTTTAACCACTAGGCTATCACTGCTTTTTTCAGAAAGGCTATTAAACTGTTAATATTGGTGGTATCAATGACCGGACATGGGTATTTCAATAACTTGGACTAATATTTGCCTAACTTATAACACTTTTTAGCAATCTGCGAAATGTTCTATTTTTACCACTTACCATCAGGTGAACTGTATGCTCATCTAGTATACGTATATTATGAATATGATATACTGTTATTATTAGGCTTTTGTTACTAGACTGAAATAGGTGTGGCGTTAGTGCCGCGGAGACGAACCACAACGGGTCATATCACCTTTCATATCTAGATCTCAAACATATCCGTAACATCCATATATGTATCAAGGGTATAGCACATTACAATACATGTAGCTACGTCTCGAGAGCGCTGCATCGACCGCTTCGCAGATGCGCCGTGCGACCCTAGGGATGGTACTAGATTATATCGATATCGATATATTACCAAATAATTTGTATAAAACAGTTGAATTTCAATAAGCGATCGGAATATTTATTTGCGTTATTAATATTATATCTATATATTTTTACCCATGAAGGCTCCTTAAAGAGAGAGTTCCAAATTAATGCTGCGATAGAGACGCAAGCTTGGCGTGGCTGGTCTACTAATGCTACTCTAGTAATTGGGTTATGGCAAACGGCTCTACGAAAATTCCACTATATACACTCATTATATGAGTAAAATACATAGGTCTCCCCTAACATGAAGTGTTACCAGTTTTGAGAATTGAAATTGTTGTGTAAATAAAGTATTGCCACGTCTCCGTTCTAGAATGTCGCTAAAATATTTCAAATACTCATTTATTTATTACGTAAATTACGGAGTACGTATTACTTATTTATACAAAAATTCCTCTACTCTCTTACTCTAATAATGTTTTTTATATGTCAAGAATTCAAACAATTGATTATAAAATCATTCTTTCGTGGCTTCATTCAATTTCATGGCGATGAAGTATCTTTCTATTTAGCTTATTAAAGATATATATGAGGGCCTCATATGTAAGTCAGACAACCATATCTCCCACCGTACTCCGTAGCAATAGCAACATAAGGACACACTAACGCAGCTATGTACAGTACCCTTACCATGAGTTTCTATGTTTCAACAAATATAACTGTTTTGGTATTTGTTTACGTATTGGCCCATACAATTTCCAAGTTCTGATATAATCCGCTAGGGGCGCTGATTGGAAATTGTATGGGCAAATACGTAAACAAATACCAAAACAATCATATTTGTCAAAACGTCAAAACCCATGGTAAGGGCACAGTGGGCGAGAGCGGGCAGCGGGGGGTGCCGGGGGTCCCACGCTGTCTTCCCTTGAATATCTACAATTTGCTATTGCGACGCTACTCGTTTTATATATACTGAGCTGTTTCTATATACTAGCAATTTGGCGCGGACTTTACCAATCTGCTCTACCCATATTGGTTCTACCAACTTTTATGGAAACAGCAAACAACATGCAGTTTAAGGTTAATAAGGCTAATTTTAGGTGGACATACCTACCTTGTAAAGGCCCTTCCCTTTCTTACCACGTGTTTCAAACCAAAACGAAATTACAGCTTATCTTTATATATATATTTCTTATGTGCGTGTGTATATCACTGAACTCCTCCTAAACGACTGGACTGATTTTGATGAAATTTGTTGTGGGTGTTCAAGGGGACTTGAGAATGGTTTAGATTCACAATTTAGTCAGTGTTGTTGTCAATTTGTTGTCCAAGAGCCCACGAGGGTTTGGGATTTGGTAAGACCAATTTTCGACAGATGGCACCACTGTCATTCCAATGCAGGTACAAATTTTCCGTTTTATGTATGTCATATTATTTCTTTAAAATGCGGGCGAAGCCGCGGGCACCCCTAGTATAACTTAAAAATATAAATAGTTATGCCAATTAATCCTCAGTCACATTACAAAGTTACTTTCAAAAACAAGAAAATATCGACTTAAATTCATCGATATAGATACATCCCATCCCTAAACATCCTGAGCTTCAATTGCGTCACTATCGTACTTGACCCCGTACTACGCAATACAACCCTCCAACCCAAAACCACCCCTATATCACCCCACTAACGTTTATATTCCTACATCGAAAATAACCAAACATAAATTTTCCTTTATTACAATGAAATAAGGTGCAATTTGCTGTAAATTGTGCAAACTAAAACTACCCCCTAGTGACATTTAAGGCAGTAATTTAGTTCAAAGGGGATGCTATTATAGTTTCTAATTTTGTACATACATTCGCTGTTTCGAAATAGGATTTGTAGATAGTATGGTAGAGTTAGGTTAAGTTTGTGGTTGTGACGTCATCGTTACGTAATATAAATAATGTATTTAACCAATTTTATGTTTTTATATATGTATGTATGGAGACATACTTTTCCGAGGCATTCCAGCTTAGTCAGGGGTAGCGGCGCATCTGTGGCCGTGTGGTCAGGTAGGAATATGTAATCTTATCTGGAGTTGATGACAGATGTCCATGGGCGGCAGTAGCCACTTACCATCAGGTGGACTGCATGCTCGTCTGCTACTCCTGTCCCTAACCACAGATAGAATCGGAGGCTTGAGGTTCACAGATGCGTTGCTACCCCTGGGGACTAAGTTGGGACGTCGGTTACAGTTCCGGAGATAGAGCTGTGACAGACGGTCAGACGGACAGACAGCGAAGTCTTAATAATAGGTTTCCGTTTTTACCCCAAAAACTATTGTAATGAAAGCATACCCTTACAGAGTATCTACTACAAAAACAATAGTTAAACCTAGATTTAAATATAATTCCTTTGTTAGATAACCTAGGTCTTAAACTAGGTTACCTACGCTGCTCGCTTCGTTCTATATTCGCGGCTAGAATATTAATTAGCTTCTATATCCAGGTTAGTATAACTATACAAATATTATGTGTGTTTGTGATCTATATATATGTAACTCATAGGTGACTGACTGACATAGTGATCTATCAACGCACAGCCCAAACCACTGGACGGATCGTACTGAAATTTGGCATGCAGGTAGATGTTATGACGTAGGCATCCGCTAAGAAAGGATTTTGATCAATTCTACCCCGAAGGGATAAAATAGGGGATGAAAACATTACTTCGTAACGCGAGCGAAGCCGCGGGCAAAAGCTTGTTGTAACATAATAGTGTTTATAATATTGAAGAAAATGAGCATGCAGGCCTGTACCCTTACCATGGGTTTTTACGTTTTGACAAATATGACTGTTTTGGTATTTTTTTACGTATTTGCCCATACAATTTCCAATCAGCGCCCCTAGCGGATTGCATCAGAACTTGGAAATTGTATGAGCCAATACGTAAACAAATACCAAAACAGTCATATTTGCTGAAACGTAAAAACTCATGGTAAGGGTACTGATAAGTGGTTACTGGTGCCACCCATGGGCATCTGTCTGACTGTACCTTCAAGTTTCCTTATTGAAACATCACTTGATTTTGATTTTTTTTTAATATTATAGGAGTAGCAGACGAGCATACAGTCCACCTGATAAGTAGCCACTACCTCCCATGGACATCTGTAATCAACCCCGGATAGGATTAGATATTCCTACCTGAGTTTGGCCACAGATGCACCGCTACTCCTGAGGTCTATGCTGGAACGCCTCGGAAAAGTCTGTCTCCCTTACCACAGCCTTTAAACAAGAACACAGCAGCGTTTAACTTTGCTGTTCTGAGGCAGAAATAGCTGTGGCGGCGGTGCCGCCGGAGTCGAACTACAGAGGGTTCTACCACCTTCAACTCATTAAGTCCACGTGAACGAAGCCGCGAGTAGCAGCTAGTTTTGTATATATTAATATCCTTCTTAAGGCATTTCCTGTGAGATAATAGTTATGCCGCAATCGGGAACAAGCGGGATGCAGGAAGTATTTCCAGGAAACCTAGGCTGATTATTACCAAACATTATGCTCGTTATTAATAATCAATATCCATTGTTTGTCTTTTAAAGATTGAAAGACAATTTTAAATCTTTATGCAAGATGCATTTTCAAATTTCGATTTTTGGTAAATTGAATGATAATACTGCCTAGTAGAGATTGACTTTTTATAATATAGGAATAGCAGACGAGCATGCAGTCCACCTGATGGTAAGTCGCTACTACCATGAACATTTGTAATCAACCCCAGATAAGATGAGATTCCTACCTGAGGCCGATCACAAATGCGCCTTAGAGGACTAAGGTGAAACGCCTCGGAGAAGTATGTTACCCTTACCACACTCTCAACCAGAACACAGCAGCGCTTAACACGGCTGTTATTAGGCAGAGGTGTGGCGGTGGTGCCGCCGGAGTCGATCTATCTTCGGTTATTTATTAATAATAGAAAGAGGCCGCCTAAACTGTCAAGTATATTGTGCAATATTGCGAATTGTGCAATTATTGTTCGATTATGGTTAACAACAAAAATTGCGCAATGATTAATCGAAAGTTTGAGCGAGTTTAATTTTTATTGCACCATATTTTTCCATTGCTAATATAGGGTCAATATTGTGCAATACTTTTACTATTCTTAATCAATACTATTCTCAGACTGAACATGAAAACAATGCAGTTCGTAGTATTATGCAATATAATTGGTTTTTAATCTTATTGTACAATAAAAAGTATTGTACAATGTTATTGTAGGTCTAAGGCCCGGCTAAGAGAACAATGTTAATTTATTTATGTTGTAATACAATCACTCAGTCCATATGTGATACCACAGACCTGTACTTGTTTGTGTGTGATACTTAAACAAAGATCTCATTTAGCACTTTACCGCAGTACTAATGGGAGCTAATTGATCTTGGGGAATCACCTATTTCCACCATTTGTCATCGTTGGAATATAGGAAAACACATATTTACAAACTTTGTCATAACTTGCTATGTTCGCTATGAATACAGGGTGAATTTTTCAAATAGGCCTTCAGGGCCAAATCCGAATTATTTAAAAAGTAATGATGCAGTTTTAGTTGTTATCAAAATCGGCCTCGTAACTTTCAGCATTTTTCGCTAATTATAGTTTCGGATTTCGCCCTAAAGACCCATATGAAAAATTTACCCTGTACAGTCCGGCACGCTCATAGAATGCATTCCTGAAGTCTGTCAGTGAGCGTCATATGAACAACTCGGAATGGGGATCATGATCACCAACATTACTGTTCCACAGCCAGCTGGGCACGGGTCTCCTCTCAGAATGAGAAGGATTAGGCCATAGCCCGCGCGCTGGCCAAGTACGTATTGGTAGACTTCACATACCTTTGAAAACTTTTTTTAAGATTTCTTAGATATACAGGTTTCCTCACGTTGTTTTCCTTGAACTTTATGCAAGTAATAGCTAATTTCTAATACGCACATAACTTTGAAAAATCAGAGATGCCTCGGATTTGAACCTCGATCAAGAGGCCAAGTTTCTTAAATACTATCACTGGTATTTTACAAGAAATACAGTTTAACCAAATTTTTATTCGAACTTGTATTGGGTACTTATTTTTCAAAGCCTATCGTAACGGGTTCCGTGGTGTAGTGGTTATCACATCTGCTTTACACGCAGAAGGTCGCCAGTTCGATCCTGGCCGGAATCATAGTGCACTCGATTTATAAATTTTTGGAAATTATTATTTGTCAACATGTAAAAAAATTATATCTATATGAATTCTACTTTTTCTTTTACTAATTTTTTTAACTACATATTTTATTATTTACAATATTTACCGTATAAAAAAGAATAAAAATAATATATAAAACTGGTTTTAAAATAATTATGAAAAAATAATCTTATATATAAAATTCTCGTGTCACAATGTTAGTTACCGTACTCCTCCGAAACGGCTTTACCGATTTTCACCAAATTACATATGCATATTCAGTAGGTCTGAGAATCGGCTACTATCTATTTTTCATACCCCTAAGTGATAAGGGTTGTTCACCCTTAACATTTCTTTATTTATATGGCAACACAACGTTTGCCGGGTCAGCTAGTTTTATATAAAATATAGCCTATGTTACTCGTAGATAATGTAGCTTTCGAATGGTGAAAGAATTTTTAAAATCGGTCCAGCAGTTTTTGAGCCAATTCTTTACAACCAAACAAACAAACAAAGTTTTCCTTTATAATATTAGTGTAGATGTTTATAATTTTTAACGTAAGTATATAATGCACCGTCATTTTAAACCCCTATTCATCCAAAGTAAAGAAAGTATTCCGTAGAGTCGCAAAATGGATCATTCTACAACAAATATATAACTTAAACCTTATGGACATAGACATATAAACTGCAAAAATGGCGTAAAAGTGTTAATTTTCTATGTAAATGATACCCGATATATAAATAAGGTTAAGGATATGTGAATCAGTATGTAATGATTGATTGAAGAAGTTACTTTATCGAATATAAGTTAATTTTGTTCTGTTTCAAAATGGGTTTTAATTTTTGTGTTTTGTTGTTCATTGCTGTTTTTATTCAGGTTAGTACTGTTTTATTGCTATTAATGTATTACTGTCCCACTGCTGGGCGAGGGTCTCAGAATGAGGTCTTTAGCCCATAGGACTGCGCTAGCTAAGTTTCTTTAAATAAGAGTAGCAGACGAGCACGCAGTCCACCTGATGGTAAGTGGCTACTGTCGCCCATGGACATCTGTAATCAACCCCAGGTAAGATTAGAATTCTACCTGAGGTTAACCTCAGATCCGCTGCTGCTCTTGAGGACTAAGCTGGAACACCTCGCAAAAGTATGTTTCCCTTACCACACTCTTCAAACCAGAACACAGCCGCGCTTAAAGCTGCTGTTATGAGGCAGAAATACTATTATGATTGTACTGTATCTAAATTTTATAACACCGCCAACGCGTTCCGTGGTGTAGTGGTTATCACATCTGCTTTACACGCAGAAGGTCGCCAGTTCGATCCTGGCCGGAATCACGCTTAGTGCATGAAGTCCTTTTTTAATATATTTTTAAATAATAACTTAAATGATAATTATTATTTATTATATATTTATTTTACTTGTCTTTATTTATTTACTTTAAGTCTAACAATTCGCACTTGGCCATCGCGTGGGACTATGGCCTAATCCTTCTCATTGTGAGAGAAGAATCGTGCCCAGCAGTGGGACAGTAATGGGTTGTTGATGATGATGGTTAGAAAATACACTAAGACACTAAATTGTTTTTATCAAGCAGCTACCTATGTCTATCTTTTTGAAATTAGCAAATAAGTGCTAATTCATTATGTCTTAATATTTACTGCGTCCGGGTATCGAACCCGGATCTGTGCATTGATCGTAAATCATTCATAATTAATATACAATTAGAACCTCCCAAACTGGTACCTACATTTTATGTTACTGTATTTTTAGGGTTCCTTTTTCTATAATTATACGTAAACGATGAGGCAGACGGGCTACCTGATGGAAAGCAGTCGCCGTCGCCTATGGACATGTGCAACACCAGAAGAGTCGCCAATGCATCGCCGGCTTTGGAGGAAAGCTCTTTTTACACCTTTTTTGAAGGAAGCTCATTCCACATCTTGCTCGTCCGTGGCAAGAACGTCCGTGCAAACCGAACCGTGGAGGACCGCCACGAGTCCTTCACGTACCTTTGAAAACTTTTTAATATTTTTCTGGTATGCTGGTTTCTTCACGATGCTTTATTTCGCTGTTTAAGCAAGTGACAATTAATTTTTAATGCGTACATAACTTTGAAAAATTGCACCTTATCACTGAGGAAGAAAATGGAACACCTTGGATAATTGTCTCTCTTACCACATATTTTTCTCAAAATTGCGTTTTTTGGTTTCAGATGATCACCGCCCACTGGATCGGTGGCTACGGCTGGGGTTACCCCCGACCCCCTATCGTCTTTGGGGGTGGTTATGGATTCGGCTACGGGGGGTTCTATCGACCCCCACCCCCCGTGTTTTATCCGCCACCCCCGCCCTTCTTCGGTTGAATGGTCAAAATGTTTTCTGGAAAATATTGGAAATGAAAATATTGTAGTGTTATTTTTATTATGTTTAGGTTAAGTTAGTTTTATTGACATTATACTATAGTCGTTTATTATTGTGAGTTTATTATGAGTTTTTAGTATCATAATTATACTTTAATATTAATTATACTTTTATATTATTTTACACATCCAACATATACCATATCGATATATTTTTTAGATCAATTGATGATATTATAATATTTGAATAATTTAATTTAGGTATTATGCTATACGAAAAATATCCTAATATGAAAATTATACAGAAACGACGTGTGACGCGGACGAGGAGCTTTACAAAAGAATACGCCATCACCACGTTTCTATTTCAATTTTCGTGGCCCTCGGCTATAGGACCATTATAGGAGCATTGCCACCACACCTCGTCCGCGCCTTCCGTCGCTTCTATGCGACATAATTCCGTGAAATGGTTGCATGTTATTTAAATAATTCAAGAAATATAGTGAAATAAATTGCATTGTGTATATTAAAATATTTAATTTCATAGAAAAAGTATTTCCTTTTTAGCTTAAGCTAATTCTTATTTTCTGATACTGAAAGTCACGCTAATTCTAGCCCTATTTATCAAATGTCACGGAAATCTTGACAGGTTGGCGTGAAAAATAAAAATTCTTGAATAAGCCTTGAAAATTAATGTTAAAAAAATTTTACAGTTACAAAAGACCTTGTAAGCTTGATTTAAACGAGTTTTAATAGTGAGTGCTTTGTGGTTTTAAACATGCCAACTTTACTTAATTATCCCAAGAAATCCATATTTCGCCAAATTTTGTTTTTTTTTTTAATAATAAGTATAGGAGTAGCAGACGAGCATGCAATCCACGTAATGGTAAGTGGCTACTGCCGCCCCTGGACATCCCCTGATACCCTGGATATCATCCCCAGATAGGATAAGATATTAGATACTACTTGAGGTCGGCCACAGATGCGCCGCTACCCCTGAGGACTAAGCTGGAACGCCTCGGAAAAGTATGTCTCCCTTACCACACCCTTTAAACCGGAACACATCTGTGGTTAACACTGCTGTTATGAGGTAGAAATAGATGTGGCCGTGGTGCTACCGGAGTCGAACCGCAATGGGTTCTACCACCTTCAAAGTGCGGGTCGAACTTGCATAAGGTGCGTTCCGTATTATCAAGTTTTATTTTTTTTATTTTTAATATTATTGTTATCATGGCAGCTATAGGAGTATATGTGACTTGGAAATTTTTTAAATATTTTATTTTTAGTATTTATTTCTATAGGGGCTATCTAAAATAAAGTGTATTTCTATAATAGTTCAAGCGATAGAGCTCTGTGATAGAGGGACAAACAGGGGAGGCTTAGTAATAGCCCTTAAGGTTCTAAGGTTCTATTTTTACCTTGAGGTTACGAGACCCTAAAAAGGGCTAAGTTTTATTATAGTATAGGAGTAGCAGACGAGCGTGCAGTCTACTCGATATTAAGCAGCAGGTAGTAAGTAATATTAAATTAGTAGTCGATTATTTCATTAGAAATGTTCTTTACTACATTACTATGTAAGTAAGTATTGGAAAGAATAAAAAGACAAATCTGCGGATATGATTTATATATTTTAACACATATTATTTCAATACACATAGTTACAACATGATATCTTAAAAGTATTCTAACAACACATATATTAGTAAAACTGTTATATTAGGCCAGTTAACAACAAAAATAGAAAACCCATCTACAGAAGATATCTCATACCTTTAACAGTGTTAAATAATTTTGGCAGAAAAATATTTTATTTTTTATATAATCAGAAAATAGAGAGATCTTACGCTAGTTTCAAAAACAGTAGAAGAATCGCAAAAATGTTAATTATTTATTAATATTTTAATGATATGTTTCCTAGGCACCTAATAGTTGAGACTTAAATAAACGAAGCAAACCTTATTCTAGATCTAGGAAGTTCCTTACAATAATAATGATATGTTAATTATTTGTTTAACATCAATATTATTAATTTATAAATGCCTCAGCCAGTACGATATGTATTTGTTTCACCAAAGACTTAATTTTTTAAATTTTAAACCTATTTAATTTTAATTACGATCAAACATTAAATGCACTAGAATAAGTGATTATTACGACATTCATAAGATATTGAATAATTAATAATATTTATTATTAAAACATTATTTAATTAATGTCTAAAACTACACAGTAATCTCAAAAGTTAACTAAAATCATGTTCTACCAATTTATTTTATTTTTTGTTAATTTTTTTTGTCAAATCTATTTGAAATTAAGAGTAATAATCGGTAGCCGTTGTCCAAAGCAAATATTTCGGTTTGTGGTTTCGTTTGTTTTTTTGGAATTGTGACTACGGAATATAAAGTATTCATAATACCCGACACCCACACGTCCGTTCTCTACCGCGCTTCGAACGTAAATGGCGTGGCGTTACCCGGCGACCACCGAAGTAAACTTTATCCCCACCACTTCATTGTCAGTTATTTTTTTTAAAACATTCAATAGTTTTTCATATATTATTGATATATTTTATATCCCATAGTCATAATTCGAAGCAGAAAATATTACAACTTACATTTTTGGTGTATGAGTTACGTTCGTAAAATTTGAAGATGACATAACTTGTAATATTTCCTGCGTTAACTTTGTTAATAAAAATATTATAAACGCATTTAATAATGCATTGGTTATTGTATTGAATATTATTTTTATTAGCAAAGTATGATCAAGAGTTGTGAGTTTATTTCGAGAAACATCAAGATTTCGAAAACAACAGTTACAACAGTTGTCTGGCAACAACAGAACTTTTTGTTGACTAGTGTTGTTTTAATGCGTTCTGTGCATACTTTGCTTGGAACGAACGTCAACAACAATTCTCTAGCATTTATCGACAACTAACGACAATACACAATTTCCTTTGTGTGTGTCTGGTGTGTATTTATATCAAAGTATTCGAGCCACATATGTGTGTAAAACGAATTCAATCCCTACATCTTATACCAGTCACACTCCACCGCAGCCAGCTATGTTTATTCTTATACTTTTCAATGTGCGCATAAACACACGCATACAGCAATACACAACTGTATTCTACTTTTCTCTTTACCTTTACCTATGTGTGTGTGACTGGTGCTGATTTCTGTCGTTAGTTTCAATGTGTGCTATATTTATCTATCTATCTCCTTCTTTCTTATACGCTCCATTATCTTTTTGTTGATTTCGACTGGTGTTGATTTCTGTTGTCTAGCTTGTAGCTTCTCTTCTCTTCTTGTTTCTCGAAATAAAGCTGTAAATAACATATTAATGCATACGGTAGACACCGATGCGCTTCTCGCCGGCGGTGTGTTGAACGAACTCGCGGATCTGGTCAGTGGCCACCGGTCCAATGCAGACGAGAGGGTCCTTGAAGTACCCGCAACTCTGGAATAGAAGGGATAATGAAGATCCTTCTGTTTTTTATTGGAAATAACAAATTAGTCCATTTGATGGTAAGTGACTATAACCATGGATGTCTGTAATCAACCCTAGTTTAGATTCTTATCTGGCCGCACCATAAGGAATGAGTTGGATCGCCGCAGATAATAATGTGTTCCTTACTACAACCTTTAAACCAGAACACAGCTACAAACTGCTGTTATTCAGTGGTGTTTCGGTGGTTCCGAGGGTGTCAATCCACAAAAGGATCTACTGTCATCTTATATATAATTCAATTTATACATATACATAAAAAAAGAAAAAAAAATGTAGAGCATATTAAGCACCCAGAGACAAATAATAGAAAATTAAATACATAATTTAGATGTTTACTGATCAAGGAATCCGGAACATGAAAATAATACGGTGACATCTACAGCACGCGAAAACCTTTTTGAGAACATTATTGCTAATTGCGACCTTTACTTTATTTTTATTCACAAATTAAAATAAATTAACACGACTTCAAACGTGCTATTAAAAACAAAACAATAAACAAAGAGCCTATTCTTTTTCAAAACGAGTTTTTGGGAACAAATTGGAAACGGTTTTCGAACAAAGGAAATAAATACTGAAAACGTTTGCAAAAACAAGAATTTTTGATCAAAGAGAAATTGAATTGGTATTTGTTTATGCGCTTATTTGTAAGCGCTTTCTTGCTTCATATAAGCACACTTCTACAATATGTAAGCCATGTTCTATATATCCTAGACGGGATCGTTTAGAAAATAAGAATTGTTGATCAAAAGGAAATTGAATTGGCATTTGTTTGGAGACTCCTGATATAGGGCTCTTCAAAACAGATGTAAAAAGGGCTCTCCTCCAAAGCCGGCGATGCATTGGCGACTCCTGTGGTGTTGCAAATGTGCATAGGCGATGGTGACTGCTTTCAATCAGGTAGCCCGTCTGCCTCATCGTTTAGTTGTAATTTTAAAAAACATTGTAAGGGTTTCGTTGCTTCATATAAGCATACATCTATATTAATGTAAGTCACGTGCTATACAGGGTGAATTTTTAAAACGGGCCTTTAGGGCCAAATTCGAAACTATAAGGATTAGCGAAAAATGCTGAAAGGAGTTACGAGGCCGATTTTGATAAAAACTAAAACTGCATCATTAGTTTTTTAAAATATTTTTTCCTTAGCCGGGAATGGAACGAGTTCATTTTGAAAAAAATTACACCTCTATATTATTCCACAATCTGATAGTGTCGCTTATAAGGATCAAATTCTGGGAAGTAATGTTATGTGACAAATGAAAGGAAAAGCCTCAATTTTAAGAAAATACATATTTTTTCACCACCTCAAATGACTGCCACCAATCGTATCAGCTCAAAGCCACTTTCTCCTAAGTACTCACCTTCCTAGGCTTCTGGCGGTGGCGACGCACCAGCACACAGCAGAGACCACGGGTGACGTCACACTCGTTGGAGGTGGCACAGTCCTCGTTGTACTGCTTGCGACCGGCGGTGGGCGGGCGGCACACGTGCATCTCACCTAGGGCGGGAGAATTCAATTTAGCTCCAAAGATTGTTTATCTTTTAACCGATGAAGCTGTTCATTCATTTTTTCAACCATCGTCAACTTTTTACTGTATATCTGCTGGGGACGGGTCTTCTCTCAGAGTGAGAGGAGTTAGTCCACCGCGGACTTCACATACTTTTGAGAACTATTATGGAAGTCTCTAATGTGCACGCGAAGATGGTTCACGTTCACTATTTAACATTTATAATTAATCAGTTACGATAATTCATTTTAAAAAGTTTGAGGTGGGTTGATGAAATTTCAACATCCGATCCCCCGATAAAGGCTATCAATATAACGCTTTTTACACTCGTAACCCATTTATTTTTTCGTGTTTTATCTATGCAAAGGAAACACATAAAGACGAATACACGAACACCAAGACCCAGGAATCAAAACTCATCATTTGGATATTTGTCTCGCCGGGGGACGAACCCGGAATCTGTATCAGACCGTATGGTTGCTCCACTACGTCCACTGCTCTCTCTGCTAAAACCTGCTACGCCCACAAACCTGGCACAACTTCCTCGCAGACCAGCCCAGCATCACATTGGTTCTCGCGGTTGCAGATCTCTCCTAGCTTGCGCCCGGCGAACGCTGGCAGGCAACGTCCTCCTTCCTCTGTTGACAAGATATGGTTTAAGATTGGGCTGGATGGATCCGGATTCGACTGGACCGGGGTCGGGTCAAACCGGATCGGATCGGAATGGACCGGTTCAAACCAGTTCGGACTGGATCGGATATGAACGGACCGGACTAATAAGATTGAATCGGACCATTAACCTTAGTATGATATTTTACATTTTGACAAAAATATCTGTTATTGTTTTTGTTTACGTATTTCCCATATATTTTCAATCAGTTCCGATACAATCCACAAGGGGAGCTGATTGGAAATGTATGGGCAAATACGTAAACAAATACTAGAACAGTCATTTTTGTAAAAACGTAAAAACTCATACTAAGGGTACAGACTAATCGGTCCAGATAAAACTGAACCCGTTATATAACCGGATATAACGGTTTACTTAAATTGGACCGGATCAGACTGGATTAGACCGGAACGGACCGGATTGGACCTGTTTGGATTGGATTGGCCCGAATCGGAAAGTATTAGGACGGACCACTCCGAAATTTAAATCAGACGAAAATATCTGTATTAAAAGTAGATTGGTAATACAATAAGTGTTTAACTTAGCGGTAAACTGGTGGTGGTGTCTCCCCAACATTATATCTATTTCTATCCTAGTTGGTTATAGATGTTCAGTATAAAAACTAGCAATTATTATAAAAATAAAATTCCCGACTAAAAGATTTCTGTTACGTTCAAAATTAAGACGAACCCAACGTATACTTATATTTTAAAATCCGTCCTGTACCCTTACCATGAGTTTTTACTTTTTGACAAATATGACTGTTTTGGTATTTGTTTACGTATTGGCCTATACAATATTCAAGTTCTGACACAATCCGCTAGGAGCGCTGATTGGAAATAGTATGGGCAAATACGTAAACAAATACCAAAACAGTAATATTTGTCAAAACGTCAAAACTCCTGGTAAGGGTACAGTTATTTGCGCTGCAACGCGTGCCAAAGAATGAGACTAACCTACGCTCGAAAAACATTACCCTCCACTGATATAATAAATATATATATTTTTTTTATAATAAAGGAGTAGGAGACAAGCATGCATTACACCTGATGGTTAGTGGCTACTGCCGCCCACGGACATCTGTAATCAACCCCAGATAGGATTATATATTCCCACCTGAGGTCGGCCACAGATGCGCCGCTACTCCTGAGGACTAAGCTGGAACGCCTCGGATAAGTATGCCTCCTTTACCACACCCTTCAAAACGTAACACAGCAGCGCCTAACACTGCTGTTATTAGGTAGAAATAGGTTTGGCGGTGGTGCCGCCGGAGTCGAACCACAAATGGTTCTAACAGCTTTAAATGAATTATTTATTCACAATTTAACTTACAATATCTTTGTAGATCTAAATCTACCTTACCCTTCTGAAGAACTTCAATTAGATTGTGAAATCCGAGAATCTTGATCGTTCTCGGGAGAAAATTAAATGAAATACCAAAGGAATCCCTTTTAAAGGTCCTTTAAGTTCGTAATAATATTGAGAGAGTTATCTTAAATAAAGGTTTATTTAAGGTCCTTTGAAGATGGGTTAGTACATTCTGTGAGTAATAATGGAGAATTCGGGTTTGAAGGTATTAAACCTTTGGGGAATTATAGTCGTCGTCAACCCATTACTTCTACCAGTTTAGTTCTCAGAGGTAGCGGCACATCTGTGGTCAACCGCATGTAGGAATTTAATCTTATCTCGAGATCATAACAGATGTCCATGGACGGCAATAGCCTTATTTGGTGGACTGCATGCTCGTCTGCTACTTCTATATTATCTACACTAATATTGTAAAGAGGAAAACTTTGTTTGTTTGTTTGTTTGTTGTAATGAATAGACTCAAAAACTACTGGACCGATTTTAAAAATTCTTTCACCATTCGAAAGCTACATTATCCACGAGTAACATATGTAACATATTTATTTTATATGAAATATATTTGATAAATAGATTTTGAGGCAGTACAAAGTTTGCCGGGTCAGCTAGTAAAAAATAAAGTCAAACGCTCTTTCCACACATTTGAATACGGTTTGGCGAATACGTGCGCGGAATTTTACAAATCTGCACAAAAGTCGTGTCTGAGTCGTAAAGTGTAAAGTCCAATTTACTTTCATCCCATTTCACACATTTTACGTCGTGTGTTCAAATGAAGCATATTAATTCTAATTCTGAATTCAGATGAAATTTTGTGAGAATGTGTTCATTTGTTTTAATCTTTTTTGTTCGCACTTATATGCTTTATCTTTGTGAGGTACATTTAGTAATTTTGTCCTATCATTACAGAGCTTATTTAGAGTTGTTTTATGAGACTGATATTTTTACACTCTTTATATTAGCTTCACTTGTATGTTTGTCAGTGAGTAACTCCTTATCCTGCATGTATGAAAGAATGAAACAGAATACCGAAAGCTTTTTAGTTGATTTTATTATACAAGCGTGTTTTTTAGTTTTTGAACTATATTTATTTTAAAATATAGAAGTTGCAAAGGAGTATGTCCATCTGATGGTAAGCTGCCGCCCATTGACATCTGTGTCGGACAACTGATAAGAAGACAGTCTACCTGAGGTGACTAAGCTGAAATGCCTAGGAAATTTATAACTTCGTTAACACCCTGTTAAAACTCCGTTAACATCCGTTATGAAGATGGTAGTTCCCTTTGTGGTTCGACTCCGGCAGCACCACCGCCACACCTATTTCTACCTAATAACAGCAGTGTTAAGCGCTGCTGTGTTCCGGTTTGAAGAGTGTGGTAAGGGAGACAGACTTTTCCGAGGCGTCCCAGCTTAGTCCTCAGGGGTAGCGGCGCATCTGTGGCCGACCTCAGGTAGGAATATCTAATCCTATCTGGGGTTGATTACAGATGTCCATGGGCGGCAGTAGCCACTTACCATCAGGTGGACTGCATGCTCGTCTGCTACTCTTATAAAAAAAACCCCTACAAACCAGAACACAGCAGCCCTTCAGACTAGTGATGATAATTTTTTTTATAATATAAGAGTAGCAGACGAGCATGCAGTCCACCTGAGGTAAGTAGCTATTGTTGCATAGACATCCCATCCATTCCATAGACATCTGCAATCAACCCTGTAGTGTTTGTATAATGACTATTAACTAAAGTACAGCACAGCTGTAAACACTGTCTCGTGCTCACGGTGTGGCGAGGCGCGCGGCGTCAGTATCGCGTGAGCTAAGGGCGAGAGCGGACGGCCGCCTGCGCACATAGTGAGTGGTCGAGCCAGTGCATCACGAGAATAGTAGTACATATACTACAAACCCCATATAAGATTTGACTCCTACCTGAGGTCGACCACAGATACGTCACTACCCTTGAGGACTAAACTGAAATACGGAAAAGTATGTCTCCCTTTCCACACCAGATAAAGGAGATAGGTAGATAAAATTCTATTAATAATACAGGTACATTAGATAAAACACTGGTAGTCTTTCGTGGTTCGACTCCGGCGGCACCACCGCCACACCTATTTCTATTAAAACAGCATTGTTAAACGCTGCTATGTGCTAAGCAGTGATAGCCTAGTGGTTAAGAAACTCGACTCTTCATCGAGGTGTCCGAGGGCCAAATCCTAGGCGTGCCTCTAACATAATTTATCAAAGTTATGTGCGTATTAGAAATTAATTATCACAAGTTGAAACAGTGAAGGAAAACATTGTGAGGAAACCTGCATACCTGACAGATCTTAAAAAAATGTTTTCAAAGGTATGTGAAGTCTACCAATTCGCACTTGTCCAGCGCGGTGGACTATGACCTAATCCTTTTCATTCTGAGAGGAGACCCGTGCCCAGCAGTGGGACAGCAATGAGTAGATGATGATGGTGTGCTAGTTTTAAAGGTGTGGTAAGAGTGAGACACATACAACGTTCCAACTTAATCCTTGTGAGTAGCAGTGCATATATAGCCACAAACATATAAACAAAAGTTCTTAATGATATAACATAATTCATACTTAGACGAAAGTTATGTATATGGGCCAACTTATGAATAATTAAGTTACTCAGCCCTCCGTATGTTCCTGGCTTTGTAAGCTAAGGGCTTTCAACTTTGAAATAATTAAATTACTGCCTTACGTATGTATCATAAGAATAATTGAGATAAGTTTGAAGGTAGAACCATTAGTGGTTCGACTCCGGGAGCACCCCTATTTCTGCCTAATAATAGCAGCGTGCTGCTGTGGTGGTTTGAAGGGCCACACCCTACTTAAGGCCGACATACTTTTTCGAGGCGTTCCAGCTTAGTCCTCAGGTCCTCAGGTAGAAATTTAATCCTTTCTGGGGTTGATTATAGATGTCCATGGGCGGCAGTAGCCACTTACCATCTGGTGGACTATTCTTCTGCTACTCATCTATACTAATATTATAAAGAGGAAAACTTTGTTTGTTTGTTTGATTGTAATGAATAGTCTCAAAGACTACTGGACCGATGTTAAAAAATTTTTCACCATTCGAAAGCTACATTACCCACGAGTAACATAGGCTATATTTACATACAAACATAGGCTATATATAACGAAGCCACAGGCAAAGCTTGTCTAATAAGTATAGATACTTTTAGTTCTGGGTAAAAGATTCAAATAGATAAGAAACATTTCCTAATTAATATCTTTTAGGTCAGGAAACAAACATTGTTAATTAATTAAGGTTAACGAACCCACCCTTATAACTACTTAGTTAATTAAAACCTGATAAAATACTTCAGGATACAGGGAATTTCTGTAAAGTTACAGTTTTCATATAAATATCATCATCTACCCTTTACTGTCCCACTGCTGGGCACGGGACTATTCTCGGAATGATAAGGATTAGGTTATAGTCCACCGCGCTAGTCTAGTGCGTATTGGTAGACTTCACATACCTTTGACATCTTTTTGCTTAAAGTGTTAAAAATGTAAACTCGCAATATGTACATCTGTACAGATGTACATATTGCGTAAAAACTCATGGTAAGGGTACCCTTACCATGAGTTTTTACGTTTTGACAAATATAACTGTTTTGGTATTTGTTTACGTATTTGCCTATACAATTTCCAATCAGCGCCCCTAGCGGATTGTATCAGAACTATAGTGTCAGTAACGTAACATTAAATGTCTAAATTGACAAAATGGCGCTTTATGTTTTGTCTCTCTTTTTTCCGAACATGTGAGGCAGACAAAACGACTTGAGCACTTACTGATAGTTACGTTTACTCAGTCTACTGAAGCAAACGGAACAGAATAATGGATTGAGTAAACGTAAAGTAAAATTGTGGGATGTTTTGAAAACTCATGGTAAGGGTACTCTAACCAACTCCATATATAATAGGTTCTACCTGAAGCCGATCACATGCCACGTAAGGACTAAGGTTGCCTTATATGTAGGTCAGTACACACCCTTCCACCGAAATGCAGAACTGTTTCACGCTAGAAATAGGTGTGACAGTGGTACCTCCTCGGTTGAAACTTAGTGTTTTTACCATATTTTTTATAATATAGGAGTAGCAGACGAGCATGCAGTCCACCTGATGGTAAGTGGCTAGTGCCGCCCTGACCAACCTGAGGTCGGCCACAGATGCGCCGCTACCTGAGGACTAAGCTGGAACGCCTCGGAAAAGTCTGTCTCCCTTACCACACCCAAATCACCATCTCTCCTATTTATAAAAGTTTTTTTTATAATGCTGAAGGAGTTAACGAGCATGCAGTCTCATGGTAAGTGGCTACTGCCGCCAATGGACATCTGTAATCAATCCCAGATAGGATTAGATATTCCTACCTTAGGTCGGCCGCAGATGCGCCGATGCCCGGACTAAGCTGGAACGCCTCGAAATAGTCTGTCTCCCTTACCTCACCCTTCAAACCAAAACACAGCAGCTAACACTGCTGTTATTAGGCAGAAACAGGTGTCGCGGTGGCGCCGACGTCGAAGCACAAAGAGGTCTACTTATAAATTAATAAGTATTATAGTTCTAATATCTATATACAAAGCGGTAGGCAAATACTAGTTTAAACATTCTGAAATTATTTCTATAAAACCTTTTTCTATAAACACTGTATTTTCCAAGAAAATCCGAATGGAATTGCTTTTATAGTTTTCGGAACCAAGTATCTTATTCCCTAGAGTAAAATGAAACTGTAAGAAATACAATAGAATAAAAATAACATTACGTTTTCGAAATACTTTCAGAAGAGCTGGAACTACGAGTCTCTAGGGATAAACGTCTCCTACCATGTATAACTCACGTTTATGACTTAAACTCATTCGTAAGTCACTTTTTGAAGTCGTAATTGTTACTTAACTACATGTAGATTATTCTTCAATAAATGTATTGTTGAGGTTAAGCCTGTAAATTATATGTTGATAAATCAATACGTCAGATAATCGTCTTGTACCATGTATACCTCACTTTTATGACTTATACTTGATGTTAGGTCACTTTTAGGAGTCGTATTCGTTACTCAACTACATATTACCAGTGGAACCTTGTTTGCAAGATTTATAAATATAAAATTACTGTGCGGTGGTTCGACTCTGTGGTACGATGACGGAGGCACCGCCACATCTATTTCTGTCCAATAATAGAAGTGTGAAATGCTGCTGTGTTCTAGTTAAAAAGATGTGATAAGGGAGGTATATTTGTCCGAGGCTCCAAATTACTCCTTAGGTTTGGAAAGCCATCCGTGCCCGACCTCAGATGGGACTGCATACTTATCTAGAGTTGATCGAAGATTACCACACGGCATCATCATCGTCATCAACCCTTTACTGTCCCACTGCTGAGCACGGGTCTCCTCTCATAATGAGAAGGATCAGGCCATAGTCCACCGCGCTTGTCAAGTTCGTATTGGTATACTTCACATACCATTGAGATTTTTTTTATAAATCTCTCAGGTATGCAGGTTTTCTCACTATGTTTTGCTTCATCGTTTAGCAAGTGATACTAAACTTCTAATACACTCATATCTTTGAAAAAATTGCCGTATCTGGGATTTAAATCGTTAACCCAACGATAAGAGGCCGAGTTTCTTAATAACTAGGGATCACCACATCATACATATTGATAGCGAATTCTTGCAAAGTAGTTGTTATCCTAACTTTGTACTTCACGTTTCAAATGCCTCTAATTTAAATCCACAACCAATTCTCATTAACAGTGACGACGTGAATAAACAAGGCCGTTAATTTATTCATTATCATTTCGTCACAAAGGAAAATTGTAATGGAATTGAAATTTTAATTCATTACT
Organism: Epargyreus clarus; assembly: GCF_041222505.1. Taxonomy (NCBI): domain Eukaryota; kingdom Metazoa; phylum Arthropoda; class Insecta; order Lepidoptera; family Hesperiidae; genus Epargyreus; species Epargyreus clarus. The sequence goes on from NW_027332224.1 coordinate 4,645,736, forward strand.
TAATTTTCCATTTCAGTAATAAGTATGAGCAATTACTTTGTCAGCTTGTATTTGATATTTGATATCTGGCTTTAATTTCATGAAGTGGTTTTCAAAATTAGGAAATTTCTGTACACAAGGGGTTTGGATAAAGTTCAATATAATGAAATTTGTAATTTGTTATTGTGATATTTTTTTAATATATTGAGCATGCAGTTCACCTTATGGTAGATAAACTGCCAGCCATGGATATCTGTAACCAAATGCATAAAGAATTGGGGTTCTACATGAAGCTTAAAAAAGCCTCTTTTGGGGACTAAAATAGTCGCCTCATGTGTAAGTCAACGGTATACACACTCTCACATCAAAAGTGAGAAACGATCGAAATCCAATGGTAGCGACGGCATTTCAATCTATTTTCATAAGTGAGAACTGATCGAGTTACTACGACTAGTAACGCACAATCCTAAATTCTATTAGAGGCTATATTTCGTGAAATGCTTTTCTAATGGATATATGCGTCATATAAATTTATAAATCACAGTTGTTATATTATTCAATCAATACTATAACGTGAAACATCTTTATTTATATGTTATCTCAAACCCTTCTGAGAAACGATCGAGTTTCAATGTTAGCTACACTATTTTAATCTTCAAAAAGTGAGAACTGATCGAATTGTCATAGTAACGCAATCCTAAATTCCATTACAGGGTATATCTCGCAAAGTGCCTCTAATGGTTATAGGCACACTCCATGTTTCACGAAATTGCCTTACAGTGCCTATATCACGCTTATGTTAACACACCTGGGACTTTTAGAAGCTTTTAGTAAAGTTATGAGTAAAGTTAGATATTATGAAGTTTTGACAGTTTTTGCGCCTTACATTATCTTATGTAAGTAGCTTGACTATGAAGCTTATGAAAAATTCAACCTATTTCTATATTACTAAGTACAAAGTAATTTTAGCGCATTTTTATATGAGTACATAATATACAATTTTTCATACAAATAGTTTTTTATAGAGACACAGTGAACGAGCATGGAATCCATCTATGTGGCTATTGTCGCCCATGAACATTATAATTAACCTCAGATACGATTAGAGGTCTATCTAAGGTTGGCCTTAGATGCATTGCTTCCCCTGCCCAAGTTAGAACGCCGAAGTGAAAACGTGTTGTTATAATGCAGAAATAGATGAGACGTCGGTCTCTTGGAGTCAAATCACAAACGGTTCTCCTTCTAAATCTCGACCAAAACTGCATCTTGAAGATGGGCAAACTTCATTCTCGTAAAGCCCACGCTTAAAACTTAATTCCGAAGATTTGTGACATTGAGATCCTACCACACGAGGTTGAAACATTACGTCAGCACTCACCTGTCTCTAAGCAAAGCAGTCCGCGGCAGCAGTCTCCGTTGATAGCGCAGGGGGCGCTGTAGCAGTGGGTGTCTTCGGCGTCCTCTATGCGGTTGCCTTCGAGAGCCTCAGCGTATACCTCTTCAGGTTCGATCTAGGAGAAAATGCTTGTTGTTAGCAATACTCGTTTGATGTCATTTGTGTTCCCATATAAATAATAAAATGTTAAGGTACACCCTTATCACTTAGGGGTATGAAAAATAGATAGTAGCCGATTCTCAGACCTACTGAATATGCATATAAAATTTGGTGAAAATCGGTAAAGCCGTTGCGGAGGAGTACGGTAACTAACACTGTGATACGAGATTTTTATATATAAGATTATTCTATTATGTACATAATCAAAATGTTTTCCTCAGTAATTATTAGTTGAAAAAATACTATGGCAAAATTTACCAATGCCCAATGGCTGGACAAAATTATATTAAGCCAAGATTAAGAAAAATATTATCAGTATAAATACGGGTTCAAAAATAATCAAGCTATCGTCTATTATAGAAGACCTAGATATAAAATATCAATGGACAAGGATCAATGGACCGGATAGATTGATGCCCGCAGCCATTACGGGTCACTTAATATTATTACGTGACCTTTTGATGTTTTGAAAAAAATAGGTGAATGGATCTAAATATAAATAAAATGGTGAGGGCTTGGTCGCTATTATAATACCCCTTAATACTCGTTAATAAGATTGAAGCTGCAATTGAGCATGGTGGTAACGCCACTGCCACTTATGGACATCCATGATAAACCCTAGATAAGATTAGATTCTTACCAGTCGGTCACAGATTCATTGCTACCCCTGATGATTAAATTGGAACCCTCCGGATAAGTATGTCTCCTCTAACACAACCTTCAAAGCGGATCACTGCTGTTATACGGTAACAGAAATAGGCGTGGCAATTCTATATATCATTTTTTTGGTGGGAAACCTTCAAAGGAGCCCGGTGCCGTGGGAGCGCCGCACGGTTTTATGGGATAATTCTATATGTCTGGCTTCATATTTGTCTACATACAAATTTATAAGGATTGCATCTTATCTGTCTACTAATTTATAATTATTATTTGTCTGTTTATTTGACCGTCTTACTTTTTTGTCAGTGATTTTTAAGTTTATCAGTTGCTTTGTCTGACTGTTTCTATATCTGAATGCCTGTTTTATTGTATATATGTCTGTATGTCTCTTATCATGCTTGTTTCTTTGTTTATCAGTCTGTTTTTAATCCACCTATTTCTTTGTCTTATTTTCGGTCTGTTCTTGACCTATACATCTACACGAGTCAATTTCTGATTTAATAGGATTTCAACTAGGCGTGTCTGTTTCTTTGTTTGTCAGTGTATTTTTTATCTGTCCATCCGTTTCTTTCTTTGTAAGTTTCATTCTTTGTTTGTCTGTCTATCTCTTCGTTTGTGTGTCTATTTCTTTATATGTGATACTGTTTTTGTCTGCCTGTCTGTCCCTTTGTCTGTATGTATGTATGTTTGTATGTTTATCCGTTTTTAGCTCATTTATTTCCTTGTCTATCTGTACTAGTTAATTCCCAATTTCACAGAAAAGTAACTCAAGATTAATAAGGGGCATAAAACCTACCTGGCCGTAAGGGTAGTGGCGGTAGGGCGACCTGCCGTACCCCAGGTTGGCGAGCATGTCAGAGCTGAAGCGGTTGAAGAGCCCACCCCACGCGTGGGCAGCACCCAGGCACGAGAGCACGAGCACCGCGCTGAACGCCATGTTGATGCTGCAAGGAAGATCGGTTCTGCTGCACTTGTTTTTTACTTTGTTTGATAAGTAGCTAAGAAGTTATAGGTGTTTTTTAGAAGATTGAAACAGTAAAGGGGCATGTAGCCCACCTGATGGTAAGTGCTCATTGCTGCCTAAGAGAATGTCTTTGAGAATGGTTTTACATTTCTAAATTTTTTTTTGGAAATGTACAATTTTTTCAGAAAGTAAGAATTTTGCCTCGCTAAAGTATAAAAATACTCATTTATAAGATAATATAGGACAACGATGACATATGTCCTAATATTAATAATAATAATGTAAGTTCTCGTAATTATTTTCTGTAACACATTTTTTTGTTACGTAAATTCTTAAAGTAACATTTAAATTAAAATGTCTTAAACATTTAATCCCCTTGAAGTCGACTGATATTCTGTCTTTCAAAAGAATTTTTCAAAAATGTATAATAGCTCTTAATAACGCCTCGCGGAAAACGAAAGCCGTAAAAGCCCAATTAGCCTGAAGCGTGAGATTTAATTTATTTTCTGAACGAAAAATGTTCTGAAAAGGTGGCACAATTTCAGGCAAAAAGTGTAGTAGCTTTAGATGAGTTGTTGTTGATTATTGTCCCACTGCTGGGCTTGTATTATCTTTTTCTTTTAAACATGTGATAAATTGGGATAATTTCGAGTATTTTTTTAATGTAGGGTTTTTTAAAAGTAAGTTTAAAATCAACAGTCAATACAGCATGGCCGATTTGATTTTTCCCAATTTTTTTTTTAAGTAAGTTGCCATTTTATGGATTTTTAATCATAAGTTAAAAATTGCGACAATAAGAAAATTTCATGATTTTGGACACGCATTTTTTTATTAAATATCTCATATCTAGCTTTTTCTAGCCCACGGCTGGGCACGATTTACTCTTGAATATGGTATTGCGTAATTATTCGCATAAATAAAAATTATAACATATTTCAAAAGCATTTACACATATGTCGTATTTAAAATAAATAAGTATCCTTTAAATAAATTTATGTAAATAAAAAATAAAGAGAATGCAACAAAGAAAGTGTACCACTAACCATAACTGAATATATATTTTTATTAACTTATAAACTAACTAAAAAACTTCAGGTGATCATTTATACTATATTATTTCAGTTATGTAAAAATATTTTTTAAATAATCTTAAATTAAAAAATATTTGAAAATTGTTGCATGAAAAATTAAGAGCTCTAATTATTATTAGATATTAAACCCTTCTATTAAGGTTCCGGGAATTATGAGTACCCCACTTTATGGCTATTGTGCATTTAGACCCAAAAGAATCCTATATTTACACAATATACTCATTTATAAAACAAAAATATTTTACACGTGTGATAATATTAAAAGGTAAGTGAAGGTTCAACCCTTAAGAGAACTTACCAAGACATGGTGTTTTCGGCAGCTCGCCTGATATCCGACTGGCGGTTCCCGATCTATACCCAGAGCTTTAGTGCGCATGAATGGGGGCTTTGTAAGGGTGCGTTTACGTTGACGGGAATTATGTTGCGATTGTGATGCGATTGATTTGCGTTTTGACGTCATGACGCTCATGTTGACGCTGACGCTTACGCTGTTTGACGCTGATATGACGTGGATAATGACGCTGCCGCTGACTATGATACTAATGCTGATTCTAACGTTGACGCCTGTCAATTTTATTGATAATATAAGGTCCAAAGCTGCTAAACAAAAGAAGAAAACTAACTACAAAATAAGAAAAAAAGAGTAGCATATACTGAACTGTTTGCTTATTGTTATATTGCATTTTTCACAATGCTGTCCTTATTAATATAAAAAGCCATATAAAATATAAATAAAAAAACATGAAATTATAATTTTATATAAAGTCGGATAGGTTACTTTAGGTTTAAGGACAGTTGCGAACAGGTATTATGTATGAAACATTTTTATAAAAGTAGAATAATAGCAAGCATACTGTAAATCTGATTATTAGTGGCTAATTTTGGATGAAAATCTGTAATCAATTACATATATAAATAACAGTGAAGTTTTAATTGATGTGGGCCACATTATTGTTATCCTTGAGAATTGAGAAGATGGAATGCCATAGGTCTGATTTTACCACACCCTCAAACGTATTTCAGTTCATTTCAACGCTACACTGCTATTATTCTATTTACTAATCTATGTAAAACACAAATAGATGTGGTGTCGATGCCTCAAGAGTCGAACTACGTAGAGTACTGTAAAATTAATATTTTTATTTTATACTAGCTGTGCCCCGCGGTTTCACCCGCTTTAAAAAGAAATGAAACAATATGCATAACATAAAATATAAGTAGCCTAAGTTACTTATACATCAGCTACCTGTCAGTAAAAGTCTCATCAATATCGGTCCAGCCAGTTCAGAAATAAGCCAGAACAAACCGACAGACAGACAAAAATTGTAAAAAAAATATTTTGGTGTATGTACCGTATGTATATTCATTTGCATGTAGTAAAAAGCGGTTATTTCAATATTAAAAACAGACATTCCAATTTTATTTATATGTAAAGATGAAGTCGCACGTATCCTAATGGCTGTGAACGCACCCTACCCCCTCCGGAACCACCCCTACAGCCATCCTCCGGAAGTAAACTGCTTTTTTATACTTAGGTATTATAATTATTCCGTTCCAAGAATCAAAGAAAATTTACTTTTTCTAGGAAAATATTTGTTATTCAAATAGCTTTTTATTTCGGTAGCTCTAAGAAATAGTATATTATTTAGAACTTAGGTACTTATATGGAAATATGTGTTATAGGACAAAGGTTAATCCCTTGGAGTCGTTTGTATCAAAATTATTTACGTCCCGAATTATTTTTGACTGCTTTCTTTGGAAAATATTAATATTACAAGTTGGTAGAACTCTCTGTGGTTCGACTCCTGCGGCCCCACCGCCACACCTATTTCTGCTTCATAACAGCAGCGTTAAGCGCTGCTGTATTCTGGTTTGAAGGGTGTGGTAAGGTAACTTTTCCGAGGCATTCAGGTTTAGTCCTCAGGGGTAGCGGCGCAACTGTATCCGATTTCAAGTAGGAATCTAACCTAATCTATGATTACAGTCTGACAATAAGGTGGACTGCATGCTCGTATGCTACTCCTATTAAAGAATTCAAATATGACGTCATATTTCATCATTTTAATATTAAAATTGTGACGTCACAATGGTCATAATGTTATGTCGATCGCAAATGCGTCATAAAAGGGTGAGGCGTCTATCAAGGTGACAAGTTTGAAGAATATTACATGAAGATCATTTTCATATTTTTCTCACCCCAGTCAGACATGAATGAGTACCTGCGGGTGAGATGGGGTGAGAGGGGTGAGGTGGGGTGAGCGTTTGGGGTGTCACCCGCTATGGACGTCATTCACTAAATGGATACGCAAACCTTTATAACGAAGGGTTTTAGTTCTTTTCTAAGGTGCTAAGTGAGGGCGACATTTTCTTGATTATACAAAGGGATGAAAGATTTTGGTGTAATAATAGAATCGGGTTGTCTGTCTGTGCTAGGTAATTGTCTTTGTTTTTGTGTAATAGGAATCAAAAGGCAAATTATTTTAATGTAAAAATATTTTGAAAGGATTATAGAAATGACCCAATTAAGGTGGTAGAACCCACTGTGTCGACTCTGGCGGCTCCACCGCCACACCTATTTGTGTTATAACAGCAGTGTTAAGCGCTGTTGTGTTCTGGTTTGAAGGGTGTGGTAAGGGAGGCGTACCGGCTTAGTCTTCAGGGGTAGCGGCGCATTTTTTTTCGACCTCAGGTAGAAATATCTTATCCTATCGGGGTTGATTACAGATGTCCATTAGCGGCAGTAGCCACTTAACATCAGGTGGACATGCTTGTCTGCTACTCATATATTATAAAAAAAATATTACATAAATTTATGGTTAATTATATTTCCAATAAAATAAAAGAATAAGTATTGCAGTCGGCTATGTTGTTTGAAATGCTAATAGGAGCGAATGACGTCATGCCTCACCGCGTGTACTTTTTATGCAGTGTTGAAGTGTGACGTCACAGAGGACTATGAGGTTTGCGAGCGTTTTTAAAATGAGTAGAAAATATATTATTTATACAATGATTATGTTATTGTCCCAGTAATATGATTTTTCGAGACACCTCTGTCTATTTACATTATAGAAAGGAATAATGATGAAGGTGATAGAACCCTTTGTGGTTCGACTCCGGCGGCACCACCGCCACACCTATTTCTACCTAATAACAGCAGTGTTAGGCGCTGCTGTGTTCCGGTTTGAAGGGAGACAGACCGACGCGTTCCAGCTTAGTCCTCAGGGGTAGCGGCGCATCTGTGGCCGAACTCAGGTAGGAATATCTAATCCTATCTGGGGTTGATTACAGATGTCCATGGGCGGCAGTAGCCACTTACCATCAGGTGGTCTGCATGGTCGTCTGCTACTCTTATATTATAAAAAAAAGACATACAGCCGTTCTTCCCGGGGTCGCTGGCCGTGCGGTTCGAGCTTCCACTCTTGCCGCCCGCGACCCCGAAAGTCCCTTTTAGTCTGAAGCACGTAAACCTAATAATTGACCAAGTACAAATCGAACCCGCACCTAGAGGATTCCGCCGATTAGAGGATTTTCGCCGTTATAGCAGCCTTTGAAGTAGATGCATTATAAAAAATGGAACTGTCTACCTATTACGGTAATAGATAAAGCAAAAATCTTCGTAAAATAGCGGTCTCTTATATGACGACCACCATTTATTTTCAACTTTTTATTTTTAGTATTTGTTTCTATAGTGGCCACATTACGGTTCAGGAGAGCCCTGTGACAGACAGACAGCGGAGTCTTAGTAATAGGGTTCCACTTTTACCCCTTGGGTATGGAATCCTAAAAATGAACTTGGCTGCTACACTATCGTGCGCTATTTTTATTTTTAGATAAGCCAGGGCTCACTTAGCCCTTGGCTTGGCGTAAATTAAGATTGTTATTAGAAGTTATTTGATATATTTATTACCCTTAGTAAACTTGATATTGGATATTGAGTATCATTCGTTTGCTATTTAAAGATTTATGGATGGACGAGCTTTTGCCCGCGGCTTCGCTCGCGTTACGAAGTAATATTTTCACCCCTATTTTGTCCCCTTGGGGGTAGAATTGATCAAAATCCTTTCTTGGCGGATGCCTACGTCATAACATCTACCTGCATGCCTAATTTCAGCCCGATTCGTCCAGTGGTTTGGGCTGTGCGTTGATAGATCACTATGTCATTCAGTCACCTTTGAGTTATATATATTTAGATTAAGTTGCAGTCCCCATGATGTTTCTTTTTATAACATAGGATTAGTAGACGAGCATGCAGTTCATCTGATGTTAAATGGCTGCCACCCATCTGTAATCAACCCCAGATATGATTACATTCCTGTCTGAGGCCGGCGACAGATGAGCCGCTGTCACTGAGGACTAATCTGGATCGCCTTGGAAAAATATGTCTCCCTTACTCTATCCTTCAAACCAGAACACAGCAGCACTTAATACTACTATTGGCAAAAATAGGTGTGGCGATGGTGCCGCCTTATGTGCTTCTAACAAATATGTCATATGGAGCGTCGCTACTTAACCTCAAAAATATATAGAGTAAACGTAAAAGTTGAAAAACCTTCAAATAAGTTGTATGTCAAATTCCCAAGTAGTGTATAAGAAAATAAAACAAGGTATCTACAAAATAGTTTATAATATACAAAACAATTCAATTAAATAACTAGACTAGGCGATTTACAAAACAAATCACAGTAGTAAATTCAGTAACGCTTGGACAGCACACAGCACAAGTTGCAACAGACCTGGTAGCAGGCCTCCTCCAATACCGATCAATACATCATCTGCCAGGTCTGTAATGGATGACACCAGGTTACCAAGCAACCCTTGGACATTTACCATACTAGTCGAAGGTGTATTCGGATTTGCTCCTGCTGCGTATTCAGGTAAAGATCTTAAAAAGTTAACAATTGCTAATGCTTGGGAGTAGAGCTTGAGTAGAGAAGTCTCTAACGCCCCAAGGTCTACGGGTATGCAAGAGCTGATTGAGGAGGGGAGAGTGTCGAAGATGGAGAGGAGGGAGAGTAGAAGATTGTAGACGTTGTTCAGGAGAGGAAGCAGGACGTTGACTAGCGGGTAAACTGCTGGCAGCTGCACATTGGTCGCTGATACTGATCTCTGGAATGAATTGGAAGAATAAAATTAGAAGAAGAAGTACATTTAATAACAAAAACTGAAATAGAATTAGAATTAAAATAAAGAATAACATTCACAATTAGAATTAAGAAATTTAATTAAGAACATTTTAAATCATTAAAAAACAAATAACGTTAAAATTAATAAGATTCAAAATAAGAATGAAGAAAATTAGAATTTAGATCAATAGGAAGAATAAGTAACATAATTAAATGTTTTGTTAGAGTAAGAATTAACAAACAATAAATAAGATTTCAAGATGAATCATAAGGAAACTGTCAATGAAAGAGAAGAATTAGAATTTAGAAAAATAGGAAGAAATATACCTTAATGTCCTTTAACTGCTAATATATTTTTACTGATCTCCTTAGAATGAGATGTTCTGATTTTTTTTCATAAGATTCTTAAATTGGGAGACTAAAAACCTCTGAGAAAATGAGAAGAGAGAAAGGTGGTAGAAACTGGTTCAACTCCAAAAACACGACATCCACATCTATTTCTGCCTTATTACAGATGATGTGGTAAATGAGTTACACTTAACAAGGCGTTCCAACTTAATCTTCAGAGTAATCAAGTAGTGCTCTTTGTAAGGCGTATCAACTTAATCCGGTGTCAACGAGGTACCAAATCCAATCTTCTTTGGGGTTTATGACAGATGTCTATACGGCAGTCTCCACTTACCATCAGGTGGAGCATGCTCATTTATTTCAGATTGAAGGGAGTGGTAAGGGAGACATGCTTTTTCAAGGCGTTCCAGGTTAGTCCACAGAGATAGCGGCGCATCTGTGGCCGACCTCAGGTAGGAATATCTAATCCTATCTGGGGTTGATCACAGATGTCCATGGGCGGCAGTAGCCACTTATCATCATGTGGAGCATGCTCATTTATTTCATATATTATAAAAAAGGAAAACTCCCAAGCGTGTACGTTTCGCCAATATTTTCTCGCATCGTTAAAAATAATAAACAATTTCCATTATTCCGGAAATTCGAGGAATTCATATGGGAATTACTTAATCAAACAGGCTTACCGTTAAAAACAACGTTGCAATGATCAACAACGCCAACGTTATTTGAGACGCCATTTCCAACGACCGATACCAAAAACTAATTATATATTTATGTCCATTTTATTGTTCAACACTTTTTTATATTATTCAAATTACCAAATTGTTTTACACCATTGTAATAATTGTGATATTCCTTATCTGTTGCACTACATGTATCTATTTGTAAGTTAATACGGCTGTATGTAATTATTACAGAATACCTGATTATTTAGTTTCTAGGAATTTTATAGATAACCTACTGTATTTTAGAGGTCATAATTACGCTAGATTTGTGATGTCCTAAAACGATGACGTCACAACTAGGAAGATATGTGATTAAAGATCTTAAGCTATATGAAGTCACATTAATCATTTTGATGAATACCTATATCAAATTGCAAGAAAGTAATTATTTATAAAGAATATTGTGTCATTAGAAAAAATCCGGCAAAATAGGGTGGAGCCTCCGCCAAAGCGTCAAAAAATACACAAGGTAACGGTGATTACAGGGCCTATATTATGACGTCACAGCATACGGAATAATGATGTATGTATTTAGGTATGTATTACCCGAGATAGGGGACTAAATATCCTGAATTGACGTAACGACCTAAGAGAATGAGAATGTTGTGTAACAACATAAGCTTAGAGAGGGGGGTGTGGGGGTTAAAGTATAGAATGTATATCTTTACCCGAAATAAAAAAAGGTAATTAATTTCATCCGTGAACTATTATTTTTACTTATTTTTTTATAATTAATATTTGTTGTTATAGCGGACAGTAATTCATACTCTGTAAATAATTTACATGTCTACCTTTCAAGAGATAGAGCCATGTGACAGACAGACAGACAGTGGCTTAGTAATAGGGTCCCATTTTTAATTCTTAAAGTAACTCCTAACTCATTGTAATGTGTAATGACATAATATTATGTTATCGTGAAACTATAGATAGGAAAACTTACCCAACTGTGATAGTAGTTACAATATAATGATATCGTTGTATATAAAAGTATTTATTTAGTTAAAATACTAAACTAACTTAGTGGAGTTAAGGGAAATGACATCGAAAATTGTGTTTGGATTGTGTGCCCTGGTTTGCTTGGTTAGTATATTATTTTTTATAATATAGTAGTAGCAGGCGAATATACAGTCCACCTGATGCTAAGTGGCCTCTGCCGCCCATGGACATCTGTAATCAACCCAGGTAGTGTTAGATATTCGGCCACAGGTGCGCTGCGAGCCCTAAGGAACGCTGGAACGCCTCGAATAAGTGTGTATCCTTTCAAACCAGAACACAGCAGCGCTTAACACTGCTGTTATGAGGCAGAAATAGGTGTGGCGGTAGTGCCGCCGGAGACGAACCACAACTCCTTAGTAAGTAATGATAAAACTTAGAAAAAAACTTAAATAATATTTTTTCTAACTTCACTCTGTTTTATGCAAGTAAAAAACTAAAAAAATATTTTATCGTCTGTTGACTAAGTCGATTTAAATGGAATATTTACGTACCTTTTTAAATTAGTTATTTAGATAATGTTCACTCCCTAATTTTTTAAAAGACTGTTCCGTAAAAATAAAACTACGCGACGGAATGTACGGCGTGCGAAAACGTGTATTGAAAACATTTATTAAAATATATTTTTAAAAGTCAATTTGCAAAATATTTTTCAAAGGCTTTTTTTATATAGATTTAACTTTTCTTTATTGTTTTATTTTATTTTTAGTGTTAATAAGAAATGTCTCTGTGACTGTACATTTTCGATTGCTCAAACAATAATTTTTCGTTCAAAATCCCACATTTTTAACACGCTTTTTACCACGCTTTTATTAGCTTGGGTTGTACTCGTATGTATGTATGTATCTATGTAACGCAATCTTTGAACTCGATTTTATCCACTTTGAAGGGTCCAATTAATTTAAGATTTTGTACAATTATCAAGAACCGATGACAATACACGATTTCAATAATTTTATCCCATTCTCCTTATCAGGATCGGCAGGAATCAGGATTAACAAGTTTCCTTGTGCGATTTTAGCGTGGTTTTTAGTTTTTAAAATATATGTAATTATTTCTTTATTTGAACCGTCACAAATAACCAAGTTTCGAATTCCAGATTCAAACCAGTGAGGCGATGATTCCAGCATATTCGATATCGGCTTTACGTCTTGCTTTCGACGAAATATCAACAGTGTTGCCAGTCGCGAACCAGCTCGCTTGCCTCCTCATTCCATTCCTCATAAACTTAATAAACAACTTGAATAACCTATCGAATATAGTCCAGAATTTAACACCAGCGATATTACCATATTTTGGATGTACACTACCACTTTTGTACGCAACTTTAACTGATTTAGCATCTGTTTTGTTCTTGTACATCAGTGTGTTGATATCTTTATTCCGGTCGAATGTTTTGGCCGCGCCGGGCCTTTTGATAAGTTTGGTAACACAGATCCTTAATCTAGTGCTGGGGTTACTGACAGGCCTGTCTGACGGATCAGGCCTGTTGTCGGGCCTGATAAAACTCATCACTAGTGTGTTAGTCGAATTGGAGAAACTGCTTATTTAAATGGAATTTTTTTTTGAAAATGAAATTGTTGTAGATCTAGTTAAGTTATGTTAATATTTAAGAATATATACTTTTATGATAATTGGCTTTTTATTTGTGTTTTAATAAACAGGTTAAAGAAGTAACACAGAAATTAATATTACGTATTTTTAATCGTAATAATTATTAATAATAAAATTAAAATTAAATCTTTAAATTGAAGCGTCATAAACCCTCGTAAAATAACTCCCAGATTTTTCCGTTATGAGCGTATTGGAAATTAATTATCACTTGCTTAAACGGCGAAGGAAAACATAGCGAGGATTCTGCATCTCTGAGAAACTTAAAAAAAAGAAGTTTTTAAAGCTATGTGAAGTGTATCAATTCGCACTTGGCCAGCTCGTCTGACTATGGCCTAATCCTTCTCATTCTGTGAGATGTATGAATGAAGTCCAATCCGCATTTGGCCAGCGTGGTGAACTATTTTAACCTATTAGCGAAACATACAGTGCTTCAAAACTAACTTACAATATAATTACATACTATACTAGTTTACGTGCCTTAAGTCCCTCACTGAGAAGAGACCCATGCCCAGCAGTGGGACATTGACATATTTTTTTTGTTTACAAGGGGGAAACCTTCAAAAGGTACCCGACGACGTGAGAGCGACGCCGGGTTCTTACCACCGGGTTTTATGTGGGATTTTTACCACACTAAAACTCCCTCAGTAGCCGTCCTCAGCGTTTGGTGAAGAACTCCGGGATCTCCAATGGAACACAACCGGAGTCCTGCGAGCACGATGCCCCTATCGGGTTCTGTCCTGTTGGGAGCATTTTACGCTTCTCCCGTACACCTGGTGTTTACAACGGTATGCGACACATACCGCCATCCTTCCCGGGGTTGCTTGCTGGACGGTTCTAGCCCACTCTTGCCGTCTGCAACCCCGGAAGACCCCTTTTAGTCGCCTCTTACGACAGGCAGGGGATACCATAGCCCTATTCTAGTCCCGGGACTACAAGGACAGGGACATTGACATGTTACCTTTAGTTCTTACGTTTTATAACCTTGTCGTCCATTTCGTTTCTACGTGTTTAGTACCTACTTCCATTACTAAAAGTAGTGAGAAAGTAGTAAAACCCTCGTAAAACTCACTGTCAATGTTAGCTTGGACTATTTTAAGATGTTTATGCGTCTAAAAACTTTTTAAGGCGACAGCGGATTGTGGACTTTTGCTTTTTTATCACCTACTAAGGAGGGTAATGTTTTTCCACCGTATATATCTGTATATGTATGTATGTATGTATGTATGTATGTATGTATGTATATTTCATTCTTTGTCACGTCCTACAGCTCAAACGGCTTGACGGATTAACATATGAGGTGTCGTTGGATTCGTCTAAATTGTGGAAGAGACATAGGTTATATCTATTATATTATTAATATGGTGCTGTAAAAAACAGGGGGTAGAGGGCATTTTTTATCAAACTTGTGTTATCTTTGTAGCATATCCGGTATTAATATAGAAAGAGTAATTTTCGACTATGGGCCGTAAGTTAAAGTACTCCTTATTGTCAGAGATATTATATTTTTTATAATATAGAAGTAGCAGACGAGCATGCAGTCCACCTGATAGTAAGTGGCTACTGCCGTATGAACATCTGTAATCAACCCCACATAATATTCAATATTCCTACTTGAGATCGGCCACAGATGCGCCGCTACCCCTGAGGACTAAGTGAAGCGCCTCGAAATGTCCCCCTTACCACACCCTTCAAACCAGAACACAGCAGCGCTTAACACTACTTTTACAACATAAATAGGTGTTGCGGTGCCGCCGGAGTCGAAGCACAAAGGGTTCTACCACCTTCAAAGTGTGGCTCAAACCTTGCGTACTATGTAGGGCATGCCCAGCATTGCTATATGTCAATAATAAACAAAACTATAAAACTAATAATGTCGGAATATTACCATGCGATGCAATTCTCCATCTTTATGAGTGTTCAAATAGGTAATATTCTTTTATATTGTACTGTATGAGTCTACTCTCCTTCATAACGCATTATACGGCTTATAACTTTTATTAACTCAGGTATGAGGCTTTATATATACGAAAAAAACTTTATTAAGCGAAACTATTTTTTTACCCGACTGCCAAGGAAGGGTTATGTTTTTCGCGCGTATCTTGTATGTTTGTCTTTCTTTATTTGATCCGATCTAACAAACGGCTGGATGAATTTTAACAGTTAAAGTGTCATTATATTTGTCTCAATGACCCGAGTGTCCTTAGATAGGTGTCAGTAAAAAAAAAACAAAATGGCGGATTTTTGGCGCGAAATAGTAACACATTTAAAAAAAAAAGTTAACCGAACCTATCGAGTAGGGTATCAAATGAAACGAAATTAAACGGAGATTATAAAAACATATTTGTATATATATAAAAGAGTAAGGTGACTGACTGACTGACTAACTAAATGACTTTTTCATTTTTCAGAAATCAACGTACAGCCTAAACCAAGGACCTTACAGTTCTGAAATTTTGCACACAGGTTCTCTATATAGCTTGAATAAGTACTAAGAAAGGCCTTTTGGAAATTCTACCCTTAAGAGGGTAAAATAGGGGAAAACAGTTTTTTTGAAATCCTTTAATTTTGAAGCAACTACTATAAAATTTTGTATTTGGCTTTCTGGATAAGAATAAGGACGCACTTATTTATCCCCCTCCGAAAAATCAACCCCGTAGAGGGTAAAATAAGGGTTAAAAGTTCATTTGAACAATCGTCAATTTTGAAGCAAACACTATGACATTTTGTATCAGGCTTGTTGGATAAAAATAATGAAATGCTACCTCTAACGAGGTAAAATAATGACCGAAACTTTGATTTACTGAAGTTATATATTTTGTAGACCGTAAATGGTGATTTTTTTCGCAAAATAGTAGCACGTTTTAAAAAAGTTAACCAAACCTATCGAGTAGGGTGTCAAAATAAAGGAAATTAAGAGGAGATTACACATACATTATATAATATATCTTATATATAAAATTCTCGTGTTAGTTACCGTACTCCCCGAGACGGCTTCACCGATTTTCATCAAATTTTATATACATATTCAGTAGGTCTGAGAATCGGCCACTATCTATTTTTTTTACACCTGAGTGATAAGGGTTGTTCATCCTTAACATTTTTTATTTATATGGCAACACAACGTTTGCCGGGTCAGCTAGTACATATATACTCGTATATACACCTCGAGATGACTGTCTGACTAAATGAGAGAGTTGCTGTGCCAGAGATCAACGCAAAGGGAAACCGCTGAACTTAAGCGTGCTGGCATTTTACACATAGGTTCTTTATACATATAGCGTAAATGAACACTACGAGGATAAAATAGGATAATATTGTTAGAACATCTTTTGTTTTTGAAGCAGACACCTACTATGAAACTTTGTATTTGGCTTTCTGGATAAAAATAATGAAATGCCTATTTCACTGCTTTTGGAAATTCTACTTCGGCCTTTTTGGTGCAGTCGGGTTTTTGATTTTTTAAATTAATTACTTGTTTATCTATACTAATATTATAAAGAGGAAAACTTTGTTTGTTTGTAATGAATAGGCTCAAAAACTACTGGACCGATTTTAAAAATTCTTTCACCATTCGAAAGCTACATTATCCACGAGTAACATAGGCTATATTTTATATGAAATATATTTGATAAATAGATTTTGAGGCGGTACAAGGTTTGTCGGGTCAGCTAGTGTATAATAAAGGGGTAGCAGACGAGCATACAGTCCATCCATCCATCCACCAGCCTTTTGAGGTCCACTGCTGGACATAGGCCTCCCCTAATTGGCGCCACTCTACCCGGTCCTGTGCCCTTTGAGGCCAGCGGTTTCCCGCCGTCTTCTGTAGGTTGTCGGTCCACCTGGTCGGGGGGCGTTCTGAACTTCTTTTGGCTACAAGTGATCGCCGCTCGAGGACGTGCCGCCCATGGACATCTGTAATGAACCTCAGATAAGTTTTACCTACCTGAGGTTGGCTACTGATGCTATCCCTACTTATTCGAAGGGTTCCAACATAGTTTTGAGGGGTAACAAAGCATCTATGGCCGACATTAGGTAGATTTAGAAGGTGGTAGAACCGTTTGTGGTTCGACTCCGGCGGCATCACCGCCACACCAATTTCTGCCTATTAACAGTAGTGTTAAGCGCTGCTGTGTTCTGGTTTAAAGGTTGATAAGGGAGACATACTTTTCCGAGGCGTTCCAGATTAGTCCTCAAGGGTAGCGACGCGTATTGTCGACCTCAGGTAGGAATATCTAACCCTATCTGGGGTTGATTACAGATGTCGATACAACAGTAGCCACATCAGGCGGTGCATGCTCGTCTGCTACGTCTATTACATAACAAATCATGCGTTTTATCACGTTTTGAGATATAAATCAGATAAATCATCTTATCACAGCATTATAAGAACAGGTCATTTGTAAAGTCACGTATAAGAATTATGAAGCTAACGAACTAAGTTTAGGTTTTGATTTTAAAAAATAATAGGTATATCAGTGATGAATAAAAATGTTCATTTCGTTCACGTTTTTTGGTGCGTGTATTTTTATGAAACTGGTAAGTTCTTTTTATTTGGGTTCAGGGTTTGATGCTCGGCCAAACAATAAAGTGACATGATGTTATTTTGTATTCTTAAGTAGTGTAAGCTAAGTGGTTTGAAGTGAACTTTCAATTGGGATACCGAGGTTCGATTCCCAGGTTTCAGTTCGAACCCCACATTTTTAGAAGTTGTATGCGTATTAGACAATAATGCCCCATTTACATGGAGAGAGTATCTCGTCGCAAAGATACGATTATCGAAGGAATATAAAATATTTTATTCGCTCTTCTCGCTTGTTGCCTTGGGCGTTGCCTCGCATGGAATATTTTATTGCGTCCGTGTAAACAGAATTTCAAAGCAATAATCGTATTTTGAGATTTTATGCTAGTTGCTACCATGAGTGCAGTGGACGAGGGTGCTTTAATTTTTAATTATGTCCAATTTTTCCGTTTAATTATTAGAATTAACAAGAAAAAAGAAAAGGTGTTGGGTTAAAAATGGACAGTGAGAAGAAATGATTTGGGAGCATATAACACGCTGTACCTTGAATTACAATTGGATAATCACTAAACTCGAATGAGAAATCTCGCACTGAAAATGACTCAAACTGACGATACTCGTACGAATACGTACTGAAAATGACTTAGACGTACGATACTCACACGAACTTCAAAATATGTCATACGGGATCGTGTTTATACAAGTCGAGATTCTCATAAGCAAGGATCTCTTACTATCATTTATTCGTGTCAACAAACACAGGGAATTATTATGCGAGTCTCGTATGTCATAATCATAGGCGAGTTTTTGTTCTTGCCTGTGTGTAAACATTTTGATACAACTATGTTATGGCGATTATTGCTTGTGATAGTTGCTTACGAGTTCTCGACACGAAATGTGCGAAAAATTCTCTTCATCTAAATGGTTCTTAATTGTTGTTTGCTATGAATGGAAATTAAATAATTGTAAGAAACTTAACTGCCCAAAAAAGTTTCCAAATATGTGAATACATATTTTATTTATTTAATACCCTACCGAGGGTTGGTTATTTTTTTAGGGATCTATATGAAAAAACAAAAAGCGAATCCTTGAAATTGTGTACTTATTTGTTTTTCCGTGACCTAAAGACGAGGACATAACGTAAACAACTGAATTTTGAATTGAGAGTGACTCATAGGGAGCGAAATAACAAATATGAAATGAAAGGGCTTGTTATAGGGATCTCAAATATACGTATGTTTTTACTTACATTTTGAGTTGGTAAACATATTTTCTCGTACATACGTATTGGCATTTTTTTTTATTAACTGTGTTAAATTTATACGGAATCCTCTTCACGCTACTTGAACATACACTTATCCGGCTTTTTATTAAGATTTTATCGCGTCAATTTAAAAAACAAACTTTCCTTGGCACGTGGGTAAAAATCCAACAAAATTAAATTTAGAATGACAGACTGTTTTTTTTCAGGTAACAGCTAATCCTCTGCTGCAGAGCATACAGCCATTTCCAGTATCAAACCAACCGGTATACCAACAGCCCTACGAGCCCTTCGTGCTCCAGTCAAGCCTCAGCCCTTATTCCCAGATTACGTACCAAAATCCTGTGTACCAACAATTGGGTTTAACAGACCAAGTAAACCAGATCTATTGGGAGAAGCTATTATCAAACCCAACCCTTCGTAGTATACTAGATACAAATAACTACGATCAAAATATTAATACTCAAGCTAATCCGACAAATCTTTATAACAGTGGCGTTAATAATTATGTTATTGTGCCTTCACATGTAATGAATAATGAAACAAAACAAAAAACAAACAATAATCTTGTAGTTAATGAATTTAATGAACCTATAAACGATATTATTACTAATAAAAGACGAAAGAAGGTTCTAGATGTTAGTAGAAAAGAAACTTCATCAAAATCTGTAAAGACACGAAGAAAACAAAGTATTAATACGAATACGTTTCAAATTGAGAATATTAAATGTTATACACCAGCGGAAGTTTTCGATGAAAGTAATAATAGAAGTGTTAAGAAAAACCGTAGAAATAAAGACGTAAAGAAGAAAGAAAAGAAAGGGTCTGATAAAGCAAAATCGAAAAAGGAATCAGATAACAAAGAAAATTCTAAAAAGGTAAAAAGGAAGTCGAAAAGAAAGAAACCGAAGAAGTCAGCTGACGAACAGTGTAAGGATACCGCTGAACATATTTCTACGAAGACTAAAAAGCGAAGAAAGTCTAAGAAAGATAAAGAAAAAGTGATTGAATGTGAATGCGAAACAAAGGCTGACACTATGGATAATATATGTAAAGAAGAAATTTGTCAAAAATGTAATGAAGATATAGATGAGGTGTTCAATTTAAGGCAAGATTGTCTTGATTTAGATAATAGGTGTACCAGGAATTCAAAAAATGATCCTGTTAAGGACTTTCGTATACATCCAAATTTACCTGATGATATATCCAAAAGCTACGCTTCATACATAAACGATTTATTTTCAAACACACAGGTCAATTCAAATTTGTTTTACGGGAACATGTACCCTTTTGATTTTAATCAAATATATCAAATGCCTCAATATATGAATACAGATGTACAAGGAAATAGAAGCAAAGGCAAAAATACTCGACGTAAGAAGAAACCGAAGAAGAGTTCAAAAAAGAAGAAAAAAGAAGAGAGTAATAATAATGTTGAGGATGCGACTAAAAAGAGTATGATTAATACTGAGGGTGACACTGAAAAAAGTATCAATAATACTATTGAGGGTGCTTCTAAAACTAATAACCATGATGTGATTTCTATTAAAAATAATAATAATAATACGGACGACATTGCTACTAAAAACAATCATAATGATCATGAGATTGACGTAAAAATGAATAATGAGTACAATGAAGTGATTACTACAAAAATAAGTAACAATAGCCATGTTGAGGATGTTATTAAAAAGCCTGAGATTTCCACTCAAAAAGATAACAAAAGTATTGAAGTTACTACTGAAAGTACTGAAATCACCGATACCACTTCTGTTAAAACGACTCCTACAACTGAAAGTACGCTTATTACCACCGAAGAATCGACTGCCACGGTTAAAATTACGTCAACAGAACAGTGTTCTATAGAAGATGGCTTAGAATCGTTCGAAGAACTCATTCAAAATGCTAAAGAAATAGAACTAAAAGTCGATAACCAAAACGAAAAACTTGTAAGTACAGAAAGTCCAGAAGATATAAAGATAAAAGAAATATACGACCTTCTTCCTGAAACAATAGAGAAGATAGTAAAAGATAAAATCAAAGAAAAAATTAAAGAACTAAATGAAGAAAGAATGAATGAAAAATTATATGATGAACCACCACTATTAATAGATCCATATGGTTTTGATAAACCAAATTTAGGATTTTTAGAAGGAATACCTAGTATTTACCATAATAAAATAATGGATGATTACTACCCCGACTTCACAGCTGATAACCATGCGTACTTAGTTAGTGGAGAAGAAATGGATCTACGTAATATACATGACCGGTATTTTTACACAACACATAAAATCGATTCTGAGGAAGCTTTTAATTCACCAGAAACACATTCTAAGGAAGATAGTTTTGATAATGATAAAGTTATAGATGATAATGATAATAGAAGTAAAGCTAAAGATGAAGAAATTTTTTTTAAAACACCTCCCGGCTTAGATGTTCCCGGTTTTGTAACACGAAAGATAAATAATGATAAAAAAGATTCAACTGAAGTTTACTATCAACATAGTAACGATAATTTCGACGGATTCAATTTTGATAATTTCGCTGACAATTCTGACCAATATTTTAAGGCTGAAAGGTATACTAAAGAAAAAGATATAGATAAAGATAGCAAATCAGGAAGCGTAGTAGAAACAGTGTACGCTCGATCAAAAGTAGTAAAATATGGTCAAGGTCAAAATTTTGAGAAATCTAAAAAAGAAAGTAAACCTTTAGATGTAGATCTTAAAAAAGACGGCGGTAAAACTATTGTGCTAGCGAAATCAGTACGTCCTGAAGATATTTGGAAATATTTTTAGTTTATTAAATATTATAATAATAAATAAATTATAATTTGGACATAATATATTTTGTACTTATTTAAGCCATTTTCATAATTCTAACCTATCTTACAATATAACTATGGCACTGAATAACTATTTTTATTATATAAAAGCAGTATTAAGCGCTGTTGTGTTCTGGTTTGAAGGGTGTGGTAAAGGAGACATACTTTTCCGAGGCGTTCCAGCTTAGTTCTCAGGGGTAGCGGCGTATCTGTGGCCGACATCAGGTAGGAATCTAACCTTATCTGGATTTAATTACAGATGTCCATGGGCGGCAGTAGGCATTTACCATCGGATGGACTGCATGCTCGTCTGTTACTCTCATATTATAAAAAAAGAAATCTCAAAAAACGAACGGACATAAATTTAAACAAATGTACAAACAAAATGTAATTATTTAATTTTCAAAAAATAATGTAACATTCTAAGATAAATTAAAAAGGAAAAGACTTTTCTACGATATTAAAAAGAAAGGAAAAAGTCGAAGATTTCAAACGATACCGAGATACTACTATAGTGTTTTTGTGGGCAAAATAGAAGACCCTGTATATTTTAGGCACCTCATAAATTCATTTCACGTACTCGTATGTTTATAAAGGACTGTTCCAACAATAGTACGCGTGGGGAATTGGTTGTCTTAAAAGCCGAAGCCCTCAACTTTGTGTTAAGCAAACTTACTTAAAATTCTCTTTCCATTTTTACTTTCTTTGGTGTACCTAAAAAGTACCGCATCGTCTTCCTGAGGATTTTTAGGAGGTAAAAATATTAAATAACCCTTTGTGGTTCGACTTCTGAGGCATCACCACTTCAGCTATTCGTATTTCTGTCTAATAACAGTAGTGCTAAGCGCTACTGTGTTCTAGTTTGAAGGGTGTGGTCAGGGAGGCCTACTTATCCGAGGTATTCCAGCTTAGTACTCAGGGGCAACTGGGTAGCGGGGACAGAAAGGTAGAATCTTCAAACAGTCGTCGCATTCCGGTGCAAGGGTGTGGATATCTGACTTACATATGAGGCGACCATCTTAGTCCTCAGTGGCAACGCATCTGTGATCGGTTTCAGGTAGAACCTATTCTATATGGAGTTGTTACAGATGACCATACGACAATGACCCCTTACTATCAGGTTCATGCTCGTTAGCTATTTCAAACTAAAATACGATCACAAACTCTCTTTTTCTACTTATAAAAAGTAAATAAAAGACAATACCGAAAAAATCACAAAATAACTAGGATTTTCTCAGAATATCGCAAAATTAGACCAATCACAAGCTTTTCACTTCACGAAACTCTACTTATTTCACCCTGCCAAACATAGTTAGTCTTGGAAAGTAGCCCAAAGCTAAATGTCAAGAGTGATTTAAACTTACGTCTTATAGAGAGAGGTGAACGATAAACATATTTTATTTCCGTTTAATTCAGACATAGTACATATTTTTAATCGACTTCCTAAAGGAAGAAAGTCGGCACTCATACTGGACACGCTGTTTACGCCGTTATCCAACAAAATATATTGAGCGCCGATTTCAGAACTATGTAGGTACTTAACCAACATTTGTATGAATTATTTTTTACTTTGTAGTGACATAGAAGTCGGTTTTATTTTTTGTTAATTTTTTTTTAATATCTTCATTGTACTCAAAATATAATAAACGAGAATTGTTGGAAGAATCTTCAAATTCAATTAATTAACTATATATTCGTACCCATTCTGTAATCAAACCCAGATAAGATTAGATATTCCTACCTGAGGTCGGCCATAGATACGCCGCTACCCCTGAGGACTAAACTGGAACGCTTCGGAAAAGTATGTCTTCCTTACCACTCCCTTCAAATCAGAACACAGCAGCGCTTAACGCTGCTGTTATAACAGAAATAAGTGTGGCGGTGGTGCCGCTGGAGTAGAACCACACAGGGTTCTACCTTCAAGATTCAAGAAATTATTATATCTCGTATCTTTTTTATCGCTTTTCTTTACTAATAAGACGCGTGCCTAGTCGCTTGAAGCGTTCATTTAGTATTCACTTTACATGTAGTATGTGAACTTGCCTCACATTTAACTATTCAGGAATTACTTTGAAGGGAACATGTTGTGTAATATACCTACTTGTGTTTGAATATCCCTAACTGTGGGAAAATAGGGTCGAAACTTCCGACACGGGCCCCCGACGTTACTTTTTTTTAATATACAAGTAGCAGACAAGCATGCGGTCCACCTGATGGTAAGTGGCTACTGCCGCCAATGGACATCTGTAATTAACACCAGATTGTTATCTAAGAGTCCTGAGGTCGGAAAAGTATGTTTCCCTTGCCACCTTTCAAACCGGAACACAGCAGCGCTTAACACTGCTGTTATTAGACAGAAATAAGTGTTGTGGTTGTGACGCCGGAGTCGAACCACAAAAGATTTTGCCATCAACTGCTTGGCTGACATTTTTAAATTTTTTAAGCAATGTCGTAATTTCTTTTTATAATAACACCTAATGATAAGACAGACGGGCTACCTGATGGAAAGGAGTCACCGTCGCCTATGGACATCTGCAACACCAGAGCAGTCGTCAATGTATCGACGGCTTTGAAGAAGAACTCTTTTTGTACCCTGAAGAGAAAGTAACTAACAAATTCTAAAATAATAAAACTTCATGAAAATTAACAACATTTTTATTGTGCTAATAAATTAAAATAATTTACATATATCAACACTATCTACTAAATAATATGTAACATACTCGTATCTAAGACATAATTAAAATGGTAATAGTAATACTTACTCCCACTATAAATATTTAATCCATACATTATTTAGCCTACCACATTTGACAATATCTTCAAACAAGACATTGTCAAAATTCGATCCTTGGTAGACAGAAATACGATAGATTAGTTATAAATATCGGGCGTAAGAAAACTTATAACTTGATTTAATAAAGATAGAAAAAAGATCGAAGGATAAGTAGAAAAGTTGCGATTTTAAATTACGATCTTTATTAAACCAATTTATATATTACCAATTTACAAGTAAATGAAATGAAAGTAATAATTATGTACTTATACCAAAAAACATAACTTTAAGTTACAATATTATTATAATTTCTGATTCAGCATCTTCTTCGTAAGGTATTATATTTATTGTAATTGAAGTTATATAAGGTATTGTTTTAGTTTTGGGTACTACAATAATTGGAGATGAGTTTGATTGTGATAAAGGTAGTAGAGATGGTAATGCTATGTTTGATAACTTTGTAGACAGACTTGATACTGATGGTTGGGGTAAGGAAGAGGGGGATTTGATAAAAGGAGCTGATAAACTAAAAGGTGGAAAAGAATTTAAAGACGCAAAGGGCTTAGAAAGTGATGGCATCAAAGAAGTTTCTATTGCAAAATCAAGTATATTAGTATTCAGAGGTGATATTGATGACATTGATGAATCTGATGATAAAATAGGGATGAAAGGTAAAAATAAAGAATTTGGAGTTTCTTCTTTCGAAACAATATATGAATTTGGATTTGGTAAAATACTTTCAAAAGACAACGGGGTAGGTGATATATTTGTTGTTATTATGGGGTCAGGTAATTTTATATGTACTGGTTCTATTTTTGAATCTGATGTAGGGATAAAGGGTGAAAATAAAGAATTTTGAGTTTCTTCTGTCAAAACAGTATATGAATTTGGATTTGGTAAAATATTTTCAAAAGACAATAGAGTAGGTGATATATTTGTTGTTATTATGGGGTCTGGTAGTGTTATATGTACTGGTTCTATTTTTGATTCAGGTCCCGTGTCAGGAATATTTCGTGTAGGTTTATAAGAATCTGTTAAAATATTATCAGTAATAGAATCACGTAGAATTTCTGGATAAAAAGGAATATTATTAACAAAAGAATCTAAATTATGAGCGGTTCCCAAGATATTTTGCGATGTATAAGAATTTGGTGATGAAACTGTAATAGGTGGATTGTAAACTCTTTGTTCGAGTAAGTTTACTGGATTTAAATTAGAGGAATCTCCTCGTATAGGTCCAAATTCAAAGTCAGATGCTACAAAGTTAGGTAAAGTGCTCAATACATCCAGATTTAAGGGAGATTGAATTTGTGAAGACATTGCAGTAAACGGTAAGGGATTAGAAGTTAACTCAGGAGGGAATTGTAAAGACTTTGGCAATATATTTGAAGAAAAATCTACAGTATAATGGGTTTTAGGTATATCTATTACATTTTCAAGTATAGTAGAAACTCTAGGGGCTGTATTTACATATATTTCTTCTGAACATACGACTGGATTTGAAAGTGGTTTTAAATTGTCATTGAGTTCCAGATTAACTTTTGGTCTTATTGGTCTATCGGATGGTACAATTCCTAAAGACTGTAGCTCAGATAACGTTGCTGATGGATTTTGAGGAGCCATCGGAGGTATATTATCAATTAAATATTCATTAAATGGATTTGTAAGTAATGGGATTTCTTGTTTAGGAATTGGATTAGCAGCAGTATTAACTAATTGTAATACATCAGTAGGCCTTAAAGGAGATATAAAACTTAATGTATCTGTAAAATCTGTAGTATCAATTGCTTTTTTGAAAATAATTTCAGGAGATATATTCGAAGTTACCGGAAAAGGGGTCTTAACTGGTTCCGTTATAAAGTTATTGGGATTAGTATCAATTTTAGGTTGAAATATATCTTGGTTTATAGGATGAAGTTGTTCTAAAAACGGATAATTCAACGGACTGGGTGGAGGTAAATTATTAGTTGTTATTGAATTCTCTAAAGTATTAATAAGGTTATAACTATTCTGTATAGTTTGAAAATATTTTTGTGAGTTGGGAGGTATATTAACTTGATCGATTTGAGAATTCATATCAAGTATAAGTGAAGGGATATTGTCGTTCGGTCCTATTTGGGGTACTTCAGTAACATACGGTACCATATAAGGTAAAGGATCAGTTATGGGAATTGAAGCTAGTATTCTTGGTGTCGTTTCAACTGTAGGTACGTTTAACCCTGGAAATTGTAAGCCTAAAGGACTTACCGATGAGCTTCGGTCCATTATATTCACTCTTGCCAACTGTACGCTAGGAGCACCCACTATCGGGTTATTGTCAATTATCGGTACATTCCCCCCTGATAACTGTAAGTCAGAAGAACTTACTAACAGATTATGGTCAAATATAGGTACATTCATCCCTGCTAATTGCAAATCATTAGGATTTACTGTTGAGGTCTTGTCGGTTATAGGTACATTCACTCCTTCTAACTGTAAGTCCAAGTAACTTGCTAACGGGTTGTGGTTGGTTATCGGTGTATCTACCCCTCCTAACTGTAAGCCAGAAAGATTTCCTATAGGGTTATTGTCAATTATAGGTACATTTATTCCAGCTAGTGGCAAGACAGAAGGACTTACTGTTGGGTTATAGTCGATTATAGGTACAGTTCCTTCTAATTGTAAGCCCAAATAACTTGCTAACGGGCTGTGGCCAGCTATTGGCATATTTACACCCCCTAACGGTAAGCCAGAAGGAGTTAATATGGGATTATTTTCCAGTATAGGTCCATTCACCTGTGCTAATTGTAAAGCTAAAGGACTAATTGATGAACTATGGTCCATTAAAGGCAAATTCAACCCAGCTAAGTGTAAGCTGGGATGACTATCTATCAAGTTATTGTCCATTATAGGTACATTAATCCCTAATTGTAACTCAGGACCCATTATCGGGTTATTGTGTATTATTGGTGCATTGATTCCTTCGTCGATTACATTTAATCCTCCTAACTGTAAGCTCAAATAACTTGCTAACGGGCTGTGGTCAGGTATTGGCATATTTGCCCCTCCTATTTGTAAGTCAGAAGGACTTAATATAGGATTATTTTCCGTCATAAGTCCATTCACCCCTGATAATTTAAAGCCTGAAGCTACTAATGGACTATTTTCAATTAAAGGCATTTGGAATAATTCTCTTGATGCTTCTGAGGGATTCATCATAAACGGTAGAATTGATGGTGAATTTGATGAAAAAGTTGGTGATACAGGTAAAGATGGAACGTCACAGAAAGATGATAAATAATCTGGTGAAAGTTTTAAAGGTTCTAGTGGTAATTCTGTAGGATACTTTGTACCGGGAAGTATCGTTGGTACATTTTCACTGATAAAAGTTGGTATAGATGTTAGACTGTCATGAAAAGATAATGATCCAAATGGTGCTAATGCTTCTAAGGTTTCGGGATACATCATAAAAGGTAAAGCTGTTGGTAAATTATTTGTATCATATCTTGATGTAGGTAAAGCTGCCAATAAAAAATCTCTGTCAATTTCTGATCTAGGTGTAGGTGGACTGTCATGAAAATTTAAAGGTACAGAACCGTATGGTTTCAAATCCAGTGATAGAGGTGTGTTGGTCAGACATAGTGGCGGTTGACCAATGCCAGGATCGATGACGCTCAAGTGGGCGATTTGATGTTCAGCTAGGGGCAGTGGTGGGGCGCTGGGGAAGTCTATCGGTGATGAAAGTGTCTTCGTGATCTGAAACAAAGAACGTTTAAGAAGTATTTAGAATTTAAGGCCAAAGTAGTGGAGTAATCGTCACCCTGCGCAGATGATTTCAGATTAGATTTCTGCCAGACATTTTTACCCGACTGCCAAGGAAGGGTTATGTTTTTCGCGCGTATCTTGTATGTTTGTCTTTCTTTATTTGATCCGATCTAACAAACGGCTGGATGAATTTTAACAGTTAAAGTGTCATTATATTTGTCTCAATGACCCGAGTGTCCTTAGATAGGTGTCAGTAAAAAAAAAACAAAATGGCGGATTTTTGGCGCGAAATAGTAACACATTTAAAAAAAAAAGTTAACCGAACCTATCGAGTAGGGTATCAAATGAAACGAAATTAAACGGAGATTATAAAAACATATTTGTATATATATAAAAGAGTAAGGTGACTGACTGACTGACTAACTAAATGACTTTTTCATTTTTCAGAAATCAACGTACAGCCTAAACCAAGGACCTTACAGTTCTGAAATTTTGCACACAGGTTCTCTATATAGCTTGAATAAGTACTAAGAAAGGCCTTTTGGAAATTCTACCCTTAAGAGGGTAAAATAGGGGAAAACAGTTTTTTTGAAATCCTTTAATTTTGAAGCAACTACTATAAAATTTTGTATTTGGCTTTCTGGATAAGAATAAGGACGCACTTATTTATCCCCCTCCGAAAAATCAACCCCGTAGAGGGTAAAATAAGGGTTAAAAGTTCATTTGAACAATCGTCAATTTTGAAGCAAACACTATGACATTTTGTATCAGGCTTGTTGGATAAAAATAATGAAATGCTACCTCTAACGAGGTAAAATAATGACCGAAACTTTGATTTACTGAAGTTATATATTTTGTAGACCGTAAATGGTGATTTTTTTCGCAAAATAGTAGCACGTTTTAAAAAAGTTAACCAAACCTATCGAGTAGGGTGTCAAAATAAAGGAAATTAAGAGGAGATTACACATACATTATATAATATATCTTATATATAAAATTCTCGTGTTAGTTACCGTACTCCCCGAGACGGCTTCACCGATTTTCATCAAATTTTATATACATATTCAGTAGGTCTGAGAATCGGCCACTATCTATTTTTTTTACACCTGAGTGATAAGGGTTGTTCATCCTTAACATTTTTTATTTATATGGCAACACAACGTTTGCCGGGTCAGCTAGTACATATATACTCGTATATACACCTCGAGATGACTGTCTGACTAAATGAGAGAGTTGCTGTGCCAGAGATCAACGCAAAGGGAAACCGCTGAACTTAAGCGTGCTGGCATTTTACACATAGGTTCTTTATACATATAGCGTAAATGAACACTACGAGGATAAAATAGGATAATATTGTTAGAACATCTTTTGTTTTTGAAGCAGACACCTACTATGAAACTTTGTATTTGGCTTTCTGGATAAAAATAATGAAATGCCTATTTCACTGCTTTTGGAAATTCTACTTCGGCCTTTTTGGTGCAGTCGGGTTTTTGATTTTTTAAATTAATTACTTGTTTTAAAACATAGGAGTAGCAGACGAGCATCTGTAATTAATCCCAGATACAATTACATATCCCTGCCTGAGGTCGGTCACAGATACGCCGCTACTCCTGAGAATTAAGGTGAAAGACCTCGGAAAAGTATGTCTCCCTTACCACACCCCTCAAACCAGTAACAATACACACAAATACGTTTAGCACTAATGTTAATACAGATATAGGTATATAACATAGGTAAATAAATAAAAAAACATAAAAATAAATAAATAAATAAATATGGTAGTATATACGGAATTAGTGACAAAAAAACATTTTTTTAATTGCTTGTCTTTCAGTTTTTTACCTATTTAAAGGGACTTTTACTTTGCTTTACTAGGGAGTTATAAATAGTAAGTGGGAAACAAAGAATTAGGGTTCCACGAAAAAATTTATACCAATGAATCTCATGACTTCTTAGTGCAAATACTAGACACTTATAAACGTAGGTGAAACTGCGAGACACAGCTTATTATATTAAACAATGAATAATCTTAAAAATATATCGATTTCACTTTTATAATTTAGACGAATCCTCACATATTAAAATCTATCAAGCATCGCCTGTTGCGTTTGCCACGCAAACTTCTTCAGCGCTAACGCTAAAACGCAAACTGTTTGACTTCGACAAATAACATTACCCTCCACTCGAAAACATTACCTTCTGCAATCGGGTAAAACTATTGAAATTTAATTTACCTGATAAATAAAGAACACTAGTACTCCAGAGGCCACCCCCATACTGCGCTGGACCGTGCGCGCGAGTAACCACTTCAGAATATAGCATTATATTTTCAACAAAATGTTACAAAAATTGAATTTCCAGTGAACTGTTACTAATTTTTATTGTAATCAGGTTAATATTACGCATTATCAGTCATTTGATAAGTTGATGACATAATTTAATTAAATAGTTTCAGACCAAAATGTTTTAAATCGTCGTCAATCCATTACTGTTTTGCTGGGCTCGGGTATCCTCTCAGAGTGGGGTTAGGCCATAGTCCACCGCGTTGTCAAAGTGCAAATTGGTAGACTTCACACACCTTTGAGATTTTTTAAAGATTTCCCAAGCATAGGTTTCCTCATGATGTTATCCTACACCGTTTAACGGTATTCGTCGAAAAAGGTTTTTCAGTTATGATGAGTCAGGCGACCTTGTTTTTTTTAGCTAATAGCAACTGTTTGGGGGCCCCAGGACCTGATGCCCGAGGCAGACCGCCCTTTAGTCCGCTAAAGAGCCTGCCTCACTGGCCTAGTGCGAATTAGTAAATGCTGAAAATAATTATTTATCACATGTTTTATCGGAGAAGTCTACCAATCCGCCTTTGAAGAATAGGGCCTAAATTCTTCTTATTCTATGGCCCGTGCCAGACATAAACAAATATTTGAACAAAGACTTTGCTCGCACATTTGAACACTTCTCTGTTTAAATTTTCTAATCTGTTACTAATGTCATGGTCTCCTAACAACAGGACTTTGCGCATGTGTAGCAGACTTCGCAGATACTTGAAGTTTGATCGCTTTGATGTACGCTCGAAAAACCGACACCAAATGGCAAAGTGCAAATATTTGAGCAAGCTTTGAACAATTACTCAAATACCCGTGCTTTACTGTGTTCAAATGTTTGTGCTATGTCTGGCACGGGCCTATGAAGAGAAATGGGACTGTATTGGGTACCATGGTACCATAATATAAAAATTCTGTGTCATAAAAATAATTTTATTCTGAAGATCCATGCGTATAAATCTGCATATATTTGCATATAATGTTCTATGCATAAAAGTGCACATATTTATACATAAAATGTCAAAACAAATTCAGAAATCATTCATCTATCTACCTTGATAGTGAAGTTACAAAACTTATTACTGTTAAAGTTTAACAATAATGATTAAAGATTTTATTATTTCCTCTTACATATATTATGAAAACATTACATAATATATCGATAAGTCGACATTCGATAAAACTCGACGCAATATCGATAAAAAGATAACATTACATTAATAATAAATCACGAGTATTTTTGTATGACATAAGATAAAGATTACAAAAGAAATGATATAATAAAATATATTTATTATAGATAATATAAATAGTACCTTGCATTTAGTACATTGATATGCTTAGAAGTAAATAGTTTAATTATTCATTAAAATATTATTTAATTTTATTAAAATAATTTAACAAAATGGCGCGGTTTTTTATTTTTGTTGTTATTCAAGCCATTTTACTTCAGGTAAATAATATTTTTTTAATCTATATAAATTTATACTGTCATAGCAAATGAGTATGCAGTCCTCCTGATGGTAAGTGGCTACTGCCGAACATGGACATCTGCAATCAACCCCAGATAAGCTTTGAGATGTGGTGCTGGCGGCGCATGCTAAGAATCCCGTGGACAGCCTTCTGGACCAACGCATCCATCTTAAAAGAATTACACCTAGAGCATTCCCAACGCCTCTTCAGTATTTGCCTGCACCGCATACTTAAATACTTCGGTCATATAGCCTGATGAAATAATGACAACCTGGAAAAGCTATTGGTGACAGACAAGGTGAGAGCAAAAGACCCAGAGGACGCCAGACGATGGATGACCCAAAACGATGGTCAGACCAGGTATCGGACCATCTAAAGATGCCGGTCAGCGAGGCGATACA
Organism: Epargyreus clarus; assembly: GCF_041222505.1. Lineage (NCBI taxonomy): Eukaryota > Metazoa > Arthropoda > Insecta > Lepidoptera > Hesperiidae > Epargyreus > Epargyreus clarus. The sequence continues at coordinate 4,678,110 of NW_027332224.1, forward strand.
CCAGGCCACTAATCGCAATCTCTGGAAACACGCTATAAAGCAAAGAAGTCACGATTCTCAGCATTGAGGGGCCGACTATAGAGAGAGAGAGAGAAGCTTAGAATCCTACCTGAGGCCGGTCACAGATGCATCGTTACTCTGAAGACTAAGTTGGAACGCGTAGGATCAGTGTGTCTCTTACCACCCTTCAAACCAGAACACAGCAGCGCTTAACACTGCTGTTATTAGGCAGAAATAGGTGTAGCGGTGGTACCTTCGGAGTTATACCACAAAGCATTCTACACTTCTAGATCATTTTCCGCCTTTTCCTTAAGCAGACATGTTTTTTTATAGTAATTTCTTTTATTATTTGCTTTTCAGACAGCTTACAGTCAATGTATCAGCAGAATACCAAACTGCGCTCAAAGTCTACCTCTAGAAGCGTATCTACCTCTAGAAGCCTACTTACCCATAGAAGCATACGCACCTAACCAAGTCTTCATAAGCCAAGGGTTGCCCTTACTACCCATGCCAAATTACGCACCATTTACACAAACCGTGTACAACCCTGAAGTGGCTTACACACCGACTGTAATTCAAGATAGCAGTGTGGCGAATAGTTTGGCGAATATGCTCCAACTATTGGTAGTGAGTAATCTCCTTAGTGATACTCTGCCTGGCTGTGACCCCTATTTTTTCGATCCTTATGGTCCTGTAGCACCTATAGGACCTTATAAGTACTGGTATTGAGTTTCATGGCACAATAAAATTAAGTTTATTTCTGGCAACTAAGTTCTCGCCGCTTTTTTAAAGTTTTTTTGTTAATAAAAATTAATAACTGATTACATACTCGTAGTTATGATGTTTACAACTATTTTCTGATTATTAATATGATTTTTCTTAATCTTTGGTAGAAATTCCTTGGTTTTGACTCGAAAAAATCAAGTAACTTTTACATACATTGGATATATGCCACATGTACAATCATGTTATTAAGCGAAATATTTTAATGAATAAAAAATCCCGAGTAGTGAACATAATTATATATTTAAAGAAGAACGTGAATGAATGTGTTGTGTATTTCTAAACATATTTTTGAATCATTGAATGAATAAAATTGAATTAACAAACCAGAATTTATTGATTTCATGCTTAAAATGTGTTTTATTTATATTTTATTTGCATTTATGAAATTTAAAAGATCATGGTCTTATCTATACTAATATTATAAAGAGGAAAACTTTGTTTGTTTGATTGTAATGAATAGGCTCTAAAACTACTGGACCGATTTAAAAAAAAATCACCATTCGAAAGCTACATTATCCACGAGTAACATAGGCTATATGTTGTATGAAATATATTTGATAAATAGATTTTGAGGCGGTACAAGGTTTGCCGGGTCAGCTAGTAGGTCATAAGGTGGGAGGGAAGAGAGCGTAGGTACAAGTATGAAGTAAACTGTCTTCAATTTTAATTATTTTTAAGCTAAATTTAAATTCAAATAATTCGCCAAGCACGAGTCGAACTCGCATGTGGAGGGTTCCGTGGCACCAATATTTTCATATTTTATTTTTATTTTTAGTATTTGTTATTATATCAGCAATTGAAGTAAATACATTATGAAAATTTGAACTGTCTACCTATTACGGTTAAATAGACAAAGAGAAAAACGTCGAAAAAAAGCGGTTCGTTATATAACAACCCTCATTTATTTTTAACTTTTTTGGGTTTTTGTTGTTAAAGCATCCACCCTTATACATACTCTGTAAAATAATCAATGATCTATCTATTACGATTCAGGAGATAGAGCCCTGTGACAGACGGACAGACAGCGGAGTACTAGTAATAGGGTTCCGATTTTGCCCTTTGGGTACGGAACTCTTAAAAATATCAGACAATTGGGCAATCCGCCTAAATCAACAGTACCCGAAAATATTAAAATTCATATCAAAAAAGGTTTTCGAAGCGTAAATTCCGTATTTTAGGACCGTAATATTTTTCGCAATTTACGTTCCGATATTGGCACGGGATTGGAATTTACTTCGGCGTCACAATTTCAGATCCACTCTGTATCGATCGCTGGATTTTAAGGCAAATGTTGCAAATGTATGTATTCCAGAAAGACTATTTTATGTAATAAAGATTTAATAACAGCGATTTTTTATCTACACTAATATTATAAAGAGGAAAACTTTGTTTGTTTGTTTGGTTGTAATGAATAGGCTCAAAAACTACTGGACCGATTTTAGAAATTCTTTCACCATTCGAAAGCTACATTATCCATGAGTAACATAGGTTATATTTTATATGAAGTATATTTGATAAATAGATTTTGAGGCGGTACAAAGTTTGCCGGGTCAGCTAGTAGGTGATAAAACCCTTTGTGGTTCGACTCCGGCGGCGCCACCGCCAAACCTGTTTCTGCCTAATAACAGCAGTATTAAACACTGCTGTGTTCTGTTTTAAAGGGTGTGATAAAAAAGAGATACTTTTCCATGGTGTTCCAGCTTAGTCCTCAGCAGAACGCATCTGTAAACGACCTCAGGTAGGAATATATAATCCTATCTGGGGTTGATTATAGACGTCCGTAGGCGGGAGAAGCCACTTACCATCAGGTGAACTGACTTCATGCTCTTCTGCTACTTCTTCATCATATAAATAATATACCAGCGCTTAACACTGTTGTTATCAGGCAGAAATATGTGTAGCAGTGGTGCCGCCGGCGTCGAACCACAAAGGGTTCTACAACCTTTAATTAAAAGTGTTTTTTCCACATTAATTTACGCTAATGAAGCAAGCTAGAGCTACTTAAGACTAGAAATTTGTAACGTTTAAGTAAAAACTTAGTATTTGTTATTTTTTAATGATCTCTTTAATCTAATTTTCATATTTTACATTAAAATTCATATAGAGAAAAATCTTTGTAAAATAGAGCCTGACCTTTATAAAATATGAATCTTATTAAAAATTATATGAGAAAGGATCTTTATAAAATGGAGCATAACTTTTATATTTTATGAGCTTATACCGAAAGGAATTTATGTTCCAATATTGGCATAGGATTGAAACTAATTTCGACGCTACGATCACTCCCACTCAATATAGATCTATAAATTGTAGTGCATATTTACAAATATTTATCGTTTATGTATATTTTATAGTATACACGTTTTAGGGTTCCGTATACAATAGGTAAGACCCCATAACTAAATTTCGTACCAACAGGGTTAAAATGAGACCCTATTACTCCTAAGACTCCGCTGTCTGTCACAGGGCTCTATCTCTTAAACCGTAATAGATAGACACTTGAACTCTTTCATAGGATGTGAATTATTGTGACTTCTATAACAACAAAGATATTTCTTTTTTTTATAATATAGGAGTAGCAGACGAGCATGCCACCTGATGGTAAGTGGCTACTGCCGCCCATGGACATCTGTTATACATGGACATCTGTTATACATGGACATCTGTTAGGGATATTCCTACCTGAGGTCAGCCACAGATGTGCCGCTACACCAGAGGACTAAGCTGGAACACCTCGAAAAAGTATGTCTCCCTTACCACAACCTTCAAAACGGAACACAGCAGCGCCTAACACTGCTGTTATTAGGTAGAAATAGGTGTGGCGGTGGTGCTGCCGGAGTCCACACAAGGACCACCGGACCGGAACCACAAAGGGTTCTACCACCTTCAATTCGTTTTTATATTAAGTCACTTTTGTAAAGAAACTTACTTAAGATACAACAGCACGTTTTTACACTACCTCAAAATGTTTACATCGATAATATGTGTTTTCCCAATTATGATTTAATGATTGTTAAAATAACTGTCATCCACTTTTATTAAATAAGTTCTAAAAATAAAAAGAAAATATGATAATATAAAAATAAAATATTGAGAAAGATCTTTATAAAATGGAGCATAACTTGAATATTTTATGAACGTAATATCTAGGGCAATATCCGTTCCAATATTGGTACGGGATTGGAATTTAGTTCCATGCTACAATTTCACACCCACTCACTATTGATCGCTGGATTTTCGGGCATATTTTCAACAAAGTTCAAAGGATGAAGTAGAATAGTTCGACTCCGGAAGCACCACCATCACACCAGTATCTGATCTAAATATAATTGCTGGGCGAGGTACTGCCGCCCCCGGACACCTGTAAGCAACCTCAGATAAGATTAAGTAGAAACCTCTGAATCTGGTCATACCACCGCCACACCTATTTCTGCCTAATAATAGCAGTGTTAAGCGCTGCTGTGTTCTGGTTTGTGGCAAGGGAAAAATACTTTTCCGAGGCTTTCCAGCTCAGTCCTCAAGAGTAGCGACACCTATGGCCGATCTCATGTTGGAATCTAATCTCATGTGGGGTTGATTATAGATGACCATACCGCAGCAGCCTAGGGATCGACTGCATGCTCGTCTGCTACTTCTATATTATAAATAATTGGCCAAGTGAAAGTCGACATCGTAAACGGACGGTTCCGTACCACCAGCATTTTCATTATTTTTTTATTTTTAGTATTTTTTTATTATAAAAAAATTTGAACTCTCTAGTTCTTGTTTGGCGAACCCCATTTATTTTAAAGTGTTTTTTCTTTTTATAGCGGTTATTATTTGTTGTTATAGCGGCCACCGTTATTAATATTATATTACATACTCTGTCATAATTTCAATTGTCTGTCTATTACGGATCCAGAGATAGACCTGTGACAGACGAACAGACGGATAGACGTACAGACTGCGTCTTAGTAATAGGGTTCTGTTTTTACCCGTTCGGTACGGAACCCTAAAAAGTAGTGGCGCATCTATGGCCGACCTCAGGTTGGAATCTCATCTTATTAAGGGTTAATTACAGATATTTATGGGCGGCAATAGCCTCACCTTACGCTGGACTGCATGCTTGATTGCTACCCCTGTATTATAAAAAGACCTACAAAACCTAAATCCAGTCGAAAATTGAAGCTCAAAATGAAGCTATCAATTCAACCAAATAGATTTTGGAGCAGAAAATTGGTTTAAACTACTGAAGCGTTGGATTTCACACCCTCACCACCCACTCACCGGTGCTATTGATTTGCGCAGATACGGTGCGCTTCAGCAATGCAGTTTGTACATGGAGGTTAGAACAAAATAGACTCCTAATGTAACACAAAGGTTATAGATCTTTTACAATGTTGAAATAGGAATCATGTAGTTCACCTGATGACACCACTATATACATATACTGCCGCCAATGTATATAGTAGTGTATTCTTATACAACCACGACAATAAACTGACGACCCGTGTGGCGGAGCGGTCACCATACCGGTTCGACGCGCAGAAGGTACCCCCTTCGATCCCCGGCCAGACAAATTTCTGAATGATGAGTTTAGGTTACTGTTTCTGGGTCTAGGTGGTTGTGTATATATTTGTCTCTGTATGACCATGGCAGCCACAATACAGGGAAACTTAGTGTGGGACTGTGTTATTATTATTTATCATTAAGTAGAATTATTAAGAATCATTTAGTATTTTTTTAAAGAGGAGGGTGCAAAATTCAATTATCTAAAATACTGGCTCACATATAATCTAGTATTAGCTTTTATCTAGCATTCATCGGCGTAAAGGCAAACCTCCCTCTTAGTATAGACGAGAAAAGAGAAACTCCACAAACAAAAGGACCCTTTTTTTGCAAAATTCAGACAATATTTACTTTAGACGGAACAGCCCTTCCTCTCCTCTAGTATAGGGAGCCCACCATTTTTTCAACATTGATCTCCTCACTAATTCCACCTTTTTGACCCCCGTCTCCTAAAGATAGCCTGCCTTTCCAAGCCTGTTTTGCCAAGTTCATGCCAATCCCATACCAGTGTTAGCAGTCTATTTGTTTCCTACCTCCACGAAACACACTACCTGTTGTTTGATATTCAGACCACGTACGTTTTACATTACATCCGGTAATATTTTACGTGCAAAAATATTTCTACAGGCGATAAATTTAATTTCCATACTTCATACAAGGACAAAGGTTTTTACCGTTTAACTTGTATGAGCATTTTTGCGAAATATTTTTTTATAGTATAGGAGTAGCAGACGAGCATGCAGTACACCTCATGGTAAGTGGCTACTGCTCATGGCCATCTGTAATCAACCCCGGATATCATTAGATATTCCTACCTGAGGTCGGCCACAGATGCGCCGCTACCTCTGAGGACTAAGCTGGAATGCCTCAGAAATGTCTGTCTCCCTTACCACACCCTCCAAAACGGAACACAGCAGCGCCTAACACTGCTGTTATTAGGTATAAAAAAAATAAAAAGGTGTGACGGTGGTGCCGCCGGAGTCGAACCACAAATGGTTCTACGTGGTTTTTTGGTTTTTGTTTCATTACCATGAATAAATTACTATTCTATTCTATTTTAACCGCTTTTAATTTCATGCCAGGTTTAAAAGTAATCCTAGTTAGAATCTAGCTACGATCAAATGCCAAGGGTCGTGGAAATGTCAGGGTGTGGGCGGTATTCCACCTGAAACCTAGTTAGTGTAGCATTGATTAGTACATTGAAAATAGGTACTAGGATTATTGTGGGTGCCATGAACACACACAAATAAATATAAAAACACCCAGACCCAGAACAGAAATCTAAATTAAATCTTTGTCTGGCCGGGGATCGAACCTGGAACCCTGCGTTTGGTTTTTTTATAATATAGCAGTAGCTGACGAGCATGCAGTCTACCTGATGGTAAGCTACTGCCGCCCATGGAAATTTGTAATCAACCGCAGGTAGGATTAGATATTCCTACGTGAGGTCGGCCACAGGTGCGCCGCTACCCCTAAGGACTAAGCTGGACGCCTCGGAAAAGTATGTCCCCCTTACCGCACCCTTCAAACCAGATTACAGCAGGGATTAACACTGCTGTTAATAGACAGAAATAGGTGTGGCGGTGGTGACGCCGGAGTCTACTTCTGAAGTCTTAATCCTCACGTGGCCAGCCAGGTGGGCTATAACCTAATCCTTCTCATGCTAAGAGGACACCCGTACCCAGCAGTAGGACAGTAATGGGTTGATAATATAGGTACATAAATATTGTAATTGAAAATGTAAGGGTTTAATAAAATAATTGCTTTTCATTTCGTTTCAATTTTTATTGTATGATAACTAAATAACAAAGTTCAAACAATCCTTTAATTAAGATTGTGTATTTAATTTAATAAATAATATTCTCTCTCTTTATCTTTATTAAAATATTCCGTTTATGTACGTGTTTTATTGTGGAAGATAAGCGATGAACGATTGTATCGCTTTAGAAACTTTTTTATTAGATTTTTCTTTATGATTTCATTTAAAGTTTATAGAACTCTTAGTAATTTGACGATACTATTTGGCAACTGTCGCCCGTCCTCCGTTACTCCCTCATTGTCTTTTAACCCAAGACCTTTAACGCAGAACACAGATGTTATGTTTAAGACATGTATTAGTGGTAGTGTACCCAGAGTCGATTAATAAAAGGTTTTACAACCTGGGGCCAGCCCAGTCCGCTAGTGGGGAATGGCGATCCCGTACAAACACAGATTGAGGATTTAGTGGCTGAGCCTAACATCATAGGAGTAATTAAACCCCACCGTCTTCGCTTGGCCACGTTATAAGAATGAGAGAGGATCGCGGCGTCAAGTGCGCGTACTTGGGGCGTCCAGATGTTCGACACCCTGTTGGCCGCCCAAAATACCGCTGGGCAGACAAGGTCGAGGCAGATTTACGCGAACTTAAAGCCAATAACTGGCTTCAGACTGCACAAATCAGGGACAAGTGGCGAAATCTCGTGTCGGAGGCCAAGATTCACTTTGGGTCGCTGCGCCAGCGGAGTAAGTAAGTAAGTTTACCACCGACTTTATATACGATTGTCTTTTCTATACTACTATCAGAGAATAAAATACGTGAAGACCTTAGATGCAATATTCTCTTAAACTCACCTATCGCATCACTCTGTGTGTGAAACACATACCTTAAACCATTGTACCTTTATGAAATAATAATTCTTTTACTTAAAGCCTGGCTTCAGGCTACGTATTAAGAAATTCAATATTTTGTTATTCACGATTTTAATTATAAATGTATTTATTTTTACAAAATTGACAAAGACTTTTGTTAGGTATAAACAATGTCGGATTAACTAATAGGCTGAAGCCTAGGGCAGAATTCAGGGGCGGCAAATATTTTTTGTCAATATTTTTATACTCATATATTTTTATGCTTATTTATTGCGGTTTAACAAATATTTGCAAAAAAGTATTGATAGCATAGTGGTTAAGAAACTTGGCCTTTTGGCAGAGAGGTCCGAGGCTCAAATCGCAATAACGCACCTCTGATTTTTTTTAATTATTTGCGTATTCGAAACTAATTATCACTTGCTTAAACGGTGAAGGAAAACATCGTGAGGACAAAAATCTCGCAGGTATGTGAAGTCTACCAATACGCACATGGCCAGCGCGGTGGACTATGGCCTAATCCTTTTCATTCTGAGAGACCCGTGCCCAGCAGTGGGACAGCAATGGGTCGATGATGATAATTTTTATGCTTACCTATTAAGCATGCAAATATGGTTGATATACTTTTGATGTGAAACATCTATAGCCGCACGTAAAACCGATTTCTGGCGTGGCGACGCATGCCGTGGCGACGTCGCCACGCTATACGATGGTATATATATACAGTCTATATATAGTCTATATGCAGTAGTGTACGGTGTGGCGACGCGTCGCCATGCGCATTCGACTGTGCGATTCTCTCCCACTCGGATTTGGATTTTTGTATTTAATGAAAATAAATGTTTATTCAATAAATAGTCATCGTTATCTGGAAAAAAATCGTAATATTTTATTTTATCATTATGACATATTTAGTTCCTATCACAATTTGTTCTTTTCTGCTTATTACTTTTACAAAATAATGTTGATGGTTCACATCTGCCAGGCGTCCCGTGACGGCTCACATTTTTTTAGCGTTAGCCATTAGGCCAGCTTAGCCCTCAGGGGAAGCGAAGCATCTGTGGCCGACCTACGTTAGGAAACTAATCTTATCGGGGGTTGATTATAGTATTTTTTTATAATATAGGAGTAGCATACGAGCATGCAGTCCACCTCATGGTAAGTGCCTACTGCTGCCCATGGACATCTTTAATCAACACCAGATAGGATCAGATAGTCCTATCTGAGGTCGGCCACAGAAGCGCCGCTACTCGTGAGGACTAAGCTGAACCCCTTGGAAAAGTATGTTTCCTTGACCACACCCTTCAAACGAGAACACGGCAGGGTTTATCACTGCTATTATGAGGCAGAAATAAGTGTGGCGGTGGTACCGCCGGAGTCCAACCACAAAAGTAGTCCAACCACGTTCAGGGCGGCAGTTGGCAGAAGTCACTTACCATCAGGTGAACTGCATGCTCGTTCGCTACTCCTATGTATTATGGTGACCAATGGGATGCTTGATAAAAAAACGAGATAACTCATAATTTATTTATTTATTAAAATAACATAACAAAACAGTGGAAACAACTTTACACTTCAAGAACACCACAATTTACGTATAAAAAACAAACAATAAAATTAATTCACATAAACCTTACAACATATTTCTGACTATTCCGTCAGTAAATATAATTGTACCCGGGTACAAAAGTTTCATAGTACGGCGGTTCGTATGTACCGGGTAGTGTGTTACCTAACAGACTACTTACCACCAGTAGTTGTAAGGCATTCGCTAGGCTATTCGCAACACTATTATCATGAATAATAGTAGGTGCATACTCCGGTACAATTGGCGATGGTACAACTATATTTCCCGGGGTTGGTACAACGATATTTCCCGGGCTTGGTACGACGATATTTCCCGGGCTTGGTACGACGATATTTCCCGGGTTTGGTACAACAATATTTCCAGGCGCTGGTGGTACAACTACATTTCCTAACGCATTAGAGATACTTGCTAGACTCGGTACATTACCTGACACTACATTTGGTAGACCTAATGGGCCGAGATTGGCTATCACAGGGCCTAAGTTTGCAAGGTATTCGGGAGCTCCTGGGAAGAAGACGGGTTGGCCCTTGCAAGGGCCTGGCCCTGGTAGGTATACTCGTCCTTGTGGAATCCCTTGTGGGAGTAAGGGTCCAAGGTATGGTAGTCCGGGAGGTGGAACTAGGACCTGGTTGGGCAAGAGCTCGATTGGTCCATTAGGACCTTGGACCACTCTGTTAGCACATTGGCTGTAGACGGTCTGAAAAAAAAACATTTTTATTAACTTTTTACTACATTTATTTGATTTTAACATTATACTGATCTGATACGCAAAGGGTTCCAGATTCGATGCTTGACTAGGATCAGTAAAAAAATCCGCTAAAAGGACATTTTTAAAATGAAATTCCAATACATTTCAATCTTTGGATACCACCGTCACACATTTCTAGGGTAAGCAGGTCTGAATTTCGTAGAAAGGGTTGATGTTGGCTTACTAAGACATGAGACTACCAACTTGGTAGTAATGTCACCGCATCTGTGATTGGCTTCTGGTATACCTATATGGAGCTGACCACGTATGTCCATGCACATCAATGACCACTTACCATTAAGTGGACTGCTCCTTAGTAACTCAAATCTTAAAAGAAAATCAAATCGTTTTACCCACCCAAATTTTTGAATTTTTTTCAAAGGCATGTGAAGTTTACCAATAAGCACTTGGCCAGCGCGGTGGACTATGGCCTAATCCTTCTCATTCTGAGAGGAGACTGGTTCCCAGCAGTGGGACAGTAAGTGATTGATGACGAGGATTGTAGAATATATTATCTTGTATACTTACTTGAAGAATAGCGAAATTAATAAAAACTAAATAAATTGATGAGCCCATATTTTTCTTTTTTAGGTACTATCTTCAGTAATAATGTTTTAATTAATGAACCACTATTATCCGCGGCTTTATATAAAGAAAATAATTTTATCTATCGTTATGAAACTTTTGAATAAAGATAACGATTGAAAGATAAGGAACTTTCTAAATTCAAGATAAGATAAGATAGATTTTTTGTTACTAACAAAATTGGTTACGTTTTGTGAAGAGAGAATGGAGTAGGTGCGTTTGGCCACTGGCACCCATTGTTAGGTGAAGTTTTAATCCTAGAAGTGCCACAAGAGCTTTCAGTCCATCTGATGGAGTTTTGAAGGTGATAGAACCCTTTGTGGTTCGACTCCGTCGGCACCACCGGCACACCTGTGTCTGCCTCATAACAGCAGTGTTAAGCGCTGCTGTGTCCGGTTTGAACGGTGTGGTAAGGGAGACATACTTTTCCGAGTCATCCCAGCTTAGACATCAGGGATAGTGGCGTATCTGTTGCGGAGCTCAGGTAGGGATATCTAATCTGGGGTTGATTACAGATGTCCATGTGCGGTAGTAGCCACTTACCATCAGGTAGACCTCATGCTCGTCTGGTACTCCTATATTATAAAATAAAGTTTTCCTCCATCGCTAATCGATTTATCAAATATATCAATAGATCCAATATCAAAGATATTAGCAGATGTCGATATGATATATCAAATAACAAGATATCAAATATATTAAATCTCAGTTCAATACAAAATAAGCCTCAGAATACAAAACCTCGTTAACTGACTCAAACGTGACATGAAATCGTTATTTGTAAGCCCCCACGGCTTATTTATAAGCCTGTGAGCTTATATATAAGTCGTAGCGGGAATAAAAATACCTGTAAGTTGTTAGAAGTATTTATATTTTTCATATTGGCTTTTTCATTTCTAGGGAACCCTTTCATTCTATATAATGAGGTTGATTAAAACAATTCTGGTCCGCCATTTTGAAGTGTCCGCCATATTAGATTTAGAATGACGTCACTAAGCTAATCATTCGAAGGTGGTAGAACTCTTTATGGTTCGACTCCGGCAGCACCACTGCCACACCTCTTTCTGCCTTATAACAGCAGTGTTAAGTGCCGCTGTGTTCTGGTTTGAAGCGTGTGGTAAGGGAGACATTCTTTTCGGAGGCGTTCCAGCTTAGTCCTCAGGGGTAGCGGCGCATTTGTGGTCGACCTCAGGTGGAGATATCTAATCCTATCTGGAGTTGATTACAGATGTCCATGGGTAGCAGTAGCCACTTACCATCAGGTGGACTGCATGCTCGTCTGCTACTCCTATATTATAAAAAAAACATACTTCTGCTTTGTAACAGCAATGTTATGCTGTTGTCTCCTGGTTTGAAGTATGGTAAGGGAGAGACAATTAGGTATACGAAGCATTTCATCTTAGTCCTCAGTGTCTTATCCCTCTACTGGAGTTTTAAGAACTTCTTAACCATGTAGATTTCCTCATTACTGATTTCCTTAACCGCTGAAAAGATTAATTCCTGAAACGCACATAACTTCAAAAACTTAGACTATAGAGCCACTATACGAGTATAACAAAAAGCTTTCGAATTTGAAGCCGACTGCTGTTATGAGGCAGAAATATGTATGGCGTTGGTTCCGCCGGAGTTGAACCACAAAGGGTTCTACCATCTTCAAATGTATTGCATCGGTGCCTACTGAGTTGAACCACCAAGGTATCCTTCAAATCATTACAATTTAAACCATAACACCTATAATCAACATTTAAACATAAGAACATAGTTCTAAATACTATGGCAGAAATAGGGATAGAGATAATGTTGTAATATTATAAATCGCTTTCGCTTATGTCTATAAACAAACCTTATAGACACTGATTCCAATTCTGCCGTAGACCTATGACCTTTTCATAGACTTAGTAACAAAATGGATTTCTGAAAGGTGATATTCTTTTACTAAGTGAGAAAGTTGATACCTTTCATTAAAATGTCGTTGTCTCAGATTTTTTTTTATAATATTGGAGTAGCAGAGCAATCCACTTGATGGTGAGTGATTACTGCCGCACATGGACATCGGTAATCAACCCCAGATAGGATTAGATAACAGACAGTTAGGCAGGCTAACGCAGCTATGTACCGAGCCCGGTCCCGAGCTGTCTTCGTTTGCTGTTGCGATGTGACTCCCCTCTATATTCAGAACGGATTAGCAGTTTGACGCGGACTATACCTACTTCAATTTTATAAAAAATCACACAAACATAAAGCATAAGGTATGATAAAAAACCAAAAAAATTGGCTAGTGTTCTGGAGACTAAATTTCGGGGATCTACATATAGCCTAAACCATACTGAGAGAAGACCCGTGCCTAACAAAGGGATACATAACAACAGATTAATAGTGACGAAATAAAAATAATTTTTAAAATTAACTTACCTAACGAGATTAACATAGATGATGATAATCTTAAACATGATAAAAGTTACGAAACAACTTCACTGGAAGAGATAGAACCGGTTAGTAGAATCGATAAGTATCAAGATAAGAGATTCTTAACAAAAGGAGACGTTTTAAATGGATTTATCTCAATAGTTATCTAAGGAGCGATGGCTCCAACTCTCTATTTTATTATTATTCAAATTTTTATTTCGACGGTAAGACACACAAAATTTTACTGTAGAATAAGCATAATATTTGGTTAACAACATATTATTGTGTCACCGCTGGACAGAGGTCTCCCCTGAGAGTGAAGGTTTGGGCTATAGTCCAACGCGCTCACCTAGTGCAGATTAGGCGACTTCACACCCTTGACAATATTTTTTAAGAAGACTAAGTTGTGCAGGTTTCTTTACATTATTGTCTGTCCTATCATCACCACATTATTATGTCTCAGAATAAGAAGGGTTTTGGATTAAAGTTTTCGCTGGCCAAGTACGGGTTGGCAGACTTGACACACATTTTTGTTTTTTATATTCTCTTACTTTTTTGTTCACTGATAACTCATGTTAAATTCAGTTAGTGAATATCATCCACCATATAACGTCAATTAAATATGCAGTTATTGCTTTTATTATAAAAAATAATGTGCTTTATTTGTAATATATTTATGTATTGTTCTCAGGTCATCGCATACGCCAGCCAATACCTTCAATATGGAACGCCGTACCCCAGTCCCTACATCACTGGGTACCCAGCTCAGAGCTATATTGCAAAACCAGCGCCACTCCCACAATACATCCAAAACTACCCAATCCAACCAAGCAAAACATCAGGGTACAGCATCAAAGAATACAAACCACCAACGGCATATTATGATCAAGCTGTTAAAGGAAGCCATCAGCCTCCTTCTCCAGTAAATCCAGTAGTAGTTCCTAAAATTAATCCTATACCAACGGTAAAAGAAACTCCGAAATTACCAAAACAAGATATAATACCAAAAACAGTTCCTCCCTTCGATTCGAATATACTAAACAATCTAGCAATAGCTCTCCAATTGCTTATTGTAAGTAATTTGATCCATAATCCACCACCGAAGATAGCGACAGAAGTTTTAGATGAAGATGTAATTCCGGCGATTTCGTCATTACCAATACCATATGTTCCTAATTCTGAACATCCAAGCCATTCTCATGACCCAAATGTATATGAATATCAATTGTCTTATATGCCGAATGCAAATTTCATCGGTACTTCCAGTTTTGGAGATACAGGAATTTCGAAGTCAATGATGAGTGCGTATGGCTCTCCAACTATGCCGAAACCAAGACCCACGGGGCTAATGTCTCCATACGATGCCATTGGACCTAATTCACCATTCACTGAGTCTTCAAGAAAGGAATCTCCGAAATCTCCGTACCACCTGTCTTCGGATTATAACGATTTGTTTTCTTTGACAGAACTGTTTAAAGTTTAATCTAGTCTTGGGTCAATTTTGATTTATACTTAAGTTTTATAAAATACATGCTTGAAAGAGAAAATTTAATGGGGTAAGGTCAGTTGTCACATTGAATTAACAATATTTATAATAAATGTAACAATTTATTAGATAATAATGTTGAGTCAATAGCGAACGTGTGACGTCACAATTCACTAATATGTGTGGCAAGGGCAGATTAATTCAAAATGTTATTTTTAAATATATGTATCGAGAAACGCACGAATTAATTTAAATGTTACGTGCAAGTACTTTTATTATAGAAAAAATATTATTATTGCTTTTGAAAAAAATAAAATGAATGTTATTTAAATCTGATTAACTAGTATTTAAGTGTTGAATAGTGTCAAGTGTACCATTAACTTATTTAAAATAAAAAGCGTTAAAAAATCGAACGTATTTTATTTGGACATCATTTTGCATCACTGCAAAACTTTCTGAAGTTTTAGTTTAGAAACTTAGAAATAGCGCCTCATCCATTGCTACTTTAAAATTTAGTTTAATTAGTTTAGGGCCATTTTCCTGTCGCGCGTGCTTTTGTATGCACTTCCGCACAAGTATTAATTCGCTGCACTCTCTTTGCAAGCCTTGCGCGATGGGATGCAAGTGTCACGCGTGCGGGACGTATACATGCGTGAATAGAAAAGGTGGTAGAACCCTCTGTAGTTCGACTCCGGCGGCAACACCGACACACCTATTTCTGCCTAATAAAAGCAGTGTTAAGTGCTGCTGTGTTATGGTTTGAAGGATGTGGTAAGAGAAATATAATTTTTGAGGCATTGCTGCTTAGTCAGGGATAATGCATCAGTGGCCAACCTCACGTAGGAATCTCATGTTATTTTCTTATTGTAATGATTACCAGACGTACATAGATGGCGGTAGCCACTTGCCATCAAGTGGACTGCATGCTCGTCTGCTACTCCTATATAATATATAAAAAAATCGTATCTCCGAATACTGGAGATCAATATTTATTCGCATTCGCAAATTTGAAATGTCCATTATTTGTCCCCATCGCTAATACATAAAACATAATATAAATTATGTTAGTATCCTTGAATACAGAGAATTTTCCACGTATAACAATATTGGGTGCTTGTTTATTTTTACAAACTTAATAAACCTGTTATTACTTCAGTCTGTCTGTAGATTGTCTTAGCTTTAACCTAATATTGTCCCACACAAAGCAAATGTCTGTTCTCAGAATGAGAAGGGTTTAGTGTAAGCCAAGTATTTGATTAAAGCAACCATTTTGAAAGCAAAACAGGATTATTAAATTACAGCATTTACGAATTTTAGTTAGTTGTCATGGTGTGTACTGAAATTGAAATTTTAAGGGCTAGAGTTCGACTGGGGAAGTATCACCGTCTTCTATTCTTCGACTTCAACCCGTTACGTGTACCGTTAAAGAAAAAGTTTTCAAAGGTATGTGAAGTCTACCAAGTTGCACTTCATTCGAAGTCAGTCAGTAAGTGCAAGTCATTCGAAGACCCGTGCCAGTAGTGGGACAGTAATGGGTTGATGACGATGATGATGAGACCTGACCTCATACCTTTTAAGAACTTTTTAAGATCTCTGGTATGCGTCGTTTATTTAAGTGATTATTAATTTCTAATACGCACATAACTTTATAAGATTAGTGGTGAGATCCTGGGTTTCTAACCTCAGACTCCTCGATAGGGAGCCCGAGTTGCAACCTATCATTGCTGAAGGTACTCGTATATATCTTCTATTCTCAGCGTGAAGCATTTTTGGTTTTCGGTGGAAGTGTGTGGATGCTAGCTGACTTACTTATGAGGGACTATCTCATTTCACATATAGCTTATATGTATAGCCTAGTGGTTAAGAAACTCGGCCTCTCGATCGAGGTGTCAGTGATTCAAATCCTAGGCATGCACCTCTGATTTTTCAAAATTATGTGCGTATTATAAATTAATTATCACTTGCTAAAACGGTGAAGGAAAACATCGCGAGGAATCTACATTCCTGAGAGACTTGTAAAAAAAATCTCAAAGGTATGTGACGTCTACCAATACGCACTTGGCCACCGCGGTACACTATGGCCAAGTGCGTCTTATTCTGAGAGGAGACCAGTGCCCAGCAGTGGAACAATAATGGGCTGATGAAGATGATGATCTCATTTCACGGGAGCGATAACATAACTGTAGCACAGTATAAGCCTGTAGCCAGCTTCATGTACAGTCTGTTCTATTCTGATTTATAAGTCGCTCTTTTTCATTCGTAACAAGAATTTAAGTAGTTAATCAGGGATAAGATTTATTTCGCTTAATCAAGGATTTGCACTGCATTTTTTTCTTTAACTATACAGGATTAGTTTTTTAAGTGGATTTGCGAAAAAATGGTTTCTTTTGAGTACATTTTTAAATGGGCCTTTTCGGCTTGGGAAATAGATTTTTTAAATCAAATTACTTATACAGATTTCGTTTTATCAAAATCGGTAAAAACCCCGGAATTATTTTAAGCATTTTTCGCTATTCTGGAATTTTCTTGGATCGATGTCTTTCTGTCTCCTGACAACCTTTAATAATAAAGCCAAATACTCATTTAATTTGTAAAAGATATTAAAATAATTTAATTAGTAATAATAAATTATTTTAATAATTAAACAAAAAGGATGCTCAATAAGAGATGTAAAAAGAAGAACACATATATAAATAGCAACAATTTATTAAACAAAAACAATAAATTAAATAAATAACTTAATTAACATAACGTAATAACAAAGAGCAATTTAACATTTAACATTTTTGTTAAAGTTTAATATATTTCACGTTTGGCCTAACGGTGTATCTTGACAGCGCATTGACATTTGTAGCGGCCATGTTGTTTTGTTTGAAGTTAGAACACCTCGCACATGGACAGATAGATGTCGCTATTTCGTCCACGAACGGCGCGGACATTCTGCCAAAAATAGGCGATTTTAGAGAATTAGCTCTCAATTTGTTTAAGACAACACTCTGTATATTCGAGGCTAGATTTAAACATTTTGTGTTCTCATCCACAGACATTAAAGATGGTGGGAGTGAGTTGGTCAAAATTGATCGCTTGATTGGTGATCTGTCGTTCGAAATCTGTGACAAAATGACCTGTGAAGATGGTACAATCCTTTGCGATGCTGCGATCTGTAAAAAAGATAAAATTATTTTAATTTATGATGTTCATGTCTTTACATTCAGTACATTGCTATTCATAAGGAAAGGGCTAAGATAGACTGCATATAGTACGCGTATAGTCATCGTCGTCGACCCTTTCAGTTTACGTTTCTGGGCACGGATCTGTTCCGAGTATGAATGGGATTTTGGGCCATAGTACACCATTCTAACTTTGCGTTGATAGACTTCATATACAATTTGGGAACTTTTATAAAAATTAGGCATGCCTAAAATTTGAAATTCAAACTTCGACCGAGAGACTGAGTTTTACAACTAATTTATTATTATTATTAAGGATGTCAAAATCTAGGCTCTTTATCCAATTTAAATTTTAAAAGTTACAAAAAATATAAAATATCCGAAAATTTAGCGCTTTAAAAATTTACAATTAAGTAAACTTACTTGGCTAAAAAATAGAGCAATAATAACAGATTTGCCAAAATGATTTTTCAAATTGAAATTCATTTTTGTATTTAAAATACAAAATACAACAATAATATTAAAAACGGCTATTTTATGAAATGAACTATTACAGTTAATTGTTGTAATCACTCTAAATTGTATAATAATTAATCATTAAATCCACTTGTTTTATAACAAAACTGTTATCATCTTAATCTTTTGCGTAACATGTTATCTTAGAACCGTGATTTATCAAAACGTGTTAACAATTTGTAATTGTTATCAACGATGAGAAAAGATAATTTAATCTCGAATTTAATTGAGAAATTAAGATAATTTGACAGTTTAGCAATATTATAATTCAGTAAGTTGCAACTTTAAAAACATTGCAGATATTTTTAGTACTCACAAAGATTTTTTATTCATTTATTTTAGTGCAAATTAATTAACATGTTTTATGTTTGTAAATTATGTAAGAAATTAAAATTAGGTTCGTGAATAAATTTAATTTAAAACTAGCTTCGAAGGGCATTGGTTTTGAGCGTAGGTAGTGTATGTATGTGTGGTAAGGGAGACATACTTTTCCGAGGCGTTCCAGCTTAGTCCTTAGGGGTAGCGGCGCATCTGTGGCCGACCTCAAGTAGGAATATCTAATCCCATCTGGGGGTTGATTACAGATGTCCATGGGCGGCAGTAGCCACTTACCATCAGGTGGACTGCATGCTCGTCTGCTACTCCTATATTATATAAAAAAAATATGTTTCATTCCTTGGCACATCCTGTAGGACCGTAACCCAAACGGCTAACACGTATTTTAATATGCATGGCGTCGTTGGATTCATCTAAAAGTAGGGAGTCATATTTTATTAGAAGCAGCCTGACTTATTTTGTTTTTTATGATAATTATCTAGTTAGCCTATCCAGTTCATCTTTCTGAACCAGCTCTTTGAAGGGTTGTATTTCTAAACCATGAGAGGTAGGAAGTAGACATGTGCAATAATGCAATAAGAAAAGGAAGAAAAGAACAAAGAAAAAAGATATAATTAAATTATTTATTTAACGTTTCGAGTGCAGCAGTATTTGAAGGGTGTGGGTGTGAAGAGACATAAGGTGCCTCTGTAGGAAAAATAATCTAATCTGGGTAGGTCTAATTATATATGGTCTCATGAGCAGTCATGGTCGCCACTAAAAGCAGTGATAGCCTAGTGGTTTAAAAACTCGGCTTCTTGGTTGAGGGGTCCCCGGTTCAAATCCCAGGCACGGATTTCTCAAAGTTATGTGCGTATTAGAAATTAATTATCACTTACTTAAACGATGAAAGGAAAACATCGTGATTAAATATGCGTACCAGAGAAATCTTAAAAAAAAGCTTTCAAAGGTATGTGAATTCGACTATGGTCTAATCATTCATATCCTGAGAGGAGATCCGTGCTTAGCAGTGGGACAGTAATGGGTTGATGATGATGACTGCCAACCAACGGACATTCGTAAACAATGCCAGATAGCTTCTACGTGAAGCCGATCAGTCCTTAGGTGACATTGAATACTTTATATTAGTTTACTATCTTTCAGACCAGCAAAGTAACTCCATTGAAACTATTAGGAAAAAGATATGGCAATGATATTACCGGACTCATACCAATATTATAAGTTTTATCAGCAATTCTGAATAAGCTACAATTACTACATAAAATTCATTTATTAAAAATGAACTCTACACTTTAGATACTAAACTGTAACCATTTCCAAAATCTGTTGAAAAGGATAAAAGATAAATATAGATAAAGATTGTTAGTATCATGTTTTATTATTGGATAATTGTTATCTATTTTATTTGTGTAATGTTATTGTGTCACTAATATATTACATGGACATTAACCTATATATAATGAAGTCAATTAATTGTTTTAGTTATCGACGCACAAGATGGCGATTTATTTAGTATTATTTTCGTTAGCTGTTTGGTTTTCTCAGGTAACAATTGTATTTTAAAATTAATATTAAATTATTTTATTTTATGTTTATAATTAATCGTTGATAATTGCTTACGTATCTCATAATAATAATGTAATTAATTTATTTCGTAATAATATTCTAATAAATATTTTAGAATACTTAAATGTAAAGTTCATTAGTAAGTTTATAGTTAAAATGAATACTCGGTGAAAAGATAGGGACTTAACATTTTCAAATTACTGGGACAGGTTCTGGGGACTTATAGTCCCAAAATAAGGGCCTTCGGAGGTTGTGCCTTTTCATTACAAGTCTTACTTATAAATATTATTTCTCAATGTATTGTCTTGGCTTTTAATATTAGAGCATAGCGCGCTCTTTTATTTCGAAAATGGTAGTAAACTCAAATGTTTACATAACTCAAAAATAACTTAACAGCTTTTTCAATAAGTATATAATGCTCTTTATTGTACAAATAAATTTAGGAAAAATCATTAGAGATATTAATTCAACCTTTATTTTCAGGTACATACACAAGCATGCGGCCCAGTAGTTCTACCACCCCCATGTACCCCATGTGCGCCCTGTCCACCCCCTGTCACCAATCCGTGTGTCCAGGTCATAAACCCGAACCCCCAGGTCACTACCATCATAGACAACACAGTGTCAAACGCTTTAGTTAATGCGCTACAGTTACTTATAGTTAGTAATCTTATCGGTGCCGCTGGGGCCCCTGTGGTAGGAAACCTCGGACCTCTATTAGACTGTTTAGCTTGTCCAAATCCTTGTGCAGAAATCATCACCCCGTGTTCTAATTTACAAATTTCAGCTTGCACTCCGTGTGCTAAATTAGAAATTTCGCCTTGTGCGTCATGTGCTAATTTAGAAGTATTTGCGCCTTGTGCTTCTTGTGCTAATTTAGAAGTAATTTCGCCTTGCGCTCAGTGTTCTAATATAGAAATACTTCCTTGCGCTCCTGCTCCTGTCACTTGTGGTCCTAATTTCAACCTCATCACACCTTGTGGTCCTGTTATCGATTACCCTCCTCCCTTCTGTGGCTTGACAGATATTATATCCCCTGCCTTCTTCGCTTACAACGAACCTACCCTTTGCCTGGACACTTTCCCTACAACCATTTTCAATGGGTACCCTGACGCTATCTGTTCGATCTACGGTATCGACACTATTAATCCTAACTACTGCGGCCTGACTGAAATAATTTCGCCAAACTACTACCCTGTTGCGGAGATCCCATATTGTGGATTTGCTGACTCACCACTACCTCTCGCAGCTTTATCACCGAATTTGTTTAGTTTGACTGAAGTACCGAATGGCATACCGATCTACGGTGCAGTTCCAGATGTGGCTTTTGGACCTTTAGCTGCGTTAGCGCCGAACTACTTTGGAGGGTTAGAAGTTTCACAAGTACCCTTAGCAGAGATGGTGTTCCCTTCGGCAATACCTGCGCAGTTGGCATGTAATTTTGGATACACTCAGTCACATCTTCCATGTGTGAGACTGAACGTAGAACCTTTCCCGTTTGAGGTTTGCAATGGTTTCACCGCACCGCTTTACTATTAAAGCTGTTTATACCAGACATTGAACGTGTCAGACACGGTTTTATTTTTTGGTCGACAATTTTGCCTGCGTAGCTGTGTTACAGTACATAACTACGTTGTTACATTCTATAAGAGAATATTATTTTGTCTGTTATGATACGCATTTGAAACGTTCAACGTCTGGATGTCAGGATTTAATAATATACTTAAAAGTTGTTTAATAAATAATGTTATTTAGTTTGATAGTTTTCAATATTTATGTTTTATGATCTTTGGAAAATAAATTTCAAACACATATTTTTCGTTTTATTTCGATAATATTGTATCATTTAATTAATGGTTTTGATTAAGTTATCCCAATTCTGTTACATAAATTTGGAAACTTAAAAGTATCATCATTAGATTATCGTTTTATATATTATTTAGCTATGTAATCGAAGTATGTAATAATAGAATTGGGACCCTATATAATCACTTCTATGACCACACCACACTAAATTACAAATAAAAGTCAGTAATTTATATTTTTTTTTTTATTTAACAATATTACTAAGGACAGGAATGCAAAAAATATAAATTATTAAAATTACTATTTCAAATTACTTATAGTATTATTAAAAAAAAAACATTTATAACAAATTTAACAAAAACCCATTAGGATTTGCAATTGGCGGATTAATATAATTAGGAATAGGTATTATATTAGGGTACATGTTAGGAGAAATGATTGTAGGGACTTGGGGAAATGCTGGAGAAACAGTAGGTATGGTAGGAGAAATAGAGTTAGGGGAAATTGGGTTCGGGCAACCACATGAGAAATTAGGTGACGAAATAACTTCATTTATAATAGGAGCTGCTAATTTTACAGCTAACTCAGAACCACCTTGTGTATTCTGAAGTAAATTGCACACAATCATCAGTTGTATTGTATTCGCTAAGTTTTTACAAACAGATGGCGAACAATCTGTTATTATTGTAGTTGCAGGAGAAATAGGGGAAATAGGAGAAACAGAGATGGGTGAAACAGGTACGGGAGCAATGTTAGGAACAGGGGAAATGGGTAAAATAGGGGGAGGTAAATTAGGTATAACTGTTTCTACTGGGGGATTGCAGGGTTGAGGAATATAATTTACTGGAGGTTCTAATATTGCTTCTTGTGGTAGTCTTTGGAGAAGATTAAACAGAGAAGATCTGCTCAGCACTTGTGGGAAGACGACCTGAAATAAATAATAATTATTAATATAATTTAAAAGCTGTAGAAGAGCTTACATTTTAAATGGATTTATTCTTGATTAATCCATCGGATTGTTTGAAATATAAACACTGTATGTAGTGTCTTACGTCTCTTCTTTTCATAACGGAACACCTTCTGATGTGGTAGCAGTTAATTAACGTTCAAAAAGAATTCCATAGATAAATTATGAATTTAAAAATCGTTTGATCATGATATCTAAAGAGTTCTGATCATTGGCTGATTAGTTCACTAAAACATATGAACGTCTACGACCAATATACGATATAAGAATTCAATCTAATAAACCGTTATTAATAATCAATCTATCCAATGTATTTCTACCAAAGATTGACATTAGACAATCACTTCATAGAAATTGTCAAATTTAATGTCAATATTTGTAGGTGAAATTACCTTGAGTTTTGATAACAAGCGTTAGTTAGCAAATGTAGCTACACATCTGTCGTTGACGTAAGGTAGGACTCTAATCTGGGGTTGATTACAGATTTCTATCGGTATACTACTTATATTTTTCAAAAGTAACCACAAACCTGCACTTGTAGGATCGTAACGCCAAATAAGAAACACAGTTTAAACATTTTGGTAAATTAATTCATATTATAATCTACTTTACAGAGAAGTTTCGACTTCAACTGCCCAATTACACCTGTATTAATAATTTTAGCGTTCTATTATTTATTTTCCTTTTATCTTATGATCGTGGGTTATCTGATTTAGACGAAATGATAAGGTTTTACTACGTAATGCAATTGAATGATTAATATGCACGTTTTCCGATAAACATCTGTGATTTCTGTTAGCCTGGTATTTTTGGGTGTGAAGGAAACTAGCAGATCTAATTGTAAGGGGTCATCTGTAACGAACTTTATATAGAACGAGCTTTTGCCCGCGGCTTCGCTCGCGTTACGAAGTAATATTTTCATCCCCTATTTTATCCCCTTGGGGGCAGAATTGATCAAAATCCTTTCTTAGCGGATGCCTACGTCGTAACATCTACCTGCATGCTAAATTTCAGCCCGATCCGTCCAGTAGTTTGGGCTGTGCGTTGATAGATCACTATGTCAGTCAGTCACTTTTGAGTTATATATATTTAGATTGGGGCTCTTCCTGAAGCCGATCTTAGATGCGTGTCTAATAGTGGCGAATATATGTTTCATTTCTATTGTATGCAGTTTACTGTTTTATTTCAGAAGCCTACCATATGTTATCGCCATCGCCCAGGGTTGACTGGCACAGAATGCCTTTAGGCATTAAGTTTACCCTTTGTTACGCTAGTATAAGGTATTTCAAGAAAATTAAATAAATAAAAACAGAGGGCGTCACTAGCTGAAGATTAAAAAGGAGGAGAAAGGAGGAGTATGTATGGAGTAACTGTGGTTTTTGGATTTATAGGAGAGGGCCAGGCAGGTGTACCTTTTGCGACACGAAAAGGTAAAAATGGAATGCGTTAAACATTTTTTGAATCTCCAGGGATCTTCCCGTTCCGACTCACCCCTTCACTCTTTGCGCCCTTGCCGCTCCATAATCATGAAAGTGAAACAAATATCTTTCTGTGAAATTAGTTTAAAATTTTGCCGCCCCTCTAAAAAGTTATGGGTGCACTGAAGTACTTCATTATTTTATTTTTTCAGAAATGCGAATGTAAGTTTGTTTGTTTGTTACACTTGTACGCCTTAGCTATATAACCGATTCTAATTAAATTTTGTACACACGTTTTCAGGGGTTCAGAAAAGGACATAGGACTTTTGTCCTGAAATATGTTTCCGATAGATAAAAATCGCGAGCGAATCCGCGGGTTAAAGTTGTTCATAAATTAACAGTTCTCAATAGACTTACAGAAACTTTTGATTACATCTTGGCTTACTTAAGAAAGTTACTAACATTTAGGGAAACCTGTAAGCTGACGAGTTCTTAATGAACTTTCTACAATTATCAGGCAAAGAAACATAATTTAGAAGAAAAAGTAGTTATGGATGGTTGGTTACTGCGTGGGTTTTAGCCGCCTGAAGCGAAGGGATTAGATATCCGCGGAAAGGTAGGGATGGAGTTGGTAAAATTACCGATATGAACACAGATTTAAATGGCGGTGTTATTATCGATATACGGAAAATATCGAAAATTTACACGCGATCTGTAATTGAAAATTGTAATTGAATTGTTGCTTAGTTCTTGAAATAAATAATCCATCTATCTATCTATCTAAATATTTAACTCGGGGGACCATTTTTCGCTTACAAATTGCAAAAAATATGAATTAGATGAAAAACTTAATTAGGAGTAAATAAGTGATGCTTTTTCAATTTTCAAGAACATGTCTGCCATTTGCACCCCATCGATTGAAACGCACACACAAACGGGTCCCGAAGAGATTATATAGCAAATTTATTTATGCATAAGGGTGGTACTTATGTGCGGAAAATCTTTCTAAGAGTCGACAATATAAAACTTGTCTTTGAAAGTTGAGCATTACGTGAATTCGCAAATAATTCGTCGAACAATAACCGGTATGTAAACGATGCGTATGATTAAAGACACGTAATTCTTTTATTCGCGCTGAAAATCTCCATAACTTGCTTT
This sequence comes from Epargyreus clarus, assembly GCF_041222505.1. Classification (NCBI taxonomy): domain Eukaryota; kingdom Metazoa; phylum Arthropoda; class Insecta; order Lepidoptera; family Hesperiidae; genus Epargyreus; species Epargyreus clarus. The sequence goes on from NW_027332224.1 coordinate 4,703,819, forward strand.
CCTGACGACAATAAAAAAGCGTTGTGACGCATACCGAGGAGGTTATTTACATACTCGTACTCGCATCTATTCGTTTGTATTTGGAGAATACCTATATTGTATTGTACGCCATTGTACACAACCAAATTAATTACCGCAGACCTGTATATTAGGGTCTGTATTAATGACTTTCAATGTTACTATATATTATCTATCCTTTGAAATTGAATGCCATTTGTACGGTTATATATAATCTGTTACTTCACTTGAATGACAATTCAATTGTCAATTGACAGTGACAAGTCGGCTACAGGTATTGATAAGAAAACTTGTGATTATTTTTCAAAAAATCTACTTAATTATAACATAAAACACTCAAAATGGTTGAAGCACAGAAATATAGGATCGAACAGGAGATTACTAACTTAGTGAACGATTTGGATAAAAGTTATTTACGAAAAATGCAAGTAAGTTAGGTTATAACATGATCGTGTGTATTATGCAATATTTTTAAATTTGTGTAATTTTTATAACATTTAATTAGCATGTAACCTTAATGGTAAGTGGTAATCCATGGAAATCTGTATGTGTCATGAATATTGTTCTGGTTTGAAGGGTGTGGTAAGGGAGACATACTTTTCCGAGGCGTTCTAGCTTCGTCCTCAGGGGTAGCGGCGTATCTGTTGCCGACCTCAGGTAGGTATATCTAATCCTGTCTGGTGTTGATTACAGATGTCCATGGGCGGCAGTAGCCACTAACCATCAGGTGGACTGCATGCTCGTCTGCTACTACTGTATTATAAAAAAAATCAAATTCCATATAGAATCGGTTCTACCTAAAGCCGATCACAGATGTGTTGCCACTCCTGATAAGGTCGCGTCATTATCTGCCGGTATCCACACCTTCCCACCGAAACTGCTTCACACTAGACATATATGTGACAATTGTACCTCCCCAATACCTTATCCTATCCTATATATCTAATACTAGCAGACCCGGCAAACTTTGTACCGCCTCAAAATCTATTTATCAAATATATTTCATATTATCATAAAATATAGTCTATGTTACTTGTGGATAATGTAGCTTTCGAATGGTGAAAGAATTTTTAAAATCGGTCCAGTAGTTTTTGAGCCTATTCATTACAACCAAAGAATCAAACAAAGTTTTCCTCTTTATAATATTAGTGTAGATATATTTTGTTTTATTATTTCTATTACATAGGAGTAGGAGATGAGCATGTAATCCACTTGATTTGGGGTTATTGCCACCATAGACATTTGTAATCAACCCCAGATAAGATTAGGTTCCTACCTGTGATTGATCGCAGGTGTTAACCTTGAAGACTAAGTTGGAATACCTCATAAAGTATGTATTCCTTATCCTTCCAACCAAAACACAGCGGCGCTTAACACTGCATCATTGCTCTGTTCCACACCAATTTTAGCCTTAGAAGCAGAATGATAAAGGAAATAGAAGGAAATTCCATTATCACCTAATTTTTTATACACAACATGGAAGTAGCAGATGAGCATGTAGTCAACCTGATAAGTAGCTACTGCCACCCTCGGATATCTGTAATCAACCCCAGACAAGATTCCTACCTGAGGTGACAAGTACGCTACCCTTGTGGATTAAGCTGGAATACCTCAGGAAAGTATGTCTCCCTTACCACACCTCAAAACAGAACACAGCAGCGCTACACTGCTTTTATGAGGCGGAAATAAGCGTGGCGGTGGTGCTGCCAGAGTTAAACCACAAAGGGTTCTACCTTCAATTCCCAATTTGTGGCAGAGCGGTCACCATACCGGTCTGACGCTCAAAGGGTCCCGGATTCGATCTCCGGCCAGACAGATATCTAAATGATGAATTTAGATTTCTGTGTCTGGGTCTGGGTGTTTGTGTATTTGTCTCTGTGTGTGTCCATGGCACCGACGACACAGGGAATCCTAGTGTGGGGCTGTGAGTGTAGAAAGCTTTTTATTATTTATTTTTTGTTTTTTCAATTATGTCTCCCTTTTACTAATTTTTGTTAAATATTTCCAGGGTGATATGCACAGATGCGCCGCAAAGTGTTGTGATGACCAGCAGTCCTCGTTGGAGAGGGTGCACGGCTGCATTGAGAATTGCACCACACCACTCAACAGCGCCAATAATTATGTGCAGGTAAGATTTTGCAACTATTTTTCAAGGTGGACGATCGTGCAATCTACCTGATGGTAAGTGACTACTGCCGCTCATGGATATCTGTAATCAACCCCAGATAGGATTGGATATTCGCCCCTGAGGTCGGCCACAGATGCGCTGCTACCCCTGAGTGACATAGGTGGTACGCCTCGGAAAAGTATGTCTCCCTTACCAGACCTTTCAGACCGGAATACAGCAGTGCTTAACACTGCTGTTATGAGGTAGAAATAGGTATGGTGGTGTTGCCACCAGAGTGGAACCACAAAGGGTTCTACCACCTTCAAGTTACTCTTTATAAGTTACTCTTACCACCAGTACCAACTCAATTGTGAGTGTCAATGTCTTTTGATGTATCTATGTCTTATTCTTTGCTTATATAACTTTTAAATATGTTGCCTGCAATTAGGAACCGAAAGTGGGTTTTTAAGCAACAATACAGATATCTAACCAAAACAAGGAAATAAAGTATTAAAAGTCATATTAAAAGGTGGGAAGTGACCATCGCTATGTCTAGGTTTAGCCTTACGCAAAGCCTTAGTCTAATTTTTACTACTGACATTATTCTAATTTCAATGTATTAAATTTAGATTTAATTTTAATTTAAATATATTTAAGTTATCTAAATTCTTATTAATTGTATAATGTCTATTCTTATATTATATTTAATGTAAATTGTTATCTTAATTTCATTATATTTTAATTAATTAGACCGTCAATTCTGTAAATGCAGTGTTCACCTATAATGGTGGGTACACAACTTATTTATCTAACTTTTGCAATATAATTTATATAAGTGTAAGCTACGTTGGTAAACCTTTAATAAATAAATAAATAAACTGTTTTGACTGATCGACCATAGTCCTAAAAAATGACAACACATTTGTGGTCGGCTTCAGGTACAACCTTTCTATATGGAGCTTATTACAGATATCTATGAGCAGCAGTGATCCCATACCACCAAGTATCAAGTACACTCGCTTGGTCATGATTGAATTAGCAAACAATTTTTTGATGTGAAACATCTATAGCCGCACGTAAAACCGGCGTGGCGTGGCGACGCATGCCGTGGCTATACGATGGTATATATATATACAGTCTATATGCAGTAGTGTGTACGGTGTGGCGGCGGTGTTATTCAATAAATTGTCATCGTTATCTGGAAAAAAATCGTAATATTTTATTTTATCATTATGACATATTTAGTTCCTATCACAATATGTTCTTTTCTGCATATTACTTTTACAAAATAATGTCGATGTTTCACATCTGCCAGGCGTCCCGTGACGGCTCACATTTTTTTTTTATATATAAGATTCTCGTGTCACAATGTTAGTTACCGTACTCCCCTGAAACGGCTTTACCGATTTTCACCAAATTTTATATGCATATTCAGTAGGTCTGAGAATCGGCTACGATCTATTTTTCATACCCCTAAGTGATAAGGGTTGTTCACCCTTAACATTTTTTTATTTATATGGCAACAACGTTTGTTGGGTCAGCTAGTAATCTTATATAAAAAAAATGGTTATTTACTTTGAAGCATTGATGGCTCAGTATTATAAACATTTACCCACTACTGCATGTCAATATGATTAATAAAATGTTTAACATTTTCTTTTTCAGAATGAAATCAACCACTTCCAGAATCGGTTGCAACGTTGTGTTATGGACTGCAATGATGCCGCCAGGGACAGACTTGGGGCGAGTCCTAGTCAAGAAACTGTAAGTATCAAATCAAATTTACGCAGGATACTTTCTCTTACACCCTCATACTAGGATTCCCTGTGTTGTGGAGACCATGGACACACACAAAGACGAATACACAAACACCCAGACCCATAGTATAAATCTAAATTTATCATTTAGGTATCTGTTTGGCCGGGAATCGAACCCAGAGTTCTCTGTGTGTGAAACATGGTGAGGCAGTCACTATAAGGACGACTGACAAGTTGTCCTCCTTACTTTATTTCGTCATCATCATCATCATCAACCCATACTGTCTGGGCACAGGTCTCGTCTCAGAATGAGAAGGATTGGGCCATAGTCTACCGCGCTGGCCAAGTGCGTATTGGTAGACTTCACATACCTTTGAGATTTTTTTTATAAATCTCAGATATGCAGGTTTCCTCACGATGTTTTCCTTCATTGTTTTAAGCAAGTGATATTTAATTTCTAGAACGCACATAATTATGAAAAATCATTGGTGCCTGCCAGGAATTTGAACCTTGGACCCCTCGATCGAGAGGCCGAATTTCTTAACCACTAGGCTATCACACCTTGCTCTTTATCCTTACTTTACTTAATTAGCCTCAAAGATGGTAGAACGTTTTGTAGTTTGACTCCAGTGGCACCCCTGTCACATCTTCTGCTTATAACTGACAGTTTCACCGCTACCCTTGAGGACTACACAGGATTTTTTTTTAATAATATAGGAGTAGCACACGAGCATTTAGTCCGCCTGATGTTAAGTGGCTACTGCCGCCCATGGACATCTGTAATCATCCCCAGATAAGATTAGATATTCCTACCTGAGGTCGGCCACAAATGCGCCGCTACCCCTAAGGACTAAGCTGGAATGCCTCGGAAAATAATGTGTTCCTTACCACACCCATCAAACTAGAATACAGCAGCGCCTAACACTGCTGTTATAACAGAAATAGGTGTGGCGATGGTGCCGCCGGAGTCGAACCACAAAGAGTTCTACCAACATACTATTTTACCCTTTACTATTTTAACTGCTTCTACCTTTTTAGATCGACAAGTGCACGATAGACTTCGAGAAGTGTGCAGTGAAGTGTGTGGACAAACACATGGGCTTGATCCCCAGTATGCTGAAGACGATGAAGAATGTGCTGGCCAGCGGGAAACCACCCCCGATGAAGGAATGAGGGTTGGAGCTGTATGCCGGACAGTGGGGGTTCTGAACTGTGTGTTCCACTGCTGGGATTGGCTGGCTGCTGGCTGTATAACAATGAAGCGTAAAATAATAGAGTCCATAAGTTTTAAGCCAATTAATTAAATTGATTGATTATTAATAATGGTACATGTATTTGGTTGGCAATTAAGTTCTCGCCATTTTTGTGAATACAGTGTTATATCATCATATGGCATTATAGACACAGTACATATTAACGCCATTTAAATTATTACAATGTCTCACAACTGGGCATAAGACCGACAATAGCTTAAAATATAACTAGCAACTAAATTCTCGCCATTTTTATTACAAACTTCTGTATACGCAAACAAACAGACTATTAATTTTCTAGAAAATTCTAGAAAATTAATGAAAATGCTAATGATTAAGTATCCTCAGTTTTCCATGATAGTTTTTTTGCAAATATAGTCAACTAGCTTACCCGGCAAACTTTGTACCGCCTCAAAATCTATTTATCAAATATATTTCATATAAAATATGTTACTCGTGGATAATGTAGCTTTCGAATGGTGAAAGAATTTTTAAAATCGGTCCAATAGTTTTTGAGCCTATTCATTACAATCAAAGAAACAAACATAGTTTTCCTCTTTATAATATTAGTATAAATGTACAGACACGCAAAGCTGACTTTCTCATTATATGAGAATATTAATAAATGGCGAGAATTTAGTTGCCAATTTAATAGTTTAACAGTTTGCCCTCGGAAGCATAATTCAAATGTTGCCATATATAATGTTATTTAAATCAGGAAAGGGTCTTTTTGTAACTGGCATAGAGAACCCACACCCACCAACACACACATTACGTATAACACACATAAGTAATTTTAAGTCCATTTAACATGATACGTAAATCGAAATTTATTTTTTCGATCATTAAAAGTTTGCATCCAACGGGATTCGAACCTGGAACAAGTAGAGTAGTCTCGGGTCATTGTTACTAATTTTATTATATGTAGATTAGAAGTGTTATTTAGCAAAAAAAAATTAAAATATTTATGCCAAAAATAATGAACAAAAATTGTATATACATTTGATTTCTGAAAAAAAACCCCTAATTGTGAGTTGAACTCGCATATGGAGTGTTCCTTACCACAATTATTTAAGTCATCATCATGTCATCAACCCATTACTGTCCCACTGCTGGGCACGGATCTCCTCTCAGAGTGAGAAGGATTAGGCCATAGTCCACCGCGCTGGCCAAGTGCGTATTGGTAGACTTCACATACCCTTGAGATTTTTTTTAATAAATCTCTTAGATATGCAGGTTTCCTCATGGTGTTAACTTCACCGTTTAAGCAAGTGATAATTAATTTCTAATACGCACATAACTCTGAAAAATCAAAGTTATGTGCGTGCCTGGGATTTGAACCTCGGACCCCTCGATCGAGAGGCCAAGTTTCTTAACCGAAACTAGGCTATCACTGCTATTTTTTTAAATAATACACCGGTGTTTTGTATGGGGACCATTATTTTTTTCTTATTTTTAGTATTTGTTGTTATAGCGGCCGTAATAACAATAAGTGTACACTTTATATAAAAAATCAAGTGTCTATTTATTACGGTTCAGTAGATAAAGCGAAAACCGCCAAAAACTGGTTTCGTGTATGCCGACCCCAATTTATTTTCAATCTTTTTTTATTTTTAGTATTTGTTGTTATAGCGGCCACCGTTATACATACTCTGTAAAACTTTCAAGTGTCTATCTATTACGGTTCCCAAGATAGAGCCCTGTGACACACGGACAGACAGCGAAGCCTTAGTAATAGGGTTCCCATAAATCCTATAACATAATTATGAAAATGTACCATATTTCGCCTTTTGATAAGTAAAAAATAAAGATAATTCACCGTATTGAAATTGAATGCCACAAAAGTACAACATTTTAAGGCATTTTATTGTATTTAATATGTAAATAATGTTCAGCATTTATGTATGTGTACTTAAATATATAATAAAGAAGTGAAAATTGTAATTGTGTTGTTTCATTTTTTATTATAAAATTACTAGCTGACCCGGCAAACGTTGTGTTGCCATATAAATAAAATTAGGGGTATGAAAAATAGATAGTAGCCGATTCTCAGACCTACTGAATATGCATATAAAATTTGGTGAATATCGTTAAAGCCGTTTCGGATGAGTACGGTAACTAACATTGTGACACGAGAATTTTATATATAAGATAAACATTTGTTTGTAAGTGTTGTGGCGCCCTCTATTCAAAATTATTGAACACAACGCCACCTAGTGGTGAAGACTTGTAGTCTTATAGAACTAAGTCACATTATTTTTATAACATAACTAAATTAAAAAAAAAAAAATAGGTAGCGATTGAACATTGTAATCGAGAATGAATGTTAAGAGGTCTTTGCTACCAATGAATATTTGTGATCAACCCCAGATAAGATTTTTTTGTTGACGAGGGGGAAACCTTCAAAAGGTACCCGACGCCATGGGAGTGACGCCGGGTTATGTGGGATTTTTACCGCACTAAAACCCCCCTGGTGGCCGTCCTCAGCGTTTGGAGGAGAACTCCGGGATCTCCAACGGAACACAACCAGAGTCCTCCTAACGCGATGCCCTTCTATCGGGCTCTGCCCTGGGGGGAGCAATTTACGCTTCTCTCACATCCCCTGGTGATTACAGCAATATGCGACCACAGAAACCGCTGTCCTTCCCGGGGTCGCTTGCTGGACGGTTTGAGCTCCCAGTCTTGCCGCCCGCAACCCCGGAAGCCCCTTTTAGTCGCCTCTTACAACAGAGGCAGAGGATAACGTAGCCCTATTCTGGTCCCGGTACTACCGGGACAGATAAGAATAGTCCTAGCTGAGGTCGGCCACAAATGCTCCCCTATTAAGGTGAACAGTGGTTCGACTTCGGCACTACAGTCACACCTATTTCTGCCATAACAGCGGTGTTACACGATTTTGTGTTGTGGTTCGAAGAGTGTGGTAAGGGAGACATACTTTTTCAAGGCATCCCAGCTTAGTCGTCAGGGGTAGCGGCGCATCTGTGGCCGACCTCGGTTAGGAATCTAATTTTATCTGGGGTTGCTTAGATGTCCATGGGTGGCAGTAGCCACTTACCATAAGGTGGACTGCATGCTCTTCTGCTTTGTTAATATTATAAAAAACCCTTAGAAGAAGTTGGTTGTAGGTTCTTACTATAAATTATCTGGATTCCAATTTGTTCTATAGGACACATCATATTAATGTATGTTAAAGAGGATTCGAAAGACTGGCTTAGGTATCTGGGAACGAGGGAAATAAATTTATTAATCAAATCGAAAAATCGGCTTCTCTATAAAATGAATCCATTATTGTATGCGTTGTCGCTCTAAGGCTGTTTGTCCACCGCACCGTCACCGAGCCGATACCGAGAACGAAATTATTTTGGGGCCAATTTTAATATGTCGTGACGGCGATAGTTTGTCCACGGCAGTTTATTTAGTTCCAGCTGTCACGCGTGTGACGGCAATGTATGGACAAGTTCTAACGTGTTTTATATTGCCGGCATATCGGCCCGTCAAAATCTCGGTGCCGATCTAGCGGTCACGCCGATCTACTCGAAATATCGGCGGCCGAGATGACGGTGCTCGGGTGACAGGCGTGCGGTGGACAAGCGGCTATAGTAAATGTATATTCGCTACATCGGCGCCGTCATTAATTATCGGTATCGGCTTGGTGACGGTTTCGGTGGACAAACAGCGTCAGGACTAAAATGGCCGTATGAAACGCATAAAGAATCAATTCTTAGATTACAGTAATTACTTAACATCAGATAAATTACATTAATTTGATAATTGTATTACATAAAATATAAGTATATTTCAATTATAACATAGAAAATTGCTTAAGAACCTATGCTTAGTATTAACTATGATAAATTGATAACAATTAACAAGTAATATTTCTTAAAAAAGATTAAGTTACCAGTTATATTGTATTCGTAATAATTAGATAAATAATTGCGTGATATTTTGAATAAAATGAAGTTCCTAAAATTATTTTACATTAATATTTGACGCAGTACGAAACGGTAAGAACGTGTTTTTTGGAAAATTTTGAGTTTGGTGTGACGTAATGTGAGATAATATTACTATTTCGGACCATAAATACTTTTAGGTGTTTAGTGTGGCTAGAGACGGCATAAAGGCAGCTCTTACGGGTAAATAAAAAAATGTGTTAACAGTTTTTTTATAATATAGCAGTAGGAGACGAGCATGCAGTCCATCTGATGGTAAGTGGCTACTGCCGCCCATGGACATCTGTAACCAACCCCAGATAGGATTAGATATTCCTACCTGAGGTCGGCCACAGATGCGCCGCTACCCCTGAGGCCTAAGCTGGAACGCCTCGGAAAAGTCCGTCTCCCTTACCACACCTGATGGTAAGTGGCTGCTGCCGCCCATAGACATCTGTAATCAACCCCAGATAGGATTAGATAATCCTACCTGAGCTCGTCCACAGATGCGCCGCTACCCTTGAAGGCTAAGCTGGAATACCTCGGAAAAGTATGTCCCGTTACCACATCCTTCAAAACGGAACACAGCAGCGCCTAACACTGCTGTTATTAGGCAAAAATAGGTGGGGCGGTGGTGCCGCTGGAATCGTACGACAAAGGGTCCTACCACCTTCCTTGTAATGTAAAGTTAACTTATTAAATAATAGGCTCAATAATTTTATATATTTCTTATATTATATATCTTAATAACTAAAACTTTTTTCTTCTTACAGAAAAAATGCGGCTCCTACAAACATTGGTTGTCACTACAATGATAATACAAGCATCATTCGCACGCCGACGACCGCGACCAAACATGATGGGAGCGCTCCAGAGTATACTATCACCAAATGAGAGAACCGTTATGAAAATGTCCAGATCACGTTGCAACACTTGCAACCTTCCTGTGCAATATCCGCAACCGATTCTACCCTTACCAGAAGCGCCGTGTCCTAAACAGTTGAATCAGTTACCATTGCCAACGCTGTCATGCTCGCAATTGCCACAGATGCCAAGCCAAGTTCAGATGCCACCAATGCCAGTACAATTGCCGAATCCGACGCAAATTCAATTACCGAATCCGACGCAAATTCAATTACCATACTCGACGCAAAATCCATTGCCAAATCCGACGCAAATTCGTTTACCGAATCCGATTCTGCCGCAGTTACCAAATCCGCCGCTAATTCAGTTACCAAGCCCAGCATTTCAAACGCCATGCCCGACGCAAATTCCATTACCAAATCCGACGCAATTTCCTATTTCAGCACAATTTCCACAACCAATTCCGACACCATGTCAGTGTTCTAATCCGTTGCCATGTCAGTTACCCAGTCCACCGCAAATTCAGCTTCCAAATCCAGCACCATGTCAATTACCGAACTTGGAGCAAATCCAATTACCGAGTCCGGCGCAACTTCAACCAAACTTTACGCCAATATTACAATTAGCGCCAAAGATACCAGAAATAGTTTCGAAGCCAAATATTCCATGCGCTTGCCAAAGAGAAATAATATACCCATCTCCAGAAATCACGACCGATTTATTTTGTAACCCTCCTATCACGTCCATATGTGAGCCGGTTCAGTTGACGCCGAATCAAGAGATGTATGGTTGTCCCATTCCCTCACCAGCTGCGCTCTTCAATCCTCTACTACCTGCAGCATCTCCTGTCTCAGCTTGGACCCAGGAGGTACTACCAGAAGCTGTATGCGGGACCAGAAGCCAATATCTAAGGAAGATCCCGATACCGCCACCTACTCTGTAATCTTAGTACGTAGTTATAAAATAGTTTAAGTTTTATAAATTATTTTGTTGAAACATAGTGTTGAAAGTAAAATGTTTTGAAGTATTTTCTCTTTTTTTTCAGACATTGTTAGTGTCCCGTAATACGCGAAGTTAGGGTTTTTTGAGAAATAAATTCGTAAATACGATGTATTGTATTGTATCAACACGCCGTAATCATTACGTATGTATATGCGGATTAATCACATTTTAATTGGAATTATACGAACAAAGAGAAAAATGAATTAAAAATATACGATAAGGATCAGGCTTTGTTACAGTTTTTCAATATTGCCCCTAGTTTCCATTAGTCGATAAGAGATAGCGCTATATTCTAAATAACGTTACAAACATTTCGTTATCTATTCTGAGCTAATACAAAAAAAAAATGCTTTTCAACTAAGTAGTACTTTGTATAGGTTTGACTGTTATTTAGACATAGATCGTGTCAAACGCGTGCCATTGCAGGTAAAAAAGCCCTCCTATACAATGCGTTAGGCTATTTACTATCTACCGTAACAAAGTCGACCAGAGACCAAACCTATAAAGAAACAAAACTCTGAAATGGATACAGGGCCATAAAAATACATGTGTTATATTAAAATATTGACTTATTTAAAGGTGGTAGAACCCTTTGTGGTTCGACTCCGGCGGCACCACCGCCACACCTATTTCTACCTAATAACAGTAGTGTTAAGCGCTGCTGAGTTCCGGTTTGAAGTATGTGGTAAGGGAGACAGACTTTTCCGAGGCGTTCAGCTTAGTCCTCAGGGGTAGCGGTGCATCTGTGGCCGACCTCAGGTAGGAATATCTAATTCCATCGGGGGTTGATTACAGATGTCCATGGACGGCAGTGGCCACTTACCATCAGGTGGACTGCATGCTCGTCTGCTACTCTTATATTATAACAAAAAAAGTTTTCACGCCCCCAAATGTATTCCCCGGGGGCGCAAATAAAATTCACATTACATAATTATAATTTTGCAACTTCTATCTAAATCTGAAACTTATAAATGACACACATGAATTATTTTTCCAACTACGTGTTTTAACTATCACTTCACACAAGGAGTTTCAATTCAGTAGCAAATCATACCGTTTGCTTTTTATGCAGCGGAGACGAAAATAACGCCATCTATCTGTACACATTTGAAACGAGTTTATATTGTAATAAAGATTTAATGACATCCTTACTAATATTATAAATCCGAAAGTAACTCTGTCTGTCTGTCTGTTTGTCTCTTCTTCACGCCTAAACCACTGAACCGATTTTAATGAAATGTTGTACAAAGATAGTCTAAAACCCGACAAAGGACATAGGATAGTTTTTATCCCGGAAATCCCACGGGAACTAGGGATGGCGATCTAAGATCGATTAATCGGAGAATCGATTTTATTGGACCAAAAAGTCGATTATTTTAATCGATATTAGTAAGGATTGGATCGTAAACTATGCATTTGATCAAGTGATGATCTTTAGCAAAGTTGTTGTCCATGAGCCCACGAAGATTTCAGAGTTGGTACGACCAATTTTCGCCAGATGGCGCCACTGACATTCCAATGAAGGTACGTATTTTCAGTTTTATGTATGTTAGTATGTCATATTATTTTCTATTAAACGCGGGCGAAGCCGCGGGCAAAAACTAGTAACTTAATAAATCCACAGTGGTTGGTTTTAAATAATGGTACTTGATTAAACGGCGAAGTAAAGCATCGCCAGGAAACCTCTATATCTGAGAGTTAAAAAAATACATTCTTAGGGGTATGTGAAGTCTACCCATTAGCACTTGACAAGCGCGGTGGACTATGGGCTAATCATTCTCATTCTGAGAGGAGACCCGTGCTCAGTAGGAGGGACAGTAGGTTCACGACGAAAATTATTATAACTTTTTTTTTATAATATAGGAGTAGCAGACGAGCATGCAGTCCACCTGATGGTAAGTGGCTACTGCCGCCCATGGACATCTGTAATCAACCCCAGATAGGATTAGATATTCCTATCTGAAGTCGGCCACAGATGCGCCGCTACCCCTGAGGACTAAGCTGGAACGCCTCGAAAAGTCTGTCTCCCTTATCACACCCTTCAAAACGAAACACAGCAGCGCCTAACACTGCTGTTATTATTTATTTTAATTATTAGTAACTCATAAAATTAGTGTAGTACTTTTTTATAATATAGGAGTAGCATGCAGGCTACCTGATGGTAAGTGGCTACTGCCGCCCATGGACATATGTAACCAACCCCAGATAGGATAGATGAGGTCGGCCACAAATGCGCCGCTACCCCTGAGGACTAAGCTGGAAGGCCTCCGAAAAGTATGTCTCCCTTATCACACCCTTCAAAACGAAACACAGCAGCGCCTAACACTGCTGTTATTAGGCAGAAATAGGTGTGGCGGTGGTGCCGCCGGAGTCGAACCACAAAGGGTTCTACCACCTTCAAAAATAGATGTGGTGGTACCTCCCTGATCGAACTATAATCAGTCTTTTCTACGAAGAGGTCTGCCTGTCAAAGTGATTTCTATATCCATGTATGACAATGACCACTTAACTTGAGCTCCATGATTGTTTCTATAAATTACATAACTTATCTATTACGCGAAGATTCCAACAAGTGATAAGTAAGAAATAGTACGTAAGAATTTATCTGATAAAGATGATGTAATTTTACTATCAGATATTGATAAAACTAGTACTTATAGAGAAAGATCTCGTAATGAATTTTATAATAGTGTTACGGTTGATAATGATGATTGTGATAATTCTGTTTATCAAACTATCTGTGGTAAGTGAAATTTTGTAGATTGCAAACAGTATCTGATATTGCAAACACACAGTACTTGTCGCAAATTCTAACAAACAAACGCACAAACGTGTGGACAACGCAGGCACTTGTGGCAAATTTCTTTAATTTCCTATTGGATACAAGCTCTTGCAAAGTATACAAACAAAGGCAAACGCTGTATTCACAGGCTTGAATTAGAATAGTTTGTACAGGTTTGGCAAGCGTGCAGCATGACGTATCGTAGTCAACCTATTATTGTCTCACTGCTGGGCACGGTCCTTCTTTCAATTTAGACCATAAGGACATGCTGGACAAGTCTGAATTGGTAGACTTCACACAACTTTGAGATTTTTTTAAAGAATTAATTTAAAGATCTGAGGCTAAGGCATACTTCATTCAGTGGACTAAGATGAAACGCTAGGAGTAAATACTTCAAAAGTATTTGTAATTTTACTTTTACAAAAACAATATTTTTTGTCTTTATTTCAGATTACCTGCCAATCATTATTCCCTGGTGACGAATTTGGACCTGCTTTTAAGCGGTTCATACCACCAGACATACGACAGAGACCTTTTCTACCGTCCTTTGGTTTAAAAAATAATATACCATTGAAAAATGGAGAACCAACACCGAACTTCGAAGGAACTCTTGAGCGTCACAGACCATTACCAAGATCTATATTTTCTACCCCAGAAACACAATTTTCACCTGCAGTACCTAATCTGTCCTTAAAAGGATCTCTACCTCCAGGTTTTATGCCATCATTTCAAAGAGAACCACAGAGCTACGAAACATTAAGTGCTAAATTATCACCTAGAATGACACAGATATTGGAGTCCGCTAGATCAATACTACAAACGTTTAATCCAACTTTAGCATCAACACCAGAACCGTCCGTTCCTCAAACATCAGGTAGTCCAATATTTTCAACTCCCGTTTCTCCTCCAATTTTAAGTAATAGTCCAATACTTTCATCTCCTGTGACCTCACCACCTATCCAATCTGCCAGACCTCTCATACCTTCACCACTTACTCTAACAGACTCCATACCGCAATCGTATCTAGAAGATGATCTGTTTTTAAAGCCACACAACACACAAGAATCGATTCTAACATCGAGTATTGGTTGTTTGGACTTAACAGTAACTCCGTATGGTACGATTAGTGAAACACCGCTTCCTGATCCATCGATACATATACCAAGGAGTCCGTTCTTTCCAACGTCATCACCAGTTTCGGCATTAGCCCCTCCACTATCACCATTTCTACCACCAGCTTCACCTGCGGCTAAAGGTAGTAATTTCTTAAGAAAGGTGCCGGTTCCGCCACCATTTATATAGGAAAATTAATGTTTACCTTAACCCTATACTTGACATTGTGCACTTAAATGCACATTAGAATCAGATTTTTTTTTTCGGATAATGCGACATCGAATCTTACTAATAATAACTGAAAGCGAATTAGCAAACGTTTCTTTATGTCAGAAAATGAAATCAATATCTGTCTCGTTCACACATTGTAAATGGTAAACAAAATAGCGAGCCGTCATTCAGCGCCTGCGCAATGCTCTCTAAGAATCTTATTTTATCTGAATGAAATTAAGTTATATGTACGAAATTTATATAATCTTACTTTCTGCAAGCTTTATGCAATGTTTTGGTGATATTTTTTTGAGATATAATGTTTTGAATATATAGTAATTCATGACTTTTGTTATGTGTGCATTAAAATGCACACGGCCAACGACATACAATATTACTGTTTATCAATATTGTGTCTTTAAATGCACACTGCCAACTTTGCTACTATATACTAAGGTTCTGCACACAAGGTAGGGGGTTGGATGAACAAAGTTCAGACAGAGTTTTTTTTTATAAATTATGACTGAAATTAATATTTCCCCGTTTCCACTAAATTCCCAGTCCTTAGCTTGCAATATTTTTTTCAGATGACTGGAGGCCGAAAAATTCTAGCTTTGGTGTCTAAATTGCGTTATTAAATCGGATGTAGAATCCAGCAAATCCCTAGAAAGATGAATCCCAGATGTCTAGGTCTCATAAAGACGTCCCTGAACTCAAGTCCTGTCCAATCAATAGCGTCTTCTGTCAAAAATGTAAACATCTCCAATAATGATGATTCCAGAACATCTGCAATATCAATCCCAGATAAGACCAAATTCCCACTTGAGGTCGGCTATAGATGCGCCACTAGCCCTGAAGACTAAGCTGGAATGCCTCAGAAAAGTATATCTTCTTACCACATCCTTCAAACAAGTGGAATAAAGTCCAATCATATGCTCAAATTTAATACAACAATCTAACGGAAACATGGATGCAGGTCTAAACAGACAAGTCGCTTTATAGTGTACAAATGTGATAGGCCATTGTTAGTATTGGCCACACAGATCCTGGACATCTTCGTTTGTAATTCCTGGTTGCTGTTTCGTCAT
This sequence comes from Epargyreus clarus, assembly GCF_041222505.1. Classification (NCBI taxonomy): domain Eukaryota; kingdom Metazoa; phylum Arthropoda; class Insecta; order Lepidoptera; family Hesperiidae; genus Epargyreus; species Epargyreus clarus. The sequence continues at coordinate 4,719,945 of NW_027332224.1, forward strand.
GGGAACAGCGGTAAACAAAAAATATTGCCACTCAAACAGTTTCGAGTCGCTTTATGTGGGAACTGTGTTTTTTACCCGACTGCCAAGGAAGGGTTATGTTTTTCGCGCGTATCTTGTATGTTTGTCTTTCTTTATTTGATCCGATCTTAAAAACGGCTGGATGAATTTCAACAGTTAAGGTGTCATTATATTTGTCTCAATGACCCGAGTGTCCTTAGATAGGTGTTAGTAAAAAAAAAAATCAAAATGGCGGATTTTTGGCGCGAAATAGTAACACATTTTAAAAAAAAAGTTAGCCGAACCTATCGAGTAGGGTATCAAATGAAAGGAAATTAAACGGAGATTATAAAATCATATTTGTATATATATAAAACAGCAAGGTGACTGACTGACTGACTAACTAAATGACTTTTTCATTTTTCAGAAATCAACGTACAGCCTTAACTAAGGACCTTACAGTTCTGAAATTTTGCACATAGGTTCTCTATATAGCGTGAATAAGTACTAAGAAAGGCCTTTTGGAAATTCTACCCTTAAGAGGGTAAAATAGGGAAAAACAGATTTTTTGAAATCCTTTAATTTTGAAGCAACTGCTATAAAATTTTGTATTTGGCTTTCTGGATAGGAACAAGGACGCACTTATTTATCCACCTCCGAAAAATCAACCCCGTAGAAGGTTAAATAAGGGTTAAAAGTTCATTTGAACAACCGTCAATTTTGAAGCAAACACTATGAAATTTTGTCTCAGGATTGTTGGATAAAAATAATGAAATTCTACCTCTAACAAGGTAAAATAATGACCGAAACTTTGAATTACTGAAGTTATATATTTTATAGACCGTAAATGGTGAATTTTTCTCGCGAAATAGTAACACGTTTTAAAAAAAAAAACCAATCCTATCGAGTAGGGTGTCGAAATAAAGAAAGTTAAGAGTAGATTACTCATACATTATATAATATATCTTATATATAAAATTCTCGTGTTAGTTACCGTACTCCTCCGAAACGGCTTCACCGATTTTCACCAAATTTTATATACATAATCAGTAGGTCTGAGAATCGGCCACTATCTATTTTTTTACCCCTAAGTGATAAGGGTTGTTCGCCCTTAACATTTTTTTATTTATATGGCAACACAACGTTTGCCGGGTCAGCTAGTACATATATACACATCGAGATGACGTCCGACTAAATGAGTGAGTTGCTGTGCCAGAGACCAACGCAAATGGAAACCGCTGAACTAAAGCGTGCTGGAATTTTACACATAGGTTCTTTATATAACGTAAATGAGCACTAGGATAAATAAAATAGGATAATATCGTTTGAACATCTTTTGTTTTTGAAGCAGACACCTACCATGAAACTTTGTATTGGCTTTCTGGATAAAAATAATGAAATACGTATTTCACTGCTTTTGGAAATTCTACTTCAGCCTTTTTGGTGCAGTCGGGTTTTTGATTTTTTAAATTAATTATTTGGGAGAAGGTCTTCTAATCTCTCAACTCAACTAAAATATCTCAAAACTTGTTGACATGTCATAACTTCCGAGACTTTTATCTTTAGTATTTTCAAAATGTATGATATTTTTTATATTTTTTAATTATTTCTTAGTTTAGTGAGTACTTGGTGGTGTGCATTTAAAGACACATATTTTTTTCTCGTGAACCTGGCAGTGTGCACTTAAAGACACATACTATATTCTGAAAACTGAAATTCAGAGATTTTTTATTTTATTTTTCTTATATCCTTATAACCCAATTAACGCAGGGAAGTAGCAAAAGTATAATTTTTTTAGGATAAAATTATCTGCCAAGTATAGGGTTAAGTAGTTTTAATTTATTTTATACGTTTTATGATTATATTTAATTTAAGTGTATGGTCTCATGAAGATAAATAATTTATTGTTTCTTTATTAATTTATTAACTTTCACATCTTAATTAGTAGATTTAACATTTTGCTTATGTAATTGTTTTTATGTAAATTGAAATAAAAATTGAAGATATTTGTTGTGTTTTAATTTTCGTCTTTTCTAAGCGTGAAGTTAGCGATTATCTTCATGAAGATAAGAATTAATTTAATAATATGGACTATATGTAGTTATGTACAAAAATAGTCATCACTGTGTGTCAGCTCGAGTTCATTAAATGTAAACAACAGTTCCCTTAACTACAGAAATGATAATGTAATGATATACTGCGATGAAATTGGTAAGGACATGGGAAGTTTACTAAGTTCTCTCTCGGGACGATCAGTATTAAATAATTGTATGCCTAATGCATCTTTCCATGAGATTATGCATAATGTATGTAATACTGAATTAAAGAATAATACAAGCTTAGTTATCTTTATAGGAAATAGGGGAAATGTGAACAAAAAGCATTTATTACATTACTTGGATACTTTGTTAAAACTTAATTTAAAGGAAATTGTAATGTTTACATTCCCCTATAGTAAAAGTTTGCCAGTCGAAGAGAATGATATTAGATATAAGTTAAATATGACTTTGCACACTGCAATGTGCAATAATAATAAATTTCATTTGATTGATACTAACTCGTTTAGTATGAATTTTTATTTGACAGGGGATAATTACTATCTCCCTAGATTTTATAAAAGACGGATAGCTGTTGTGCTAGAATTTTATTTTGACATTTCTGCCAAAAACTTGGCAACCAAACCTGCTTCTATTGAGCAGAATAATAATTTAAAATTATTGACATCCAATAATTTAAATTTGACATTGGAAAATTTAAATTAAATGATAGGACAACAGAGTGCACCTCTGGCAAATTATTTAATTTACAACCATTGTCAAATAGTAATTCATTTAATAACATTGACATATCAATAAATAATTATGTAACTAATTCATATGAATATAATAATAATAAGCAAATTAAGAGACATATTTCAAATAAATGTCTTCATATGGGTAAACTTAGTAATAATAAAACTAGCAATAAAAAGTTTTCATCTCTAAAAATATTGCACCAGAATATCCAGGGTTTTTCAAGTAAGGAGCTGGAACTGGAGTTATTTTTAGAGAGTAACAATTATGATATAATTTGTTTAACAGAGCACTGGTTAAAACAAGGTGAAACACAAATAAACTATATAAATCACTTTATTGCTAGTTCGTTCAGCCGTGAGTCAGCTATCCATGGTGGCTCATTAATAATAACTCGTAAAGGTTTAAAATCAAGAGAACGCTTGGATATAGTGGGGCTCTCGGTTGAACGTGTTATTGAATTATCATGTGTCGAGCTGGATAGCCTTATTGTGGTTAGCGTGTATAGGCCCCCTAACATAGAAACATTTTCTAGATTTGAAGGTGTAATGGAAAATGTTTTGGATATTATTTGTAAATGTAAGAAATATGTTGTTGTTTGTGGTGATTTAAATGTGAATATTTTAGAAAACACCACATTGAAAGTAAAATTACTTTCCTTATTTAGATCATATAACTTAGAATATAGTTTTTTTGAGCCAACCAGGGTGACTTCATCCTCTGCTACTTGCATTGATAACATTTTCTGTAACTGCTCTGTAGTTGAAAAATCTATAATAAATCATATTAAATCTGATCACAAGGGGCAGTCTGTCCATATCCAATATAACATATCCAAGGAAGGGAACATAAAGTTTCTTCATAGACCAATTACAAGTCACCGTTTATTAAAATATAATAAAGTGCTACTAAATAAGTTGTCAGTTCTGAACCATAGCACTTGTGTTAATAATTTATATTCTGCATTTTTCTCCACAGTGCACACAGAGTTTAAAAAAATATTTTCTGAAGTTAGGTATGAAAAGAGTACTAGACTTAGTTTTTGTGAATGGGCTACTAAAGGTATTCGTCTAAGTAGAAGTAAACTTTTCGAGCTTTATAGTGAAAGAGAGAATAACTGTAGCCCTCACTTCAATGAATATGTTCGTAAATATTCTAAAATATTTAAATCAGTTTGTATGACAGCTAAATCTAAGTTCATACATAATAAAATAAAAAATGCTGATAATAAAATTAAAACAATTTGGAAAATAATTAATGCCGAAACACGAACTTGTAGATTAAGTATCAGTAAAGTATCTCTTACTACTGAACGTGGTCAGATTACCTCAGATAAAGAAATTGCACAAGAATTTGAAACTTTTTTCTCGAATATACCATTTAATACTACTAAATTTTTAAAATCATCCCCAATTAAAGCAGTGACCATCCTTAAAGAGAATTTAAGTCAGTGTCACATTAAATTTAAATTTAGACATATTTTAATTAATGACATATTAAAAGCTTTTAAAGAATTAACTGTTAAAAATACAGAGGACATTTGGGGAATGTCAGTAAAAGTTTGTACATCAATCATTAAAACTTTAGCTCCCTACTTAGTCACTATTTTTAATATGTGTGTTGATCAGGGCTGTTTCCCTGATTTAATGAAACATAGCAAAGTAATTCCATTGTTTAAGGCAGGTGATACTAAAGATCCCAACAATTATAGACCCATCTCAGTACTGCCTGTTCTAAGTAAAATTTTTGAAAAGATCCTCTTACACCAAATGTTGCTTCATTTTAAACTAAATAATCTTTTACATCAAAAGCAATTTGGCTTTACTAAAGGCCGTTCTACCACAGATGCTGGTGTTCAATTGCTGCGACATATTTTTGATTGTTGGGAACAAGCACATGATGCTATAGGTATTTTTTGTGACTTGTCTAAAGCTTTTGATTGTGTTGATCATAACACCTTATTGTTAAAATTACAATATTATGGTATTCAGGGAAATTCTCTAAAGTTGATAAATTCTTATTTAAACAATAGAGTCCAACGAGTGCAAGTAAATGGAGCATTATCAGCAGGTTCTAATATTAAAATAGGTGTACCTCAGGGCTCCATCCTAGGTCCGTTTCTATTTTTAGTTTATATAAATGATTTGCCAAATGTAGTAAATGATTTATCTGAGGTTGTTTTGTTTGCTGATGACACTTCCTTGGTGTTTAGAGTAAAACGACAATCACAGGATATGAACGATATTATTGAAACTCTTTGCTGGATTCAGAACTGGTTTGATGCAAACAACCTACTCTTAAATTGTAATAAAACTAAATGTATTAAATTTATGCTACCAAATGTAAGGAGTACGGGGATGAATGTCGCTCTAAATGGTGAGACTTTGCAATTCGTCAATGAAACTGTTTTCTTGGGAATTACCATTGATTCTAAACTCCAGTGGGGTCCCCACATCTCTGCTTTGTCCAGCAGACTTAGTACTGCAGCTTTTGCAGTCAGAAGAATTAGACAGTTAACAGACATACCCACTGCCAGACTTGTCTATTTCAGTTACTTTCACAGCATTATGTCTTATGGCATTCTACTGTGGGGCAGTGCTGCTGACATAGACTCTATATTTACTATTCAAAAAAGAGCAATAAGGTCAATATATAGTCTGCGGCGTGGTGAGTCCCTAAGAGAACTGTTTCCCACTATTAATATATTGACGGTGCATAGTCAATACATTTATGAAAATATTATGTATGTAAGAAAACACACTGATATGTTTGAAAAAAATAGTAACCACCATAACTTTAATACCAGAAATAGAAATAAATTAGCAATTCCTAAACATAGATTATGTAAGGTGGCTAGATCTTTCGTGGGCAACTGTATTCGCTACTACAATAAAATACCCGACCACATTTTGAATCTCACAGAAAAAAAGTTTAAACATGTCGTTAAACTAACGCTATGTAAAAAAGCGTACTATAAAGTAAGTGATTATTTGACTGACAAAACGGTGTGGTCTGAATTAGCTCCAGCTCCACATGTACCATTACGTTAAGTTAACATTGTCAAAAACATTTTTTTTAAAAAGATGTGTGTTATGGAGTTTCTTTCGCCGCTTCTTCTCCATAACGAAACACCTTGTGAAGTGGTGGTAGTTGCTTTGACATTCAAAAAGTGATCTGTAAAGAACCTATTTTGAATAAAAAAATTTTGATTTGATTTGATTTGAATATAACCGACTTTTAAGTGACTACTAAGTAAAAAATAATTAAAATAAATGTTGGTTTCGTACGTGTTTCTGAAGTTGGCGCTTATATTGGACACTTTTACGTCGTGATCCAGCTAAATATGGTAAGTACCTAATAGCTCTGTATTGCAATATTAAAGATTTATTGAAACTAACTACTTAATAGCATATTGCTTGCAACATTGTTGAAATTGATGGGTCTCAAAGCATGACATTTTGCACAGAAGTTACCATATTTGAAAATTCGAGAAAACGTCATTTGAGAATTAATTAAAGAAGTTACTATAAAATATTTGAAAATTTGGGGACAGGATATAAAAATTCTATTGCTTAGAACGAAAGTTATAGATAATTACAACAATATTTTCGTGGTCGAAAAGGGATCACAAAAATTACAAGATAGAACCTTCTGTCGACTACGGCGGCACCACCACCAGATCTACCTACTGTCTAATAACAAAAATGTTAAATGCAGCTGTGTTTTGGTTTGAAGGGTGTGGTAAGGAAGACATACATTTCCTAGGCATTCCAGCTCAGTCCTCAGGGGTAGCGGCGAATCTGTGGTCGACCTCAAGTAGGACTCTAATGTTATCTGTGGTTGATTATAGATGTCCATGGTCTAACTAACTTAATACTACTCTAACACTAACTTATATTATACTAGCTGACCCGGCAAACTTTGTACTGCCTCAAAATCCATTTATCAAATATATTTCATATAAAATATAGCCTATGTTACTCGTGGATAATGTAGTTTTCGAATGGTGAAAGAATTTTTAAAATCGGTCCAGTAGTTTTTGAGCCTATTCATTACAACCAAACAAACAAACAAAGTTTTCCTCTTTATAATATTAGTGTAGATACGGCTCAGCTCTACACCACATCACCACCACCTACCGTCAGGTGGACTGCCTACTCATTTGCTACGTCTATATTATAAAAATAACTGTATATTCAGCTACTAAAGGCTCTTAGATAAATTTCATGATACTTTTATTGATTAACATTATTATATTTATTTACAATTATAATTACTAAGTATATGACATATTAAGTAATAAAATAAACTATAAACTAAAAAGGACTTATTTAAAAAATATACAAGAAAACTATAAATAAAATAAGCCATCTAAAATATTCGTGTGAGGCATGGTTCCTATGCCACAAACCTAACCGGAAGAGTTGCCTGCATCCAGGATCGATCATCAAATTTTAAATTTAGAATTTTGGATAAGTAATTTTGTAAAAGCGTATCTAATATGTGAGTGACAGATAGGAATTTCCAAAAAGGACAACAACTAAGTAAATACAATAATTTTAAAGATAAATATATATCTATCTATCTTAGACTATCTTTTTATCTATCTATCTTTCTATAGGCAGTGTTAGCCTAGTGGTTAAGAAACTCAGCCTCACGATCGACGCGTCCAAGATTCAAATCCGAGGTACGCCAATTTTTTTCCAAAGTTATATTAGAAATTAATGATCACTTGCTTAGACGGTTAAGGAAAACATCGTGAGGAAACCTGGGTTCTTATAAAATAGCTGTCAAAGGTGTGTGAAGTCAACTACTTGGCCAGAGTGGACTATAGCCTAAATCCCTTTCACTTTGAGATCAAACCCTTGAACAGCAATGGGTTAACGACAAACGGCTCTTGGATATATAATTATAATATAATTTTTAGCTCTTAGATATCTAAGTTACCGTTGAACGATATTGTATGTAATCTGCTTCCTAGAATACATTTTCGTTAAGTAATTCGAAAACAGTAACATAGTGACACAATTTAAGTTTCGAAAACTGTTATAAAAGATAAAAATAAAGATAAAAATCGACTTATATATGAACATCAGGTCACTGATACTTACATTTTTGAGCAAAACGTGCATAATAGTGACTTCACAATGTATATCAAAAACTTGTTGGTTGCCATTTTAGTTTTCGTAATTGCGATGGTGAGTAAGATTAAAATTATAGACAGTAAGTAATTGATTCGTAACGAAAATAGGAAATGAGGTGTCAAAAAGATAAAATCGATCCATCATTTAGAAATCTACCTTAGTCCGAATCCAAAAGCTTCTGAATTTTTAAAAATATACCATACTGGTTGTGGCTTATGTTGACTTAATTGATTTAGGTATTTTACAGCGTGAGCGTGTCTAGTTTTTAGCCTAGGATAAGGAATTTATTGGAAAATAAGGCGGGGACAAATCGGGAGTTTTGGGATTAACGAAGGGCTAATTAGGAAATCCTTAGCCTAAGATTTAACAAACCAAGATTTTTTTGAATCAAGAAGTCAAAAACCCGAAATAGTTGGTTCAAGGAGGTTTAAATTAAGATTTTTTGTTTAAGAAGCCGAAAATCAGAAATTTCTTGGTCAAGGAAGACAAGACATCAGCTCTTGGTTTAAAGAACAAATCCCAAAAATGAATCTTTCCTTTAAAGGAAAGATTAATTAATTTGTCCTACTTAAGTAGGACAAATTACTTGTATGTCCTACTTAAGTAGGACAAATTAGGAATTTGTCGCTAAGTGAAAAATAAACAAAAAATGGCTTTTCTTCTTTACGAGACTAAGTTTAGGACACTACATTCCTTCTCGTTTCATCCCTTGTACAGATTTTAAGATATTAAATCTCCATTTTCCAGGTCTCCAAAACATCAGCAGACTGCCCACTGACACCACCTCCAACCATCCCAGCGTCTCCACTACCCTCAGCTACGCCGATAGCAATCGACCTTCCGGACACATCGGAGATGCCTCCACGGTTCACTAGTAGCAAAGCCATACCACCACCTTTCTTATGATATATCTTTATTATCATTTTAGCCTATTGAGTGTTTATTTTAGACTTGCATGGGCATACCCCTTTCTAGTGGGATCTAATGCATAGGGGAGGAATGAAAAGATCTTTAAACATGAAGACATTTTGAACTCCTTTAAGAAACTTAAGAGGAATGTCTTGCAAAATTAAAAACAAACAATAAGATAGTGTCCTAGGCTTGGAAGGGGTTAGGGCGTCCAAGTCTCTAAAGGGAGCTAATGCACATGCGAGGAATGAAAAATTCTTCAATTTTTGGAACTCTTTTGGACCCCTTCGCTACCCCCTTGACAAAGTGATGTCTTCGCCCAAAATGACTGTATTTTCATATGTAATAGTTATGTAATAAATATAACTTAATGATAAGAAATGTTAATGTTGTAATTATTCTATCTTTAGATTAGATGTTACATTAGATATTACATAATTTTCATTACATTGATAGACAACGTATTTATAGATTATTTTATGTACATAAGCGGTGTGTTAAAGAGATTTGTATCATTAAAGAAAGATTCATCAAAATCATAAAAATGTATTTTTCTTTCTTACTTTGCATAGTTTCGTTCGTTTTATTTAATGTAAGTATTTAATATATAATTTACTAAAACGAATTAGTTAAAAAAAAAAAAAAAAATATTCGCCAAATATTTTTTGAATATTGCACTTATTCACTTAAAAAAAAATCTAAAATATAATCATTATCTTAAATAAATAAATATGTTAAGGAAATAATAGGTTTTATTTTAAGAATGTATTTCATAAAACTTATTAAATTTTATTTCTATTTTTTTATTATTGTTTTCTTTTCCAGACTGCGAGCGCTCAATACAATTTACGAGACATAGTGTCACCACGGATAAAAAATCTACAAACTCCAGCGCCTACTTTGAAACGGAATATTCTGCCAAATTTCAGGCCTTACGCGGCTCAAAATCCCGGAATCCCTTTAAAAACATTACAGCCCGGTTTAACAACAAAGGTTCAGAAGCGGAAGACAAAAATAAACAAAAGATTGGTTTTAGCAGATTTATTTAAAAACTCAGGAATGGAAAATCTTATTAATAGTATTAAAACTGGTAATGAATTAGGATCTAGGAAGGCTCCAAGGAATGCGCCTTTGCCTTCAATTACACAGCAAACATTAAATGACATTTTTGAAAATACGCGGCATATTGCAAATAAACTAAAATATTTATAGTTTTTATTTGTAGAATTTAATTTTGTTTAAGTTTAGTTTTAGTAAATTATTTATTTAAATTATGTCAGAATAAAAATCATAAATATAAATCGAAGTTATTTTATTATTAAGATTGGTTGTTATACTTGTTATTATATTTAATTCTAAATAATAAATGTAATTGCCATCAAATATACAAATGAAAAATTATGTCGCTTTTCCTTTATTAACTTTAAAATGTTTTTATAAATGAAAGTAACCAGAAATTATTACAATTTTTGACCAAATGCTCAATGCGGTTTGGTGGACTTCACACCTATTATATTAGATAATATGTATCTAATATAATAGAAGTCCAACTAGAAAATAATGAATTGAAAAACGCATTCTAAAATTGTAGCCCCACGTCTCCATACTAGGATTTTGTCGTGTGGGCTATGGACACATACAAAGACGAATACCCAAACACCCAGACCCAGAACAGAAATCTAAATTCATTGTTTTGATATGTCTGGGCGGGGATCGAACCCGGAACCACTGTAAGCCAGACTTTTACTCATGGATTTAATCACTGATAGTATTATCACTCTATATCGAATGTCAAGAACATAACCTTACTTCGAGGTCAGACCTTGATACTGAAGGTCTGTCCTTGTCGCAAAGGTCGACCTTGTATCCAAGGTTCTTCCTGAAATACAAGGTTGCTACGTAGCCTTGTCATTTGGAAGTGTTGGAAGTATTGGCTTATAAAATTCCGCTCGAAATTGAATTCAATTTAAGAATTTCTTAAGAAAATAACTGAAATTTATTTTAAGAATTTATTAATTTTATTATTAGTTTATTTTAAGAATTTATTTATTTTAAAAATATATTAAAAGAAAATTCTAAAAATTAATTTAAGATGAAATATTCATTAAAAAGATAAGTTTTAGGACATTATTTAAATAAATTTTAAGCTTTTTATTTATTTAACTATAAAAAAATAAAAGAAAATCAGAATAATGGTCAATAAATCTGTATAGTTAAAACTACACAACTTCTTTGTTGCATCATAATAGATTCGTTTAATTAAGTAATAATTGAGATTAGGCTGGCAACTAAGTTCGCGTCATTTCTTAGAATTTATTTTTCAATAGAAATTAACAACTGATTGCTTAATAACGTATATTCTCATTTTTCACAACTTGTTTTCATTTTTAACGTGTTTTTCATTTATCAACCAAAATGATAGTTTTGTATCAGACTCTGTGCATAGCAGAATTTCATTACATTGTAATGATCGGAAAATTGACCTACTTAAATTAATTTGAAAAAGAAACGTCATTATTTAAGAGAAACAAAATGTCCTCTTTCGATTGATTTAAAACTTTAAGTCTTTTATTTTAAATTCTCAAATATACAAAATCATTTTTATTAGATTGAAGTAACAAACAAGTAGTCCACCTGAGGGCAAACGGTCAGTGATGTATGGGCACCTATAACTCCATACATCATCAACCTAATACAGTTACTGTTACGAGTACATTGCAGGGCACGGGTCTCCTCTCAGAATGAGAAGGATTAAGCCATAGTTCACCGCGCTGGCCGAGTGTGGATTATTAGAATTCGAATACCTTTAAATATTGTTTTTTAAGATTTCTTAGGTATGCAGGTTTCCTCACGATTGTCCCTGTAGTTCCGGGACTAGACCAGGGCTTCAGTATCCCCTGCCTGTCGTAAGAGGCGACGACGTCCACCGGGGGGGTTTTAGTGCGGTAAGAACATAACTCTGTGTCGCTCCCACGCCACCGGGTACCTTTCGAGGGTTTCCCCCTCGTTAAGAAAGAAAAAAAAGTTTTCTCACGATGTTTTCCTTCACCGTTTAAGCAAGTGATAATTAATTTCTAATACGATCATACGAATCTACCTAAAGCCAATCACATGCATTAGGTACAACTCCTGAGGACCAATATGGCCGCCTCGTATTTAAGTCAGTTAGAATAGTTCGTTACCGGAAATGCTTTAACCTACATATTTAAGATTAATTTACAACAAATTAGTCACATACGTCTATTTTGATAATATAAAATTGTGCAAGTATAAATTAAAATTAATAGGAAAAACCGGAACACAATATTCTTGTTGTCACGTCGAAATGTGTTGTCGCAAAATTGTATTTGTTGTTTGTGTGAGTTCTGTTGTTTTATATCAGTGTTTAGTGTATAAATACGACACTACAATTAGTGTCGTCACGAATTGTTGTCAAAGATCTACAAAAAATCTTAAAATGTTTTTTTATCCCAAAGATAAATAACATTTAACGATTAATATCATTCTGGTCCGATTAGTAAATAGAAATGATGTTAACTGTTTCAGATGGTATTATTATTCCTGGAAGCGACACCTTGGTACCCAAGGATACACAAGATCAGCCCATTCACAGCTAGAAGGCTATTAACAACGTACAGTAAATCTATTACTGGAAATCCAAATACTGTTATGGTGGTCAGTCCGGCGGAGACTTTACTGGCAGCTTCAACTTTCATGGATAATTCAGCGGAGACTTTATTGCCAGCTTTAATAACTCCTGTTAATGTAAGTTAAATGTTTGTAATCGATGTTTAGGTTACAGGATTTAAAACGCCTTTATAATATAGGAGCTTTTTTATAATATAGGAGCAGACGAGCATGCAGTCCATCTGATGGTTGGCAAATGCCACCCACCCATGGTCATCTGTGATCTACCCCAGATAAGATTAGATCCAACCTGAGGTCGGCCACAGAAGCGCGGCTACCTCTGACTAAACTGGAACGCCTAGGAAAAGTATGTTTCCCTTACCACACCCTTCAAACCAGAACACAGCAGCGCTTAACACTGATGTTATTAGGCAGAAATAGAAATAGGAGTGGCGGTGGTACCGCTGGAGTCGAAACATAGAGGATTCTACCACCTTTAATCAGGTATGATAGGAATAAAGGTAAGAACACCTTAAATCCGGATAGAAGGATAGAAGTTCACCAATTACTAAGGTTTAGTTTATACGAAAAACCTTGTAATCTATTATTATAGCTTTTTATTAATACAAAAATTCAATAACCGCAAATCCAAGATATCACTTAAGTTATTGTCTAAAATCACAAAAGTATCTTGAATACATTTGGAAGATCTCAAATTGTGAATTGTTATCAAAATGGAAATTTCTAAAAATCTGGTCTATTTTTATTTACAGAATAACACAAAATATAGGAAAGAATCGATCCTTCATAAAGTTCATAAAAAAAATAACTACGACGATTTACGAGTGAAACCCTTTGAAATCGATGGGGTTGTTATAAGTGGGATCAACGATTTGTTCATCCTAGACGACAATTTTGACATGATATATGATATGGATGAAGAATATTATGAATATTACAAAGAATATTTCGAGGAATTTTGGGAAGAAACGCTATGTGAAGACGATGAAGACGATTGGGACGAATGGGATGACACTGATTATTTACATTTCATACCTTATTTTTGAAAATACACACACATAGACACACGCACATACAAACAAATTAATGAGATTATAAAGCCAGAATGAGGATCTCAAAATATAGAAATATGGACTCATAACAGCAGTATTAAGCGCTGCTGTGTTCTGGTTTCAAGGGTGTGGTAAGGGAGACATACTTTTCCGAAGCGTTCCAGCTTAGTCCTCTTGGGTAGCGGCGTATCTGGTACCGACCTCTGATAGGAATACCTAATCCTATCTGGGGCTGATAACAGATAATTTAAGTGATTTTCAAAGTCAAATTTCTGTTTAAGGAAAATATTTTAAGCAATTGTCTATACTACGAGTAATATTATAAAGAGAAAACTTTGTTTGTTTGTTTGGTTGTAATGAATAGGCTCAAAAACTACTGGACCGATTTTAAAAATTCTTTCACCATTCGAAAGCTACATTATCCACGAGTAACATAGGCTATATGAAATTTTATATGACAAATATTTGATAAATAGATTTTGAGGCGGTTCAAAGTTTGCCGGGTCAGCTAGTTTTTAATAAAGAAGTAGCAAACTACCGTACAGTCCACCTGGTAGTGAGTGGAACTGCCGCCCATGGTTCAGGCCTACCTGAGGTCAGGCACAGATGCATTGCTAACCATGAGAACTAAGTTGGTATAATTACCTTTACCACAAACCAGAACACAGCAGCGCTTAACACTGCTGTTATTAGATAGAAATAGGTGTAGCGGACTGAAGTCAAACTACGAAATTTACTGACATTGATAAACATGTTTCACATTTTCGTAATATTTACTTTCTAATCAATTATTTGACTCTTATTATTGGTATTTTTCATATTTTATGCGTCTGTTACTACGCGAACGGTATCTAATATTTCGAAATTTGAAACATAAATATTATATTTTGGTCTCAGAATAGTTAAGCAATTCATTGAAAACTATACAGGCACGTATAGTATTTTCTCTTTCACTCACTCATTTTGAGTTTCGTATATGTGCGAGCGAGACAGACGCAGCGTCTTTGACTTTTTGTTTCAACATTTTAATAATCTCTCATTGTTAATGTCACGTATGAAAATGACTGCATCTTGTTTCTCGACTTTGTCTATGATCTTAAAAATAAATTTGTAAATAATTTATTATATAAATCTATATTAATAAAAATTAAAAAATGTTTTGTTCTATTTGTTGTAATAATAATTTTTCGATTAATACATTCTTTGGGATTTTCATATTTTTGGCGTTTATGTTGTAATGGATAGACAAAACAATTTATATTACTTAACTAGTCAATTATTTATTTTATTTTTATCATCTTTTGCGGAAGTAACATTACAATAAAAGTTGTAAGAGAAAAGTGTCATATTAATTAATTTTAAATATAAAATACAATATTGTTATGAATAAATAGATTATCATCTCATAATAATCTTAATATTATATTCCTAAGTTAAACAATATTTATTTACGATTGTTAATAAATTTAAAATTTTCTTTAAATTTAATTTGTTATTTAATATGAATAAACATACAGAAATGAAGACAGAATTTTATTTATCAATTCCAAGAATTTAAAGAATTATTTATTAGTCCTTAAATGATAAACACAAACATATAAAAATGGATAAATTCTCATTTATGTGCCATAGTTGATTGAAGTTTTAGAAAATATTGAACTTCGTTATGACGAGACTTTTGCCATTTTTTGTTGTTATTTGCCAGTTATTATTATCTAATGTAAGTTAAACATTTTTTCTTTATAATATTATATGCTAATAGTCTAAAAAATATTGATAATTTCTTTAAAAGAAAAAAATAAAGTATTAATTTCATAAAATGTAATAATGTATGCATTATATTTATAGATGTAATATTTATTTTTATTACCAATAAAACGACTTCATAATTGTATTAAAAAATTAATAATAATAAAATTATTATTAAAAAATATATTTATCACAGATATGTTTAAAGTAATATTAAGAAAAAAATGAATTTTATTTAGAGTTAGAGTTTATTATTGATGATTAATGATTTTTAGCGCAATCTTTTTTATAAATTATATTACATACTTTACAAAATATTGTTTCAGAAATCTTTTGGATATGTTATAGCTGATGATTTTGGATGTACGACAACAGTAAGTAAGATAAATTATTATAATTATAGTATTACGAGTATCTATACGGAAAGATAAAACATGAAAAATAAACAAAATACAAAGATAAGGTGCCTAACATTTTCGGCATAGGCTGTGAGATTATTTAGGTGGTAAGTTAATGGTAATTTGAGATTTTGTGTCATCTACGAAATTGTCCCATTTTCATATTTAGTAGGCAAATATTGGATAGATTGCGTTAATGCATCATCCATCCGATCATTGATTGATTTAGGTGTCTTAATAACGTTGAAAACTCAACTACTAACCTAAAGGTAGAACCAGACCTCCCAGCTGAAATATGATACCACTTTGTCTCAATTATAAGAAGAACACAAGGGCGTCAAAAAGTCAAAAAACTTGTAGCAACATTATAGGGTTTGAAGAACTCTCAGGTAGGTTTTATGTACCACATCTTTACCGTAGCACATCATCACTGCATTTTTAAAATTTTCAGCATAATTTTTACTACAAAGAGTCGTAGAAGTTCGCAAAAAGCAAAATAGAAACGTGACAAACATGAAAGACTGAAAAATATTTTATTTCTATTTCGCATTTTGGTTCATTATTGCCGTTTGAAATGTTTATGTTCGTGGTTTTATGATTATTAATTTACATAAAATGATTATTAACTGATTTATGATTAGCTAAATAAAATCTGGATCAATCAATCAAACATTTTGAGGTAGACTGCTGGCTCGTTTGCTAATCTTGTAACTTGTTGATCGTTTTGAAATTATTTACGCGTTTTATCTTGTCTCTTCGCTTTGCTGAGCTGAATACTATTCCGATAGGTGACGCCTGCCTTCTCTTGGGTATCTCGTGTTGGCCAGCCATCGATATCAGAGGAGCAAAGGCGAGAAATATTAAGCCGGTTGAAGTCTTACTTTCGTTGGCCCTCGTCTCGATTCCGCGTAAGTCTTGCGCATTTTTCTTATGACTAGTTATTTCGCTTTTGCGCTTTGTAAAGCAAACGAGGTTGCAGACAAAATTATATCTAAGACTCATTATTTTATTAGAATTTTAACCAAGTTATCTTAAATTTATGACTTGCGGACTTTTTGATTTTTGACTTGCATGGGGATAATCGCGAAAAAATACGTCTCCACAGAAAATTTAACCCTTCATAAAATGTTAGATAATGTATGTCATCAATTTTAATCTAATTTATAATCTTTCGTCTTTCTTATAACTCTGCTGTGTTCTGGTTTAAAGGTAGAGTCATACTTATTGGAGGGGTTCCAATATAATCCTAAAGGGTAGGAAAGCATTTCTAGCCGATCTCAACTAGGACTATAATATTATCTAGGGTTGATTTCAGATATCCATGGCTTTTACACTTAACATCAGTTGGACCGTATTCTTGTTTCAACTTCCTTATTTAAAATAAAAACAATATTTTTCAGGTCCCAAACATCCCCCTCTATACTGGAGAGGGTATCGGCGAAGTCTACGTCTCTGGAGATGACATACCCGCTGATGGTGTGACAGAGATAGAAGGCGCGGTACCCATAACTGGAAATGTAGCCTTCGGTGGTCCAGTCCGTGCGTCGGGCACCGTTACCATCGCAGGAAGATGCGCTCGTGAGTTGAATTTACACTTACTCATCATTTGAGGTTTGAGGATTTGAAGGTGGTAGAATCTTTTGTGGTTCGACTCCGGCGGCACCACAACCACACCTATTTCTGCCTAATAACAGCAGCGTTAGGCGCTGCTGTGTTCCGTTTTGAAGGGTGTGGTAAGGGAGACATACTTTTCCGAGGCGTTCCAGCTTAGTCCTCAGGGGTAGCGGCGCATCTGTGGGTGACTTCAGGTAGGAAAATCTAATCCTATCTGGGGTTGATTACAGATGTCCATGGGCGGCAGTAGCCACTTAGGTAGGTAGGTAGAGTGCATGCTCGTCTTCCACTCCTATATTATATAAAAAATATATATAAAAAAATTTGAAGGTACAACCCATTATGGCTCATCTCCGGTGGCACCGCCACACCTATTTCTGCCTCATAACAACAGTGTTAAAGTACAACAGTGCTGCCGTCATACTTTTTGGAGGCATTCCAGGCTAGGAATTGGGGGTAGCGGACCTCAAGGTCGAATCTAATCTTATCTGGGGTATTTTACAGTTGTCTATGGGCAGCAGCAGTAGTCATTTACCGTCAGGTGGACTATATGCTCTTCTGATGGTCTGATGTTTAAAGAAAATGCCATTACTATTTTAAAAGACTTAAATTTTACTACTTTCGTGTTTCTCTCAATAAATTTGCTTTACCACAGCTGCCTCCGGATTTTCACCATCGATCGCACAACCATTCCTGCCGCTACCCCCGCCACTACCCGTCACTCTTCCACCGGTCACTCCTGCTCCCATCACGCCTGTACCCGTCACGGTCGTTGAACCTGTACCAGAACCAACACCTTGTATCCCAACGGTCACGTTACCACCTGTGATCATCCCAGCAATCGTGATACCAGCGTACGTCCTCCCAGAAGTGGTGATACCAGCGGAGGTTTACGAATTAGGAACCGGTTGTGGTGAGATCGTGGTCACGGGTGACGATATAGTGGTATGTGGTGCCACTTACGTCGAGGGTGTGGTGCCCACTATCGGTGAGGTCACGTTCGCAGGGCTTGTGCCAGCGAAGGGTACTGTCACTGTATGTAGTCATTTTTAAGGTGTGACATGTCATGTTGGGTTGGTCACAAAAATGTCTGAAGTCTCTATAGAAATCTTTATAATACTTACTTATGACATTGCTTGCTGCAATATCGTTTTTTGGTATATTTTAAGGGGTAATTAAAAAATTGCATACAAATAATTTAACGCCCTGCTGCCATATAGGGATTAGAATTCAAAAAATAAAAAAAAAACAAAGAAATATTGATAAAGTATTGCATTGTGCATTTAGACCCTATGTCATAAAAACAAGCAAATCAAAAAACTCCCCCTTTAGTGCTTACGTAATAATGACCTCTTAGCAATAAAATGATCGAAAGTTGAAAAAATATTCGAAAATTGCTACAAATTAAATTTAACGAAATTAAAATTAATGTTTTGGATTTTTTAATTTTGTAGATATGTTTTTATAATGTTATCACACAAGGCGACTTTCGGACATTTTTGGCCAGATTCAAAGACCATAATATGTTATGGGATTATCTGATCTAAGGGCTGATAAATAAAAATAATTATTATAAGCTTATTATAAGCACTATATGTTTAGGGTAAATTGTATTATTTATATGAATAAATTGTTTTAGAAACGATCTTGTTTTGTTTTTTTTTTTGGGTATCATAATTTATAGAATCTTATATATAAAATTCTCGTGTCACAATGTTAGTTACCGTACTCCTCCGAAACGGCTTTACCGATTTTCACCAAATTTTATATGAATATTCAGTAGGTCTGAGAATCGGCTACTGTCTATTTTTCATACCCCTAAGTGATAAGGGTTGTTCACCCTTAACATTTTTTTTTATTTATATGGCAACACAACGTTTGCCGGGTCGGCTAGTGTTATATAAATATTTAATGGTATAAAATAAAAATTTAAACGAGAAAATTATATTGCATTTAAAAAAGGAGCCACCCTGCCGCCTTAATCTTAGTCTTTCTGATTACATTTTTTTGACATTTTTGACATCTAACCTAATCTAACCTTACTGGTAGAGTTCATAGTTAGTATACAGTATACACCTTATTCTATTATAAAGAAATCTAAATTTTTATTGACCTCTCTAGCATAATTGATGTCACGATGTTTTCCTTTATCGTTAAACCATTTGATATTTCCAAAAATCGAGACACCAGATTTGAACCCTGAACCCTCAGGCTAGAAACTCGCTACCACTACGCTATCAATTTTCACAATCCCAAAACCTTAATATTGCAATATTACGTAATAACATCACTAATTACTTAACACTTTATCGTAAGTCACGTTCATCTCAATTCGATAAGAGTACAATTGATATCAGATATTAGTATAAAAGCAGGTATAATGCTACGAAAAATATATTCACCAGTTGAACACACAACATAATGACTTATTCGATATATTTACTTTGCGCTGCCTTGGTACAGGTAAGATTATTTCTATTTTCGAGAAGGTAGAAAAATAACACGCCTATTTCTACCTTATAACACCAGTCTAAAAGTGCTACAACCCTGGGTGGTTCGACTACAGGTACCACTGCCACACCTATTTCTGCCCTGCTGTTCTGGTTCGAAGGGAGACATCCCATCTGGGATTGGTTTTACATGTCCATGGGCAGTTTCCATTTAGCATTAGAAAAAAGAAAAAGTTAGAGATTTTTTGCCTCCCTTACAATTTATTTGGAATAGAAGCATACATTTTTATCCACAATTATTTTTTTTCGGATATCAAAACTGGGAATTTGAATATTTTTAAGGGCAGGGGACACATTATATTTTCATAGTAAGGCGGTCGTGCTATCAACAAGTTTAAAAAACACTGAGTTAGCCTGTATGCGCGTTTGCAGCTTCAATTGCAAAAGAGTATACTTTTGTATTTGACTATTTTAGCACTTTATCAGTTTAATTTTATGCTTTCAGCTTTCATCCGCCCAAGTGCTGTCTTACGTGTCAAGAAATCCGACTCCCCAGCAAGCAGTCGTTGCCAGCATACCAAATGCCATTAACAATGCCAAATCAGTGCCAAGCAACGCTGTGGCAGCTGCTCGAGTGCCAAGTGCAGTGCCAGTCGCCAGTAACGCTGCTCCTGCTGCCGCTAATTTAGCAAATACTAATTTAGCACCTGTCAGCGCGAACCCAGCTCATAATATTGCCAACCCGAACTATGCTGCCAGTTACGCGAATGCAGCGAATTATGCGAATGCAAACTACGCTAATGCCGCGAATTATGCAAACGCTGCGTACGCTCAGAATTTCGCCAATACGTACAATGGTAATGCAGCGAACAGCATTGCTAGCGCTAACTTGAACAGCGCTGCGAATGCTAACTTAGCTAACGCTAACGTAGCGGCGAATGCTAATTTAGCTAATGCTAACATAGCGGCAAATGCTAATGCAGCTGCGAATGCTTTAGCTAATGGCAATGCGCCGACAATTAATGGAAATATGGCAACATTTAACTTGGGCACCAATGGCAACACCTTCACAATTACTAGCGGGTCGCCTGGAGCCCAAGGCTTTGGTATTTCTGTGATCGCCGACGCCTTAGAAGTCGGTGGTACTGTGGCAGTGAATGGTCAAATACCCATTTTCGGTACCGTTGCTCTGAATGGTAACGTACCGACTGATGGCTCGGCATCTGTCAGTTATAACTGCGGTGGTAAGCAAGGAGCCACCAATGTTCAGGTTTAAGTCATAAGTTAATTATTAGATAAGTAATTTATTAAAATATTTCCTATTTAATTTATTTATGTTGTAACGGAATAAAGTGTTGATAAAATGTTTCTCATTCTTTGTTTATGAGCTATCCACGTAGACCGTATCCACTTTCCCACTGTGGGAGACAGGTTTCCTTTCAAAAGACTCAGGTATACCGCACTGATCAAATGCAAATTAGTAGACTTCACATATTGTTAAGAATAATAAAGAATTCTTAGAACGAAATATAGATTTCCTCATGATGATTTTTTCATTCGCCCTTTAAGAGTACGTCATCCATTACTGTCCCACTGCTGGGCACGGGTCTCCTCTCAGATTGGGATGGATTAGGCCATAGATCCCCGCGCTGGCCAAGTATTGGTAGACTTCACATACCTTTAAGGTTTTTATAAATCTCAGGTATGCAGGTTTCCTCATGATGTTTTCCTTCACCGTTTTAAGCAAGTGTTAATTAAATGCGCACATGACTTTGAATATTAAATGGAAAATTATAAAACGGTCGAATAAAAAAATACTTAGCGACTGATAATGACATACTGTTTTATTAACTTGTGTGACTACATTACTACGGGTGGGCCCAATTTGTATGAATTCAGACCTTACTTTTATTCATGATCAATGACATGAGCACACAATATTCTACTTATTGTAGTATTTTTCAAAGTGGTTTTTGTATTCGAAACACTTCTTTTAAAATATTTTGACAAAAAGTGGAGTTGGCTGATTTGCGAATTAAGGTATCGATATATCACTATGAAAGATCATAGGTGAATATTTTTATACCTAAACCACGAGGCAGACTGGTTACCTGATGCAAAGTTGTCACCGTCGCCTATGGACATTTGCAACACCAAAGGAGTCGCAAATGCATTCATTCATTCGTTCGTCGTTCATTTTGGTCCTTTTTTGAAGAGCTCGAAGAATACCTAAGGAAGAAGTTTATTCCACATTCTAATTTCCACATTCTACTTGTGTTAATTTGTGAAAACTTTCCGGAACTGATCAAAAGATGGCACCATATTTTCTAAGTCACGTTTTTGAAGTTTTTATCATCTTCCATACAAACAAGGCACGAACTGAGTCTGTAGTACGAAGGGAGGTTACCCTTTTTCAAACAGTGGTCATTACGATGATTATAAAATTATATTCAAAAGTTTAAACAAGTAATTAATTTAAAAAATCAAAAACCCGACTGTACCAAAAAGGCTGAAGTAGAATTTCCAAAAGCAGTGAAATAGGCATTTCATTATTTTTATCCAGAAAGCCAAATACAAAGTTTCATAGTAGGTGTCTGCTTCAAAAACAAAAAATGTTCAAACAATATTATCCTATTTTATTTTATCCTCGTAGTGTTCATTTACGCTATATAAAGAACCTATGTGTAAAATTCCAGCACGCTTAATTTCAGCGGTTTCCCTTTGCGTTGATCTCTGGCACAGCAACTCTCTCATTTAGTCAGACAGTCATCTCGATGTGTATATACGAGTATATATGTACTAGCTGACCCGGCAAACGTTGTGTTGCCATATAAATAAAAAAATGTTAAGGATGAACAACCCTTATCACTTAGGTGTAAAAAAAATAGTGGCATATTCTCAGACCTACTGAATATGTATATAAAATTTGGTGAAAATCGGTGAAGCCGTTTCGGAGGAGTACGGTAACTAACACGAGAATTTTATATATAAGATATATTATATAATGTATGTGTAATCTCCTCTTAATTTCCTTTATTTTGACACCCTACTCGATAGGTTTGGTTAACTTTTTTAAAACGTGTTACTATATCACGAAAAAATTAACCATTTACGGTCTATAAAATATATAACCTCAGTAAATCAAAGTTTCGGACATTATTTTACCTCGTTAGAGGTAGCATTTCATTATTTTTATCCAACAAGCCTGATACAAAATGTCATAGTGTTTGCTTCAAAATTGACGATAGTTCAAATGAACTTTTAACCCTTATTTTACCCTCTACGGGGTTGATTTTTCGGAGGGGGATAAATAAGTGCGTCCTTGTTCCTATCCAGACAACCAAATACAAAATTTTATAGTAGTTGTTTCAAAATTAAAGGATTTCAAAAAAACTGTTTTCCCCTATTTTACCCTCTTAAGGGTAGAATTTCCAAAAGGCCTTTCTTAGTACTTATTAAAGCTATATAGAGAACCTGTGTGCAAAATTTCAGAACTGTAAAGTCCTTGGTTTAGGCTGTACGTTGATTTCTGAAAAATGAAAAAGTCATTTAGTTAGTGTAGTCAGTCAGTCACCTTACTGTTTTCTATATATACAAATATGTTTTTATAATCTCCGTGTAATTTCCTTTGATTTGATACCCTACTCGATAGGTTCGGTTAACTTTTTTTTTTAAATGTGTTACTATTTCGTGCCAAAAATCCGCCATTTTGATTTTTTTTTACTAACACCTATCTAAGGACACTCGGGTCATTGAGACAAATATAATGACACATTAACTGTTGAAATTCATCCAGCCGTTTGTTAGATCGGATCAAATAAAGAAAGACAAACATACAAGATACGCGCGAAAAACATAACCCTTCCTTGGCAGTCGGGTAAAAAATAATACATTCAAAGTTATAAGGTGAATTAAAAAAAATACGTGTGGCACTCGGAGACTGCCGCGGTAAAGCTATTGCATAGCATTTTTTATGCTATGAAAACGCTCAGAAGGAATTCTAGAAATACAATATATTCTTCCATAATCATCAACATTTACATTAATACATCTTTATCCACTATTTTATCATATCTCCATTATATAAGACATTGCAAATATCAGCTGACATTTCATAACTCCAAGCAAGACTGAACATTCTAAAATATAAAATAGAAAAGTATTTAATAAGTGACATAAAGTATTAACAACCAGCAATATAAATGGATTAATGCGATGTGCCTGTGACATTTGGCCGAATGTTACAGGTACGAGTACATCGCATTTTTCATTAATAAATGCACTTTGTTTATTCATATTTAAAACACTTTGTACACAAATTATTTGTACCATAAATCATAATGGCGTTTTGATTTTGTGCTTTCAAGTCTGTCAGTTGTAATTGTACGTTTAAAAATAACAAACACTCTTTTACGTTATTTTATCAATCCAGAATTCAACATAGCTTATGTTGATAAAACATATTATTTGGATAATATGGTAATATAATTTAGAATTTTATAATGGGAATATAAAATATACTTCACGCAATTTTAAGATTTCTGCACAGATAATAAAAAAATGTGTATTACTGCCATCTGTGTTCAAGTTGACGAATTAAGGTTATCAAATAAAATAATAAGGAATGTAAAATAATACTTTATTCAATTATATCCATATTTTTCTATTGACAGTCAACAACTCGGTTGCCTGGAGACTTGATATCCAACAGTCCTCCACCGCTATTTTCACTTACACCACCAGGGGCGCCGGCAGCATTTGGTCAAGGTGACGGCGCACCAGTATGCCATTTTCAGTTCTGACTTCATAATGGAGTCTACCTAATCTTCGGATGACGACTCCGAACTCCCATTTAACTCTTGGGTTGGTGTAACTGCGGACTTGTACCTTATCACCTTGTCCGAACTCCTGCGTTGGCGGTGCATTGTAATGTAATCTGGATAGTGGGGCGGATTTCTTATATAAGGCATGCATATAGGTTCTTGGTGTTCTTACCTCTCTGCCGAACATTAACTGATAAGGTGATAACTCTTTTGTATTAGGTGTACGTCTCAAGCGTGCCTTGACAGTTAACAGTTTATCAAATAAACTTCCGCTCTTGCTGATATAAAAGAACATTCAGGTATTAGCCGATTATTTTCTTTTTGTACATTCAAAAATTTAAATTTTAGCTTTGTATATATTTCTTCAAATTCGTACCTGTATTTTATTTCCTCTTCTAAATTTTCTTCTTCTGTAAGCCATTCAATTTTTTCTTGAATCGCGTAGAATTTGTTCAAATTTTCTTGTAAAGAATTCAGTCGTATATTTATTTCTTCAATGTCAATTTTTTCTATTCCCGAAATGTAAT
Organism: Epargyreus clarus; assembly: GCF_041222505.1. Classification (NCBI taxonomy): domain Eukaryota; kingdom Metazoa; phylum Arthropoda; class Insecta; order Lepidoptera; family Hesperiidae; genus Epargyreus; species Epargyreus clarus. The sequence continues at coordinate 4,745,048 of NW_027332224.1, forward strand.
TTTCGGTTCGTTTCATTAACCCACGTAATGTGGCTCGTATTTCCTTATTGTTTTTTAGTTCATTCGACATCTCGTCGCTAATATCAAATAAAATAATAAGGAATGTAAAATAATACTTTATTCAATTATATCCATATTTTTCTATTGACAGTCAACAACTCGGTTGCCTGGAGACTTGATAGTTGGATATCAAGTCTCCAGGCAACCGAGTTGTTGAAAGGTGTTACTTATTTTCGTTACGGAATTTCTCGATTCGGTCGCCGCGCTCAAAGCCCGCGATAAAAGCTATGCAATAGCTTAAAAAAAAACAATTGTAATAAAAACTGTGGCCTGAAATCGCTAAGGATCGCCGTTAACCCGCTGTTGGGAGGGTTGGGACATAATGAGAAGGATTAGCCCATAGTCTACCGCGCTGGCCAAGTGCATATTGGTTAGACTTGACATACTTTTAATTTTTATTTAGATTCCTCAGATATGCAGGTGGTTCCTTTTGTACGATGTTTTCCTTCATCGTTAAAGCAAGTGATAACTTATAATACGCAAATAACTTTGAAAAATCAGAGATGGCCCAAATTGAGATGCTCCGATCTAACCACTGGGCCAACCAAATTATAAACACCCATTTTTTACATAATCAAGTGAATGCTTCTTTCGAATTTGGAAAACGTTTAAAGTATTAAAATTCTTATCATTCAGAAATACGAAGTCTTAGTAAAGAGAAAATCGAAGTAATAAAAATAAAAAATTACACAACATAAATGTATTTAATAAAAAGAACCAATAAATCAATACACCTCAGAATTGCACAATTACTAACTAAGGACACCGTGCCACGGGCTGGCACGATACCTTCAAACGTCCATGTTAAAGTTAGTCAAAGTAATAAATATGTTATTTTAAAAGCCCGAAGTACGGTAAATCTTAAGATTAACTGAAATTATTAATGATGAACTATGTTGTACCAACGTCATTTTGGCACAAAATATATGTATATATATATATATATATATACAACATTTACTATCTATCTATATATATATATATATATATATATATACATATATTTTGTGCCAAAATGACGTTGGTACAACATAGTAATAATATATATATATATATATATATATATATATTATTAAATATATATATTATTAAAACGAATTGTTTTTACTTTAGGACGGATTCACTAATTTCATATTTTCATCACTGTAATTTTTATTTGTTTCAGGTGAGCTGATTGCTGTGTCGTAGGTCCGCAATCGGTTACGTTTCGCAGCCACAGAATCACCCAGGATATATAATATATAAATGTATATTTATAAATTACATTACATGACAGAGGTCCCCACAAGTGAGTCCCCAGTAACTATGAATCTTACAGTTTAGGTTAGGTTGGAACATTAAAGAAAATATAAAACTAAGTGAGCAGGGCGCGGCAGCGCCCTGCGAGCGGGTGGGTCCAATTATGTAAAGTCAATAATGTACTTAAAATCTTTATAAGCGATCAGAGATATTAGTAAGGCATGTATTTTATTACTCTACCCCATAGCTGATTTACGTACATCGTGTACAGAGACGACATAAAACATCTCAACATGTATATTATTCGATATGTTGATCATTATAAAATTACAAAAAATATAATTATGCTCAAGGAAAGTTGAAATAGAAACTTGTAATCTTTACCTATACTTGTTTTATTACTTTATCCAAGTCTATGAAGATATTATATATAAAGGCTGGTTAATGTGATTCATTCCGTGTTATTTATCACTTTGACCAAATTGAGTAAATATTATACATAATGGCAAGATATTATGTATAATATATGAATTTATCACTTTGGCTGTAACAATGATATAAATAAAGAGTTTGGATTTTGTTAAGCTTGTAAACGAATTTCCATTTTATTAAATCAATAACTATAAATAATACTCTTGTCTTTTCAAATTACATTTTTCAATCTGTGCGATTGTTGTACACTCCAGTAATTGACATGCAAACTTGCCTTTATCTCGTGAATGTTATTTATATAAATGTTTGTAAGTTATGCTGTTGTTGTGTCTATAAATAAATAAAATACTTAAAGTAAGTACATTTAGTTTTACGTAGTAGGGATAAAATATTAAAACTCATAAATTAGACAACAAAAATATATTTAATAAACATAACCATTAACAAATTAATAAACCGGAGAATTGCATCCACAATTACTGACTAAGGACACCGTGCCACCGGCTGGCACGATGCCTTCAAACGTCACGAAGCCGATGATAGGCACGTTGCCAACTACAGCTGTGGAGCCGCCCACTGGCAGCTCGCCCGCAACAGCCACATCTCCGTACCCGATGGGAGATACCGCGTTGATTGGCATGCCAGCCAGAGATAGGCTACCAGGGTTCGGGACTATGCCGTTGGCACCCAAAGCGTTGCCAAGGGCCAGTCCGTTGTTGATTGGCACGCCAGGACCGTTGCATGGCAAGCCATTCAATCCACTAGCGTATCCAATAGCTTGGCCTAACACACTCTGGAAAATAAATTTAATATTTAACAATAATATGTGATTATATAATTATAAGTTTTAATTAGGTAATTATAATATTTTAGATAAGCTCTGAAAAGGAAGATGACTATTATAAGATTGTTTGTTTTGGGTGTTTGTCGATATTTAATTTAAATAGTGTATCCAAAAAGACAACCATTTTCTTCGCTCTTATACATAGCTCTTATACAACGCGGTAGAACGAATATGGTTCGATTGGGAAGCTAACGTCAAACTTCTTTCTGGCATGAAGCAGTCTTGCGTTTCGGTGGAAAGGTGAGATGATGCCAGCTGATTTACATATGAGGCGATCTTAGTCCTGTGACAAGACAAAAGTGACAGCGTATCTGATCGGCTTCAAGTAGAACCCGTTGAAAATGGAGCTATTACAGATGTCCATAGGCGACATTGACTTACCAATTCATGATCGCTTGCAATTTCAATCTTTTTAAAATCTCCAATTTAAAGGAATAAAATAGCTCACAGAAAATTATATTATGGTTATTGATCTTTCTTTACTATCACTTATATGATTTTTTTTACAAATATTGCTAACTTAACACTTAAAAACAAAATTACCTGGAGACAAGCAAGCAAACACACAAACACAAGAGAATTCATGTTTCACGTTACAGTATAAAAAATAACTAGTAATATTTCTACCGTGATTTCTTATATATCATGTACTTTGTAACCATTTATGCAAGAAACGTGATATCATAGTTATGTGAAAGAATGTATGTAATATATTGATTAGTAAGAATTGATAGTTTTTATCATTTGTTAGGTTAGATTGGGTAACACTGAGTGCTTGCACGAAATTCGAATATTTGTAGTTTGAAAGTGTGGTTCCATTTCCGAAGCCATCACACCCATTTCTACTTTATAACAGTAGTGGTGCTATGTTTTGGTTTGAAGGGTAAGGGAGACGGAGTTCTCAGGAGTAGCAAACTATTTGTGGTCGACCTCAGGTAGGAATATATAATCTGGGGTTGATTACAGATGTCCATTAGCGGCAGTATACACTTACCATCAGGTGGACTGCATGCTCGTCTGCTACTCCTATATTATAAAAAAAATCGAAGATTTGTAGTATGAAAGTATGGTTCAAAAGACACTACATCTATTTCTGCCTAATAACAGTGTGTAGCGCTGCTGTGGTCTCGTTTGCAGGGAACATTAAGGGAGACATACTTACCAAAGGAGTTTCAACTAAGTCCTCAGGAGTACCATCTGTGGTCGACTTCAGGGAGTAATCTGGTGTTACTTGATTACAGATGTTATAGGTGGCAGCGGACACTTATCATCAAGTGGTAGAAACCTCTCCTCCAAAGGTAACTTCCACACCTATTTCAGTCTTATAACAGCAGCAGCGCTAGTGTTCTGTACCCTTAGTATGAGTTTTTACCTCTTTACAAAAATGTCTGTTTTTGTATTTGTTTACGTACTTGCCGATAAATTTCCAATCTGCGCCCCTAATGGACTGTATCAGGCTGTAGACGTATCGTATTTCCTATACATTTACTTATTGTAAATGTATAGGAAATACGTGACAATTACAAAAAAAAAATGTGAGCCGTCACGGGACGCCTGGCAGATGTGAAACATCGACATTATTTTGTAAAAGTAATATGCAGAAAAGAACATATTGTGATAGGAACTAAATATGTCATAATGATAAAATAAAATATTACGATTTTTTTCCAGATAACGATGACTATTTATTGAATTCGATTGCGCATGGCGACGCGTCGCCACACCGTACACACTACTGCATATAGACTGTATATATATATACCATCGTATAGCGTGGCGACGCCACGGCATGCGTCGCCACACCAGAAATCGGTTTTACGTGTGGCTATAGATGTTTCACATCAACAGACATTTTTGTAAAAACGTAAATACTCATACTAAAGGTACTGGTTTGATGTAAGAACACAATCGTGGTTGACCTTAGGTATGATTCTGATCTCGGATTGATTACAGGGACGACAGTGCTCTCTTAAATTAGGTGTACTGTAAGATCTTTTGCCACTTCTTTATTTTAAAAATGTTCGAAATTTAGTAGAACTCAAATGGTTTGATTGAGTGTGTACCACCGCTGTATTCCCTGCGTAAAGAAGTTTTGGCGTTCTAGAAAATCGAATCATTCTGAAAGAAGACTCTTGCTTAGCTGTGAGATTATAATGGGTGTTACTGTTGGTTGAAGAATTATTGGCCAAGTGCGAGTCGATGCACATGGATGGTTCCGTACCACCACTTTTTTTTAATTTCTTGTGTTTTTTGTCAAAGTAGCTATAAAAGAACATGCACTGTTTTTAAAGCGTTAAATCTAAAATATTTAAAGTGTCCTTGCCAAATCTAAAATATTTAAAGTGTGTTGCCTAATTGTATCAAGGTATAGTCCGCGCCAAACTAGTCCGCTCTGAAGTTGTTGCGAGCAAGTGCAGACATACTTTGCTATGGCGACGCGATTCATGTCTATGTTCAGAGCGGACTAGTAGTTTTACGCGGACTATACTTGTTGTGGTTTAATAGATACTAATATTATAAAGAGGCAAACTTTGTTTGTTTGTTTGATTGTAATGAATAGGCTCAAAAACTACTGGACCGATTTTAAAAATTCTTACACCATGCGAAAGCTACATCATCCGCGAGTAACATAGGCTATATTTTATATGAAACTAGTGGTGCCCGCGGCTTCGCCCGCATATTAAAGAAATAATATGACATACATAAAACGGAGAAAATTTGTACCTGCATTGGAATGACAGTGGTGCCATCTGTCGAAAATTGGTTTTACCAACTCCCAAACCCTCGTGGGCTCTTGGACAACAACTTTGCTAAAGATCATCACTTGATCAAATGCATAGTCTCCGATTCTTTAACTACTTACGAATTTAAAATTAATTAAAAAAACTTTTTCCGATGGACTAAATTGTGAATCTAAACCATTCTCAAGTGCCCTTGAACACACACAACAAATTTCATCAAAATCAGTCCAGTCGTTTAGGAGGAGTTCAGTGACATACACACGCACATAACAAATATATATATAAAGATGTCTATATATTATGTGTATAAATAAAAAATACATAGTTTAGAGGTGGTAAAACCCTTTGTGGTTCGACTTTTGACGTCCTTTGTCGGGACCACGGATACGCTAGTAGCACTCGTCCGCGGTCCCTCTCACCGCGGTACTCAGGGGTAGGGACCACAGATGCGCCGCTACCCCTGAGGACTAAGCTGGAAAGCCTCGGAAAAGTATGTCTCCCTTACCACATCCTTCAGACATGAACACAGTAGCGTTTAACACTTGTATTAAGCAGAAATAGACGTGGTGTTAGTCTGCCGGAGTCGAACCACAGCGCACAGGACTCTACCACCCTATATTAAAAAAATGTTAAATAAAAAATGTTGATAAAAGTCTTTAATAGCTTGACGAGTCATGCCATCTATTATCAAGTTGTGAAATATTACCATAAGCCGTGTAAATTAAACATTTGTAACAGTGCCATCTATCGGAACACTTTGCAAGTTAAGAAAATATAAGCGTTTCACAAACCCACTTAAGAAAAGTATAGTCCGCGTAAACTGCTAGTCCGCTCTGAATATAGAAATGAATCGCGTCGCCATAGCAGATTGTATAACTACACCTGCTCGCAACAACTTCAGAGCGGACTAGCAGTTTGGCGCGGATTATAATTTTATCAAGGCCGTCGGTCTGTTAGACATATAAAATTCTTAAATTATAAATCAATTTTTTTACTACTTGATTGTTACGTAGTTTATTGTATATATTGTATAATAAATCAACTCAAATATAATATTTACGTCTTTATATTTTCTTTCAAACTCTTTCATTGCATTTATAAGGATCTAACAATATCGTCATTATTTGTATGAAATATATATAAGAAAGAAAAAACATGTTTTAGCCATGCTAATTAATCATTTTTATTTGCATCAAAATCGGGTCGATCTAGCCAGATTGTCTCAGTAGATGTAGCCAGCTCCGAAGGGACCAGCACCGTAGGGACCGCCGCATCCGCAGGCGCAGGAACCAGCGATGGTAACGGAGCCACCAGCGCAGACGGGGCCTCCGAACTCCACAGCGCCGAGGATGGGCACCTGTCCAGCGACAGCGGTAACACCGGCGACGGGCAGCTCGCCAGCGACGGCGACCTCACCGATACCAGCGCCGCCGTACGCTCCACCGCAGCCAAGTCCGCCGTAGCCGAGTCCGTCGAAACCGTAGGCGCCGTAGCCGAGTCCGCCGTATCCGATTCCGTCGAAACCATAGGCACCGTAGCCGAGTCCGTTGTAACCGTAGGCGCCATAGCCCAGACCACCGCAGCCGCCGCAGCCAAGTCCGCCATAACCGTAAGCACCGTAGCCTAGCCCGTCATAGCCGTAGCCAGCGCCGTACAGACCAGCTCCGATGTATTGGCTGAAGACATTCTAAAAGAAAAATAATGTTCACTGTTGGCGGTCTCAATTGTGAGAATAATATTAAGGATAAAATTTACTGAAATCCTAATAATCAAAGAATCGTTGGAAGTCTACCAGAATTAAATGATTATTGCTTAATAAATGTCTGAATCTACAATAATATTTAGCTCTGCCTGCCCGGGGATCGATCCTACAAATTTTTACTGTCAAACACCAGTCTGCTACTCTATATTTTTCACGTTGGAGTAGTCGTTAACCCATTATTAAGTACAGATCTCACTGCTGGGTATACTGCTATTATAAGGCAGGCATAGCTGTGGCTGTAGTGCCTCCGGAGTAGAGGCACGAAGTGATCTTAAAACCGTCAACTCATTTCAAAATTTTAAATGGGGGAGAAATTTAACATGACGCTTTAGACCCCCACAGCCCACCACCCAGATTCCCTATATTGTGGATGCCATTACCACACACTAAGACAAATACACAACAATCAAGCCCAGAAAATATATCTAAATTTATCGGTGGTCAGATGTGTCAAAAATTTTGATGGATATACAAAATAGACCTCTATTCCCTATCCTGAAGCTATTAGTGGTGGTAAATCTTACCTGGACCAGACAAGCCTGGATGCAGAGGAGCAGGAAAGCGAAGGAAGACATGTTGTAGTATTCGAAGTAGATGAACTTGAATGATTTGTGAGAACCAAAAAACCTTTTTATATCCATTCACCTACATTATTTGTCTGACGTTTTGCTATTGGGTAACTATACGTGATTTATTTAGTTACTAGGTAAACGATGATAGTGTTTTGTTTATGTGACGAAGAGTGTAAGACCCTTTGTTTTCTTATTATGACCCACCTATCTTGTCACAAAAGCAGTGATAGCCTTGAAACTCGACCTCTTAATCGGTCCGAGATGAATTCTAGGCACGTACCTCATTTTTAAATCTAATGTATTTGAATTCGAAAGTTATGACATCCATAATGTCAAACATGATTCAAAGTTGGTAGAATAATACTTTAGCGGAGAAAGGAAACTGGAGAAGACACTTGTTTTTTTAATTATACAATGTGTAGCAGATGAGCATGCAGGCCATTGCAGGCCCATGGACATATTCTGTAATCAACTCCAGATAGGATGAGATATACCTACCTGAGGTCGGTTAAAGATGCGTTGTTGCCCCTAAGGGCTAAGCTGGAACGCCTCAGAAAAGCATGTCTCTCTAACACAACCTTCAAATTAGAACACAGCAGCGATTAACACTGCTGTTATGAGGCAGAAATAGGTGTGGCGGTGGTGCCACCGTGGTCGAACCAAAAATGATTCAAAACAAAGGTGTTCATTGGAAACTAATCAATAATCTTATTTAAAAACCTGATCGATGTATGTATAAAGTTATAAGAAGGTCTTAATGAATTAGGTACAAGTAATTATAAGTGGTATCAAAATAGTGTTAATATTTGTGGCCTAGCATAGATGATAGACATTAATAATGATTGCCTTTATTAAAAATCTCATTCGTTACATTTCATGTTTTCAACTACATTTAAGTTTCTTGATTGTCTTGACTTCAGCATAAACCTCCCGAGTGTTTTCCAGAAGATAGATAACGAGCTTGCAAATATAAAGCAGTCACTATCCTCGTACATCAAATAGCATAGTATTCCTACCTGATGTCGATTGCTCCTAAAGATAAGATATCCCTAAAACACATTAGCTTTGCGCCCCAACTTATGGCGGACATTCGTAGTCCGTAATTCTACGGATTTATCCACTGTAAACCGTGAAATATATATGAACCAAGGCTCTTCCACCGTACTCGTATGTCGATTTGTTGGTCTTTAAATTCGAAACCACCATAGAAATTACTGGACCCGTCCGTGCTACAGACAATGCTCTTACGTTCACGAAGTTCAAGGAGCCAGAAATCATGCAGAAAGTGACAATGCTGCCACTGTAGTCAAACTACGCAAATTTGTAGAATCCTTAGTGGTTCGACTTAGGAGCACGTCCTGCACACATATTTCTGCCTAATAAGAGCAGGTAAGTGCTGATGTTTTACGGATTGAAGGGTGTGGTAACGGAGATATATATATCTGATAGATAATCTGAGGTGATACAACTTAACCACTTAGTCTAGATAACAACGTATCTGCGACCGATCTCAAATAGGCTCATATGGAAATTATTTCAGATCATCAGATGACATTACCATCAAATATATTGCATGCTACTTTCATGTTATAACAAAAGTTTGACAACCCGCGTGGCGGAGCGGTCACCATACCGGTTTGACGCGCAGGGTTCCGGGTTCGATCCCCGGCCAGACAAAAATCTAAATGATAAATTTAGGTTTCTGTTTCTGGGTCTAGGTGTTTGTGTATATGTCCCTGTGTGTGGCCACGGCACCCACGATACAGGGAATCCTAGTGTGGGGCCGTGAGTATAGAAAGCATATTTTTTTTTAAGTAAAAATAATTACATTTTTAAATTTATAGTTGTAACATCGTTTTGTGTAAAGTTTATAGTTGTAACATCGTTTTGTGTGAAGTCTACAAATATGCACTTGGCCAGCGCGGTGGACTATGGCCTAATCCTTCTCATTCTGAGAGGAGACCCGTGCCCAGCAGTGGGATAGTAATGGGTTGGTGATGATCTTAAACCAGACCATTAAAAACGTAACCATCATTTCAATTAAACGATTTTTTATGGTAATAATGTGTTATCTTGTGTTGATGAAACTTTTGCATAAATAAAAGATAGCACATTAATATCAGTTGCAAAAACTTATAACAACAATAAAACAGAATTATAGAATAAGGTCAGCCACGTGGTTTAATTAATAGCCCTAATCTCACGTTTAATTACGAAATACTATATTGAATGTAGGTTAATTAGTATATAAGCGTGGGTTTTCCAAACAGATCATTGTGGAATCATCATTCAACAAACATGTCTACTTTTGCCTTCTTCGTCCTCGCTGTTCAGGCCTGCCTGATCCAGGTGAGTTGTGTACTGTCCCACTGGGCACTGGTCACCTTTCTGACTAAGAGAGATTTAAGCTACAGCTGGCTACGCTGGCCAAGTGCGGATTTGTGGACTTCACTTTTGAGATTTTTTTAAAACTTTCAGGCGTGTTTCCTCACGATCATGAAAAATCGGAGGTGCGACTGGTATTTGAATCTTGAACTTTCTGACTGTGACGACGAATTTCAATGACTAGATTATCACTCCCTTTATATACAATATGTGAACGCTATTTATTAATAATCATAACATAACTTTTCAGACCGCATTCAGCCAATGCATCGGAGCTGGTCTTTACGGTGCTGGAATCGGCTACGGCTATGACGGGCTAGGCTACGGTTACGGTGGACTTGGCTGCGGCGGCTGTGGAGGTCTGGGCTACGGTGCCTACGGTTATAACGGACTTGGCTACGGCGGACTCGGCTACGGCGCCTACGGTTTCGACGGACTCGGCTATGGCGGACTTGGCTGCGGTGGAGCGTACGGCGGCGCTGGTATCGGTGAGGTCGCCGTCGCTGGCGAGCTGCCCGTCGCCGGTGTCACCGCCGTTGCTGGACAGGTGCCCATCCTCGGCGCTGTGGAGTTCGGAGGCCCCGTCTGCGCTGGTGGTTCCGTCACTATCGCTGGTTCCTGCGCTTGCGGATGCGGCGGTCCCTATGGCGCTGGTCCCTATGGAGCTGGTTACTTCTACTGAGAAAATCTGACAATACCGATCTGATTTTAAAGCAAATAATAAAAATTTAGCAATGCTATGCCATGGTTTTTATTTGTACATATTTAAAAGTCAATATAGGTTTTAAAAGATTATACTAAAAATCGCTTCTTATGTATTTCATATATCGGTATTTAAATGAATAAGACCATCGATCATCAAGATGATCATCAAGAATCATCAGTACACAAAATAATACAATAACAGGGGGGCTAGCCAAGTTGACATTCTACAATCGCTTACGCTGTAGAAACGCTAAAATGTATGAAAATATCGATGATCACGTGGTCAAAATAGCGAAGCAAATGCAGTGATAGCATAATGGGTGAAACTTGCCCTCTTAACAGGGATTCCAAGGTTAAAAAAAATAACAATAAAATACAAACGACTTCTATATATTTCGTTGGATAACAATGTAAATAGCGTGTCTAACTTCAGAAATATGTATTTAAATAATGTTGGTTTTGCAACATTTATATAAAATATTTTTCACTTTGTAACATGGAAGTCAGTAATATTTTTTTGTAATTTTTTTTTCACCTTTTTTTGGTGATGTCTTACTAACGTTTATATTAATTAATAACTTATTTATAAATCTGAAATAAAGGAATTTTATTTTATTTAATTTTCAATTTCAATACACGTATGAAAACTTAATGTACTCGTATGTAAGGAAAAATATTAATAAATTTGTAAAACGGTGTGACACGCGTAATGTAAATACAAGGAACAAACATAATCTTTCTACACATGTTACTCTTCTCCACAAAATAAGTAATTCTTTTATGGGTCAATGTATACGTTTATATAATAAACTTCCTACCGAAATCAGAAATTTGTCAATTAATAAATTTAAAGCCGTAATCAAAATTAAACTTAGTCAAGTTCAAGGTCATAATTTGACGGAAATGTATTTGCTTATGAACCTTATTTTATATTTGTAAACATTAAACATCAAATTACTGTGGTTTAGGCCAGCAGTGTCCCTGCGTGACTAGGATTGAAGACTTGAAGGTCAAATTTTATATCATATATCACTACAAAGTCTAGCTTTGATACTGTTTATAAATATCCGAAAGCATTAACTCTCAATATAACTCATATAGTTTAGATACTGGAGACACCTCTGTATGATCAAAGGAATTGAAGGTCAAATTTTTCGTCATATGTGTTTGTCTTGCAACTTCATTACAACAAACGTCTAACTTCTATACGTCAGGTGGGAGGCACCTCAGCATCGTCAGGGTTGAAGGTCAATCTTTTCATCTTGTATCTCCGCTTAAGGATCTTATTACATATTTGTAAGTTCCAAATGTCTAAGTTGTGTGGTTTACGCACGAGGCATTTCTGCATCACCAGGGTTGAAGCGTTAAAGGTTGAATTTTCCATCATATCATGTTAATCTAGATACTCAATGTTCATTTTAAGTTTCATGAGAATTGGGTGGACAGAAGGAAAGTTGTCATAAAATCTGTAAAAAACAGGGATAGTGATGATGATTTCCACCCCATAACTCAAAGTTCTAATCCCAAGTCACTCCAAGAGACGACTCATGTACTCAGTGACAGTATATTACCATATACTGTCACTGAGGATGGTATAGGGATTTACGATAAAGATATAAAAGTTTCTAGGTATCAACACTACGACAACAACGAGGTACAACTAATTATTTAACAGTGGTGTCAAACTAGTGTTAATCTTTGTGGTTTAGCATATATGATAGATAATGATAATAATATATATAGCCTTTATTAACAAAATTTTTCGTTACATTTAATGTTTTCATGCTACATTTAAGTATTTTTGATGTGAAACATCTATAGCCGCACGTAAAACCGATTTCTGGCGTGGCGACGCGTGCCGTGGCGACGCGTCGCCTCGCTATACGATGGTATATACAGGGTGTCCCGTAAGTACCACGACAAACTTGGGGAGAACATAGGTGAGGGTCTGACCTCTCTGGGATAAAAAAAAATTACCTTGTTAAAAGTGTCACCGTTTTTGCACTATCAATTGTTTTAGATTTTTTCAGAAATTTAGCTCTCTTCATCTTCTTTCGTTAACTGCGTGTACAAATTTGGTGATGCAGTGTTTATTTTTTCTGTTAAATACTATCAGATAGTTGGTCTATTATATTGAAATGTAAATTGGTTAAAAGATGTAAAGGAACCCTGAAAAAAATAGGGATATTTTTTGATTTTATTTTTTTTACTATTTTTCCCTCAACTTTGACTCGTCGCGGTGAAAAAAAAATGTACTGGACTATAAGTGTTCGTTGCACCAAAAAATATGTCCAGTTAATAGAGATTTGAAAAAGGTACCACACTTACTATTTAAAGTTGAAAAAAAAAGTTAAGGCCATTTTTGCATGAAAGGGACTGAAACCAACTAAAGCGTAATGATAGAGTTTTTATTTAAATTACGGTTTCTACCGACTCACAACGTGTCAGGTAGTACTAAATTACATTATTAACTTTTTTTTTTTTTTTTCTTTACGAGGGGGAAACCTTCAAAAGGTACCCGACGACGTGGGAGCGACGCCGGGTTATGTGGGATTTTTACCGCACTAAAACCCCCCCGGTGGTCGTCCTCAACGCTTGTTGGAGAACTCCGGGATCTCCGAGGGAACACAACCGGAGTCCTCCAAGCGCAATGCCCCGATCGGGCTCTACCCTGGGGGAGCACTTTTGGCTCCTCCCACACCATCTGGTGTTTACGACGGTATGCGACCACACATACTGTCGTCCTTCCCGGGGTTGCTTGCTGGACGGTCCGAGCTCCCACTCTTGCCACCCGCAACCCCGGAAGCCCCCTTTTAGTCGCCTCTTACGACAGGCAGGGGATACCGTAGCCCTATTCTATTCCCGAGATGGAGCCAGGATATGGATGGTAGATCTCTTACCAATTTAGCCCAAACTCGAGGGATTTACTAAGAAATGAACCATGCACTTGCTGGCTACATCATCAAATCTGTTCCAAGATGTCAAATTATGGTATTGTCATTCAAATTACATACATGTACGAAGTTTCACTTCGAAACGACAGTTCAAAGTAGGTAAAAATTGACTTAATAAATTGTAATACTCTGTTTGTTAGTTAGTTACTAAACTGTTTTTTTACAAATTAAGAATGATATTTTTAAGTGTGTAACTAGGTAATAATGTAATTTAGTACTACCTGACACGTTGTGAGTCAATAGAAACCGTAATTTAAATAAAAACTCTATCATTACGCTTTAGTTGGTTTCAGTCCCTTTCATGCAAAAATGGCCTTAACTTTTTTTTTTCAACTTTAAATAGTAAGTGTGGTACCTTTTTGAAATCTCTATTAACTGGACATATTTTTTGGTGCAACGTACACTTATAGTCCAGTACATTTTTTTTTCACCGCGACGAGTCAAAGTTGAGGGAAAAATAGTAAAAAAATTAAAATCTAAAAATATCCGTATTTTTTTCAGGGTTCCTTTACATCTTTTAACCAATTTACATTTCAATATAATATACCAACTATCTGATAGTATTTATCAGAAAAAATTAACACTGCATCACCAAATTTGTACACGCAGTTAACGAAAGAAGATGAAGAGGGCTGAATTTCTCAAAAAATCTAAAACAATTGATAGTGACATATTTAGTTCCTATCACAATATGTTCTTTTCTGCATATTACTTTTACAAAATAATGTCGATGTTTCACATCTGCCAGGCGTCCCGTGACGGCTCACAATTTTTGATGTGAAACATCTATAGCCGCACGTAAAACCGATTTCTGGCGTGGCGACGCATGCCACGCTATACGATGGTATATATATACAGTCTATACGACCCGCGTGGCGGAGCGGTCACCATACCGGTTTGACGCGCAGGGTTTCGGGTTCCATCCCCGGCCAGACATAAATCTAAATGATGAATTTAGGTTTCTGTTTCTGGGTCTAGGTGTTTGTGTATTTGTCCCTGTGTGTGGCCACGGCACCCACGACACAGGCAATCCTAGTGTGGGGCTGTGAGTGTAGAAAGCATATTTTTTTTAAGTAAAAATAATTACATTTTTAAATTTATAGTTGTAACATCGTTTTGTGTGAAGTCTACAAATATGCACTTGGCCAGCGCGGTGGACTATGGCCTAATCCTTCTCATTCTGAGAGGAGACCCGTGCCCAGCAGTGGGATAGTAATGGGTTGGTGATGATCTTAAACCAGACCATTAAAAACGTAACCATCATTTCAATTAAACGATTTTTTATGGTAATAATGTGTTATCTTGTGTTGATGAAACTTTTGCATAAATAAAAGATAGCACATTAATATCAGTTGCAAAAACTTATAACAACAATAAAACAGAATTATAGAATAAGGTCAGCCACGTGGTTTAATTAATAGCCCTAATCTCACGTTTAATTACGAAATATTCTACTGAATGTAGGTTAATTAGTATATAAGCGTGGGTTTTCCAAGCAGATCATTGTGGAATCATCATTCAACAAACATGTCTACTTTTGCCGTCTTCGTCCTCGCTGTTCAGGCCTGCCTGATCCAGGTGAGTTGTGTACTGTCCCACTGGGCACTGGTCACCTTTCTGACTAAGAGAGATTTAAGCTACAGCTGGCTACGCTGGCCAAGGGCGGATTTGTGGACTTCACTTTTGAGATTTTTTTAAAACCTTCAGGCGTGTTTCCTCACGATCATGAAAAATCAGAGGTGCGACTGGTATTTGAATCTTGAACTTTCTGACTGTGACGACGAATTTCAATGACTAGATTATCACTCCCTTTACATACAATATATGAACGCTATTTATTAATAATCATAACATAACTTTTCAGACCGCATTCAGCCAGTGCATCGGAGCTGGTCTTTACGGTGCTGGAATCGGCTACGGCTATGACGGGCTAGGCTACGGTTACGGCGGACTTGGCTGCGGCGGCTGTGGAGGTCTGGGCTATGGTGCCTACGGTTATAACGGACTTGGCTACGGCGGACTCGGCTACGGCGCCTACGGTTTCGACGGACTCGGCTACGGCGGACTTGGCTGCGGTGGAGCGTACGGCGGCGCTGGTATTGGTGAGGTCGCCGTCGCTGGCGAGCTGCCCGTCGCCGGTGTCACCGCCGTTGCTGGACAGGTGCCCATCCTCGGCGCTGTGGAGTTCGGAGGCCCCGTCTGCGCTGGTGGTTCCGTCACTATCGCTGGTTCCTGCGCTTGCGGATGCGGCGGTCCCTATGGCGCTGGTCCCTATGGAGCTGGTTACTTCTACTGAGAAAATCTGACAATACCGATCTGATTTTAAAGCAAATAATAAAAATTTAGCAATGCTATGCCATGGTTTTTATTTGGACATATTTAAAAGTCAATATAGGTTTTAAAAGATTATATAAAAAATCGCTTCTTATGTATTTCATATATCGGTATTTAAATGAATAAGACCATCGATCATCAAGATGATCATCAAGAATCATCAGTACACAAAAGAATACAATAACAGGGGGGCTAGCCAAGTTGACATTCTACAATCGCTTACGCTGTAGAAACGCTAAAATGTATGAAAATATCGATGGTCACGTGGTCAAATTAGCGAAGCAAATGCAGTGATAACATAATGGGTGAAACTTGCCCTCTTAACAGGGATTCCAAGGTTAAAAAATATAACAATAAAATACAAACGACTTCTATATATTTCGTTGGATAACAATGTAAATAGCGTGTCCAACTTCAGAGATATGTATTTAAATAATGTTGGTTTTGCAACATTTATATAAAATATTTTTCACTTTGTAACATGGAAGTCAGTTGTATTTTTTTGTAATTTTTTTTTTCACCTTGTTTAGTGATGTCTTACTAACGTTTATATTAATTAATCTTATTTATAAATCTGAAATAAAGGAATTTTATTTTATTTTTGCCAGGCGTCCCGTGACGGCTCACATTTTTTTTAATAATAATTTTTATTTTAGACTCCAGTTTCAATCAGTAGAAAATCAATATTTTCTAGCTTCCAGGATAAGGCTCCACGAGCATTTTCCAGAAGATAGATTGCGAGCTTCTTATTTCAATCCTTGACTTCCCAGTCTTCAAACACAGCTTTGCGACGCGAATTATAGCGTCTTTCCGCTGTTTGTAATTCTATGGATTAATGCACTGTAAACTGTGGATTATAGTAACAGAGTACTCTAAGGCTCTTCGGTATTCTAATATTTGTTGGTTTATCGGCCTTGTTATTTGAAGCCATGTTTCCATTTCAAATTTTAAAGTAAAAGAGCAAAGTGAGAAATAATAATAATTGACTATCGTTTGACAAATTATTTAATAATCACGCATCATTGAGATTACGTATTCGTACGGATTCGTCTGCGCTACTGAGATCATTAAGAATATATTTCTTATAATGTTGTTATAGCTTTCGAAAGTTTGTACTAGTATTTTTAAATATTGATTTTTTTTTATATTTACCAGAAAAACTGACTGATGACTGTTTCTACGTGAAAAGGCAAATAAAAGTATGCCAGACAAGTCTGAGATACAACTTTATACGTAGGAAACATGAAAATAGTATTGATATCTTACTCAGATTTTACATTTATATCTTACTATTGTAGGTTACAAAAACAACATTTTTTTGTGTTCTTACTTACTTATTTATAGCGGAAAATATGCTTTTTAGACGTGATGTTAAGTTAGACATGACCGCGTTCATGCCGAGTGGCGCGCTTTTTAAGACATCGTACAAAGCGATAAGTATAGATATCCGGATTTACGACACCTATTTCCTGTAAATGTTATACTTGTTCTCTTATACGAATGGTAAATCTAGTAAAATACATTATATTTAAAGAAAAAAACTTATATAGGCATACGCGTATGGACAATCCAAAACCGTATATGCAATAAAAAAAAAATTGCAATTTTTGACATGTCGCTTTATACGTAGGGACCGTCGATTTCACCGGGTAAGGTATGCAATTTTACGTTCTAGGTTTGATACTAAGTATTAATTAATCTAAATGCAATTTTGATTTGCAAATAATTTTATTATGAAACTAATAAATATACAAATAATTTATGGCAGAAAATGGAATACAGTTATATCAATTATAAATATTTATGTCAAGATTACATTTCATGTCAAATTATTACATACTAGTTTTTGCCCGCGGCTTCACCCGCGTTCAAAGGAAAATAATATAACATACTAACATACATAAAACTGTAAATTCGTACCTTCAACTTTCCTAAAGATCATCACTTAATCAAATGCATAGTTTACGATTCAATCCTTACTAATATCGATTAAAATAATCGATGTTTTGGGTCCAAAAGATCGATTCTCCGATTAATCGATCTTAGATCGCCATCCCTAGTTCCCGTGGGTTTTCCGGGATGAAAACTATCCTATGTCCTTTCTCGGGTCTCAGACTATCTTTTAACAAAATTTCATTAAAATCGGTTCAGGCGTGAAGAAGAGATAACCAGACAGACAGACAGAGTTACTTTTGGATTTATAATATTAGTAAGGATTTCTGTCTAATAAGAGCAGTTGAGTGCTGACATTTTACGGATTGAAGGGTGTGGTAAGAGTAATATACTTATCCATAGCATTCCAACTTAGTCCTCAGATAGCAACACATCTGTGGCCGACCTCAGGTAGAATTCTTAATGTTATCTGGGGTTGATTACGCATGTCCATGGGCGACAGTAGCCACTTAGCATCAGGTGATATGCATGCTTTCTCGCTACTTTCATATTAGGAAAAAGTAAAAAAAAAACATATTTGAATACATAGTTGTAAAATCGTTTTGTGTAAAATATCTTAAACCAAATCAATATAAACGTAATCAGTAATTCAATGAAACACATTAATATAAGTTGAAAAAACTCACAATAACAATAAAACAGAATTATAGAATTAGGTCAGCCACGTGGTTTATTAAAAGCCCTAATCTCACGTTTAATTACGAAATATAGTATTGATTGTAGGTTAATTAGTATATAAGCGTGGGTTTTCCAAACAGATCATTGTGGAATCATCATTCAACAAACATGTCTACTTTTGCCTTCTTCGTCCTCGCTGTTCAGGCCTGCCTGATCCAGGTGAGTTGTGTACTGTACCACTGGGCACTGGTCTCCTCTCTTGCTAAGAGAGATTTAAGCTAAAGCTATCCATGGCGCTGGCCAAGGATTAGGACTTTTAACATGTTGGTCTTCAATCATTACTGTCCTAATTCTGGACAAGGGTGTCATCTTGCAGTCAGCGGGATTTAGTCCGTAGTCCATCGCGCTGTCCAAATGCGAATTGGTAAACTTTATACACTGAGAACTTTAAAAAAAACTCAGTGTTATCTAACGATTTGTTCCTTCATCGTTATAGCACGTGATCAATAATTTGTAATATGCATTAAACTTTGAGAAATCAAAGAAGAGAAGCGTGCCTGGGTTTCTAACCTCTGACTTTTCGACTGAGAGGATGTGCTGCAACTGTAATATACTATGACTACTTTTACATATATGTGAACACTAATTATTTATAATCATGACTTTCCAGACCGCATTCAGCCAGTGTATCGGAGCTGGTCTTTATGGTGCTGGAATCGGCTACGGCTATGACGGGCTAGGCTACGGTTATGGCGGACTTGGCTGTGGCGGCTGCGGAGGTCTGGGCTACGGCGCCTACGGTTACGACGGACTTGGCTACGGCGGACTCGGCTACGGTGCCTACGGTTTCGACGGACTCGGCTACGGCGGACTTGGCTACGGCGGACTTGGCTGCGGTGGAGCGTACGGCGGCGCTGGTATCGGTGAGGTCGCCGTCGCTGGCGCGCTGCCCGTCGCCGGTGTCACCGCTGTCGCTGGACAAGTGCCCATCCTCGGCGCTGTGGAGTTCGGAGGCCCCGTCTGCGCTGGTGGCACCGTCACCATCGCTGGTTCCTGCGCCCGCGGATGCGGCGGTCCCTACGGCGCTGGTCCCTACGGAGCTGGTTACATCTACTGAGAAAATCTGACAATACCGATCTGATTTTGAAGCAAATAATAAAAATTTAGCAATGCTAAGCCATGTTTTTTTGTCCATACTCTAATGTCAATGCTGGTTTTAAAGGGTAAAAAACAATCCCTACTTATATATTCATTATAAACTTAGATGACATAAAAATACAATCGTTCAGTAACAAAAAAAATATCGTAAGTAGACAAAATAATTGCACACAGAATCAGTGATAGCCTAATTGCTTAAACTCGACCTAGTACTTTCTGGAAATCTTAGGAAATCTCACTTCTGGTATATCACATTGGATCTAATGATCCAAATTATATTTTACTAGAACGATGAAAACCTTTTGACAATCTGTGCGTCTGAGAATTAGTAAAAAAGTTTTCACAGGTGAGTGAAGTTTCAGTCCAAAATCCACCGCACTTAGCCAGCGCGGTGAACTATCACCTGAAGTCCCATCATTCCCAGATGCGACCCGTATCCAGCAGTGGCTCATTAATGGCTTTACTTATATAGCAATCCAATTACATACATAAACAAAAAAGAGACACTACACAAAGCTAGTCATTAAATTGTGAAATCAAAATTAATTTAAAATTAATAGGTAAATACCTATGGGTTTGCACAGCATTACAAGAAACAAATTCAATCACAAAACAATCTAATACATATAGATATTAAAGTTTCTAGGTGTTAAAATTAAAGTTACAAGTTTATTTTTCAAACATTTATTCTCCAACATTTAATTTATTAACAAACAAGTTTAATAGATATCAGTAAATTGTGGAAACCCAGGCACACACGTCCCAAAAATGGCAACATAACCTGAAGAAGCAACCAGGCCTTGAAACTCCACAGCGCCGAGGATGGGCACCTGTCCAGCGACGAGAGTGGTACCGGCGACGGGCAGCTCACCTGCGACGGCGACGTCACCCACGCCGGTACCACCGTAGGCCACGGTTTCAAGAGGCCTGGTGTAAAGGGCTTGTGTTACAGGTCCAGGTGCTGCATTGTAAGGGTTGCATTGGCTGAAGACACTCTGTAAAATTTAACAATATTAACAACTGTACGGAATATATAACCCCCCAAATTTCACAAACCACGGCGCTATATTATATTACATTGTATATTCGACGTAAAAATAAGAACAAGTAATTAATTAAATCAAATCAAAAAACCCGACTGCACTATAAAAGCTAAAGTAGAATTTCCAAAAACGGTGAAATAGGCGTGAATATTATCCTATTTTATCCTCGTAGTAAATAACCTATGAGTAAAATTTCGAGCACTCTAAAGTTCAGCGGTTTTCCTTTGCGTTAATCTTTATCACAGGAACTACTCATTTAGTCAGACAGTTATCTCAATGTGTTTTATATCTGTATAATTTATGTGGAATATCTTTTAAGTTCCTTTATTTTGATATCCTACTCGATAGGTTTGGATAACTTTTTTTAAAACTGTGTTATTATTTCGCAAGAACAATCCACCATTTACGCTCAATAAAATATATAACTTCAGTAATTCAAAGTTCCGGTCGTTATTTTACTTCGTAATGTGTAGAATTACATTATTTTTATCCAACAAGCCAAATAAAAAAAAATCATAGTGTTTGCTTCAAAATTGACGGTTGTTCAAATGAACTTTTAACCCTAATTTACCCTCTACGGGGTTGATTTTTCGAAAGGGGATAGATAGATGTGTCCTTGTTCTTACCCAGAAAGCCAAATACTAAATTTTATAGTAGTTGCTTCAAAATTAAAGGATTTCAAAAAAACTGTTTTTCCCTATTTTACCCTCTTAGGGGCGGAATTTCCAAAATGCTTTTCATAGTATTTATTTACGCTATATAGCAAACCCATGTGCAAAATTTCGGAACTCTAAGCTGAGCGGTTTTGGCTGTACGACTCTTGACTCCGAAGTCACCACTGACACTCTTATTCCAGCTTTATAACGGAAGTAACGTTGCTGTATTTCTCTTAGAAGAGATGAGATATTTATCCGAAACGTTCAACTTAGTCCTCAGGGGTAGTGACGTGTAGCCGACCTGAGGAATCTAATCTTGTTGGTGTTTGATTACATGGCCCGTGGGCGTCAATAGCCACTTACCATCAGGTGGACTCCATGCTCGTCTGCTACTTCAATATTATAAAAAAATTACATACCATAAAGAAACAAGTCTGCACACACAGAAGTATATATATTGAAGACATGTTTCTTTGATTGTTTGTTTAACAGTGGTGTTTGAAAAATATGGCCTTTCTTTTTTATACCCAAAATTGTCTAAACATGTGCCATAGTAATTAAAAAACGTAACATAAGATAATAATTTACATATGAGTACGAAGGTGTAAGTCGCAATTGATAAGTAAAATTTGAATAATTTGGTAATAAAATATCAATTTGGTATTGATGAAAGGGACGGATGAGTCGTTTTTTAAGGTTTCGTACGAAAGAACAAAAAAGGATCACGCTTTTCATTTTTTCCTCTATCAATCTAGTTTATTCTATTTCTCCAACAACAAAGTGTTCTATAACCTACAAAAAAAACAATGTGAGCCGTCACGGGACGCCTGGCAGATGTGAAACATCGACATTATTTTGTAAAAGTAATATGCAGAAAAGAACATATTGTGATAGGAACTAAATATGTCATAATGATAAAATAAAATATTACGATATTTGCGCATGGCGACGCGTCGCCACACCGTACACACTACTGCATATAGACTATATATATACCATCGTATAGCGTGCGGCATGCGTCGCCACGCCAGAAATCGGTTTTACGTGCGGCTATAGATGTTTCACATCAATAAATATTTGTGTTGTAAAAGTGACGAGTGCAATTATTTTTCTCACAAAAAGAAGGAACTCGAAAAAAAAGAAATAATAAATATAGTTCAAAAAACTAAAAAAACACGCTTTTATGATAAAATTAACTAAAAAGTAGAAAATCTAAATGAATCTAGGAATCAATTAAGGAACAGTAAATAGTATAATTGTGAAATAAATCTACAAAGTTTGAACGAAATCTGGCCGTTTAAAGTGGGTCAAAATCGCGCCCAAAGAAGTCGGTTACAAACATACAAACAAACATACAAGTGAAGCTAATAAAAAGCGTGTAAAAATAAACAATCGGACCGAGATTTGAACCCGGGTTTTCTGCGTTTTAAGACACCCGATTTTCCGACTGAGCTATTCTAACTGCGAAAATGGTGGCGAAATTTAGCTTCGTATTCGAATGATATTGTAGGAGGTTTTCAATCAATGAAAACGGTTAAAACGACATTTTCTGAAAATAAAACCAAGCTAGATCGATTTATACGAGTAGCTCCCGAAACCTCCTGCATATAAAATTTCAAGGAAATCATTGGAGCCGTTTTTCGATCGTTGATCGTTGATATATATATATATATATACATATATGTATACAAGAATTGCTCGTTTAAAGGTATTAGATAGATAGCGACGTGGTGTTTGAACTTCAGTTGGTTCTAAATTCGGAGTTGTTAATATTGCTAAATTTTCAGAGCGTATTCAGCCAATGCCTCGACTCTTACGATGCAGCACCTGGGCCCATAACCCAATCCCTTGACACCAGGCTGTTGGGATCGTGGCTACGGTACCGGCGTGGGTGAGGTCACCGTTGCTGGTGAGCTGCCCGTCGCCGGTACCATCCTCGTCGCTGGACAGGTGCCCATCCTCGACGCTGTGGAGGTACATATGTGCTCAAGGTACTCAAGGTGGCCCGATATTTACTGATAAACTTGTTTTTTTTTTAATAATAATTATTATATTGTACAACTTATTAATAAATAAATAAATAATTATTTAAAATTAATTTTAAAAATATACTGGTAACTTTCATTCTAACACCTAACTCCTGTACTTTAATACCTATCTATAATCGTGTTATATTAGATTAATTTTGTGATGTTTCTTTTAATGCTGTGCACAAAAGTACAAAATTTAATAACTATCTTTGCTGGATATAGGTCGCGTCTCGGGATTATAGGATTTCAGGCCATAGTCCACCGCGCTGGCTAAGTGCGGTAAACTTTATACACATGCGAATTTTTTTTCAAGAATTATCGGACGTACAGATATCTTAATAGGTTTTCAACTAGGTGATAATTGGGATTTGATATGTATATTACTTTGAAAAATAGAGGCGTGTCTGGGATTTGAACCTCGGTCCCCCTAGTTGCGATTTTCAACAATAAGCCTATCGATACATATTATTTAAGCGTGTTCTTTTGTATAATGATGATTTTTTGATATCGGTTGTCAGTTGCTTATTAATGTAAATACCTATATAAAGTAAAAATACATAAAAAGCATTTTTTTAATCTTTTAAAACGAATATTGACTTTTAAATATAGACAAAGAAAAACCATGGCTTAGCAATGCTATTTTTTATTATTTGCTTCAAAATCAGATCGGTATTGTCAGATTATCTCAGTAGATGTAACCAGCTCCGTAGGGACCGCCGCATCCGCAGGCGCAGGAACCAGCGATGGTGACGGTGCCACCAGCGCAGACGGGGCCTCCGAACTCCACAGCGCCGAGGATGGGCACTTGTCCAGCGACAGCGGTGACACCGGCGACGGGCAGCGCGCCAGCGACGGCGACCTCACCGATACCAGCGCCGCCGTACGCTCCACCGCAGCCAAGTCCGCCGTAGCCAAGTCCGCCATAGCCGAGTCCGTCGAAACCGTAGGCACCGTAGCCGAGTCCGCCGTAGCCCAGTCCGTCGTAACCGTAGGCGCCGTAGCCCAGACCTCCGCAGCCGCCACAGCCAAGTCCGCCATAACCATAGCCTAGCCCGTCATAGCCGTAGCCGATTCCAGCACCGTAAAGACCAGCTCCGATGTACTGGCTGAATGCGGTCTGGAAAGTTATGATTATTCATAAATAAGGTTCACATATACGTAAAAATCGTCTATTTAAAGCATGTCCTCTTAGTCGAAAAATCTGAGGTTAGAATCCTTATCCTTAATTCCTCAAAGCTTAATGCGTATTACAAATTATTGATCACTTGCTAAGTATAATGATGAAGGAACAAATCGTTAGTTAGTACTGAGTTCTTTAAAAACGATCTCAAAAGTGAGTGAAGTCTACCAATTTGCAATTGGCCACTGCGGTGGACTATGGCCTAAATCTCTCTTACTGTGAGAGGAGACCAGTGCCCAGCAGTGAGGCAGTAATGGATTGAAGATAAAGTTAAGTAAAGTCAAACAATTTGGCCTTGGTCCACTCAATGAACTATGACCTAATCCCACTCTGAGAGGACAAACCTGCCCAGAATTAGGACAATAATGATTGAAAACCGAGGTGTAAAAAGTCTACCAATCCTTGGCCAGCGTAAAGGACGGCTAAAGCTTAGATCTCTCTTAGTCAGAGAGGAGACTAGAACCCAGTGGGACAGTACACAACTCACCTGGATCAGGCAGGCCTGAACAGCGAGGACGAAGAAGGCAAAAGTAGACATGTTTGTTGAATGATGATTCCACAATGATCTGTTTGGAAAACCCACGCTTATATACTAATTAACCTACATTCAATATAATATTTCGTAATTAAACGTGAGATTAGGGCTATTAATTAAACCACGTGGCTGACCTAATTCTATGATTGTGTTTTATTGTTGTATTTTAAGTCTTATAATAGCCTTATACATTTTCATTTAAATGTTATTCCGATGTATAAGCATTGTTATTGGAAAGTTACATCCTAATTCGATTATCCGTTTTTGCTACAAGAACCCACCCATTCATTCTCGCAAACTTTCGGCTTTATAATATTAATAGGATGAATTTGATTATTATAAGACTGTTTTATCCAAATACGTTTTAACAAATAGACGAACAAAAAAATCCTAAGGACATTTTATTTCGCCAACAAATTGGATGTGACAGTGTTGTCTCCAGATTCGAACCATGAACTTTAAACATATACTTTTATTTTGGGTACGAGTTTTTGTTACATTATAGAAGTAGTAAACGGGTATGCACTATGCAGTCCACCTGTTGGTAAGTGACTTCTGCCTATGGGCATTTGTAATCAACACCAGATAAGTTGATTCCCAATTGAGGTCATCACAGATGCGCCGCTACCCGTGAGGACTAAGCTAGAACGGCTCGGAAAAGTATGTCTCCCTTACCACATCCTTCAAAACAGAACACTGCAGCATTTAACGCTGCTGTTATGAGGCGGAAAGAGGAAGAATAGATTAATGCTATCTTTGAGGATTAAGTTGAAACTCCTCAGATAAGTATATCTTCCTTAGCACTCTTCAAACCAACACAGCAGCGCTTGACAATAATGTTATGAGGCAAAAATAGGTGCGGTGGTGGTGTATCCAGAATTGAACCACTAAGGATTATATTATAATCTTCCCATTTCTTCATACATACTTCTTTTTGAGTGTGTATGATTGAAAATATACGGTTATTTTGGTATTAATTTGATTTCTATATCATCTTATCTTTTCTCGGAGTTTCAAAATTACTAGAATAAGTATACTTCGACCGAGGAGGTACCCCGCTATACTTATTTTTGGGGGCAAGCAGTTCTTGCCGTCAATAACACATGAGGTAACCATATGTTCGCGAAATCTATTTTTGTAAACCTTCAATTCCGGGTTGTAATAATGCAAAGAAATAGATATCAAAAAAATATATTTCTCTTAAAACGACACAAATATAAACTGTGCATCTACAACTACATAACACATACAATTACAAAACAGTTAAAATTAACTTCAGTAGTAGGGCCCACAGCCGCATCCAAGGGCATTGGGATAACCATTGTAACCGTAACCGTAACCGAATTCGGGATTAGGGTATCCCACAGGACCGGGAGCGGGACCAACTTCGTTAACAATGCCAATGTTACCGTTTCCACAACCATAGGACACCACACCTTGACCAGCGATAGGCAGAGGTCCTTCTAAAGCAACAACTCCAAGGAAGGGCAGTTGACCGGACACAGCTAAAGGTCCTTCAATAGCCATACTATCAGTCTGGACAGATACCCCACTTGGCGCGATTGGTGAAGAGCTCGTCACGTGGAATCCTCCGCCACTCGCAGCAGGGATGGCTGGGAAGGGACCACATCCTACTCCCGGAGCGAAGGGTGCGCCGTAACCCAATCCATTAGCAAGGGCAGCTTCTGCTACTAAACCAGGAGCAGCTAAACCATTACCAATGTAGCCGGGGTTGTATGGTCCTCCAATGCATTGGCCGGAGATTGACTGTAAAACGATTAATTCATTATCAGTTCTATTTCAAGATTAAGAAAGAGGATTCGAGCTATTAATGTCTGTAACCATGTAGAAATGTAGATCCTACCTAAAGGAATGAAAGATATTTTTTATCAGATTTTCGAAGGTGATAGAACCTTTTGTGTTTTGACTTAGGAGGTACCACCGCCACACCTGTTTCTGTCTAATAACAGCAGTTTTAAACGTTGCTCTGTTCTGGTTTGAAGGGGTAAGGGTGATAACTGGTAAGGAAGGTGTACTAATCTGAGTCTTTCCAACTTACTTCTTAGGGGTAGCAACGCATCTGTGGCCGATTTCCGGTAGGATTCTTATCTTGGGTTGATTACAGATTTCTATGGGTGTTGCTAGACACTTACTAACAAGTGGATTGTATGCACGCTACT
The DNA here is from genome assembly GCF_041222505.1 of Epargyreus clarus. Classification (NCBI taxonomy): domain Eukaryota; kingdom Metazoa; phylum Arthropoda; class Insecta; order Lepidoptera; family Hesperiidae; genus Epargyreus; species Epargyreus clarus. The sequence goes on from NW_027332224.1 coordinate 4,772,429, forward strand.
AACATCTGTATTATAAAAAAAAAGTGGTTGGATGACTCAAAGTGGATAGCCACTGAAGACAGAAAGCACAGGCCTGGTCCAGCTGCCGCTAAGGGACCTATGACCAAAAGTCGATCTCCTAAGGCTAGCTAATACATGGATGGTATGGAAATAGAAAATATAACTCACCTGGACAAAGAAGGCCGAAGCGCAAACAAGTACAACCTTAGCAAACATTTTGTCTGATTGTTTGTTTGTTTGATGTGAAAGATGATTGTGGTATGATTACCTCGATACTCTAAAGGCTATATATACGAAAGGCTGTCACAATAACATAATCAAATTTCAGATAAAGGATTGATTATGAAAACTATTACATGCAACGTTATCAGTATTAACTCATATGTAATACTTATCAGTATAAATATCATTGGAAATGTTTCTTTTAATTATTTGAAGCTAATCGCTCCTTCACACAACACGATGGTTTCCTACGGTCTTTTGGTCTTCTGTGTTCAAGTCTTTTTATATCAGGTAATCATTTTTTTCTTTTCTACAACTCAAAACATGTATGAAGCATATTTACGTGGTGTTGAAATTGTGCTTGACTTAGCTTCACTAGGAATCCATATCGAGTCTAACACACACACACGCAGTCACACACACACACACATGAGAGAGAGCAAAAACAAGCTAACTGTCCAATAACAGACTCCTAAAATGCATTTCTCTCATTTCTTACTGTACACATGAGACAAAGCACAAAGATTTCATAATTTTGTCGTGTTTGCTAAAGACAAAGAAATCTTATTATGTATAAAGATTTCCACTGATTCATATGAGCCGAGCTTAGTTCTCGGGAGTGACAACATATTTGTGATTAGCTTCAAGTAGAACCTGTTCTATATGGAGTTGGGACATGTTGGGTTCAGATGTCCATACAAACATTCACTTAACGTCCAATGGAAATACTGTTTGCTTTTTAAATTATTTAACGACAATATCATCAATTTTATTTTTATTTTCAGACTGTTTTCTCTCAGTGCATAGGCCCAGGTGTACCAGGCTATGGGTACCCTAACTTAGCTCCAGGGTACCCTGGCATAGCGGAACCTTTAGGTCCACTAGGCTTAGATCCGTTTGCACTTGGGGCCTACGGCGGAGCTGGTGTTGGTGAAGTCAACGTTGTTGGGGAGCTGCCCGTCGCCGGTACCACCGTCGTCGCTGGACAGGTACCTATCCTGGGTGCTGTGGAGTTCAGTGGCGTTATACCAGCTGGTGGTATTGTGTCAGTGTCTGGAACTTGCTCCTGTGGTTGCGGGTTCAATGCTCCGTTTGTTTTTTAGACTAATTAGTTAATAAATTGTTATGAAAGTTACGTGTTTTTTTTATTGTGCCACACTTTTGTATGATACAATTACAAAAGATTCCCTCCTGTTATGTGTCCCTGTGTTTATATTCATGTGTGTTCATGTGTTCCTATATTTTATGTATATGTGTTTCTTTACGACTATAAGTGGCTTAATCCATTAAGGAAATTGAGGATAGAGGTGTCCTTTTTAACCGATTTCAAAAAAGGAGGAGGTTGCTCAATTCGATCGTATATATATTTTTATCTTAATCAACCCTTGATTAACAATATTACTTCCAGAAAACACGGATATCGTTTATATTAAAATTTTTGTATCTATATTAAAAGTTATAATTGGTTCAGTTGTTTCAAAGCAAAATCAACGGTTTCTTAATAAAAACATTTTTGGAAACAAAACAGTTTCAGAATCCGCAAATCAAAATAAATCAAATCATTTATTTGCAGTATGAAATAATATAATTATTTTTAAATCGTTTCAAAGTTCATGCACTGTGGCGCCATCTAGAAGCGACTTGCAACAAAATTATCTAAATATACTAACTGTCATAGAAATCTGTCTTTAAATCCACTATCAGATGACAGTATATCCGCATGTTCTGAATCGCACTGTTGATTTTTTTATAATATTTCACAATACTTGTTATTTCACATTAAATTTATGCAAACTTTTTAAAAGCAGAGCAATTTTATGGTCTATCAGGAAATGAGAAAAAACCAAACTAAATCAGATCGTATGCTACAATATTTTATTGGTAAGTATAATTTTAAGCATTGGGTCGTTCTTAGTAGATGTAGCCAGCGCCGTAGGGACCAGCACATCCGCAGGCGCAGGAGCCAGCGATGGAAACGGTGCCACCAGCGCAGACGGGGCCTCCGAACTCCACAGCGCCGAGGATGGGAACCTGTCCAGCGACGAGGGTGGTACCGGCGACGGGCAGCTCACCAGCGACGGCGACCTCACCGATACCGGCGCCGCCGTAGGCTCCGACAGGTCCGGTGGCGAGAGGACCGGCGAAAGGTCCAGCAATGGGTCCAGCGAGAGGTCCGGCCCAGCCAGCACCGAGGGGTCCAGCGATACCGCAAGGACCAGCCAGAGGAGCGGCTAGGGGTCCGATGCACTGGCTGAATACATTCTGAAAATTATAGACTTTTTTTTAATATTTATTCAATTATGAAAATTATGTGAACCAGGATGGTATTTGAACTTCTATAAGTTCTTAAATAGAAATAATCTTTATATTTGTACCTGACTGGGCAGGGTTGTGTTTTTCGAGTATTTGTATGTGAATCTTTAGCACGTCCTACAGTCTATGACTGTTATCATGTTATGAAGTGTCGTTGGATTCGTCTACATTGTAAGCTATATTACTTCCCTTTTCAGTTAATTTATTTTCTACATACGCTTTTTTTTAACAATAATTGCTAGTGTATACATAATTATATGGTAGTTAGTGGAAAAGTTTCGTAGGAAGTCGAATTAAAAACAAAATGATTTTGAACTTACCTGTACCAGGCAAGCCTGGACGCAGAGGAGAGCGAAGGCGAAGGTGGACATGATGGTGTTTATTCAACGGAGATGTTCCCAGAATGACTTGCCATCGACACGGTAATGCTTTTATATAACGCAGCGTCTGCTGTAACACTGACCAATGTTGCATGTGCATGGAAAGTGGTGTCGAAAAAGTCATACATAGAAAATTAAATGTTATTAATAATAACTCAGTAGAAATTTTACGTGATTTTTTCAATGTTCATATAGATGATTTTGAAATATTTAATAGCTCAATAATATGTCCCATGGTTATTATGATAAGTCCGATGGCATTTGTTTTGAGCGTCGGTGTCTACAGACATAGAACGTACGAGTACCAGACACAGCCACTTGACGGTAAGTGGCTACTTAGATAAGATATTCCTACCTGAGGTCGGTCACATGTGCGCCCCTAAGTATCCCTCTCCACGCGTGTGGTAAGTCTCCCTTACCACATCCTTCAAACTAAAACACGGCATCGTTTAACACTGCTGTTATTAGGCAGAAATAGATGTGGTGGTGTTTTTTTTTTTATAATATAGAAGTAGCAGACGAGCATGCAGTCCACCTGATGGTAAGTGGCTACTGCCGCCCAAAGACATTTGTAATCAACCCCAGATAGGATTAGATATTCCTACCTGAGGTCGGCCACAGATGCGCCGCTACCCCTGAGGACTAAGCTGGAACGCCTCGAAAAAGTCTGTCTCCCTTCAAACCGGAACACAGCATTGCCTAACACTGCTGTTATTAGGCAGAAATAGGTATGGCGGTGGTGCCGCCGGAGTCGAACCACAAAGGGTTCTACCACCTTCAACGGTGATGCTGCCGGAAAGGAACTATAAGGGGTTCTTTTAGAATTTTCGAATACCTCTGCTTGTAGTTTGGATTTTACCAATATTCATAGCAAAGTATGGACTATGGTGGAAAGTATGGATATGGAGTATCTGACTGATGTTGATAAAGTGTTTGTTAATGGTGCTAGAAACCTTTGTGGTTTGACTCCCGCGGCACCACCGCCTGTTAGATACTCCGGGATCTCCGACGGAACGCTACCGGAGTCGGAGTTCGGGCTCAGCCCTGAGAGAGCAGTTTTCGCTCCTCCCACACTCTCTGGTGTTTACGACGGTATGCAACCACACATACCGACGTCCTTCCCGGGGTCGCTTACTGGACGGTTCGAGCTCCCACTCTTGCTCGCCAACCCCGGAAGCTCCCTTTTAGTCACCTCTTACGACAGGCAGGGGATACCGTAGCCCTATTCTAATTCCGGAACTACAGGAACAACCTATTTCTACCTACTAACCGCAGTGTTAAGCGCTGCTGTGTTGTGGGTAAGGGAAACATATTTTTCCAAGGCGTTCCAGCATAGTCCTCACGGGGGCGTATCTGTGGCATACCTTAGATAGAACTCTAATCTTATCTGGGGTTGATTACAGATGTCCATGGGGGGCAGAAGTCACTTACCATCAGGTGGAGTGCATGGTCGTTTGCTACTCTTATATTATAAATAAATTGATACTGACCATCTCAATATATAGAGTGCATGCTCGTCTGCTATATTATACGAGTACATAAAAAAGTTATTGCTCTATGTGATCTAATTAAGCCCATGATAGAAAAAATGACCCAAGTAGTGTTTGATATTGGACCAACCACACGTTTACTAACTACATTTCAGACATAAACTTCAAAACATTGACTAAAATTTTACCAGAGCGATAAACAATAAATTGTGACATATTGCGTTACAATTGACACACTGATCCTAAAATTTCAAAAGTTTTGTCACGTACTGTAATATATAGGTGATAAAACATACTATATATACCTCAGCCGGTAACTGTAAGAGCATTCTTGTGTTCAAGTATCCAACAAACATGTCTCTGAAGACCGTTCTCGTCCTCTGCGCTCAGGCGCTCCTCATCCAGGTAACAAATCCACTTCTAGTAAAATCAAGCAATTTTGAGCTAAGGCTGAATGTGACAAATGTAATCAGAAAAACCTTTTTGAATATATGACATGATTAATTTTATGATTAAGTTATGTTTCTTCTGTTTTCTTTCGCTATTCTTCCAATACTTTTAAGTAACTGAAAATTTGCTGCTGTTTTTATGTGTAAATTTCTTTCTTTTTCGGTTAATTACTATAATGTTCCGATTTATTTTCTAGAGCATTGCCGCTCAGTGCATCGGTGCCCCATGGGCCGCCGCTCCCCTGGCCGCCGGTCCCTGCGGCTCCCCTTGTGGCGCTTGGGGTCTTGGCCCTTATGGTGCTGCTGACTGGGGTCTCGCTCCTGCCGCCTGCCTTGCTGCTTCCAACGGTCCCGGTGTCGCTGTCGCCACCGCCTCTCCCCTCATCCCCGCCGGAGTCTCCGTCCTGTCCGAGAACGTCTACGAAGGCACTCTGGCTGCTGGCGGTGCTCTGCCTTTCCTCGGTACCGTCGCTATCGAAGGCGCTCTCCCCACCGCTGGTGCCGGTGCTGTCGCTTACGGCTGCGGCAACGGAGCCGTCGGTATCACCGCTGAGGACATCGGAGGAATCGGTTTTGGCGCCATCGCTGGACCCCTCGGCTATGGAGGTTTCGCCGGACCTCTCGGCTACGGACCCGGTCTTGCTGGACCCCTCGGCATTGCTGGACCTGGCTGCGGCTGTGGCGCTTTCTACTGAACATTTCTTTTACCCGACAACGAATAAATAAATGCATTCATGAAAAATATAACTGCACATTTTTTATTTGTAATCTGATAGGATTCTAAGAGATTTAACGGTGTAAATTATACATTTATTTCATAAGGAATTAACGCATGCTTCCTACATTCTATTCACTTTTAATAATATTAACAAAAGATGGACATATACATCCGTAAACATTTTTTCATAGAATAGGGGTTTTAACTCAAGCTTGTAATAGATGTGTTTGCTGTCGCCAACCACTTTATTAGCATAATAGCTGACCCGGCAAACTTTGTACCGCCTCAAAATCCATTTATCAAATATATTAGTATACAATATAGCCTATGTTACTCGTGGGTAATTTAGCTTTCGAATGGTGGAATAATTTTTAAAATCGGTCCAGTAGTTTTAGAGCCTATTCATTACAACCAAACAAACAAAGTTTTCCTCTTTATAATATTATTGTAGATAAATATCATAAATTTAAAACTTCCGGACACCTAAATCAAGCTATCCGGCATTGGTTTGTATAAAGCTCTATAAGTAGGTTTTTTTAATACTAAATGGTCGTCCTATACTGGGGTTACAATCGTTTTAAATTTTTGTAGCATGTGTCCTTGCTGAGCATGATAAAGATTTTTTCGTCCATAAATTCATTTTATGGTATCCCAATAAAAACTTCTTGGTCTATAGAGGGACTAATAAATATATCATTGGCTATTTAGTTTCTTATAACATAGGAATAGCAGATGAGCATGCAGTCCACCACCAGTGCAGTAATAGCCAGTGATAGCCTAATGTTTAAGAAACTCGGCCTCTTGATCAAGGGTCCGAGGTTCAAATCCCATGCACCTCTAATTTTCAAAGTTATGTGCACATTACAAATTAATTATCACTTGCTTAAACAGTGAAGGAAAATATCTCAGAAGGAAATCTTAAAAAAAACTTTTCTATCAAAAAAGTCTACCAATTCGAACTTAGCCAGCGCGGTGGATTATGGGCTAATACTTCTCATTCTGAGAAGAGAACCCGTCCCCGGCAGTAGGGCAGTAAGGGGTTGATGTTGATGCAGTCGACCCGATGGCAAATGTTTACTACCGTCCATGACAATCTGTAACCAACCCTGATTAGATAAGATTTCTACTTGAAGTCGGTGTATGAATGTATGTTGGAAATAATGTCTCCCTTATTAAACTCTTCACACAAGAATACTTCTGTTCTTCTGCGCTCTTAAAACTGGTGTTATGAAGAAATAAGGACAAAATAATAATATAATGATCGACTTCTTTTTGCACGCTTTATATTAGCTTCACTTGTATATTTGTCAGTGAGTAACTCCGTTTTGCAGTAGAAAGAGATCAATATACATCCTTACCCTTACGATCAATATAATTATGACACTTTCTAGTTTGATTTATATAAAAATGTGTACTTTAGTTTCTTAGACTATATTTATTCTGCTTCATCTTTAATGAAACTGTACTGAAATAATTCCTTTTATCAGGCTGCGCTTCTTTCATATTTTACCACGGAACACAATTTTGATTTCATTCTTATAAGATTTTGACTATATTACCATTTTACTATGTAACGGGAACTCACGATATGCTTTTTTTCATTTCTTTATTGCCGATATTTCAACCCAGTTGCATGGAGCGTGGTCACCATTGAATTAATTGCGAATGTTTGCGCATATGTTGGGGCACCATTTTCTGAGCTCAAGTCAATTTGTGACGATCGGGTGGTTTTAGAGATTTTAGTTTCTTCTAGTCTTCTTATAAACATCTGACTGCAAAGTTAATGAAAGTATTAAAGCTGTTTTCTAATTTCTATTGAGGTTATAGTAGGGTTATGACGCAAGGTGGTTAAGAATAAATATTAATCGATCTTGTGGTGCTGTGTGCCTGTTCTATGGTCCTCTTGGATGACGAACAAACGTATTCAGATGTCACTAAAAACTCTATGAATGGTCTTATCGATTATATAAATTTTGGGCAAAGCTAGATTTCCCTGTGGTCTAGATGATTCTCCGACAGTCTCAGTTCGGAACTTGTATATGTACAAGATGTTTAGAAATCTAAGATAGCGTGATTCAGAATACTCGTGGCGCTATCTCTTGAGTAGCGGGAAATCGTCACAAAGTTGTAAGCTTTGATTCCGCTGACTAAACTCACACTGAAGGAATGCCATGACTTTTTCAGCTGACACAAGTGCCCTTATTTGGAAGGTTACATTAAGATTCATATTTAAAATATTATTTTAGGAAGGCATTATTGAATATCAAAAATTATATATTTTTTAAATGCATTTATTTATTCGTCAAAATTCATCGTTCCTTTTGGTAAAAGAAAGTTTCAGTAGAAAGCACCACAGCCGCAGCCAGGACCAGCAATGCCGTAGGGTCCAGCGAGACCAACTCCGTAACCCAGAGGTCCGGCGAGACCAGCTCCATAGCCGAAGGGTCCAGCGATAGCACCGAAACCGACAGCTCCGATGTCCTCAGCGGTGATACCGACGGCTCCGTTGCCGCAGCCGTAAGCGACAGCACCGGCACCAGCGGTGGGGAGAGCGCCCTCGATAGCGACGGTACCGAGGAAAGGCAGAGCACCGCCAGCAGCCAGAGTGCCTTCGTAGACGTTCTCGGACAGGACGGAGACTCCAGCGGGGATGAGGGGAGAGGCGGTGGCGACAGCGACACCGGGACCGTTGGAAGCAGCAAGGCAGCCGGCAGGAGCGAGAGCCCAGTCAGCAGCACCATAAGGGCCAAGACCCCAAGCGCCACAAGGGGAGCCGCAGGGACCGGCGGCCAGGGGAGCGGCGGCCCATGGGGCACCGATGCACTGAGCGGAGATGCTCTGGAGAAATAAATGGGAACATTTTAGTTTTTGACCGAAAAAATGCAAAAATAAATATACGTCACTTCAAACTTTAATTCTCAATTGTGATTTTGTGAAGTTGATTTTTTCTTACCTGGATGAGGAGCACCTGAGCGCAGAGGACGAGGACGGTCTTCAGAGACATGTTTGTTGGATACTTGAACACAAGAATGCTTTTACAGTTTCTTGTTGAGGTATTTATAGTACATTTTATCACTTACATGTTACTCCGTACGTGACAAAAACTTTGAAATTTAAGTGTGTCAAGAACTATAACGCAATATACAATTTAATTGCTTATGATTTTAGAAAATGATTTAACTACTTAAGTATTGTTTTAGAAAAATATTTGTGACTTATATCTAATACAGAATTTGATATTTATACTACTTATAATAAAATCAAAAGAAAAAATCTTATTAATAATTATAGTTCAAAAAACTAAAAAACACGCTTTTATGATGGGGTATGTGGGGTATGTGGGGTGCTCCATTTATCAGGTTCGAAAAGCACCCCACACTTTTTCCACAATTATACTATTTACTGTTCCTTAATTGATTCTTAGATTGAAAATTATTTTCTACTTTTTAGTTGATTTTATCATAAAAGCGTGTTTTTTAGTTTTTTGAACTATAATTATTTATTAATTTTTAGTATTTATCGTTATAGCGACCACCATTATTCATCGTTTGTAAAATAAAAATCAAGTGTCTATCTATTACGATTTAAGAGATAAAGCCCAACGACAGACGAACAGACCGCAGAGGGTTTCGTTTTAACCTTTGAGTGCGGAATCCTAAAAATCATTCTACAAGAGGGCATTATATATATGTTTCAGAACATTTGAGTTATAGGGAAATGACATTATTATTTTCTAAACTAAAAATCACGATATAAAAGTTACGCCTATTGAAACTAAATAGCAATAATTATTTGCAATCTAAAGTTGCGATGAACTTTGCTGAAGGTGTTTGAAAAATCTCGCCTCGAAAATCGTTAATCCAGAGGATGTTGATAAGGACAATGGTACAAAACTATTAATTAATGTTTAAAATATTGAATTGTCATCGGTCCTTAATAAGTATGCCAAATTTCGAGTTAATCCGACGTTTTGAAGGGGGTTAAAATCATGTTGAAAGATTCCGTTACATACTAACATACCAACATACCAACATACATACGTCTGAAGCTAATAAAAGCGTGTTAAAAACAAGCTTTTACTACATATTTTATACTTACTTTATTACTTTACAAATTTCAGCTTAATCGGACACTCGGAAGTGGGTGAAATTAAGCTTTCAAGATTTGATCACAAATACCGGGACAGGTGAAACTAAATGGAAGTTTACAAAAACACTATTTAGCATGGAGTAGTTTTAGCTTTTGTTGTCGATGCCATCTGACGTCCATATTAAAGACCAATCTTAGTTTTTAGGGGCCTTCTACGACCCGTGTCTGAAACGCACTATGTCTGTACATGTAACAGCAAGTTTACATGGCTCATTTTAATTAAGTTTTCGAAATATCAATTTGTATATCGTGCAATATGAAACTACAAAATTCCGGAAAAGTAGGTAGAATATATTTCGAAACAATTTCAACTTTGAAAAACATCACGTATAATTCGTACTGAGGTGTGATTATTGGAATTACTGAATTTTCTATCTTCGACTATTTCGACACCAGTTTCCATGCACATGCAACATTGGTCAGTGTTACAGCAGACGCTGCGCCATATAAAAGTACTGCCGCATCGCTGACAAGTCATTCTGAGAACATCTCCGTTGAATAAACACCATCATGTCCACCTTCGCCTTCGCTCTCCTCTGCGTCCAGGCTTGCCTGGTACAGGTAAGTTCAAAATAATCAGTTTTTGTTTTTGATTTGAAGATTTGTAGAAATTCAAATAAGGGAGACATTATTATTCTTGGATCACCGTCATCAACCATTCACAGTACCGCTGTTGAACATAGTCTCCTCTTAGAATGAGAGGGGCTTAGGGGCCAAGCCGTGAAAATTCATTTCTAAGAGGGATATAAATGAAAAATCACAGGCCTAAGATTTAAATCCAAGGAACCCCGGAATTGACAGGTCACGTTTCAGACATAAGTCTATCACTGCCATTGATACTCAACATTATATTGTATTTGAATGTATGTGTGTATTTTAAAAGTACCATGTTTATTTCATTTCTATATCCAAACTAATGATGATTTGCAGAATGTCTTCAGTCAGTGCATCGGACCCCTAGCCGCTCCTCTGGCTGGTCCTTGCGGTGCAGGCATCGCTGGGCCCCTCGGCGCTGGCTGGGCCGGACCTCTCGCTGGACCCTTCGCTGGACCTTTCGCCGGCCCTCTCGCTACCGGACCCGTCGGAGCCTACGGCGGCGCTGGCATCGGTGAGGTCGCCGTCGCTGGCGAGCTGCCCGTCGCGGGTACCACCCTCGTCGCTGGACAGGTGCCCATCCTCGGTGCTGTTGAGTTCGGTGGCCCCGTCTGCGCTGGTGGTACCGTCTCCATCGCTGGTTCCTGCGCCTGCGGATGTGCTGGTCCCTACGGCGCTGGATACATCTACTAAGAACCACCTGAACCTTGAAATGATACTCAAATATAAATCTGTAGCATACTAAGTGATTTAGTTTCTTTACTAACAATTCCTCGCGGTCTATACAAAGTAGTAATTATTATAAAAACTAAAACCCGAAAGCTTAAAGTTGTAGTCTATATTACTCTCATAATTTAGAAGAATTCTACAACACCTCATACTCTTATGTTAAATATCTGTGAAGCCGACTGGACTGAAGGCCATATAATGAGACATATATACATACCAAAATACATATGCTCGAAAAACATTATTGTCCTCTATCGGTTAAATAATAGTTACTTTTTATTGAAAGAAACGGCTGGGTACTACTGCTATTGTTAAAGTTGCTTAGTGGAGATCACTTAATTTCTATTAAGTCATTCAACATATATTTTTCTATGGCCTAATCCTTCTTCATAACATTCCTAAGATCTCAAGCGACATAAATATTTAGTTTCGGTATTAGTATTCAGTATTTCAAATGTCTGTTTTATTTAAGTGGTCATCACCACGCGTGGACATCTACATTCATCATCCACTGGTTAATCACAAATGCATCTGAGGACCTATTCAATGTCATCAATCGATGATGGAATCATATTAAAGGTGAACGATGTTTGAAGTTGAACCCTTTGTGGTGCGACTCCGACGGCACCACCGCCACGCCTATTTTTGCCTAATAACATCAGTGTTAAGCGCTGCTGTGTTCTGTGTTGAAGGGTGTGGGATGCTGGGTAAGAGAGACAAACTTGTCCGACGCATTTCTGCTTAGTTCCCAGTGTTTCCAGTGATAGCGACGCATTTCGTCTGCTACTTCTATATTATAAAAAAATACATTCAAAATCGGTCGTCACTTATTTTCACACCTAACGAGCGATGCCGACAGAATATCGCCAGTTATAAATAAACAGTATGTAGTGATTTAATCCGTTAATTTTCGCCTTCTAAAAATTGTAAAATTTCCATCTTTGGTCATGGTCATGATATAAATTTATGAATTTATTGTATAACTCGATTTTGCGAAAAAAGTATGTATAGCTTTAAGGGAAATTTTGGGTAGTAAAAACCATTTTTTTTATAGTAGCGCAATTTTGATTATACAAGTAGAAAGAGCGCGTAAAACTAAGTAATAAGTATATAGATAATATGGTCAACGATAGTGTGATTTTATGTACGAATTAGTTCTGTCCTTATCAAGTCTCTAAAAACTTGAATTTAGATGGAAGATTGCTTTGTTCAAAATTTTTTTCATGGATTTCAATAATGTTTTTGAGCTTATCTTTTATTTCTCTTTTTACCAAGCTTCTATTAGCTTGAAATGAATGTATATATGTAAAAGAATCTTTGAACTAGATTTTGACCCACTTTAAACGGTCCGATTAATTTAAATTTTTGATCAATTATCACAAACCGATGACAATACAATATTTTAATAATTTTATCCTATTCTCCTCATCATGATCGTCAGGAATCAGGATTAACGATTTTCCTTGTGCGATTCTGGCCTGGTTTTTAGTTTTTAGGGTTCCGTACCCAAAGGGTAAAAACGGAACCCTATTACTAAGTCTTCGCTGTCTGTCCGTCCGTCCGTCTGTCCGTCTGTCACAGGCCTCTACCGCTTAAACCGTAATAGATAGACACTTGGAATTTTGACAGAGGAGGCATAACGGTGGCAGCTATAACAACAAATACTCAAAATAAAATAAAGTTGAATATTAAAGGGAGTCTCCATACGATGTATCGTTTTTTTTCGGCATTTTTCGATTTAACTGTTAAACTGTACTAGGAACACGGTTGAAATTTTCACAATACGTTTACTACTGTAACTGGTATTATAATAAATACCATAAAACATAATAAGAACCATAAAACATATTTTAATATACTTATTTTAATAAAATTATACGTTGATTACGTATAATCGTCGTCCCATCGTCACCCCAACGCCATCTATTTGTGTGTTATATAACTAAGTATTGTTGAAAATTTACGTATCATTCATCATCACCCCAACGCCATATATTGTTGTTTCATATGACTAAGTATTGTTGAAAATCATAAAATGAATAAAAATAATGAACATTTGGTAGTACGGAAGCCTCCATGTGCGAGTTCGACTCGTACTTGGCAAATTATTAAACTATAATCATCCTTATATTTATTGTCGAAAACAAATGTAGATAGGATTAGATATTCCTACCTGAGGTCGGCCACAGATGCGCCGCTACCCCTGAGGACTAAGCTGGAACGCTTCGGAAAAGTATATCTCCCTTACCACACCCTTCAAACCGGAACACAGCAGCGCTCAACACTGCTGTTATAAGGCAGAAATAGGAGTGGCGGTGGTGCCGCCGGAGTCGAACCACAAAGGGTTCTACCACCTTAAAATTTTTTCGACAATTAATTGACAGTCAATTAATTAGTTTACAAAAAACAATTGTGAAGTAAGGGTTAAAATAAGACAATAAAATCTAGAATGCTTCTGTTTATTGGCCGTTAGTTATTTAAACATTTTCTCAGTAGTAAGCGCCGCAGCCGCAGCCACGACCAGCAATGCCGAGGGGTCCAGCGAGTCCAGCATAGCCAAGAGGTCCAGCGAGACCAGCTCCGTAGCCGAGGGCTCCGTAACCGAAGCCGACAGCTCCGATGTCCTCAGCGGTGATACCGACGGCTCCGTTGCCGCAGCCGTAAGCGACAGCACCAGCACCAGCGGTGGGCAGAGCGCCCTCGATAGCGACGGTTCCGAGGAAAGGCAGAGCGCCACCGACGCATAGTTCTCCAGCGTAGGCGTTCTCGGACAGGACGGAGACTCCGGCGGGGATGAGGGGAGAGGCGGTGGCGACAGCGACACCGGGACCGTTGGAGGCAGCAAGAGAGGCAGCGGGAGCGAGAGCCCAGTCAGCGTAAGGGCCAGCACCCCAAGCGCCACAAGGGGCGCCGCAGGGACCGGCGGCCCATGGGGCACCGATGCACTGAGCGGAGATGCTCTGAAAAATATTACAGAAATTAAATCTTACATTGCGAGGATTTTGAATCCAGAATTATTATTTTACATAAGCCCAGAATCATTCAAATTCTGTGGTTCCTACCTGGATGAGGAGCACCTGAGCGCAGAGGATGAGGACGGTCTTCAGAGACATGTTTGTTGGATACTTGAACACAAGAATGCTGTTACGATCACCTGCTACGGTATATATAGTAATCGCTTATCACTCAATACATAACATTTCATACGTACGTGATGAAGCCTTCAATTTTGTTTTGGTTTAGTGTGTCAAAAGATATCACGTAATGTGTTATAATTTAACGATTTGTAATTCTCACTATATTTCACTGTATGACATGTAGACAAAAAATATTAGGGAGAACTTGCAATATTGATAAAACAAAAGTATTTTAAAAAATAATGCAATACTTAACCTTGAAGATTTAAAAAAACACACGTCAATACAATTGTTTATTGTTTACACAGACAAAGGAGAAACTAAACATAATAATAATTTCGCTAAATAAATTTCCTTCTTGAAAATCTCGGATTAAAATCAGTTCATCCTAGCGACAAACCGATTAATAACGAAAGATTTTGAACACATAGAACTTACCTTTTTGCATTATAGGTTAAAAACAGTTGATGTATCAAAATTTTTACCAGAAGCTTTTATTGATTTATTTATGATACTTTTTCATTATTGGCATAGTCAGTTTCAATAATAATATTTACGGGAATGAATTAGAGATACCAAATATTTCGACATCATTGTAAATGCTCAAAAGCTGAAAGACTGGTGTTGTTAATTTTCAGTCACATACGATTATTGCGAAATATATCGGTTTCCATGCACATGCAATATTGGTCAGTGTTACAGCAGACGCTGCGCCATATAAAAGCACTGCCGCGTCGTTGTCAAGTCATTCTGGGAACATCTCCGTTGAATAAACACCATCATGTCCACCTTCGCCTTCGCTCTCCTCTGCGTCCAGGCTTGCCTGGTACAGGTAAGCCAAAACATCTATATTGCTACTGACTTCTGTGGAACCATATTCTTTTCAATTACTTGTTTTGACAAACTTAACTAAAATTATAACTCAATTGTACTCAAGCTTTCCTATTGTCAGCAAACACTAAATTTTGGCCATATTAGACTAGGTAGAGTAACAAAATGACTCTGGGGTCCCATAATATCTGGGTAACCAAGAAAGGATCATAAAAATATATTTTTTTAAATATTTTTTGATATTTCTTACAGAATGTATTCGGGCAGTGCATTGCCCCTCTGGCCGCTCCTTGCGGTGTAGGTATCGCTGGACCCCTCGGCGCTGGCTGGGCTGGTCCTCTTGGAGCTGGATGGGCTGGAGCCGGTCCCCTCGCTACCGGACCCATTGGAGCGTACGGCGGTGCTGGCATCGGCGAGGTTGCCGTCGCTGGCGAGCTGCCCGTCGCCGGTACCACCCTCGTCGCTGGACAGGTGCCCATTCTCGGCGCTGTAGAGTTCGGAGGCCCCGTCTGTGCTGGTGGCTCCGTCTCCATCGCTGGCTCCTGCGCTTGCGGTTGCGCCGGACCCTACGGCGCTGGATACATCTACTAGACACGCTTAAATGAATAAAATAATTTAGCAAATTATACGTTTTCGTTTCTTTAATTACATTTTTACGGCTCAAAGAAATCAAAGATTTAAGATTATGAGTTCTCAATATTTTTCAATAATTACAAATTGGTATAACCAAATATAAAAATATTTCTCTACGAATTACTTCATAATAAGTTCACAAACAGTCATATTTAGTGCAGAAATCAAAGTTCATTACTTAGATATGTGTGGTCGAGGATTGGTTATTGTATTATTTGTAAGATCGATCGAGGAGTAGCATGTACCCACATATTGGTAAGTAGCGACTTCCACCCATGGACCTTACTCCCGAGGGCTAAGTTACAATCCCTTGCTGAAGTATATCTCAAAACTCACCAAAGTAGAAGAAAATAGAGCACTGTTTTTACTATACTATACTGTATTATCCTTATCCTTACTTCCTTACTAATATTATAAATCCGAAAGTAACTCTGTCTGTCTATCTGTCTGTCTGTTTGTCTCTTCTTTATGCCTAAACCACTGAACCGATTTTAGTGAAATTTTGTACAAAGATAGTCTGAGACCCGAGAAAGGACATAGGATAGTTTTTATCCCGGAAATCCCACGGGAACTAGGGATGGCGATCCATGATCATTAACCGGAGAATCGATCTCATGGACCAAAAAGTCGATTATTTTAATAGATATTAATAAGGATTGAATCGTAAACTATGCATTTGATCAAGTGATGATCTTTAGCAAAGTTGTTGTCCATGAGCTCACGAAGGTTTCAGAGTTGGTACGACCAATTTTCGCCAGATGGCGCTACTGTCATTCCAATGAAGATACGAATTTTCAGTTTTATGTATGTTAGTATGTCATATTATTTTCTTTTAATATAGGGCGAAGCCGCGGGCAAAAACTAGTATGACATAAATGACATATGGCGACTGAACCTATTTACCACTTATGTGATCTAACATTTCATATTATCATCCCGGTGAATTGTGAGATCACTTACCGAACAATACTTTTTATGAATTAGTGTTACCTAGGAAATTGGTCAAATATCGAACGTTAGAAACTTGCCCGTTTCTAATTATGTTGTTATGAAATTTATTCCTTAGATAAATTCGAGACTGCCGACATGCACAGTTAAGACGTGAAATGGCACGAAATCGAAGAAAAAATACGGAGAAATATCGTTTCATTCGTAAATGATCTAAAAACTACATTTTTTAAATATTTTACAAAGACGAAAATATATGACAGTGACAATTTCAATTGTCAAAACTTGTTACATTTTCATGTTAGGAGCGAGTAATCTTTACTAATCTATGGATGTTGATATGAAAATTATTTCCTACAAATATTGTCAAATTTCAAACTGTTGTAGACAAAATTGATTAAACATATAAATGATTTGCCAAAATGCGTCAACACACCGTGTGTATTATTTGCGGACGATATCTCTTTAGTACTCCCCTGTTCAGAAGATTCTCAACTAAATCAACAATTGAATACGCTCTTAGATAATGTAAATTCCTAGCTAATCGATCATAATTTAAAAATAAATTTAAATAAAACAAAGATATTGCAATTTAGACCACACCAAAAAAGCCCTTTAAATATTAACTACCAAATAAAAAGTACACAAGTAGAATGCGTGGATAGTGTAAGACTATTAGGACTACACATCGATACACACATAAATTGGAAAAATAATATTCAATATTTGTCAACTAAACTATCTAGATTTACATACGCCCTATATGAATTAAAAAAAGGTCACAGATCTAAAAAGAGCAAAGTCTGCCTATTACGGATATGCGCATGCGTGGCTCCAATACGGCATAGTACTCTGGGGTAATAGCACAGACACACACAAGGTGTTTACTTTACAAAAATGCATGCAAAATGCATACGAATACAAGCAAACATTAGACAAACAATGTTGCAGAAAATATTTTACCAATTTAAACAAATTAACGTTAACATCAATGTACATCCTGGAAACATGCATCTTTGTAAAGAAACATAACAATTTATTTGTCCATTCTAAAGAAATAAATAAATATAGCTCACGAAACCCAAATAAACTCGCAGTACCACCATCAAAACTGGCTATGTGTGGCTCAGGACCCTACTCCATGTGTGTAAAAATTTATAATAAAATTCCGAAAGATATTCAAAACGAAAACTTGGTACAATTTAAAAATAAACTAAAAAGACTTTTAATCACAAAAGTTTTTCAAATGATTTCCTTTATTTAATTTTAACCAAATTGGCAATTAAATAATATTATTTACATAACAGACATTCTGCAACAGACATTGACTAATTATAAAGAATTGTCTTCGCGCTTGATTGAGACTTCTGGTGACCCAAGAGCTGGAGCTTACCTCGGTCAACAAATAAGTTTGGCCATACAACGAGGTAATGCTGCTAGTGTCTTGGGTACACTACCGCGGGGCAGCGATCTGGCTCATTTATTTTATTTATTATAGTTTTAATTATTTTTTTTGATTACTGTAAATATTTTTATTTCTATTTGTTTTAAATTTAGTTTAAGTATATTTCATAATAATTGTATAATTTTATGGTTACTAGTTTAGCCGGGAAATAGTAAATAATAAATTAATTAGTTCTCATAACAACAGATAAATTCGCAGGACATATACAGTATGTAGCTGCACTACGCAGTCGAGCACAGTAACAATACAAATCTTTAAATGAAAAAAAATATATTATTGAACGATTTAAAATTTTGGCTCCTAATATCAAAATTTTAGATAAGCATTCTTTACATCTCCTAGGCTCACCAATATTTCCTGAGTCAATACCTCCATTTATCCAAAATCATATTCAAAATTATAACGAATCTTCAGATCGGTTACTTAAAATCAATTCACACATGGCTCTCTTCATTATTCGGTTTTGTTTATTTGTCCATAAATTTACATATATTTTGAGAAGTACACCCCTTTGGAAATTTAATGAAATTTGTTTTAAATTAGATGACATCATCTTGAAAACTCTTTCGGCGGTTCTAAATTGTGATATAAATGAACGCGCTTGGACCCAGGCCTCCTTGCCCATTAGGCATGGAGGCTTGGGTATACGTAAAATTTCTAGTGTTCCACGACCAGCTTTTTTATCTTCAGTCCATAAGACACAAAATTTAACATCTAACGTTTTGTCCAAAATTTTTTGAGGAACCAATGGATGAAGCTAAAGATGCTTGGTTACAGGCTCGACCAAATTTAAAATTTCCGGTACATCTAAATTTACAGAAACTTTGGGACGAACCTCTCTGCATAGTTGTGCGAAATCAACTTCTCGATTCTGCGCATGATATTGCAGAGAGGGCTTGTCTCCTTGCTGTAGCAGAGCGAGAATCGGGTTTTTGGCTGCAGGCATATCCTTCCGCTAATTTAGGCACACTTTTAGATAACTTGACTTTATCAATCTGTACATGTTTGAGCCTGGGGGTAAGGACGGTTGAGCGCCATCGCTGTCATTGCGGCGCTGACGTCGATGTGTTTGGACACCATGGACTTTCTTGTCAGCGCAGTGCTGGCCTCTTATCACGTCACGCTACCATCAACGACGTCATTCGTCGGGCTTTTGTTACCGTCAACGTGCCGGCTTGTTTAGAGCCGAATGGTCTCGCACGTGACGATGGCAAGCGGCCCGACGGTATGACGTTAATACCCTGGAAGGGGGGGAGGATGCTAGTGTGGGATGCTACATGTGTCGACACACTGGCTCCTTCTCACCTCCAGGCGTCTTCCTCTGGCGCGGGGGCGGCGGCTACTGCTGCTGAAAACGCCAAGCGTCGTAAATATATTAGTTTATGCAATAACTATATATTTGTGGCGTTTGGTGTTGAAACTTTGGGTCCATGGGGTCCGGATGCTTGGCAGTTGTTTAAACAGCTGTCAACTCGTTTGGTCGACGTCTCTGGGGACCCGAGAGCTGGCATGCATTTTGCTCAAAGAATTGGTATAGCAATTCAGAGAGGAAATGCTGCCAGCGTTTTGGGAACCTTGCCCAAAGACAGTGACGGTGACAATTTTTTATGGTAGTGTTTTTGTTTAAATATATATATTTTTTTCATTTTTGTATATATGTAAATTTTGTAAATAAGTTATTTTATATTTATAGTTTAATTTATTATTTTTAATTATCTGTAAATTTAATTATAATTGTAAATATTTTTCAGTTAATAAATACTGTGGAATCACTATTATGATTATTACATTGTATTAATTCTTTAAAATAATTGACATGTATAATTAATTCTATCTCGACTATGTTATAATTGATATTATTATTTCTATTAATTTTTAAAAATTGTTTAATAATGATAAGACATTTCGTGTTAAACAATAAATTTGTAAATATTAAATTGCAATACCCTAGAAGGGTGCATGCTTGCACTATATTTAATTTGTAAGACCTATAATAATAAGCATGAGCAATAAATAATTTGAATTTGAATTTGAACTTGATTTGAAAGTTGTATGAAATTTGTTAACTTGAATTACCGAAAATTTAATACAATTGACATTATCAAAATAGTGGAATAAGATGGCCTAAGTTGTTCACGTGTTTTTTTGTTGTGACCAATTACTAATTTTGTCCTTGATAAGATCCTAGATAATAATATAATTCTTGCCATTACAAATATAGACCTACCAGCTAGACGACCCGCGTGGCGGAGCGGTCACCATGCCGGTCTGACGCGCAGAGGGTCCCGGGTTCGATCCCCGGCCAGACAGATTTCTAAATGATGAATTTAGATTTCTGTTTCTGGGTCTGAGTGTTTGTGTATTTGTCTCTGTGTGTGTCCATAGCACCTACGATACAGGGAATCCTAGTGTGGGGCTGTGAGTGTAGAAAGCGTTTAGTTTAGTTTAGTTTAGCTAAAGAGAGGATTATGTTTAATAGATTAGTTGAGGCAATGCTATGACGAGGATCCTTATGCATCATCAGATTAGCTCCATTATAGCAAATTATTGCAATTTAAATCAAGTTTTAAAGATTTAAATAAGAAAAAACATAGTTCAAACATTTTGCTCCATTTATCAGGTTCGAAAAGCGCCCCACAATTTTTCCACAATTATACTATTTACTGTTCCTTAATTGATTCTTAGATTGAAAATTTATTTTCTACTTTTTAGTTGATTTTATCATAAAAGCGTGTTTTTTAGTTTTTTGAACTATATTTATTTTATTAATTTTTAGTAATTTTTGTTATAGCGACCACCATTATGCATCGTTTGTAAAAAAATCAAGTGTCTATCTATTACGGTTTAAGAGATAAAGTTCAGTGACACACGAACAGACAGCGGAGGGTTTCGTTTTAACCTTTGAGTACGGAATCCTAAAAATCATTCTACAAGAGGGCATTATAGATATGTTTCAGAACATTTGAATTATAGGGAAATAACATTATTATTTTCAAAACTAAAAATCACGCTATTACAGTTACGCCTTATTGAAACTGAAAAGCAATAATTGTTTGCAATCTAGTAACTTGCGATGAACTTTCTCTAAGGCGCTTGAACAATCTCGCTTCGAAAATCGTTAATCCTGAGAATGTTGATAAGGACAATGGTACAAAATTATTAAAATTGTGTATTGTCATCGGTTTTTGATAATTCTTCAAAATTTTGAATGATACTGAACGTTCAAAGTGGATAGAAATCGGGTTCAAAGATTCCGTTACTTGTTACTTACATACATACCCACATACATACATACAACCCAAGCTAATAAAAGCGTGTTAAAAAAGCAGTGATAGCCTAGTGGTGTTCTCTCGATCGAGGGGTCCGAGTTTCAAATCCACAAAAACAACAGATTTTTCAAAATTATGTGCGTATTAGAAACTATTTACCACTTGCTTAAACGGTGAAGGAAAACATCGTGACACGGAAACCTGCATACTTGGCCAGTGCGGTTGGCTATGGCCTAATCCCTTACATTATGAGAGGAGATCCATGCCAAGCAGTGGGACGATAATGGGTTGTTGATGATAATGATGAAATAAGAATAACAAGTGCTTGAAAAATACTAGTAATCATTTAAAACAGAGTAATGTGCAAATGAAGCAAGATAAATAGAAGTTACTAATAAGTAATCAGAGGTGTAAAATAAGAAATAATATCTTTAGAGATGCTTCGATTTATTGGTTGTTAACATTGTCTCAGTAGTAAGCGCCGCAGCCGCAGCCAGGACCAGCAATGCCAAGGGGTCCAGCGAGTCCAGCGTAGCCGAGAGGTCCAGCGAGACCTGCTCCGTAGCCGAAGGGTCCAGCGATGGCACCGAAGCCGACAGCTCCGATGTCCTCAGCGGTGATACCGACAGCTCCGTTGCCGCAGCCGTAAGCGACAGCACCGGCACCAGCGGTGGGCAGAGCACCCTCAATAGCGACGGTTCCGAGGAAAGGCAGAGCACCGCCTGCAGCGAGAGTGCCTTCGTAGACGTTCTCGGACAGGACGGAGACTCCAGCAGGGATGAGGGGAGAGGCGGTGGCGACAGCGACGCCGGGGCCGTTGGAGGCAGCGAGAGAGGCAGCGGGAGCGAGAGCCCAGCCAGCGTAAGGGCCAGCTCCCCAAGCGCCACAAGGGGCGCCGCAGGGACCGGCGGCCAGGGGAGCGGCGGCCCATGGGGCACCGATGCACTGGGCGGAGATGCTCTGAAAAATATGACATAAATTAAATCCGGCGTCGCGAGGACTTACAATCAAAAACATTTTTTATGTTGGCTTAGAATCACTAGCATGGGTAGAAGGTATATTTGGAGTGTTTCTACCTGGATAAGGAGCGCCTGAGCGCAGAGGACGAGGACGGTCTTCAGAGACATGTTTGTTAGATACTTGAACACAAGAATGATCTTACAGATGGCTGCCGAGGTATTTATAGTATTCGCTTATCACACACTACACAACTCCATTCGTACGTGATGAAGCCTTCTAATTTTTTAGACGAGTGTGTCAAAAGATATCACGTAATGTGTTACAATTTGTAATATTTACTACATTTGACTCTAAGGTGTGTAGTTAAAAACTATAAGGGAATGGCGATACTTGTAGATAATTCTTGATAGAAGCTTTTGATACAAAACTTACTCTTGAAGATCTAAAAGAAACTTTTAACACGTATATTATATTCGTTGATATTTAACAAGCAAACAAAAGAGTTGGCGATCTTTAAACTACTCAACACATTAAGTTAACCAAACAAATTTTAATCTTAAAAATCTTCCTTTACATCGCATTAGAGATTAAATAAAAAGTAATCGATGTATAAGAATTTTTCACCAGAAGCTTCTAAAAAAATGTATTAAACATTTTTGGAGTACACTTTATCATTGTTTGCAAATTCACATTCAAAAATAATACTACGGAAATAAATTCCAGATAATGAATATTTCGAAATCATTGTTAATGCACGTAAAATTAATACAGAAGCATTTGTATTGTCAATTGTCAGTCACATACGTGTATTGCGAAACAGATCAGTTTCTATGCACATGCAACATTGGCTAGTGTTACAGCAGATGCTGCGCAATATAAAAGCACTGCCGCGTCGTTGTCAAGTCATTCTGGGAACATCTCCGTTGAATAAACACCATCATGTCCACCTTCGCCTTCGCTCTCCTCTGCGTCCAGGCTTGCCTGGTACAGGTAAGCCAAAACATCTATTTTGCTACTGACTTCTCTAGAACCATATACAAAATCACCATAATAGGTTTCTTTAAATTACTTTTTTTTTGGCAAACTTAACTAAAGTTGTAACTTAATTGTACTCAAGCTTTCTTATTGTTAGCAAACACTAAATTTTGGCCAGATTAGACTAGATAGAGTAACAAAATGACGTTGGGTTCCTTTAATATCTGAGTAACCAAGGAGCGGTCTTAAAAACATATACTTTTAATAATTCTTCGATATTTTTTGCAGAATGTATTCGGGCAGTGCTGTGCCCCTCTGGCTGCTCCTTGCGGTGCAGGTATCGCTGGACCCCTCGGCGCTGGGTGGGCTGGACCTCTTGGAGCTGGATGGGCTGGTGTTGGCCCCCTCGCTACCGGACCTGTCGGAGCCTACGGCGGTGCTGGCATCGGTGAGGTCGCCGTCGCTGGCGAGCTGCCCGTCGCCGGTGTCACCGCCGTCGCTGGACAGGTGCCCATCCTCGGCGCTGTGGAGTTCGGAGGACCCGTCTGCGCTGGTGGCACCGTCTCCATCGCTGGCTCCTGCGCTTGCGGCTGTGCTGGCCCTTACGGCGTTGGATACATCTACTAAACACTCTTATAATTTCAAAACGGTTCTTGGAAATATAAAATTGTAGCAAATTGTACGATTTCGTTTTGTTTATCATTTCCTTCGGCTACGTTTAGAACGGCAAACTATGTTTGTCATTATATATTCGCCTGGATTAGGCTTTTTGAGAAAGAGACGAGAAAGAAACAATAACATGGGTGTACCAAAAATTCAGTACTTTGTGAAAGCTTAATATTAAGTAGCAAGAGAAGGTTGCCTTGATGACAAAATATTAAGGACTAAATTGATCTCAATGTTGTTAGTTATATTTTGCGATAACTCGCACTTACAATACGAACACTAGTCTTAGAGGTGTTCTTCTGCTATTGATTGAATTATAAATATTACTTACTTTTTAACCGACTTTCCAAAGGAAATAGTTTATCTATTCGTATATATTTTCTACGTATGCTCAGCGATTCAAATGTTTGGCACTCAATTTGATATATGTACATAACAACCGTTTATTTGAGATTTACTTTCTAGTAATATTAAATATCTATTTGTTAATAAACAGTGTTTTTAGTTTAATCATGCGTTTTTTCTTTGCTTTACTTTTTTCTTTGCTTTATTTTCATACTTGTTCTTTATACTAATTCATGATTTGTATTTACTTATATTTTTGATCTTACGAGTATAAACTCATGCAGTTCGGCTGAAAGTAAGTGATGTTTCTTCTTCATGTGCCTCTTCACTACTGAAGTTACCTACCGTTACACGTTACACACTACCGTTAGTTCCTTGAACCTCTCTCTGTCCATGGCCAGACGTAACAATTGTTCCAAAGAGGTGATGCCTGTCCACTCCCTGATGTTTCTCAGCTACGACTTTTTCCGGCGTCCAGTGCGCCTCTTCCTTTCCACCTTGCCCATCATGATGAGTTGTTGCAGATTATACCTATCGTGCCTTAGCACACGGATGAGGTATTAGATCTTGCGCTTCTTGATGGTTTGTGTCAGCCATTATGGTAAGAGCTTCTTCTCCATAACAAAACACCTTGTGAAGACGTAATGACATTCAAAAAGTGCTTTGTAAAGAAACTATTATGAATAAAAACAAATATTTGAATTGATAACGTAGACGCGTTTTATCCCTAAGGATTGAGTATGAACGCTTTCTATAATACCTTATAGGATAGGGAAGGATGACATACCTCTCTTTCTTACGACACCCTTCAAACGAAAACACAGCAGCGCTACATTATTATTCTGTTGTAGATATTGATATGAATTTTTTTGACTAAAAGACTTGTCAAATTTCGAATTTTAGAGACAAAAATTGGTTAAGGTTGATTTGATAATTAATTCCTACATATATTGTTAAATGTCTAACTTTGGGGGACAAAAAAATAAGATTTACTTATTTCAAAATTATCGATTTGAAAAAATTACAAATGTTGAATTTTTATTTACAAACATTGGTAAAGATCGATTCGAAAATCTAAATATAAATATTTTTTAAAATAAAATATATGAAACATTAATACTCATAAAAAAGTAAAAAATCGAAGCTTTGGTAGATGAGAATTATTTAAGCTTGATTTGAAAATTATAATTTGAACTTTTGAATACAAAAATCGGCTAAGATTTATTTAAAAAAAAGCCCAGAAAAAAATCATATTTCGAATTTTTATTTACAAAACTTGGTTTGATTTTAAAATGATTACGTACAAAAATTGAAAAATTTGGACTTCCAAAACTTGGGTAAAATTCATAATTGTTAGGTTGTTACGGGTTAATATTTTGAGCTAGCTGTGATGGTCTTTGGTCTTTGATCAGACCATACTCACTGCATAGTTATAATACTTGTCTTGCCTACATTAAGTATAGCGTAATCATTATTACTTTTGTTAATTAATGCATTGCTATAGCCAACATCGTCAGACTAGCTTAATTGAAGAAGATTATTACAATATAATTGACATTATTAATGTTGAAAAGCAGTGATGGCCTAGTGGTTAAGAAACTCGGCCTCTCGATCGAGGGGTTCGAGATTCAAATCCCAGGCACGCCTCTGATTTTTCAAAGTTATGTGCGTATTAAATAACCATAAAGTGCAAGTCTAAAATAATAAAGAAAGTTTTAGGGGATGCTTCGATTAAATTTATTGATTGTTGTTATTTTCTCAGTAATAAGCACCACAGCCGCAGCCGCAACCAGGTCCAGCAATGCCGAGGGGTCCAGCGAGTCCAGCGTAGCCGAGAGGTCCGGCAAGACCAGCTCCGTAGCCGAGGGGTCCAGCGATGGCGCCGAAACCGACAGCTCCGATGTCCTCAGCGGTGATACCGACGGCTCCGTTGCCGCAGCCGTAAGCGACAGCACCAGCACCAGCGGTGGGCAGAGCGCCCTCGATAGCGACGGTTCCGAGGAAAGGCAGAGCGCCACCGACGCATAGTTCTCCAGCGTAGGCGTTCTCGGACAGGACGGAGACTCCGGCGGGGATGAGGGGAGAGGCCGTGGCGACGGCTACACCGGGGCCGTTGGAGGCAGCAAGGGAAGCAGCAGGAGCTAGAGCCCAGTCAGCGTAAGGGCCAGCACCCCAAGCGCCACAAGGGGCACCGCAGGGACCGGCGGCCAGGGGAGCGGCGGCCCATGGGGCACCGATGCACTGGGCGGAGATGTTCTGAAAAAAATATGACAAATTAAATCCAACGTCGCGAGTATTTAGAATCCATAAAATATTATATGTTAGCTTAATATCACTGGCATGGGTAAAAGTTTTATTTGAAGTGTTCCTACCTGGATAAGGAGCGCCTGGGCGCAGAGGATGAGGACGGTCTTCAGAGACATGTTTGTTGGATACTTCAACACAAGAATGCTTTTACAATTACCTGCTGAGTTATATATAGCAGGCGCTTATCACTCGTTACATAACACTTCATGCGTACGTGATGAAGACTTTGAATTTTTAGATGAGTGAGTCAAAAGATATCACGTAATGTGTTATACTTTTACTATTTGTAATCTCACTACATTTCACTCTAGGATTTGTAGATAAAAAAATATTAGGGACTTGCGATACTTGTAGATAACTTTTGACATAAAAAGCTTTCGAGACAAAGCTTACTCTTGAAGGTCTAAAAGAAACTCTTAAAACGACAATATTTTTGTTGAGATTTAACAAAGACACAAAACAGTTGGTGATCTTTATACCGTTGGTGTTCACCGAACAAATTTCAATCTTGAAAATCTCTCAGTGTTAAAACAGTATATTACAGTAATAGTTAAAACAGTGCATTACGATTTTTTTTGTTTCTTATATCACTAGATCTTTTGCATTAGAGGTTGAAATAAATTCCAGATACTAAATATTTCGAAATAATTGTTGCACGTAAAATTAAGTTAGAAGCTTATATTGTCAATTTTCAGTCACATACGAGTATTGCATAAGAGATCAGTTTCCATGCACATGCAACATTGGCTAGTGTTACAGCAGACGCTGCGTCATATAAAAGCACTGCCGCGTCGTTGACAAATCATTCTGGGAACATCTCCGTTGAATAAACACCATCATGTCCACCTTCGCCTTCGCTCTCCTCTGCGTCCAGGCTTGCCTGGTACAGGTAAGTCAAAACATCTATTTTGCTACAGACTTCTCTAGAACCATATTCAAAATCACCACAATAGGTTTCTTTTAATTACTTTTTTTTGGCAAACTTAACTAAAGTTATAACTTAATTGTACTCAAGCTTTGTTATTGTCAGCAAACACAAAATTTTGGCCAGATTACACTAGGTAGAGTAACAAAATGACGTCGGGTTCCTTTAATATCTGAGTAACCAAGGAGCTATCTTAAGAACATATTTTTTTAATGTTTTTTCGATATTTCTTACAGAATGTATTCGGGCAGTGCATTGCTCCTCTGGCCGCTCCTTGCGGTGTAGGTATCGCTGGACCCCTCGGCGCTGGCTGGGCTGGACCTCTTGGAGCTGGATGGGCTGGTGTTGGCCCCCTCGCTACCGGACCTGTTGGAGCCTACGGCGGCGCCGGCATCGGTGAGGTCGCCGTCGCTGGCGAGCTGCCCGTCGCCGGTGTCACCGCCGTCGCTGGACAGGTGCCCATCCTCGGCGCTGTGGAGTTCGGAGGACCCGTCTGCGCTGGTGGCACCGTCTCCATCGCTGGCTCCTGCGCTTGCGGCTGTGCTGGCCCTTACGGCGTTGGATACATCTACTAAACACTCTTATAATTTCAAAACGGTTCTTGGAAATATAAAATTGTAGCAAATTGTACGATTTCGTTTTGTTTATCATTTCCTTCGGCTACGTTTAGAACGGCAAACTATGTTTGTCATTATATATTTGCCTGGATTAAGCTTTTTGAGAAAGAAACGAGAAGGAAAGAATAACATGGATACACCAAAAAAATCAGTACTGTAGTAATGTTAAGTAGCACGAGGTTTTACGTGTAACTAATTTTATACGAACGTGCTACTTTTAGTTTGATTATGTTTATAATTTCATATTTCTTTCTTTTATTTTTGTACACAATAAAGAGTTTTGTATTGTATTGTATTAAAGCGAAGATTTTTCCAGTTCATCAACTGGAATATATATTTCAACACTGCTGTGAACACTACCTTTTGTTTCATGTGTGACTGCTGCCGATGGATTGGATTCTAGCTTTGGTGGCGATACTCGGACTAACACAAGGGCGGCTCGTTATATGCAGTTCAAAATCTCGATGTACCTATAGTTGATTTGGTATCAATGAAAAGCCTAGTACCGTCAGGATTAGATAACAGCACAATTATACTCCTGAGCCTAGTTACTATATTGATGACCGCTATTTGCTAAATTTCCGTTGCGCTTTTTCGCGCACTTGTATCCGTACCTCTTTCCACAAATTCGTATAGCAGAATAGCGTAGTATAATACGGTCCACGTCTCCCCCAGTTGCCACGCAGAAATAACACTTAAAATGCTTGGAGACATATAATTCATAACGTTCCGACAATTTCTTAAGTTCCCGGGAAAACGTGGTCGGGAATTCCCGTGTGCCGAGAAGAAAAACTAATAAATAAATAAGAAGAGAAGAAAGACATATAAATAAATAAGTAGTAATTTGACCTTAGGTTATGGCGATAAATATTTGTATTTCCATAAGGGTTGAATGTACAGCACCTTTTTACAATATCTAAAAAACCTGTAAACCTATATTCACAAATAAAGATATTATTATTATGTAAAAAAAAACGGTTTAGGCGAAATGCAACCCTGTATTATCAGGCTTAAGACCTTGAAGGTCAAAATTTTCATCCTGTGCCTGCTTAATAACATGAATACATATATGAAAGCTCAAAATGGCTAACTCCTATAGGTTTAGGTTGGAAGCACACCAGCACCATCAGAGTGAAAGAGTTGAAGAAAATTTTGTTTTCATTACATGTATCTGCTTAGGAACTGTAAAATATGTGTGGAAGCATTAAATAATAATAATAATCATTTATGTCAAACAATATAAACAAAGATACAAAAGTATAATTGAATACAGAGGTCCATATCATATATACCTTACAGACTAACATACATATTAATATATACTTATAACTAAATGGCTTATTCATGTGGTTTAGGCTGGAGGTACCTCTGCATCATCAGATCTAAGGAGTTAAAGGTCAAATTTTTCATCATATGTCTCTGTCTAAGAACTTCATTACAACAAATGTCTAATATATATATACGTTACATGGGAGACACCTCTGCATCATCAGGATTGAAGAGTTGAAGGTCATACTTTCCATCATATGTCTCTACTTAAAGACCTTATCATATATTCGTAACTTGTATGGTTGAGGCAGGAGGCACTTCTGCATTACCACGGTTGAAGAGTTGAAGGTCGAATTTTCCATCATATCATGTGAATCTAGAGACTCAATGGTCATTTTAAGTTTCATGAGAATTGGGTGGGCAGAAGGTAAGTTATCATAAAATATGTAAAAAGCAGGGGTAGTGATTATGAGTTTCACCCCATTACTCAAAGTTTTAATCATGAGATCATCATTATGTCAAGGTAAGAAAGAACTGCAATGAATCACCCTTTCATATGAAAAAAAAATACGTGTGGCACTCGGAGACTGCCGCGGTAAAGCTATTGCATAGCATTTTTTATGCTATGAAAACGCTCAGAAGGAATTCCAGAAATACAATATATTCTTCCATAATCATCAACATTTACATTAATAAATCTTTATTCACTATTTTATCATATCTCCATTATATAAGACATTGCAAATATCAGCTGACATTTCATAACTCCAAGCAAGACTGAACATTCTAAAATATAAAATAGAAAAGTATTTAATAAGTGACATAAAGTATTAACAACCAGTAATATAAATGGATCAATGCGATGTGCCTGTGACATTTGGCCGAATGTTACAGGTACATCGCATTTTTCATTAATAAATGCACTTTGTTTATTCATATTTAAAACACTTTGTACACAAATTATTTGTACCATAAATCATAATGGCGTTTTGATTTTGTGCTGTCAAGTCTGTCAGTTGTAATTGTACGTTTAAAAATAACAAACACTCTTTTACGTTATTTTATCAATCCAGAATTCAACATAGCTTATGTTGATAAAACATATTATTTGGATAATATGGTAATATAATTTTGAATTTTATAATGGGAATATAAAATATACTTCACGCAATTTTAAGATTTCTGCACGGATTATAAAAAAATGTGTATTACTGCCATCTGTGTTCAAGTTGACGAATTAAGGTTATCAAATAAAATAATAAGGAATGTAAAATAATACTTTATTCAATTTTATCCATATTTTTCTATTGACAGTCAACAACTCGGTTGCCTGGAGACTTGATATCCAACAGTCCTCCACCGCTATTTTCACTTACACCACCAGGGGCGCCGGCAGCATTTGGTCAAGGTGACGGCGCACCAGTATGCCATTTTCAGTTCTGACTTCATAATGGAGTCTACCTAATCTTCGGATGACGACTCCGAACTCCCATTTAACTCTTGGGTTGGTGTAACTGCGGACTTGTACCTTATCACCTTGTCCGAACTCCTGCGTTGGCGGTGCATTGTAATGTAATCTGGATAGTGGGGCGGATTTCTTAAATAAGGCATGCATATAGGTTCTTAGTGTTCTTACCTCTCTGCCGAACATTAACTGATAAGGTGATAACTCTTTTGTATTAGGTGTACGTCTCAAGCGTGCCTTGACAGTTAACAGTTTATCAAATAAACTTCCGCTCTTGCTGATATAAAAGAACATTCAGGTATTAGCCGATTATTTTCTTTTGGTACATTCAAAAATTTAAATTTTAGCTTTGTATATATTTCTTCAAATTCGTACCTGTATTTTATTTCCTCTTCTAAATTTTCTTCTTCTGTAAGCCATTCAATTTTTTCTTGAATCGCGTAGAATTTGTTCAAATTTTCTTGTAAAGAATTCAGTCGTATATTTATTTCTTCAATGTCAATTTTTTCTATTCCCGAAATGTAATTTTCGGTTCGTTTCATTAACCCACGTAATGTGGCTCGTATTTCCTTATTGTTTTTTAGTTCATTCGACATCTCGTCGCCAATATCAAATAAAATAATAAGGAATGTAAAATAATACTTTATTCAATTATATCCATATTTTTCTATTGACAGTCAACAACTCGGTTGCCTGGAGACTTGATAGTTGGATATCAAGTCTCCAGGCAACCGAGTTGTTGAAAGGTGTTACTTATTTTCGTTACGGAATTTCTCGATTCGGTTGCCGCGCTCAAAGCCCGCGATAAAAGCTATGCAATAGCTTAAAAGAAAATAGAAATTGGTTAAGAAATACTCGAGTCATTCAAGTTTCATCAGTTATTCCAATTTTCCGGGATAACTGGCCGAAATTTTCAAATTCCCACGAAATGGGACCCCCTGTGAATAATGATGATTTGAATCATGCCGATCGGTCGCGGCATTGCGAAAAAATCGCTGAACATACATTATTATTACTATTTATCGTTAGTATTTTGGCCAAGCTGTGAACGGTATTCGGTGTTGATCAGACCCTAGTCACTGTTTAATTACTCGTATAATATATGCGGGCTATCTTTAATAGTTTTGTTAATGCGTTGCTATATATAGCCCATCGTCAGACTATCTCCATTATAGTATGTTATGGTAATATAATTGATGTTATTTTTGCATGTCAATTGCTTAAAGACTACAATACACATTTAAATCCAGAATGATCTACTAATAAAGTCAGATAAATAAAAACTTTTAATAAGTAACTATAAGGTGATGGTCCAAAATAAGAGAGAATATTTTAGTGGATGCTTCGATTAAATTTATTGATTGTTGTTATTTTCTCAGTAGTAAGCGCCGCAGCCGCAGCCGCATCCAGGTCCAGCAATGCCAAGGGGTCCCGCAAGCCCAGCGTAGCCGAGAGGTCCGGCGAGACCAGCTCCGTAGCCGAGGGGTCCAGCGATGGCACCGAAACCGACGGCTCCGATGTCCTCAGCGGTGATACCGACGGCTCCGTTGCCGCAGCCGTAAGCGACAGCACCGGCACCAGCGGTGGGGAGAGCGCCCTCGATAGCGACGGTTCCGAGGAAAGGCAGAGCGCCACCGACGCATAGTTCTCCAGCGTAGGCGTTCTCGGACAGGACGGAGACTCCGGCGGGGATGAGGGGAGAGGCGGTGGCGACAGCGACACCGGGGCCGTTGGAGGCAGCAAGGGAGGCGGCGGGAGCGAGAGCCCAGTCAGCGTAAGGGCCAGCACCCCAAGCGCCACAAGGGGCGCCGCAGGGACCGGCGGCCAGGGGAGCGGCGGCCCATGGGGCACCGATGCACTGGGCAGTGATGCTCTGAAAAAATATGACAAATATTAAAACCTACATCACGACGAATTAAAATCCAAAAAAAGATCATTAGCCCACTGGTATTCTGCAGTTCCTACCTGAATAAGGAGCGCCTGGGCGCAGAGGACGAGGATGGTCTTCAGAGACATGTTTGTTGGATATTAGAACACGAGAATGCTTTTACAGTTAACTGCTGAGGTATATATAGTGTATTATTATTACATAATACGTGACATATTGTACCGTACGTGACAATAGCTTCTTTACTATATAGAGCAGTGTGCCAAGAATGTAGTTGATAAAATGTACTGCATAGTTCATAGTACATTTCCCCTATTGCCGATCTACCATATAGGAATATTTGTAAACCGGAGTGTTATCAAAATTGTGTTTGCTGGTGAAAAAACATTTAGTAATAAAAATATTTATATGTTGATCATCAGAAATAAAAAAAAATATCATTTTGTAAGACTTTGGTTACCTTTCAGTCCTCCTATTACTTATATGAAGTTCTCGTACTAAGTAAACTTTTATACATTTCCTATCACATTATTAGGTACGATACATAAAATGTGCAAAATTAAAATATTTTTTTTAATTATTTTTCATTACATTCAATTAATTTTAATTATTCAATTAATTACAATTATTTTTTATGGTGGTAGAACCCTTTGTGGTTCGGCTCCGGCAGCACCACCGCCACACCTATTTCTGCCTAATAACAACAGTGTTAGGCGCTGCTGTGTTCCGTTTTGAAGGGTGTGGTAAGGGAGACATACTTTTCCGAGGCGTTCCAGCTTAGTCCTCAGGGGTAGCGGCGCATGTGTGGACGACCTCAGGTAGGAATATCTCATCCTATCTGGGGTTGATTACAGAAGTCCATGGGCGGCAATAGCCACTTACCATCAGGTATATCGCATACTCGTCTGCTGCTCCTATATTATATATATAAAAAATACTTCTTCATTATCTTAGCACTATTTTTGGCAATTATATTACAAAATGTTATAACTTAAAATGCTTCTAATTCACATCCTTATTCATGTCATTATGATAACTAATATATTTAGCTCTCTTAAGACTTTGCGCTTTGTTCAAATCCGAAGACCTGACAAACAATACTCTAATATCAGTATTATTCCGTACATGTGTTGCGACATAGATCGGTTTCCATGCACATGCAACATTGGTCAGTGTTACAGCAGACGCTGCGCCATATAAAAGCACTGCCGCGTCGTTGTCAAGTCATTCTGGGAACATCTCCGTTGAACAAACACCATCATGTCCACCTTCGCCTTCGCTCTCCTCTGCGTCCAGGCTTGCCTGGTACAGGTACGTTAAAGATTTATATTTGATGACATTGATTTCTATTTCTTTATGTTGAATATATTTTTTTTATAACCATTCCAATCATAAGCATTTTTACTTTCAAACAACTGTATTCATTTAACATAATTAATGAAGCAAAATTATTTAACTTATATTATGCAAATTTGCAGAATGTATTCGGGCAGTGCTGTGCCCCTCTGGCCGCTCCTTGCGGTGCAGGTCTCGCCGGACCCCTCGGCGCCGGCTGGGCTGGACCTATCGGAGCTGGATGGGCTGGACCTATTGGAGCTGGATGGGCTGGACCTGGTCCTCTCGCCACCGGACCCGTCGGAGCCTATGGCGGCGCCGGCATCGGTGAGGTCGCCGTCGCTGGCGAGCTGCCCGTCGCCGGTACCACC
This sequence comes from Epargyreus clarus, assembly GCF_041222505.1. Taxonomy (NCBI): domain Eukaryota; kingdom Metazoa; phylum Arthropoda; class Insecta; order Lepidoptera; family Hesperiidae; genus Epargyreus; species Epargyreus clarus. Next base: position 4,806,879 of record NW_027332224.1, read on the forward strand.
CTCGTCGCTGGACAGGTGCCCATCCTCGGCGCTGTGGAGTTCGGAGGCCCCGTCTGCGCTGGTGGCACCGTCTCTATCGCTGGCTCTTGCGCTTGCGGCTGCGCTGGTCCCTATGGAGCTGGTTACATCTACTGAAAATGATCATCGTGTAAAATTAATCATGGCAAATATAAGAATATAGCAAATTTAAAAAAATACATTTGTTTTCTTTCATTCCTCACATCAACATATTTACACATTTTTATTATATTATTTAAAAAATACTTTCCTTATATATAACTAGCTGACCCGGCAAACGTTGTGTTGTCATATAAATAAAAAAATGTTAAGGGTGAACAACCCTTATCACTCAGGGGTATGATTTCTATGATTCCTTATTATGGAATAGTTAATACTGTTAACTTTTTTAATTAGGGATGTCTGAGAGTGTTATAAACGTAGGAGTAGACAAATATAATCAAAAAGCTCTGAACTGCTAAGCTATCGGGAGTTACACGTGTTATTGTGAGTTAACCATAAAAGATAGATATATGCTGTCGTAGGATAAGTTTTATATAATTTTAAGGAGAACGTTTCCGTCATACATGATTTGTCTGTAGCTTTAACCATTTAGGTTGCACACGCGACGGAAGCTTTAAAAATGGAGTAATTTCTCCCGTTTTCTCAACATTTCCCTTCACTGCTCTGTTCCTACTGATTGTAGCGTGATTAAAAGTATAGTTTAACCAGCTCAGGAGTATAAAAAATAATTGTACCAAGTTTCGTTAAAATCCATCGAGTAGTTTTTGTTTCTATAACGGTTATACACACAAACAGACAGACAGACAGATAGACCAAAAAATTACTGATTGCATTTTTGGCATCAGTATCGATCCCTAATCACCCCCTGATAGTTATTTTGGAAATATATTTCATGTACAGAATTGACCTCTCTACAGATTTATTATAAGTATAGATGACATCTACGAGTAGGTTTTGACGAATCTTACCTTTTAATCCACCTCCGGAAGGCGTGATTCTTAAAAATAGAAAGAAAAACTAACTTCTAAATAATATATTTATAATATATTCTGAATTAAAACAGAGGGTATTATAGGATGATATCTATACTAATATTATAAAGAGGAAAACTTTGTTTGTTTGCTTGTTTGATTGTAATGAATAGGCTCAAAAACTACTGGACCGATTTTAAAAATTCTTTCACCATTCGAAAGCTAAAGTATCCAGGATAACATAGGCTATATTTTATATGAAATATATTTGATAAATAGATTTTGAGGCGGTACAAAGTTTGCCGGGTCAGCTAGTAAGTAATAAAATGATATAGACTATATGGTTCTACCGTAGACGCAGCCTTACCTATTTTTAGCGTGAAATAGTTTTGGATTTCGGTAGAAGGTTGTGAATTTCGACTGACTTATGTTTGAGGCAAACATCGTAGTCATCAGAAGTGGTAACGCATCTGTGATCGGCTTCAAGTAGAACCTGTTCTATAAGCATTGGTTAGAGTTCTCCAGGTGCGGTACTATCGGATAGACTGTCCATTTGTTATTCTACTTAACTATTTGTTACGTTTGCTACGTTTGCGTTTACGTTTGCAAGTAATGCTAAGTTTTACTCCACTCTATTTTAATCATGAATGATCAGTTCTTATCTAAGAGGGGAATTCGGATTATTACCCAGACCGGCATTAATGAAGGTGGCAAAATTAATGCCAATTTTTTGGAGAAATGGAATAATTTGGAGTATTCTTATGTAACGGTGATGCAAAATTTCTTTTCTATGATGTTAGTATAATACTGGGTTTATTGATCAATGAGACTGATAATTTTTTCGCCGACCTATTTCTATAATGGATAGCAAATTTAACTGCCGCTCTAGGCGAGCAAACATACCTTTCTACCGAAACGCATTAATAATATGGTACCTCCACGATCTAACTACCAACGGTTCTACCTTTAACACACATACACTTAATAAACTTACATATACATTCTAATTAGGGTTTCTGATTTTCCGACATATTTTCTTCTCGGCACACGGGAATTCCCGACCACATTTTCCCGAGAATTCCCGGGAACTCGAGAAACTGTCGGAACGTTATGAATTCTATGTCTCCAACCATTTTAAGTCTTGTTTCTGAGTATGGCCCACTTGCTGCAACTGGGGGAGGCCTGGACCCTATTATACTACGCTATTCTGCTATACAAATTTGTGGAAAGAGGTACGGATTAGTGGCCGAACCATGTCGAATGCTTAATCCATTATCCATAAGGCCTCTAAAAAGGTTTAACGACTGCTAAACAAATGCTAAAATAAGTGAGATCGTTGAATTAACGTGTGCTACAAGTGCTCTTTGCGCACATGAAATTTAGCCACTAGCGGTCATCAATATAGTAGTAGGCTGAGTATAATTGTGCTGTTATCTAATCCTTATGATACTCAACTTTTCATTGATGACAGATCAACTATAGCTACATCGAGATTTTAAATTGCATATAAAGAGTGGGCCTTGGGTTAGTCCGAGTAACACAACCAAAGCTAGAATCCAATCCATCGGCAGCAGTCACACACGAAACAGAAGGTAGTGTCATATTGCGCAAATTGTTCACAGCAGTGTTGAAATATATATTCCAACCGATGAAGTGGAAAAATCTTCGCTTTAGTACAATACAATACAAAGCTCTTTATTGTGTACAAAAATATAATCTAAGGTACACTTGGCGGCCTTAAACACTAATTTGGCGATAGTTAACATGAATGGCAAATACATAAAATCCATTTGTCGATATTATAGTGATCTAAACAAATTCATTTCAAGGCCTCAGCATTGTCCTATTTTATAATATAGGACGAACTTGTAGTCCACCTGATGGTAAGTGGCTACTGTCGTCCATGGGTAACTATAAACAACCCCAGATAAAATTAAATTCCTACCTGAGGTCGGCCACCAGATGAAACGCTACCCCTGAGGGTAAGATAGAACGCCTTGAAAAGGTTTGTCTCCCCTACCACACCCTTCAAATCAGAATACAGCAGCGTTTAACACTGCCGTTATTAGGTAGAAATAGGTGTGGCGGTGGTGCCGCTGGAGTCAAACCACAAAGAGTTCATAGCATATAAAGGGAATCTAAGAATGTGGAGGTTGGATGTTGGATCATTTGTTGCAATGAACTCACCGTAAATAATAAACAAAAGTTCAATAATGAAAATATATTTCCAAATAACTACAAATTCCAAGAAAGTATATGAATATAGTTTAAGTTACAGTCAAAATTATTGTCACCTAAAAAAACAGCAATCTTATTTTGTGTAATAATCATTATTCAAAGTAAAATAATAAAAATATTTTCATAAATGCTTGATGTTTATTGGTTTTAATATGGTCTCAGTAGTAAGCGCCACAGCCGCAGCCGCAGCCAGGACCAGCAATGCCGAGGGGTCCAGCGAGTCCAGCGTAGCCGAGAGGTCCAGCAAGACCAGCTCCGTAACCGAGAGGTCCAGCGATGGCACCGAAGCCGACAGCTCCGATGTCCTCAGCGGTGATACCGACGGCTCCGTTGCCGCAGCCGTAAGCGACAGCACCGGCACCAGCGGTGGGGAGAGCACCCTCGATAGCGACGGTACCGAGGAAAGGCAGAGCACCGCCAGCAGCCAGAGTGCCTTCGTAGACGTTCTCGGACAGGACGGAGACTCCAGCGGGGATGAGGGGAGAGGCGGTGGCGACAGCGACACCGGGGCCGTTGGAGGCAGCAAGAGAGGCAGCGGGAGCGAGAGCCCAGTCAGCGTAAGGGCCAGGACCCCAAGCGCCACAAGGGGCGCCGCAGGGACCGGCGGCCAGGGGAGCAGCGGCCCATGGGGCACCGATGCACTGAGCGGAGATGTTCTGGAAATAATAAACAGTTTAAATATCTTTGACAATTACAATAATTAGGAACATTTAAATGTAATATAATTATACCAATATAAAATAATTCGCGAAAAACATCACTATACTAAGTCTTATAGTTAATACCTGGATGAGAAGCGCCTGGGCGCAGAGGATCAGGACGGTCTTTAGAGACATGTTTGTTGGGTGCTTGAATACAAGAATGCTGTTACAATTACCTGCTGAGGTATAAATAGTAATGTGTTATCACTCAATACATAACCTACCAGAACAGTTGAAAGCACAAATCCGTACGTGACTATAAGCCTAGCAACTCAGTAGATCAGTGTGTCAAGAATTACACCTGATGATAATATTTTTATCATCAAGTGTAATTCAATTACGTGATTTAATTTGAGCAAATTTTATCACGTAATCGATGGTATTTGTTAAAAAAAGTCCTGAAGTAATATTAATGTGGCATAACTGCATATTTAGGAAGTTGACTTATTGTCATTTTTAATTGTTTTTTACAGTTTTTACAATAATGTTCACTTATCAATTCTTTCTTCTCTTTTAACACAATAGTTTATGTAATTGTGGTTGCTTTTAGACGTTAAAGAATTCTAAAAATTATCTTCATTTAATATTTTGGCATCACTTAATATATTTCATTGTTTCCATCTGAAGTATCTGATGAGGCGGGAAAAGGGGAGTATAATGAACCATATTGTCCATCTGATGGTGAGTTTCCACTGCTGACTATATGCATTTGTAGCCAACTTTATATCAAAGATTTCTATTCGCAGGAAACCAATGATACGTTGCTCCACTCGAGGACTACAATGATTGCATCACGTGAAAACTAGCCAGCATCCGCACTCTTGCAAAACAGGATAACTGCTTCGATGCCTGCGGTGTGGCAGTGATATATCTTTAGTATAACTGTACTGGTTTGACAACATTTCAAATATTTGTTTATTAAATGCGTGTTTTTTATTTACTTTAAGATTTACCACTTAGAGTGACACATAAGTAGTCCACTTAAAATCTAATGAATTACACGTTCGTTTGTTACTTCAGTTTGTCAAAGAATTTATTCTTCTACGAGCTTTTGCCCGCGGCTTCGCTCGCGTTACGAAATATCATAGGGATAAAATATTCATCCCATATTTTATCCCCTTGGGGGTAGAATTGATCAAAATCCTTTCTTAGCGGATGCCTACGTCATAACATCTACCTGCTTGCCAAATTTCAGCCCGATCCGTCCAGCGGTTTGGGCTGTACGTTGATAGATCACTATATCAGTCAGTCATCTTTTAGTTATATATATTTAGATCTATCATCCAAAACACACTCGGAGTACAATCGCAAACTTCCGAAAACGAACAAAAATAATGATGACACTTTTAATTTTCTTGCGTAGATGTTCGATGTTGCAACCCTAATCAGTTTCCATGCACATGCAACATTGGTCAGTGTTACAGTAGACGCTGCGCCATATAAAAGCACTGCCGCGTCGATGACAAGTCATTCTGGGAACATCTCCGTTGAATTAACACCATCATGTCCACCTTCGCTTTCGCTCTCCTCTGCGTCCAGGCTTGCCTGGTACAGGTAAGCAACTATCCGACCTATCAATTTATCAACTTTTCGCTATTCATCGATTACTATTAGCTTAGCAATTAGATGACAATTATTGCACAATAAATATCTATAATTAAAAAAGTTTGACTCGTTATGTTACAAAATAATGTAGCAAAAATATATATAAATAGCAAAACTTGTGTTGTCATATTTTGTTAAAAGCGAACCTGTGGGAAAAGGTTCCGTTTGCCTTGAGAAAAATAAGTTTTGTCATTAGGCAGATAATAAATTACTTTTTAAGAAATATATTGCTTTCTTTCTTCCAAAAAATCATTGTATGTTTTTTAGAACGTATTCAGCCAGTGCATCGGACCCCTAGCCGCTCCTTGCGGTGCAGGTCTCGCTGGACCCCTTGGCGCTGGCTGGGCTGGACCTCTTGGAGCTGGATGGGCTGGACCTCTTGGAGCTGGATGGGCTGGGCCTGGTCCCCTCGCCACCGGACCCGTCGGAGCCTACGGCGGTGCTGGCATCGGTGAGGTCGCCGTCGCTGGCGAGCTGCCCGTCGCCGGTACCACCCTCGTCGCTGGACAGGTGCCCATCCTCGGCGCTGTGGAGTTCGGAGGCCCCGTCTGCGCTGCTGGTGCCGTCTCCATCGCTGGCTCCTGCGCCTGCGGCTGCGCTGGTCCCTACGGCGCTGGCTACATCTACTAAGCTGACATAGGATTTCAAAATTATACCAATACAAATATAAAGATTTGGCAATTACATATAATATTTAATTTACTTTCCTTGTTCCCTGAACGCCTAAAACAACAAAATCTGATGTTTTTAATTATCAAAGTTGTTCAAGTTGAAAATTCATACGAAAATTGATATATCTTAGATAGTTGCGTCTTACTAAGTACGTACAAAATAAACCAGGCAGAGGCGACATTATTATACTGATGATTTCCAAAATTCTTTTCTGAAAAAATCCTTATTTTTTCTCTATTGCACCGATTTCTCCATACTTGCTTAAAGATGATATTAAATCCGCATGAATAAAATGTTTTTCGTTCGCCTACATATGATAGGAAGGAGAGTAAAGGAATTGAAAAGTAGTGGCATAGGAACTTTTCGCGGCATTTAGGGAAGATTTTGCACCATATACCAATAAGACCTAGTATTTGAATATTTTTTACGTCTATGATTTTGCGCATACATTTTATACGTTTTTGTAGATGTTGGACTTCCTCCCATGGATTCCTTCAAGATCACATAGCCGTAACCCTATGAAAAAAGCCAAAAAAAAAGCCTCTTAGAAAGCCAGTGATGCTGAAAACGTATGATACTATATACACTCAGATGACAGTGACTACTTTCCATCAGGTAGCATATCTGCCCTACTGCTAGTCTTAATAGTTGATGAGTAAATAAAAAAACCTGAACGGTCATCAGCTAGTTTCACCCTAAAATGCATAGAAATATCGGGAAATCGTAACTGCACTGCGACGCTTGTGATGTTGTGATGATGTGATGAACAATGAACACCATCACTAAATAATTGTTTGGTGATAGTGTTCATTGATTAAGGATATTATGATTGAGTTGTTATTCCTAACAAAATCAATATTTGAATAGTTTCACATGAACTTTTTAACCGACTTCAAAAAGGAGGTGGTATGTACACGAATTACTCCGTCGTTAGTGGACCGATTTTAATAATTCTTTTTTTGTTGTATAGAGACGAGCTGGAAGTTGGTCCCATTTAAATATGGTTAGGATCCATTGACGGGTTCTGGAGAAAATAAGGGGAACTCCTCCACCCATGTAAATATAACAGCCATAATTTCGCCGTTTACGAACCTCTTTTAATGCCTTTCATTTCGTGTGTGTACAATTGCTACAAGTTGGTCCCATTTAAATATGATGAGGATCAGAGTGGGTTCTGGAGTCAAAATATGTAACTCCTCAATCGATGGGAATAATTGAGTTGTGTTTGAAGATAATTGGTGTAGGTTCTAATGAAATTACAAAGCCAGTTCATCATTGACTGTTTAAGGGTCTGATAATGTGGCTCGGAGACAAAATATGTAACTCCTCAACCGATGGGAATAATTGAGTTGTGTTTGAAGATATTTGGTGTAGGTTCTAAAGAAATTGCAAAGCCAGATCATCATTGACTACTTAGTTAGGTTAGGTTGGAACATATAAAACTAAGCGAGCAGGGCGCGGCAGCGCCCTGCAAGCGGGCGGTTCCAATCAATGTAAACTCAGACCTTACCTTAATTCAGGATCACGTTTATACAATTTCATATTGTATTAATATAAATGTTAGTATGTCATCACTAAAAAGGGTAAAAAAAAATTTTAACGAAAAATACAACCGACTTCTATGTCACTACAAAGTAAAAAATAATTCAAATAAATGTTGGTTTAGTACATATTTCTGAAGTCGGCGCTCAATATATTTCGTTGTATAACGATGTCGGTTGTATTTTTTGTTAAAAATTTTTATTCCAGAAGGTTATTTTGTATAAACATCTATTTAAATTATTAAGGTTAAAAAAGTATAACCAAAATATTTCCAAAATTGTGTAATTATCATTTATATTTAAAAAATGTATCCTAGTTATTAATTTATATAAAAATCTTAGTAGTAAGCACCACAGCCGCACCCAGGTCCAGCGATGCCGTAGGGTCCAGCGAGACCGGGTCCGTAGGCGAAAGGTCCGGCGAGACCAGCTCCGTAACCGAGGGGTCCAGCGATGGCACCAAAGCCCACAGCTCCGATGTCCTCAGCTGTGATAGCGACGGCTCCGTTGCCGCAGCCGTAAGCGATAGCGCCGGCACCAGCGGTGGGCAGAGCGCCCTCGATAGCGACTGTTCCAAGGAAAGGCAGAGCACCTCCTACAGCCAGAGTTCCTTCGTAGGCATTTTCAGACAGGACGGAGACTCCAGCGGGGATGCGAGGAGAAGCGGTGGAGACAGCGACACCGGGACCGTTGGAGGCAGAAAGAGAAGCGGCAGGAGCGTAAGCCCAGTCAGCAGCAGCGTAAGGACCGGCACCCCAAGCGCCGGCACAGGGGGCAGAGGCCAAGGGAGCGGCAGCCCACGGAGCACCGATGGCACCGATGCATTGAGACGAAATGCTCTGTAAAGAAATGAAAATAGTTCATAATTGTAATAAATCGTAGTTTTGGAGACAAGAAACTCATTTATTCAGTTTAATGTCTATATTTTCCATTAATGTCAACCATCGCCTGATCCCATGACCCACGCAGTCGAGTTAACATAACTATTATTTTACCGCTGTAAGGAATACTTCGGAGAATGTTTACCAGACGAGTAGGTACTAGTAAAAACCTTAGAATGTCTCACCTGTATCAGGAAAGCCTGAGCAAAGACGACGATGACGGTCTTGAAAGACATATTTGATTAGGATCCAAGCAAGAACTTGACAATGAATCTACTTTTCAGTTTGGAGGTATATATAGTACTGTTTATGAAATAATCGGTTGCGTAGGTTACAGTAATTGTTAAGAGTACGTGACAAATTCGTAAAGTTCACTGTGTCAAGATGCGTAATGTCATTTTTTTTGTAATATCATGAATTTTGCGTAAGTCACACAAAACGTAATATCCTACGACATATTTTATTGGTTAAGCTAAATGAGACAGTTGATAGTGCCAACATTTAAGTTACTGATATATAAATTCTACAAAAAAAGCTGTGATAGCGGTTAAGAAACTCGGCCTCTCGATCGAGGGGCCCGAGGTTCAAATCCCAGTCACTCTGATTTTTCAAAATTATATGCGTATTAGAATTTAATTATCACTTGCTTAAACGGTGAAGGAAAACATCGCGAGGAAACCTGCATACCTGAGAAATTTATAAAAAAATCCTAAGGTGTGTGAAGTCCACCGATTCGCACTTGGCCAGGGCGGTGGACTATAGCCTAATCCTTCTCATTCTGAGAGGAGACCCGTGCCCAGCAGTGGGAATAATAGGTTGATGATGATGATGATAATGATATAAAAGGGACAGACTAAACAGATCTAGACCTCCCCAAGTTTAGGCGCGAGAAAAGAAAAGTTCTTCAAGCAGAAGAACTCTTTTGTTTTTCGTCCACAAGTTTCAGAGAGTATTTATTGCAGACGGATTAGAATAAGGTAAAAATAAATTCAACCCCAGATAAGATTATATTAGGTATGACTTGATGACGGCCCCAGATGCGCCACCACCCCTGAGGAGTAAACTGGAATATCGTCTATTCGGCTCTGAAGTTAATGCGCGTAAGTGTCAGTCAGAGAGGCAATACGGTCGAACATAAAGAATAACGTAAGGACACACTAATGTAGCTATGTACCCACGGGCGAGAGCGGGCAGCGACAACGCTCTCTTCATCCCGCTAATTTCTATAATTCGCTATCGAGACGCGACTCATTTCTATATTTGGAGCAGACTAGCAGTTTGGCGCGGGCTCTACCATATAAACTGTATACATGTTCCACGTATAAATAAATATCGCAATAAAAACCCACATGACAACATTAAAATTAATTTCGACAAATGTTTTTGATAATTTGTGGCTATCAACCTGATCCACCTGTATGTACCAGTGAGATGAACTGTGCAATTGTTTTTCTTCCTTTATTATATTAGGAAATTTAATTAGCAAAAGAGATGCTGTTCATCTGATGATAGGCTGTAAGACTTGATATATGTATGTATAGGTAGTGTGGTAAGGGAGACATACTTTTCCGAGGCGTTCCAGAAGTCCTCAGGGGTAGCGGCGCAATAGTCACCGATCTCAGGTAGGGTTATCTAATCCTATCTGGAGTTGATTACGAATAGCGGGATACAGTCCACGGGCGGCTTTAGCCACTTACCATCAGGTGAACTGCGTGCTAGTCTGCTACTCCTATATTATAAAAAAAAATCGGTAAATGTTAGTACCTACGTCACTGTTTTAGACTAATATCGAAAGACATCTTTACCCATCTGCTGTTATATCTATTTATTTAGAACTAGCTGGACCCGGCAAACGTTGTGTTGCCATATAAATAAAAAAAATAAGGGTGAACAATTCTTATATTATCACAACTTTTTTTAATTAGGGATGACTGAGAGTGTTATAAACTTAGGAGTAGACAAATATAATCAGAAAGCTTTGATCTGCTAAGCTATCGGGAGCTACACGTGTTATTGTGAGTCAACTATAAAAGATAGACATATGCTGTCGTGGGATATTTTTTACATAATTTTAAGGAGAACATTTCCGTCATACATAATTTCTGTGTAGCTTTAACCATTAAGGTTTCACACGCGACGAAAGCTTAAAAAATGGAGTAACTTCTCCCGTTTTCCCAACATTTCCCTTCACTGCTCTGCGCCTATTGATTGTAGCGTGATGAAAAGTATACTAAGTAAATTTCGTTAAAATCAGTCGAGTAGTTTTTGTTTCTATAACGGTTATACGTTACGTTAGACAGACAAAAAATTACTGATTCCATTTTGATGTGAAACATCTATAGCCGCACGTAAAACCGATTTCTGGCGTGGCGACGCATGCCGTCGCCACGCTATACGATGGTATATATATACAGTCTATATGCAGTAGTGTGTACAGTGTGGCGACGCGTCGCCATGCGCAATCGAATTCAATAAATAGTCATCGTTATCTGGAAAAAAATCGTAATATTTTATTTTATCATTATGACATATTTAGTTCCTATCACAATATGTTCTTTTCTGCATATTACTTTTACAAAATAATGTCGATGTTTCACATCTGCCAGGCGTCCCGTGACGGCTCACATTTTTTTTTGGCATCAGTATCGATCCCTAATCACCCCCTGATAGTTATTTTGGAAATATATTTCATGTACAGAATTGACCTCTCTACAGATTTATTATAAGTATAGATGTATTTAGCCAGTGCACCAGACCCGCAATAGCTCCTCTTGCTTACTGATAGCTTAGTAGTTTGTAACCTCGCCTCCCAATCGGCATATTCAAAATTCAAAGTTATTTGCGTATTATAAATGAACTATCATATTTAAACGGAGAAGAACAACTTTGTATGGATACTTAGAAGTCTACCAATTGGCACTTGCCCAGCGAAGTGGACTATACACCTCTCTTGCTCTGAGGGACAGTAGTGGGTTGATAATATTAGTGTTTATGTAATTCTGTGGCCTTATACCTAACAAACAAGGTAGAATATGTTGCGGTGACATTTGCTAGCATTTTCTAATACTTGGGATTCAAAGATGAAACCTTGTGATATACTTTAAAACTCCAATTTTATTTGTAATTCTTTTACACTTCTAACTTCTAACTAAAGTTTATTTTAACTAAAGTTATCAGTGGTTTATTGTCGCAATGAGATCTCTTCTTCATTTTCAATTAAAATAGAGTGGTAGTCGATAGAAAGAAGAAATAAGAAGGATGATTTCCAGTCTAAAGCTTTTTATAGATAAAAAAAACGAGTAGGAGACGAGTAGCAACAATAAAAATGTGCCAAAACTTTTTTGTCAGTATCAACGGACAGTGACAGTAGTCGGATAGTTATTATTATTATACCATCAATGTTTCCGCGGTTAAACGAAGTTTTAAGGCTCCATTTAAAAACAACATCTCCATAAACTTCATGAGAATGAAATACGAACAAAACATATTATAAACTTAATCCGACTCAAAATTTGTTTTTTCCTTTAATCAGAATAATTAGGACAAGTTGAAAACAATTGTTCATTCAATTGCTACATTTATTTATTTTACAGTATTAGTTCAAGATCAAAGTCGTTTTAGTAGATGTATCCAGCGCCGTAGGGACCAGCGCATCCGCAAGCGCAGGAGCCAGCGATGGAGACGGTGCCACCAGCACAGACGGGGCCTCCGAACTCCACAGCGCCGAGGATGGGCACCTGTCCAGCGACGAGGGTGGTACCAGCGACGGGCAGCTCGCCAGCGACGGCGACCTCACCGATGCCAGCACCGCCGTAGGCTCCGACGGGTCCAGTAGCGAGTGGACCAGCTCCAGCCCATCCAGCTCCAAGAGGTCCAGCCCAGCCAGCGCCGAGGGGTCCAGCGATACCTACACCGCAAGGAGCGGCCAGAGGGGCACAGCACTGCCCAAATACATTCTGTAAGGAATATCAAAAATATATTTAAACAATATTTCTCTTTCATGCTTGCCCAGATATTATAAGACCCCAGCGTAATGATGCTAGAGTCTTGCTGTTACTGTTACTCTGTGATTCTATTTAGTCTAATCTGGTGAAAAATAGCTGTTATAATTTGTATAATTCGCAAAAAATAAAATAAAAAGCAATTACTGTGGTCTTGAATATGGCTCTACAGAAGTCAGAAGGAAATAGATGTTTTGGCTTACCTGTACCAGGCAAGCCTGGACGCAGAGGAGAGCGAAGGCGAAGGTAGACATGATGGTGTTTATTCAACGGAGATGTTCCCAGAATGACTTGACAACGATGCGGCAGTGCTTTTATATGGCGCAGCGTCTACTGTAACACTGACCAATGTTGCATGTGCATGGAAACCGATTAGTTTCGTAATACATGACAAAAAATACTGATATCATAATTCATATAGAGACACGCCATAATTATTCTGTACTAAATTTAAAAACTTTTAAGAATAAGCTGAATTAACATTATCTTTTTTAATGACAGAATAGGAATACTTTTCTGGAAATATTAGTAAAAATAGTTAAGATAACAACACTACTGAATACGAAGAAAACTGCATTCGTCCGCCATCGTTTTATTTTAGAATTTTTTTTTTTATAATATAGGAGCAGTAGGAGAGCATGCAGTACACCTGATGGTAAGTGGCTACTGCTACTTACCATCAGGTGTACTCATGGATATCTATAATCAATCCCAGACAGGATCACATATTCCTACCTGAGTTCGGCTATAGATGTGCCGCTTCCCATGGACTAAGCTGGAATGCCTCGGAAAGTATGCCTCCCTTACCACCTTCAGACCAGAACACAACAGCAGTTAACGCTGCTGTTATTAGACAGAAGAACGTGTAGGGGTGGTCCCGCCAGAGTCGAACCACAAAGGGCTCTACCACCTTCAAAAGTATTGTAGTACTCTATACTTACTTCTCAAGAGCAAACAGGTATTATCCGAACGCTATGGCTTGAAACCCTCAAAATGGTGGTGAGACTCTTTAATTTGGTGGCCTATGCCTATTCGCTAATTTGTTCCATTAAAAATATTGTCGCGCATTTTTTCAAATTACGCGACGAGCAAGGGCTCGTTAAATAGCCATTATTTTAATTTTAATTTTACATTTATCAAATGAGTTGATTAGGCGCAAGAACTACATGATTGATATAACAATGTTTAATTTCATTCACAATATCACATTTCATGATAATTTTAGTTTTACAATTAAAATGTACAAATAAAATTTAAATGTGCCCTTTGGTCCAATGTTGGTTCCCTACGGAAACGTTAAAATTAGAAACTACATATGAAAAGTAGAAAAATTTGTAACTTCAACTTCTTGAATCTTTAACATTGTCAATATATTGTTCTATAAGGTTTGTGAGTCGTTGTCACGTACACATTAATTAGTAACAGATAAGACATCACTATATATACCTCAGCCGGTAACTGAAATAGCATTCTTGTGTTCAAGTATCCAATAAACATGACTCTGAAGACCGTCCTCGTCCTCTGCGCTCAGGCGCTCCTCATCCAGGTAAGAATAACAGAATACCCGTGATTCTAGGCAAAATAAAAGTAATGTTTTTGAATTCTAAATCTTCGTGACGTAAGATTTAATTTGTGTCATATTTTTTCAGAGCATCGCCGCTCAGTGCATCGGTGCCCCATGGGCCGCCGCTCCCCTGGCCGCCGGTCCCTGCGGCGCCCCTTGTGGCGCTTGGGGTGCTGGCCCTTACGCTGACTGGGCTCTCGCTCCCGCTGCCTCCCTTGCTGCCTCCAACGGTCCCGGTGTCGCTGTCGCCACCGCCTCTCCCCTCATCCCCGCCGGAGTCTCCGTCCTGTCCGAGAACGCTTACGCTGGAGAACTATGCGTCGGTGGCGCTCTGCCTTTCCTCGGAACCGTCGCTATCGAGGGCGCTCTGCCCACCGCTGGTGCTGGTGCTGTCGCTTACGGCTGCGGCAACGGAGCCGTCGGTATCACCGCTGAGGACATCGGAGCTGTCGGCTTCGGCGCCATCGCTGGACCCCTCGGCTACGGAGCTGGTCTCGCTAGACCTCTCGGCTACGCTGGACTCGCTGGACCCCTCGGCATTGCTGGACCTGGGTGCGGCTGTGGCGCTTACTACTGAAACACTTATAACGATCAATAAACAAAAGCATTTATAAAAATATATTCTTTTGTTTTAATTATGTTATACAATTATGTATGGTTTATTTTTTATTAATTTGGGAACATATTCAATTTAATGGTAATAATTTTAACTGCCCCTAAACCATATACTGACTCATAGCTCCCAGTAATTTGCAATTATGTTTTAAACCTTTTTTTTTGCAAAAAAAAAACTTAACAAAAAAATAAAACCGACTCCTATATCACTACAAAGTAAGAAATAATTCAAATAAAAGTTGGTTTAGTACATAGTTCTGAAGTCGGCGCTCATTGTGTTTCGTTGGATAACAGCGTAAACAGCGTGTCCAATATGAGCGCCTGATCAACCTTATTAAATATTCATAAGCCCCAAATGCCTAAATTGTGTGGTTGAGGATGACTAAATTGGATGGTTGTGTCTCCGGCACCTCTGCATTATCAGGGTTGAAGAGCGAGGTCGAAGAAGAAGAGGTCGAATTTTCCATCATATATTTCTGCTTATAAGGCTATTATTAAATATTCGTAAGCACCAAATGCCTAATTTGTATGGCTTACAACAAGCCTCACAAATTAGGCAACATAATGAAGCAACTATATATCACACCTACGTCTTTAATAAATTACTA
Organism: Epargyreus clarus; assembly: GCF_041222505.1. Lineage (NCBI taxonomy): Eukaryota > Metazoa > Arthropoda > Insecta > Lepidoptera > Hesperiidae > Epargyreus > Epargyreus clarus. The sequence continues at coordinate 4,822,297 of NW_027332224.1, forward strand.
ATTGAAATATTTGTTATAAATTAACATTTTTTACGATAAATTACTTATTTTATTTCTTATTTCGAAAAATCATAAATGTACACAGGCTGCACGAAAAACGATAATGACATTTACCGGTAGGGGGCGCTATAAGTAGGTTGTATATTGTTTTAAATTATTTGAATTCGAGGTTTTTAGCTCTGAATATACGTGACACAAGGCTGGCGGCTGGCGGTATACTACAAGTCAACATTATCATTTCGAGACTATGCAGTTCGTACAATTGAAATGGAACTTCACTTAGGTAAGTTCGTTTAATTTCTAATTTGTATGGCTTACGCAAGAGGCACTTCTGCATTACCAGGATTGAACAGTTGAAGGTTGAATTTTCTATTATATCATGTTGGTCTAGATACTCAATGTTCGTTTTAAGTTTCATGAGAATTGGGTGGGCAGAAGGTAAATTATCATAAAATATGTAAAAAGCAGTGGTAGTGATGATGCCTTCCACCACATAACTCAAAGTTCTAATCATCAGATCATATCCATGTCAAGGTACCGCAATGAAACACCGGTTCATATAAAAAATGGGTTGATGATGATGAAATAATTAGATTCCTTGTATCGTGGATGCTATGAACTACTATGAACCCAAAAAGATATTCATAAATGTTATCGTCGTTAATAAGAAGCTTGGATATTAACGATATCACATTTTTATAACGTTACATTAAAGTAATAAGTGACTCATTGGATACTACAGTTTAAAAACAGATGCGGGTAGGTGAAGTGGGGACGACACCTTGGCGGCGCTCGAATTAACAGAGAGCGACATTCTGGTCGGAGACTTCAGCAAGAACAGTCGAATAACGGAGATACTTGTGTAGTTATAATACTTCTAATCACTAGTGTGAACTTACTTACGTATAGTTATTATATCGTTACTCTGTACCTTTATATTGTATATAAATCATCGTCATCATCATCAACCTATTACTGTCCTACTGCTGGGCACGGTTCACCGCTCATAATGAGAATGATTAGGCCATACTCCACCGCGCTGGCCAAGTGCGTTTTGGTAGACTTCACATACCTTTGATTTTTTGTTTATGAATCTGTAGGATGGTGATTGAGGTGGTGAGATTATCAGTTGAGTGGTAGTATTTATAACAAGTCCAAATTCACGAACGCACAATTTTTATTACACCGCAGTACACCATACAAAAATACAGAAGGGGAAGCAGAGCGAGAAAGATGCAGAAAGATAGAAAGTTCAGCATCCACATACACACAAGCATAAAGTCCAAAAATTAAGCGATACACTAATAATTTGCAAAGCGGCGCGAAAAATAAGTGGCGCGGCGTAGCCGTACGAGTATATCGATGCGGGACCGACTGGTACTTCCAACGCGGCGCGCGCGCAGGCGGCCGATCGGGAGGGATCGCCTGCGCTCGGCGCCGGTCGGCCATACCGCAAGCGATAATGCCACTATATAAAATTGGAATCGGTTGTCCAACTTTTACATACAATTTTTTTTAACATTTTTATTTTTAATTTTTATTCTTAATATTTTAACATTGCTCTTTTAATTTATTGTTTTATTTATTATTTTACATAATTAGTTTTGTTGTAAATATTTTTATTCCAATTAATTTTATAAATTTATTTTTACTCTTAGTTTATTTTTACATTTATTTTTACTATATTTTAATTTTTACATTTATTTTAAACAACTACATTTGAAAGTAGGGCCGCTACAAATCTCTCAAGTATACAGGTTTCCTCATGGTGTTTTCTTTCACCGTTTAGCAAGTGATAATTAATTTCTAATACGCACATAACTTTGCAAAATCAGAGGTGCGTGCTAGGGATCTGAACTCGGGAACCCTCGATCGAGAGGCCGAGTTTCTTAATCACTAGGCTATCACTGCCTACATAAATAACCACACCTAAAACGAAAATTACGCCTGTAACTGAGCAGCGGAACACAAAAATACATATAGTATGTTTTGACTGGCGAGCAGTGCCAGAATAAAGTCGTCAGAGGCCCGAGGCAGAAAGTTGAATGGAGGGCCCCAGTGTAAAAAGTTGATTTGATTTTACAAAATTACAAATGTGTCATAGACTTATTTCATGAAAATACGCATATTTTCGATGATCTACTTTGTCGCTGATTTATACACATTTCACAGTTTATTTGGTTCTCACGACCTTTTTTAAGCAACTAAGTTTGGGACCCCGCAAGATTGGGGGCCCGGGGCGGACCGGCCCGCCAACCCCTATTTCCACTAGAGCTGGAGGTACGATCGCTACACTTTTTTCTGGTCTGCGTTTTAGTAGAATGGGATGTCTGCTGACTTATATGTATATTAGGCGACCACCTCAGTAATAAGAAATATTACCGCATCTGTGATCAGCTCTGAGAAGTCCTGTTCTATATGTAGTTAGTTGCAGCAGTGGCGCACAGAGCTTGGCGAAGCTCAAGGCTGAAAGTTGAATGAGGCCATCAGTACAATTTGATGAAATTTTTCAATATTTTAAAATTCTAGTGTCACAATGTTAGTTACCGTACTCCTCCGAAACGGCTTTACCGATTTTCAACAAATTTTAAATGCATATTCAGTAGGTCTGAGAATCGGCTACTATATATTTTTTATACCTCTAAGTGATAAGGGTTGTTCACCCTTATTATTATTATTAAATAAAACAATTTAATAATAATAATAAATTTTTAATTCACGGAATACATACATGCAGCACACACATGACTAAAAATAAACAAGAATCAAAACAAAACATAAACATAAATAAATAATAGTTAAAAAAAACTAAAAAATACGCTTTTATAAAAAATTCGACCAAAAAATTAAAAATAAATAATAGTTTAAAAAAAATAAAAAAATACACTTTTTATAGAAAATCCAACTAAAAAATAGAAAATATTTTTTTTTAAATTTGAATTAAGAATAGTGTAAATAAGATAAAAATATTTTTTATTGTAAAAAAAGCGTGATGGCAATACTCAAGAGATAAACGGTCAACTGCTTTACATCTCATCATCAACCCATTACTGTCCCACTGCTGGGCACGGGTCTCCTCTCAGAATGAGAAGGATTAGGCCATAGTCCACCGCGCTGGCCAAGTGCGTATTGGTAGACTTCACATACCTTTAAGATTTTTATCTCTCAGGTATGCAGGTTTCCTCACGATGTTTTCCTTCACCGTTTAAGCAAGTGATAATTAATTTCTAACCATTTTACATCTAGCCATTTCAAAAGGACGTCGTGCTTTACATCTAGCCATTTCAAAAGGACGTCGTCCAATCATCGATTTAATATTACAGCATGATTATGTTAATATCAAAAATAATTCTAGAATTTCTTCTCTTTGTTGCTGCTGCTGCCTGCAGAGATTTTAAAACTGTTAGTAGTTTAATTAATTTTACAGCTCGAGTTAATAATATAAGTTGTGACTATGACGATGAGCTGAAATCATATATGCCTTTACATTTGGCAGCAAGAAATGGGAACAATGAAATAGTGGAAATCTTGTTAAAGGAAGGTGCAGATGTTGAAGTGTTGAATGAATAAGGATGATGAGACACCGCTTCATGATGCTATTAACGGACGCGTCGAAGTAGAGGTCAGGTCAGGTCAGGTCAGGTCAGGTCAGGTCCGGTCAGGCCAGGTCAGGCCAGGCCAGGCCAGGCCAGGTTAGGTTAGGTTAGGTGATCGGCGCGCCTGGTAGATTCCTTTATTGGTCTTAACACAGACCTTCCGGGTCTCAGGAAAACAAAAATCGCTGATCCTGATTATCCTAGTAAGGATAACGGGTCAGAATGTTTAAAATATTGAATTGTCATCGATCCTTAATAAGTATGCCAAATTTCGAGTTAATCCGACGTTTTGAAGGGGGTTAAAATCATGTTCAAAGATTCCGTTACATACTAACATACCAACATACCAACATACATACGTCTGAAGCTAATAAAAGCGTATTAAAAACAACTTCTTATAATACTAGAATCATATTATGTTAATATATATGGAGGGTACCGCATTTATATGGTAACACAACGTTTGCCGGATCAGCTAGTTGTATATAAAGGAACATGTAGACATTTACCACCCCTGCCCAATTCGCCAGTGAGTTGCAGACATCCATTGGAGGCAGTGACCACTTATGAGTTGACTGAATAATAGTTTGCTTTTTTAATTACACTTAAACATAAATATAAAGAAGATATCATACAAGTGCATTTGAGAAATCTTTAAAAAAATCATCAAAGGTATGTGAAGTCTATGTATTCCCAATTGGCCAGTGGTCGACGTTCCAGTGATTGATTTGATTGAAAAGGATCCATCATAATTCTCCTGAGGTATTCCCGGAGCGCTATGACATGGGGCTCTTCAAAAAAAGGTGAAAAAAGAGCTCTTCTTCAAAGCCAGCGATGAATTGGCGATTCCTCTGGTGTTGCAAATGTTCATAGGCGACGTTGACTACTTTCCATCAGGTAGCACGTCTGCTTTATCGCTAGGTTCAACTATAAAAAAAATAACAATCATAATTCTAAATTTTCTTTGACTGAACCGATGATTGCGATTCCATTTCAGTCGCGTATCATGTAACATGCCCGTGCGAATAGATTAGCTGGTTACAATAATCCGCAAAATGAGCGTAAAAACTGTTTGTCGGCGAATAACAAGGGCGTCATCTATTTATTTGTAGATTTTACCATAACTATTAAAACAGTGATACGAGTAAACCCCAGATAGGATTAGATATTCTTACCTGAGATCGGCCACAGATGCGCCGCTTTCCCTGAGGATTCAGCTGGAATGCCTCAGGAAAGTATGTCTCTCCACACCCAGCAAAGCAGAACACAGCAGCGCTTAACACTGGTTTTATGAGGCAGAAATCGGTGCGGCGATGGTACCTTCATACCACCAAGTTGAGTTTGAAAGGCTTTTTTATAGAACCATTATATAATACAAATCATAGTTGTAATTTATAAGATTTTGCCGCCCAGGGCATTCTAGGCCACCGAAAGTATTGTGGCATGAATTTGAGCGACTTAGGGCGACAGTTGAATTCCATTATAAAAATAGGTCGAAGAAAAATAAAACGTTATAAAAATCATTTGTTATAACATTATTTCCTTAAATACCCGTTGTTTTCATTCAGAACGTAATTAGTTTTCAAAACATAATCATGTTCTAAACAACTTTAAAGTTGTTTTTTTCTTTGTACTTTTTTAGAAAACTGGTGGTGCGTTTAACCCCTACCGCGTTTACTTTTGATATCGTCGTATATAAGGAAGTAATCACAAAATAAAAACTAAATTATTTTGTGGTATTATCAAGAGACTATAATAAATTATGAAAAACGTCATGTTGATATATTAGTCATAACAATAAAAGAAAACAAAAAAAAGTTCAATTTGCTACATTTTTTTATTTGCAAATATTAATTTAAAACGACGGTCATTTTCAGTAGATGTAACCAGCTCCATAGGGACCAGCGCAGCCGCAAGCGCAAGAGCCAGCGATAGAGACGGAGCCACCAGCGCAGACGGGGCCTCCGAACTCCACAGCGCCGAGGATGGGCACCTGTCCAGCGACGAGGGTGGTACCGGCGACGGGCAGCTCGCCAGCGACGGCGACCTCACCGATGCCGGCGCCGCCGTAGGCTCCGACGGGTCCGGTGGCGAGGGGACCAGGTCCAGCCCATCCAGCTCCAAGAGGTCCAGCCCATCCAGCTCCAAGAGGTCCAGCCCAGCCAGCGCCGAGGGGTCCAGTGAGACCTGCACCGCAAGGAGCGGCCAGAGGGGCAATGCACTGCCCGAATACATTCTGCAAAATTGCAAAATATGAGGTAATTATTAATGCTTTGTTCATTGTGTTGAATGAATACAATCGTTGGATAGTAAAAATTAATAGGTAATGTTGATAAATAATAATAGGTTATGGGTGGAGTGGTTATTAAAAATTGAAACTTAACATTACACAAATTAAAAACAAAGCCATAAAATTAATAACTTTAACGTACCTGTACCAGGCAAGCCTGGACGCAAAGGAGAGCGAAGGCGAAGGTGGACATGATGGTGTTTATTCAACGGAGATGTTCCCAGAATGACTTGACAACGACGCGGCAGTGCTTTTATATGGCGCAGCGTCTGCTGTAACACTGACCAATGTTGCATGTGCATGGAAACTGATATAATATGTCGCAACACACGTACAGAATATAATTGATTAAAGTATTATTCGTTACATCTCCAAAAACACAAAAATATAAGAGACAATGTAGTATATTAATAAATGTTAAAACAAAGACAGGAAAAGTTATTTTTATGGTTCGATAAAAACATTTTGTTAATATAATTGCCAACAAGTCATTAATTTAAAAAATCAAAAACCCGACTGCACCAAAAAGTCTGAAGTAGAATTTCCAAAAGCAGTGAAATAGGCATTACATTATTTTTATCCAGAAAGCCAAATACAAAGTTTCATAGTAGGTGTCTGCTTCAAAAACAAAAAATGTTCAAACAATATTATCCTATTTTATTTTATCCTCGTAGTGTTCATTTACGCTATATAAAAAACCTATGTGTAAAATTCCAGCACGCTTAAGTTCAGCGGTTTCCCTTTGCGTTGATCTCTGGCACATCAACTCTCTCATTTAGTCAGACAGTCATCTCGATGTGTATATACGAGTATATATGTACTAGCTGACCCGGCAAACGTTGTGTTGCCATATAAATAAAAAAAATGTTAAGGATGAACAACCCTTATCACTTAGGTGTAAAAAATAGATAGTGGCCGATTCTCAGACCTACTGAATATGTATATAAAATTTGGTGAAAATCGGTGAAGCCGTTTCGGAGGAGTACGGTAACTAACACGAGAATTTTATATATAAGATATATTATATAATGTATGTGTAATCTCCTAAAATAATGAAATGCTACCTGCATTTCATTATTTTTATCCAACAAGCCTGATACAAAATGTCAAAGTGTTTGCTTCAAAATTGACGATAGTTCAAATGAACTTCTAACCCTTATTTTACCCTCTACGGGGTTGATTTTTCGGAGGGGGATAAATAAGTGTGTCCTTGTTCCTATCCAGAAAGCCAAATACAAAATTTTATAGTAGTTGCTTCAAAATTAAAGGATTTCAAAAAAACGGTTTTCCCCTATTTTACCCTCCTAAGGGTAGAATTTCCAAAAGGCCTTTCTTAGTACTTATTCAAGCTATATAGAGAACCTGTGTGCAAAATTTCAGAACTGTAAAGTCCTTGGTTTAGGCTGTACGTTGATTTCTAAAAAATGAAAAAGTCATTTAGTTAGTCAGTCAGTCAGTCACCTTACTGTTTTATATATATACAAATATGTTTTTATAATCTTCGTTTAATTTCCTTTCATTTGATACCCTACTCGATAGGTTCGGTTAACTTTTTTTTTTAAATGTGTTACTATTTCGCGCCAAAAATCCGCCATTTTGATTTTTTTTTACTAACACCTATCTAAGGACACTCGGGTCATTGAGACAAATATAATGACACTTCAACTGTTGAAATTCATCCAGCCGTTTGTTAGATCGGATCAAATAAAGAAAGACAAACATACAAGATACGCGCGAAAAACATAACCCTTCCTTGGCAGTCGGGTAAAAACAATGCTAAGAAAGATAAAGAAGTTATACAAATTATTTCATTAGATTAATCACTTAAATCAAATGAGTCCAGTATCATACAAAGATATTATTCTGATAGGACTACTAATTTTATAGTAGTAATAGCAACAGCACAGTAGATTTCGAATATAACATGTGAAATAATTATTTACACCATCTATCAAACTCACGATGCACACCAGTAAACTGAAATTTTTCGCTCTGCATACACGCCATGCAATATTACTTATGACTTTAATAGAATAAGTAAATGAATTTCAATAAAATAAAAACTAAGCAAATGTTAAGTAATTTTAAGTTTAGGTTTGATGGGAGTTCACACTAACAGAAAACTGACAAAAAAATCATGTAACTACTTTTTTTGAGAACGTATTCAATGTACAGACACGTGAACCTTACGTGAACCTTGAATAGGACAATTATATGAACAACGCACGTTGCCTATTTTATCTATATCATTCTTGACACACTAATCTACAGAGTTTCATAGCTATTGTCACGTACGGTACAAATTGATATGTTACGTATTATGTAATAATAATTAACTATATATACCTCAACGGATAACTGTAAGATCATTCTTGTGTTCAAGTATCCAACAAACATGTCTCTGAAGACCGTCCTCGTCCTCTGCGCTCAGGCGCTCCTCATTCAGGTAAGAATCACTGAAGACCCGTGATTCTAGGCAACATAAAAGTAATGTTTTTGAATTCTAAATCTTCGTGATGTAGGATTTAATTTGTGTCATGTTTTTTCAGAGCATCTCCGCTCAGTGCATCGGTGCCCCATGGGCCGCCGCTCCCCTGGCCGCCGGTCCCTGCGGCGCCCCTTGTGGCGCTTGGGGTGCTGGCCCTTACGCTGACTGGGCTCTCGCTCCCGCTGCCTCCCTTGCTGCCTCCAACGGCCCCGGTGTCGCTGTCGCCACCGCCTCTCCCCTCATCCCCGCCGGAGTCTCCGTCCTGTCCGAGAATGCCTACGCTGGAGAACTATGCGTCGGTGGCGCTCTGCCTTTCCTCGGAACCGTCGCTATCGAAGGCGCTCTACCCACCGCTGGTGCTGGTGCTGTCGCTTACGGCTGCGGCAACGGAGCCGTCGGTATCACCGCTGAGGACATTGGGGCTGTTGGCTTTGGTGGCATCGCTGGACCCCTCGGCTACGGAGCTGGTCTCGCTGGACCTCTCGGCTACGCTGGACTTGCCGGACCTCTCGGCTACGCTGGACTTGCTGGACCCCTCGGCATTGCTGGTCCTGGCTGCGGCTGTGGCGCTTACTACTGAGAAAGTGAAAAAATAAACAACTGTCAGTAAACAGGAGCATTCATGAAATATTATCTATTATTTCGATACCATACTACTCACATTTCAACTAATTCAATATCTTTTATAAGTTTTGTTGATCAAACTTACTCACATGATTCGCTATAGTTTTGTTAAGAGGCTGGGATCCAAAACAGTAGCGTAGCAATTTCGATGTAAACGCCTCCAAGTTAAAGATATTGTATTATTCGCCACACAACTACTATCATAATAATGACTGAATACTCTATTAAAGACCCACCAAATATATCTTGAATTACGCTATTCACAATATCAAAGCTTTAAGCTTCGAAGCTAGACTATAGGCATACCTATAGTCTGGCTGCTGATCTCGTCTTCGTAAGAAAGGTTAAATTTCCGTTCATATTATTCTGCAATGTGATCTCAAACCTCACTGTTTTGAAATAAATAGTACAGTAATACACCAAAGTTGCTACTTTGACAAAGGAAGATTACTTGCCATAGGAGATGATCATGTCTGAAGAAAATCTGCTGTGTTATACGCGCTTCGGAGTTTGAATACAAGGTGTTTGATAGCTTTGATAGCGTGTTTCAGCTTAGATTTCCATCTCGTGCTAAGTTTTGGAAAATCACTGCTAGAGTTTTAAATACAGATTCTTCATTAACTATTGTTCCCATAGAGAAAGAGGGGAAGCGAAAGTATTTTTGTCCAAGGTAAAGTCACCTAATGCCGAGGGGTTCTGAAATTGGCACCAAATTCCGCGGTATTTACAAAAACAGATTTTACAAATTATTTACGGACTCATTTTTACTGAAAGATATGTTATTTAATATATAATTTATCACTCTATTGGTTTTTAAAATAATCGCATAGTTTTGCATTAGTGCCTAACTCAAACGCGTGCTTCGTACATTTTGGGCCTTTTGCACGTGAATGTCACGATTTCTCAAATAGTGATTCTTTCAATAAATTATCACATGTGTGATAGTATTTCTATGAAAACATTACATGGACTATATAATATGTGTAAAGAAAATGTTTATTTTAATTTATTATTTTTCTCTATGAACTATTTTACTATTGTCTATTTATTTAAGACGTTTAATTCAATGCTACAAAAATTTAAATAGAAAAATGTTTTAGTGGAATAAATAACGTTAAATGTCCATTCTGTATTTTACAGGTTTGTTTATTTATTTATTCATTTATATCATTTTAATTTTATTATTGTACATAGAATATAGATTAACAGAATAAAATCTCTATTTTACAGAACAACAACATTAGTTTTTTTCACAAGAAAGATCACTATTATATATGGAATTGATAACAATTAAATATTGTGCTTATTTCTTAACAGATATGGGTAAAAATAAGTTTAAAAAAACAGCGGCATTAGGTGCCAAAAATTTTGGGCTGTCCCTTAAACCGAAGTATACCACGGAATAGCAATTTCATAGACTTGTTTTTAATTTCAATTTTATAATTGTTTTTATGAATAAGCACGTCTCGCTTCGGATTTGACTAATTTAATACTCAATTAATATCGAAATCATTTTCCGAGGTACTGCATTATACTGCATTACCTAATTATACAATACCAAAGATGACCTATCTATGTACTATCCTAATATTATCTATGGGACAACTAAGGATAGAAAATGAAGTTCATTCAGATATCTCTAAATTGTGTAAAGGGCTTTTATTATTTAATAATCGGCATTTGGAAACGTGATTTTTAGTTATGAAACGCTATTCCGATGTGTGTAAGTCGGAATTAGGATATATGAGCACATTAATCCGCGGCATAACCACAGAATACTATACAGGGTGTTTAAAGTTTTAAGCGGTTTTTAAGAACGTTTCTATTGCTTAATTCGCTTAATCCTAATTAATGAATAATTAACATTGTTATACGATTTTAATTGTTATTTAAATAAGAACTCGAACATTTTACGACGTTTTTATTTGATTGAATTACTCAAAACAAAACAATTCTACAAACCGTATGATGATATTCCATATTATTATTATTTCTGGTGTATGATAATAAACTCGAGTATAAAATACACGAAAGAGAATGTTCAAAATTGTATTGCAGATACACGAATTGACCAAAGTTTTAAAAAAATTAACATGTAATACCTAAGTTAAATTAACCATTCAAGAAACTTTACTGTAAAAAAGTTTTATTTCGGCAGTTTCACTTTAATCCTAGCTAAGAACACATTTTTAAAGCTATTCTTTAAATAATAAAAAAAAAACTAAATCAAAATAGAAACTAAAATCAATAAATAATATTTATTTTTACACGCCATGTAGCAGTCGTTCTATCTCTTTCACTCGGATATTCATCGGCATATATTTCATTGGAATAAGGATTTTTACATCGGAATTAGGTTTTTCTGACTTGGTTCATATTTAATTTAAATACGCATTTAAATCAATATTTTACCGTAAAATGTGGAGTCTATTTCAAAAGTACAGATAATAAAGCTTCTAATGAAATTACCTAATTCATTATTAAGCCGTAGTAAATGCTTAATATTTGACGCTCTTTGTGAAAATACCGCGGAAATAAGTGACTTTTCCTTAATATTAAGATAGGAAAAAAATGGACCTAAACAATAACTGTTGTATCAAACACGCTCGCAGTCTACCTGATGTTGTCACTAGCACTGATATCTGTTATCAACTCCATATAGAACAGGGACTCTACCAGAAGTCAATCAATGATGCGTAGCCCTCCTGAGATTACAATAACTATGATTATAAGTATCTACAACCTTCCACTGTAACGTATAACAGTTTCATACTAAAAATACGAGTAGGTGTACCTCACAAACCAGATTTTACATTTAGAGTTTTTAGATTTTCAGTAGTGAAAGGTTTCTGATTTTCTTCTTGATCAGTAGACATAAGATGTTCCTCCTAGTAATCATCATTTGAGGAGCATAGTATGTAGAACTCTCTTCGTTGACATAAAAAGAGTTTCAACTAAAATTCAATTTTTGTAAGTGCTGATTTAGATACAGGTCAGTGGCCCATTACATATTGTAATATAATAAGAGTTTTGTAAGGGGACGATGAAATACAAACTTAGATGTAATATTTGCTAGAAATCTTTATTTGCCTGTATCAGTATAAAACTATGGTCGTTTTCAGTAGATGTATCCAGCGCCGTAGGGACCAGCGCATCCGCAGGCGCAGGAGCCAGCGATGGAGACGGTGCCACCAGCACAGACGGGGCCTCCGAACTCCACAGCGCCGAGGATGGGCACCTGTCCAGCGACGAGGGTGGTACCAGCGACGGGCAGCTCGCCAGCGACGGCGACCTCACCGATGCCAGCACCGCCGTAGGCTCCGATGGGTCCGGTGGCGAGGGGACCAGGTCCAGCCCATCCAGCTCCAAGAGGTCCAGCCCAGCCAGCGCCGAGGGGTCCGGCGAGACCTGCACCACAAGGAGCGGCCAGAGGAGCAATGCACTGCCCGAATACATTCTGAAAAATACAAATTAAATTAATAATATTTAATACTAAGAGTAGTAAGTACTACTCGTATATTGGACAATGGTTGACTCGCTCACGAGGTTAGCAGTTATTTATCAGGGAATGAAATAGTACAATTATTGAGAGAATATACAAGTATAGAAAAAAAAACACTTATATGCTAGGTACAAGCTTGAAAGTCACAAAAAGAAAAAAAAATAACTTACCTGTACCAGGCAAGCCTGGACGCAGAGGAGAGCGAAGGCGAAGGTGGACATGATGATGTTTGTTCAACGGAGATGTTTCCAGAATGACTTGTCAACGACGCGGCAGTGCTTTTATATGACGCAGCGTCTGCTGTAACACTGACCAACGTTGCATGTGCATGGTAACTGATTAGTTTCGTAAGCCATACGAAACAATACTGATATAATAATTCACAATGAGACACATAATAATGTTGTTTAGGTTTTGGAACTAAACCTAAACTTTAAAGAAAAGATTAATAAAAGCTATAAAAATCACGATGACAAAATTAATTATATAGATAAAAAATAGATAAATAGAATTACCTATGTTTTGATATAAACGATTATGCTTTAGAAGTGTTCGATGCTAAAAACTGTTCAGCATAAGTTAAATAATTACATACACAATTACACCAAATTTAAGAATACTCCCTGAAAAGACACGATGAGGTAAAGTGACTGATATAATTCGGGATATACGGTACCATCGGCATTAATTATTTAATGAGGTGTAAATATTAGCAAAAAATATATTTATACTTAAAAAATAACTTTAAAATCGACAAATGCAAACAATTTGTAGATTTCACTCTTGACACACTGATCTAAAGAGTTTCGACGTCTTCGTCACGTACGTAGCGTAGTAAGAGATAAGGCATTACTATAAATACCTCAGCAGGTACCTGTAACAGCATTCTTGTGTTCAAGTATCCAACAAACATGTCTCTAAAGACCGTCCTCGTTCTCTGCGCTCAGGCGCTTCTCATCCAGGTATCGAATCATTTAAAGGCTTAGTACCCATACTAAATTTACTCATAATTAACTGCGCTTGTGTTAACTATAGTATTTTAATTATTATTTATTATATGTTTCGTGTCATATTGAAAGATTTTGTGCTTTCAGAGCATCTCCGCCCAGTGCATCGGTGCCCCATGGGCCACCGCTCCCCTAGCCGCCGGTCCTTGCGGCGCCCCTTGTGGCGCTTGGGGTCTTGGCCCTTACGGTGCTGCTGACTGGGCTCTCGCTCCTGCCGCCTGCCTTGCTGCTTCCAACGGTCCCGGTGTCGCTGTCGCCACCGCCTCTCCCCTCATCCCCGCCGGAGTCTCCGTCCTGTCCGAGAACGTCTACGAAGGCACTCTGGCTGCTGGCGGTGCTCTGCCTTTCCTCGGTACCGTCGCTATCGAGGGCGCTCTCCCCACCGCTGGTGCCGGTGCTGTCGCTTACGGCTGCGGCAACGGAGCCGTCGGTATCACCGCTGAGGACATCGGAGCTGTCGGTTTCGGTGCCATCGCTGGACCCCTCGGCTACGGAGCTGGTCTCACCGGACCTCTTGGCTACGCTGGACTCGCTGGACCCCTCGGCATTGCTGGACCTGGATGCGGCTGCGGCTGCGGCGCTTACTACTGAGATAATATAAGCGACCAATAAACAAATAAATCAAGCATTCATGAAAATATTTTATATTATTTTGGTCATTGTTTTCTGAGATTTTAATTTTTTGTAACTGCATGAAACAATTTTTTTCGCATATCTGTAACTTTTATAGTATGAAAGCTGTCTAAAAAAAGAATATTACAAGTAATTAGACTGTTTTTTTTTCAATGACATGTAAAAAAACTTAAATCGACCAAAGTTCGGGATAATCCCTACAGCCCTACACTAGAATTGCCTATGTCTCGGTAGATTATCGGTAGATTAAAGTTATTAAAGATACAGTTAACATTCAAGTAAAAGTTTATCCATACCTCTGTTTCATATGAGCTACCTCACTTTAGTGAATAATTTTGAAACATCCTTACAATTTTTCAATACAAAAAAAACATTACATATTTTAATGCCAGAGAAAATATTTTTATCAATTTAGTTCCTTCCTTTTTCATAATTTCCAAAGCAACCTTTGTTCCAAAATAAAATATTTTACTATTATTGTGAAGCTGGTACCTAAGAACCCTTTGTGGTTCGATTCTGGCGGCACCACCGCTACACCTATCTCTTCCTAATATCAGCAGTGTTAGGCGCTGCTGTGTTCCGTTTTGAAGGTTGTGGTAAGAGGGACACACTTTTTCGAAGCGTTCCAGCTTAGTTCTCAGGGGTAGCGGTACATCTGTGGCCGACCTCATGTAGGAATATCTAATCCTATCTGGGGTTGATTACAGATGTCCATGGGCGGCAGTAGCCACTTACCATCAGGTGGACTGCATGCTCGTCTGCTACTCCTATATTATAAATAAAAAATATATTATCTAGTAGTTATTTCCTTCTATCCACTATGAAATGTCCTGTTTAATGTTTTAAATTTTTTTATGTTATAAAACAAACGATCTTCACGGTCACGGTCTTATGGTCAAGCAATGGTCCTTAGAATATTTATTATAGTTTAAAAACTAAAAACAATGCTTAAACCGCACAAGGAAAATCGTTAATTCTGATTTCTCACGATCCTGATGAGAAGAATGGGATAAAATTATTAAAATCGTGTATTGTCATCAGCTCTTGATAATTGTTCAAAATTTTAAATTAATCGGACCGTTCAAAGTGGGTAAAAATCGAGTTCAAAGATTCCATTACATACATTCAGGTCAAGCTAATAAAAGCGTGGTAAAAAAGGTTAGCCTCTACCCGCTCTCCATAATGTACCGACCAGGACGTTATTTTAATTTTGTCGGAATTTTGGTCTGTGAAAAAAGGTCTTCCATTTTTCAGTATACACAATTTTGCTGTCCTCTAAAACGAGCTGCGATTCAAATCGTAAGTCAATAATGTACCGACCAGGACGTTATTTTAATTTTGTCGGAATTTTGGTCTGTGAAAAAAGGTCTTCCATTTTTCAGTATACACAATTTTGCTGTCCTCTAAAACGAGCTGCGATTCAAATCGTAAGTCAAATAGTAAGTCGTGGCGGATCACTACTGATCTGCAGAACCACTAGGTTTTAATTTGAACGTTGTGGTAAGAGAGACATACTTTTCCGAGGCATTCCAGCTTACTCCTCAGGGGTAGCGATGCATTTGTGTCTAACCTTAGGTAGAAATCTAATCTAATCTGGGGTTGGTTACAGATGTCCATGAAAAAAAAGTAGCCACTTAGAATCGGGTGGATTTAATGGTCGTCTACTACTTCTATATTATAAAAAATGTAATTTAAATGATAAGAAAATTTGGTCTGAATAAGTTGAAATCATTGAAATCCTCTTAAGATTACGTGCAATTTGTTAAATAGAGACATTTTTTGTCCTACTCCATAATCGTAGCACCCTTTGACGCTGTAGTAGATTATTTACATGCAGAAGTAATTACTCTGAGTAGAGATATTTTCATTTAAATTTTATGCAATAGCTTTTTCTTTTTTCAATCAATAATTTTGGATCTAAGGTGATATCTTGAAATATCCCAAGAAATAAAAAAAAATGTTTATTCACTTACATCTTTTAGAGTTATAATGCATGAATGAAGTAGATACTTATCTCCTTAAAATGTAGACTTTGCATGTATTCTACACAATCTATTTTTTTTGGCTAAAAACCAATTGCATGGAGTCGAAAGCTTTTAAAAGATTCAGAAAGTTAAGTTAAATCCAGCATACGAAAATTTGTTCGCAAAAAAATAAAAAACTGTTTTTAATTAGCCAATTGTGGAAGGGAATGTTTTTCGAACTTTTCTAATTACCCATGGCTTAGAGCCCAAAAAGGTTTGACAGATTTTAACATAATATGAACACTCATTTTGTTGGATTCATCTAAATTTTGGGTGATATATGTATATAGGCAATATTTAGGCAGTCGGGTTTTTAAGTTTTCATAATAATTTCTATTTCATATTTTATCCATTTGGACATTCCATATTAATTTAGTAAAATGACCACATTTTTTTTATTTATAATTTTTAAATAATTTAAATTGTAATGTTACAATATAACATAATGTTGAGACATGTATACCCCAATGCTGTAAAAGTGTGTCCTATACCATATAGTAGATAAAGTTCATCGTATAGAATTTAGCGAAATATAAGTAACCCAAGTATGGGTAATATCTAGGGTTAAATATATACAGCTGCGATACACAAAAAATAATAAAATATTTTGAGACCTAAAAGGATCACAAAATAATAAGAAAATGAAAAGAATCATATTAGTTGCTAAGGTTTTTATTTGCTATAACAATGTTAAAATCCGGGTCATTTCTAGTAGATGTATCCAGCACCATAGGGACCAGCGCATCCGCAAGCGCAAGATCCAGAAATGGAGACAGCACCAGCAGCGGGGACGATTCCTCCGAACTCCACAGCTCCGAGGATGGGCACCTGTCCAGCGACGAGGGTGGTACCGGCGACGGGCAGCTCGCCTGCGACGGCGACCTCACCAATGCCAGCACCGCCATAGGCTCCGACGGGTCCGGTAGCGAGGGGGCCAACTCCAGCCCATCCAGCTCCAATAGGTCCAGCCAAGCCAACGCCAAGGGGTCCAGCGATACCTGCACCGCAAGGAGCGGCCAGGGGAGCGATGGGTCCGATGCACTGGCTGAATACATTCTGAAAAATATGATTAAGGTCAATTCATAATTCAGCAAGAAAATTAATGCTATTGTTGTAAAGTATAATTGTGGTTTGACACAAAAATTGCTAAACAAAAAGTACTTTCAAACTCATAACAAAGAAAATATTACTGTATACCTGTACCAGGCAAGCCTGGACGCATAGGAGGGCGAAGGCGAAGGTGGACATGATGATGTTTATTCAACGGAGATGTTTCCAGAATGACTTGACAACGACGCGGCAGAGCTTTTATATGGCGCAGCGTCTGCTGTAACACTGACCAATGTTGCATGTGCATGGACACTGATCGGTGATGTAATAATAAAGGATGACAGAATTGACAATTACGTTGATCAACCACGTAATGAGCATGTAATGAGCCTTTAATGGTTCCAATGTATTTCCTATCAGAATTTAATAGGTGTGTATACAAAATCCGATAAATCAGTGATGACAATATAGATCAACCAAAAAAATGGCAAAATAAGGCGAATGAATAAGAGCCAATAAAACATATCTTTTATTTTCTTATCTTTATCTTAACTCGAGTCCTTTATATGACATTTCTATTTACTAATCACTTACTTACCTATACTAATTATAATTGATAAAATTTAAAAATATGTCGATATAACTCTTGACACAGTAATTTTAAAAATTTCAACGCGTTTCTCACGTGCGCATAAAGTATTATGTAATAATAATAATAATAATAATAATATTCTTTATTGTACCCAAAAAAGAACACAAAACAAAACATACAATTATGTATTGAGTGATAAGAATTTACTATATATACCTCAGCAGGTAACTGTAAGATCATTCTTGTGTTCAACTATCCAACAAACATGTCTCTGAAAACCGTCCTCGTCCTCTGCGCCCAGGCGCTTTTCATCCAGGTATGAAAATGGCTTTAGACACTTTTGTGAAAATACGAAACATTTTAAGTTTATGTTCCTAAACACGATATTAAAAGCCTCTTGATATTTTTAAGCATTTGGTAAGTTAAGCTAAAGTTCTTCCGTTTTTATAGAGCATCTCCGCCCAGTGCATCGGTGCCCCATGGGCCGCCGCTCCCCTGGCCGCTGGACCCTGCGGCGCCCCTTGTGGCGCTTGGGGTGCTGCCCCTTACGCTGCTCCTGCCGCCTCCCTTGCTGCCTCCAACGGTCCCGGTGTTGCTGTCGCTACCGCCTCTCCCCTCATCCCTGCTGGAGTCTCTGTGCTGTCGGAGAACGCGTATGAAGGTTCTCTGGCCGTAGGCGGCGCTCTGCCTTTCCTCGGAACTGTGGCTATCGAAGGCGCTCTGCCCACCGCTGGTGCCGGAGCTATCGCTTACGGCTGCGGCAACGGAGCCGTCGGTATCACCGCTGAGGACATCGGAGCTGTCGGTTTCGGTGCCATCGCTGGACCCCTCGGCTACGGAGCTGGACTTGCCGGACCTCTTGGCTATGGACCCGGTCTTGCTGGACCTTTCGGCATTGCTGGACCTGGTTGTGGATGCGGAGCTATCTACTAAGTCAATTTTAAATAAATGTAAAACTTGTCATAATAAATAAATTGTATTATATATATTTTTTTGTATTTTGTACTATGAATAACAATACCAATTGATATTCCTTAAAAAAAATCTATATGCCTGACTATTATATATATCGTCTCTAGCCCATTAACTACACATTACTACAGCTCTAAAGTGGTTAATATATATACCACTTCCAATTTTGTAAATTGCTAACTATAAAGATTAGTAAAATTATTGGAGTTTACTCCTTAAGAAACGATTTGAGTTATAAGGCCCGGTACGGAAATTTTATGAGGAGTAAAATCAAGTGTAACACGAAAAGTTGAGGCGTAACGTAGAAAGAGACAAACATATATATCCACACTGTTCGAATTCGGAGAGAGGTGAAGGGGCTGAGGGGTTGTTACTAACCACACTTGAATAAAAAAAAACACACTTATATGTTCCACTGAATATATATTAATAAAATTACAAGGGGCCTCTTATAGTATCTACGAAAGGTTCTCAACAGCGTGATTCAACGGCTGTTTTAGCAGCGCCATCTAGTTTAATATTACGGAACTATCATATACAAATTATTTGAATATTGAACACAAATTTTAATATTGAACACACACTTTACGCGCAACACCAGTGAAGTCACTGAATAGAAATGTCATAATTTTATTTTATTGTACTAGTGACGTGAAGGAATGCGTTGTATCGGTAAAATAGGTTCACAGACTACATATTAAAAGTATTTTTAGCCACAAATAAAACATAGATAATTTAAAATAAGCCAAATACGAATATATTAATGATCCATTACAATCCCTCCTTTTTATTACAATCATCATATCCTCTCAAAAAGGAAGTAGCGTTTTTAACCAAAATATGAATCAAGAGTGCTTTTATTAATTTAAAATACAGTAAGTTCAAATCCCATATGAAAGTAATTATTACAATAAAAATAATTAGCAATATATAAAACATTAAAACGTCATTAACTAATTTGTTTACATTTTTGCATAAATTGAGTTATAGGTTTGATCATTTATAAACACTGTGAAAAATATGAACATTGGCGCCATAATATGATTAACAATCTTTTAAGAACGTTTTTAAAGAAGAGTAACATATAAAATCAGTAAGCAATTGAATAAGATATAATATTAGCAAAATAGGTTTTTAACATAAAGAGGCTTTTGTAAGTTACTGATATATTAATTTAACTTATAAAAATGGATGCATTATTGATAAGCACCATCTATCAACGATAAACGGGCAAAATCAAAACAGTATTATTTAATATTTATTACAGAATTATTGCTAATGAATTATGTTCAAAATAAGTTATATAAAATTAGCAATACGTTTTAAATGAATTCTAGAATTATAAAACATTCAGAAACAATCCAAATTACATATAATAACTTGTTTATTGAGTCTCATATAAATTGCATCCGTAAATTGCAACAAGGATATTTTATAGATGGCAAAGAAATTATAATTATTAAGTTTTAAGTTACAAAACGTTTAACATTGTTTTAAATATAAATAATTATATTATATGAAAATTTACTTTAATATAAACAATTATATTAAGTTACCATTATAATATTTGGAACCAAAATACATAGATTGATAAACTTGCAAACTTACAATTTATAAAACTTGCCACTAGATGGCGCTATTATACCCATGCGCCCATATATACATCTATATACAACGTACATAAACAGCAACCTAACCATCAAGTTTTAATGTTTTGATTTTAAAGTTTTCTTGTACTTCTATGCATTGATACGTGTATTTTTATGTACTATTAAACAAATCATCAAGTGATTAAAGTTGAAAAAATATTTGAAAATATGCAAGACATTGATTTAGATGATAATGAAGAAGAATCCAAAAAACACATGGATGCGGTTAATTGGTATTTTCTATTCGATATATATCATAATTATCGTTCGTAAGGAGTAAACTCCAATCGTGCGTCGTAGCTGACACACACACACTTTTTTTTTTATTTCATTCCTATAAATATGACCATGGTCAAATAATCCACATTTTATTACTTACTATTTTTGGCCAGAATTAACTTTTTATATTCACCATTATTTTTAATACTTATATGATTTGGTTTCTTGATTTTACTTTTATTATCATTGGATGAAAAGTTTTGTTAACTTGTTATCTTTTTCTATCTTAGAATTTTAACATTCCTTGAGTTCTATTGGTATGTGTTATGTATTGAATATCAACGTCAGATTGGCTAAAAATAGTTTCTTGTTTCAATTATATAAAGTCCATGAGCAACACATTGTCGTTATAATAATTATTAATTTAAAACTACTTACAGGTTACTCTGAATCCCCTATGTTTTTTTTTTCTTTTAGCTTTAGCTTTATTAAGTGGTTGGTTCAGTTGGTTGGTTACCTTATGCCCTCAGATCCAAATATTTTATTTAGCCTAGCTTTCTAAATTAAGTTCTGTCATTCAATCAAATATCTAAAAAAAATACTTGGATCTATAACATTTACTTCTTGCCTAGCTTATTCATTGAAATTTAAGCATTGGACGTGCTGTGGGTTAATAAAAACAATTGATGATGAATTCAACTGTATCAACCTCGTTGTGGTTGTTATAATAGGTAACCATGGTAACAAATTATTAGGTAACAAATTATAACCTATATTAGGTTAGGTTTACCTGTATTGTTATAAATGTATTGCCAAATTAGTTGTTAGTGGTGCTAATACTACATAACACTGCTATTGTTAGGTAGAAATAGTTGTGGGGGAGATGCCGCCGGAGTCGAACCACAGAGGGTTCTTCCACCTTCGAACATATACGGGATATTTCATTAGGCTAGGTCTGAATTTCTATGAATTTGGGAACACCTATGGATTTTCATATCTTCATCATACATACTAATGAAAATATGATTATTATAATTGAAATAAGAGTGCAAAACAATAAAACATGATGATGTATTCAGCGCCTAAGAAACAAATAGCCAGTTCATTAAACTTTGTATAAGACATTATGGCTAGAATGTGTGGATCGATTGTCGATCGCCGTTTTACGCCCATTGTCAATCAATCTACCCTATCGGTGGTACAGCGTAATGGAATATATCCCAGACATCTCCTAGATACAGGAGTATCTAGGAGATGTCTGGGATATATTCCAGGTCTCTTAGGGTCTTTTCCTAGAGACCCTTACTCAGCAGGACATAAAAGGACAAATTAGATTAACATTAAAATGACTCCTTACTTTTCATGAGGCTATACCCTAGGGCTTTAAACTTGCCTCTCAAAAGGAGGGCCAACGTTCTAAAAATCTGAGGGAATCTATTCTCTTCTTTGATTCTTAAAAGTAATGTGAAACATTTAACGAAAAATACGCTAGCCTACACGCTTAAGATTTAAAAAAAATCTCATAGGTATGTGAAGTAATAACAATTCGCACTGGCCAGCGTGGTGAAGTGTGATCCTAATCCCTCACACTCTAAAAATAAATCCGTGCACAGCAAATGGTAAGGTTGACGAACACTTTTCCAATAAAGAGTAAGAAAATTATTGAAAGACAAGGATTTTGTTATAATTAAACTTTATTCCTAAATAAATGCTAAATATTTCGTAAATTTAGTAGATGAAAGGGCCAGCGCAGCCACAAGCGCAAGATCCAGTGATGGAGACGGTTCCAGCAGCTGGAATAATTCCTCCGAATTCCACAGCGCCAAGGATGGGCACCTGTCCAGCGACGAGGGTGGTACCGGCGACGGGCAGCTCGCCAGCGACGGCGACCTCACCGACGCCAGCGCCGCCGTATGCTCCGACCGGACCAAAAGGGCCGATAGGTCCAGCTAAAGGACCAGCGAAGGGTCCAGGGCCTATTGGACCGATACCAGGTCCGTAAGCAAGACCGTCTCCATAATATCCTGCAGGTCCTAGGCACTGGGTGAAGACATTCTAAAACAGAAAGAACAAAACAAATTTTAGCTTTTATTAATATTAAGTTTGTGTATTATGGAGTTTCTTTCTCTACTTATTCTCCATAATTCTAACACCTTGTGAAGTGGTGGTAGATGTATTGGCGTTTAACAAGAGTTCCTTAAAGAATCTATTTTGAATATTTTTTCTTTGATTTGATTTCATTATGTATATATTAACATTATGAGACAAAAAAATATATGTTCTTTAAAATTCTCATATAAATGGTGACTAATAATAAATAAATAATAGTTAAAAAAAACTAAAAAATACGCTTTTATAAAAAATTCGACCAAAAAATGAAAAATAAATAATAGTTTAAAAAAACTAAAAAAATACACTTTTTATAGAAAATCCAACTAAAAAAATAGAAAATAATGTTTTTAAAATTTGAATTAAGAATAGTGTAAATAAGATAAAAATATTTTTTATTGTAAAAAAAGCGTGGGGTGCATGGTGTCAATAGTTATAAATATTTTATTGATAGATATTGAGTAGAAGGATTATCATTTTGATAATATCTTAAAAAGCACCCCACGCTTTTTTTACAATAAAAAATATTTTTATCTTATTTACACTATTCTTAATTCAAATTTTAAAAACATTATTTTCTATTTTTTTAGTTGGATTTTCTATAAAAAGTGTATTTTTTTAGTTTTTTTAAACTATTATTTATTTTTCATTTTTTGGTCGAATTTTTTATAAAAGCGTATTTTTTAGTTTTTTTTAACTATTATTTATTTTTCATTTTTAGTGATTATTTTAGCGATTATTTTAACGATTATTACGTAGCGTATTATCAAGTTTATCTTTCGAATCAGCATCAGCACCTTTGCTTAGCAGTGCAAAAATGAATATTGGGTCTTTGTTTAACGCAGCTGTATGAAGTGGTGTTTTACATTGGTGTTTATTTTTATTGTTAACGTGAAAATCCCAGAGGAGTTGTTGAATGACATCCGAATTGCCAATGCTAACTGCTTTCTTTTATAATTTATACCATATCCCAGGTCCTCTATCTTGGATAAAAGTAATCACGGAAAAAGGATGATAGAGCATCTTTTAAAAACAGGCGCTGATGGCAATACTCAAGAGAAAAACGGTCAACTGCTTTACATCTAGCCATTTCAAAAGGACGTCGTCCAATCATCGATTTAATATTACAGCATGATGATGTTAATATCAAAAATAATTCTAGAATTTCTTCTCTTTGTGTTGCTGCTGCCTGCAGAGATTTTAAAACTGTTAGTAGTTTAATTAATTTTACAGCTCGAGTTAATAATATAAGTTGTGACTATAACGATGAGCTGAAATCATATATGCCTTTACATTTGGCAGCAAGAAATGGAAACAATGAAATAGTGGAAATCTTGTTAAAGGAAGGTGCAGATGTTGAAGTGCTGAATGAATAAGGATGATGAGACACCGCTTCATGATGCTATTAACAACGGACGCGTCGAAGTTGAGGTCAGGTCAGGTCAGGTCAGGTCAGGTCAGGTCAGGTCAAGTCAGGTCAGGTCAGGTCAGGTCAGGTCAGGTCAAGGTCAGGTCAGGTCAGGTCAGGTCAGGTCAGGTCAGGTCAGGTCAGGTCAGGTCAGGTCAGGTTAGGTTAGGTGATCGGCGTGCCTGGTAGATTCCTTTATTGGTCTTAACGCAGACCTTCCGGGTCTCAGGAAAACAAAAATCGCTGATCCTGATTATCCTAGTAAGGATAACGGGTCAGAATGTTTAAAATATTGAATTGTCATCGGTCCTTAATAAGTATGCCAAATTTCAAGTTAATCCGACGTTCTGAAGGGGGTTAAAATCATGTTCAAAGATTCCGTTACATACTAACATACCAACATACCAACATACATACGTCTGAAGCTAATAAAAGCGTATTAAAAATAGACATGGAAGACTAGTGGACCTATCATATCTCCCTGGTGAATACATAGGAAAAATTTACCTAAAATCGTAGCCAAGCAATTTACAAATCGTAGATGTCTATGTGGTCTGATTTAAAATGTGACATAAGTACAAACTATACTTTAATTTATTATTTGTATTATAATAAAATGTTTTGAATGGTGAAAGGATGTTAATAATGATAATCTTAGCTTTTACCTGGATCAAGCAAGCCTGGACGAAAAGAATCAATACAGCGAAGGTAGACATAGTGGTGTCTGTTCTACAAGTTACAGAATGTTTTAACACAAAGTTGTCAGTGCTTTTATATCAGACGTATTGCTTATGTCATTGTTATTTCGTTACTTAAGTGTTGTGTTGTCATAATATTTGGTTTGGAAATATTTTATTTTTACTTCTAATTTTGACAATTTATTTTTTTGTCAACGGATTCTGTAATCATAGAGATATATTGCAATATTATTTCGCGATCCACCATCCAGTCCGTTTGATGAATGATAACTGACTCCTCTGGTGTTGCAAAGATCAATAGGCGACGGTGACTGCTTTCCATCAGCTAGCCCGTTTGCCTCATCGTTTAGGTATAATTATAAAAAGAAACACCCTTCCACCGAAAGCCGAACTCTAGCAATGAACGTGACAGTGGTACTTCCCGTCGAACCATATTGGCATTGCAAATTTTCTAGTCTTATCAAGAAAAATAAGTAAGAAAAAGTGTGAGCTGATAAAAATAATAAAATAGCACACAATTTAATTAGATATTGCTAATAACACTGATATTACAAATATTATTACAAATAACATATCGATCGCTTTCTTGACACAGATAAATTTATAAAAATGTCACGTTTTTCACAAGAATATTACAATAATACTTACGCATAATTACGATTGTTATGTAATCGATAATAATGTGATATATATACTAGAAGTAAATGAATAACAGGTACTTTCAAGTTCGATTATTATTTTACAACAAACAACCATGTGTTTCAAAGCCGGACTTTTTCTATGTACCCTGGCACTTATTCAGGTAATTATTTTTATAATATAGGAGTAGCACACGATGGTGGTCCACCTGACGGTAAGTAGTGTCGCAAATGGACATCTGTAATCAACCCCATATAGGATTACATTCCTACCTGAGGTCGACCACAGATGCGCCGCTACCCCTGAGGACTAGGCTGGAACGCCTAGAGAAAGTATGTCTCCTATACCACACCCTTCATACCATAACACAGCAGCGCTTAACGCTGCTGTTATTAGGCAGCAATAGGAATCAATTAAGGAACAGTAAATAGTATAATTGTGGAAAAAGTGTGGGGTGCTCCATTTATCAGGTTCGAAAAGCGCCCCATACTTTTTCCACAATTATACTATTTACTGTTCCTTGATTGATTCCTAGATTGAAGATTATTTTTTGCTTTTTAGTTGATTTTAACATAAAAGCGTGTTTTTTAGTTTTTTAAACTATATTTATTTTATTAATTTTTAGTATTTCTTGTTATAGCGACCACCATCATGCATCTTTTGTAAAAAAATCAAGTGTCTATCTATTACGGTTTAAGAGATAAAGTCCTGTGACTCACGAACAGACAGCGAAGGGTTTCATTTTATCCTTTGAGTACGGAATCCTAAAAAACATTCTACAAGATGGCATTATAGATAAGTTTCAGTACATTTGAGTTATAGGGAAATAACATTATTATTTTCCAAAGCTAAAAAATAATCTAGTAACTTTGCCTGAACGCTCCATAAGGCGCTTTGTCTCGCCTCGAAAATCGTTAATCCTGAGGATATTGATAAGGACAATGGTACAAAATTATTAAAATCGTGTATTGTCATCGGTTCTTGATAATTCTTCAAAATTTTTAATTAAACTAAACGTTCAAAGTGGATAGAAATCGGGCTCAAAGATTCCGTTACTGTTACGTACATACATACAAACGTACAACCCAAGCTAATAAAAGCGTGTTAAAAACTACTCCTTAAATATTACTTAACATTACTATTTATTTACAGACCATCTCAGCACAATGCATTGAAGCTATTGAAGCTTACGGCTGCGGTTGGGGCCCTGCGCCCTTAGCTGCTTCTTGCGGAGCCTGGGGCGCAGCACCCTATGCTGAATGGGCTTACGCTCCTGCTGCCTCCCTCGCAGCTTCCAACGGCCCTGGTCTTGCTATTTCCAGCGCGTCACCAATAATCCCTGCTGGAGTCTCCGTGCTCTCTGACAACGCTTATGAAGGTGGTTTAGCTGTGGGTGGCGCGTTGCCTTTCCTTGGAACTGTTGCTATCGAAGGCGCTCTGCCCACCGCTGGTGCGGGTGCCATTGCATATGGCTGTGGCAATGGAGCTGTGACCATCACCGCTGAGGATATTGGTGCCTATGGTTATGGTGCTATCGCTGGACCTCTCGGCTATGGTGCTGGTCTGGTCGGCCCTCTCGGCTACGGCCCTGCGGTCGCTGGCTACGGACCTTGTGGATGCGGCGCCATCTATTGAATTGTTTAAATAGTAAATTTGAGTATAGATGAATTGACCAGGTGTTTGTTTTAGTTATTGTGATCTCGTAATAAAATTATTGTTAAATTAAAATTGTATTTTATACTTTTCAACCTCCACAAAAACCTAAAAAATATTGTGTTTAAAATAAATTTGAAGTTCGGTTCCTGTGTGAAGGGTGTGGTAGGGGAGACAGACTTTTCCGAGGCGTTCCAGCTTAGTCCTCAGGGGTAGCAGCACATCTGTGGCCGACCTCAGGTAGGAATATCTAATCCTATCTGGGGTTGATTACAGATGTCCATGGCCGGCAGTAGCCACTTACCATCAGGGGGACTGCATGCTCGTCTGCTACTCTTATATTATAAAAAAAGGCATTTTGAAAATCGTGTTATTACGATACTTAATGGTGTCGTCTACTAGGATCAAACAGTAGGACTACCATGAGTTTACAAAAGTATTACTCGCTAGCGACTGCGTAAAATAAATGTATGAAAAATTGTACAGCGCCTCTGGTGGTTACTCGTAGAACTAAAATCCGTAGTGACGTAACTCGATACGTAAAAAACCTATCGAAATCAAATCGCTAGCGAATGTCATTATGATCTATTGCCATACAAATTCGGTCCCATGAGTCATTAATTTGACAGACGTTGTCAAGAAATACCGTAACGATAGTAGTTATGTTATTCACTAGCAAAATGACAATAGTTTTCTATTTACCATTTCTATAGTGGCGTTTCTATGCCAACTCATGGTAATGCTACAGGATCTACAAAGTAATGGTATATGGCAAACTAAAGAAAAACACTGATTTTAAAGAGAATACAATTTATTTATATATTGACACACGAGGTCACAAAAGCGGTTCCATGGGTGGTAGAATCAATTTGAATCTCTCATGGATATGGTCGTCACCAAGGAGCTTCTATCGCCCACCTATTTCTAGTACGAAGCAAGATTTTGTTCGAAGAGTCTGGATGTCGACTTACTTAATATAATTGACTTGGTAGAACCACTGCTCTACAATATATAAAGTTTATTACAGACTACCAAACAGCAGCACCCTGCACTTACCATCAGGTGGACCGCATGATTGTTTACAAAGTTAATCTTATGAAAAAGTTTATTGTTTTATAATGCTTTTATTTTCTATACTAATGTAATGATAAAAAATTTTAGGATTAGATCCACCTAATTAGTGTAATTAATTATAGTACAAAAATGTTGATCACTACATATCAAATAATTATGTACTTATCAAATCCTTACTTCCTTACTAATATTATAAATCCGAAAGTAACTCTGTCTATCTGTCTGGTTGTATCTTCTTCACGCCTAAACCACTGAACCGATTTTAATGAAATTTTGTACAAAGATAGTCTGAGACCCGAGAAAGGACATAGAATAGTTTTTATCCCGGAAGTTTCACGGGAAGTAGGGATGGCGATCTAAGATCGATTAATCGGAGAATCGATCTTTTGGACCAAAAAATCCATTATTAACCTACTTCAAAAAGGAGGTGGTTATCAATTCGGCCGGTATCTCTTTTTTTTATGTATGGACACGAATTACTCCGCCGTTAGTGGACCGATTTTAATAATTCTTTTTTTATTGTGTAGGGACGAGCTGGAAATTGGTCTCATTTAAATATGGTTAGAATCCATCGACGGGTTCTGGAGACAAAATATGTAACTCCTCAACCGATGGGTATAATTGAGTTTTGTTTGACAATATTTGGTGTAGGTTCTAATGAAATTGCAAAGCCAGTTTATCATTGACTATTTAAGGGTCTGATAATGTGGCTCGGAGTCAAAATATGTAACTCCTCAACCGATGGGAATAATTAAGGGAATTGCAAAGTCAGTTCATTATTGACTATTTAGTTAGGTTAGGTTGGAACATATAAGATAATATAAAATTAAGCGAGCAGGGCGCGGTAGCGCCTTGCGAGCGGTCGGTTCCAATCAATGTAAATTCAGACCTCACCTTCATTCATGATCACGTTTTTGCAATTTTACATTATATTAATATAAATGTTAGTATGTCATCACTAAAAAGGGTGAAAAAAATTTTTTAACAAAAAATACAACCGACTTCTATGTCACTACAAAGTAAAAAATAATTGAAATAAATGTTGATTTAGTACATATTTCTGAAGTCGGCGCTCATATTAGACACGCTGTTTACATTGTTATCCAACTAAATATATTAAGCGCCGACTTCACAAGGAGGTTTCAGAGTTGGTACGACAAATTTTCGCCAGATGGCGCCACTGCCATTGCAATGAAGTTACGAATTTTCAGTAAAAAATATGTTAATATCAGAATTACACTGTAACAACAATCTTTGCAGAATTACAC
This sequence comes from Epargyreus clarus, assembly GCF_041222505.1. NCBI lineage: Eukaryota > Metazoa > Arthropoda > Insecta > Lepidoptera > Hesperiidae > Epargyreus > Epargyreus clarus. The sequence continues at coordinate 4,851,792 of NW_027332224.1, forward strand.
TGGACGAATGTAGGTAGGTAGGAGTTATAATTCACTGGTCGTCTAGTGATAGAAACAGTGGTGGTGGTAAGAACGTGCTAGTTATTAAAACTCGGGGGTCTGAGGTTCGAATCCCAGACACACACCTAGGATATGTCAAAATGATTTGTGTATTAGAAATTGATTTCCTTGTTAAATATGTTATTTTGGGATAGTGCAAATGAAAATAAAATTATGTATAACAACTTTTATTTCTTAAATATGAATAAAGATTTTAGTAGTAAGCACCACATCCGCAGCCGGCAGGTCCATAGCCGTAAGGTCCAGCTAGTGCAGGGCCGTACGCGAGAGGTTCGGCGATACCAGCGTAGCCGTAGGGCCCGGCCAGACCAGCGTAGCCATCCTCAGCGGTGATGGCCACAGCGCCGTTGCCACAGCCGTAAGCGACAGCACCGGCACCAGCAGTGGGGAGAGCGCCCTCGATAGCCACGGTTCCAAGGAAAGGCAGAGCGCCGCCTACAGCCAGAGCACCTTCGTACGCGTTCTCGGACAGGACGGAGACTCCAGCGGGGATGAGAGGAGAAGCGGAGGAGATGGCGAGGCCAGGACCGTTGGAGGCGGCGAGGGCTCCAGCAGGAGCATAGGCCCAGCCTGCGAGGGGAGCGGCGGCGTACGGCGCGTCGTACCAGGCAGCAGCGCAGGGAGCAGCCGCCAGGGGAGCAGCAATGAAGGGAGCACCACCGAATGGGCCGCCGTAACACTGAGCGGAGATGCTCTGCAGGCAGAAAATAATTGGATTAATTTAAACAGCTTTATGAAGTACATAATTAGCAAACGAGCTAGCAGTCCATCTGATAGTAAGTGGCATACTGACATAAATCTCACCCATGTACATAATCAATCCCAGATGGTCATACCAGAAATTAGGCACAGATTCGTTGCTGTTACTCAGTAGCAAGCTGAAAAGCCTGGTATGAGTGACATCCTTACCATACTTTTCAATACTTTTGTTTTAAGCAAAAATACAAAGTTGAACCACGAGGAATTTTATCACCTTTCAATTATAAACTGGTTTTTTTTGTAATATTGGAGTAGCAGACAATGCTTGCAGTTCACCTGATGGTAAGTGGCTACTGCTGCTGCTGCATGGACATCTATAATTGATCCCAGATAGGACTAGATATTCCTATCTAAGGTCGGCAGTAGATACGCCGATACCCTTGAGGACTAAGCCGGAACGCCTTAAAAAAGTATATCTCCCTTACCACACCCTTCAAACCAGACAGCAGGGTTTAACACTGCTGTTGTTAGGCAGAAATAGATGTGTGGCGGTAGTGCAGCCGGCGTTGAACTACAAATGATTCTATTCTACAAATTATATCCTTAAACCACAGTAGAATATATAACCTTACCTGGATGAGAAGCGCTTGAGCGCAGATGACAACGATGCTCTTGAAAGACATGTTGCTGCTTGTTCGAAGACTTGATACGATGTTGAAGAAGGTAAAATCATCGGCTTATATACTAAATTTATCGTTAAAACTGTAACATATTACGAATGTAGGCAAGTTATTGTAATACCTATAGATGTTATGTAATGAACGTGACTTTGCTAGTTATTTATTAGAGCATTGTGTCATGATTGCAAGGTCATAGAGTATGATTCGAAGGTCAGCCATTTCTTCATCTGTTGCTAGGATGAAGCAGGGATTGTCCCTGTAGTTCTGGGACCAGAACAGGGCTACGGTATCCCCTGCCTGTCATAAGAGGCGACTAAAAGGGGCTTCCGGGCTAATGGACGGCAAGATTAGGAGTTCGAACCGCCCGACCAGCAACCGCGGGAAGAACGGCGGTATGTATACCCGCATGCCGTTGTACACATCAGAGGATGTGGCGAGCTTATGCTCACCTTGGAGGAGCCCGATGGGGCAATCGCGCTTAGAGGACTGGAGATCCCGGAGTCTTCAACTCATCGCCGAGGATGGCCACCGGGGGGCACTAAATGGCATGGCACTAAAACTAGTGCGGTAAGAATCTTACGTAACCCCGTGTCGCTCCCACGGCATAGGGTGCCTTTTGAAGGTTTCCCCCTCGTAAACAAAAAAAAGTTTGGAAAATCCAAAAGTGCACGACTCATAATGCTCATTTAATTATGAAATATATAAAAAAAAAAAAACTTAAGTCGTTCAAAATTAATTGCCGAAAAAACAGCTGTAGTAGGAAGAAGGTACTGCACAAGCGCCCCTGGTGGAATAAATGTACATAATATCTATAGATATACAGTCTTGTAGTTTTCGTTTTTTATTAATTGCAATTAAACGACACTGAATTAATTAATCATTCGCATTCAGTGACCTACAATCGTCGATTAGAATTTAAAAAAAAAAAATAACTCAAATGATGGATTTTTTCACAAGTTACAGTGTTTTCAGGTTTCACACATGACGGACAGGAAAATTTTTTGACCTATTTTGGTGTTTTTTTTCAATTGTATTGCAGTAAATCAATTTTTAAAAAGTATGGAATTAATCTCCATTAAATTATCTCGACAATAGTATGCAAAATATCTTGATTCCGTGAACTATCAAGGCTATAATAATAAAAATAGCCGCCAAAATGAAGCGAAAAAAATTTTTCGATCGTAAAACACTCTCTGATGCTTCACATCATGAGTCGTGCAAAAAAGGATGAAGCAGATACATTTTGGTGTAAGGTTGAAGATGCCGGCGGACTTATCTAAAGTGTGGGCTTACTTATACTTAAGGTAATAAGAGAGCTTGCCTTTACTTGGTCGTAAGTGGTCATTGCTACCCATGAACATCTGTGACCATCTCAGACAGAACAACTGCTGTCCCTGTAGTTCCGGGACCAGAATAGGGCTACGGTATCCCCAGCCTGTCGTAAGAGGCGACTAAAAGGGGCTTTCGGGCTCGAACCGCTCGGCTCGAATCTTTTTAATGAAGGCAATACCCTTCGGTTGTTTGACTAGTGATGGCTTATATGCTTTTGAAGTACTTATATGCTTTTGATGTGGGACTAAGGAATTTCAAAAATATTTCATACAAATCGTTTGAGAAAAGTGCTGAAAATCAATTACAATGATTATGTATCCTATTACATTACAGGTTAATATTACACCGGCTACAGACTCACGCCGAGACTCCCGAGAACACGCGCAATTTCTCGGGGAGATTTCTCGGCAAGAGTTGCAGCGTGAGTCTGTAGCCGGCTTTACAGTAACGTTATTAACTTATATGCACTATAATAATTAAGTGTAAAGAAAGAAACTACTTAAAGGAATTGACAAAGTTTTTCATTAATCTCTTACTAAGGCGATTAGGCTTTTATCATATTTACAAAGATAATTAAGTAAAATTTCAAAATATTATAATTTAAATTTAATTTGTATGATCGTTTGACATTTTATTTTATTAAAATAATTGTAGTTAATTTTATCATTTTTACCTCGCTTTTATTAGCTTGACCTGTGTATATGTATGTAACGGAATCTTTGAACTCGATTTTTACCCACTTTGAGCGGTGCGATTAATTTAAATTTGAACACTTGTGAAGAACCGATGACAATACACGATTTTAATAATTTTATCCCATGCACTTCATTAAGATCGTCAAGAATCAGGATTAAGGATTTTCCTTGAGCGATTTTAGAATGGTTTTTAGTTTTTAAACAATAATTATTTTAAAATAATTGGCCAAGTGCGAGTCGAACTCGCACACGGAGGGTTCCGTACCACGTATTTATTTTTATTTTTAGTATTTTTTATCACAGTAGGAATTAGCTTCATTAGTAGGTTTATGCATTTTTAAAATATAAAGTGGTGAATATTAACTACATTTCGCCAATATTATATCAATTTTCCTGCTCTCTCTAAATATACAACAATTACATCATCATCATCAACCCATAATTAGCATAATTAGCCAGGTGTGGAGGTTTTCCTTCGCCGTTAAAGCAAGTGCAAGCAAGCAATTAACTTCTAATACGCACATAAAAATCATAGATTGTGCGTACCTGGGATTTGAACCTCGGACTTCTCGGTTGAGAGGCCGAGCGTCTAACTACTAGACTATCACTACTTTTGTTATCAATTACATAGTTAACTATTAACACGATAATAAAATAATAACTTATAACAGTCATTGCAATGTTATTATTAAACACAGAACAATCGAAGACTGGGACTTTTGGGCTAGAGATGAAACAAGTACAATTAGGGTTTAAAATTATGACCATAATTTTCTGTTTTTAATACGCTTTTATTAGCTTCAGACGTATGTATGTTAGTATGTAACGGAATCTTTGAACATGATTTTAACCCCCTTCAAAACGTCGGATTAACTTGAAATTTGGCATACTTATTAAGGACCGATGACAATTCAATATTTTAAACATTCTGACCCGTTATCCTTACTAGAATAATCAGGATCAGCGATTTTTGTTTTCCTGAGACCCGGCAGGTCTGCGTTAAGACCAATAAAGGAATCTATCAGGCGCGCCGATCACCTAACCTAACCTAACCTGACCTGACCTGACCTGACCTGACCTGACCTGACCTGACCTGACCTGACCTCAACTTGACGCGTCCGTTGTTAATAGCATCATGAAGCGGTGTCTCATCATCCTTATTCATTCAGCACTTCAACATCTGCACCTTCCTTTAACAAGATTTCCACTATTTCATTGTTCCCATTTCTTGCTGCCAAATGTAAAGGCATATATGATTTCAGCTCATCGTCATAGTCACAACTTATATTATTAACTCGAGCTGTAAAATTAATTAAACTACTAACAGTTTTAAAATCTCTGCAGGCAGCAGCAACACAAAGAGAAGAAGTTCTAGAATTATTTTTGATATTAACATCATCATGCTGTAATATTAAATCGATGATTGGACGACGTCCTTTTGAAATGGCTAGATGTAAAGCAGTTGACCGTTTTTCTCTTGAGTATTGCCATCAGCGCCTGTTTTTAAAAGATGCTCTATCATCCTTTTTCCATGATTACTTTTATCCAAGATAGAGGACCTGGGATATGGTATAAATTATGAAAGAAAGCAGTTAGCATTGGCAATTCGGATGTCATTCAACAACTCCTCTGGGATTTTCACGTTAACAATAAAAATAAACACCAATGTAAAACACCACTTCATACAGCTGTGTTAAACAATGACCCAATATTCATTTTTGCACTGCTAAGCAAAGGTTCTGATGCTGATTCGAAAGATAAACTTGATAAACTTGATAATCGCTAAAATAATCACTAAAAAATGAAAAATAAATAATAGTTAAAAAATACGCTTTTATAAAAAATTCGCCCAAAAAATGAAAAATAAATAATAGTTTAAAAAAACTAAAAAAATACACTTTTTATAGAAAATCCAACTAAAAAATAGAAAATATTTTTTTTAAAATTTGAATTAAGAATAGTGTAAATAAGATAAAAATATTTTTTATTGTAAAAAAAGCGTGGGGTGCTTTTTAAGATTTTATCAAAATGATAATCCTTCTACTCAATATCTATCAATAAAATATTTATAACTATTGACACCATGCACCCCACGCTTTTTTTACAATAATATTAGGCCTCAAAGAGAAATGAGCTATCGCTCTTGACTATTGCAAGTCGATAAAGCAGATGCAACTTGGGCAATTATGTACATTGTTTCATACGAACATCCAGCAACACATTTGTGGTGTCTAACTCTCTAAAATAGTGTGTTTACACACTATACACTATACACTATTTTAGAGAGTTAGACACTACTAATGTTTCAGGTTTCAGGTTTCAAAATACAAAAAGTAAATGACTCAAGCCTACCTATGTAAAATGTACTTAACGAGTTTATTATTTTTTTCATTTGTTTTCTTGACAAACATAACCTCACTTTTTCATATTTAACTTTAAATTATTTTGCTCACAGATTGCCAAAATTCCCGAAATACTCAAGAATGACTAATTGATATATAAGCTTTCAAATTAGGATACTTCCAATTTGTTCCATCTCTACCCCAAAACTGTATGAAGCATGCCCAGACTCCTTCATGAAGTTTGAAATTTAAATTAAAGTTTGTAATAAAAATATATTATGTATGTTATTGTTTAATTAACTAACAAATTTGAAATCGATCCAGAATATAAAAATATTAGTAAAATCTCTATTTAAACATGTTTCAATTTATGTAGGTCATATAACATGTAAAAGTTTATACCAACTTTACTATAAACTTTTTTTGGTAGTTTATTTATTTATTTATTTATTTATTGCTTCATTAACAAAATTACATGCAACAAAACTTATAGATAACACAGGCCAAAAAAGAATAACATGGAATTTCAATTAGAAATGAAGACAGCTAACATATAAGAGTACATAAACACACATAGATGTACTCAACTAATAACATGACAAAAATTACATTACAAATTGGAAATTATAAGGTTGCCTAAAGTTTAAAAAGAAAAAAAAAGAACAGGTATTACACAGCTTTTAGATTTGGATGGCTGGGAATGGGGTGCAAGACTCTATATATTTTTCTTTTAAAGGCTTCAAGTCCATCATGAAAAAGGTCGATAGTAAAATCTTTAGCTAAGAATTCCTTCAGAAGTCTGCATAACCGAGGAAAAATGGAGTGGTGTCCTAAATTAGTTCTGTATATAGTGTGGGCAAGCAAGGGTGTAGGGTGTCGTGGTATACGCGACGGCACATTGAATTTAATGTGGTTTAAGAGCTCTATATCATCAACAAAATTATTAAGTATCTTGTATAAGAAGGTAATGTCAATTATTTTGCGCCTGTCTGATAGTGTTGAGAGATTAAATATATTAAGTCGATCATTGTATGGAGCCCGTTTAAACTGTCCGTGACTGAAGAACTGAGTAAAACGTCGTTGTATGCTTTCGATGCGATCTTTATGGATTTGATAGTGAGGGTTCCATACTACAGAACCGTACTCAAGCCGACTTCTAACTAGTGTGATGTACAGCAGCTTTATTGTGCTTAATTTTTTGAAATCTTTTGCATTTTTGAATATGAAGCCTAACATTTTACGTGCTGATTTGCAGATGCTATCTATATGTTCGATGAAGGTTAGTTTGCTATCAAAAGTTACACCTAAATCTCTTTGTGATTGCACTGTATTAAGATTTATGCCGTTTATGTGGTAAGCTACTTTGAAAGTATTGTAATTACGAGTGAAATTGACTAAGGAGCATTTTTCAGGGTTTAGGAGCATTCTGTTTTGTTTGCACCATGCAGATAATCTGTCTATGTCATCTTGTAAAGCTTTAGCATCGTTAACGCACTTTATTGGTTTAGCAATTTTAATGTCATCAGCAAAAATAAAGCACTTAGAATTTTGAATGACATTCGTGACGTCATTTATAAAAATATTAAATAAGAGTGGCCCCAATATAGAACCCTGCGGCACGCCCGAGGAAGCAATATAAAAATCAGATGTGTAACCCTTGACTACTACACATGAAGGTCTATTATTAAGGTAAGATGAAAGCCATAGTAACAAGGGTCCGCCAAAACCAAAACTTGATAGCTTATTCAAGAGAATTTGATGATCAACCCTATCAAACGCTTTGGATAAGTCAGCATAAACTGTATCTACCTGAATACGTGCGTCAACTTTACTCGTAAGATAAGTTATAAAGTTAGATAGATTGGTTGCTGTCGACTTAGAACGTACAAACCCATGTTGAGCATTACAAATTCCTTGATGGACGTGTCGAGATAAAAGCGGTTGTACAAGCGATTCAAAGGTTTTTGCTAATATTGAAATAATGGATATAGGCCGGTAATTAGTAATGTTGTCAAGTCCTCCCTTTTTGTAAATAGGTACTATTCTTGACCGTTTCCAAATATCAGGAAAGGTACCCGATTTAAGGGACTTATTATAAATTATGCTGATGGGATGCGAAAGGGAACTTGCGCATTTGACAAGAAAAATTGCAGGTAAATTATCTGGGCCGGCCCCCGGCCTAGTTAACGCCATCTAGCGACTATGTGTAAAGCTTTGTGGATCGATACATTATAACTTGGACAACTAGTTATGATTTAATCCGCACCACATAGCCGCGTCGCCATCTACCTCAAATCCCGCCTCTAATATCGTCCCAATGGAATAAATTATGTTTTTCGTGATTGTCGTGTTTGAACTGGAAACTTTTCTTATTTTTATAGGGCGTTTGTTAAAATGTGTGTAATTCTTAAAGTTTTAGTTTGTTGTTAATTTTTGTAGTCAATCAGACTATACGTGTGCAGTGTGTGTGTTGACAACCTGATATAGTTGAACACAGAAGGCATAGATGGCGTTACAGGTAAGGTCGGAGCGTTGATTTCGTGTTTTAGACCCCCATTTATAATCAACTTTGTTTTATTTTTAGTATTTGTTGTTATAGGTGCCAGCTATATAAATACATTGTCAAAATTCCAAGTGTCTATCTATTACGGTTTAAGCAGTAGAGGCCTGTGACAGACGGACAGACGGACAGACGGACAGACAGCGGAGTCTTAGTAATAGGGTTCCGTTTTTACCCTTTGGGTACGGAACCCTAAAAACAAATAAACAACATGTATTTGGCAAAGATTTCCCTGTGGGCTACCTAGCTCACTCCCTGGGCATGATCAGGTGATAATGCCCGTGGAATGGCTATGTTCCGACAATCTTACTTCGAAGCTATTCTATATTCAAGAAGTTGAGAAAACTTCAATAGTGTGTTTCAGAATGATGTGGCGCCATCACTTAATGATTTGCTGAAAGTCGTCACGTATATGTATATAGATAAAACTAATTATAATCATTTCATCCAAATTCAGAAAGTTATAGAAATAGGAAATAAAAATCAAATCGATCGTACGATGTTATTTACTTAAATAGACGTTACATCAGAATTAAATAATTTAATCAAATCAGGAAACGTCTAGTAGACGTAAGGCCCAGCGCATCCACAGGCGCAGGACCCAGCGATAGTGACGGCTCCCCCAGCTGGAACGATTCCACCAAACTCCACAGCGCCGAGGATGGGGACCTGTCCAGCGACGAGGGTTGTACCACCCACTGGAAGCTCACCAGCAACAGCTATTTCCCCGTAGCCAGCGCCGCCGTACGCACCAAATGGGCCGGCGGCGGTCTCCACTAAAAAAGGCTCAGTAAAAGGAATAAATGGGGAGGTAGCGAAGGGAGCAGCGAACATTGAGAGAGCCGTGCCACAAGGACTCGCCAGTGGTGCCAATGACGCAGCTGGTGCCAGACCAGCTCCGTATGACCCAATGCACTGGCTGGAGACATCCTGAAATGAAATGTTGAGATTTTTTTCAATTATTGTATATAAACCTTTGGGTATTAATAGACCTCCGAGAATAATCAATAAAGCTTACGATAAAAATCAAATCAAAATAAAGAATTGGTTCGTCATCTAAGGGCGATATTGGATTCAGAATGACGTCACCAAGTGTATCGTACATCGTCATTCAAATCAAACTTATATACTAAATTTCAGCTCAATCGTCGGCGTTATTAAAATCATTTATTTTTAATTTGGCAGCTATAGAAGTACATGCATTGTGAAGTTTTAAACTGTCTTTCTATTACGAAGTTCAATAGTTACTACGAAATTTGTCGACCAATTTCATTCAAAATAATATAACTCAAGATAAGATACAGTGCGTGGCGCCATCTGTCAAATAGTAATGAATAGAAATAGTTACAATAGTCACGTTTTAACTATTACTAGTTTGCACGGTTCAATAGAAAATAGGTAAATAGTGGATTTTGTAATTTAGCAATTAAATGTTTGTTTTCTTTATAATAAATAAATTTTCTAAATAGATTTTGGTAGCAACAATGAGATTTGAGTGTTAATAATAATGATGATGATGATACTAATGATGTTAGACAAGATTCTTTACCTGGACCAGGCAAGCCTGGATACAGACGAAAAGGAAAGCTAGGAACAACATGTTCACTTGCTTTCACGACTTGCTTCCAGATGATACAATGGGCCCCAGTAAAGGCTTTTATACTACCGCCAATGCTAAGTTTTATAACACGTGTTTACAAGTTGCGACAATTCATTGTCAAACGTGACGAAAACAAAATTTTAAGTACAATTAAAACTAATTCGAGAAATATCGAGAATACAATTTCGAGAAATATCGTGAATTTTGATAGAGTTCCTAATAAGTGGCTATCAATAAACAATAACATACGCGTAATGAAACGCGTGTAAAGTTCAAAAAGAGTTATATGCAAGAAAAATACGCAAGCAAAAAAATAACGCACTACAGAAATTCAACAATCCATAATATAAGTAAGATGTAAACTAAATGCAAACTAAATGCTAAACGCTATACCTCAAAATACAGGCGATTTTTTTTCATTAGCATAATTTTGGAAAAACATCACGCATTTTGCTTATCTATCACATTACCCTTATGACATACTTATCCACACACTTTCTTCAACAAGTCACGTACAATTACAATTGCGTTATTATCGATGAAATATTTAGAAATTCTTAGAAAGGTTTTAGTATATAATGTGATGTTAGTAACGTATTAATCATCATCGACTTCGGTGTCTTAACTCATCCAACATGTTCAAGTCAATTGTATTCGTCTGCGCTCAGGCGCTTTTCATCCAGGTTGGTTAATTTATTTCTTTATTTAATCCATTATTTATTCATTCAAAGCCGTCTTAAGTTCACTGGCTTAAAATTATATAAAAAGCAGTAACTAAAAAATAAATCACCTGATTTAATCCCTTAGGAAGTTAAAACACAAGCAAAAGTGAGCCCAATACGAGAGCGACTTTTCGTATTGGTGATCGTCGTTGACGATTGCTGTCAATTAGCTACGACAAGTGGTGGCAATCAGCGTCGGTCGCTAGGACGAACCACGCCAGTCAGCAACCGTGTGTTTATAAAATCAATAACTTGTTCCAGAGCATCTCCGCTCAGTGTTACGGCGGTCCATTCGGTGCCGCTCCCTTCATTGCTGCTCCTCTGGCCGCTGCTCCCTGCGCTGCTGCCTGGTACGATGCACCCTACGCCGCCGCCCCCCTCGCAGGCTGGGCCTACGCTCCTGCTGGAGCCCTTGCTGCCTCCAACGGTCCCGGCCTCGCCATCTCCTCGGCCTCTCCTCTCATCCCCACTGGAGTCTCCGTCCTGTCCGAGAACGCATACGAGGGCGCTCTGGCTGTAGGCGGCGCTCTGCCTTTCCTCGGAACCGTCGCTATTGAGGGTGCTCTGCCAACTGCTGGTGCCGGTGCTGTCGCTTACGGCTGCGGCAACGGCGCAGTGACCATCACGGCTGAGGACGGCTACGCTGGTCTGGCCGGGCCCTACGGCTACGCTGGTATCGCTGAACCTCTCGCGTACGGTCCTGCACTCGCTGGACCTTACGGCTATGGACCTGCTGGCTGCGGATGTGGCGCTTATTACTAAAATCTTTATTCGTACTTAAGAAATAAAAGTTGTTATACATAATTTTATTTTTTTTCCATCCACAAATATAAATACAATTTAAATATTTCATGGTATGATTTACGAGAATCTTCATTTTGTGGCGAAGTTTAAAATCGGTAGTTATATGAAGTAACTTGAAAAAGAAGAATAATTAATTTTAAGCCATTATTTCGGACTACAACTTACAAGTCAAATTATTAGGTACAATTTTTATTTTGGTTCTCCTCCAAAGATACCCGTATACTCCTCCAAAGATACGTACGTCAATGTCAATCCCCTTATAGTTGGGGAGCCCAAGAGGGGATTTCGGAAGTATCTCGAGCGCGTCAGACTATGATATGGGAGATACCTTACACCCTGTAGAGTATTGTAAAGTTTAGGACCTAAACCATAAATGAACTTTCTATGTTGGGGGGTTTGCACAATCAAAAAAATCGATCACTGGACATTCTCGAGCGAGGTCAATTTTCTTTTAAATATAAAGGAACTAATGCTAGAAAATGGGAAACATAATCTGCCGATTACCACACGTCGAAGTAGTGAAAAAAATACTCATTTTGAAAAAAAAAAAACAACCTGTATTATTTTGCTATCTGATAGTGTCCCTTATTAGCATGAATCCCTGGGAAATAATAATCTATCACCCTTATTTTTTTTTATTTATATGGCAACACAACGTTTGCTGGGCTCAGCTAGTGTATAACTAAAGGAAAAGGCTAATTTTTAAGGAAAATACATTATTCTTCATACATTCTCATACTACTTTTTTTTCAAATCGCCAGAATAAGAAAACACCCAGCTACTTAAATCGAAAAATATCATATAACCTTTTCTTCATTCTAACGTCTAATCTACACAATCGTATAGGTACCAATGATGCCCTTGTTTCTACACATTTAGCATCATGGGCTCCCCTAGCATTATGGATTGATATTAACGTTGTCACAGTAAAATAAAATCTCCGTAAAAAATATTTTTAAATACTAAAATATAAGTTGTTAATGTTACAGTACTTAATTATTTAATAATTAAAAGTGCTCCGAGTGCCCATGTAAGTTTTAAACACGCAGCTCGTACTTACTTAAATAGAAATAAGCATGAGATTTTCATAAAAATAGATATCAAAAGTATGGGAGCTCTTCAAAAAATATTATTTGGCAATTTTTACTTTGGCTATACAACCAATAATCAAAGAACTAAATTCGAAATTTAATGTATGGTACCTAGACGATGGTCCTTTGGAAGGACCTGCATCAACTGTATTGGAGGACCCAAAAATAAAATACGGCGTTTTAATCAAATTGTTTTGAGTGTAAATTTTAACAAATGTGAAATCTTTATTTGCGAAAAATTATCTGTTGAACAATGTCATAATATTTATGGGCAATTCAATGTAATATCGCCGAATATATCTAGTTTAGAAAAAGAAAATTTGACAATATTAGGTGTTCCAATTATAAATTCTAAATAACATCACCTTACAAACATTTCGGAACAACTTTATGGTTTGAAACTTCACATGACTGTTTATATTTTGCACCTTTGCTTTTTCGCTCCAAAATTCTTGTATTTACTTCATTGTTGTCCATTTTGGAAATTCCCATTGGTCACTCATATTTTAGATACTTTATAACAATTTTAGATAGCTTATTAAAAAAACATATGAGCCGTCACGGGACGCCTGGCAGATGTGAAACATCGACATTATTTTGTAAAAGTAATATGCAGAAAAGAACATATTGTGATAGGAACTAAATATGTCATAATGATAATATAAAATATTACGATTTTTGCGCACGGCATGCGTCGCCACGCCAGAAATCGGTTTTACGTGCGGCTATAGATGTTTCACATCAAAATTTAAAATGAGATTATCGTTTCAGGATACAGGCAACTCTTTCGGTTGTCCCTGTAGTCTCGGGAATAGAATAGGACTACGGTATTCCCTGACAGTCGTAAGAGGCGACTAAAAGGGGGCTTCTACGGTTGCGGACGGCAAGAGTGGGATCTCGAACCGTCCAGCAAGCAACCCCGGGAAGGACGACGGTATGTGTGGTCGCATACCGTCGTAAACACCAGATGGTGTGGGAGGAGCCAAAAGTGCTCCCTCGGAGATCCCGGAGTTCTCCAACAAGCGCTAAGGACGGCCACCGTGGGGGTTTTAGTGCGGTAAAAATCCCACATAACCCGGCGTCGCTCCTACGTCGTCGGGTACCTTTTGAAGGTTTCCCCCTCGTAAACAAAAAAAAAGGTTTGGTGGCATAGGTGTCCAAACGACGGAAAGTTTAGCACTTCCTGCTTTCTTGGCCTCTTGTCATGGTACGATCGCCCTCGTTACTGAAATATTGAACTCTAACTTAAATGATATTCGAGTGGCGTACACGTTAGAGGCTGCGGGAGTCTGGAGTGACTGATTTCCAGCTGAGGAATTTTAGATCAGGGTCATCCCCGATCTAAAATATGATTATCAACACGTACAGGCTTTTGACGGTTAATAAATAATTTAATTGATTCAATGTTTTATAATAAAAAACGAAAGAATATTGCAGGGATCTTTTTATTTTCAGGTGTTCAGGTTCAAGTTGTTCAGGTTCAGGTGTTCAAGTTCAATTTCAGTAGAAAGCGCCGCAGCCGCAACCACCGTAGCCAGCTCCGTAGCCGTAAGGACCGGCCAGACCATAGCCATATCCGAAAGGTTCGGCGAAACCAGCGTAGCCAGCTCCGTAGCCGTAGGGTCCAGCAAGCCCATACCCATAAGCTCCGGCATCTTCAGCGGTGATAGCGACGGCTCCGTTGCCGCAGCCATAAGCGATAGCACCGGCACCGGCAGTGGGCAGAGCGCCCTCGATAGCGACAGTTCCGAGGAAAGGCACAGCACCACCTGCAGCTAGGGTACCTTCGTACACATTCTCAGACACCACGGAGACTCCGGCGGGGATGAGAGGAGAGGCGCTGGAGATGGCGAGGCCGGGACCGTTGGAGGCGGCGAGACCAGCGGGACCGTATCCGTAGGGACCAGCGCAGGCGCCAGCGGCGAAGGGAGCTCCATAGCCGTAACCGTTGTAAGCGAAACCGTCATAGCCGAATCCACCGTAACCGAATCCATCATAACCATACGCACCGTAAGCTCCGATGCACTGAGCGGAGATGCTCTGGAAAATAATAATAAAGTTAACATTACTCAAAGGAGCTAAAAAACAGATGCATCGCGTTGTAATATAAAACACACACAGGGAAACTTAATAAATTACTATATTTATAATAAAAGAAAGAGGAGAATCATTATCAATATACCACCTGGCTTAGAAAATATGAGGGACAATTTGTGTCCTCAGGAGTGGGAAACGCATCTGTGATCGGCTTCAGGCAGAATCTGTCCTTTATGGAATTGCGGACGAGTGCTTCTAGCGTACCCTTGGTCCCGACAAAGGGGTTCAGGGTTTCAACACGGAAAATAATGGAGATCATATGGTATGAAATGGATTGCTCGCTTGCTCCTTCAATAGTATCGAAAAAGTATACTACAAAATAAGTAAAATCACTATTTTAAACAAATTTCACAATACCTGAATGAGGAGCGCCTGAGCGCAGACGAGGAGGACGGTCTTGATGGACATGTTTGTTGTTACACTTGTTGTTGTATAATGTTTGAAGCTGTCAGTTCCATTTTTATAACAAAAACTGTACGTTTTTATCAGGATTGTGAAACTAGAGCAAACATTTCTAATGGTTTTTTTTTATTGTTCTAAGCACGTGTTAATCGTTTGGTAAGGTTTGTTTTTATTACTTTTAAACGTACGTTAATGGTTCATTTTCTCTTTGTTTTTAGGATTCCCCAAAGGGTGGATACCCAAAGGTTAAAAAAGGAACCCTATTTCTAAGACTTCACTGTGTGTCCGTCTATCCGTCTGTCACATGGCTATATCTCCGGAATCGTTTAAGATGACTTTTCTGATGCATTCCACCTTAGTCCTCAGGGGCAGCAACGATTCCTTGGCCGACCTCAGGTAGGAATATCTAATCCTATCTTGGTTTATTACAGATTTATATGGGCGGCAATAGTCACTTACCATCAGATGAACTACAAGCTCGTCTGCTACTGCTATATTATTAAAAATATTTCAAAAATTTGGTAATCGGAAATATTAATGCTACTGAATCCATCATATTTTCTATACATTTCAATATAAACAATTCATGTGAACACGGCTTAATTTTTTGAATAAACAATCTAATTCCCCGTTAAATGACGAAAATATAAACGTCTATCGCACGTAATAAAAAAATGAGGACATTACCAATTTCGAAATATTCTAAGAACAATATAAACTGGTATTATAAATACTTTGTCTTACGAATCAAAAATCATTCAGGAAAGTTCCTTTGAATACAACCACACAAATATGTCTACCTTCGCTTTCGTGCTCCTCTGCATCCAGGCTTGCCTGCTCCAGGTATGGTATATCTTTGATTTGTATATCATATAATGCAATTAATTGATATGTTTCTTTTATATTTCACGACTGGGTTAAACTTTATCACTCATATCGACTACTTCAAATTCCAGAATGTGTTCGGGCAGTGCTACGGCCCCGGCCCCTACGGAGCATATGACGGCTTCGGTTACGGATATGGTGCGTATGGAGCTATTGCCGAGCCCTTCGCTGCTGCTCCCTTCGCCGCTGCTCCCTTCGCTGCTGGTCCCTTCGCTGCTGGCCCCTGCGGAGCGTACGGAGGCGCTGGTATCGGTGAAGTCGCTGTCGCTGGCGAGCTGCCCGTCGCCGGTACCACCTTCGTCGCTGGACAGGTACCCATCCTCGGCGCTGTGGAGTTCGGAGGCCCCGTCTGCGCTGGTGGTACCGTCTCCATCGCTGGTTCCTGCGCCTGCGGATGCGCTGGTCCCTACGGAGCCGGTCCTTACGGAGCTGGATACTTCTACTGATTTAAAAATTGAAGCCGATGAATAAAGATTGCAACGCACTTAAAATGTATTTTCATTAAATTATGATTAATTACGTCCTAAAGGGTAAAAATAAAATCCTCTGTTAAAGAAAATGAGTAGAAGACTGTATTCATTATGTATAAATAATAAATAATTTACTAATCAGCCTGCCTAAAGCTTCGACGGAAGTTACCTTAATTTTTGGTTAGAAATTTTTCCTAACTTATTTCATTCTATATGTTTGAAGATTATTAGAATTAGTTGATATATCAATTCAGTACATAATCCATGTATTTAATTTTTGATACACTACCATTAAAAAAAGGTGGTGTTTTGAAAACGTTTGCATTTTTAATACATATAATATACTTGGATTTAAAATCAAAAGCAGCACTTTGAAATTAAAGTTGTTATTTCTGAAGTTACTTTTAACTTCAGAAATAACAACTTGCAATGATTGCAACGAAGCAATGATTTAACCTCTTTAGGTTAAATCATTGCTTCTAATAAACTTCGTGACAAAATTATAATTCTAAAATAATGTGTTTATTTTCATTATCATTTTACATTTCAAAACATTACACGTTTCGTTAATTCGACATTAAGCAAACAATTTCTTTAGATGATCAAGGGTCCACCGCATCTGCAAGCGCAGGAGCCGGCGATGGAAACGATGCCACCAGCGCAGACGGGGCCTCCGAATTCCACAGCGCCGAGGATGGGCACCTGTCCAGCGACGAGGGTGGTACCGGCGACGGGCAGCTCGCCAGCGACGGCGACCTCACCGATGCCGGCGCCACCGTACGCACCCACTGGGCCGGTAGCCAGGGGACCGGCAAGAGGGGCAGCGATGCCGCCAGCGAGGGGACCACCCCAAGCGGTAGTGAGGGGTCCAGCAGCTAGCGCTGGGCCCAGGGCAGCACCCCATGGACCCACAGCGGGCCCAATGCACTGGCTGAACACACTCTGTAACAAAATATATAGAAATCAATAGGTTATCCATACTACAGAACCTGGAGGTATTTAATTATATTTTGATTTTTAACACGCTTTTATTAGCGTGGGTTGTATGTAGGTATGTATGTATGTACGTCACAGTAACGGAATCTTTGAACCCGATTTCTATCCACTTTGAACGTTCAGTTTAATTCAAATTCTTGAAGAAATATCTAAAACCGATGATGATACACAATTTTAATAATTTTGTACCATTGTCCTTATCAACATCCTCAGGAATAACGATTTTCGAGGCGTGAGAAAGCGCCTTAGGGACAGTTCAGGCAAAGTGACTAGATTGATTTTTAGTTTTAAAAAATAATAATGTTACTTCCCTTTAACTCAAATGTACTGAAACATATCTATAATGCCATCTTGAAGAATGATTTTTAGGATTCCGTACTCAAAGGGTAAGGGTAAAACGAAACCCTCCGCTGTCTGTTCGTGAGTCACAGGGCTTTATCTCTTAAACCGTAATAGATAGACACTTGATTTTTTACAGACGATGCATAATGATGGTCGCTATAACAAAAAATACTAAAAATTAATAAAATAAATATAGTTCAAAAAACTAAAAAACACGCTAATATAGGTGCTCCACTTATCAGTTTTCGAAAAGCACCCCACACTTTTTCCACAATTATACTATTTACTGTTCCTTAATTGATTCCTAGATTGAAAATTATTTTCTACTTTTTAATTGAGTTTATCATAAAAGCGTGTTTTTTAGTTTTTTGAACTATATTTATTATGAAATAATATGCGACTAAAAACATAACATGATTGAAACAGGGATGTTTCTACACCGCTTTGGCAAACGAACATAACACGAGAACAATGAATAGATCAATTACTTTCCAATAATGACCAGCTTTAGGATGTTTTATAAACTATTATAGTAACAATAAGATATTATTGGAAAACTTACCGGGAGCAGGCAGGCCTGAGCGCAGAGGAGGAAGAAAGTGAAAGAAGACATGGTGGTGTATGTGTTTAACGGAGATGAACTCAGAATGAATTCTTGGAAACAAACGAAGGTTTTTATACTGAAGACATTAGAAATTTAAACAAAGTTTTTCATCAGCTTGAAACATAATCATAGCATACATGTTCTCGTTACGAAATAAAAACTGATGAAATTTTTTATACACATTTCTAATGGTTTAGTTGATTTTTAAATATTCGTCTGAAGCCTGACAAAATAAAGCTCACATAGCTTGACGACACTGGAAAACTGATCCACTAATTTTCTAATTTGACTTCGTAATACGCAATTGATAAGAAGAACCAAAACAGTATATAACTCTACACAATCTTCATTGAAAGTATTGTCGTCTGTGACTTCGAGCATCCCAACACAAAATGTCTCTGAAGACCCTTCTCGTTTGCGCTCAGGCGCTCCTGATCCAGGTATGGATATAAAATTATTTTTAAAGAATCCTTAATTTATTTGTGTGTTTATGAATTTTTAATATAATGATTTATTATGATATTGCAATATTTTCAGAGCATCTCTGGTCAGTGTATTGGCACTGCGCCTCTGCTTGCTGCTCCTTGTGCTGCTCCACTGCTGGCTGGTCCCTGCGCTGGAGCCCTGGGCGTAGGACCTGCTGGTCTCGCCGCCTCTAACGGTCCCGGCCTCGCCGTCTCCAGCGCCTCTCCTCTGATCCCTGTCGGAGTCTCTGTGGTATCTGAGAACGCTTACGAAGGCGCTCTGGCCGTGGGCGGTGCTGTGCCTTTCCTCGGAACCGTGGCTCTCGAAGGCGCTCTGCCCACCGCCGGTGCCGGTGCTATTACTTACGGCTGCGGCAACGGAGCTGTCGCTATTACTGCTGAGGACATCGGAGCTATTGGCGTGGCTGGCCCTCTTGGTTTAGCTGGACCTCTTGGCATAGCCGGACCCCTGGGTGTGGCTGGACCTCTAGGAGTTGCTGGACCTGTTGGCATTGCTGGTCCTCTTGGTATCGCTGGACCTCTAGGAGTTGCTGGACCTGTTGGCATTGCTGGTCCTCTTGGTATCGCTGGACCTCTAGGACTTGCCGGATGTGGTTGCGGCTGTGGTTTGATCTTGTAAATCTTTTCTGTAGGTTTACTTTCAAATAAATTTGATTTGCATAATAGCGTATGGGTATTTTTTACTTTCAAACATAATAATTCCAGACAATAATGTCCCATCACGCTTAAATAAACATTAACCAAAATATTGTCGGCTATTATTAGAAGATGTATAAGGTATGACAAACAATCTTACAGTGTACCTGATGTTTAGTGGTCAGTGCTATCTATGGATATCTGCGAACTGTTGGTCAACACTCTTGAGGACCTAGGTGGTCGCCTCATATGTAATTCAGACGGAAATCACAACTTTCCATCAAACGTAGAACTGCTTCAATTTAGAAATTGGTGTAGAGGTAGACTCTTAAGTCAGATTGGCTTTACCATCTTATATATGACCAGCTGACCCGGAAAACTTTGCACCGCCTAAAAATCTATTTATCGAGTATATTTTATATAAAATATAGCCTATGTTACTCGTAGATAATGTAGCTTTCGAATGGTGAAAGAATTTTTATAATCGGTCCAGTAGTTTTTGAGCCTATTCATTACAACCAAACAAACAAACCACCTGTTTATAACACATATGTGTCATTACACATAATTAGTACGCATATAATACTAAAAATGAAGCACTTAAATATCTTAAAAATATTTAACTATGTCATGAGACAGTAATATATTTTTTTACATCCACATAACATAGCCTTTGGATGATTTAACAGTATTTTGGCAAAGGGAGATCGCACTGTGGGCTAGGTGATCATGCCCGGGGAGTGGCCGTACTCCAGTCTCAGATTTGAACTTGTACATATGCAAGACGTTGAGAAAACTTCGGTGGCGGGTTTCAGAATACTCGTGGCGCCATCTCTTGACTAGTAGTGGGAAGGCGCCACAGTATTATAACAAAGGTACCAACTTATAACTTATGGCGTCTGCTTATGCAGAAAGTTCTATTAAATGCCACGAACTCTCATCCTCTCAAACGATTTGTTTGCGAAAGAATGGAAGATGATTATATCAGAATGTCTACTGCATTCACAATGCATGCATGAACTATGAATTTTTCAAATGTCCGTTTTTGTTACGTATTTTGAATGTTTTTTGTTAAAAACGAAAAAAAACAAGGAATAGTGTTCAAATACAATTTTATTTTCTGGACTAAAGATTTTTATAAATAGTTATTTGGTTTAGTAAAAAGCGCCGCAGCCGCAACCAGCGTAGCCAGGTACGTAGCCGAGAGGTCCGGCCAGACCATAGCCGTATCCGAAAGGTTCGGCGATACCAGCGTAGCCATAAGGTCCAGCAAGACCATACCCATAAGCTCCGGCATCTTCAGCGGTGATAGCGACGGCTCCGTTGCCGCAGCCGTAAGCGATGGCACCGGCACCGGCGGTAGGCAGAGCGCCCTCGAGGGCCACGGTTCCGAGGAAAGGCACGGCGCCACCTACGGCCAGAGCGCCTTCGTACGCATTCTCAGACACCACGGAGACTCCGGCGGGGATGAGAGGAGAGGCGCTGGAGACGGCGAGGCCAGGACCGTTGGAGGCGGCGAGGGCGGCGGCTGGAGCATAAGCCCAGTCGCAGGCACCGGCGGCGAAGGGGGCGGCGGCGAAGGGAGCGCCGTACCCGAAACCGTCGTAACCGTAAGCGCCGTAAGCGCCAATGCACTGAGCGGAGATGCTCTGGAAAATAACAACAAATTAATATCACTATTCCAATTATTAACAATACTTAATCATTTATTTGTCAAAATTAATCATATTATATCACAATACCTGGATGAGGAGTGCCTGAGCGCACACGAGGAGGACGGTCTTGATGGACATGTTTGTTGGTGTACTTGCTGTTGTTGGAACAAACTGAAAGTGACGTTTAGTTTTCTGAAGGTGGCTTTTATACAAATTAAATGTAGTTTATCACCCCTCACGTGGAGTGTTGTAATTTTAGTTTTACGAAAACGTTTTCTTGACACTTAGAGAGTACGTGCTCTTCACTTTTGTTATTGCTTAGCTTAAACTTGACCTAATACTTATTAACTATATTAAAACCTTGTGGTTACTTTACTGCCTAATCTATTAATTAGTTCAAATATTTGTGTTAGGTAAATGTACAAAATATGTTTTGTTTTAAAATTTCATTTAGATTGCCTGAATTTATATTATTTCGATTAAGGCTCTCTTAACAGACTAAGGCGATTCTCTTGTTTGATTCTCCTTCATATGTTTGATATCAAAGGAAAAAGGCAATCAAATCATTATTCATTGTACAAAAAATACTAAAACACATTTGATAAAAAATATGTTTTATGATCTTTCTCTCTATAATTTTGGTAACAATAATTGAGAGAGAGAGAGAGAGATTTTTTCAACTTTTTGAGACCGCTGACCTCTGAGAATCTTTGTAGTTATAGTTCTACTAAAGTTTAAAAATTACATTTTTTATTTATTTATTTATGTGACTGCCAATGAATGAGTTATTAGAAAAAATATACATATGAACTGACATATAAACGATTATTTTACACTATATAATTTCACTATGACATAAGTGATTAAAACATAAACATTTACGCACGTTCGTTGGGAGTGACTTATTGAAAGATACAAGTTACGAAATGTAATGTTTATTTGTAGGAAAATGATGTCGCTGAATAGTATAAATATGTCGCACGGAGTTAAATACAATATTCAGGACACAACCGTTGAATACAACCACACAAACATGTCTTCCTTCGCTTTCGTGCTCCTCTGCATCCAGGCTTGCCTGCTCCAGGTATAATTATATTGATTTAATATCTTTGGTTATTAACTGTAATAATGTAAACTTTAACAATAAAACCCTAATCAATTCAATTTCCAGAATGTGTTCGGGCAGTGCTATGGTCCTGGCCCCTACGGAGCTTACGACGGCTTCGGTTACGGATACGGCGCGTATGGAGCTTTTGCCGAGCCCTTCGCTGCTGCTCCCTTCGCCGCTGCTCCCTTCGCTGCTGGTCCCTTCGCTGCTGGTCCCTTCGCTGCTGGCCCCTGCGGAGCGTACGGCGGCGCCGGCATCGGTGAGGTCGCCGTCGCTGGCGAGCTGCCCGTCGCCGGTACCACCCTCGTCGCTGGACAGGTGCCCATCCTCGGCGCTGTGGAGTTCGGAGGCCCCGTCTGTGCTGGTGGCACCGTATCCATCGCCGGCTCCTGCGCCTGCGGATGCGCTGGTCCCTATGGCACCGGTCCATACGGAGCTGGTTACATCTATTGATTTAAAAATTGAAGCGAACGAATAAAGATTACAACGCACTCAAAACGTATTTCACTTGAATTGATATATTTTATTTTCATATTATATTCTGAAAGACACAGCATGCCTTCTGCGTATTTAAAGTATAATTTAGGCATCCACTTATCGTATGCTTAGATTAATAGCACCCATTTTATCCAATTTTACCCACCAAAATTTGACAATTTCTTGTACGCACCAATTGTGAAATCTCGAAAACATTGGAAAGCAGAACATTTGAAATATTCATTATTAATAACAGGCGTAGATAAAAGTCAATGTTTCTTAGAACTCATGTCTCATTTAGTAGTATTTAATGACTTGTAAATTCGCTTCATTGCTGCAATCAATATTGAAATTCCAAAGCTTGAACTTCTCAAGGAGAATGTGAAACGTGCCCTTACAATATATCTAATCTTAATGAGTATTAAAAAAAAGAGAAATAAATTATTAATATTTATTAGATTTAAAACGCAACGTAACATTTTGAAATTTAGGTTCTGATTTATGAACATAGAAAAAGAGGTTAAGTCATTGCTAAGAATAATATTTGCCTTTATTTGTTTTTAATTTTATAAAACACTTCGTTTTATTTATTAAATAATCATCAGGGAATATTTTCAGATGATTAAGGGTCCACCGCATCCGCAAGCGCAGGAGCCGGCGATGGAGACGGTGCCACCAGCGCAGACGGGGCCTCCGAACTCCACAGCGCCGAGGATGGGCACCTGTCCAGCGACGAGGGTGGTACCGGCGACGGGCAGCTCGCCAGTGACGGCGACCTCACCGATACCGGCGCCACCGTACGCACCCACTGGGCCGGTAGCCAGGGGACCGGCAAGAGGGGCAGCGATGCCGCCAGCGAGGGGACCACCCCAAGCGGTAGTGAGGGGTCCAGCAGCTAGCGCTGGGCCCAGGGCAGCACCCCATGGACCCACAGCGGGCCCAATGCACTGGCTGAACACACTCTGTAACAAAATATATAGAAATCAATAGGTTATCCATACTACAGAACCTGTAGGTATTCAATTATATTTTGATTTTTAACACGCTTTTATTAGCTTGGGTTGTATGTAGGTATGTATGTATGTACGTCACAGTAACGGAATCTTTGAACCCGATTTCTATTCACTTTGAACGTTCAGTTTAATTCAAATTTTTGAAGAATTATCAAAAACCGATGATAATACACGATTTTAATAATTTTGTACCATTGTCCTTATCAACATCCTCAGGAATAACGATTTTCGAGGCGAGAGAAAGCGCCTTAGGGACAGTTTAGGCAAAGTGACTAGATTGATTTTTAGTTTTAAAAAATAATAATGTTACTTCCCTATAACTCAAATATACTGAAACATATCTATAATGCCATCTTGAAGAATGATTTTAAGGATTCCGTACTCATAGGGTAAGGGTAAAACGAATCCCTCCGCTGTCTGATCGTGAGTCACAGGGCTTTAGCTCTTAAACCGTAATAGATAGACACTTGATTTTTTTACAGACGATGCATAATGATGGTCGCTATAACAACAAATACCAAAAATTAATAAAATAAATATAGTTCAAAAAACTAAAAAACACGCTTTTATGGTAAACTCAACTAAATAATTGGCCAAGTGCGAGTCGAACTCGCACACGGAGGGTTCCGTACCAGGTATTTATTTTTATTTTTAGTATTTTTTATCATAGTAGGAAGTAGCTTCATTAGTAGGTATATGCATTTTTAAAATATAAAGTGGTGAATATTAACTAAATTTCGCCAATATTAGATCCATTTTCCTGCTCTCTCCAAATATACAACAATTACATCATCATCATCATCAACCCATAATTAATCCACAGCTGGGCACAGGTCTCCTCTCAGAGTGAGAAGGATTAGGCTGTAGTCTATACCGCGCTGGCCAAGTCCGTATTGGTAGACTTCATAATACACATACCTTTGAGATTTTTTTATATATTTCTCAGCTGTGCAGGCTTTCCTTCGCCGTTTATGTATACTTTGCAGATTAAAGCTGAAGGTGTCTATAACTTTTTTAAACATTTAACTACCTTAAGGGATGATTTTCCAAAAACAATGAAATAGGTATTTAATTATTTTCTATCGAAAACGCAAATACCGATTTTTATACAGTTTACATCAAAACTGGGGGACTTTCATACAAACTTACAACCCCTATTTTACCCTCTTAAGGGTAGATTCCGTAAATGGTGTTAAAAAAGTTCTATTACTTCCAACAGGAATTAACGGAGTTTGAAATAAAATCCAACCCCGATTTAATGACCTTAAGGGATGATTTTCCAAAAACAATGAAATAGGTGTTTAATTATTTTCTATCGAAAACCCAAATACCGATTTTTATACAGTTTACATCAAAGCTGCAGGACTTTCATACAAACTTACAACGCCTATTTTACCCTCTTAAGGGTAGATTTTCCATAAACAATAGAATTAAAGTTCCGCTATATCTAACCAGTAGAACAATGGCTAACTTTCATAGCGCTGGCTTTCAAATTGGCAAATTTTAAAAAAAGCTTTCAACCCTTATTTTACCAACTTAAGGGTTGATTTTCTAAAAATGGTGAAATAGGTATTTAAGTATTTTTAATCGACAACCCAAATACATAATTTCATAGAGTTTACATCAAAACTGGGGGAATCCCCTACAAACATACAACCCTTATTTAACCCACATAGGGGTTGATTTTCCAAAAACGGTAGAACTAAATTTCTTTTATATCTAACCAGTAAAGCAACGGCTAACTTTCATAGTGCTGGCTTCCAAAATGGCAAAATTTAAAATAAATATCAACCCCGATTTAACCACCTTTAGGGTTGATTTTGGAAAAACCCTTAGATTAGATTTTTATTACTTTAAATCAGAAAGCTAAATAGCAATTTTCATAGACTTTGTTACAAAATCTGCGGATTTCTCAACAAACTTTCAACCCCTATTTTACCCCCTTAAGGGTAGATTATCCATAAATGGTATTAAAAAAGTTCTATTATTTGCAACAGGAAAGCCAAATGCAAGTTTTTATAGTTCTTGCTTCCGAATTAACGGAGTTTAAAATAAAATTCCAACCCCTATTTAACGACCTTAGGGGTGATTTTCCAAAAACAATGAAATAGGTGTTTAATTATCTTCTATCAAAAACCCAAATACCGATTTTCATACAGTTTACATCAAAACTGGAGGACTTTCATACAAAGTTACAACCCTTATTTAACCCACATAAGGGTTGATTTTCCAAAAACAGTAGAATTAAAGTTCTACTATATCTAACCAGTAGAGCAATGGCTATCTTTCATAGTGCTGGCTTTCAAATTGGCAAATTTTAAAATAAGCTGTCCACCCTTATTTTACCAACTTAAGGGTTAATTTTCCAAAAATGGTGAAATAGGTGTTTAATTATTTTTTATCGAAAACCCAAATACATAATTTCATAGAGTTTACATCAAAACTGGGAGAATTCCATACAAACTTACAACCCTTATTTAACCCACATAGGGGTTGATTTTCTAAAAACGGTAGAACTAAAGTTCTATTATATCTAACCAGTAAAGTAATGGCTAACTTTGATAGTGCTGGCTTCCAAAATGGCAAAATTTAAAATAAATTTCAACCTATTTAAACACCTTTAGGGTTGATTTTGGAAAAACCCTTAGATTAGATTTTTATTACTTTAAATCAGAAAGCTAAATACCAATTTTCATCCAGTTTGCTTTAAAACTGACGGACTTTCATACTAACTTTCAACCCCTATTTAACTCCTTTAACGGTGGAATATCAAAAAATCCGTTCTTAGTGCACATCTACATTATAAAATGAAGCTATATTTCAAATTTCATGATTCTAGCTTCAGTAGTTTAATCAAAACCTTGATTAATACTCTTGAACGTGAGTATCTTTTCGCTTATATATATATAGATGAAATAATATGCGACTAAAAACATTACATGATTGAAACAGGGATGTTTCTACACCGCTTTGGCAAACGAACATAACACGAGAACAATGAATAGATCAATTACTTTCCAATAATGACCAGCTTTAGGAAGTCTTATAAACTATTATAGTAACAATAAGATATTATTGGAAGACTTACCGGGAGCAGGCAGGCCTGAGCGCAGAGGAGGAAGAATGTGAAAGAAGACATGGTGGTGTATGTGTTTAACGGAGATGAACTCAGAATGAATTCTTGGAAACAAACGAAGGTTTTTATACTGGAGACATTAGAAATTTAAACAAAGTTTTTCATCAGCTTGAAACATAATCATAGCATACATGTTCTCGTTACGAAATAAAAACTGATGAAATTTTTTATACACATTTCTAATGGTTTAGTTGATTTTTAAATATTCGTCTGAAGCCTGACAAAATAAAGCTCACATAGCTTGACGACACTGGAAAACTGATCCACTAATTTTCTAATTTGACTTCGTAATACGCAATTGATAAGAAGAACCAAAACAGTATATAACTCTACACAATCTTCATTGAAAGTATTGTCGTCTGTGACTTCGAGCATCCCAACACAAAATGTCTCTGAAGACCCTTCTCGTTTGCGCTCAGGCGCTCCTGATCCAGGTATGGATATAAAATTATTTTTAAAGAATCCTTAATTTATTTGTGTGTTTATGAATTTTTAATATAATGATTTATTATGATATTGCAATATTTTCAGAGCATCTCTGGTCAGTGTATTGGCACTGCGCCTCTGCTTGCTGCTCCTTGTGCTGCTCCACTGCTGGCTGGTCCCTGCGCTGGAGCCCTGGGCGTAGGACCTGCTGGTCTCGCCGCCTCTAACGGTCCCGGCCTCGCCGTCTCCAGCGCCTCTCCTCTGATCCCTGTCGGAGTCTCTGTGGTATCTGAGAACGCTTACGAAGGCGCTCTGGCCGTAGGTGGTGCTGTGCCTTTCCTCGGAACCGTGGCTCTCGAAGGCGCTCTGCCCACCGCCGGTGCCGGTGCTATCGCTTATGGCTGCGGCAACGGAGCTGTCGCTATTACTGCTGAGGACATCGGAGCTATTGGCGTGGCTGGCCCTCTTGGTTTAGCTGGACCTCTTGGCATAGCCGGACCCCTGGGTGTGGCTGGACCTCTAGGAGTTGCTGGACCTGTTGGCATTGCTGGTCCTCTTGGTATCGCTGGACCTCTAGGACTTGCCGGATGTGGTTGCGGCTGTGGTTTGATCTTGTAAATCTTTTCTGTAGGTTTACTTTCAAATAAATTTGATTTGCATTATAGCGTATATGTATTTTTTACTTTCAAACATAATAATTCCAGACAATAATGTCCCATCACGCTTAAATAAACATTAACCAAAATATTGTCGGCTATTTTTAACCGACTTCAAAAAGGAGGAGGTTATCAATTCGGCCGGTATCCTTTTTTTTTATGTATGTACACGAATTACGCCGCCGTTAGTGGACCGATTTTAATAATTCTTTTTTTATTGTATAGAGACGAGTTGGAAGTTGGTCCCATTTAAATATGGTTAGGATCCATCGATGGGTTCTGGAGAAAATGAGGGCAACTCCTCCACCTATGTAAATATAACAGCCATAACTTCGCTGTTTATGAACCTATTTTAATGCCTTTCATTTCGTGTGTGTACAATTGCTACAAGTTGGTCCTATTTAAATATGATGAAGATCAAAGCGGGTTCTGGAGACAAAATATGTAACTCCTCAACCGATGGGTATAATTGAGTTTTGTTTGAAGATATTTGGTGTAGCTTCTAATGAAATTGCAAAACCAGTTTATCATTGACTATTTAAGGGTCTGATAATGTGGCTCGGAGTCAAAATATGTAACTCCTCAACCGATGGAAATAATTGAGTAGTGTTTGAAGATATTTGGTGTAGGTTCTAATGAAATTACAAAGCCAGTTCATCATTGACTATTTAAGGGTCTGATAATGTGGGTCGGAGACAAAATATGTAACTCCTCAACCGATGGGAATAATTGAGTTGTGTTTGAAGATATTTGGTGTAGGTTCTAATGAAATTGCAAAGCCAGTTCATCATTGACTATTTAGTTAGGTTAGGTTGGAACATATAAGACTATATAAAACTAAGCGAGCAGGGCGCGGCAGCGCCCTGCGAGCGGGCTGTTCCAATCAATGTAAATTCAAACCTTACCTTCATTTATGATCACGTTTATACAATTTTATATTGTATATTAATATAAATGTTAGTATGTCATCACTAAAAAGGGTGAAAAATTTTTTTAACAAAAAATACAACCGACTTCATAGTAGACACGCTGTTTACATCGTTTTCCAACGAAATATATTGAGCGCCGACTTCAGAAATATGTACTAAACCAACATTTATTTAAATTATTTTTTACTTTGTAGTGACATAGAAGTCGGTTGTATTTTTTGTTAAAAATTTTTTTAGAAGATGTATAAGGTATGACAAACAATCTTACAGTGCACCTGATGTTTAGTGGTCAGTGCTATCTATGGATATCTGCGAACTGTTGGTCAACACTCTT
Source organism: Epargyreus clarus (assembly GCF_041222505.1). Taxonomy (NCBI): domain Eukaryota; kingdom Metazoa; phylum Arthropoda; class Insecta; order Lepidoptera; family Hesperiidae; genus Epargyreus; species Epargyreus clarus. Next base: position 4,881,028 of record NW_027332224.1, read on the forward strand.
GAGGACCTAGGTGGTCGCCTCATATGTAATTCAGACGGAAATCACAACTTTCCATCAAATATAGAACTGCTTCAATTTAGAAATTGGTGTAGAGGTAGACTCTTAAGTCAGATTGGCTTTACCATGTTATATACATGTATATATGACCAGCTGACCCGGAAAACTTTGTACCGCCTAAAAATCTATTTATCGAGTATATTTTATATAAAATATAGCCTATGTTACTCGTAGATAATGTAGCTTTCGAATGGTGAAAGAATTTTTATAATCGGTCCAGTAGTTTTTGAGCCTATTCATTACAACCAAACAAACAAACCACCTGTATATAACACATTTTATATAAAATATAGCCTATGTTACTCGTAGATAATGTAGCTTTCGAATGGTGAAAGAATTTTTATAATCGGTCCAGTAGTTTTTGAGCCTATTCATTACAACCAAACAAACAAACCACCTGTATATAACACATATGTGTCATTACACATCATTAGTACGCATATAATACTAAAAATGAAGCACTTAAATATCTTAAAAATATGTAACTATGTCATGAGACAGTAATATATTTTTTTACATCCACATAACATAGCCTTTGGATGATTTAACAGTATTTTGGCAAAGGGAGATCGCACTGTGGGCTAGGTGATCATGCCCGGGGAGTGGCCGTACTCCAGTCTCAGATTTGAACTTGTACATATGCAAGACGTTGAGAAAACTTCGGTGGCGGGTTTCAGAATACTCGTGGCGCCATCTCTTGACTAGTAGTGGGAAGGCGTCACAGTATTATAACAAAGGTACCAACTTATAACTTATGGCGTCTGCTTATGCAGAAAGTTCTATTAAATGCCACGAACTCTCATCCTCTCAAACGATTTGTTTGCGAAAGAATGGAAGATGATTATATCAGAATGTCTACTGCATTCACAATGCATGCATGAACTATGAATTTTTCAAATGTCCGTTTTTGTTACGTATTTTGAATGTTTTTTGTTAAAAACGAAAAAAAAACAAGGAATAGTGTTCAAATACAATTTTATTTTCTGGACTATAGATTTTTATAAATAGTTATTTGGTTTAGTAATAAGCGCCGCAGCCGCAACCAGCGTAGCCAGGTCCGTAGCCGAGAGGTCCGGCCAGACCATAGCCGTATCCGAAAGGTTCGGCGATACCAGCGTAGCCATAAGGTCCAGCAAGACCATACCCATAAGCTCCGGCATCTTCAGCGGTGATAGCGACGGCTCCGTTGCCGCAGCCGTAAGCGATGGCACCGGCACCGGCGGTAGGCAGAGCGCCCTCGAGGGCCACGGTTCCGAGGAAAGGCACGGCGCCACCTACGGCCAGAGCGCCTTCGTACGCATTCTCAGACACCACGGTGACTCCGGCGGGGATGAGAGGAGAGGCGCTGGAGACGGCGAGGCCGGGACCGTTGGAGGCGGCGAGGGCGGCGGCTGGAGCATAAGCCCAGTCGCAGGCACCGGCGGCGAAGGGGGCGGCGGCGAAGGGAGCGCCGTACCCGAAACCGTCGTAACCGTAAGCGCCGTAAGCGCCGATGCACTGAGCGGAGATGCTCTGGAAAATAACAACAAATTAATATCACTATTCCAATTATTAACAATACTTAATCATTTATTTGTCAAAATTAATCATATTATATCACAATACCTGGATGAGGAGTGCCTGAGCGCACACGAGGAGGACGGTCTTGATGGACATGTTTGTTGGTGTACTTGCTGTTGTTGGAACAAACTGAAAGTGACGTTTAGTTTTCTGAAGGTGGCTTTTATACAAATTAAATGTAGTTTATCACCCCTCACGTGGAGTGTTGTAATTTTAGTTTTACGAAAACGTTTTCTTGACACTTGAGTACGTGCTCTTCACTTTTGTTATTGCTTAGCTTAAACTTGATCTAATACTTATTAACTAACTAAAGGAAAAAGGCAATCAAATCATTATTCATTGTACAAAAAATACTAAAACACATTTGATAAAAAATATGTTTTATGATCTTTCTCTCTATAATTTTGGTAACAATAATTGAGAGAGAGAGAGAGATATTTCAACATTTTGAGACCGCTGACCTCTGAGAATCTTTGTAATTATAGTTCTACTAAAGTTTAAAAATTACATTTTTTATTTATTTATGTATGTGACTGCCAATGAATGAGTTATTAGAAAAAATATACATATGAACTGACATATAAACGATTATTTTACACTATATAATTTCACTATGACATAAGTGATTAAAACATAAACATTTACGCACGTTCGTTGGGAGAGACTTATTGAAAGATACAAGTTACGAAATGTAATGTTTGTTTGTAGGAAAATGATGTCGCTGAATAGTATAAATATGTCGCACGGAGTTAAATACAATATTCAGGACACAACCGTTGAATACAACCACACAAACATGTCTTCCTTCGCTTTCGTGCTCCTCTGCATCCAGGCTTGCCTGCTCCAGGTATAATTATATTGATTTAATATCTTTGGTTATTAACTGTAATAATGTAAACTTTAACTATAAAACCCTAATCAATTCAATTTCCAGAATGTGTTCGGGCAGTGCTATGGCCCTGGCCCCTACGGAGCTTACGACGGCTTCGGTTACGGATACGGCGCGTATGGAGCTATTGCCGAGCCCTTCGCTGCTGCTCCCTTCGCCGCTGCTCCCTTCGCTGCTGGTCCCTTCGCTGCTGGTCCCTTCGCTGCTGGCCCCTGCGGAGCGTACGGCGGCGCCGGCATCGGTGAGGTCGCCGTCGCTGGCGAGCTGCCCGTCGCCGGTACCACCCTCGTCGCTGGACAGGTGCCCATCCTCGGCGCTGTGGAGTTCGGAGGCCCCGTCTGTGCTGGTGGCACCGTATCCATCGCCGGCTCCTGCGCCTGCGGATGCGCTGGTCCCTATGGCGCCGGTCCATACGGAGCTGGTTACATCTATTGATTTAAAAATTGAAGCAAACGAATAAAGATTACAACGCACTCAAAACGTATTTCACTTGAATTGATATATTTTATTTTCATATTATATTCTGAAAGACACAGCATGCCTTCCGCGTATTTAAAGTATAATTTAGGCATCCACTTATCGTATGCTTAGATTAATAGCACCCATTTTATCCAATTTTACCCACCAAAATTTGACAATTTCTTGTACGCACCAATTGTGTAATGTCGAAAACATTGGAAAGCAGAACATTTGAAATATTCATTATTAATAACAGGCGTAGATAAAAGCCAATGTTTCTTAGAACTCATGTCTCATTTAGTAGTATTTAATGACTTGTAAATTCGCTTCATTGCTGCAATCAATATTGAAATTCCAAAGCTCGAACTTCTCAAGGACAATGTGAAACGTGCCCTTACAATATATCTAATCGTAATGAGTATTAAAAAAAAGAGAAATAAATTATTAATATTTATTAGACTTACAACGCAACGTAACATTTTGAAATTTAGGTTCTGATTTATGAAGATAGAAAAAGAGGTTAAGTCATTGCTAAGAATAATATTTGCCTTTATTTGTTTTTAATTTTATAAAACACTTCGTTTTATTTATTAAATAATCATCAGGGAATATTTTCAGATGATTAAGGGTCCACCGCATCCGCAAGCGCAGGAGCCGGCGATGGAGACGGTGCCACCAGCGCAGACGGGGCCCCCGAACTCCACAGCGCCGAGGATGGGCACCTGTCCAGCGACGAGGGTGGTACCGACGACGGGCAGCTGGCCAGCGACGGCGACTTCACCGATGCCGGCGCCGCCGTACGCACCCACTGGGCCAAGGGAGCGGCAAGAGGGGCAGCGATGCTCCCAGCGAGGGGACCGCCCCAAGCGGTGGCAAGGGGTCCAACTGCTAGGGCTGGGCCCAGAGCGGCACCGCACGGACCTACAGCAGGTCCAATGCATTGACGGAATACATTCTGTAACAAAATAAATAAAAATCATTAGGTTATCCATACAATACAACAAATCGGTACCAAATTTTAGTACGATTTTTCAGACATAGCACCCGATAAAACCATTGATTGTGACAGATATTCACAATCAATGGTCTGGTCTTAAAATCGTTCTTATGTTTGGACAAGATAAAAAGACTCAAACAAGCAAATCAAGTAATTTTTAATATTGACCATAAGATATTTTAGAAACTATTACCTGGAGCAGGCAGGCCTGAGCGCAGAGGAGGAAGAAAGTAAAGGAAGATATGGTGGTGTGTTTTCGTTCAGTGGATATGAACTCAGAATGAATTGTTGGAAACAAGCGAAGGTTTATATACTGAAGACATTAGAAATTTAAACAAAGTTTTTCATCAGCTTGAAACAGAATCAAAGCGTATGCTTAACTTACTCGTTACGAAATAAAAACTGATGAAATTTTTTATACACATTTCTAATAGTTTATTTGATTTTTAAATGTACGTCTAATGCCTGATAGAAATAGATCTTACATAGCTTGACGACACTAGAAAACTGATCCACTAATTTTCTAAAATTACTACGTAACACGCAATTGATAAGAAGAACCAAAACAGTATATAACTCTACACAATCTTCATTGAAAGTATTGTCGTCTGTGACTTCGAGCATCCCAACACAAAATGTCTCTGAAGATCCTTCTCGTTTGCGCTCAGGCGCTCTTGATCCAGGTATGGATATAAAATTATTAGTTTAATTACATCAATTTTTTACTGTTTTTATTAAGAATTATATTTTATAGACATTGCTATTTTCAGAGCATCTTTGGTCAGTGTATTGGCGCTGCGCCTCTGCTTGCTACTCCTTGTGCTGCTCCACTGTTGGCTGGTCCTTGCGTTGGAGCCCTGGGTTTAGGTCCTGCTGGTCTCGCCGCCTCCAACGGTCCCGGCCTCGCCGTCTCCAGCGCCTCTCCTCTCATCCCCGCCGGAGTCTCCGTGGTGTCTGAGAATGCGTACGAAGGTGCTCTGGCCGTAGGCGGTGCTGTGCCTTTCCTCGGAACCGTGGCTCTCGAGGGCGCTCTGCCCACCGCCGGTGCCGGTGCCATCGCTTATGGCTGCGGCAACGGAGCTGTCGGCATTACTGCTGAGGATATCGGTGCTATTGGCGTGGCAGGTCCTCTAGGTTTAGCTGGACCTCTTGGCATAGCCGGACCCCTCGGTGTGGCTGGTCCCCTGGGAGTAGCTGGACCTGTTGCCATCGCTGGTCCTCTCGGTATCGCCGGACCGTTAGGTATCGCTGGACCTCTTGGTCTTGCCGGACCTGGTTGCGGATGTGGTTTGTTTCTGTAAATCCTTTCTTATACCCTTACTTTCAAATATATTTGACAATTGCATCATAGCGTACTTGTTTTATTATTTGAAATAAACGTATCCCGTATTAAATTAATGTATTTTTATACTTAAATAAATACATCCAAGTCTAAAATAAAAAATAACTCAAACTTAACTAATTTTAAAACAAATTTACATAAACTTACGGGCAATATCCAATATGCCTCGCGAAATAAATATTTAAACATCTTAATTGCTTATGTGCAATAATGTACTTAAAATATTGTAACTGACAATTTGTAAGTGCCGCCGTTGGCCTATACAAAATAAATATATTTCATTTCATTTCATTTCATTTCATTTCATTTCATTTCATTTCATTTCATTTCATTTCATTTCATTTCATTTCATTTCATTTCATTTCATTTCAATTCATTTCATTTCATTTCATTTCATTTCATCCACTACAGTATTATCTATACCTATTATTATTTTAAATATTGTAAAGAGGAAGACTTTGTTTGTTTGTTTGATTGTAATGAGTAGGCTCAAAAACTACTGGACAGATATTAAAAATTCTTTCACCATTCGAAAGCTACATTATCCACGAGTAACACAGGCTATATTTTTGATAAATAGATTTTGAGGCGGTACAATGTTTGCTGGGTCAGCAATCGGTACAAAGTCCATAAATTGGACTATTTAGACTTTGCAATTCGTCAATGAAACTGTTTTCTTGGGGATTACCATTGATTCTAAACTCCAGTGGGGTCCCCACATCTCTGCTTTGTCCAGCAGACTTAGTACTGCAGCTTTTGCAGTCAGAAGAATTAGACAGTTAACAGACATACCCACTGCCAGACTTGTCTATTTCAGTTACTTTCACAGCATTATGTCTTATGGCATTCTACTGTGGGGCAGTGCTGCTGACATAGACTCTATATTTACTATTCAAAAAAGAGCAATAAGGTCAATATATAGTCTGCGGCGTGGTGAGTCCCTAAGAGAACTGTTTCCCACTATTAATATATTGACGGTGCATAGTCAATACATTTATGAAAATATTATGTATGTAAGAAAACACACTGATATGTTTGAAAAAAATAGTAACCACCATAACTTTAATACCAGAAATAGAAATAGATTAGTAATTCCTAAACATAGATTATGTAAGGTGGCTAGATCTTTCGTGGGCAACTGTATTCGCTACTACAATAAAATACCCGACCACATTTTGAATCTCACAGAAAAAAAGTTTAAGCATGTCGTTAAACTAACGCTATGTAAAAAAGCGTACTATAAAGTAAGTGATTATTTGACTGACAAAACGGTGTGGTCTGAATTAGCTCCAGCTCCACATGTACCATTACGTTAAGTTAACATTGTCAAAAACATTTTTTTTAAAAGATGTGTGTTATGGAGTTTCTTTCGCCGCTTCTTCTCCATAACGAAACACCTTGTGAAGTGGTGGTAGTCGCTTTGACATTCAAAAAGTGATCTGTAAAGAACCTATTTTGAATAAAAAATTTTGATTTGATTTGATTTTGATATCAAATCATCCAAAAAGGTTGCATAAATGTACCTACATTAGCATAAGGGTCTGTCATCCTTAAGAAAGTATATCACTGATTCAGTTAATGACGTTCTTAGAAAAAGAAAATATATTATCGTCATTTTCTTAATCAATAGGTTTCTGTTTGAGTTTTTATTTTTTTAAATTTTATTCCTAAGAGTAGTTAAGTGTGGAAAGCAACAAATTATAATTTAAAATAAATCATCTCTATTACACAAATATGCATTTTATTTAGAAAGATTCGTAACATTTGTAAGCAAGTTATAAAGTCTTCAAATACAATTTTATTTTTGAGGCAAAAGTTTTTCGGACATAGTTATCCTGTTCAGTAAAAAGCGCCGCAGCCGCAACCAGCATAGCCAGCTCCGTAGCCGTAAGGACCGGCTAGACCATAGCCGTATCCGAAAGGTTCGGCGATACCAGCGTAGCCAGCTCCGTAGCCGTAGGGTCCAGCAAGACCATACCCATAAGCTCCGGCATCTTCGGCGGTGATAGCGACGGCTCCATTGCCGCAGCCGTAAGCGATGGCACCGGCACCAGCGGTGGGCAGAGCGCCCTCGATAGCTACGGTTCCGAGGAAAGGCACAGCACCACCTGCAGCTAGGGTACCTTCGTACGCATTCTCAGACACCACGGAGACTCCGGCGGGGATGAGAGGAGAGGCGCTGGAGATGGCGAGGCCGGGACCGTTTGAGGCGGCGAGACCAGCGGGACCGTATCCGTAGGGACCAGCGCAGGCGCCAGCGGCGAAGGGAGCTCCATAGCCGTAACCGTCGTAAGCGAAACCGTCGTAGCCAAATCTACCATAACCAAATCCATCATAACCATACGCGCCGTAAGCCCCGATGCACTGAGCGGAGATGCTCTGGAAATAAATAAGAGAATTAACATTACTTAAAAGAAATATTTCGATCTGAGTTCGGCCACAGATGCGCCGCTACCCCTGAGGACTAAGCTAGAACGCCTCGGCAAACTATGTATCCCTAACTACACCCTTCAAATCAGAACACAGCATCATTTAACACTACTGTTATGAGACAGATATAGGTGTGGCGGTGGTGCCGCCGGAGCCAAACCACTAGAGGTTCTACCACCTTCTAACCTATAAGTAAAATACCTATTTTTGACTAATTTCACAATACCTGGATGAGGAGCGCCTGAGCGCAGACGAGAAGGACGGTCTTAATGGACATATTTGTTGTTACACTTGTTGTTGTATAATGTTTGAAGCTGTCAGTTCCAATTTTATAACAAAAACTGTACGTTTTTATCAGGATTGTGAAACTAGAGCAAACATTTCCAGTGGTTTTTGGAATTGTTCTAAGCACGTGTTAAATCGTTTGGTAAGGTTTGTTTTGATTGCTTTTAAACGTATGTTGATGGTTCCTTTTCTCTTTTTTATAATATAGGAGTACTAGAGCATGCAGTCCATCACATGGTAATCTACTGCCGCCCATGGACATCTATAATCAACCCCAGATAGGAATAAATATACCTACCTAAGGTCGGCCACAGATGCACCGCTACCTCAGATCTTGCTTAAACGGTGAAGGAAAACATGGCGAGGAGACGTAGACGCCTAGGAAGTCTTTAAAAATCATACTTGACCAACACATTAGACTATGTTCTAGCCCCTCGCTCTAAAAAAAGACCCGTGCCCATGCAGTAGACCAATAATATAATGTATTGACGACAATTAAATTTTGAAGGTCATAGAACCCTTTGTGGTACGACTGCAGCGCCACCACCGCCACACCTATTTCTGCCTCATAACAGCAGTTTTAATCGCTGCTGTTTTCTGGTTTGAAGGGTGTGGTAAGGGAGACATGCTTTTCCGCGGCGTTCCAGCTTAGTCCTTAGGAGTATCGGTGCATCTTTGGCCGACCTCAGGTAGGAATAATCCTGTGTGTGGGGTTGATTATAGATGGCCATGGGTGGCAGTAGCCACTTAATATCAGGTGGACTGCAAGCTCGTCTTCTACTCCAATATCATAAAATTAATGTTTTAAATTAACAATTCATGTGAACACGACTAAATTTTTTAAAATAAACAATCTAATTCCCCGTTAAATGACGAAAACAAAAACGTGTATCGCACGTAATAAAAAAATGATGACATTACCAATTTCGAAATATTCTAAGAACAATACAAATTAGAATTATAAATACTTTGTTTTATGAATCAAAAATCATTCAGGAAGATTCCTTTAAATACAACCACACAAACATGTCTACCTTCGCATTCGTGCTTCTCTGCATCCAGGCTTGCTTGCTCCAGGTACGGTATATCTTTGATTTTTATGTCATGTAATGCGATTAATTGATATGTTTCTTTTATATTTCACGAGTGCTTTAAACTTTATTACTTATACCGACTACTTCAAATTCCAGAATGTATTCGGGCAGTGCTATGGCCCCGGACCCTATGGTGCTTACGACGGCTTCGGTTATGGATACGGTGCGTATGGAGTTATTGCCGAGCCCTTCGCTGCTCCCTTCGCCGCTGCTCCCTTCGCTGCTGCTCCCTTCGCTGCCGGTCCCTTAGCTACTGGTCCCGTTGGAGCGTACGGCGGCGCAGGCATCGGTGAGGTCGCCGTCGCTGGCGAGCTGCCCGTCGCCGGTACCACCTTCGTCGCTGGACAGGTACCCATCCTCGGCGCTGTGGAGTTCGGAGGCCCCGTCTGCGCTGGTGGTACTGTCTCCATCGCCGGATCCTGTGCTTGCGGATGCGCTGGTCCCTACGGAGCTGGTTACTTCTACTGATATAAAAATTGAAGCGAATGAATAAAGATTGCAACACACTTAAAGTGTATTTTCATTAAATTATGATTTCTTACATCCTAAAGGGTAAAAATAAAATCCTCTGTTAAAGCAAATAAGTAGAAGAATGTATTCATTGTGTATAAATAATAAATAATTTACTAAAGTCTATTATTTGCGTAAAGCTTCGAAAGAAATTACCTTATTTTTTTATTAGAAATTCTTCTTACCTTATGTAATTCTATATGTTTGAAGATTCTTAAAATTAGTGTTTATTTTGATTCAGTACATAATCACCATGTATTTAATTTTTGATACACTACCATTGAAAATAACTGGTGTTTTGAAAAAGTTTGCGTTTTTACTATAAAATATTTGGACTTAAAATCCAACGCAGCACTTTTAAATTAAAGTTGTTATTTATAAAGTTAAAGGAGGTTAAATCATTGCTAATAATAAAATTCGCGACAAAATTATAATTTTAAAATTACTTCTTTATTTTCATTATCATTTTACAGTTCAAAACATTACACGTTTCGTTAATTCGACATAAATCAAACATTTATTAGATGATTAAGGGTCCACCGCATCCGCAAGCGCAGGAGCCGGCGATGGAGACGGTGCCACCAGCGCAGACGGGGCCCCCGAACTCCACAGCGCCGAGGATGGGCACCTGTCCAGCGACGAGGGTAGTACCGGCGACAGGCAGCTCGCCAACGACGGCGACCTCACCGATGCCGGCGCCGCCGTACGCACCCACTGGGCTGGTAGCCAGGGGACCAGCAAGAGGGGCAGCGAGGCCGCCAGCGAGGGGACCGCCCCAAGCGGTAGTGAGGGGTCCAGCAGCTAGCGCAGTGCCCAGAGCGGCACCGCATGGGCCTACAGCGGATCCAATGCATTGACTGAATACATTCTGTAAGAAAATAAATAAAAATCATTAGGTTATCCATACAATAGAACAAATCGGTACCCAATTTTAGTACGATTTTTCAGACATAACACCCGACAAAACCATAAAATTTCTTAACATCGTTCTTATGTTTGGACAAGATAAAAACACTCAAACAAGCAAATCAAGTAATTTATAATATTGACCATAAGATATTTTAGAAACTCTTACCTGGAGCAGGCAGGCCTGAGCGCAGAGGACGAAGAAAGTAAAGGAAGACATGGTGGTGTGTTTTCGTTCAGCGGAGATGAACTCAGAATGAATTCTTGGAACAAGCGAAGGTTTATATACTGAAGACATTAGAAATTTAAACAAAGTTTTTCATCAGCTTGAAACAGAATCAAAGCGTATGCTTAACTTACTCGTTACGAAATAAAAAGTGATGAAAATTGTTATACACATTTCTAATAGTTTACTTATTTTTAAATGTATCTACGTCTAATGCCTGATAGATATAGAGCTTACATAGCTTGACGACACTGGAAAACTGATCCACTAATTTTCTAATTTGACTTCGTAACACGCAATTGATAAGAAGAACCAAAACAGTATATAACTCTTCACAATCTTCATTGCAAGTATTGTCGTCTGTGACTTCGAGCATCCCAACACAAAATGTCTCTGAAGACTCTTCTCGTTTGCGCTCAGGCGCTCCTGATCCAGGTATGGATATAAAATTATTAGTTCCATTACATCAATTTTTACTGTATTTATTAAGAATTATATTTTTATTATGATTTATTATGATATTGCTATATTTTCAGAGCATCTCTGGTCAGTGTATTGGCGCTGCGCCTCTGCTTGCTACTCCTTGTGCTGCTCCACTGTTGGCTGGTCCTTGCGTTGGAGCCCTGGGTTTGGGACCTGCTGGTCTCACCACCTCCAACGGTCCCGGCCTCGCCGTCTCCAGCGCCTCTCCTTTCATCCCCGCCGGAGTTTCCGTGGTGTCTCAAAACGCGTACGAAGGTGCTCTGGCCGTAGGCGGTGCTGTGCCTTTCCTTGGAACCGTGGCTCTCGAGGGCGCTCTGCCCACCGCCGGTGCCGGTGCCATTGCTTACGGCTGCGGCAACGGAGCCGTCGCTATCACCGCTGAGGGTATCGGAGCTATTGGCGTGACAGGTCCTCTAGGTTTAGCTGGACCTCTTGGAATAGCAGGACCTCTTGGTGTAGCTGGACCCCTTGCAGTAGCTGGGCCTGTTGGCATTGCCGGTCCTCTAGGTATCGGCGGTCCTCTTGGCCTTGTCGGAGCTGGTTGCAGCTGTGGTTTGATTCTGTAAATCCTTTCTTATACCTTTACTCAATTACAATAACAAATATATTTGCATTGGAAATGCATCATGCCGTACGTGTTTTCTTATTTGTAACAAACGTATCCCGTATTAAGTATATTATTTTTCATACATTATTATTGGTAGGCCTAAGCCTAAAACAATAATAAATTAATCAAACATGACAGTACGAGCATTATCCAATATACTATGTCTCGATTACTAAACTACTATACTATAATTAAACATCTTTATTGATTATATGAAATCACGTATTTTATACATCCGATACAGGATTATAACCCACACATTGAACAATCAAATCATCCAAAGACGCCACATAAAGGTACCGACATAAGGGTATGTCGTCCTTGACAAGCTACTTACTCGTAAATCATATATTCAGTTAATGACGATGTTTGAAAGTTAGATTTATATTATCGTCATTTCTGTCATCATCAACAGGTTGATTATATTTCTGTTTGAAATGCTATTTTTTTTGTTTTATTGCATAGCATATATAACTATTCTTATCGAAAGCGAATTATAATAAAAAAATATTTAAAACAAATCTATTCTTTCACAAAAGTATTCCATTTATTTATGAATATTCGTAACATTTGTGAGCATGTTGTAAAAAATATAGGCAATAATATTCAAATAAAATTTTATTTTCAAGGAATAATTTTTTTTGAACATAGTTATTTCGTTCAGTAAAAAGCACCGCAGCCGCAACCAGCGTAGCCAGGTCCGTAGCCGAGAGGTCCGGCCAGACCATAGCCGTATCCGAAAGGTTCGGCGATACCAGCGTAGCCATAAGGTCCAGCAAGACCATACCCATAAGCTCCGGCATCTTCAGCGGTGATAGCGACGGCTCCGTTGCCGCAGCCGTAAGCGATGGCACCGGCACCGGCGGTGGGCAGAGCGCCCTCGAGAGCCACGGTTCCGAGGAAAGGCACAGCACCGCCTACGGCCAGAGCACCTTCGTACGCGTTCTCAGACACCACGGAGACTCCGGCGGGGATGAGAGGAGAGGCGCTGGAAACGGCGAGGCCGGGACCGTTGGAGGCGGCGAGACCAGCGGGACCGTATCCGTAGGGACCGGCGCAGGCGGCGAAGGGCGCGCCATAGCCGTAGCCGTCGTAAGCGAAACCGTCATAACCAAATCCACCGTAACCGAATCCGTCATAACCATACGCGCCGTAAGCGCCAATGCACTGAGCGGAGATGCTCTGGAAAATTACAAAACATAATATTATGAATCAAATTAATTACGGGACTAATATTGTGATTGTTATATTTAAACCATAAGTCACAATACCTGGATGAGGAGTGCCTGAGCGCACACGAGGAGGACGGTCTTGATGGACATGTTTGTTGGTGTACTTGTATTGTTGGAACAAATTGAAGATGACTTTTAGTTTTCTGAAGCTGGCTTTTATACAAACAAATGTTGTTTATCACCAATTAGCTCACATGTCGTAACATTGCTTAAAATTGTAAAACCCTCTTCTTGTACCAACTGACTACGTGCTCTTTCACGCATGATATTACCTACTTTGAATTAGTTTATGAAACCTTATGTTATACCCTGTCTTTGATCTTAAATATTTTAAGTAATCTTCTTTCAAATCATTATTAGTTATATTAATATATTCTGTTTAATTAAAAGTATGCAAGTACGAATCAGATACATATATTTCCCCGAGCATAAGGATTTTTGTGAAATTTGTAGCTACGAAATAAATATTTTTACTTGATCGAATTGATTGAATAATACAAAATTTTAGGATAAAATATTTTTTGTAGCCGAATTTAGGAATATCTTTTTCAGTTTTTGACGTTGAATATTTATTTTAAGTATAATTAAATATAATACAATATTTTTAAGGCATTTTACGTTTATAATAAACGTCACAACACATAAATTTTATATAATTTATTTTCACTGTGATTAGAACATAAGCATTTGCGCACGTACAATTGATGTCCCAGTGTTATGAAATTTGATTGTTTTATATTTGACACTATGAAGACTTGCAGTATAAATAACTCTTAGGGAATTAAACACATTATTCGGGAACCAGTGTAGCCTAGTGATATAGGCAGTGATAGCCTAGTGGTTAAGAAACGCGCCCTCTCGATCGAGGGGTCCGAGGTTCAAATCCCAGGCGCACACCTCTGATTTTCAAATTTATGTGCGAATTAGAAATTAATTATCACTTGCTTAAACGGTGAAGGAAAACATCGTGAGGAAACCTGCATACCTGAGAGATGTATAAAAAGCTATTGCATAGCTTTTTGTTTGCTATGAAAACGCTCAGAAGGAATTCCAGAAATACAATATATTCTTCCATAATCATCAACATTTACATTAATACATCTTTATCCACTATTTTATCATATCTCCATTATATAAGACATTGCAAATATCAGCTGACATTTCATAACTCCAAGCAAGACTGAACATTCTAAAATATAAAATAGAAAAGTATTTAATAAGTGACATAAAGTATTAACAACCAGCTATATAAATGGATCAATGCGATGTGCCTGTGACATTTGGCCGAATGTTACAGGTACATCGCGGTATTTAAAACACTTTGTACATAAAATGATTTGTACCCTAAATCATAATGGCGTTTTGATTTTGTGCTGTCAAGTCTGTCAGTTGTAATTGTACGTTTAAAAATAACAAACACTCTTTTACGTTATTTTATCAATCCAGAATTCAACTTCACGCAATTTTCAGATTTCTGCACGGATTATAAAAAAATGTGTATTACTGCCATCTGTGTTCAAGTTGACGAATTAAGGTTATCAAATAAAATAATAAGGAATGTAAAATAATACTTTATTCAATTATATCCATATTTTTCTATTGACAGTCAACAACTCGGTTGCCTGGAGACTTGATATCCAACAGTCCTCCACCGCTATTTTCACTTACACCACCAGGGGCGCCGGCAGCATTTGGTCAAGGTGACGGCGCACCAGTATGCCATTTTCAGTTCTGACTTCATAATGGAGTCTACCTAATCTTCGGATGACGACTCCGAACTCCCATTTATTTAACTCTTGGGTTGGTGTAACTGCGGACTTGTACCTTATCACCTTGTCCGAACTCCTGCGTTGGCGGTGCATTGTAATGTAATCTGGATAGTGGGGCGGATTTCTTAAATAAGGCATGCATATAGGTTCTTAGTGTTCTTACCTCTCTGCCGAACATTAACTGATAAGGTGATAACTCTTTTGTATTAGGTGTACGTCTCAAGCGTGCCTTGACAGTTAACAGTTTATCAAATAAACTTCCGCTCTTGCTGATATAAAAGAACATTCAGGTATTAGCCGATTATTTTCTTTTTGTACATTCAAAAATTTAAATTTTAGCTTTGTATATATTTCTTCAAATTCGTACCTGTATTTTATTTCCTCTTCTAAATTTTCTTCTTCTGTAAGCCATTCAATTTTTTCTTCAATCGCGTAGAATTTGTTCAAATTTTCTTGTAAAGAATTCAGTCGTATATTTATTTCTTCAATGTCAATTTTTTCTATTCCCGAAATGTAATTTTCGGTTCGTTTCATTAACCCACGTAATGTGGCTCGTATTTCCTTATTGTTTTTTAGTTCATTCGACATCTCGTCGCCAATATCAAATAAAATAATAAGGAATGTAAAATAATACTTTATTCAATTATATCCATATTTTTCTATTGACAGTCAACAACTCGGTTGCCTGGAGACTTGATAGTTGGATATCAAGTCTCCAGGCAACCGAGTTGTTCAAAGGTGTTACTTATTTTCGTTACGGAATTTCTCGATTCGGTCGCCGCGCTCAAAGCCCGCGATAAAAGCTATGCAATAGCTTAAAAAATGTGAGCCGTCACGGGACGCCTGGCAGATGTGAAACATCGACATTATTTTGTAAAAGTAATATGCAGAAAAGAACATATTGTGATAGGAACTAAATATGTCATAATGATAAAATAAAATATTACGATTGCGCATGGCGACGCGTCGCCACACCGTACACACTACTGCATATAGACTGTATATATACACTACACTGTCGCCACGGCATGCGTCGCCACGCCAGAAATCGGTTTTACGTGCGGCTATAGATGTTTCACATCAAAAATAATTAACTTACTGATGACTTGATGGTGTGTCATAGTGTGATTTTGCTTTCTTTGCAGGAGGCTGATCACTTTCACTCTCTAAATTATCACGGTCAGACATTTTATTATTAGAAAAATAATTTGTTTTCAAGCATTGATCTATAACCTGAAGTTACGCCGCAAGCGGGCAAAACTTGAAACATACAAAATACGTCAAGTGGTGTAAAACGAGTTAAAACGACTCCAGTCGCTCGCGCGGCGTAGTAATACACACTAATGTCACTGAACACGTTAAACGTCATTATTTTGAATTTTAAGCCTCAAAATGCCTTCTTGTGCAATGCGTAAATGCAAAAATTATGCTCGAAAAAGAAACAAGCTTCATGGAATCACCTATCACACGTAAATAAAGATAAATTATTAAATTTTGTTTATTTTTCGTGTTCGATCCGCCATGATTACGTGAGTAACCAGAAAGAGACAAAGTATGTTTTTGTCAATGAAAGTGATAAAGACGCAAAATGCATGGTCATAGATCAACAGAACAGAAATGACATTTTATTGAAGCTCACGATGTTCATATGTCGTATGTTATAGTTTAAGATCCCACTGCTTAATTTTTATATTAGTGTGTTTTTAGTCAAAATATAACTTTTTATAGTTTATTTTAATAAAATAAAAGCGATATATGGGAAATTCTGTATCCTAATCTCTAAATTTTCTTCGATACCTGTGGTAAATAATAAAAAATATTACCATAAAATTTATATAGGATAGTATACGGTATTTTAAAATTTCTTTAATTGAATAAATTAACCTAAACATAATTTAATAAACAATCTTTGTATAGCCAGAAATTAATCCTCAAAAAGACCACGGTAAGATTCGAATCTTATATATAAAATTCGCATGTCACGATGTTAGTTACTTTACTCCTGCGAAACGGCTTTACTGATTTTCATCAAAATTTATATGCATATTCAGTAAGTCTGAGAATTGGCTACTATCTATTTTTCATATCTCTTAAGTGATAAGGGTTGTTCACCCTTAACATTTTTTTTATTTATATGGCAACACAATGTTTGCTGGGTCAGCTAGTACATAACATTTATAAAATGTACACAACTTTGCAATTAATGGTCGTGTGTAAAATAAAACTGAAAATAATAAACATAAATTAGTAAAGATACTTCGCCGCCTTGAAATTGAATGAAGCCACAAACGGCTTATTAGTAAGTTCTTTTTTTAATTCTTGACAAATAAAAACATTTTTAGAGAAAATTTACAAATAAATAACTAATACTGCGTAATTTACATAATAAATAAATAATTATTTCAAATATTTTAGGGACATTTTAGCACGGAGACGTGGCAAAACTTTTTTACGCAACTATTTCAATTCTCAAAACTGGGTACATTTTCTTGTTAGGAGTGAGTAATCTTTACTAATCTATGATAATAAATATAAACAATTTTTAAATCGTATATTTTAAACCAGTCGATACATCTGTATAGATACATTCTTTCAAATTATATATTTATATAATAATAATTTATTTAGTTAAACTGTACTATAACATTTCTACGTAAACGATGTACTAAAACTATTATCGACAGTTTTGGACATTTTTTACCTTCTGTTCCATTATTTCATTGTCTTTGACAAGCATGCGTATCAATGGGAAAACCACCATACGTCCCGTTTTTAACGGGACAGTCCCTTTTTTCGATGCTTCGTGCCGTTGTCTCCGAAATGAACCGTTGCCATTGTCAATTAAGTAACAGTAAATATTATAATTATGAAAAAAACATGGGGTGCTCAATTTATCAGTTTTCATAAAGCGCCCCACATTTTTTGCACAATTATACTATTTACTTTTCCTTAAATGATTCCTAGATTGATTTAATTTTATCATAAAATCGTGTTTTTTATTATTTTTAACTATATTTTTTCAAGTAAAAAGTATTTGACATAAAAAAATCGATGTCCCGTTTTGACTGAAGTAATCATTGGTCACTATATTCCATTGTCAATATTTACGTTTGCGTACACTTGAAACGCAAGGTCAAACACTAGTTGTCTTTTTTTATCACATTGTTCTAATAGCTCTGTCCCTTATAGAACATTTGTCTATGTAGTTAAAGGTAAGCGTCGCCACGCCAGAAATCTTTTTTACGTGCGGCTATAGATGTTTCACATCAAAAAAATCTTAAAGGTATGTGAAGTCTACCAATACGCACTTGGCCAGTGCGGTGGACTATGGCCTAATCCTTCTCATTCTGAGAGGAGACCCGTGCCCAGCAGTGGGACAGTAATGGGTTGATGATGATGATGATTCGGGAACCAACCTTTGAATAATAACACACAAACATGTCTACCTTCGCTTTCGTGCTCCTCTGCATCCAGGCCTGCCTGCTCCGGCCAGTGCTACGGCCCCGGTCCCTATGGAGCTTACGACGGCTTTGGTTACGGATACGGAGCGTATGGAGCTATTGCCGAGCCCTTCGCCGCTGTTCCCTTCGCTGCTGGTCCCTTCGGAGCGTACGGCGGCGCCGGCATCGGTGAGGTCGCCGTCGCTGGCGAGCTGCCCGTCGCCGGTACCACCCTCGTCGCTGGACAGGTGCCCATCCTCGGCGCTGTGGAGTTCGGAGGCCCCGTCTGCGCCATCATCTCAATCGCTGGTCCCTGCGCCTGCGGATGCGCTGGTCCCTATGGAGCGGGTTATTACTACTGAGAAACGAAAATAAGAAATTAATTGAAACAATGTTTTACCAAAATAAAATTGTATTAAAAATTATTATTGTTTTGACCTTTTTCTTTGACACATCAACCGCAGAATTGAAATAATTTATGTAGACATAATCAGTTCACGTCAGTTCACTACTGCACATATGCCTAATCCAAGCCACACGACTGAGTATAGTGTAAGTTGAGTCAACAAAACATAATTTCAAACACTTAAGTTAAGTTATACAAAATTCATACTTTTGGTATTTGTTGCCCTAGGTTTCATATTATGTATTCAAATGTTGATTTTCCAAAAAGTTTGAGGATGCTAAGATTTTTTTTTTCTCCCCAGAAACCAAATACTAAATTCCGTAGTGCTTATTTTAAAATTCTATATTTTTAGAACAAATTTCCAACTTCTACGTAATTCCCTCAGGAGTGGTTATACAAAATATCCTTCATTATTGGGCGATTACTTAAAATTAAACTTATCTCTAAATTTTACATTTCTAACGTCTTATTTTAATTGATATAATTTATTATGAAGAAACGAACATTTTGCTGGAATATTTTATTACAACGTTATTTTCATATTTTAAATAATGTAGGGGCCTGCGCACCCGCAAGCACAAGATCCCGCGATGGAAACGGTGCCACCAGCGCAGACGGGACCTCCGAACTCCACAGCGCCGAGGATGGGCACCTGTCCAGCAACGAGGGTGGTACCGGCGACGGGCAGCTCGCCAGCGACGGCGACCTCACCGATACCGGCGCCGCCGTACGCACCCACTGGGCCGGTAGCCAGGGGACCGGCAAGAGGGGCAGCGATGCCGCCAGCGAGGGGACCACCCCAAGCGGTGGTGAGGGGTCCAAGAGCTAGAGCTGGGCCCAGGGCGGCGCCACATGGACCCGCAGCAGGCCCAATGCATTGACTGAATACATTCTATAAGAAAATAAAAATAAATCAGCAGTTTTCCCTGATATCAAATAGGATATTTATTATATAACTAGCTGGACCCGGCAAATGTTGTGTTGCCATATAAATAAAAAAAATAAGGGTGAATAACCCATATCTTTTATCGCAACTTTTTTCGTTAGGGATGACCGAGAGTGTTATAAACGTAGGGGTAGACAAATAAAAAGCTTCAAACTGCTATGCTATGGGGAGTTACACGTCTTATTGTGAGTCAACCATAAAAGATAGACATATGCTGTCATGGGATATTTTTTATATAATTTTAAGGAAAACATTTCCGTCATACATCATTTTTGTGTAGCTTTAACCATTAAGGTTTCACACGCGACGAAAGCTTAAAAATGGAGTAACTTCTCCCGTTTTCCCAACATTTCCCATCACTGCTCTGCTCCTATTAATTGTAGCGGGATGAAAAGTATACTATAACCAGCTCAGGAGTATGAAAAATAATTGTACCAAGTTTCGTTATAATCCTTCGCGTAGTTTTTGTTTCTATAACGATTATACGGCCAGACAGACAGACAACAATTTTTGCACGACTCATAATGCGAAGCATCAGAGAATGCTTTACGATCGAAAAATTTTTTCGCTTCATTTTGGCGGCTATTTTTATTATTATAGCCTTGATAGTTCACGGAATCAAGATATTTTGCATACTATTGTTGAGATAATTTAATGGAGATTAATTCCATACTTTTTAAAAATTGATTTACTGCAATAGAATTGGAAAAAAACACCAAAATAGGTCAAAAAATTTTCCTGTCCGTCATGTGTGAAACCTGAAAACACTGTAACTTGTGAAAAAATCCATCATTAGAGTTATTTTTTTTTTTTAAATTCTGATCGACGATTGTAGGTCACTGAATGCGAATGATTAATTAATTCAGTGTCGTTTAATTGCAATTAATAAAAAACGAAAACTACAAGACTGTATATCTATAGATATTATGTACATTTATTCCACCAGGGGCGCTTGTGCAGTACCTTCTTCCTACTACAGCTGTTTTTTCGGCAATTAATTTTGAACGACTTAAGTTTTTTTTTTTTTTTTATATTTCATAATTAAATGAGCGTTATGAGTCGTACACTTTTGGATTTTCCAAACTTTTATAATTTTTATTATTTTTAGACAAAAAATTGCATTTTTGGCATCAGTATCGATCCCTAATGACCCCCTGATAGTTATTTTGGAAATATATTTCATATACAGAATTGACTTCTGTACAGATTTATTATAAGTCTAAATTATTCTAACGTTCATCGATAGTAAGTTAGACATGCATGAAATATCCATCGCGAGTGACATTTTACAAATACTGTTTACTATAAATGTATTTTTAATCGTACCTGGAGTAGGCAAGACTGAGCGCAGAGGAGCACGAAAGCGAAAGTAGACATGATTGTGTGTTTGCGTCCAACGGAGATGATCCTGAATGAGTTGTCATACACATTAGCAGGCTTTTATATTGAAGGTATTAGAAATTTAAACCAAGTTTTGCATCAGCCTGAAACAATCTCATGGCATACAGTTATATGTTATGAAATGAAGACTGATGAAAAATGCTACACATATTTCTAATGATTTGCTTGTTTCTCAAATAACCATCTACAGTCCGTTGTAAATAAAGCTCACGTAAATGACGTAGAATGACGGTAAAGGTCCACATATTTACGTTTTCGTCTTCGTAATAGTCGGTGATATGAAGAATGAATACACTATATAATTCTGTACAATAGTCATTGAAAGTATTGTTGTCTTTGACTTCGAGCATTCAACTACACAAAATGTCTCTGAAGACCCTTCTTGTTTGTGTTCAGGCGCTCATGATCCAGGTATGTGGAAATATTAATAATATTGTTAGATTTGATGACATTTTGACTATTTTTCGTAAATTAGTTACTTTACTTAAGGATAATATTGGTTTTATTGTTGACCCCGTACTGTCGAAAAATGGCGAAACCATGCCTATAATAATTCTCGTTTTATTCATAAGAATTACTTATTTAGAGAAATCCCATTAATTTATTCAAGTATAGTTTAAGTCCTAGATTCCTAACGCTAACGATTCCTAAAGATAGTATTAATTTAAGCTAGACCATAACTAGGATTTTTAATATTTTCAGAGCATCTCTGGTCAGTGTATTGGCGCTGCGCCTTTGTTAGCTGCTCCTTGTGCTGCTGCTTCATTGCTGGGTGCGCCTTGTGCTGGAGCCTGGGGCGTAGGACCTGCTGGTCTCGCCGCCTCCAATGGTCCCGGCCTCGCTGTTTCCAGCGCCTCCCCTCTCATCCCCGCCGGAGTCTCCGTAATGTCTGAGAACGCGTATGAAGGTACCCTGGCTGCAGGCGGTGTTGTGCCTTTCCTCGGAACCGTGGCTCTCGAGGGCGTTTTGCTTACCGCCGGTGCCGGTGCCATCGCTTACGGCTGCGGCAACGGAGCTGTTGCTATCACCGCTGAAGATATTGGAGCTGATGGCTTGGCTGGCGTGGCCGGCCCTCTTGGTATTGCTGGACCTATTGGTATCGCTGGACCGCTAGGTCTCGCTGGACCTGTGGGTCTTGCCGGACCTCTAGGTATCACCGGAGCTGGATGCGGCTGTGGTTTGATTCTTTAAGTGTCTGTATAAATAGCCTCGAATAAACGTGAATATTCCAAATGTACTCTTGTTTTTATTAACCGACTTCCCAAAGGAAGAGAGGTTTTCTATTCGACACTTACATATATGTCGTGACCTTATCGTAAATTTGCTCACTTTGATTGGTGGATTTGATTTGGTCAAATTTAGTTACCCACATCAAATTATCGAGCATTTCATGAAGTGAGCAAATCTACGCTAAAGCCACGACATGTACATATTATATCTGTACAGTGCATATAAACTTATTGAACTACAGAAACAAATCATTGAGGTATGTAAATAAACATGCGTACTGAAAACGGATATTTAGTCAATTGGCTTGGTACAGTGATATAGACGTCTCAAAAACCTTTCATGAAAACAATTTGCTTATTACATCTATTGCTTCATAGATTTTATAGGTACTAGGAGTGTAAACACTTAAGCGTATTGGTAAAAGACAAACATTTAGAAATATAAATAAATTATTTGTTACAATTATTAAAAGTACCTTTTTAAATTAAGTTATAAAGGAATAAGAAACTTTTATAGTGTTCAAAGGTAGCTTTATTATCAGGGTAAAAAATCCAATAGTTCATTTTATTTTCAGTAAAAAGCGCCGCAGCCACAACCAGCGTAGCCAGGTCCGTAGCCGAGAGGTCCAGCCAGACCATAGCCATATCCGAAAGGTTCGGCGATACCAGCGTAGCCATAAGGTCCAGCAAGACCATACCCATAAGCTCCGGCATCTTCAGCGGTGATAGCGACGGCTCCGTTGCCGCAGCCGTAAGCGATGGCACCGGCACCGGCGGTGGGCAGAGCGCCCTCGAGAGCCACGGTTCCAAGGAAAGGCACAGCGCCACCTACGGCCAGAGCGCCTTCGTACGCGTTCTCAGACACCACGGAGACTCCGGCGGGGATGAGAGGAGAGGCGCTGGAGACGGCGAGGCCGGGACCGTTGGAGGCGGCGAGACCAGCGGGACCGTATCCGTAGGGACCGGCGCAGGCGGCGAAGGGCGCGCCATAACCGTAGCCGTCGTAAGCGAAACCGTCATAACCAAATCCACCGTAACCGAATCCGCCATAACCATACGCGCCGTAAGCCCCAATGCACTGAGCGGAGATGCTCTGGAAAATTACAAAACATAATATTATGAATCAAATTAATTACGGGAGTAATATTGTGATAGTTATATTCAAACCATAAGTCACAATACCTGGATGAGGAGTGCCTGAGCGCACACGAGGAGGACGGTTTTGATGGACATGTTTGTTGCTGTACTTGCTGTTGTTGAAACAAACTGAAAGTGACGTTTTGTACTTTGATGTTGGCTTTTATACAAACAAAATGTTGTTTATCACCAATTAACCCACATGTCGTAACATTGCTTAAAATTGTAAAACCCTCTTCTTGTAATAACTGACTACGTGCTCTTTCACGCTTGATATTACTTTGAATTAGTTTATGAAACTGTATGTTATACCCTGTATTTGCTCTTAAATATTTAAGGTATTTTTCTTTCAAATAATTATTAGTAGTATTAATATTTACGGTTTAATTAAGAATATGCAAGTGCGAATCTAATACATATATTTCCCCAAGCATGAGAATTTTTGGGAAATTTTAAGCTACGAAATAAATATTTTTATTGAATTGAATTGATTGAATAATAAAGAAAATTGTAGGATAAATTGTTGTTATTAGCTATATTTAGGAATATCTATTGCAGTTT
The DNA here is from genome assembly GCF_041222505.1 of Epargyreus clarus. NCBI lineage: Eukaryota > Metazoa > Arthropoda > Insecta > Lepidoptera > Hesperiidae > Epargyreus > Epargyreus clarus. Next base: position 4,904,994 of record NW_027332224.1, read on the forward strand.
TTGAAGTGGAATATTTATTTAAAGCATCCATCTATCCATAAGCCTTTAATAATCCACTGCTGGACATAGGCCTCCCCTAATCTGCGCCACTCCAACCGGTCTTGAGCAGTCTGGATCCAGCGGTTACCCGCCGTCCGCTTCAGGTCAACAGTCCACCTGGTCGGGGGGCGTCCTGTACTCCTTTTGCCGAGATGTGGTCTCCATTCGAGAACCTTCTTACCCCATCGGTTATCTGACCTACACACTATGTGGCCAGCCCATTGCCACTTCAGCTTGCTTATTTTGAGAGCTATGTCGATAACTTTCGTTCTCCTATGGATTTCCTTGTTACTGATTTTGTCGCGTAGGGAAATACGAAGCATAACTCTCTCCATAGCTCTCTGTGTGAAAGACCACGTCTCGGCACCGTAAGTCATCACTGGTAACACACACTGCTCGAACATCTTCGACTTCAGACTCTGAGGTATGTTGGATGAGAAGATGTAACGCAATTTCCCGAACGCTGCCCAGCCGAGCTGGATTCTACGAGTGACCTTTTTCTCGAAGCTGGACTTACCCATCTGGATTAACTGTCCCAGGCAAACGTATTCGTCAACAACTTCGAGTGTGGCACCATCAACGACGACCGGTATGGGTGTGACATGGACGTTAAACATGATCTTCGTTTTGTCCATGTTCATCTTAAGATCCACCCGTTGAGACACATCACAGAGGTCATTGTAGGAGAGCATAGTATTGAGGTCCACCAGCGACTCTGCCATGATGACGGTATCGTCTGCGAATCGAAGGTGAGTGATATATTAGCCATCGATGTTGATGCCGAATCTTTCCACTTCATCAGTTTGAACACGTCTTCCAGTGCAACGGTAAACAGTTTCAGCGATAATAAAATATTTTAAGCATAATTAAATATAATAAAATATTTTGAAGGCATTTTACGTGTATAACAAACGTCAAAATACATAAATTTTATATAATTTATTTCACTGTGATTAGAACATAAACATTTGCACACGTACAATTGACGTCCCAGTGTTATGAAATTTGATTGTTTTCTATTTGACACTATGAAGGCTTGTAGTATAAATAACTCGCAGGGACTTAAACACATTATTCGGGAACCAACCGTTAAATACAAATACACAAACATGTCAACCTTCGCTTTCGTGCTCCTCTGCATCCAGGCTTGCCTGCTCCAGGTACAGTATACGGTTATTTATTATCATATATTTCCAAATGCTTTGGTACATATTTTTCTTTAATAAGTTCTAACCACACCTATTATAAACTATTAAATTTTCCAGAATGTATTCGGGCAGTGCTACGGCCCCGGTCTCTACGGAGCTTACGACGGCTTCGGTTACGGATACGGCGCGTATGGAGCTATTGCCGAGCCCTTCGCTGCTGCTCCCTTCGCTGCTGCTCCTTTCGGCGCTGCTCCCTTCGCTGCTGGTCCCTTCGGAGCGTACGGCGGTGCTGGTATCGGTGAGGTCGCCGTCGCTGGCGAGCTGCCCGTCGCCGGTACCACCCTTGTCGCTGGACAGGTGCCCATCCTCGGCGCTGTGGAGTTCGGAGGCCCCGTCTGCGCTGCTGGCTCTGTCTCCATCGCTGGTTCTTGCGCCTGCGGATGCGCTGGTCCCTATGGAGCTGGTTATTACTACTGAGAAAAGAAAATTGGGAATAAATTGGAACCATGTTTTAAAGTGACATTTATACTAATTATACTTTCATTATAAATAAAATAAAATTACTTTTATTTTTTCTGACCCAGTAACTTCAGAATTACAAAAAAATCTATTATCATCAGTAGCCAATATCAGTCCACTGCTGCACACTGCTAAATGTATATTTTTTTTTGTTTACGATGGGTTTACCTTCAAAAGGTACCCGGTGTCGTGGGAGCGACACAGGTTTATCTGGGATACTCACCGCACTTAAGCCGGCCATCCTCGGCGCTGCGTTGAGAGCTCCGGGATCTCCAAAGGAACGCAACCGGAGTCCTCAAACGTAACAAACGTTTTCAGCACCCATGTTTATTTAAATACCTTAATAATTTGTTTCTCTAGTGAAAATAATTATTTAATATGCATACTGGTCTCAGTGATACCACGATAAAATACTGTTTCCCATATGTTACTGTTGTTCACCTTAATCCTAACTTAATTTTCTTCAGTTTTAATTAATATAACCACACTTTTCGTTTCAAAGTTTAATTTAAATTTACACGTTTTTGTTCAGAAACTTTACAAGAGTAAAGATCTCAATTAAAATAAAAACAAGAGAGTACATTTGCAATATCACGTTTATTCGAAGCTATTTATACAGCAAGACAGTTAAAGAATCAAACCACAGCCGCATCCAGGTCCGGCAATACCAAGAGGTCCGGCAAGTCCCAAAGGTCCAGCGAGACCTAGCGGTCCAGCGATACCAATAGGTCCAGCAATACCAAGAGGGCCGGCTACGCCAGCCAAGCCAACAGCTCCAATATCTTCAGCGGTGATAGCGACGGCTCCGTTGCCGCAACCGTAAGCGATGGCACCGGCACCGGCGGTGGGCAGAGCGCCCTCGAGAGCCACGGTTCCGAGGAAAGGCACAGCCCCGCCGGCAGCCAGGGTACCTCCATATGCGTTCTCAGATACCACGGAGACTCCGGCGGGGATGAGAGGAGAGGTGCTGGAGACGGCGAGGCCGGGACCGTTAGAGGCAGCGAGACCAGCAGGTCCTACGCCCCAGGCTCCAGCGCAAGGCGCGCCCAGCAATGGAGCAGCAGCACAAGGAGCAGCTACCAAAGGTGCAGCGCCAATACACTGACCAGAGATGCTCTGAAAACATTAAAATCCTAGATTATAGTAAAGATATAATAGGCATATAATGATAGTTCAGATTTAATAAGTACCGTGATCTTTGGCTATCGCATTGGCAATCTAGGACTGTAACAGCACTCGAATAAATTTGTGGGTCTTCACTAAATAAGACATATTTTCGTAAAGTATTCAGGAATTGTTATAACCATATCTATTTTGATCACAGAGGCAGAAATGAGTGGATAGTGAAACAAATATTATCCTTGAGGAAATTTAGTAATTTAGACAATACAGTCAAATTATCGTCAAATCAAGCAATTATTAATATTTCCACATACCTGGATCAGGAGCGCCTGAACACAAACGAGAAGGGTCTTCAGAGACATTTTGTGTAGTTGAATGCTCGAAGTCAAAGACAACAATACTTTCAATGATGATTGTACAGAATTATATAGTGTTCTTCTTATCACCGACTATTACAAAGTCGGAAACGAAAGTATGTGTAGATGTGTAATGAACTTTAGATGTGTATTTGAAAAACAAGTAAATCATTAGAAATTTTTGTAGCATTTTTCATCAGACTCAATTTCATAACAGTACGCTATGAGTTTGTTTCAGGTTGATGCAAAACTTTGTTTAAATTTCCAATGCCTTTAATATAAAAGCCTGCTAAAGTATATAACAACTCATTGGGGAACATCTTCGTTTGACGCAAACACACAAATATGTCTACTTTTGCTTTCGTGATCCTCTTGGCTCAAGCCTGCCTGCTCCAGGTAAGATCACCAAAAAATTCCACCTTTGGTTACTACTGTTAGAATACTTCCTTTTTTACATGTTTCTTTTTTGTGTTTTTTTAAATACTAGTTATGTTCTGAAATATTGGGAAACCAAACATAACCCTGCAAACTATTTTGATTATCTTTCTTTTCTGGTGGCTGGGAGCATCGCAGTGTTTTAGAAGCATTATGTAGCTAGTTGAAAAGACGATATTAAATAGAGGAGTTTCTTGGCCATGATAAAACAATATCAAAAGTATAGATGAAACAGTACAGAGACATAATAACCAAAGATAGAAATTTATAGTAGTATACGGGAGAGACTTGCATCTGAGAATGATTGGAAACAAATATTTTAACATTTAACATGGACCATAAGGTCAACCATAAGGGGAATGTTAAATGTCACTCGCCAAAGAATTTTTACCAAAACTTGTTTAACGTATAGTCGGTGATCGCTGGTATCATATTATAATCAATATCCTTTTTTATATAAGTGAGAACTGCTGATTTATTTTTATTTTCTTATAGAATGTGTTCAGTCAATGCATTGGACCGGCTGTAGGTCCTTGGGGCGCTGCCCTGGGTCCAGCTCTAGCTGCTGGACCCCTTACCACCGCTTGGGGCGTTCCCCTTGCTGGCGGCATAGCTAGCCCTCTGGCCGGTCCCCTGGCTACCGGCCCCGTGGGTGCGTACGGCGGCGCCGGCATCGGTGAGGTCGCCGTCGCTGGTGAGCTGCCCGTTGCCGGTACCACCCGCGTCGCTGGACAGGTGCCCATCCTCGGCGCTGTGGAGTTCGGAGGCCCCGTCTGCGCTGGTGGCACCGTCTCCATCGCTGGCTCCTGCGCTTGCGGATGCGGTGGCCCCTATATTATTTAAGATGGGACAATAACTATTAAATAAAATATTCAGAGTAAAGTGTTATTTTCTTCATAATAAATTATATTAATTAATATAAGACGTTAGAAACATGAAATTAAGACAACGGTATAATTTTATATAATCGCCCAATAATAAAAGATATTTTTAATACGCTTTTATTAGCTTCAGACATATGTATGTTGGTATGTTGGTATGTTAGTATGTAACGGAATCTTTGAACATGATTTTAACCCCCTTCAAAACGTCGGATTAACTTGAAATTTGGCATACTTATTAAGGACCGATGACAATTCTATATTTTAAACATTCTGACCCGTTATCCTTACTAGGATAATCAGGATCACCGATTTTTGTTTTCCTGAGACCCGGAAGGTCTGCGTTAAGACCAATAAAGGAATCTACCAGGCGCGCCGATCACCTAACCTAACCTAACCTGACCTGACCTGACCTGACCTGACCTGACCTGACCTGACCTGACCTGACCTGACCTGACCTGACCTGACCTGACCTGACTTGACCTGACCTGACCTGACCTGACCTGACCTGACCTGACCTGACCTCAACTTCGACGCGTCCGTTGTTAATCATCAATCAAGCATCATGAAGCGGTGTCTCATCATCCTTATTCATTCAGCACTTCAACATCTGCACCTTCCTTTAACAAGATTTCCACTATTTCATTGTTCCCATTTTCTTGCTGCCAAATGTAAAGGCATATATGATTTCAGCTCATCGTCATAGTCACAACTTATATTATTAACTCGAGCTGTAAAATTAATTAAACTACTAACAGTTTTAAAATCTCTGCAGGCAGCAGCAACACAATGAGAAGAAATTCTAGAATTATTTTTGATATTAATATCATCATGCTGTAATATTAAATCGATGATTGGACGACGTCCTTTTGAAATGGCTAGATGTAAAGCAGTTGACCGTTTTTTTCTTGAGTATTGCCATCAGCGCCTGTTTTTAAAAGATGCTCTATCATCCTTTTTCCGTGATTACTTTTATCCAAGATAGAGGACCTGGGATATGGTATAAATTATGAAAGAAAGCAGTTAGCATTGGCAATTCGGATGACATTCAACAACTCCTCTGGGATTTTCACGTTAACAATAAAAATAAACACCAATGTAAAACACCACTTCATACAGCTGTGTTAAAAAATGACCCAATATTCATTTTTGCACTGCTAAGCAAAGGTGCTGATGCTGATTCGAAAGATAAACTTATATACGCTACGTAATAATCGTTAAAATAATCGCTAAAATAATCACTAAAAATGAAAAATAAATAATAGTTAAAAAAAACTAAAAAATACGCTTTTATAAAAAATTCGACCAAAAAATTAAAAATAAATAATAGTTTAAAAAAACTAAAAAATACACTTTTTTATAGAAAATCCAACTAAAAAATAGAAAATATTTTTTTTTAAATTTGAATTAAAAATAGTGTAAGTAAGATAAAAATATTTTTTATTGTAAAAAAAGCGTGGGGTGCTATTTAAGATATTATCAAAATGATAATCCTTCTACTCAATATCTATCAATAAAATATTCATAACTATTGACACCATGCACCCCATACGGATACATCATTATATAATATGACTTCTGGTGCGTACGACGGTACGCAACCACACATACCGCCGTAATTCCTGGGGCCGCTGACCGGGCGGTTCGATCTCCCACTCTTACCGCCCTCAACCGCAGAAGCCCCCTTTTAGTCGCCTCTTACGACTGGCAGGGGATAGCGTAGCCCTATCCTGGTCCCGAAACTACACGGACAATATAATATAACGCCTAGGGAAACAAACATCAAAAGTATGAATTTTGCTAAACTACTTTTAGTGTTTGAAATACGTTTTGTTAACTCAATTTACACTTTACTCAGTCGCGTGGCTTGGCAAAGACATATTTCCAGCAGTGGACAAGCTAATTATGACGATATAAAATATTATAATCCTGCGGTTTCTGGGTAAAAAATGAGGCCAAGTAATAATACTTTTCAATACAATTTTAATTTGGTAAGATATGATTTCAATTAATTGCCAATTTTCGTTTCTCAGTAGTAATAACCCGCTCCATAGGGACCAGCGCATCCGCAGGCGCAGGAACCAGCGATGGAGACGGTGCCACCAGCGCAGACGGGGCCTCCAAACTCCACAGCGCCGAGGATGGGCACCTGTCCAGCGACGAGGGTGGTACCAGCGACGGGCAGCTCACCGGCGACGGCGACTTCACCGATACCAGCGCCTCCGTACGCTCCGCAGGGGCCAGCAGCGAAGGGACCAGCAGCGAAGGGACCAGCAGCGAAGGGAGCAGCGGCGAAGGGAGCAGCAGCGAAGGGCTCGGCAATAGCTCCATACGCGCCGTATCCGTAACCGAAGCCGTCGTAAGCTCCGTAGGGGCCGGGTCCGTAGCATTGCCCGAATACATTCTGGAAAATTTAAAATGTTTATAATAGATGTGCTGAGAATTTATTAAAGAAAAAATATGTACCATAGTATTTGAAAATATATGAGGATCTATAACTGTATACTGTACCTGGAGCAGGCAAGCCTGGATGCAGAGGAGCACGAAAGCGAAGGTTGACATGTTTGTGTGTTATTATTCAACGGTTGGTTCCTGAATAATGTGTTTCAGTCCCTACGAGTTATTTATACAACAAGCCTTCATAGTCAAATAGAAAAAATCAAATTTCATAACACTGGGACATCAATTGTACGTGCGCAAATGTTTATGTTCTAATCACAGTGAAATAAATTATATAAAATTTATGTATCGTGACGTTTGTTATACACGTAAAATGCCTTCAAAATATTTTATTATATTTAATTATGCTTAAAATATTTTATTGTCGCTGAAACTGTTTACTGTTTGTGACGTTTGTTATACACGTAAAATGCCTTCAAACATATTGTATTAAATATTATTCAACGTCAAAAACTGCAATAGATATTCCTAAATTTGGACACAAAAAGCAATTTATCCTGCATTTTTTTTATTCAATCGATTCGATGAAATAAAAATATTTATTTCGTAGCTTCAAATTTACCAAAATCCCTCGTGCTCGGATAAATATATGTATTTGATTTGCACTAAAGAATATGCTCTTTATTAAACTGAATATATTAATATTACTAATAATGATTTGAAAGAAAAATACCTTAAATATTTAAGAGCAAGGACAGGGTATAACATACAGTTTCATAAACTAATTCAAAGTAATATCAAGCGTGAAAGAGCACGTAGTCAGTTGGTACAAGAAGAGGGTTTTACAATTTTAAGCAATGTTACGACACGTGGGTTAATTGGTGATAAACAACATTTTGTTTGTATAAAAGCCAACATCAAAGTACAAAACGTCACTTTCAGTTTGTTTCAACAACAGCAAGTACGGCAACAAACATGTCCATCAAGACCGTCCTCCTCGTGTGCGCTCAGGCACTCCTCATCCAGGTATTGTGACTTATGGTTTGAATATAACTATCACAATATTAGTCTCGTAATTAATTTGATTCGTTATAGTGTGGTTTGTAATTTTCCAGAGCATCTCCGCTCAGTGCATTGGGGCTTACGGCGCATATGGTTATGACGGATTCGGTTACGGTGGATTTGGTTACGACGGTTTCGCTTACGACGGCTACGGCTATGGCGCTCCCTTCGCCGCCTGCGCCGGTCCTTACGGATACGGTCCCGCTGGTCTCGCCGCCTCCAACGGTCCCGGCCTCGCCGTCTCCAGCGCCTCTCCTCTCATCCCCGCCGGAGTCTCCGTGGTGTCTGAGAACGCGTACGAAGGCGCTCTGGCCGTAGGTGGCGCTGTGCCTTTCCTTGGAACCGTGGCTCTCGAGGGCGCTCTGCCCACCGCCGGTGCCGGTGCCATCGCTTACGGCTGCGGCAACGGAGCCGTCGCTATCACCGCTGAAGATGCCGGAGCTTATGGGTATGGTCTTGCTGGACCTTATGGTTACGTTGGTATCGCCGAACCTTTCGGATACGGCTATGGTCTGGCCGGACCTCTCGGCTACGGACCTGGCTACGCTGGTTGCGGCTGCGGCGCTTTTTACTGAAAATAAAATGACCTTTTGGATTTTTTTACCCTGATAATAAACCTACCTTCGAACACTATAAAAGTTTTTTATTTCTTTACAACAATAAAAAAGGTACTTTTCATAATTAAAACAAGGAATTGATTAATATATCTAAATGTTTGCCTCTTACAAATACGCTTTATTCGTAACACTCCGAGTACCTAAACAGTCCAGAAGCAATATATCCGATAGCAATTGGTGCCGTGTGGTTCCGGCGGCGAATAGACCACCCCATGTCTGCCCGTGGGTGTCGTAGAAGCCGACTAAGGGTATCTACCGGGTAGATGGGCAGCAGCGTTTACTCGGGCATTTAACATCCTACTGCGACGGTCCCACTGGTCGCTGGGTCTGACACTGCCTGGCGTAATTCCCAAAGGTGTCCCGCTTGGTGGTAAGGTCTCTTCGTGGGATCTGCCTGGCTAGTTACCACCCTCAGGTCGGATTCTACCGCTAATAACGACTCGTCTTGTTTCGGTAGTGCGCCTGGGAGCCAGTTCATCCCCTTAACCCCCTCTGCCCATCCTCTTGTGGTGTTTCCGACGGCGTAACCTTCGGGTCCGGTGGGTCTCTTTAAGCATCGTTGCCTTTGGAGGCGTGGTGCGTTGGCGCGGGGGCCAGGGAGACCCGGTGTAACGGTTGTCCGCTGGCCGCCCGCCGGTTAGTTGGGGACCCGAACCCGGGCAACACCGTCAACCTCTGGCCCGGGAGGCTGTCCCGCCAACCGGCGAAAAATCCCGTTGCACGATTACCCTGCCGGAGTAAGAGACCGAAGTAGAGCCGGGTAGTCGTGCACGGGGGTGACCGGGGGCGCTTTCGTCCCCCGCGCCAGCATCCCACATTACCACTGCAAGCACGGCGCTATGAGACCCGCACTTTGTCCCGTGGAGTGTCGGCGGAGCACCGCAAATCCTTTCTAGTCCTTCATCTCTTTGAATCACCAATAAAAAGGCAGAAAAAAAGGAAAAGCTATTCACAGCGGCGACCTCCTCCACACTTACTGTGGATATGTGCAACATCAGGGGGCTCCATTCCAATCTGGATGCTGTCCACCACCACCTTGAGACAGCAAAGCCGGCTTTCCTCTTTTTGACGGAGACACAGATATCGCCCTCGGGCGATACATCGTATTTAGATTACTCCGGTTACAGTTTACAACATGCTTTTAGGCGTCGAGCCGGGGTATGTGTGTATGTTCGGTGTGATATCTGCTGCCGCCAACTCGATTATTCGAGCACGTCCAGTTGGCAACTGACAGGATGCTGCAGCAGTGTCCTTGTCCTGTCCTGTCAAGTCCTGTCGGCGGAGTTGGTGATTCTGGGTGACTTTAATGCCCACCATATTGAGTGGCTGGGCTCCCGAACCACTGACTTTGCCGGATGAAATGCGTATGACTTCTCTTTAGCATATGGGCTCTCCCAGGTCATACCCGGCTCTACAAGGGTACCTGATGTAGAGACCCATACAGCCTCTTTGCTGGATCTTCTGCTGACCAACCGTCCTGAAGACTACCAAGTAATGGTCAAGGCTCCTCTTGGATCTTCTGACCATTGCTTGGTAAGTTCTTCTGTGCCATTGTCGCGTCCCATGGAGGCTCGACCCCCTGGGAAGCGACAAGTTTGGCACTACAGGTCAGCAGATTGGGACGGGTTACGGGAATTCCTGGCATCATACCCGTGGAGGCAGCTGTGTTTCGTCTCGAGTGATCCTAGCACGTGCGCTGACTCTGTGGCCGACGTGATTCGGCAGGGCATGGAATGCTTTATTCCAAACTCTGGCATATCCGACGGTGGGCGGAGTCAGCCCTGGTTTGATGGGTCTTGCGCTAAGACATCACGTCATAAGCAAGAGATCTACCAAGCCTGGGCGTCAGCGCACGCGTGCAAGGATCCGAAGACCCCCGGGCTTCGAACGGCTTTCAACTCTGCCTCCCGTTCAGCAAAGAAGCATATGGCTAAGGCGAAGTCTAGGCGCATCGGCAGAATTGGCGAATCGGTTAGAACCTTCGAGTTTGCGGAGGTACATAGGTTCCCTCTGTGTGTTCTACCGGCTTTACAATGGTTGGTGTTCCGAGGAACTATTTGACCTGGTGCCTACGTCACCATTCCTCCATCGCACCACTTGCCGAAGGATGAAGTTCCATCCACACCAACTGGACTCGTGGCGGTCCTCCACGGTTCGGTTTGCACGGACGTTCTTGCCGCGGACGTGTAAGATGTGGAATGAACTTCCTCCTGAGGTATTCTCGGAGCGCTATGACATGAGGCTCTTCAAAAAAGGCGCAAAAAGAGCTCTCATACAAAGCCGGCGAAGCATTGGCGACTCCTTTGGTGTTGCAAATGTCCATAGGCGGCGTTGACTACTTTCCATCAGGTAACACGTCTGCCAAATCGTTAGGTAAAACTATAAAAAAAAAAAATGTAATTAGCAAATGGTCTTCATGAAAGATTTTTGAGCCGTCTATATCACTGTATCAAGCCAGTGGACTAAATATCCGTTTTCAGCACCCATGTTTATTTAAATACCTTAATAATTTGTTTCTCTAGTGAAAATAATTATTTAATATGCATACTGGTCTTAGTGATACCATGATAAAATACTGTTTCCCATATGTTACTGTTGTTCACCTTAATCCTAACTTAATTTTCTTCAGTTTTAATTAATATAACCACTTTTCGTTTCAAAGTTTAATTTAAATTTACACGTTTTTGTTCAGAAACTTTACCAGAGTAAAGATCTCGATTAAAATAATGACAAGAGAGTACATTTGCAATATCACGTTTATTCGAAGCTATTTATACAGCAAGACAGTTAAAGAATCAAACCACAGCCGCATCCAGGTCCGACAATACCAAGAGGTCCGGCAAGTCCCAAAGGTCCAGCGAGACCTAGCGGTCCAGCGATACCAATAGGTCCAGCAATACCAAGAGGGCCGGCTACGCCAGCCAAGCCAACAGCTCCAATATCTTCAGCGGTGATAGCGACGGCTCCGTTGCCGCAGCCGTAAGCGATGGCACCGGCACCGGCGGTGGGCAGAGCGCCCTCGAGAGCCACGGTTCCGAGGAAAGGCACAGCCCCGCCGGCAGCCAGGGTACCTTCATATGCGTTCTCAGATACCACGGAGACTCCGGCGGGGATGAGAGGAGAGGCGCTGGAGACGGCGAGGCCGGGACCGTTAGAGGCAGCGAGACCAGCAGGTCCTACGCCCCAGGCTCCAGCGCAAGGCGCGCCCAGCAATGGAGCAGCAGCACAAGGGGCAGCTAGCAAAGGCGCAGCGCCAACACACTGACTAGAGATGCTCTGAAAACATTAAAATCCTAGATTATAGTAAAGATATAATAGGCATATAATGATAGTCTAGATTTAATAAGTACCGTGATCTTTGGCTATCGCGTTGGCAATCTAGGACTGTAACAGCACTCGAATAAATTTGTGGGTCTTCACTAAATAAGACATATTTTCGTAAAGTATTCAGGAATTGTTATAGCCATATCTATTTTGATCACAGAGGCAAAAATGTGTGGATAGTGAAACAAATATTATCCTTGAGGAAATTTAGTAATTTAGACAATACAGTCAATTTATCGTCAAATCAAGCAATTATTAATATTTCCACATACCTGGATCAGGAGCGCCTGAACACAAACGAGAAGGGTCTTCAGAGACATTTTGTGTAGTTAAATGCTCGAAGTTAAAGACAACAATACTTTCAATGATGATTGTACAGAATTATATAGTGTTCTTCTTATCACCGACTATTACGAAGTCGAAAACGAAAATATGTGTAGATGTGTAATGGTCTTTAGATGTGTATTTGAAAAACAAGTAAATCATTAGAAATTTTTGTAGCATTTTTCATCAGACTCAATTTCATAACTGTACGCTATGAGTTTGTTTCAGGCTGATGCAAAACTTTGTTTAAATTTCCAATGCCTTTAATATAAAAGCCTGCTAAAGTATATAACAACTCATTGGGGATCATCTTCGTTTGACGCAAACACACAAATATGTCTACTTTTGCTTTCGTGCTCCTCTGCGCTCAAGCTTGCCTGCTCCAGGTAAGATCTCCAAAAAATTCCACCTTTGGTTACTACTGTTAGAATACTTCCTTTCTTACATGTTTCTTTTTTGTGTTTTTAACACGCTTTTATTAGCTTGGGTTGTATGTTTGTATGTATGTATTTACTAACAGTAACGGAATCTTTGAGCCCGATTTCTATCCACTTTGAACGTCCAGTTCAATTAAAAAATCGGTTGTCTGTAAAGTCGGTTTACTAACGATAGTTGAACGTGACAACGTCATGAGAAAATACTGATGACACGGTTGCATTTTTCAAAAGAAAATAATTAATTAATTAATTAATTTTAAACTAATAATTTACTTAACACTATCAACATTTATCAATAGTATGACATAACCTATAAACTCAGTTTCTCAACTTTTGTGTCAATCTAACAATTAATCAATCAATCATAGTTTACGATAATGAAATATCAGTGTACAATTATTTACCTTTATTGTTGTAGTTGTTGTAAATGATAAATGACGAATCTAAGCACTCCATATTTTCACTACAGACACAGCTGACGATACTTTAACCACACGTGTGAACTTGTATTGTGACGCTTTCTTGTTTTTCCAACGCCAAGAACGTTCGAGAAAGACAAAGACAGAGACACAAGCATGCGCCGATTCAATGCGCCTAATTCTCTAGTGCTGCGCGCGCGGCAGACCGATCATAGTTGAGTGGGAGAGAGACGCAAGGCATTCGGCGGGCCTCTCTCTCGTTCGGTGACTCATCGTAACGTTACCGGGCGTTACACTTTTTCATAAGTGACTCCCAGCCGCAACCTAATTTAAGACGTTGTCACGTCAAAATTTTGAAGTATTATCAAAAACCACGAATACACGATTTTAACATTTTTGTACCATTGTCCTTATCAATATCCTCAGGATTAACGATTTTCGAGGCAAGAGAAAGCGCCTTATGGAGCGTTCAGGCTAAGTTACTAGATCGATTTTAAGCTTTGGAAAATAATAATTTTATTTCCCTATAACTCAAATGTACTGAAACATATCTATAATGCCATCTTGTAGAATGATTTTTTAGGATTCCGTACTCAAAGGATAAAACGAAACCCTCCGCTGTCTGTTCGTGAGTCACAGGGCTTTATCTCTTAAACCGTAATAGATAGAAACTTGTTTTTTTTTTACCGACTATGCATAATGATGGTCGCTATAACAACAAATACTAAAAATTAATAAAATAAATATAGTTTAAAAAACTAAAAAACACGCTTTTATGATAAAATCAACTAAAAAGTAGAAAATAATTTTCAATCTAGGAATCAATAAAGGAACAGTAAATTGTATAATTGTGGAAAAAGTGTGGGGTGCTTTTTGAAAATTGATAAGTGGAGCACTCCACGCTTTTTTAGGATTCCGTACCCAAAGGGTAAAAACGGAACCCTATTACTAAGACTCCGCTGTCTGTCCGTCTGTCCGTCTGTCACAGGGCTCTACCGCTTAAACCGACAAATAAATAGAGAGACACTTGAAATTTTTACAATGTATATAAATCGTGGGCGCCTATAACAACAAATACTAAAAATAAAAAAAGAAAGTGTGTGTGTGTCAGCTACGACGCACGATTGGAGTTTACTCCTTACGAATGATAATTATGATATATATCGAATAGAAAAAAGGGTAGGTAAATGAACGCATCTGCTAAAATGATAAGAGAAACAAGCATATATCTGTAATTATTCGGATTATTTATATTACTTCAATAATGCGTATTACAAAAAGTATGTTACAAAATAATATAAAATAGCGCCATCTAGTGGCAAGTTTATCAATCTATGTATTTTGGTTCCAAATATTATAATGGTAACTTAATATAATTGCTTATATTAAAGTAAATTTTAATATAATATAATTATTTATATTTAAAACAATGTTAAACGTTTTATAACTTAAAACTTAATAATTATAATTTCTTTGCCATCTATAAAATATCCTTGTTGCAATTTACGGATGAAATTTATATGAGACTCAATAAACATGTTCTTATATGTAATTTGGATTGTTTTTGAATGTTTTATAATTCTAGAATTCATTTAAAACGTATTGCTAATTTTATATAACTTATTTTGAACATAATTCATTAGCAATAATTCTGTAATAAATATTAAATAATACTGTTTTGATTTTGCCCGTTTATCGTTGATAGATGGTGCTGATCAATAATGCATCCATTTTTATAAGTTAAATTAATATATCAGTAACTTACAAAAGCCTCTTTATGTTAAAAACTTATTTTGCTAATATTATATCTTATTCAATTGCTTACTGATTTTATATGTTACTCTTCTTTAAAAACGTTCATAAAAGATTGTTAATCATATTATGGCGCCAATGTTCATATTTTTCACAGTGTTTATAAATGATCAAACCTATAACTTAATTTATGCAAAAATGTAAACAAATTAGTTAATGACGTTTTAATGTTTTATATATTGCTAATTATTTTTATTGTAATAATTACTTTCATATGGGATATGAACTTACTGTATTTTAAATTAATAAAAGCACTCTTGATTCATATTTTGGTTACCGTTACGCCTCAACTTTTCGTGTTACACTTGATTTTACTCCTCATAAAATTTCCGTACCGGGCCTTATAACTCAAATCGTTTCTTAAGGAGTAAACTCCAAAAAGATGAATATAAAAGGGGGTCCAAATACAAGAAATCAACACCACTACGTTACCTGTAACGCCATCTTGTTCACTTTGGGTTAACTGTATCAGGTTATCAACGCACACACTGCACACATATTGTCTGATTCATTATAAAAATTAACAACAAACTAAAACTTTATGAACTACACACATTTTAACAAACGCCCTATGAAAATAAGATAACATTCGAGTTCAAACACGACGATCAACAATAACATACATGTCGGAAATCGCGGTACTGAGGCGCTTCCGGAGCGCTAGCGCCATCTAGTGGCACTCGATAAAGTTAGTGTTGGAATGCGCCGGTGTGGGAACCGACCGGGCTTGCGAGCGAGACGAGACTAGACTTTACTGTTGGCGGTCGGCCGGTGCGGACACTAAAATTATCACGCGTTCCTCGAGCTACTTATACCTGCCTACCTAAGTTAATTCTAATCGAAGCAATTCCTGTGTTGTAATAATGACCACTGAAGCCCACAGAAGATTACGATGAGCGATAAAGAACCACCAATTCCGAAATACATTAGTTAAATATGTTTTTTATTATTAGTTAATAAAGTCAGTTAGAAAGTTATTGATATATAATATTGACGATTATAAATCGGATTTATTTATTTTGCTAAGTAAATAAAATGATCTGTCGATATTTACCAGTAAGAATACATTTAATAAAAAAAATGGTTGCCTGTAAAGTCGGTTTTACGGGCGAAGATTTTACGTGACAACGTCTTTTTCTCGGTAGAATATTTATTGATATGAATATAATTAAATTGCACAATAGGAACAAGGAATTGAATGAAAATAAGAATTGCACAAATTTTAACTATAGAAATATATTTTGTTTAGTCTCTAGTGCTGCGCGCGCGGCAGACCGATCATAGTTGAGTGGGAGAGAGACGCAAGGCATTCGGCGGGCCTCTCTCTCGTTCGGTGACTCATCGTAACGTTACCGGGCGTTACACTTTTTCATAAGTGACTCCCAGCCGCAACCTAATTTAAGACGTTGTCACGTCAAAAACGCCATCTTATGATGAAAGCTAGAACTAAAACTAATTCTCATTAAGTTACTAAAGTACTCTCTAATCGTATTCGAGTCGTGCGTGCATATTATAGATGGCGTTATGCACATAACTATTTTCCACTGAATTACCTATATTATTTAATTTAATTTGTTTTGTTTGATACGATTAAAATTGCAAGTTTAAATTAAATATTATTATTACAAACTTTAATTTAAATTTCATATTTCATAAATTTGGGATTGTTCTGTGTTTAATAATAACATTGCAATGACTGTTATAAGTTATTATTTTATTATAGTTAATAGTTAACTATGTAATTGATAACAAAAGTAGTGATAGCCTAGTAGTTAGAAGCTCGGCCTCTCGACCGAGAAGTCCGAGGTTCAAATCCCAGGTATGCACATCTGGTTTTCTTAATTTATGTGCATATTAGAAATTAATTGCTTCCTTGCACTTGCTTTAACGGCGAAGGAAAGCCTGCACACCTGAGAAATATATAAAAAAATATCAAAGGTATGTGAATTATGAAGTCTACCAATACGCACTTGGCCAGCGCGGTATAGACTACAGCCTAATCCTTCTCACTCTGAGAGGAGACCTGTGCCCATCTATGGACTAATTATGGGTTGATGATGTAATTGTTGTATATTTGGAGAAAGCAGGAAAATGGATCTAAAATAGGCGAAATTTAGTTAATATTCACCACTTCTATATATATAAAAGAAAGTCGTGTTAGTTACTCCACTTATAACTCAAGAACGGCTGAACCGATTTGGCTGAAAATTGGTGGAGAGGTAGCTTAGAACCAGGAGACGGACATAGGATACTTTTTATCCCGTTCGACCGCGTTTCCTTGAAGTCATTTTATAACTCAAGAACGGTTGAACCGATTTAGCTGAAAATTGGTAAAGAGGTAGATTAGAACCAGGAAACGGACATAGGATACTTTTTATCCCGTTCGACCGCGTTTCCGTGAAGTCATTTTATAACTCAAGAACGGCTGAACCAATTTGACTGAAAATTAATCGAGAGGTAGCTTAGAAGCAGGAAAAGGACATAGGATACTTTTTATCCCGTTCGACCGCGTTTTCGTGAAGCATTTTATAACTCAACAACGGCTGAACCAATTTGACTGAAAATTGGTGGAGAGGTAGCTTAGAACCAGGAGACGGACATAGGATACTTTTTATCCTGTTCGACCGCGTTTCCGTGAATAAATAAGAGTTGAAAGTTTGTATTAAAGTCCCCCAGTTTTGATGCAAATCTATATGAAAATTGGTATTTGATAGGATTTCGATAGAAAGTAATTAAATATCTATTTTACGATATTTGCAAAATCAACCCTTAAGTTGGTTAAGTAGGGGTTGGAATTTTATATTAAAATCCGTTAATTTGGAAGCAAAAACTGTAAAAATTTGCATTTGGCTTTAGAAGACACTTCGTTTAGAAATCGGCAGATTTTGAAGCAAAGTCTATGAAAATTGGAATTTAGCTTTTTGATTCAAAATAATAGAACACATTTTTCACCGTTTTTGGAAAATCAACCTTTAGGGTCGTTTAATCGGGTATGGAACTTTAATTTAATATCCGTTAATTTGGAGCACTAAGAAAATTATCATAAGACATAATGAAGCAACTGAGTCACTGTTTGTTTTTTTAGATCAACCCTTAAGACTGTTATAAATCGCCTTTCTATTTACACACCTGTTTCAGCATTTTTAGCTATTCAACAACCCGATTAGAGTACTATAAGTAAATAAACTTTCTTTAAAAAAAACCGTTATTGAAGTTATAGGTACTTCTTTTCGCGTGTTTGTAAAAAAAATAACAAAAAATACAACCGACTTCTATGTCACTACAAAGTAAAAAATAATTCGAACGAAATATATTGAGCGCCGACTTCAGAAATATGTACTAAACCAACATTTATTTGAATTATTTCTTACTATGTAGTGACATAGAAGTCGGTTGTATTTTTTGTTAAAATTTTTTTTACCCTTTTTAGTGATGACATAATAACATTTATATTAATACAATATAAAATTGTATAAACGTGATCATGAATTAAGGTACGGTCTGAATTTACATTGATTGGAACCGCCCGCTCGCAGGGCGCTGCCGCGCCCTTCCCGCTTAGTTTTATATTGTCTTATGTGTTCCAACCTAACCTAACTAAATAGTCAATGATTTGCAATTTCATTAGAACCTTCTACACCAAATATCTTCAAACACGACTCAATTATTCCCATCGGTTGAGGAGTTACATATTTTGTCTCCGAGCCACATTATCAGACCCTTAAATAGTCAATGATGAACTGACTTTGTAATTTCATTAGAACCTACAATAAAAAATAACACAATAAAAAAATAATTATTAAAATCGGTTCACTAACGGCGGAGTAATTCGTGTACATACATAAAAAAAAGATACCGGCCGAATTGATAACCACCTCCTTTTTGAAGTCGGTAAAAAAATAACAGAGTGCAGAGAGGTAGAGTGAATTTTTATTCTTGAGTTATAAAATGACTTCACGGAAACGCGGTCGAACAGGATAAAAAGTATCCTATGTCCGTCTCCTGGTTCTAAGCTACCTCTCCACCAATTTTCAGTCAAATTGGTTCAGCCGTTGTTGAGTTATAAAATGCTTCACGAAAACGCGGTCGAACGGGATAAAAAGTATCCTATGTCCTTTTCCTGCTTCTAAGCTACCTCTCGATTAATTTTCAGTCAAATTGGTTCAGCCGTTCTTGAGTTATAAAATGACTTCACGGAAACGCGGTCGAACGGGATAAAAAGTATCCTATGTCCGTTTCCTGGTTCTAATCTACCTCTTTACCAATTTTCAGCTAAATCGGTTCAACCGTTCTTGAGTTATAAAATGACTTCAAGGAAACGCGGTCGAACGGGATAAAAAGTATCCTATGTCCGTCTCCTGGTTCTAAGCTACCTCTCCACCAATTTTCAGCCAAATCGGTTCAGCCGTTCTTGAGTTATAAGTGGAGTAACTAACACGACTTTCTTTTATATATATAGATTTTCCTGTTCTCCTGTGGCCATTTCCTAATATTTACCAGTAGTTTATGGACATAATACATAAATTACACGAGTGAAACCACGAGGTACAGATAGTCACTCATAATTAGGTGGTACGAAGTTCACCGGGTCATCTAGTTATATTTTAAAAATGCATATACCTACTAATGAAGCTACTTCCTACTATGATAAAAAATACTAAAAATAAAAATAAATACCTGGTACGGAACCCTCCGTGTGCGAGTTCGACTCGCACTTGGCCAATTATTTACAATTATACAATTTACAGTTCCTTAATTGATTCCTAGATTGAAAATTATTTTCTAGGTACTTTTTAGTTGATTTTATCATAAAAGCGTGTTTTTAGTTTTTTAAATTATATTTATTTTAAATACTAGTTATGTTCTGAAATATTGGAAAACCAAACATAACACTGAACAAACTATTTTGATCATCTTTCTTTTCTGGTGGCTGGGAACATCGCAGTGTTTTAGAAGCATTATGTAGCTAGTTGAAAAGACGATATTAAATAGAGGAGTTTCTTGGCCATGATAAAACAATATCAAAAATATAGTTGAAACAGTACAGAGACATAATAACCAAAGATAGAAATTTATAGTAGTATACGGGAGAGACTTGCATCTGAGAATGATTGGAAACAAATATTTTAACATTTAACATGGACCATAAGGTCAACCATAAGGTGAATGTTAATTGTCACTCGCAAAAGAATTTTTACCAAAACTTGTTTAACGTAAAGTCGGTGATCGCTGGAATCATATTATAATCAATATCCTTTTTTATATAAGTGAGAACTGCTGATTTATTTTTATTTTCTTATAGAATGTGTTCAGTCAATGCATTGGACCGGCTGTAGGTCCTTGGGGCGCTGCCCTGGGTCCAGCTCTAGCTGCTGGACCCCTTACCACCGCTTGGGGCGTTCCCCTTGCTGGCGGCATAGCTAGCCCTCTGGTCGGTCCCCTGGCTACCGGCCCCGTGGGTGCGTACGGCGGCGCCGGCATCGGTGAGGTCGCCGTCGCTGGTGAGCTGCCCGTCGCCGGTACCACCCGCGTCGCTGGACAGGTGCCCATCCTCGGCGCTGTGGAGTTCGGAGGCCCCGTCTGCGCTGGTGGCACCGTCTCCATCGCTGGCTCCTGCGCTTGCGGATGCGGTGGCCCCTATATTATTTAAGATGGGACAATAACTATTAAATAAAATATTCAGAGTAAAGTGTTATTTTCTTCATAATAAATTATATTAATTAATATAAGACGTTAGAAACATGAAATTAAGACAACGGTATAATTTTATATAATCGCCCAATAATAAAAGATATTTTTAATACGCTTTTATTAGCTTCAGACATATGTATGTTGGTATGTTGGTATGTTAGTATGTAACGGAATCTTTGAACATGATTTTAACCCCCTTCAAAACGTCGGATTAACTTGAAATTTGGCATACTTATTAAGGACCGATGACAATTCTATATTTTAAACATTCTGACCCGTTATCCTTACTAGGATAATCAGGATCACCGATTTTTGTTTTCCTGAGACCCGGAAGGTCTGCGTTAAGACCAATAAAGGAATCTACCAGGCGCGCCGATCACCTAACCTAACCTAACCTGACCTGACCTGACCTGACCTGACCTGACCTGACCTGACCTGACCTGACCTGACCTGACTTGACCTGACCTGACCTGACCTGACCTGACCTGACCTGACCTGACCTCAACTTCGACGCGTCCGTTGTTAATAGCATCATGAAGCGGTGTCTCATCATCCTTATTCATTCAGCACTTCAACATCTGCACCTTCCTTTAACAAGATTTCCACTATTTCATTGTTCCCATTTCTTGCTGCCAAATGTAAAGGCATATATGATTTCAGCTCATCGTCATAGTCACAACTTATATTATTAACTCGAGCTGTAAAATTAATTAAACTACTAACAGTTTTTAAATCTCTGCAGGCAGCAGCAACACAAAGAGAAGAAATTCTAGAATTATTTTTGATATTAACATCATCATGCTGTAATATTAAATCGATGATTGGACGACGTCCTTTTGAAATGGCTAGATGTAAAGCAGTTGACCGTTTTTTTCTTGAGTATTGCCATCAGCGCCTGTTTTTAAAAGATGCTCTATCATCCTTTTTCCGTGATTACTTTTATCCAAGATAGAGGACCTGGGATATGGTATAAATTATGAAAGAAAGCAGTTAGCATTGGCAATTCGGATGTCATTCAACAACTCCTCTGGGATTTTCACGTTAACAATAAAAATAAACACCAATGTAAAACACCACTTCATACAGCTGTGTTAAAAAATGACCCAATATTCATTTTTGCACTGCTAAGCAAAGGTGCTGATGCTGATTCGAAAGATAAACTTATATACGCTACGTAATAATCGTTAAAATAATCGCTAAAATAATCACTAAAAATGAAAAATAAATAATAGTTAAAAAAAACTAAAAAATACGCTTTTATAAAAAATTCGACCAAAAAATTAAAAATAAATAATAGTTTAAAAAAACTAAAAAATACACTTTTTATAGAAAATCCAACTAAAAAATAGATTTTTTTTTTTTAAATTTGAATTAAGAATAGTGTAAGTAAGATAAAAATATTTTTTATTGTAAAAAAAGCGTGGGGTGCTTTTTAAGATATTATCAAAATGATAATCCTTCTACTCAATATCTATCAATAAAATATTCATAACTATTGACACCATGCACCCCATACGGATACATCATTATATAATATGACTTCTGGTGCGTATGACGGTACGCAACCACACATACCGCCGTAATTCCTGGGGCCGCTGACCGGGCGGTTCGATCTCCCACTCTTACCGCCCGCAACCGCAGAAGCCCCCTTTTAGTCGCCTCTTACGACTGGCAGGGGATAGCGTAGCCCTATCCTGGTCCCGGAACTACACGGACAATATAATATAACGCCTAGGGAAACAAACATCAAAAGTATGAATTTTGCTAAACTACTTTTAGTGTTTGAAATACGTTTTGTTAACTCAAT
Organism: Epargyreus clarus; assembly: GCF_041222505.1. Taxonomy (NCBI): domain Eukaryota; kingdom Metazoa; phylum Arthropoda; class Insecta; order Lepidoptera; family Hesperiidae; genus Epargyreus; species Epargyreus clarus. The sequence continues at coordinate 4,927,387 of NW_027332224.1, forward strand.
TTACACTTTACTCAGTCGCGTGGCTTGGCAAAGACATATTTCCAGCAGTGGACAAGCTAATTATGACGATATAAAATATTATAATCCTGCGGTTTCTGGGTAAAAAATAAGGCCAAGTAATAATACTTTTCAATACAATTTTAATTTGGTAAGATATGGTTTCAATTAATTGCCAATTTTCGTTTCTCAGTAGTAATAACCCGCTCCATAGGGACCAGCGCATCCGCAGGCGCAGGAACCAGCGATGGAGACGGTGCCACCAGCGCAGACGGGGCCTCCAAACTCCACAGCGCCGAGGATGGGCACCTGTCCAGCGACGAGGGTGGTACCAGCGACGGGCAGCTCACCGGCGACGGCGACTTCACCGATACCAGCGCCTCCGTACGCTCCGCAGGGGCCAGCAGCCAAGGGACCAGCAGCGAAGGGACCAGCAGCGAAGGGAGCAGCGGCGAAGGGAGCAGCAGCGAAGGGCTCGGCAATAGCTCCATACGCGCCGTATCCGTAACCGAAGCCGTCGTAAGCTCCGTAGGGACCGGGTCCGTAGCATTGCCCGAATACATTCTGGAAAATTTAAAATGTTTATAATAGATGTGCTGAGAATTTATTAAAGAAAAAATATGTACCATAGTATTTGAAAATATATGAGGATCTATAACTGTATACTGTACCTGGAGCAGGCAAGCCTGGATGCAGAGGAGCACGAAAGCGAAGGTTGACATGTTTGTGTGTTATTATTCAACGGTTGGTTCCTGAATAATGTGTTTCAGTCCCTACGAGTTATTTATACAACAAGCCTTCATAGTCAAATAGAAAAAATCAAATTTCATAACACTGGGACATCAATTGTACGTGCGCAAATGTTTATATTCTAATCACAGTGAAATAAATTATATAAAATTTATGTATCGTGACGTTTGTTATACACGTTAAATGCCTTCAAAATATTTTATTATATTTAATTATGCTTAAAATATTTTATTGTCGCTGACTGTGAACTGTTTACTGTTTGTGACGTTTGTTATACACGTAAAATGCCTTCAAACATATTGTATTATATATTATTCAACGTCAAAAACTGCAATAGATATTCCTAAATTTGGACACAAAAAGCAATTTATCCTGCATTTTTTTTATTCAATCGATTCGATGAAATAAAAATATTTATTTCGTAGCTTCAAATTTACCAAAATCCCTCGTGCTCGGATAAATATATGTATTTGATTTGCACTAAAGAATATGCTCTTCATTAAACTGAATATATTAATATTACTAATAATGATTTGAAAGAAAAATACCTTAAATATTTAAGAGCAAAGACAGGGTATAACATACAGTTTCATAAACTAATTCAAAGTAATATCAAGCGTGAAAGAGCACGTAGTCAGTTGGTACAAGAAGAGGGTTTTACAATTTTAAGCAATGTTACGACACGTGGGTTAATTGGTGATAAACAACATTTTGTTTGTATAAAAGCCAACATCAAAGTACAAAACGTCACTTTCAGTTTGTTTCAACAGCAAGTACGGCAACAAACATGTCCATCAAGACCGTCCTCCTCGTGTGCGCTCAGGCACTCCTCATCCAGGTATTGTGACTTATGGTTTGAATATAACTATCACAATATTAGTCTCGTAATTAATTTGATTCGTAATAGTGTGGTTTGTAATTTTCCAGAGCATCTCCGCTCAGTGCATTGGGGCTTACGGCGCATATGGTTATGACGGATTCGGTTACGGTGGATTTGGTTACGACGGTTTCGCTTACGACGGCTACGGCTATGGCGCTCCCTTCGCCGCCTGCGCCGGTCCTTACGGATACGGTCCCGCTGGTCTCGCCGCCTCCAACGGTCCCGGCCTCGCCGTCTCCAGCGCCTCTCCTCTCATCCCCGCCGGAGTCTCCGTGGTGTCTGAGAACGCGTACGAAGGCGCTCTGGCCGTAGGTGGCGCTGTGCCTTTCCTTGGAACCGTGGCTCTCGAGGGCGCTCTGCCCACCGCCGGTGCCGGTGCCATCGCTTACGGCTGCGGCAACGGAGCCGTCGCTATCACCGCTGAAGATGCCGGAGCTTATGGGTATGGTCTTGCTGGACCTTATGGTTACGCTGGTATCGCCGAACCTTTCGGATACGGCTATGGTCTGGCCGGACCTCTCGGCTACGGACCTGGCTACGCTGGTTGCGGCTGCGGCGCTTTTTACTGAAAATAAAATGACCTTTTGGATTTTTTTACCCTGATAATAAACCTACCTTCGAACACTATAAAAGTTTTTTATTTCTTTACAACAATAAAAAAGGTACTTTTCATAATTAAAACAAGGAATTGATTAATATATCTAAATGTTTGCCTCTTACAAATACGCTTTATTCGTAACACTCCGAGTACCTAAACAGTCCAGAAGCAATATATCCGATAGCAATTGGTGCCGTGTGGTTCCGGCGGCGAATAGACCACCCCATGTCTGCCCGTGGGTGTCGTAGAAGCCGACTAAGGGTATCTACCGGGTAGATGGGCAGCAGCGTTTACTCGGGCATTTAACATCCTACTGTGACGGTCCCACTGGTCGCTGGGTCTGACACTGCCTGGCGTAATTCCCGAAGGTGTCCCGCTTGGTGGTAAGGTCTCTTCGTGGGATCTGCCTGGCTAGTTACCACCCTCAGGTCGGATTCTACCGCTAATAACGACTCGTCTTGTTTCGGTAGTGCGCCTGGGAGCCAGTTCATCCCCTTAACCCCTCTGCCCATCCTCTTGTGGTGTTTCCGACGGCGTAACCTTCGGGTCCGGTGGGTCTCTTTAAGCATCGTTGCCTTTGGAGGCGTGGTGCGTTGGCGCGGGGGCCAGGGAGACCCGGTGTAACGGTTGTCCGCTGGCCGCCCGCCGGTTAGTTGGGGACCCGAACCCGGGCAACACCGTCAACCTCTGGCCCGGGAGGCTGTCCCGCCAACCGGCGAAAAATCCCGTTGCACGATTACCCTGCCGGAGTAAGAGACCGAAGTAGAGCCGGGTAGTCGTGCACGGGGGTGACCGGGGGCGCTTTCGTCCCCCGCGCCAGCATCCCACATTACCACTGCAAGCACGGCGCTACGAGACCCGCACTTTGTCCCGTGGAGTGTCGGCGGAGCACCGCAAATCCTTTCTAGTCCTTCATCTCTTTGAATCACCAATGAAAAGGCAGAAAAAAAGGAAAAGCTATTCACAGCGGCGACCTCCTCCACACTTACTGTGGATATGTGCAACATCAGGGGGCTCCATTCCAATCTGGATGCTGTCCACCACCACCTTGAGACAGCAAAGCCGGCTTTCCTCTTTTTGACGGAGACACAGATATCGCCCTCGGGCGATACATCGTATTTAGATTACCCCGGTTACAGTTTACAACATGCTTTTAGGCGTCGAGCCGGGGTATGTGTGTATGTTCGGGGTGATATCTGCTGCCGCCAACTCGATTATTCGAGCACGTCCAGTTGGCAACTGACAGGATGCTGCAGCAGTGTCCTTGTCCTGTCCTGTCAAGTCCTGTCGGCGGAGTTGGTGATTCTGGGTGACTTTAATGCCCACCATATTGAGTGGCTGGGCTCCCGAACCACTGACTTTGCCGGATGAACTGCGTATGACTTCTCTTTAGCATATGGGCTCTCCCAGGTCATACCCGGCTCTACAAGGGTACCTGATGTAGAAACCCATACAGCCTCTTTGCTGGATCTTCTGACCAATGTCCTGAAGACTACCAAGTAATGGTCAAGGCTCCTCTTGGATCTTCTGACCATTGCTTGGTAAGTTCTTCTGTGCCATTGTCGCGTCCCATGGAGGCTCGACCCCCTGGGAAGCGACAAGTTTGGCACTACAGGTCAGCAGATTGGGACGGGTTACGGGAATTCCTGGCATCATACCCGTGGAGGCAGCTGTGTTTCGTCTCGAGTGATCCTAGCACGTGCGCTGACTCTGTGGCCGACGTGATTCGGCAGGGCATGGAATGCTTTATTCCAAACTCTGGCATATCCGACGGTGGGCGGAGTCAGCCCTGGTTTGATGGGTCTTGCGCTAAGACATCACGTCATAAGCAAGAGATCTACCAAGCCTGGGCGTCAGCGCACGCGTGCAAGGATCCGAAGACCCCCGGGCTTCGAACGGCTTTCAACTCTGCCTCCCGTTCAGCAAAGAAGCATATGGCTAAGGCGATGTCTAGGCGCATCGGCAGAATTGGCGAATCGGTTAGAACCTTCGAGTTTGCGGAGGGACATAGGTTCCCTCTGTGTGTTCTACCGGCTTTACAATGGTTGGTGTTCCGACGAACTATTTGACCTGGTGCCTACGTCACCATTCCTCCATCGCACCACTCGCCGAAGGATGAAGTTCCATCCACACCAACTGGACTCGTGGCGGTCCTCCACGGTTCGGTTTGCACGGACGTTCTTGCCGCGGACGTGTAAGATGTGGAATGAACTTCCTCCTGATGTATTCTCGGAGCGCTATGACATGAGGCTCTTCAAAAAAGGCGCAAAAAGAGCTCTCATACAAAGCCGGCGATGCATTGGCGACTCCTTTGGTGTTGCAAATGTCCATAGGCGGCGTTGACTACTTTCCATCAGGTAACACGTCTGCCAAATCGTTAGGTAAAACTATAAAAAAAAAATGTAATTAGCAAATGGTCTTCATGAAAGATTTTTGAGCCGTCTATATCACTGTATCAAGCCAGTGGACTAAATATCCGTTTTCAGCACCCATGTTTATTTAAATACCTTAATAATTTGTTTCTCTAGTGAAAATAATTATTTAATATGCATACTGGTCTTAGTGATACCATGATAAAATACTGTTTCCCATATGTTACTGTTGTTCACCTTAATCCTAACTTAATTTTCTTCAGTTTTAATTAATATAACCACTTTTCGTTTCAAAGTTTAATTTAAATTTACACGTTTTTGTTCAGAAACTTTACAAGAGTAAAGATCTCGATTAAAATAATGACAAGAGAGTACATTTGCAATATCACGTTTATTCGAAGCAATTTATACAGCAAGACAGTTAAAGAATCAAACCACAGCCGCATCCAGGTCCGACAATACCAAGAGGTCCGGCAAGTCCCAAAGGTCCAGCGAGACCTAGCGGTCCAGCGATACCAATAGGTCCAGCAATACCAAGAGGGCCGGCTACGCCAGCCAAGCCAACAGTTCCAATATCTTCAGCGGTGATAGCGACGGCTCCGTTGCCGCAGCCGTAAGCGATGGCACCGGCACCGGCGGTGGGCAGAGCGCCCTCGAGAGCCACGGTTCCGAGGAAAGGCACAGCCCCGCCGGCAGCCAGGGTACCTTCATATGCGTTCTCAGATACCACAGAGACTCCGGCGGGGATGAGAGGAGAGGCGCTGGAGACGGCGAGGCCGGGACCGTTAGAGGCAGCGAGACCAGCAGGTCCTACGCCCCAGGCTCCAGCGCAAGGCGCGCCCAGCAATGGAGCAGCAGCACAAGGGGCAGCTAGCAAAGGCGCAGCGCCAACACACTGACCAGAGATGCTCTGAAAACATTAAAATCCTAGATTATAGTAAAGATATAATAGGCATATAATGATAGTCTAGATTTAATAAGTACCGTGATCTTTGGCTATCGCGTTGGCAATCTAGGACTGTAACAGCACTCGAATAAATTTGTGGGTCTTCACTAAATAAGACATATTTTCGTAAAGTATTCAGGAATTGTTATAGCCATATCTATTTTGATCACAGAGGCAAAAATGTGTGGATAGTGAAACAAATATTATCCTTGAGGAAATTTAGTAATTTAGACAATACAGTCAAATTATCGTCAAATCAAGCAATTATTAATATTTCCACATACCTGGATCAGGAGCGCCTGAACACAAACGAGAAGGGTCTTCAGAGACATTTTGTGTAGTTAAATGCTCGAAGTCAAAGACAACAATACTTTCAATGATGATTGTACAGAATTATATAGTGTTCTTCTTATCACCGACTATTACGAAGTCGAAAACGAAAATATGTGTAGATGTGTAATGGACTTTAGATGTGTATTTGAAAAACAAGTAAATCATTAGAAATTTTTGTAGCATTTTTCATCAGACTCAATTTCATAACTGTACGCTATGAGTTTGTTTCAGGCTGATGCAAAACTTTGTTTAAATTTCCAATGCCTTTAATATAAAAGCCTGCTAAAGTATATAACAACTCATTGGGGATCATCTTCGTTTGACGCAAACACACAAATATGTCTACTTTTTCTTTCGTGCTCCTCTGCGCTCAAGCTTGCCTGCTCCAGGTAAGATCTCCAAAAAATTCCACCTTTGGTTACTACTGTTAGAATACTTCCTTTCTTACATGTTTCTTTTTTGTGTTTTTAACACGCTTTTATTAGCTTGGGTTGTATGTTTGTGTGTATGTATTTACTAACAGTAACGGAATCTTTGAGCCCGATTTCTATCCACTTTGAACGTCCAGTTTAATTAAAAATTTTGAAGTATTATCAAAAACCACGAATACACGATTTTAACATTTTTGTACCATTGTCCTTATCAATATCCTCAGGACTAACGATTTTCGAGGCAAGAGAAAGCGCCTTATGGAGCGTTCAGGCAAAGTTACTAGATCGATTTTAAGCTTTGGAAAATAATAATTTTATTTCCCTATAACTCAAATGTACTGAAACATATCTATAATGCCATCTTGTAGAATGATTTTTTAGGATTCCGTACTCAAAGGATAAAACGAAACCCTCCGCTGTCTGTTCGTGAGTCACAGGGCTTTATCTCTTAAACCGTAATAGATAGAAACTTGATTTTTTTTTACCGACTATGCATAATGATGGTCGCTATAACAACAAATACTAAAAATTAATAAAATAAATATAGTTTAAAAAACTAAAAAACACGCTTTTATGATAAAATCAACTAAAAAGTAGAAAATAATTTTCAATCTAGGAATCAATAAAGGAACAGTAAATTGTATAATTGTGGAAAAAGTGTGGGGTGCTTTTTGAAAATTGATAAGTGGAGCACTCCACGCTTTTTTAGGATTCCGTACCCAAAGGGTAAAAACGGAACCCTATTACTAAGACTCCGCTGTCTGTCCGTCTGTCCGTCTGTCACAGGGCTCTACCGCTTAAACCGACAAATAAATAGAGAGACACTTGAAATTTTTACAATGTATATAAATCGTGGGCGCCTATAACAACAAATACTAAAAATAAAACACCCCTACGTTACCTGTAACGCCATCTTGTTCACTTTGGGTTAACTGTATCAGGTTATCAACGCACACACTGCACACATATTGTCTGATTCATTATAAAAATTAACAACAAACTAAAACTTTATGAACTACACACATTTTAACAAACGCCCTATGAAAATAAGATAACATTCGAGTTCAAACACGACGATCAACAATAACATACATGTCGGAAATCGCGGTACTGAGGCGCTTCCGGAGCGCTAGCGCCATCTAGTGGCACTCGATAAAGTTAGTGTTGGAATGCGCCGGTGTGGGAACCGACCGGGCTTGCGAGCGAGACGAGACTAGACTTTACTGTTGGCGGTCGGCCGGTGCGGACACTAAAATTATCACGCGTTCCTCGAGCTACTTATACCTGCCTACCTAAGTTAATTCTAATCGAAGCAATTCCTGTGTTGTAATAATGACCACTGAAGCCCACAGAAGATTACGATGAGCGATAAAGAACCACCAATTCCGAAATACATTAGTTAAATATGTTTTTTATTATTAGTTAATAAAGTCAGTTAGAAAGTTATTGATATATAATATTGACGATTATAAATCGGATTTATTTATTTTGCTAAGTAAATAAAATGATCTGTCGATATTTACCAGTAAGAATACATTTAATAACAAGTAATTAATTTAAAAAATCAAAAACCCGACTGCACCAAAAAGGCTTAAGTAAAATTTCCAAAAGCAGTGAAATAGGCATTTCATTATTTTTATCCAGAAAGCCAAATACAAAGTTTCATTGTAGGTGTCTGCTTCAAAAACAAAAGATGTTCAAACAATATTATCCTATTTTATATTTTATCCTCGTAGTGTTCATTTACGCTAATAAAGAACCTATGTGTAAAATTCCAGCACGCTTAAGTTCAGCGGTTTCCCTTTGCGTTGATCTCTGGCACAGCAACTCACTCATTTAGTCAGACAGCCATCTCGATGTGTATATACGAGTATATATGTACTAGCTGACCCGGCAAACGTGGTGTTGCCATATAAATAAAAAAATGTTAAGGATGAACAACCCTTATCACTTAGGTGTAAAAAAAATTGATAGTGGCCGATTCTCAGACCTACTGAATATGTGTATAAAAATTGGTGAAAATCGGTGAAGCCCTTTCGGAGGAGTACGGTAACTAACACGAGAATTTTATATATAAGATATATTATATAATGTATGTGTAATCTCCTCTTAATTTCCTTTATTTTGACACCCTACTCGATAGGTTTGGTTAACTTTTTTAAAACGTGTTACTATTTCGCGAAAAAAATCACTATTTACGGTCTATAAAATATATAACTTCAGTAAATCAAAGTTTCGGTCATTATTTTACCTCGTTAGAGGTAGCATTTCATTATTTTTATCCAACAAGCCTAATACAAAATTTCATAGAGTTTGCTTCAAAATTGACGATTGTTCAAATTAATTTTTAACCCTTATTTTACCCTCTATGGGGTTGATTTTTCAGAGGGGGATAAATAAGTGCGTCCTTGTTCCTGTCCAGAAAGCGAAATACAAAATTTTATAGTAGTTGCTTCAAAATTAAAGGATTTCAAAAAAACTGTTTTCCCCTATTTTACCCTCTTAAGGGTAGAATTTCCAAAAGGCCTTTCTTAGTACTTATTCAAGCTATATAGAGAACCTGTGTGCAAAATTTATTTAGTCAGTCAGTCAATCACCTTACTGTTTTATATATATACAAATATGTTTTTATAATCTCCGTTTAATTTCCTTTCATTTGATACCCTACTCGATAGGTTCGGTTAACTTTTTTTTTTAAATGTGTTACTATTTCGCGCCAAAAATCCGCCATTTTGTTTTATTTTTACTAACACCTATCTAAGGACACTCGGGTCATTGAGACAAATATAATGACACCTTAACTGTTGAAATTCATCCAGCCGTTTGTTAGATCGGATCAAATAAAGAAAGACAAACATACAAGATACGCGCGAAAAACATAACCCTTCCTTGGCAGTCGGGTAAAAACGCCATCTTATGATGAAAGCTAGAACTAAAACTAATTCTCATTGAGTTACTAAAGTACTCTCTAATCGTATTCGACTCGTGCGTGCATATTATAGATGGCGTTATGCACATAACTATTTTCCACTGAATTACCTATATTATTTAATTTAATTTGTTTTGTTTGATACGATTAAAATTGCAAGTTTAAATTAAATATTATTATTACAAACTTTAATTTAAATTTCATATTTCATAAATTTGGGATTGTTCTGTGTTTAATAATAACATTGCAATGACTGTTATAAGTTACTAGCCGTTACCCGCCCGCTTCGCGTGGCATAAAATACATGCCAAGTAAAAGAAATATTAAATTGTGTTATCTAGCTGCCTAATTATTTATCATGAACGGATTTTACGAAATCAACACACCGTTAACTACTTAGGGTCTTATCGATTTATATGAATTAAAATAATAAATAATACAGCTTTCCACATCACCATGGAGGTACTGTGTCGTACGATGCGTTCCCATTATTTTACATGGCGGGATCCCCAGTAGGCCTACACCATGAATCGACGTGAGTGTCAATGCCATCAAATAAAAATATTGTAAAAAATTAATTAGTCATATTATTTTAATGTCAAAATAAAAATTTACATTTTTATTTAAAAAAAAAAGTATAAATTTCGAAGTATTTATTCTTGGTTGTTTAACAGGACGAAACAAAAAATCGTTTCAAAATTTGATCTATTCCAGCTGTTAATTAAATATTTTTACTTTTTTTTTATTTTTATTTTACACCGTGCATTTTTTCTAAGGGCATTATTCCCGAACTCTATTCCAGCCTAGTTTCAAAGTTCTAAAATAATTATTATTTACTCTATTCCATAGGAACCGTCCATGTTATATGCGGCCTTACATACAGTGGTTCTTTCCAGGGTAGCTGGCTGGGCGGTTAGAGCTCCCATTCTTGCTGCCCGCAACTCCCGAAGTCCCCCTTTAGTCTCGTACGACAGGCAGGGGATACTGTAGCCCTGTTCTAGCCCAAAAATTTTAATCCAAGGTCTATGTGTCTATCACATAACCATCACTAATCCACGCATAACCACAACCATACCCCACGGCAGGACAAAATGTTGGCACGCAGTGTGTCCAAAGTAGTTGCGATGGACCTAATCAGTATACCAAAATTACGCATTATCATATATGAAATTTGCACCCGTCCACGTTGTCGTGTATTTGTCTGAATAGACGTTATCTGAAATTTTACGTTTCTAACTTCGAACTTAAAAGATTCCCGTATATATACATATAACACTTCTTTTACCTCCTTAGTAGAATTTCAAAAACATTCCTATGTACATATGTATCAATAAATACTTTATCATCAAATTTCAGAAAGCTAATTCAACACCTGCGGTCGGCAAGCCGACACCCACGGGTGGTGTATGGCCCGCGACTTTTCCTTGTGGCCCGCGAGTCTGCGCGTTACTAATAATTTACCAAGTGCAAGTCCAACCCGCACCTTGAGCATTCCGTACAACTAAAATTTTTATTTACACATTTTGTGAAAGTTTCAACTGTCTACTTCTACCGGTTTAAAAGTTAGTTGGAAAAATATCGAATAGCAGTTTGTTGTATGGGGACCCCTTTTTGTTTTCAACTTTTTTATTTTTAGTATTTGTTGTTATAGCGGCCACCGTTATGCATCCACTGTAAGAATTTCAAATGTCTATCTATTACGGTTCCAGAGATAGAGCCCTGTGACACACGGACAGACGGACAGACAGTGAAGTCTTAGTAATAGAGTTCCGTTTTTATCCTTTATGTACGGAACCCTAAAAAACCGTCGATGTGCACTTCAACACGCGTAATACATTCCCATGTTAAAAATATATGTTACGATGGCCCGTGGAATTTCACCCTACACTAAACCTCTCTGCACTATGTTCTTTTTCCAGACACGCCAAAGGAAGTAACTTCAACAACGGTTTTTAAAGAATCTTCCTTTACTTATAGGTTTCTAAAGGTGGTAGAACCCTTTGTGGTTCGACTCCGGCGGCACCACCGCCACACCTATTTCTACCTAATAACAGCAGTGTTAGGCGCTGCTGTGTTCCGTTTTTAAGGGTGTGGTAAGGGAGACAGACTTTTCCGAGGCGTTCCAACTTAGTCCTCAGGGGTAGCGGCGCATCTGTGGCTGACCTCAGGTAGGAATATCTAATCCTATCTGGGGTTGATTACAGATGTCCATGGGCGGCAGTAGCCACTTACCATCAGGTGGACTGCATGCTCGTCTTCTACTTTGATAGTATAAAAAAAAAATAGTACCCTAATGGTGGTTGATTGTTGAGTTGCTGAAAATGCTGAAACAGATGTGTAAACAGAAAGGCATAATGCATACACCCTTCTATAGCAGTCTTAAGGGTTGATCTAAAAATCTAAAAAAAACCGTGACTCAGATGCTTCATTGATTGTAATGATAATTTTTCATAGTGGTCGCTCCCGAATTAACGGAGTTTGAAATAAAATTCCAACCCCCATTTAACGACCTTAAGGGATGATTTTCCAAAAATAATGGTATAGGTGTTTAATTATTTTCTTTCGAAAACCCAAATACCGATTTTTATACAGTTTACATTAAAACTGGAGGAATTTCATACAAACTTACAACCCCTATTTTACCCTCTTGAGGGTAGATTTTCCATAAATGGTGTTAAAAAGTTCTATTATTTCTAACAGGAAAGCCAAATGCAAGTTTTTATAGTCCTTGCTTCCGAATTAACGGAGTTTGGAATAAAATTCCAACCCCCAATTAACGACCTTAAGGGATGATTTTCCAAAAACAATGAAATAGATGATTAATTATTTTCTATCGAAACCCAGATACCGATTTTTATACAGTTTACATCAAAACTGGGGGACTCTCATACAAACTTACAACCCTTATTTAACCCAAATAAGGGTTCATTTTCTAAACGGTAGAATTATAGTTCCACTGTAGCTAACCAGTGAGCCAATGGCTAACTTACATAGTGCTGGCTTTCAAATTGGCAAATTTTAAAATAAGCTGTTAACCCTTATTTTACCAACTTAAGGGTTGATTTTCTAAAAATGGTGAAATAGGTATTTAATTATTTTTAATCGAAAACCTAAATACCGATTTTGATAGCGTTTACATCAAAACTGGGGGAATTCTATACAAACTTACAACCCTTATTTAACCCACATAGGGGTTGATTTTCCAAAAACGGTAGAACTAAAGTTATTTTATATCTAACCAGCAAAGCAATGGCTAACTTTCATAGTGCTGGCTTCCAAAATGGCAAAATTACCCCTTAGATTAGATTTTTATTACTTTAAATCAGAAAGCTAAATACCAATTTTCATCTAGTTTGCTTTAAAACTGACGGACTTTCATATTAACTTCCAACCCCCATTTAACCCCCTTAACGGTGGAATTTCGTAAAATCCGTTCTTAGCTGACCTCTACTCGGTGAAAAGAATATTCCTACCAAATTTCAAGTCTTTAGCTCTAATGGTTCCAGAGATATCGTGATGAGTGACTATATACGTGGAAATCTCTTTTATATATATAGATTATTTTATTATAGTTAATAGTTAACTATGTAATTGATAACAAAAGTAGTGATAGCCTAGTAGTTAGAAGCTCGGCCTCTCGACCGAGAAGTCCGAGGTTCAAATCCCAGGTATGCACATCTGGTTTTCTTAATTTATGTGCATATTAGAAATTAATTGCTTGCTTGCACTTGCTTTAACGGCGAAGGAAAGCCTGCACACCTGAGAAATATATAAAAAAATATCAAAGGTATGTAAATTATGAAGTCTACCAATACACACTTGGCCAGCGCGGTATAGACTACAGCCTAATCCTTCTCACTCTGAGAGGAGACCTGTGCCCATCTATGGACTAATTATGGGTTGATGATGTAATTGTTGTATATTTGGAGAAAGCAGGAAAATGGATCTAAAATAGGCGAAATTTAGTTAATACTCACCACTTTATATTTTAAAAATGCATATACCTACTAATGAAGCTACTTCCTACTATGATAAAAAATACTAAAAATAAAAATAAATACCTGGTACGGAACCCTCCGTGTGCGAGTTCGACTCGCACTTGGCCAATTATTTACAATTATACAATTTACTGTTCCTTAATTGATTCCTAGATTGAAAATTATTTTCTACTTTTTAGTTGATTTTATCATAAAAGCGTGTTTTTAGTTTTTTAAATTATATTTATTTTAAATACTAGTTATGTTCTGAAATATTGGAAAACCAAACATAACACTGCAAACTATTTTGATCATCTTTCTTTTCTGGTGGCTGGGAACATCGCAGTGTTTTAGAAGCATTATGTAGCTAGTTGAAAAGACGATATTAAATAGAGGAGTTTCTTGGCCATGATAAAACAATATCAAAAATATAGTTGAAACAGTACAGAGACATAATAACCAAAGATAGAAATTTATAGTAGTATACGGGAGAGACTTGCATCTGAGAATGATTGGAAACAAATATTTTAACATTTAACATGGACCATAAGGTCAACCATAAGGTGAATGTTAAATGTCACTCGCAAAAGAATTTTTACCAAAACTTGTTTAACGTAAAGTCGGTGATCGCTGAAATCATATTATAATCAATATCCTTTTTTATAGAAGTGAGAAGTGCTGATTTATTTTTATTTTCTTATAGAATGTGTTCAGTCAATGCATTGGACCGGCTGTAGGTCCTTGGGGCGCTGCCCTGGGTCCAGCTCTAGCTGCTGGACCCCTTACCGCCGCTTGGGGCCTACCCCTTGCTGGCGGCATAGCTAGCCCTCTGGCCGGTCCCCTGGCTACCGGCCCCGTGTGTGCGTACGGCGGCGCCGGCATCGGTGAGGTCGCCGTCGCTGGCGAGCTGCCCGTCGCCGGTACCACCCTCGTCGCTGGACAGGTGCCCATCCTCGGCGCTGTGGAGTTCGGAGGCCCCGTCTGCGCTGGTGGCACCGTCTCCATCGCTGGCTCCTGCGCTTGCGGATGCGGTGGCCCCTATATTATTTAAGATGGGACAATAACTATTAAATAAAATATTCAGAGTAAAGTGTTATTTTCTTCATAATAAATTATTTTAATTAAAATAAGTCGTTAGGCACATGAAATTAAGACAACGGTATAATTTTATATAATCGCCCAATAATAAAAGATATTTTTGATATGACACTCCTGAGGGAATTACATAAGAGTTGAAAGTTTGTTTGAAAAAATGATACTTTTGAAACAAGCACTATGAAAGTTAGTATTTGGTTTCTCGTAAGAGATTTTTAAACCCCTCTCAAACTTTTTGGAAAATCAACATACGGATACATCATTATATAATATGACTTCTGGTGCGTACGACGGTACGCAACCACACATACCGCCGTAATTCCTGGGGCCGCTGACCGGGCGGTTCGATCTCCCACTCTTACCGCCCTCAACCGCAGAAGCCCCCTTTTAGTCGCCTCTTACGACTGGCAGGGGATACCGTAGCCCTATCCTAGTCCCGGAACTACAGGGACAATATAATATAACGCCTAGGGAAACAAATATCAAAAGTATGAATTTTGCTAAACTACTTTTAGTGTTTGAAATATGTTTTGTTAACTCAATTTACACTTTACTCAGTCGCGTGGCTTGGCAAAGACATATTTCCAGCAGTGGACAAGCTAATTATGACGATATAAATTATTATAATCCTGCGGTTTCTGGGTAAAAAATAAGGCCAAGTAATAATACTTTTCAATACAATTTTAATTTGGTAAGATATGATTTCAATTAATTGCCAATTTTCGTTTCTCAGTAGTAATAACCCGCTCCATAGGGACCAGCGCATCCGCAGGCGCAGGAACCAGCGATGGAGACGGTGCCACCAGCGCAGACGGGGCCTCCGAACTCCACAGCGCCGAGGATGGGCACCTGTCCAGCGACGAGGGTGGTACCAGCGACGGGCAGCTCACCGGCGACGGCGACTTCACCGATACCAGCGCCTCCGTACGCTCCGCAGGGGCCAGCAGCGAAGGGACCAGCAGCGAAGGGACCAGCAGCGAAGGGAGCAGCGGCGAAGGGAGCCGCAGCGAAGGGCTCGGCAATAGCTCCATACGCGCCGTATCCGTAACCGAAGCCGTCGTAAGCTCCGTAGGGGCCGGGTCCGTAGCATTGCCCGAATACATTCTGGAAAATTTAAAATGTTTATAATAGATGTGCTGAGAATTTATTAAAGAAAAAATATGTACCATAGTATTTGGAAATATATGAGGATCTATAACTGTATACTGTACCTGGAGCAGGCAAGCCTGGATGCAGAGGAGCACGAAAGCGAAGGTAGACATGTTTGTGTGTTATTATTCAACGGTTGGTTCCTGAATAATGTGTTTCAGTCCCTACGAGTTATTTATACAACAAGCCTTCATAGTCAAATAGAAAAAATCAAATTTCATAACACTGGGACATCAATTGTACGTGCGCAAATGTTTATGTTCTAATCACAGTGAAATAAATTATATAAAATTTATGTATTGTGACGTTTGTTATACACGTAAAATGCCTTCAAAATATTTTATTATATTTAATTATGCTTAAAATATTTTATTGTCACTGAAACTGTTTACTGTTTGTGACGTTTGTTATACACGTAAAATGCCTTCAAACATATTGTATTATATATTATTCAACGTCAAAAACTGCAATAGATATTCCTAAATTTGGACACAAAAAGCAATTTATCCTGCATTTTTTTTATTCAATCGATTCGATGAAATAAAAATATTTATTTCGTAGCTTCAAATTTACCAAAATCCCTCGAGCTCGGATAAATATATGTATTTGATTTGCACTAAAGAATATGCTCTTTATTAAACTTAATATATTAATATTACTAATAATGATTTGAAAGAAAAATACCTTAAATATTTAAGAGCAAAGACAGGGTATAACATACAGTTTCATAAACTAATTCAAAGTAATATCAAGCGTGAAAGAGCACGTAGTCAGTTGGTACAAGAAGAGGGTTTTACAATTTTAAGCAATGTTACGACACGTGGGTTAATTGGTGATAAACAACATTTTGTTTGTATAAAAGCCAACATCAAAGTACAAAACGTCACTTTCAGTTTGTTTCAACAACAGCAAGTACGGCAACAAACATGTCCATCAAGACCGTCCTCCTCGTGTGCGCTCAGGCACTCCTCATCCAGGTATTGTGACTTATGGTTTGAATATAACTATCACAATATTAGTCTCGTAATTAATTTGATTCGTAATAGTGTGGTTTGTAATTTTCCAGAGCATCTCCGCTCAGTGCATTGGGGCTTACGGCGCATATGGTTATGACGGATTCGGTTACGGTGGATTTGGTTACGACGGTTTCGGTTACGACGGCTACGGCTACGGCGCTCCCTTCGCCGCCTGCGCCGGTCCTTACGGATACGGTCCCGCTGGTCTCGCCGCCTCCAACGGTCCCGGCCTCGCCGTCTCCAGCGCCTCTCCTCTCATCCCCGCCGGAGTCTCCGTGGTGTCTGAGAACGCGTACGAAGGCGCTCTGGCCGTAGGTGGCGCTGTGCCTTTCCTTGGAACCGTGGCTCTCGAGGGCGCTCTGCCCACCGCCGGTGCCGGTGCCATCGCTTACGGCTGCGGCAACGGAGCCGTCGCTATCACCGCTGAAGATGCCGGAGCTTATGGGTATGGTCTTGCTGGACCTTATGGTTACGCTGGTATCGCCGAACCTTTCGGATACGGCTATGGTCTGGCCGGACCTCTCGGCTACGGACCTGGCTACGCTGGTTGCGGCTGCGGCGCTTTTTACTGAAAATAAAATGACCTTTTGGATTTTTTTACCCTGATAATAAAGCTACCTTCGAACACTATAAAAGTTTTTTATTTCTTTACAACAATAAAAAAGGTACTTTTCATAATTAAAACAAGGAATTGATTAATATATCTAAATGTTTGCCTCTTACAAATACGCTTTATTCGTAACACTCCGAGTACCTAAACAGTCCAGAAGCAATATATCCGATAGCAATTGGTGCCGTGTGGTTCCGGCGGCGAATAGACCACCCCATGTCTGCCCGTGGGTGTCGTAGAAGCCGACTAAGGGTATCTACCGGGTAGATGGGCAGCAGCGTTTACTCGGGCATTTAACATCCTACTGCGACGGTCCCACTGGTCGCTGGGTCTGACACTGCCTGGCGTAATTCCCAAAGGTGTCCCGCTTGGTGGTAAGGTCTCTTCGTGGGATCTGCCTGGCTAGTTACCACCCTCAGGTCGAATTCTACCGCTAATAACGACTCGTCGTGTTTCGGTAGTGCGCCTGAGAGCCAGTTCATCCCCTTAACCCCCCTGCCCATCCTCTTGTGGTGTTTCCGACGGCGTAACCTTCGGGTCAGGTGGGTCTCTTTAAGCATCGTTGCTTTTGGAGGCGTGGTGCGTTGGCGCGGGGGCCAGGGAGACCCGGTGAAACGGTTATCCGCTGGCCGTCCGCCGGTTAGTTGGGAACCGAACCCGGGCAACACCCTCAACCTCTGGCCCGGGAGGCTGTCCCGCCAACCGGCGAAAAATCCCGTTGCACGATTATCCTGCCGGAGTAAGAGACCGGAGTGGAGCCGGGTAGTCGTGCACGGGGGTGACCGGGGGCCCTTTCGTCCCCCGCGCCATCATCCCACATTACCACTGTAAGCACGGCGCTACGAGACCCGCACTTTGTCCCGTGGAGTGTCGGCGGAGCACCGCAAATCCTTTCTAGTCCTTCATCTCTTTGAATCACCAATGAAAAGCTTGTGCCATATGGCCGCCGCGTATGTCACGGTGGCCACGTATGTGCCTCTGTACATCAACTTCCCCGATCGATACCGCGTGCTTGGCGAATGATAAAGACGACTCCAACACCACACCCAGCAGTGTGGCCGAGTCCACGCTCCTGACCGAGGCGCCGTCCATGCGGATGGTAGGCGGACGTTTAAACTTGCCCCGGATGGTAATGTGGGCGGACTTGGTGGGCGAGAACGCTAGGCGATTCCTGGCCCCCCAGTCCCTGACGAGATCCAGAGCAGTGGAGGCCTTCGCCTCGATGCTAGCCCTGGAGTCCGCCTCGATCAGGATCGAGACGTCGTCGGCGTACGCCACAAATCTGGAGCCCGAAGGAATTGGCAGACTCAGCAAGTCGTCAACAAGCACGTTCCAGAGCGCGGAACCCAGTACCGAGCCCTGTGGGCATCCCATCGTGGAGGCCTTCCACATCACCTGGTTTCCCACAAACAGGCCTATCCGACGGTCGGTAAAATAGTCCGCCAACATCCGATAGATGTTCGGTGGACAACCCCCTCTCTTGGATTTCAGCAGTATCATGGGCCACCATGCGTTGTCGATACTCGGGGTCGATAGAGACAGTGGGAATCTCGTTAAACCATTCATGCGCGTCACTAATTAGATGACGAGGCATTTGGCTATTTATGCAGCGCTCCTCGCTATTAGTAACAACAGTTATAATCATTACGGATAACGAGGCGACTGTCCCCATCAGGTATCGTCGCTAGCTACATTTGGCCTGTTGGTGTAGGCGTGGCTCCACAGTTGTGTGGGGACCGAATGCAGCTGTATAGCGTTCGAAGCGGAACCACAAGGGCCAGACCTGAGCCCAGCGAGTCCACAGGACTCCGTTCGCTCAGCCCCGAACCTCATCCGACCACATGGTCGTCATCCGGTTAAAGCGTGACCAGTTCATGTGCAAGCCTTTTAAAACCAAAGAGCTAATCCGCTCGTACACGGGCTCCTTCAACCCTAGGAGTCTCTTCATTTCCTGATAGGATCCGAGGCTCCAAACGCCTCTCCAGGAGACGGTGCAGGAAGTCACCTCGACGCGGTCCTTGGTGAGTCCTAGTCTATCGGCGACCTTCTCGACTAGCTCACCGTGCCCCCCGTATTTAGAACGTTTGGCCCGGTGCGCATCGTCAAGCGGCCGCTGACCCGAGACCACCTGCACGTCGACAATGACCCCCGCCTCGCCACCCCGAGAGGCGATTATGTCGGGCTTCCGGACGCCGACAGCGGTTTCGATCCGAGGCTCCTGCTCAACGGACCATCCTGCCCTTCCCAATTCTTCGCTGAGATACTTAGCGACACAGTCATGGCGTAATATACGGCCGCCGTGCGTTCTATGGCATTGTTGGATGGTGTGCGCCGTCGTCTCCCTAACCATGCAGCCAGCATGGCAGTTCAACTCCGACTCACGACCCGTCCTACGACCCCTCGTGTTTCGCACCCTAGAGGGTAGTGCGTTAATGTGGGTCTGAACGCACTGGATGTAATCGCGGCCGTTTAGGTCCCCCATTGGCATTGTTATCCATTTATTGGATTCAGCTTCTGACGTATCTTGTCAGATTTGGACGCAGCTCTAGCCACTGGCCATCGCGACGAGTCCAGCTTCCCGAACCTACGTACAATTAGGTCCGGAACGCATGTCCTCAACGACGGGATCGCCAAGCCACCGTCTCTGGTCGAAGCATGAAAGTAGCCGATTGGCACATCCTTCGGAAGCCTCAGCCACTGTCGCACGGAGTGCCGGATCTGCACATCGAGCATTCTGAGCCTATCATCCGAGATGTTGCCCAGCACCAGGCCGTGCAAAAACCTCGGAATGAGGTACGTTCTGACAACCTCTAGTCTCAACCTCAACCTCAACCTCTGCGACAACAGACGCGCCGCACCAACGTCCGCACACGGGCAGGACCAGACTTGCCCTCCAATTGTTCCTCGTTAAAATATTTAAAGTGTACTCATTCCGATTACGAGGCCTCGTAAGAGTCCCGTATCGTTATTTTTCGTCACTACCTCCCCGTGCCGGGAGTGGGTAATTTGCGCGCCTGCTGCCTTCCTTGGA